>NC_084844.1:68332178-69532178 GCF_033115175.1 Lepus europaeus
ATTCCAAAAGCACAAGTAACAAAAATAAAACATATGAATTTGAGTGTATCAAATTAAGATACACCTTCACAACAAAGTAATCATCAGAGTGAAGATTAACAAACAGAATGGCAGAAAACATTGAAAACTCTACATATGACAAAAGATTGATAGCCAGAACATACATATATAGAACTGGAAAAACTCTAAACAAGAAGCAAAATGTACAGTTAAGAAATGGGCAAGGCCAGTGCTGTGGCTCAACAAGCTAATCCTCTGCCTTGCGGTGCCGGCACACTGGGTTCTAGTCCCAGTTGGGGCACCAGATTCTGCCCCGGCTGCCCCTCTTCCAGGCCAGCTCTCTGCTATGGCCCAGGAGTGCAGTGGAGGATTGCCCAAGTGCTTGGGCCCTGCACCCCATGGGAGACCAGGAGAAACACCTGGCTCCTGCCTTTGGAACAGCGTGGTGCACCAGCCACAGTGCACCGGCTGTGGTGGCCATTGGAGGGTGAACCAACGGCACAAGGAAGACCTTTGTCTCTCTCTCTCACTGTCCACGCTGCCTGTCAGAGAAAAAAAAAAAAAAAAAGAAATGGGCAATGATCAGAATAGATGTTTCTCAGAAGAAGAAATCTAAATGCTCAAGACATATATGAGCATGCCCAATATCACTCACCATTAGGGAAACGTAAATCAAAACCAATAGCAGACTCCATATGTGGGAGAACACAATGCTTGGGTTTTCATTTGTGCAACAAGTGGCTTTAGAGGACCCTGTTCACCTCTAGAGGGCAGAGTCTACATGGCAGTAAGGAAACCTTAATGTTTTCTAATGGGCCTGTTAAATTTGACCAGTGCCTACTATATTTGCCACAACTTTCCAGTCTCACCACTTTCCTTCTTCTTCCTCTCTCTGTCGCTTGCAAAAATAGTATACCTTCTATAAACTGAGGATACTTTTTTTTGTTTTTATTCCTTCTGTCCCTTATGATATTCCTCTAAGAAATCACAACCATCAAAGTATTCATTCATTTATGCAGTCTGCAGTTTTCATGGGCTACTACATGGCAAAGTACTAGGTTAAAGGAAAGGTATAGGCCAGGAACTGAGCAAGGTTCACAATGATGAAGCCATTGAGGGAATGAACCCAATGGAAGACCTCTCTTTCTTCCTCTCTCTGCCTCTCCTTCTCTGTCTGTGTAACTCTGATTTCCAAATAAATAATCTCTAAAAACTAACTAAATAAATAAATATAGTAGTAACCTGGTGGCAATACCTTTCTATCAGAACATGTGAAGCACTCAAACACAGTTTGTCATGGAAAGTCAGCCATAGTTTTCCAGGGCACATCTTCTACTCCACTATGTGGACATATCTGTGGGGGGCAAGGGGCACTTATTTCTTCCCCTCTTCTTTCTTACCACTCTCACAGTTATAACTTCTATAGATGCTTCCACAGACCAGTCTCTATGAAAATGTAGAACTAATTTCCTCCCATGTCAACAATGTCACAGGTTTAAACACAGAACCCAAAATAAGACAAATAACTGCCCTTCTTAATTACACAGTGTGGAATATAAGATTCTCAGTGGATCACTGGGTAACTGTAAAGTACTAGGCAGAGGAAAACTGTTACTTATCTGTATTTATGATGCTGTAATTCTCCACTTTATGCAAACTCAGATTAAAAGAGCTCCAGTTAGTGGGCAGCACTGTTGCATAGTGGGTTAAGCTACTTCCTGCAGTGTCAGCATCCCATATGGGTGCCAGTTGGGATCCTGGCTGCTCCACTTCCCATCCAGCTCTCTGCTGTGGCCTGGGAAAACAGTAGAAGATGGCCCAAATCCCTCATCTCCTGCACCCACCTAGGAGACCTGGACAAAGCTCCTGGCTCTTGGTTTTGTATCAAAACAGCTTAGGCCATCTATCTCTGCTTATGCCACTCTGTAACTCTGCCTTTCAAATAAACAAATAATTATTTTAAAAAACAGCTTCAATGCAGAAGAAGCTCCTGGCTACTGGCTTCAGATCAGCACAGCTCCAGCTGCTGCTGCCAATTGGGGAGTGAACCATTGGATGGAAGATATCTCTCTCTCTCTCTCTCTCTCTCTCTCTCTGCCTGCCTCTCTCTGTGTAACTCTGAGTTTCAAATGAATAAATTAATCTTTTTTTTTTTTGACAGGCAGAGTGGACAGTGAGAGAGAGACAGAGAGAAAGGTCTTCCTTTGCCATTGGTTCACCTTCCAATGGCTGCCGTGGCCAGCATGCTGCAGCCAGCACACTGCACTGATGTGAAACCAGGAGCCAGGTGCTTCTCCCGCTTTCCCATGTGGGTGCAAGGCCCAAGCACTTGGGACATCCTCCACTGCATGCCCAGGCCATAGCAGAGAGCTGGCCTGGAGAGGGGCAACCGGGACAGAATTTGGCACCCCGACCGGGACTAGAACCAGGTGTGTTGGCACCACAGGTGGAGGATTAGCCTATTGAGATGTGGCGCCGGCCAATAAATAAATCTTAAAAAAAAAAAAAAAAAAAAAAACTCCAGTTATTGACAACACAGTAGACTTGCATTAATTTTAGTTCACTTTTCACTTTGCAAAGGGATCAGTGGCAGGTAAAAACAGTTGACAACCTTGCTAACTGGAGAAGAAATAGCTGAAGACAGAAAATGAAAAGCAGCCAAATAAATCATCAGCTATGATTCCATGGCCTTGTAGAAGAAATACAGCCACAACCTGAGACAAAGAAAGAGAAATGGACCCCATCCAACATAAACCTTGAAAAGTGGATGCTCACAATTAATGAGTGAAGCAGCTGCCCACTGATATCTTGTCTAGGGAGTGAAGATGCCCTAAGTTCTGCTTCTGAAAACTCCAGTCATAAATCTGTCCTTGTAAATCTGTCCCTGGCATCTCTTTTACAAACATACTGGACCCACCGATAGTTGGAAATGTGGTCCTAAGTCATGTAGGCTGCATTTAAACCCACCAGTACTATAACAGCTGAGGTATGATGCTGGTGATCCTATACATATTCTAAGAAACTTGAATTTAATGCTCAATTCTCAGGAAATCATTCCAGCTGAGCCTAGGGCCATTAATATAAACTCCTTGGACCCTCCACTCTCTCTGCGCCTGTTTGAAAGAAGGGAGTTTTCCCACCCCAGGTTTCTGTAACAGCTTCAAATTCCAGATTGGAAAAATCTGATAATCAAATATGGGAAAGGGATCAATGCACAAAGCTGCTACACAGGCTGCACACTGCTCCCTCTGGGAAAAAGCTGAACACTCAGGGCCACACCCAGCAGGTGTGTCCGTGGGGACCCCACCAGGAAGATGAGGTGCAGGATGAGAGCAGTGGGGCAGATCCTAGTCAGATCCTCCTTCCCACCCCTCTGCTGCCCCAGGCTCTCTGCTGAAGACCATCCAGCCCCACCCTGCAGGAACCAGCCCAGGAAACAGCAGGAGGCCCTGCTAGACTGCATTCTGAGACCACCCACAGTGGGAACCCGGCTTATTTAACTGGAGAGGGGAGTTTCCCCGCCTTCCTTCCCTGTGCTCTCAGCTGCCCTGCGTGTGCAGTTTCCCAGAACGCTGCCCTCTCCTGTAACCACTAAATAAAGCACATTAGGGACAGGCCAGGCGCTGGGAGCCTGGGAAGCCTAGGTGGGAGACAGAACAGCCCGGGTCCCAGCCCTTGACCTCGGGAAAGCTGCCATGATCGCTGAGAAGTGAGCCTCACTGGGGGCCTCCAGCCGCCCTGGCACCCACCCTTGTCCCACACGCCTCCCCGCCCGTTCCTGTACCCCAAACCTGCTGCAGAAAGTCCCAGGAGTAGGTACCCTTTCTTCTGGAACCACAGGGAGCGAAGCGGGGAGAGTGCGGCAGAAAGAGTCCCTGGCACGTGGGACCCACAGGCGGACGATGAAGAGGGAAGCAGCAGCAGGAGGCAGGCTCTGGGTGAGCACTCGGAAACTGCCTGGGATCCCACGTGCAGAGCAGGAGATGCAGTAAATGCAGGAGGAGTAACACAGCCCCCAGGGCAGACCTCGACCAGGGAATGAACTCCCTCTGGTCCAACCCTTGGGCGGGCACTAGCATGCGCATGCCCACAGGCATTCGGAAGGCAGATTACATCAGAGCTCCTGGGGACTCTGGGAAATGGAGTCCAGGCCACAGCATCCCTACAGACACCAGCTGGCCCTCCCCAAGGGGTGCAGGCTGGGGTGGGTGCCCACAACCAGAGGGCATTTGCTTTTGTTAAGTCCCTCCTTCCTGTCCTTCCCACCCCAAAATCTCAAGGATCAGTTGCTGTTCTTCCTTTTCTGAATCAAAATCTTAAAGAATGACACCCACTGCTGCTACTGACCCCAAATCCTGGCTCCCTCGTAACCTCTGTCTCTTCCAGAAAAATCTTATTTACTGCTTTGGCCCTAGAAATCATAAATGACTATGGTAGAATGTAACTTTTAAGAGAGGTGTAGAAGGCATGGTTTAACATCCAGTTTTGAGAATACAATTTTTATTTGTGTTTACAGTTCTTTTAAGATTTATTTATTTATTTGGAAGCCAGAGTTACAGAGGAGAGGCAGCGAGAGAGAGAGAGGTTTTCCGTCGGCTAGTTCACTCCCCAATTGGCAGCAGTGCCACAGCACTGACCCCTTATAGTTCTTTTCAAATCATTTTACACTGTCTTTTTATTCATCTAGTACGGAGACAAACAGAGGAATGGACACAGAGCTAACATAGCTGAATATTCAAGAAGACAGGTTAAGGGGTTAAATGCCTTATATCATTTATATACCTTCGATTACTTCTGGGGACAGTATTATCTGGAGTTTACAAAGGAGAAACTGAATGGAAAGAGCTTGGAAAAACATGGTGTTTTTTAATATCATTAAAAAGTCTAAGTTAAAGGCCAATCAAGGGGCCAGCGCTGTGGCATAGCAGGTAAAGCTGCCACCAGCATTGATATTCCATATGGGTGGAGGTTGAGTCCCGGTTACTCTGCTTTCAATCCAGCTCTCTACTATGGCCAGGGAAAGTGGTGGAAGATGGCCCAAATCCTTGGGCAGCTGCACCTGTGTGGGAGACACAGAAGAAGCTCCTGGCTGCTGGCATCAGATCAGTACAGCCCCAGCCATTGTGACCAATTGGTGAGTGAACCAAAAGATGGAAGATGTCTCTCTCTCTCTCCCCTTCTACTCTGTGTAACTCTGACTTTCAAATAAATAAATAAATCTTTTTTAAAGAGCCAATCAACATATAATACTAGTTTTAAAAATCTTTTTTTTTGTCGTGGGTCTCAGTTTTTAAAATCTGATTTCTCATAGGGAAAAAATGTGAGAGATACAAAGAGTACCTACAAAAATAATTTACACTGTAAAGAACCACAGAGGATTATAACTTGTCTAGAAAACAAAGGAGATTCAAAGTTTCTATTATTTCATGGTAATTTTTTCTTATTTTTAATATCAAGATAGTATGTAAATATGCAGTGCTAGGTATTTGTGTGTTGTTTGATATGTTTTATTTTTAAGCAGAAATTCAAAGAGATAACTGGGTAACATGGGGTTCTATATCTCTGATTACTTCTCTCAATTAGAGATCATGGGATTAGAGTTGGTGCTGGATTAATAATGCTTAAATCTTTATCCACTGACTTCACACCACCATTCACTATGAAAGACAATATTCTTTGGGTAGATTGCTCTTTCTTGCCAGACTGTAAACTTCATGGGGTCTAGAAACATATTTGCTTTGACACTAAAACTCAGCATCTTGACAGTCAGTCTTTTAGTTGAATGAATAAATGATATACAAAATAAATATTTCTGCCCCTGAAGAACTGCCTAATAGAGAAGAAAATAAAAATTGATTTGATGACTGTCAGTATTAGGTGAATATATAATTTGTTGTTCTGACATAAGCTTGGTCATAAAAAGGGCATATTAATAATGACACAGAGTTGAAGTGTATAAACATCTAGGGCCAAGCGGGTTAAATGTTCACCCTAGCTATATAAGGCATTCCATGTCAATAGGAGAGGAAGGAGGAAGAGGGGAGGGAGTGTAGGTGGGAGAGTGGTTACAGTGGAAAAAATCTCCATGCTCATTAATTATTAGCAAAGAGAGAATCTATGATCATTTGTTGCTTAAGAAAGGGTGATAGGCATTATTTAATTATAATGCAGGCATTAATGTTTTCCTGTCTCTGAAATAGGAAGTCTATAACTCAGAATTCCTTGCTGTTTCATCAAAAACAATTCAAAACAAAAACCTAATTAAGTATAAGAGGAAGTTATGCATTAGAAGTGTATTCTAATTTCTAGGAGATTCAGTGGTTAGAAAATTCATCCCAAATCTTGCTGCAAAATGTCCCATATATTTTCCATGACCACTACCCGTAAGCATAAACTCTTTTTTTTTAAAGATTTATTTATTTGAAAGTCAGAGTTACACAGAGAAAGGAGAGGCATGGAGAGAGGAGAGGCAGAGAGAGAGAGAGAGAAAGATCTTCCATCTGCTGCTTTACTCCCCAATTGGCCACAATGGCTGGAGCTGAGCTGATCCAAAGCCAGGAGCCAGGAGCTTCTTTCAGGTCTCCCACTTGGGTTCAGGGGTCCAAGGACTTGGGCCATCTTCTACTGCCACCACATGACATCCCACGGCACACTCCTCCCCCCCTCCCCCCAGCAGTGTTCTGCAGCTCCTGCTCCTCTCCACTTTCACTGGAAGGATCTGCTGCTCCTTTTCTTCATGCAAGTAAGTCTGATTCAGATGATGTCCCTGATACACTTGGCTGGCAAGAGCCATGGCATGTGTCCATGACCTAGCTAAATGCAAAGCTGGAACATTTTTAACTTTTCACTGCCATGGTGAGACAAGGACTCCATCTAATGAAGTAGGGGATTTTTCAGGGAGTCTAGATAATCAAATATGACAAAATGACAAATCTTAACCAAAGAGTGTCATGGTAGAGAGGAAAAGAACCCAAAATGAATTTTTCTATCTTTTCTTTTCTGATATAAGTGCCTAAAAACAAAGCCAAGGAGGGCTGCCACAGACCCATTCTGAAAATTCCTTAACATCTTCATTTTCATCCAAATTAATACATTACTTGAAGAAAATAAACTTTTACATAAATGAAAATGTAATACTACAGACAAGTGTACAGGAGAAAATAGGCACTCAGTTACCTTAGAAAAATCTGGGTCCATTAATGTGTTCTTCCAGAACAAATGCTGCAGTACAATAGAACCACAGCCTCTGACATTCCCCCTCCACCCTGATGGATCTTGGGTTTTCCCCCCACCTCCCCTCTCCTGTGAATATCTAAGTAGTAGGACAAAAGGAATCCAAAGATACGATGATGGTATTTAACATGGAATAAACATACTGTTTTAGTCAGTACAATCCTCAATACTACAATAATTATTTCTAGTTCACTGATTACAAAATTAAGTATATGAAATCTATTCCTAATTAATCATTCCATCGAGAGCTTAATGTAGACTTTCAGAGGTGAAAGAAATAGAGATATGTGTAGAGATGTGTATCTCTATAATACAGATTTACCTCTGTACTTTATAGACAATATACCATGTTTGTATTTTTTTTTTGCAGTCTGGCATAGTTTATTACATCCAGCTTGTCACTTTGGAAATTTTATAATTAGACATTAATATACAACAAATTTTGAATCTTTACAGATGATATAGAGCACCCTAGGCCCTCCCAAGGGCAGAAAACAGATCAAGAGCTCATACACTGGCTTCAACCACAAGGAGCAGATGAAGATATCATCGGAAAGATACCTATCCCTGCAGTGTGGCTGCTGAGCAGTTCTGCCCTTACAGATCTCGTCTGTTTCAGATCACTGAAGAAGGTTACAGGCTTTCTGACATTCCTAAAGATTTCACTGATGAGGATCTAAGATATATTCACTATGCTAAGAGCCTCAGAATGGTTTGTACAATAGAATGTTACTTTTTCCATGTGAATATGCCTTAAAGCAGTAGAAAGCACACTGATAACTTTCTAAATTAATTCCCTTTGCTGGAGCTTGGTCAGATGAGCTTCTCCACCTCCCCACCAGTCAGGCATTTTGCCAGGATTGCCAAGATGTGGCTGGAATTGCGGGACAGATGGGCAAAGTCTGAAGCAGGAAGGTAAATGGTTCAGCCTCCTGCCATCCACAACTTGCTCTAAGGAAGGCAAAGCATGAGATGCCAGCAGGCAGTACCTGCACCCTTGTTCTCCTGCAGCACTGTGCTACCTTCCTCTAGACCACTTCCTCCACCACTGGCACCCAAGAGCCACCGCCAAACATGCAGAGAACATTTCTATTATACAAAGAGTTTGTGGAACATGGAATTAAAAGATAGGTGTAAGGGCCAGCATTGTCAAGCAGCAGGTTTAGCCACTTTTTGCGATGTGGACATCCCATAGGGGAGCTCCAGTTCAGTCCTGGTTGCTCTGCTTCAGCTTTCTGCTAATGCAGCAGATGTTGACTTATGTGCTTGGGCCCCTGCCACCCATGTGGGAGACTCAGAGGGCATTATTGGCTCATGACTTCTGCCTGGACCAGTGCCCCAGCTATTGCATGCACCTGGCAAGTGAGCCATCAGATAGATCTATCTCCCTACCTCTCTCTGCCATCTTAAAAAAAAAGGTACAAAGAAACTGAAAGCCATACATATGGAATATACATAGTATGAATTATGTGTAGCTCTCACAATTTATTTAGTTATTTTTGAACTTAACACCTTAAAAAAAAAAAACTTGAAAGACAGCAACTGAGATCCTCCATCCACTGCTTTATTTTCCAGATGTGCATAACAGCTGGGGCTGGCCCAGCCAGGAACTCCAAGCCTTTAAGCCATCATCTGCTGCCTCCCAGGTGCACAAGCCTGACCCACTATGAACAGATGCCCCTACATTTTTTTATTTTTCCACAAACTTTTTGAAGTCACTTTTGCCAAAAGGTTCCTGACACCTCTCTTGTTGCTTTCATAGAGGCAGACTCTGGAATGCTATCTCCCAGTACAGAAGAGAGCCTCAGCAGTCCTCGGGGGTCAACAAGTAGGCAGATGGTGACAGGGTGAGCAAATCCCATACATCTTTGTTGTTAATGTAACTGTGAATGTGGCCAGTGCTGTGGCTCACTAGGCTAATCCTCTGCCTGCGGTGCTGGCACACTGGGTTCTAGTACCAGTTGGGGCACCGATTCCATCCCGGTTGCTCCTTTTCCAGTTCAGCTCTCTGCTGTGGTCCAGGAAGGCAGTGGATGATGGCCCAGGTGCTTGGGCCCTGCACCTGCATGGGAGACCAGGAGGAAGTACCTGGCTCCTGGCTTCGGATCGGCACAGGTGCCAGCCATAGCAGCCATTTGGGGGTGAACCAATGGAGGGAAGACCTTTCTCTGTCTCTCCCTCTCTCACTAACTCTGCCTGTCAAAAAAAAAAATGTAACTGTGAATGTCCATATAATTTTGTTCTGTTTACACAAAAATATCTTTGTTTAACAATTGAAGATTGATGCTGTAAAAACTGTCCTCAAATTTTTTGCTATTTTATTATTTATAAACCCATTTTGAAGATTTGTAGATCCATAAGTCCCTTGAGGACAGTGCACCCTGGTTTTGATATCCTTCATAGAAATAAATACAAACTGATTTCCATGGTGGGGGGAATCACTACAAACTATTGAACTTGTCACAAATAAGAGGCTGGGAGAATGGCTGCTCTGGTTATGCATAGTAACTACTATAGCACTTAAATAGGTATAAAGAATCTGACTGTAGGAAACAAATATAAAGAATTGTCTTGGGCCCTCTGCCAGCTGTAATCCTCTCATTAGGGAAGTGACAGTCTGACAGTCATGTGAACATACCTGAGGGGGATGCAGCACTGCCCCTCAGGGCAGACAATGAGCTCTTCCCCTTCAAACAGTGGCAAGGTTGCAGCAGGCACACAAGGAGTTGCTCTTCCTTTAAGTAACTGGGGAGTATTTGTCAAAAGTATTAAACTAAAATTTGGGAATCTCTGTATTGCCCTATCCTCACATTACTTAACATTCAATTACATTTTTTAAAAGATTTTATTTATTTATTTGAGAGGTAGAGTTACAGAGAGAGAGGCAGAGAGAGAAAAGGGGTCTTCCATCTGCTGGTTCATTCCCTAAATGGCTGCAATGGCCAGAGATTGGGCCGATCTGAAGCCAGGAAATCAGGAGCTTCCTCTGGGTCTCCCATGTGGGTGCAGGGGTACAAGCGCTTGGGCAGCTCACACTAGCATGCTGACTGGTTCCACTGTTCAAGCACACATCCCCCATTCTCTTTTGGCAGGTCTACTGTAAAGAACGGGGAGTATCTACAGCAATTAATATCTTACTGTTGCTCTTGCTGTCCACCTGCAGGCCTGAGGGAAGAGCACCTAAATACACACTGTGGAGTTCTGGACGGAGTTTCCAAAATTCAGTCTCTTCGCAGCTCAGGCACTCTGTCCTCGTCAATCACCTTAAAGCCTGCAGGAGTAGGGAGAAGCTGTGTTTGAAGAATTTGCAAATAAAGTGCATTGAAGTCAACCACTACCACCTCCACCACACCCCTAATTCAGGGTTCTGGCAAATCCCAAGCGGACCAGGAGTGACTCAGGAGGTGACATCAACTCTGAAAGGCTCCAAAGAGCCTGGTGCACCCAGGGTGAGCTCAGTTCATCGCCCTCCCGCCCCCGCCACCAGGACGCCCGGCTCCCAGATCCTCCAGGAGGCAAGAGGCAGCCCCGCAGGTCCAGGCACACGCAGACATGCATCCAGAGCTGTCCCAAAAAGCAGGCCCAGCTCGGGTGTCGCCTCCTGACAAAGTCGCTGTCTCCTACTCCCTCCCGGAAGGCTGCAGGCCAGCACCCTGAATCGAGGCCCTCCCGTGAAGGAAGCTGCCCCCATGGGAACCCTGCTCCACTTGAGGGCAGGGCTAGGGAAGAAGGGCTAAGCCAGCCTCCGCCCCAGGACTGCAGCCTGGGAAAGTCCAGGGCCCCAGCGCCCCTGCCGGGCGTGGCGTCTCCCTGAGTGCACTCTGAGCCTGGCCTCAGCTATCAGCAGCTCCCTTGCTTCCAGAATCTGCTGCAGGGCGGCTCAGGCTCCACCCGGCCAGGGGCCTCAGACCAATCCTCAGACAGGACCGGCGCTGCCAGACTTGCCCCATGCCTGGCCGGCTATAAAGGCAGTGGTCATTGACGGGCACCTGGTAGTTGCGGTGTGTGCGGGTGACGTGGGTGGTGTTACGTTCTTGGCCATTGAGCTCAATTTCGGACGTTGGGACAAGAACACAGGCGGCAGCGTCGAGAGCTAGGAGAGCCAGGAAGGGAGGCAGACCCGGTGAGTGCGACCCTCAGCCTCTCCCGCCAGCCTGCTGTAGGCAACCAGGGCAGCAGAGTCCTGCGGGGTCCCTAGAGATCCTGGCCGCGCTGTGCCTTCCGTCATCCACCCTCCTGCACTGCCGCTAGGGCAGTGCTTCTGCAGTTGGATGTCCCGTTCGAGTCCATGGTCGTTTTCTCATGATGGGCTGATCTCACGCAGTGACAACCGTGGAACAAATCACTGTTTGGCATCTGCCTCCCAGGAGCGTTGCAGGTTACAGGGGGGGACGGGTGAGCCGGTGGCACCTCCTGTGCGTGGTCTCTGGCCCGTCCAGGACCGAAGGTGGAAAGGGAAGCAGAGGAGCTGGCTCAAGGTAGTCCCGCTGCGGGTTCCATCAGGTGTGAAATGTCTCCCGATTGCGGTTAACCTTGCAGGGAAACTGTCCCCTTTTGTGGGCCAGAGACAGCATCTGCTTTATTAGCTGTGCAGTATATTGAAAATTAAAATTGGGGCAGTCCTATCTTTAGTCCTCACAGCAGCACTTACATTATGAGGAACACATGAAACTGCTCAGTAATTCGGTGCTGAGTTTTTTTTTTTTTTTTTTTTGACAGGCAGAGTGGACAGTGATAGAGACAGAGAGAAAGGTCTTCCTTTTTGCCATTGGTTCACCCTCCAATGGCCGCCGCGGCCAGCGCACTGTGCTGATCGGATGGCAGGAGCCAGCTGCTTCTCCTGGTCTCCCATGGGGTGCAGGGCCCAAGCGATTGGGCCATCCTCCACTGTACTCCCTGGCCACAGCAGAGAGCTGGCCTGGAAGAGGGGCAACTGGGATAGAATCCGGCGTCCCGACCGGGACTAGAACCCGGTGTGCCAGCACCACTAGGCGAAGGATTAGCCTATTGAGCCACGGCGCCGGCCCGGTGCTGAGTTTAATATTAGGTTGGTAAGCCTGCTATTGGCTTTTGGTTTGTTTGTAGCTATTGGATGACTTTATTTGGTAAAAATGCATTCAGGTCAGTAGTGTACTCAAGGATGGTCATTTAGTGAAATGTACTTTTTTTTAAGAATAAAAGATTGGAAGACATGATTGAGCTACCTCAAAACTCCACCACTCCTGGGAAGGCCACAGTTGGCAAGAAAAGCCCGTAGCAAACTTTCATCAAGTAAGTTGAGATTCCTGTGTTTGCAATCTGAACAGCTCACTGCTGAGCTGGGAGGGGAACTGCTCTGAGCACAACTCACTACAGAACTGCTCTTGCAGACCTTCCCCGAAGGAAGCACTGTTGTGGTCAGAAGCATTCCAGGAGCTGCTGGCCTGCAAATGTGAATTAGTCTTGAATTTAATCTATTGCAAGTATCACAAGAATGCAGAAAGGCTGTGTCCTCAAACACACATGAGCAGCTCTGCAAGGGGAATGAGACTTAACCTGGAAGGTCTGTTTATCTCCCTTTATCTCAGCATATTCACCCCAGGTGGGGAAGATAAATCACCCTTCAGCTCTGCAATGGCAGTGCTCTTGGTGGAGGCTGAGGATGCTTTTCATTGCAGGCAGTGTTTGCAAGAGACTTAGTTCCCTGACAATTTGTGCCTCTCCTACAAATACATTTTGGCATTAAAAACAAACTGAAGTATTTATGTTTTAGTAGTATGGCACCAACTTAAGTATTTTGCCTACTGGCATCTTTGTCTTTAAAGAGCTAAATCCTCAGGACCCCAGGATTGAGTAAAAACTAGAAAATAGCTAATCCTAGTACTAGAAAAGCACAAGGGATTATTTGATCATTCGGTTCTTCATATTTCACATGCTTTTTTTTCTACTTTTCCCTTCCTACAGATATTCTGGCTGTATTGAAGGCTTTTTTAAAAACTGAATTCTGTGAAGAAAATATAGGCTTTTGGCTGGCTTGTGAAAACTTCTGAAAAATCCACCCACCCCAGAAGCTATCCTTAAAACCAAGGTAAATATATACAGTCTTCATAGAAAAAACCCCCAAAGAGGTAAGACCAAATTCCTCATTTTAGCATAAAGTGTACACCCTTGGCACCAAGAAGCAACACAGGAAGTAAAGATATAAGACTAAAGCAAGGGCCAGAGAATCTGAAAAGCTTCCTTTCCTGGTGTCCTGGCTTTCAACTAAGTATCCCCAGACCTGGCAGGTGGAGCTCATCACAGGTTACAGCTTCTGATTTTCACTTTCAAAGAGCAGAGCTCCCTTCTCTAACGAAGGATAATGAGTGATCTTTGTTCCAGATGAGCATGCTTTCAAATCAAAACTCTTATTATCCAAAATATACAAGAAGCTACAACCCCCAGCTGTACAACTGCCTGGAAAAGGGCGTACAACATGATGTTTTACTTATTTGAAAGGCAGAGTTGCAGAGAGAGGTCTTCCATCTGCTAGTTCACTCCCTAAATGGCCACAGTGGTCAGGGCTGGGTCAGGCTGAAGCCAGGAGCTTCCTCCAGGTCTCCCATGTAGGGGCAGAAGACCAAGCACTTGGGCCATCTTATGCTGCTTTTCCCAGCAGGGAGTGGGTAAGAACTGGAGTAGCTGGGACTCAAACTGGCATCCATATGGGATGCTAGTGCTGTAGGCATCAGTGTAACTTGCTATGCCACAGCACCAGCCCCAGGTAGAACACTTATCCCTGTTTTTTGGAATCAGAGTTCTACTAGGGCTTGAGTGAAAAACCATAGATCGGCCGGCGCCGTGGCTCAACAGGCTAATCCTCCGCCTTGCGGCACCAGCACACCAGGTTCTAGTCCCGGTCGAGGCACCGATCCTGTCCTGGTTGCCCCTCTTCCAGGCCAGCTCTCTGCTGTGGCCAGGGAGTGCAGTGGAGGATGGCCCAAGTGCTTGGGCCCTGCACCCCATGGGAGACCAGGAGAAGCACCTGGCTCCTGCCATCGGAACAGCGCAGTGCGCAGGCCGCAGCGCGCTACCACGGCGGCCATTGGAGGGTGAACCAACGGCAAATGGAAGACCTTTCTCTCTGTCTCTCTCTCACTGTCCACTCTGCCTGTCAAAAAAGAAAAAAGAAAAAAACCACAGACACCATGGTTGATGAGAAAAAGGGAGCCCCAGAGTAGAGGACATGTTCTGTTTCCTAAGGCAGAAGTCTGTGACTGCCAAAGAGACTGACATTCAATTCAGTTCCCTCAGAACTATTGATTCCAAGCTAGGTAGTGAGTCAGGAAGCTGGTGACTGTCCAGGAGATGCTTGTATCAGAACAGCTTCCACCACTGTACAGACACAGGCAGGAAATATGTGGTCTGAGTGGGGTGGGTCTTGCTGAAAAAGCAGGACTGTGAGATAAAAGATAATGCAATGGAATGCTGTTGACCTAAACTCATTTAAAATCAATAGGTCTGGGATTCTGTGGCCTTAACTACCTAGCTGTATATCTTTCATTAAATCAGTTCATGTTACCACATAGTGGTTTTGAGTCCCAACTAACTTAACATGTTGACTATGTAGAAGAGTACTAAAGTTCTTGTGACTCCATTTCATGCATGCTATTCTTGTGTATTGCTGAACCTGAAATGATGTTTGAATTGTTAAATGGTATATAAAATAGTGAGTGCTTGTGTGTAGAAAACCACAGTGTCTATTACAAGTGCCAAAAACTCTTGAAGGCAGTTAAACTTTGAAGTGGTCTTTGAATATTTGAATACATTTATTTTGATAAATAATGTCATTGAATACTTACAGTCCAGGTGTGAGCTGATTTGATGTTGATAACTAGAATTATGACCAACATAAGGGGAAGATCTTTGTAGTAGAGAAGAAGTGTGCATTACTGTGTCTGTGCAGGGAGAACTGACAGCCCCAGAGCTGAGAAGAGGGTGGCAAGGAAGATGCTCTTTTCTAAACCTAAGTCACAGCACATCCTTAGACCCACCCAGGGTAAGAAATTTTACCCAGGGTAAAAATTACTAACAGAATCTTTTATTAAACAACAGGGTCTTTGATGAGAATAGAACATTGACCTAAATCCCTTTTTGAGGATTGAGAAACAACTAAATAGAAGTGAACTGTATGGAGACAAACACCAATGTTACATTACTCAACTCTCCACTGCACCAATGAAGGAAGAAGACAAATGGGGAATATGGGCCTCCCCCTTTTTTGTCCTCTTTTCTTTGGTTCCAACTCACATGGGCTTCCAGAAGACATACATGGAAACTGTTCTCTTCGTGGTCA
Organism: Lepus europaeus; assembly: GCF_033115175.1. Lineage (NCBI taxonomy): Eukaryota > Metazoa > Chordata > Mammalia > Lagomorpha > Leporidae > Lepus > Lepus europaeus. The sequence continues at coordinate 68,347,726 of NC_084844.1, forward strand.
ACATACATCTCAGAATTTCCCTTATTCATTTGCCTTCACTTGCCTAACAGATTTTGATTATGTTACTTTAGGTAATGAGGAAAACAACAGAAGTGCACTTTTCTCCCTCATTTTTATAACATTTATTTGAAAGGCAGAGTTACAGAGAGGGTGTAGAGACAGACCTTCCATCTATTGGTTCACTCCCCAAATGATCACAATGGCCTGAGCTGAGCCGATCCAAAGCCAGGAGCCAGGAGCTTCTTTCAGGTCTCCCACAGGAATGCAGGGGCTCAAGCACTTGGGCAGTCCTCTGATGCTTTCCCAGGCACATTAGCAGGGAGCTGGATTGAAGTGGATCAGCCAGGACTTGAATCAGTGCCTATATGGCAGTGGCTTTACCCACTGTGCTACAGTGTGGGACCCATATATGTATATATTTCAAAGACTCATTTATTTGAAAGGCAGAGAGGCAGAAGAAGAGAGATCTTTCAACCTCTGGTTCACTCCCAAAATGTCCACGACAGTGGAGGCTGGGCCAAGCCAAAGCCAGGATGTTGAACAGTGCATAATCTCTAAGTATTAAATTGAAAAGGCTGAAGCTGGTGCCATGGCATATTGGGTAAAGTCACCACCTGCAGTGCTGGCATCCCATATGGGTACTGGTGCATGTCCTAGCTGCTCCGCTTCTAATCTAGCTCCCTGCTAATGTGCCTTGGAAAGCAGAAGATGGCCCAAATACTTGGCTCCTGAATCCATGTGGGAGACCTGAAAGAAGCTCCTGGCTTTGGATCAGCCCAGCTCTAGCTTTTTGCAGGCACTTGGGAGTAAACCAGCAGATGGAATATCTCTTGATGTATGTCTCTCTGTAACTCCTTAAAAAATAAACCTTTAAAAAAATAAGGTTTATTGACATGTGCTATGATCCAATCCAGTAAAAGTAAGAGAAGCAATAACTATCACTACCTATATTTTTATCTAATTTAAGTATTGTGTAAACTAAAATATACAATACTAGGAGTATACTATCAGTAATTACACTACTGAGGTGGGGACTGTGATACACAGGTTAATCCTCTACCTGCAGTGCTGGCATCCCATATGGGTGCCAGGTTCTAGTCCTGGTTGCTCCTATTCTGGTCCAGCTCTCTGCTGTGGCCTAGGAGGGCAGTGGAGGATGGCCCAAGTGCTTGGGCCCCTGCATCCGCATGGGAGACCAGGAAGAAGCACCTGGCTTCTGGCTTTGGATCAGTGCAGCTCCAGCCATTGTGGCCATTTGGGGAGTGAACCAATGAAGGAAGACCTTTCTCTTTCTCTAACTCTACCTGCCAAATTAACATAAAATCTTTTTAAAAAGTAATTACCAATACTCAGTGATTATAATTAAGAATTTTAATAACTATATTGATTCTTTTTTTTTTTGACAGGCAGAGGTAGACAGTGAGAGAGACAGAGAGAAAGATCTTCCTTCCATTGGTTCACCCACCAAATGGCTGCTATGGCCGGCGCTATGCCAATCCAAAGCCAGGAGCTGGGTGCTTCCTCCTGGTCTCCCATGCAGGTGCAGGGCCCAAGGACTTGGACCATCTTCTACTGCTTTCCCAGGCCATAGCAGAGAGCTGGATTGGAAGTGGAGCAGCCAGGTCTTGAACCGGCACTCATATGGGATGCTAGCAGTTCAGGCCAGGGTGTTAACTACAGTGCCACAGTGGGGGCCCCAGTCCTAGCAGTTCTATGTTGTTTAGCATTTCATCTTCAGTGTCAACTGCTAATAATACAGTAGAGTTGTAGAAGACCTGACAGTCATGCAAACCTTACCACAAGCTAGTACTGTGTAGAATAAATCCTGTAAATATAAAGACAATCTTATTTCACAGTGGAGGAAGAACCAGATGGGTAAAATGACTTGCTAATGTCACTTAGCTCTTTCGGTACAGAAACAAGGAAGGGTCTCAGCTTTATGCCACTTGCCTCAACTAGATGAGCCTGCAATTTTAAAGACACTCAACTTGGGCTCCCGGAGTTTAAATTAATTTTCCAAGGTTACATGACAAAGAAGCACCAAAGCCAGAAGTAAAAATTATTGCTCTCATCTTTCTCTTCCTTATCCACTATGGAAGTCTGATTTACAGTTGTAAATTATTCTAATATCATTTACAACCAAGAAGCATTATTTTTTGCTAACTTTAACAATGAAACTATTTTTAGCCATTGAGGAATTTATTTTAATGAAAGATATAGACATACTTTTTTGTTTTGTTTTTTAATTGGAGATGCAAAGAGACAAACAAGTAGTCAGAGAAGTGGTATTCACCCTCTAGTTCACTGCTCAAATGTCCACAGTGACCAGGGCTGGCCCAGGAGCAGGGAACCCCATCATCTGAGCCATCACTTGCTAGCTCTCAGGGTTTGCATTTCCAGGGAGTTGGAGTCAGGGGCTGGAACTGGGAATCAAACCCAGAAACTCCAATGTGGGATACAGGCATCTAAACCACAAGGCTACACCCTGGCTTCCAGACTTGTTTTTTCACCAGTCATCTGAAAATGAAAGTTAGTTCGGACCTGAAGTCTAAGGCTCTGGAGTCCTCAGGTGTGTGTTCTATGCATGAGAGTTAGTTGGGTTGCCCAAGCAGAGTCTACAGTTTAGAGAGAACAGCAGAGTGAAATGTGTGTCAGAGGATGTCAGCACTGGAGAGTGGCTGTGCTCTAGTCAGAGGCTGAGGAGGATGAGTCCACAGAGAGCAGCAGTACCAAAGGAGTATGCTAGAAGGTAGGGAGAAAAAAGGTTGAAAAACAAATATGTTAAAAAGATTTGTTTATTTATTTGGAAAACAGAGTTATAAAGAAAGAGAGACAGGGAGGGAGAGGGAGAGATCTCCCATCTGCAGATTCACTCACCAAATGGTCACAATGGCTGGGACTGGGTCAGATCAAAGCTCGGATCTGGAACTCCATCCAAGTCTCCCTCATGGTGGCAGGGACTCAAGAAATTGGGTTGTCTGCTGCTTCTCAGATGCACTGCAGAGAACTGGATGGGAAGTAGAACAGCTGAGCTGTAAATAAGTGCCCATATGGTGTGCCAACATCATTGGCAACAGATTATCCTAATGCATCACAACACTGGCTCCAACAAATGAATTTAGGTAAAACAATTCAAAATGCCAGGGAAATAGCAAATAAAATGTCAGGGATGAGCACTGTGGTGCAGCAGGATAAACCACTACTTAGGAGGCATACCTCATTCTTAAGTATGATGATATTTTTTTAACCACTTTTGTACAAGAGAGTAACAGGATGAAAACTGTTCTCCAAGGAGTCTGATCTGATAACCTCACATAGGATAGACTGAGATGAGAAGAAATTGCAAGACAGATTACGAGTGCAGAAAAGAGGAAACTAAAACTGGAATGAAAGCATGAGGAAGGAAATGCAATCCATGTTTTGCAAGAAATAAAATCAAATATATATACTGTTTATAGAAAAATAGAAATAAAAGCAAATATGAGAGTTTCAAAAGTTTGTGGAAAATGGAATTAAAAGATAATCTTATTTTATGCAACAAATTTTGAAATCTATGCATGTGAACGGTCTTCAAAAAGTTCATGGAAAATGTCTATTATACAAAAATGGTACATGGATTTCAAAAAAATTTTTTAAAGAAAATCCATTTATTTTTAATTTTTATTTATTTAAGAGGTAGAGTTACAAAGAGTGAGAGAGAGACAGAGAGAAAGGTCTTCCTTCTGCTGTTTCACTCCCCAGATGGCCGCAACAGCTGGAGCTGTGCTGAACCAAAGCCAGGAGCCAGGTGCTTCTCCCCAGTTTCTCATGTGGGTGCTAGGGCCCAAGCACTTGGGCCATTTTCTATTGCTTTTCCAGGCCATAGCAGAGAACTGGAATGGAAGAGGGGCAGCTGGGACTAGAACTGGTACCCATGTGGGATGCCAATGCCACAGGTGGAAAATTAACTTTGTTTATTTTTATGAAAGACAGTTATAGGGGGGTGGAAAGGGGAGATATAGATCTTTCATTTTCTGGTTCTCCAAAATGACCACAAGAGCCAGGACTGGCCCAGGCTGAAGATGGGAACCAGAAGTCCATATGAGTCTCCCACAGGGGTGGTAGGAGCTCTTCTGCCAGGAGCATTAGTAGGAAGCAAAACATCCAGGACTGCAACTCACACTCAAATAAGGGATGTTGTCCTCAGATGTGGCAGCTTACCCTGCTGTGTCACAAAGATGGTCATTCAAAATAAATTCTTGAGGGTTAAGCCACCTTTTGCAGTGCCAGCATCCTATATGGGTAGCAGTTTGAGTCCTGGCTCCACTTTTGATCCAGCTCCCTGTTAATGTGCCTGGGAAAGCAGTGGAAGATGGTCCAAATGCTTGGGCCCATATACCGTGTGGGAAACTCAGAAGAAGCTCCTGGCTTCAGCTTGGCCATTTGGGGACTGAATCAGCAAATGGAAATCTCTTTGTAACTGTGACTTTCAAATAAATAAATCTTTAAAAAACATTCTTGTGCACTTAAAAGACCTCTTGCAATACAGGTGCACAGTTACTTATTCAGGAGAAATGCTAATTCAGGTGCAAGAAATGCTGGTATCAGGGATGCCATGGTAAAGTAGTAGTGTGGAGAGGCCACTTAAGGGAGTTTTATGTAGAACACAGGCAGCGGTGTTTTAGAGTTTAATAGATAGTGTTGGTTTAAAAATTACATATTGGGACTGGTACTGTGACATAGAGGGTAAGTAAGGCCAGCAGTGCCACCATCCCATGTAGGTAATGGTTTGAGACCCAGCTGCTCTGCTTCCAATCCAGCTCTCTGCTGAAGCCTAGGAAGGCAGTAGAGGATGGTCCAAGACCATGGGCCACTGCACCCAAATGGGAGGCCTGGGAAAAGCTCTTGGCTCCTAGCTTTGGATCAGCCCAGCTCTGACCATTGTGACCATTTAGGAAGTGAGCTAGTGGATGGAAGACCTGTCTCTTTCTCTCTGCTTCTCTGTAACTCTGCCTTTCAAATAAAATAATCTTTAAAAAAAAACTTAAAATAATTATGTATTAACTTCCAACTGGGAGATCAGTAATTAAGTCAAGGTAAAGTTAGTCATTTAAATAGCCATCTAGTCAGCCAGTAATGATGACCTCGTTTCATTTCTAAACACAAATTACTTTAAATGGCTTTAGAGATGTACTTATCAAAATAATGTGGGCAGGACTCCCTGGGGCAGCATGGAGGCTGTGGGAGAATGCAGAGCACCTGAACCAGTGAGCCCTGGGCAAAGTGTTATGAAGCTGATACAGACTCCCAGTCTCTAAATGACAGACACATGGTGCACAAATGGAACCAGAAGAAAACTGCCTGAGTAGCATAGTAATAGGAACAGGCACAGAACCCTGGTGTTCCTGGGAATGGTCCTTTTGGTCCTCTGCCATTACTTCCCCTTAGACAACAGGCAGGGCCTGCAGCCATCTGCCACCCACCCTCTCCCCACAGAAAGGAAGAGTTGGAGGGGCCTATGAATGTGGTGCATCTTGGGAGGCTGAATCCCTGGGACAGGGCAGAGCTGGTGTGGAGCTCACCTGGCAGTGCCTGGGGACAGTTTCTCCATTACTGCACTTTAATGGGGACAGCAAAGCCCTTCCCATAACCCTTCCCATACACACTGCAGAGGCTTAATTGGTGAATCCTTCCACACAGCAGTGATTGGGCCAGGAGCTAAACACAGCAACTTCCTCTAGAACTGTGCTGGGGGAACAGTGCCCACTCAGATGGAGGGAATGGGGACAGGCTACACCCCCCTCCCAAACACAGGTCAGGTCATAAGGCTCTCACCAGCTAGCAGCTCTCTGGTCTCACCTCCCTGGTCTTTCTAGCTGACAAGCTCTTCCCAACCTTGCTGCCTGGGAGGGACACACTCAGGTGTCACCTTCATGGAAAAACTAGTTTTTTTTAAGATTTATTTATTTCTTTGAAAGAGTTACACAGAGAGAGAAGGAAAGGCAGGGAGAGGGAGAGGGAGAGAGGGAGAAGGAAAGGCCTTCCATCTGCTCTTTCACTCCCCAATTGGTCACAAGGGCTGGAGCTGTGCCAATCTGAAGCCAGGAGTCAGAAGCTTCCTCTGGGTCTTCCCACACGGGTCCAGGGGCCCAAGGACTTAGACCATCTTCTACTGCTTTCCCAGGCCATAGCAGAAAGCTGGATTGCAAGTGGAACAGCCAGGACTAGAACTGGCACCCATATGGGATGCCGGCACTGCAGGCAGTGGCTTTATCCATGACTCCACAGTGCCAGCCCCAACCTAGAAGTTCAAGTTGACATAGTGGACAGCACACTGTGGTCCCCAAGTCTAACGTAACCATGGGCAATGCTAATAGATTGTGTCACAGGCTGAGGGAGGTGACAGGCATGCTCTGCTGCAGAGCTGTGACATAGGAGAAGGGGCTCCAGACCAGGAGAAAGGGGACCCTGGGGTCCCCCGCCCTTCCTCTCTCCTCAGTGACCACTCTCCAGACCACCTCTTCTCTGTGGCCACAGACAGCTCTGAAAGCAGTGTCTTGGGGCAGGGAGGGAGGGTTGCAGGAAAGATCTCTGAGTAGTTGGTCCAGAGGGAGCATTCCTCTTAAAACATTACAGTGCTGTCTGAACCCACTCCCCTGGCCTTGATGGTCATTTGTCTATTAATGTCCCACTTCAGATGATACCTCTGATGATACCTCCAAACTTTGCTGTTGGACAGGAGGTGATTGGTGAGAAAATCCTACCTAGAGTTTTAAAAGATTTATGTATTAAAGAGCACTTCCAATCACTGGCTCACTCCCCAAATGTCTGCAAAGTCAGGGCTGGGCCAGGCTGAAGCTAGGAACTCCGTCCTGTTCCCCGACATGGATGTCAGGAGTTCACACACTTAGGTTATCACCATTGCTTCCCAGGTGCATTAGCAAGAAGCTCAACTGGAAGCAGAGGTGGGACCTGATTTTAGGTCCTCCAATATTGGCTGTGGGCATTCCAAGTGGCAGCTTAACCCACTGTACCATAACACCCTCTACTTTGATATTATTTATTTATTTACATATTTATATGTTTATTTATTTGAGACACAGAAAGAGATCTTCTATCTGCCATTTCACTCTCCAAAGGCCTGAAATATTTAGGGCTGCGCCACACTGAGGGTGGGATCAGAGAACTCAATTTGGTCTCCCCACATGGTTGGCAGGGACCCAACTACATAAGCCATCACCTGTGCCTCCCAGGTTGCACATTAGCAGGAAGTTGGAATTGCAAGTGTGCCAAGACTTGTACCAGGCACTTTAATTTAGGATGAAAGTTTCTCAAGAGCCGTCTTAACCACAGGGCCAAGCACACCCCCACCTCAGTTTTTAAAGAAAGACAAGGAATTCCATTCTCTTTCTATTACCCATAAATAAGAGTGTGGATAATCTCAATTGCTTGCTCCAAGCCTAATTCCTTTTGCCACAAAGAGAATCAACTTCAGATAATGGTAGTGCTGTGAGTCACAGAGCAGAGGTGAAAAGAACCCGTGTTCTCACTGACGTCACTCAGCCATTGAATTTATCAAGCCCAGGACCACTGTGTCTGGCTCTCCTCATTGTTCAAGCTGGTTGGAGATGGGCTCTTAGTGACCTGAACTAAAAACATCCCAGTGAAAACACCATGTACTCTCTACAAGATGTCTGGGAGAAGGATTTTAAACTAAACTATCCACGGTCACCTAATGGGCCACTAAAGAGTTGGACTCACAATTTTGTCTTAGTACGAGGTGTCCTAACTGAGGACAAAGCCACCAGGATTTCTTCTGTTTGATTCATCTTCCATTTGAGGAAGGTACTGTAGTGCCTAAAAAGGAGTGCAGGAACCTCAGTTTTCCCACTCAGCTGTGTGGCCCTGAGAAAGGTGTTTAGATTCTATGGCTCCACTTTCTCACCTGCCCATGGAGAGTATCACAGTGCTTGTTTAGAGGGTTATTGTCAGTATCAAAGAAATGAAATGACTCACGTGTATTATAGTTTATTCCAGCTATGAGTGGCACACAAAGTAAATATTTAAAAGTGTAGCTTAGGGGCCAGCATTGTGGTATAGTGGGTTAAATCACAGCCTATGACTGGCATCCCATAGGGTGCCAGTTCTAGTCTTGGCTGCTCCACTTCTGCTGGAGCTCCCTGCTAATACACCTGGGAAAGCAGTGCGGAATCCAAGTACTCAGGTCCCTGCACCCAGGTGGGAGGCCTGGATGAAGCTGCTAGCTCACGGTTTCAGCCTAAGTCCTAGTGGCTGCAGCTATTTGAGGAGTGAACCAGCAGATGGAGGATACCTCTCTCTGACTTTTCTTTCTCTGTAACTCTGCCTTTTAAATAAATAATGTCTAAAAAAATAAAACCACCTGTAGCTTAACACTTCTCTCACATTTAAGGATTCAAAGATATTCATTCCAGGAGAGGCTCATTTGCCTTGTTGCCTTATCCATAACATCCCTTCATGGTACAAAATGGTTCCTGCAGCTCCAGTCATCCACCCTCCATCCCATCCAGAAGGACAATAGCAAATGAGAAGAGCATTTTTCTACTCTAAGAATATTTCCTTGGCATTGCACCTAGCAGATATGATTGACATTTCACAAAGAACAGTTCAGAGCTAACAGAATTTACACACCCAGAGTCTAGAACCCAAAAGATTTTACAGGACCCAAGATGTTAGCAGGAAACAAAAGGCCTGGGGAAAGTGTTCTGAATGTATTACACTTGGTAATGAAGCTTTCGTGTAGAAATAACAGCAAACCCGATTTAAGTGGCTGAAATGTTAACACCAAATAAAAAGGGAACTTCAAAAACTTTTCACATGACATTAAGCAGAAACACAGAAAACATTCAAAATCAAGATCATGCACTGTATGCCCTGAAACTCTTAAGCACTGCAAACATGAAAATGAACTGTATCTGTATCTTTATGGGGAATCAAGAAGGCAGGACTGCCTGTTGCTCAACCACCTACATCCACACCTGAGCAGTTTCTGGACCTGTAGGGAAGATGTTTTAGAAAGGGAAATATGTGATCAATGCCATATTTCTGACACTCCCACCTTCCATAGGAGCACAGAAGCCATCATTTAGTTCCCCTAAAAGTACTTATCTTCCCCATATACAACTGATATCATTTTTTCCCTAGTCTTTTGTCTAAAAAAAGAGGCACCAGATTTCAAGATTTTGTTTTATAAGTCTATACCTAGAGCCCTTGATATCGGACAAGACCCCCTAAAATTCACACTAAAATGTGGCCCCTTAAAGTTCCATAGACATGCTAGCCAGGGTGCCACATGTACTACCAGAATTTGGGGTGCCTTACAATTTTACCACGGGCTTATTACTAAATCCCCAATATTAATAAGCCCAAGAGGGTTCTTGCCTAATATTTAGAGAAAAATTCTAAATACCGGCACAGATAAACGAGGCAGCATGGTACATTTTAAGCTTTTATTCAGTAGAAAGAGGTAATTAGGGGTTCATACCAAGCACCAGGAACCAGCCACGTGGAAGAGCATCTAGGCCAGGACGCCCAGAGCACATGGCCCGAAGGCCATGCGCCCTGGAGGTGTGGGGCTACAGCAAGCCCCTTCCTAGCAAGACGCCAGGGAAAAAGAGCAGGCTGGGCACACTGTGCCCCAGGCTTTTAACCCACTCCAAAGGGGAGTGGTCAATTAACCTGATTGGCTGGTGGGCACCCCGGTAAGGCCAGGTAGGGGAATGAAGCCACACAAGGGCGTGGCCAAGGCATCAGGTAGGAGCATGAGGTCACACAGGGGCGTGGTCTTCCAGTTCACAAATCCAACCTGTATGCCTGCCTACTTCATTCCCCCCTCAGAGACTCCAGACCTTAATCTTAAGGGGATGTTGATGGGCGTTGAGTCTCCATCTTCTGTAGCTACTTCCTGCTGATTAGGGGCGCAGACCCTGCCTGTTCTCGGTCTGGGAGTCTCTGCCTATCTCATCTAATGAGTTCACTTCATGAGCTGGATCTCCTTCAGTCACCGCCATTCTCACTGTCTCCTGCATGGTCATCATTATTTTCAGAAGTTGCCGGGTTCCATTGTAACTCTGGAGTGACCGTGGGAGTCCAAAGCATGGCACGATGTCTTTTAACATGGCTTTAAGCACCTTGTGTGCTTTCTCCATTCGGGTTGAAAAGGCCTCCATCCATCCTGTAAGAGTAACAATAAAGACTAGGAGGTACCTATAATTACTAATTGGGAGCATATTGGTAAAATCAACCTGCCAATCTACACCTGTCTGTTCCCTTCCTCTGCACAGGAGTCAACAGGGGAGGTGGCCTTACATGGGGAGGGTTATTCTGTAAACACAGTGGCCAAGAGAGAGTCATTTCCTTTATGACTGTATTTAGTCCCTTTCCTCCAAAAGCTCGGGAGACCAATTGTACTAAGGTATCTCTTCCCAAGTGGGTAGAGTTGTGTATCTACTTTATAATTTTCCATTGAGTGACCATTGGTAGCATAATTATGATTTAGCATCCACCATCCATTTGCATTTTTAGTATAGCCTTGCTGTTGGGCCCATTCAACTCCGGCTCCATATAGTGCAGTTCCTTAATGACTTCCACAGATTGAGGTATAAGGGCCCTTTCCAAATTTTCCTGCATAGCTGTTCTATCTGCTCATGCATTTCCCTGGTTAACATAATTATCTCCCTTCTGATGTCCCTTGCAGTGGATGACAGCCACCTCTAAAAGCTCCAGTACTGCCTGAAGTAGAGCCAGTATCTCTTTTCCATATTTAACAGGGGTCAGTAAGCCCCTCTCTTTCCAGATGGCTGTGTGTGCATGTAGCACAAGGAAAGCATATCTGGAATCTACCTATCTATCTATTTATATTAACTTGCTGACATTTTCCCAGTTGTAAAGTCTTAGTCAATGCAATAAGCTCCGCCTTTTGGGCTGAAGTATTGTGTGGTAGTGCTTGGGCTTCTAATGTCTGAGTAAAATCCACTATGGCATAGTCTGCCTTTCTAACTCCTTCCTTCATATAGCTGCTGCCATCAGTAAACCATTCGGCATCTGGATTTTCCAGGGTCCCATCTCGTAGGTCTGGCCTACTAGAGTTCACCTGCCTACTTCATTCCCCCCTCAGAGACTCCATCCCCTTCGTCCTAAGGGGAGTTGATTGCCGTCAACTCATTTCTTCTGTGATTGCTTCCTGTTCATGAGGGGTGTAGTACAGTCCCTGCCTATCCAGTGTCTGTAAGTCTCTGTCTATCCTAACTAACAAATTTGCTCTGTGGGTTGGAGCAGTCTCAATCATTGCCAAGGTCTGTGTCCCTGCATAGTCAGTTACTCCCAGAAGTCGAGTTCTAAGGTTTTTGATTGGCTTATAGGAATAGTCAGGAATGTCTTTTGTATACACCTGTGAAGACTTAAGAGGTAGAAGTTTAGTTCTAATTTTACAGAAGTAGTCATGTTCACTAGCACCTGGTCAGGTCCCTTTTATTTAAGCTGAAACTGATCTGAAGAGGATCTTCATATGAATGGCTTGCTCAGGAATTTCTAATGTTGGAGTTTTTGTTAAAAACTCCTTGATTCCTTGGAACACCTTTGCAGCTCCCCTGTCCAGCACAGTGCCTGTTTCAGAGGCTTTTAAGCAAACACAAGGCTTAGAATCCAGATCCTGGAATCCATAACTCTTGTAGCTACCCTTTTCAGTACAGAGTCTGCATCAGGGCCTTTTTAAAGCTGTATACAAAAGTTCGGAATCCAAATCCTAGAATCCAAGTTCCATAGAATCCTGTCATCAGCAATTCCCAATACTGGAGCTTTTATTTAGAAGCTCCTTAGTTCTCTGGAACAACTTTTGTAGCTACCCTTTTCAGTATGTACTGTATCAGGGCATCTTTAAAGCTATACACAGAAGCCTGGAATCCAAATCTTGGAATCCGAAGTCCATAGAACTTTGCCATTCTCAGAAATCTCCTCAACTACCTTTAAATATCTGACCCTATGTTAAAACATATTAGATAGTAATTTTACAGAGAAACACATATGTAAGATTTTACATTTGAGGCACTTACTAAACCTTAAATACCTAAAAACACAGTTAATGGAGTCTGACACTTAGACATGACTAGAACTTACGATGCATACTATCACACAATAGAGCAAAGTAAACCTTTGGAATTAAGTTTTGTCATTAAAGTTAATACTGTAGTTTTTTTGAGAACAGAGATCCTACATGGGAAGTTAGTACACAGTGACTCCTGTTGTTAATTTAACAATTAACATTCTTATGTGTGACATCAGTGATCACCCAAGGTTCTTGACATGAGCTGCCTAGGACATGGAAGCCTTCTGAGTTCCGCAAACTCCATCAGTATTCAGACAAGGTCATAAGCAAATGAAAGTTTTCTCCTCCCTCCAGAAAAAAGTTTATCTTTCAATGGCCACTCTTCTCCACTGGGATCTCACCCAAGGAGGTTCTCCACGTACAGACCTTCTGCACAAGTCTCCTGGCATTCCACGCCTGAAATTCTCTTGTGGGCTTTCCAGCCAGACCAGAATGCCTTTAGGGCTGATCTTGAAGTCACTGAGTGGTGCTTAAGGCGATTGCCATTCTATGAGTCTGCTGTATGGACTCCTTCCCATGTTGGAGCATTTATTCCTTTTAAATTTATTATTATTAATAATAAACACTTAATCCTATTGACATGATCACTCTAACACTTAATCCCACCTATATGATTGCCTTAAAACTTAAGATGTTAACATTACCATCTAGCCCAAGGGGATTTGTAATTTTATAGCAAATTTTAAACTGTACCCTTCGAAGTAACTCCATAAGAGTGCATGCAGAGCTATACCACTTTACAGGACCTGAGAAAATAAAAACAGACACAGCTCTTTACGAGCTTAATTATTTTTAAGTATTTTACATGGATATATTGTATTAGCTATAATTTCTTAATCAGATTTAGTTGAAGGGACTCCCAATTATTAAGTGTAGATCTTTTAGGGAGTCTCCAAATGAGCACATGTAGAGCTGCCTATAGTTAAACTACTTTGTAACCTGGGGAGATAAAAGGTAAATAGGGCTAAGCTTTGGCCTATTTTTATTTTTGATCATTTACTTTAACCGGTGATCTGACATTTTAGTGCTGCTATGCCTGTTATGGGATCTAGTGTATAAATCATACCAAGGATATATAAACCACTCAGTCTGAGAATGTCATTTCAGACTGTTATAATCCTTGCTCAGAAACAAAAAAATTAAAAAAAGAAAAAAACAGGTTAAAAAAAGGCGTCCTGAAGCAAAAATAACAAACACCAAACCATGCTAATACTGCCTCAGAGCGAAAATAAAAAAACGAAGGAGGATAACCGTCTGAGGACGAAAATAACAAACGCCTATCCATGCTAGTACCGCCTCAGAGCGAAAATAACAAACGAGGAGAGTAACCGTCTGAGGACGAAAATAACAAACGCCTATCCATGCTAGTACCGCCTCAGAGCGAAAATAACAAACGAGGAGAGTAACCGTCTGAGGACGAAAATAACAAACGCCTATCCATGCTAATACCGCCTCAGAGCGAAAATAAAAAAATGAAGGAGGATAACCATCTGAGGACGAAAATAACAAACGCCTATCCATGCTAATACCGCCTCAGAGCGAAAATAACAAACAAGGAAGATAACTGTCTGAGGACGAAAATAACAAACGCCTATCCATGCTAGTACCGCCTCAGAGCGAAAATAACAAACGAGGAAGATAACCATCTGAGGACGAAAATAACAAACGCCTATCCATGCTAATACCGCCTCAGAGCGAAAATAACAAACGAAGGAGGGTAACCGTCTGAGGACAAAAATAACAAATGCCTATCCATGCTAATACCGCCTCAGAGCGAAAATAAAAAAACGAAGGAGGATAACCGTCTGAGGACGAAAATAACAAACGCCTATCCATGCTAATACCACCTCAGAGCGAAAATAACAAACGAGGAGCATAACCGTCTGAGGACGAAAATAACAAACGCCTATCCATGCTAATACCGCCTCAGAGCGAAAATAACAAACGAGGAAGATAACCGTCTGAGGACGAAAATAACAAACGCCTATTCATGCTAATACCGCCTCAGAGCGAAAATAAAAAAACGAAGGAGGATAACCGTCTGAGGACGAAAATAACAAACGCCTATCCATACTAATACCGCCTCAGAGCGAAAATAACAAACGAGGAAGATTACCGTCTGAGGACGAAAATAACAAACGCCTATCCATGCTAGTACCGCCTCAGAGCGAAAATAACAAACGAGGAAGATAACCGTCTGAGGACGAAAATAACAAACGCCTATCCATGCTAGTACCGCCTCAGAGCGAAAATAACAAACGAGGAGCATAACCGTCTGAGGACGAAAATAACAAACGAGCTAAGTATGCTAATTTTGCTTCAGGAATGAAAATAACAAAAAGAAGTGAATAATAACATGACTTAATGTTGTTATATAATTATAGTGATATATATATATATAACATACACATACATGTTATGTGTAGGTTATATACATATACAGCAGTTATATTATAGCATGTACATACACAGATACACCCTACACATGTGCTATATAAATCACGATTTGAAATGCATAGCTCTATTAACCAGGCATGCAACATGCTATATATATATATATGCAAAACTACACATGCTATATATATATGCAAAACACAATATAAATCATAATATGATCTAGAATACATAGCAATATTAACTAGCTATATTATTAACTACATGTAGTATATATATTTATGTACATACATACCCACACATAGACTATGCATATACTATATATATATAAAATACAATGTAAATCTTACTAATATTATATGAAATATGTCTCTATTGACCAGGCATGTAGCATGTGTATATACATTATATATATATACATATATATATAATTTGAACTACATATCATTATTAACCAGGAATGTAGCATGTGTATATGTATACACACTACACATGATATATATACTATGTACATACACACAATATAATATAAATCATATTTTTAGATACTCCACCTCTACTATATGTATTATATATTATAGTTATTACAATTTAAATCATAACATGATTTAAAATATATATTTTCATCCACCAAGCATAGTAGCCTGTGTATATACCTATACCCACTACACCTATGCTGTATATGTACTGTATATATATATATATACAATATAAATCACAATAATGATTTAAATATATATATCAACCAACCATTGTAGCATGTGTATATACATATACACTCCACACCTAACCAGGCATGTAGTATATATATATATATATATATATATATACCACACATATGTCATACATATACTATATGTATAAAACATAATATAAATATTATTTAACTGTATGAACTATGTATGTAATATATATTTACCGATACACACTACACTTATGCTGTATACACATATATCATATACAATAAATTATAATAGTATGTGTATATACATACTACACATATATATGCACAACACAATATAAATCAAAATATAATATAGAATACATGTAGTAACTATATTAACTATGCATGTAGCATGTATATGCCGTATATATACATATAAAATACACTACAAATCATGTAATAAAAACGACTTAGCACACATATCACACCCATACTGTATATACATATATATATATAATATATATACAATACAGTATAAATCATGATTTGTATTAACCGGGCATGTCATATATATATATGTATATACCTATGTTATAGATATATTATATAATACAATATTTATTAACCAGGCATGCCACAGACACACACATATATATACATCCCATACTTATGCGGAATATATATATATATCATATATATATATATATATACATCCACTATAAATCCTATAATAAAATGGATTAAAAGATATGGCTCTATTAACCAAGCATACAGCACACACACACATACATATATATATATATATCATATGTATAATACACTATAAATCATAATAAAATGGCTTAAAAGATACGGCTCTATTAACCAGGCATATAGCACATGGTGGGCCATGGGGGCCGCCATCTTGGGGTGGAGTCTATTGCCCTTCTTCCTGTGAGGGCGGAAGTTCCTATAGTGGGCCGCCATATTGGGGCGGAACTCCCAAACTTTGTCAGGAAGTAGGGCATCAGCCAGGTTTAAAACTCCTCCTCCCTGACGCCAACACGTTTCTAAGCAACCAAAATCAATTCTCCAGTTTGAAATTAGCATCTGAACCACACGTTTTTAAGCAACCAAAGCAATTCATCAACTTGAAATTAGCATTTGAAAGCTTACTTGTTACCGCCCTGGACTGAGAAGTTTCAAACTTTTTAGCCACTGACACTAGTTAAGACTTAGCCCTAGAAAGCAGGTAAATTGTCTTTGAAACACACTAATCTCTCTTTCACTAACAACATCACCAAAGAACAAGAGAAAGAAAAAAAATTCCTTAAAGCCAAAACTGCCAAAGAAACTCAATCAGCGTCTTTCCTTCTTGAAACTACCAGCAAAACAGAGCTAGTTTGCGCCTCTGCCGAGCCGCTGCTGGCCAAATTGGCCTTATGGAGCTCGGCAGGGGTCCTGCGCTCCCACAGGCTGCAGGTCGCCTGAGGCCTGCAGGCAGGCTCAGCCCCAGAGAACCTGGCCTGAACTCGTGCCTGCTCCAAAGGAGCTGCAGCAGGCTGAGCTCGCTCCCCTGAGCTGTGGCGAGTCGCCGTCTGCGGGCAGGACCCCAGAGAACCCAGTCTGAACCCGTGCCTGCTCCGAGCGAGCTGCAGCGGGCTGCACATGCTCCCATGAGCTGCGGTGGGCAGCCCCCACTCTTGGGATGCTACCACCACATAGGGCGCAGCCCCAGGAGCCCAGCGCGAACCACACGCATTCCCGCCGAGCTGCCGCAGGTCACTGCATTTGGAGTCCCAGCGTGGGAAAGCCACGTGGGTCGGCCATGTTCTAAAGGGCTGGGGCAAATTGTGCTTGCCCCCACTGGGCTGGCAAAGCCCCCCTGGGGGCTCCACAGAAACCACCCTTGAGACCCCAGCGCAGAAAAGCTGCGTATGGCGCCTGGATCTGGTGCTGAGCCTGGGGCAACTGTTGGACCTCTCAGTTGTAGAGATGCCCACTTGCTCGAGAGGACGCCCAAAAATCCAGACTCCAGACCAGTTGATGCAAAAAGCATGAGGTATTTATTGTACGTTTGCACAAACGGGCCCCCACCTAAGGCGGTGAGGAGCCCTGAGCGGCAGTTTCACACAGGTTATATAGTCAACAAATTAGCATATGGGATTGGCCGGTTCGGAGGGACAATTAGCATACCGGAGAGTGCTGAGGAGAGTGCTGAGGGAACCAGCTGAGGAGAGTGCTGAGGGAACCAGCTGAGGAGAATGCTGAGGAGAGTACTGAGACTCTCCGAAGGGGGAGTGGCAGCTCTGCTCTGGGCATGCCTAGAGGTTCTCTAAAGGGGATAGACTTTTCCTTCCCAGAGAACGTGCCCGCTGGACCCTAGGGAACATCTAACCTCTTAAGAAGCCCCTGATATCTGCCCAGGCCTAGTTTCTTGTCCCTCTCCCCCATAAGGGTCCTTCATTCCCTCCTTTTCTTTTTGCAAATATTTTAATCTTAAAATCTATTGAACCGGCCTGGGGAGAACCTGCCTCACTGGAGGGAGGAAACTCTGTTCTTGCTGGACTGGGTTAGGTTCCACGTTAACAATTGTGGAGCATGGGGATTGGAAAAACAATGGGGAAAGGCCAGGAACATCATAAATATTAAACAGTTTTTGAAAGTCTTAGCTTGAGTGGGTTCTGAGTGCGCTGGAGCTTCCATTTGGCTGGTCTATCCGGATCCTCGGGGCCCTGGGGAGGTGGTGCTCGCTTCACGTGTGAGGCGTGGACCCAAGCAGCGATTCCGTCGACCTTGAGAGCGGTGGGAGTTGTCAACAGCACAGTGAAGGGGCCTTTCCACCGGGGCTCTAGAGTCTTAGATTGGTGCCTTCGGACATACACAGCATCACCGATTTGGAAAGGATGTGGAATGGTTGTCGTCTTGGGTTGGTAGGCTGCTGCAAGAGGTTTCCAGACCTGGTTCTGGATGATCTGGAGTGCTCTCAACCGGGCCTGTAACTTAGGGGCATCGGCAACGGAGTCACTGGCAAGGTCAAGCAAGCCTGCTACTGGTGGGGGCCCTCCATAAAGGATTTCGTATGGTGTCAGCCCGCAATGAGAGGGCGTGTTTCGGACCCGGAACAACACCATAGGGAGGAGTTGGACCCAGTCTTTAACACCAGTCTCCAACGCTAATTTGGTCAAGGTCTCTTTAATTATTCTGTTCATTCTTTCTACCTGTCCTGAACTTTGGGGTCTATAGGCACAGTGCAATTTCCAATTTATGCCTAATGCTTTGGCCACCAACTGACTTACCTGGGAGACAAACGCTGGGCCATTGTCGGACCCGATTACCTTAGGCAAGCCGAACCGGGGGAAGATCTCCTCTATGATCTTCTTGACGACCACCTGGGCGGTTTCCCGTTTTGTGGGGAATGCCTCAGTCCATCCGGAGAAGGTGTCTACAAAAACTAGAAGATACTTATTCCCATAACTGCCCGGCCTTATCTCAGTGAAATCGACCTCCCAGTTGATTCCTGGTCGGTCTCCTCTTACCCTAGCTCCCTCCAGGAGCTTGAGGTGTCTGGCATTTACCTTGGCACACGGAACACAGGATTCAGTCACCTGCTGGGCTAAAGAGTCAAGTCCGGGGATGTAGTAAGACTGCCTATCTTCCTGTAAGGCTGCTTTTAGCTTTTTGTATCCCAAATGAGTCCATTGATGGAGGCTGGTAATTATTTCTTTAGCCAATTGGTGTGGCAAGACTATTTTCTCTCCGAGCCTCCAAACCCTTATTTGTTCATCATACTCTGCACCGAGCCGCTGAATCGTATCTAAGTCTTGGTCCGAATAGAGGAAAGGTGGTTCCCTCGATACTTGGGTGGGCTCAATTGTCTTTAACGGGAGCACCTGTTGGCTCAGGGCTGCCGCCCTAGCGGCCTCGTCTGCCATCCCGTTTCCCCTTGCTACGGGGTCGTCTCCTCGTTGGTGCCCGGGGCAATGAATTGCTGAGGAGAATGCTGAGGAGAGTGGCAGCTCTGCTCAGTTTCAGCGGCAAGGAGGAGGTCGTCCACATATTGCAGGAGGACCAGGTCCGGATGTTTGACTCGGAAGTCGGCCAAATCTAGGTGCAGAGCTTCATCAAACAAGGTAGGCGAGTTTTTAAATCCTTGAGGCAACCTTGTCCAGGTGAGTTGTCCTGAAAACCCGGTCTCTGGGTCTTTCCACTCAAAAGCAAAGATGGATTGGCTCTGAGGGCTCAGTCTTAAACAAAAGAATGCACCTTTTAGATACAACACAGTGCACCACACGTGGGTCGGAGGCAAGGTACTTAGCAGATTGTAGGGGTTGGGCACCGTGGGATGCATATCCTCCGCTCTCCCGTTAACCTCCCGCAAGTCCTGTACCGGGTGGCAGTCACCCGTACCAGGCCTCTCTACTGGTAGTAGGGGGGCGCTCCAAGGTGAACGACAAGGTTTTAAAATGCCTAGGTGTAACAGTCTCTGGATATGTGGCCGGATACCTTCCTTAGCTTCCTTGCCCATCGGATATTGACGAACTGACACGGGAATGGCCGTGGGCTTCAGATCAAGGGAGGCCGGTTAACGGCCAGCCCTATTCCCGCAGTCTCTGCCCAGGCCTGAGGAAAATCTTGGAGCTTAAAGGCCCTTTTTCTGAAGTCAGTACCGAGTGCTGGGTTCCCGTGTCAATCAGGAAGGTTACCGGTCTGCCCCCCACTTCAAGGGTTATCCTGGGCTCAGGGGGGGGTTCCTGGCCCTGACTCACCTAGTCGTCTTCTTCCAGGGACAGGATTGGAACTGGTCTCCTCTTTGGTCCCTGTGTTTTCTTCGGGCAGTCTTTGACCCAGTGTCCTCTTTCTTTACAATAGGCACATTGATCTCTTTCCATCCGAGGCTTTCGTTTGTCTCCCAAGTCCCTATTCTGTCCTGGTCTACTCCTTTCTGTATCCTGCATTACGGTGGCCAAAATTCTACTAAGCTCTCGATTACGTTTTTTGTCTCTTTTGTCTTCCCTTTCCTCCTGCTCCTTGCGGATCCTTTCCTCCTTCTCCTCTCGGGTCTCCCTTTTGTTGTAAATCTTTTCTGCCTCCTTTATTAAATCTTGTATAGTATACCTCTGAAGCCCCTCTAGCCGCTGCAATTTACTGCGGATGTCCGGCGCTGACTGTCCTATAAAGGACATGATTACATCTCCCTGCTGGTCCTCTGCCAGGGGGTCAAACGGGGTATACATACGGTAGGCTTCCATTAATCTTTCTAGGAAGCCTGCCGGCGTTTCCTCAGCCCCCTGTACTACTGCACGTACCTTGGCCAAATTGGTGGGGCGCTTTCCAGCCCCTCTGAGACCCGCAAGGAGAATCTGGCGATAAAGACGAAGTCGCTCCCTACCAGCAATGGTGGTGTAGTCCCAATCAGGACGGGTTGAGGGAAACGCCTCCTCGATTTCATTTAGCAGTAGGGTCGGTCGGCCATCTGCTCCAGGGACGTTTTTCCGTGCCTCAAGGTAGACACGCTGCTTTTCCTCAGTAGTGAGGAGGGTCTGCAGAAGCTGCTGACAATCATCCCAGGTGGGCTGATGAGTCAATAAAATTGACTCGACCAGCCCAGTCAGAGCCTGGGGGTCCTGAGAGAAAGAGGGGTTATGGGTTTTCCAATTGTAAAGATCGGAAGCAGAAAATGGCCAGTACTGCATCTGGCCAGCCACCGAGCGAAGAGGAAAAGCCTGCGAATTCCAGACGCTTCCCGAGCCCCCTGCCTGCCCCCGACGGAGGCGCAGGCGGCTGGAGGGCGGGGAAGGCGCTGAGACTTCTTCCCCTGCCCTCGTGGAATCAGGGGATGGTGCAGAAGGTTGCACATCCCGCTCTGGTTGTTGTGTGAGTTCCTGCGGGGGAGCAGGCTGGCCGGGAAGATAGGGTGGGGGAGAGTCAAAGCGCAGAAAGTCCTGATCAGCCAGAAGAACTGGTGGCTTGTCAGGTTTTGGATCTCGAATCTCCTTCAGAGGGTATAGGGAGGAGGTTGGCACAACCGGGATAGGAGGAGGGGGTAACTGGGTCCGTATGGGCTCCGTCGGGAAGGAGAAGGGTTCTATCCAGGGAGGGGGATTACGTGAAAGATCCTCCCACGTAGTAATGTAGGGCACCTGATCAGGGTGTCCATTGGATCCTGGCTGAAAGACCCGCGCCTTAATCTGTAAAATAATATCGAGGTTAAAAGTGCCGTTCCTTGGCCAGCCGACCTCGAAGGCCGGCCATTCTGAGGAACAGAATTTTGCCCATTGTTTCCTTTTAATCTCCACTGAGAGGTGGCGCGCGCGTTCTTGAACGTCCTTCCAGTGATCTAGAGTGAGACTTAAAGGGGTGGTTATTTGTTGACCCATGTGTGCAAGGATTTCAGCCCAAACAAAAAGAACAGCCAATGCACAAACATATACAATAAGCAAGACAAACCACATGGCTTGCGCTAGTTTTGGGAGCGGCTGCCTGACCAGCCCTCCCCGGGAAGGAGGGAGACTTGGTCTCCGACCCACCTCCAGACCACCCCGGGAGCGTCTTCCGGGGGAACGGACCGAGGGTTTCCCCTCATAACCCGGAGCGTCCTCCGGGGAACGGACCAGGGGTTGCTGGGCACGCCTGCCTCCCCCACTGGTCCCACAGAGTCAGGTCAGATACTGGCCAGTCAGAATACTCCAGTCAGAATCCAGTCAGAATACTCAAGACGAAGAACAACAAACAGAAAACACTTAATTATACCTCCAACTGGTCCTGCAGAGAATGGGTCTGAGGGCGACCTCGAGCCCCACGTTGGGCGCCAAAATGTTGGACCTCTCAGTTGTAGAGATGCCCACTTGCTCGAGAGGATGCCCAAAAATCCAGACTCCAGACCAGTTGATGCAAAAAGCATGAGGTATTTATTGTACGTTTGCACAAACGGGCCCCCACCTAAGGCGGTGAGGAGCCCTGAGCGGCAGTTTCACACAGGTTATATAGTCAACAAATTAGCATATGGGATTGGCCGGTTCGGAGGGACAATTAGCATACCGGAGAGTGCTGAGGAGAGTGCTGAGGGAACCAGCTGAGGAGAATGCTGAGGAGAGTGCTGAGGGAACCAGCTGAGGAGAATGCTGAGGAGAGTACTGAGACTCTCCGAAGGGGGAGTGGCAGCTCTGCTCTGGGCATGCCTAGAGGTTCTCTAAAGGGGATAGACTTTTCCTTCCCAGAGAACGTGCCCGCTGGACCCTAGGGAACATCTAACCTCTTAAGAAGCCCCTGATATCTGCCCAGGCCTAGTTTCTTGTCCCTCTCCCCCATAAGGGTCCTTCACAACGTGGGGCCAAAGGCCTGGCATTTGACCACCTGCCCCGCAACCAGCACCAGGGCAGGAGAAAAAGACGCACCCCTCCCCCAGCAAAGTTCGTGAAAGCAACACACCAGGGCGGGTGCTTTGGAGCCGTGCAGGAAAGCACCAACCAAGATGGAAGAGACAGAGGATGCAGGCAGAGAGATAGAGTCAGAAGCCACAGTAAGTTCACCACAACCATGCTGCCTAGTTTTAGAAATTCTTAATCCCTTCTTAAAAATTGTAAATCCCTTAAAAATTACATATTTTATATCCCTTCGTGGTTGCCATATGATATCGGACAAGACCCCCTAAAATTCACACTAAAACGTGGCCCCTTAAAGTTCCATAGACATGCTAGCCGGGGTGCCACATGTACTACCAGAATTTGGGTGCCTTACAATTTTACCACGGGCTTATTACTAAATCCCCAATATTAATAAGCCCAAGAGGGTTCTTGCCTAATATTTAGAGAAAAATTCTAAATACCGGCACAGATAAACGAGGCAGCATGGTACATTTTAAGCTTTTATTCAGTAGAAAGAGGTAATTAGGGGTTCATACCAAGCACCAGGAACCAGCCACGTGGAAGAGCATCTAGGCCAGGACGCCCAGAGCACATGGCCCGAAGGCCATGCGCCCTGGAGGTGTGGGGCTACAGCAAGCCCCTTCCTAGCAAGACGCCAGGGAAAAAGAGCAGGCTGGGCACACTGTGCCCCAGGCTTTTAACCCACTCCACTGCAATTTGAGCTTACAATTCTGGTGTTTGGGAAATGTTGCCAAATTAGCATCAACAACATATTTTTTTTTTAAGATTTATTTTACTTATTTGAAAGAGTTACAGAGAGAGAGATACAGTCAGAGAGGTCTTCCATCCGCTGGTTCACGCCCCAGATGACCGCAACAGCTGGAGCTATGCCGATCCGAAGCCAGGAATGAGGAGCTTCCTCCGTGTCTTCCACGTGGGTGCAGTGGATTGGAGCACCCATATGGGTGTTTGGCCTTCCTTGATTATAAAGGTGATTCTTAGTGAAATGTTACATAATTTCTAAGAAGAATGAGAATTTACTATAACTAGAGAACCTAATGGAAAGCAGTGTGCAGTACATTGCACGCGTTCCAGCCCACGTTTAGCTAACTGGTAAGACAGGCAAACAGGGCCTGAAGGCCGGAGCCGGCCTCACTTCAACAAAAGGCCACAGCGCAGTCCACGCTCCCCGATCTCCCTCCGTCCTCTCCACACGACCTGGGGAGAGGCGGACTGCGCGCACACAGAGGGAGGGAGGCTCTGGAGCGAGCCGAGGTCGCTGGAGCAGGGACGGGGCCTGTCGCCCGTGTCCGGAGCCGGCCCAGCCCTCAGCGGTGGGGTCCGCGGATGGAAGAGCTCACGTGGGGGAAGTCCAGGTCCCTCTGTAGCTGGTTCTGACAGGATCCATCCGCCCACGGCCCCTTCTGGGAAACCTGGCCCCACACACTCACCACTTCCCGCTCCCGAGGTCCGGGGCTTCCTCTTCTCAGAGAGGAGAAGGCCAAGCCACAGCAGGGACGCTCTTCCCGCTGTAGTCTGGACGCGACTAGGACACAGGGATCTCGCGAGATGATGAAGTTGTCTGCCACCACCACCAGGGCCCCTGATTGGACAGCTGCAAAGCCAATGGGCGTGAGGGGTGTCACAAAAGCCGTAGCCAATCAGCACGCTCGCTGGCACAGTTGGCGTGGGGAGGTTGTTGCCAGGCGACGGGAGTGCAGGCCGGGTTTGGGGTCTGAGGCCGGTGGGGTCGCTGTGGCCTCCGTGTTCCTCAGGGCTCTCGGGACCTCCAGAGTTCGCCGTGAGCTGCAGAAGCCGCTCCAGGTGAGTCCCCGCCAACTGCGGATCATCGACTTCTGGTCTTTGTTTCTTCACATCCGGAACGATTTCTCTTGTGGGAAGTTTCTGTGATGTTCCTTTGAACGTTGTTTAAAGATATTGCGTGGTTAATCCTCTTGGTCCATTTCTCTTGTAGATACGTGTTTTCTAGTCTGTCTTTCGTCTTTTTAATATTTCCTGTGTGTTTCTTGCTGTTAGCAATGACATTTAAAAAAAAAAAAGATTGTTTGAAAGGCAGAGTTAGAGAGCGAGAGAGCGAGAGCGAGAGCGATAGAGAGCGAGAGAGCGAGAGAGAGAAGGCTTCCATCTGCTGCTTCACTCCCCAGTTGGCTGCAACGGCCAGAGCTGCACAGATATGAAACCAGGAGCCAGGAGCTGCTTCCCTGTCCCCCATGCGGGTGCAGGGGTCCAAGGGCTTGGGCATCTTCCACTGCTTTCCCAGGGCATAGCAGAGAGCTGGATCGGAAGCAGAGCAGCTGGGATTCGAACCGGCTCCCACATGGGATGCCCTGGTCATGATATTTTACCCAGTCACCTCATTACCCTTAGCATATTTTCATGTGTCTATAGTCCATTTGTATTGATTGCATCCTTTGAAAAATTTCTGTTCATGGGCCGGCGCCATGGCTTAACAGGCTAATCCTCAGCCTGCAGTGCCGGCACACCGGGTTCTAGTCCCAGTTGCCCCTCTTCCAGGCCAACTCTCTGCTATGGCCCGGGAAGGCAGTGGAGGATGGCCCAAGTGCTTGGGCCCTGTACCCGCATGGGAGACCAGGAGAAGCACCTGGCTCCTGGCTTCGGATCAGCACTATGCACCGGCCGCAGCGGCCATTGGAGGGTGAACCAACGGCAAAAAGGAAGATATTTATCTCTGTCTCTCTCTCTCTCTCACTATCCACTCTACCTGTCAAAAAAAAAATTCTGTTCATGTCCTTTGCCCATTTCTTAACTGCATTATTTTGTTGCAGTTGAGTCTCTTGAAATCTTTAATCATCACATATTAACCCTTTATCAGTTATATAGTTTGCAAATATTTTCTACCACTCTTCACTCTGCTGAGTGTTTCCTTTGCAGCAAAAAAGCTTCCTAGTTTGGTGTAATCCCTTTGTCTATATCTGCTTTCATTGCCTGTGCTTCTGAGGTCTTTTCCAAGAAGTCTTTCCTATGCCAATGTCTTGCAGAGTTTTCCCAATGTTTTCCTCTAGTAATTTGTTTAATTAGGTCATAGATTTAGATTCATGATCAGTTGTGAATTGATTTTTGTATGGGGTGTAAGTACAGGTCTTGCTACATACGTCTGCATATCATATAGAGATCCAATTTTCCCAACACTCTTTGTTGAAGAGACTGTCCTTTCTCCAGGGATTGATTTTAGCTCGTTTGTCAAAGATGTTGATTGTACCTGCATGGATTAATTTCTTTGGTTTATATTTTGTTTCATTGGTATACATTGGTTCCAGTCCCAGGCTGTTTCATAGGTAACTGCCCTGTAGTGTGTCTTGAAATCTGGTATTCTGATACCTCCAATTTTTTCTTGTTTAACATTACTTTAGCTATTTGGGGGGGGGGTCTCTTGTGTTCCTATACAAATTTTAGCATTCTTTTTTCTAGATCTGAGAAGAATGTTCTTGGAGTTTTGATTGAGATCTCATTGAATCTATAAATCGTTTTGGGTAGTATGAACATTTTGATATTGATTTTCCTGTGCACAAACATGAAATATTTTCCCACTTTTTTGCGTTATTCTATTTCTTCCTTTAATGTTTTGTAATTTTCATTGTGGAGATCTTTCACATTCTTAATTAAATTTGTTCCAAGGTATTTAACTTTTTGGTAGGTATTGTGACTGGTATTGCACCTACAAGTTCTTTCTCAGCCTGGGCTCATCAAATACAGACATATTTATCTTATCCAATTCCCAAGGGTTTCAAAGTTCACTTTTTTGGTGCATTATGAAAATTATTATCCCAGATAATAATTATTGTCAGATCATTCATAGAGAGATAAAATTAGAGATGTGGATGTTAATTATAAGTGTAGATGTTGATGAATCCACCATAGTTTACTGTGGTATTTTGGGTTAAATTTTAAGTCATTCCTGATTACAAACTGATGAGTATCATAAAACTTGTGACAGTGAAGTGTGTTCATAACTTACATTCCTACTTTCTTTGTATTCTGAATAATTCAAGCTAGACATGGAAGGAAGTCAAAATGTAAGCTTCCTAGCCCACAGAGTTGTTAGTCTTGGTGCTTAGCAACAAAGACTCCCTTCCATTGCCCCTAGTACATTACCTTGCATCCTTACCGAGCCACTTACAGAGCACAGTTTTTGTTTGTTTGTTTGTTTTGTTTTGTTTTGTTTGCTAAATTTACAGTATGAAAGAGGGCAGACAAGGACTCATGTTCTCTTGTAGGCATCCTAGAAGAATCCTAAATACAGAAAAAGAGGGGGAGTGGTTTGGTAGCTCATTTACTCTTTCCAATATTTCCATTCATGTAAGTCATTCATAAATCCCATATAGAGGAACAAGTGAGCTGGTGTCAGGAGCAGTGCTCTAATGTTTAGGCATCTTACTTTGTGGAGGGGGTTGTATCACTTGTCAGCCTAAATTCAAAAAAGATACTCTGTCCCAAAAAAACAAGAAGACTAGGAAAGTCAGCATACACAAATTGTTGTCCAATTATGGTCATTATGTTAAAGGGATATTTAGAAGAATGTGAATATTTTGAATATTGAGCAAGGAGTTGCTCTCATATGACATGGGCTTGAATCCATTGTAAGAACAATATGCATGAGTACATTCTTATAGAATATTTCTGCAGTGGTTTCTGTGTTCTTACAGATTTCAGTTTTGTAAAAATGATGCCAAAGTATTATATTTACTTGTTTCCTCAAGAGACACAGTCAAGTATTTTTCTTTGAAGTGAAGAAATTGTAAATGGTTGGGAAGCAATTGATTCTGGTATGTGGTAATTTGCAGTAACCAGTCAGGATGGCAAAAAATGTGTGTGTGTGTGTGTATACAAATTTAAAATGCAAACCAAGAAGTGAAAGCTGTTTTTGTTGCTTTAAAAATGAACATTTTAAATTTTTTCCTTAAAATATATTTCACTTTATACACTCTCAGTTCTTATTCTCAAGATGTTAAAGTGTATCACATTTTTTGGAAAGCAAAGGAAAATGTTCCATTTTAGAATGTTAAAAACATACAATTTTAAATTTTGCTGAACAGTTTGTAATAGTTGAACTTGTATTTTTAAGCATAAATATGTTTTCTTCTTAATGTATTATTACAGATATGTTATTTTAAAGGTAGCAGAATCTATGAGGTAAATGATCCAACAGATTTGTTTTCATTAGATCAAACTTGCCCATGGGGTATCTAAACTTAGAATGAATTTGATATCACAACACTATTTACATTCTTTGCAAGAAAAGTAAAGGGTGTTTTGTCCCTAAATTTCAAATCACAGAATGTGATAGTCCAATTTATTTTTGGTTCTCAGTGATGTATTATTGTGTTTTGTAACACCATGCATTCATGAAAAATATTTTTTATTCAAAAGTTCACATTTGTACCACATTTTTTTAGCTCTGTAGGTCTAAAATTTTTTCTAAAGGACAAGCTTTCTAAAATACAAGTTTATATGTGTTGTCTAATGTAATAAATTTCTTTTTTTAAAGATTCATTTTTATTTATTTGAAAGAAAGAGTTACATAGAGAGGCAGAGATAGAGAGAAAGGTCTTCCATCCACTGGTTCACTTCCCAATTGGCTGCAACAACCAGAGCTGAGATGATCTGAAGCCAGGAGCCAGGAGTTTCTTTCAGGTCTCCCACGTGGGTTCAGGGGACCAAGGACATGAACCATCCTCTGATTCTTTCCAAGGTGCATTAGCAGGGAGCCATATCAGAAGTGGAGCAATCAGGACTTGAACCAGCACCCATATGGGATGCCAGCACCACAGGCTGGGGCTTTAGCCTGCTGTGCCACAGCTCTGGCCCCTGTAGTCAATTTCTAAAGTGTATACACTGACAAGAAGAATTACACAAAGTACACTCATATAACAAGCATATCTTTGCTAAATTTAAAGATGATGGCTTTACCTGCTACGCCATAATGCTGGCCCCAAGTATTTGGTTTGGAGCAATACTCATCTGCAATTTCCATAGAGTTTATCAGAAAGTATCATTTGATAGTAAATCCCTTTAGTGGGTATATGAAATAGACCAAACATTGAATTGTAAAAAAAAAATGGCTTTCATTCAGATCATGCCAAGTCTAAGGCTCTGCCACTTCATGATTATATATCCTTGGGCAAACCAGTTACTTACCTCTTCATGCCTCAGTTCCATTGTCCTTAAAATTAAGATAACAGGAGCTATCTCCATTTTTCTGGAAACAAAAAATGCTGGAAATATCACCTGGCATAAAATAAATGTTAGCAATTATTGTTATTATGTATTTGCATTTTCCTAACTAAAGGTATTTAAATATCTGTGATTTTATGCTTAATGTTGTAGTGTCCACATTTAGGTACAACTCAAAATTTATTTGAAATTATATCTATTCCTTTTTTAAAACTTCATATTTTGCTTGACATACTTACTCAAACTAGATTCAATTCTGTTTAATTTGATGAGTGAGCCATTTCTTATCTAATTCCCTAGATAGTGCAACTTATTCACTCATTTGTGCTTTGTGATGGCACCTGCATCTTTTTCAAAAGAGTAACTAAACTGTATCATTTTTGGTCAAAACTAAATCACTAGGGTAAATTGGTATTTAAAGAAAGGGACTATTCTCTGGCAGTAATCTTAAACTAGTACATTGATGCACTTTGGTAAATGCATTGGAGACTTGCTGATTGTGTATGTGCATTTGTGAATGTGTGTATGGTGTGTGTGTGTGTGTGTGCTCCATTTAAAGCTACAATAAAATTGTAGCATTATCCAAACAGATCATTCTAGAAAATCATAGTTTGTAGTAATTTTTGCTCTTTGGAGATCGTGATGTTTAGATGATGCCTAAAAAGTTATGTGATTTTTTTTAAGAATTCTAGTAACATACAACACTGAAATTCATATAGAAGGAGAAAATAGTTGGGTTCAAAGATATCATTATACTACAGAACCAATCAGCCATAATTCAGGCCCCCAAATTAAGCTAGTTGTATGAGAAAATTTAAGCAGTTGTATTGCTGTTACATATTGTTTGCAAACAAATGTATCTTTTTTAAAAGATTTATTTATTTATTTGAATGTCAGAGTTACACAGAGAGAGAAGAAAAGGTGGAAAGAGAGAGAGAGATCTTCCATCTGCTGGTTCATTCCCTGACTGGCCGCAATGACTAGAGCTGTGCCGAACCAAAGCCAGGAGCTAGGAGCTTCTTGTGAGTCCCCTGTGTGGGTTCCGGGGCCCATGGACTTGGGCCATCTTCCACTGCTTTCCCAGGACATAGCAGAGAGCTGACTCAGAAATGGAGCAGCCAAGACTTGAACCGGCATCCATTTGGGATGCTGGCACTGCCAGGCTGCAGCTTTACCCACTATGTCACAGCGCCAACCCCAAATGTATCTTAATATAACTGTATTTGATAAACACATAACATTAGTGTTAATAAATAATTATAAACCTCAATTAAGGCAATTTTCATTAGGTAACAAAACCATGAAATACAATTCAATTTATCTATCCAGATATTTTTTCATAAAGAAAATTTAGACAAAATTATATTGATGCCAAAATATTCACAATGATTCCCAAGAGAGCAAACATATGGTAATCATTTACATTAGACAATTGCTTGATAAAATTCATCCATGAATTTAATGTAGTCTAGCATTTAATAAATCCTTGAAATTAATTGAATTAGTTTGAGGATATGCTTTGAATATAGAGTCTATAAAAAGTGTAGGGCAATAATTTATACTGACCATCATTTAATGTGTAGAAGTAAATGCCCATAATGTTAATTGTGTGATAGAATAGTAGATTTTCTTGAAACTTTCAATATTCTTGTTTTCAATGTTGTCTTGTTTTACAATGAGAAAAACATTCAAAAAATTATTTGAGAGGGAGAGACAGCAGCAGAGCTCCCATTTGTTGGTTCTCTTCTCAAACACCAACAGTGTAGATCTGAGTCAGCCTAAAGCTAGGAGCTGGAACTCAATGCAAGGCTCCCACGTGAGTGGGGAATCCTACTAGCTGAGCAGTGAGCACTGCCTCTCAGTGTCTGTGCTGGCAGGAGGGTGGAGTAAGCATCCAAAGCCAAGATGTAGACCCAAGTACTCAAACATGGGACACTGTGTTCCCAAATGGCATCTTTTTGAAAAAAAGTTTTATTCCTTTATTTAGGAGGCAAAGAGAGAGAGAGAGGTCTTCCATCCTATGGTTTATTCTCCAAATGGCAGCAATGGCCAGAACTGGGCCAATCCAATGCCAGGAGCCAGGAGCTTTTTTCAGGTCTCCCATATGGATGCAGGCACCCAAACCCTTGTGTCATCTTCCACTACTTTTCCAGGTCTTAAGCAAATAGCTGGATCAGAAGAGGAGCAGTCAGGACATGAACTGACACCCATATGTGTGCCAGTGCTGCAGGTGGAGGCTTAACCTACTAAACTACAGCAATGTCCCCCTAAAATGACATCTTAACTGCTAAGCAAAATGCCTTCCCAATTTTATCTTCATTAGAAAGCAAGTTATACCTACATCCTTTTTGTAAGCTGGCTGTGAGTCGAAGTATAGGAACTAGTTGTCTCCCTCCCACAGACTCGGCTGGTTGTCTACAACACTCTTGTTCAGAACTGACCCTAAGCCTTTTGGGTAGACCCCCTCATGCAGCACAGGCTCCTAACCCAGGGCAAGGCATGAGTGGAGAGGGGTGGTGAGGACCAGGGCATCACTAAATCAGGTGACTGGGAATTCCTCTGGGCAAGGCTGGTGGATCACACTGCTGCTGGTGATTGGGAGCACATGCCACTGATGCAGATTCTCATTGTTGGGAAGCAAATCACTCATGACCCCACCAGCTCAGTGGCCAGTGCCTCACACACCCTTTCCACTGGTTGGCTGGCTGCAGACTCTGCCTATGCCCACAGCATAGAGCAGGTGGGCAGCTACCTGAATGAGGAGAGGGCAGATGACATGCAGCATAGCCATAAGCAATTGAGGAAAGAATTTCTGAAAGGTCAGAAGAAAATTTGAATTTCTGGAGCAAAACTGCAAAGTAGTTCTAAAGCACTTAAAGTCAGTGACTTGCAACTGGGTGTCTGATTTTAAGAAATACCCTGGGGGCTGGCATGATGATGTAACAGGTAAAGCCACCACCTGCAGTGCCAGCATCCTATATGGGCACCAGTTCATGTCCTGGCAGCTCCACTTCTGATCCAGCTCTCTGCTATGACCTGGGAAAGCAGTGGAAGATGGCCCAAGTCTTTGGGCCCCTACACCCCTGTGGGAGACCTTGAAAAAGCTTCTGGCTCCTTGCTTCGGTTCAGCGCAGCACTGGCCCAAGCGGCCAATTGGGGAATGAACCAGTAGATGGAAGACCTCTCTCTCTCTCTCTCTCTCTCTCTCTGCCTGTCATTCTCTCTCTGTGTAACTCTTTCAAGTAAATAAAAATAAATCTTAAAAAAATAAATATCTTGAAAACAGAACCATTGCATATGTCAGAGGTAGAGAATCTGCCTCTGGGGACACCCTATTTTCATCTCCACATTTTGTTGACTCCACCTTGAAGCCCCTCAGACTTTGAACCCTAAGTGTTCATTTGATTGCACCAACACCATCTACCAAATACTTCAAGTCATTTTCCGATATGCCCAAGCTGCACATTGCTGCACCATTCAGAGGAAGAAAAAATTCCAGTGTCTCTTCTCTTGCCTTAGAAACTTCAGGCCTGGAAAACTAGGGAGTTTGAGTAGTCCTGAATTCAGAGATACTGAAATATGTTGTACAAATTAATGTCTACTGAAGGATCCTGCTGTGTGCAATTTTGATTGCATGATTTCACCACAGTTTGTGCAATGTCCACTTGTTACATTGTAGTCTGAGATTGCCTGTAATTAGGGTTGATGCATTTCCTACAGAAGGGGCCATTTGTGAGACAATGAATAACTGCTTCCTGGTGGAAAGAATATCAGCTCCTGCCTATTGACTTAGTAAATTGTCCACTTTGCAGGAAGAGACCCTTACAATACAGAGAGCACTGAAAAGAACAAAAGTGAAAAGTTTCAAAAACCCCGGTGAGGAAAATCAGACCTGTATTTGAGGATACAGCACTGAAAACCCAAGCAATGGCCCCTTTCCCTAACCCTAAAAACCTGGGACTAAATCATTATCTTTCCAAAAGGAAATTTTAAATTGTGAATTAGATTGAGGATATAACCTTGAAATAGAGAAATAATCTTGCATTACCCATGTGGATCTGATCAAACATTTGACTTGTAAACAGAGAACGGGCACGCAGAAGGATTGGCCTGGGATATGTGGCAGGATTCTGTAATTCTCTGTTGCTTCCTTTGAATACAGAGGCCCATGATCCATGGAATGCAGTGCTCTCTAGAAGCTGGGGACAGACCTCTACTTATAGCCGAGAGAAAACAAGGACTTTGGTCCTACCACAAGAGAATGAATTCTGCCAAAGACCCAGTGAGCAAAAAATGAATGGACTTATGGAGCCTCCAGAATGGAATATGCCCTGCATTTTAGCCTGATAGACTTCTGACATACAGAATATCAGAATGTAAATTAAGGCTGTTCTAACACACCAAGTCTGTAGATATTTGCTATTTTAATTATAGAAAATGAATACACAGGAAAGCAGTTTAGTTGGAGGTGGAGAAGAAAGAATGTTGGAAAATAGAATTCAGAATTATTTTTATTTGGTGTTGCATATATCAAGATAAATGTGTAAGTAGATAAGTTATTTTGAAACAGGTAAATCCTGTAATAACACTCAAGTTCAACTATGGTGTTATTCATTCCTTTCATTTACATTTAGAATCACACCTGCCTTTAATTGTTACATCACATCGGAAAAATGTGATTTGGATTAATGTAGGAAATAATCAGTGGAATTTAAAGTTAAAATAATGTTTTCTCCACCATGAATCAGCCTAACCTTGTTCCAGTGAGAACTGAC
Source organism: Lepus europaeus (assembly GCF_033115175.1). Taxonomy (NCBI): domain Eukaryota; kingdom Metazoa; phylum Chordata; class Mammalia; order Lagomorpha; family Leporidae; genus Lepus; species Lepus europaeus. The sequence goes on from NC_084844.1 coordinate 68,381,239, forward strand.
ATAGAATCAGGGTTATGCTGGAGGTAAGACAGAGGATACTTACTGAGGAAGTTTGGTATACTTACTGGTTTCATGGTGTGCATTTCATGGCCAATGGGCCAATGGCCAGCTGTATTATAAAAGATTTCATCATATTTTATAGGTAGTGCAATTAAAACCACTTCCAGTGTACAGTCACAAGTTACATTTTTCCAACTTTAAGCAGCAAAGCTAGGTTAGCAGCAAGTGGGATGAGGGAGAGAGAAAAAGGAAAGATAGAGCTTGCTTGCTCTATTTCTTAAATTATTTGCTTTAAGAGGTCCTAGATTTGGGTCCAGCATTGTAGTGCAGCAGGTTAAGCCACCACTTACAATGCCAGCCTCCCATATGAGCACCAGTTTCTGTTCCAGGTGGCCCACTTCCAATCTAGCTCTCTGCTAATGCAACTGTCAAGGCAGTACAAGATGGCCCAAGTACTTGATCCCCTGCCACACACGGGAGACCCAAATGGAATTTTGGGTTCCTGACTTCAGCCTAGAACAGTCCTGATCTTTGTGTCCATTTGTGGAATGAACCTGCAAATGGAAGATTCTTGCTCTCTCTTTGCTCACATGTGCGTTTGTGTATATGTATGTATATGTAAATATATGTATGTATATATCCCTCAGTCTTTGTAACTCTGCTTTTTAAATACAAATTTTTTAGAAAGAAATAAACAAGAGGGCCTGGCTTGTGCTTATTAACTACTGCTATTTCAAGGCATCCAAGATCCTCCTACAGAATAATAAACCAATTCTTCACTATAAAACTTAGCATCCTAACTCAAACTTCAAAAAGGAAATTGCATGTATTCTTTAATTTTATGCCTATAGCTTTCTCCCAAGAGGAACTCTTTTGTAAGAACATCTGGAGGGTGATTAATCAAGTACAATCTATCTAACTTGTCTAGAAAAGAAGAAAAATAAAAGCACAAAGTCATCTAAAGATTTGGGACCACACAGATTAATATAATTACATTTTAGTATTTTATCTTTCATAGTTTATATGAAAAGCAAGTTCCTAGAAAATTTAGTTTACATTGCTAAGATATTTTTCTCAGTGAATAACCTCCTTTTGTAGTGCAAATATATTATTTCATCATCAAATTGAAGAATTAGTTTTTTAGGTTTATTTATTTGAGAGACAGAATCACAGACAGAAGGAGAGACAGAGAGAAAGGTCTTCAAATGGCACAATAACTGGAGCTGGGCCGATCCAAAGCCAGGAGCCAAGAGCTTCTTCTGCGTCTCCTATGTGGGTGCAGGGGTCCAAGCACTTGGGTCATCTTCCACTGCTTTCTCAGGCCGTGGCAGAAAGCTGGATTGGAATAGGAGCACCTGGGACATGAACTGTCACCCATATGGGATGCGGGTGCCACAGATGGAGGCTTAGCCTACACCACAGTATCAGCCCCCAAATTAAATTTTTGTGTAGGCTTCTTGATCTGAATATAACATTCAACCTTATACCTAACTATTCCTTTGTAATGATTTGATTTCCTTGAAAATATTCAGGTATTATGTTTAAGTATATTTTAGAAAGTATATTATAACCAAGATATTGTTACCTGTGAATTGAATCCAACATAAAGAAACTTGCTAACATAGGATGATTTGATAGACATGTATTTAAGGAAATTTCTTCCTTTTATTTTTTAAAAAAATTTCCTAGGACCTAATAGAATTTTAAGACACAGTGTTAGGATTAATAGTATAGAATTTGACTTTGTGTAGATACAAGTAATAAAAGTCTTTAGAAATAATATTTTCATTTTGAATACAAATAAAGCTCCAGTTTGCAGCTCATGTTCAGAGGTTCTGATATACATGAACAACTTTTTAAAAAAGATTCCACCAAGGCTGGTGTGGTGTGTGACTATAGAAGTTGAATCAATGAGCAGAGACTAATGCCACTGACAGATCCATTGCTCATATTAATAGTACTATAAAATGTAAAACCCTGTATTTATAGCTAAATATCTTAAAAGCTATAGTCAATATACAAGTGATATTATTATGAATAAGTACATTTCTGGAAATAGAAAATGACAAATCAAATTTTGTTAAATTTTGTATAACCTAGAAAATTTGATTTTTTCTGAATAGTATACCGTTTTCACTGAATATTAGAATTTTATGGGAATGCAATATCAATAATGATACATATGGATAAAATTAGTATAGTAGTACAAAATATAAAACGAATCAAGGAAAAATGTGTAAAGGGCACATCTTTGGTCCACCAGATAAGATGCCACTTTGGATGCCTGATCCAATGTTGATGTGTCTGAATTTCAGTTCCTGACCTTCTTTTGACTTCACCTTTCTGTCAATGTGCATTCTAAGAAGCAGCAGATGATGACAACAATATTTAGGTCCCTGCTACCCACAGGTGAGACCTGGATTGACCTGGGTTTCTTGCTTGGCCTTACCCTGCCTCAGGTTTGGCTGGCATTAGGTAAGTAGACCAGTGGATGGAAGATCTATGTCTAACTTTCTCTCTGTTAGTGTCTGCTTTTCAGCTAAATAAAATGATTAAATGAACTTTGGAAAGTATAAAGTCATCATATGATGTGCTGTGCAGTGATTAAAATAAAAAGTAAAACAGATGTGATGCCCACAAACTTCAAGGCAGATTTTAATTGGTTTTGGAGTAGGAACATTGGCATGTGAGAAGAATATTGGAGCTGTGTGTGGACAGGGAGCTAAGCTGCTATCTGCAATGCCAGAATCCCAAGTCAGAATGCCAGTTCAAGTCTCAGCTATTCTGTTCCTGATCCAGCTCCCTGCTAATGTGCCTGGGAAAGCAACAGATGATGGCCCAATACCTGGGCCCCTGCCACTCACATGAGAGACCAGGTAAGAATTCCGGTCTCCTGGCTTCAGCCTGGTCCAGCCCCAGTCCTGTGGACATTTTTGGAGTGAATCAGCAAATGGAACAAAGATCTCTTTCTCTCTCTCATTCTGTCAAGTAAACAAATATTTAAAAAATAAGAATGTTGGTTAAAAAAGATGATATTGCATGTAACATAAGTATACCATTTAGGGTTGGGACAGAACAATTGAAAATTTTTTAAAGATTTATTTTATTCATTATTTATTTATGTATAATTATAGAGAGAGAGAGAGAGAGAGAGAGAAAGATCTTGGCATCTGTTGATTCACTCCCCAAATGTCTGCATTGGCTAGGGCTAGTCCAGGCCAAAGCCAGGAGCCAGGAGCATCTTCTAGGTCTCCCACATGGGTTGAGGGGCCCAAGCACTTGGGCCATCCTCCACTGGCTTTATCAGGCACATTAGCAGGGAGTTGCATCAGAAGTGGAGCAGGGGCCTGCTGGTGTAGCAGGTAAAGCCTGGTACTGTGGTGTAGACTAAGCCTCTGTGGTGCCCGCATCCCATATTGGTGCCAGTTCAAGTCCCAGCTGCTCCACTTCCAATCCAGCTCTTGGCTATGGCCTGAGAAAGCAGTAGAAGATGGCCCAAGTCCTTGGGCCCCTGCACCCATATGGGAGACCCAGAAGAAACTCCTGGCTCCTGGCTTCTGGCTTCAGATCAGCCCAGTTCTGGCATTGCGACCATTTGGGGAGTGAACCAGCAGATGGAAGACTTCTCTCTCTCTCTCTGCCTCTGCCTCTCTGTAACTCCACCTATCAAATAACTAAATAAATCTTTTTTTTAAAGTAGAACAACTGGGACTTAAAGTGGTGTCCATATGGGATCCTGGTGCTGCAGATGTTCACTTAACCCACTGTGCCACAACACTGGCCTCCAGTAATTTAAAATCTTAAATATTAAAGTCCTCATTCTGATGCTTTATTCAATGTCTCATTCAAATGCATTGTGTTCTGGGGACAGGTGTTGTGGTATAGCAGGTAAAGTCATCACTAGGAATATCTGCAAACTATCTTCGAGTGCCTGGCGTCAAGTCCCACCTGTGCTTATGATCCGGCTTTCTGCTAATGTGTATTCTGGAGACAGAAAGTGATGGATGAAGTAGTTGGACTGTTGACACTCATGTGGGAAGATCAGATGAAGTACTGGACCCCGGGATTCAGACAGGCCCAGTCCTGGTTGTTGCAGGCATTTGGGAGAGTGATCAAGTGGATGATAGTTCTTGCTCATTCTCTCTCATTCTCCATTCTGTCACTCTGCCTTTCAAATAAATAATTTTAAAATAAATATACGTTAATAGAAGACAATGTGCTCTGGGTTTAAATATGTCCCCAGTTTCCTGCCAACGGTTTTCCTCTAAACATTTTTTTTTAATAATTTTTTATAGTTACACAGAGAGAGGAGATGTAGACAGAGAGAGGCAGGGGCAAGGTCTTCCATCTGATGATTCATTCCCCAAATGGCTGCAACTGCCAGAGCTGTGCTGATTTGAAGCCAGGAGCCAGGAGCTTTTTCTAGGTCTCCCACACAGTTACAGGGACCCAAGGACTTGGACCATCTTCTACTGCTTTCCCAGGCCATGGCGGAGAGCTGGATTGGAAGTGGAGCAGCCAGGTCTCAAACCAGCATCTATATGGGATGCCAGTGCTTCAGGCCAGTATGTTAACCAGCTGTGCCACAGCACTGGCCCCACAAGTTTAGAATCAATAATGACAGGTGGCCTTTTACAGCTTTTGTAATTTTATTTCTACTCTTGTGTCTTAGGACTCTACTTGAGATTATGAAATGCTTATAAATTAATTTCAGTTTTGTTTTTATTGCTGGACCTCAATTCTGTATTTTTGGGAAAAAGGCCACAGTAGTGAAGTGTCATTTTTATCATATCAAATCAATGGTAAACGCTACTGACATGACTATCATATCATTTGTGATGTCAACCATGATCCCCAGGCCATTGTATTGGTTGTCAGGTTCTTCACCATAGGATGTGTGCTTTCTCATTCTTTCACTACTCTATTCTTTGAAAACCAGTCACTAAGCATAATAAACCCTCAAAGGAGGAGAAATTCACTTCCATGACCTTGAGGAGATTTTCTCCAGATAAATCTAGTTTTACTAGCACTCAATATTGTTGTATTTTGAACCTTGGTTATTTTAAGAGCTGTGTCATGGCTGGTGCCGTGGGTCACTTGGTTAATCCTCCATCTGTGGCACCAGCATCCTATATGGGCACCGGGTTCTGGTCCTGGTTGCTCCTCTTCCAGTCCAGCTCTCTGCTGTGGCCCGGGGAAGCAGTGGAGGATGGCCCAAGTGCTTGGGCGCCTGCACCCACATGGGAGACCAGAGAGAAGCACCTGGCTCCTGGCTTCAGATTAGCACAGTGCCAGCTGTGGCAGCCTTTTCAGGGGTGAACCAATGGAAGAAAGACCTTTCTCTGTCTCTCTCTCTCTCACTATCTGTCAAACAAACTTTAAAAAAAGTGTTTAGAATATAAATCTATTTCTTATAATTTACTGAAAATTTGAATATGGGAATCATTATTTATTTGATAGGACTTTGGTCTGCAATTACTTTGTATTACAATTTTTTACAAAAAGAAAATAAATATTCATAAATAAATAATAATACATTTTGTTTACTTGCTTAATGGAACATGTTAGTCACTAATCAGAAAATTCAGGTGAGCAGCATATTGACTGCGTGTAACGGCTCCAGTTCTTCAGCTCTCCTTTATTCACGTCTGCTGCCACAGAGCATTCTTGTGGCTTCCCACTCCTCTCTAGATACCAGCCACATTTCCTGGTTTGTACAGTGAGATGTGTGCAGGTCAGACAGAAGAGATTTGGAAAATCATGTACATCTCCATCCAGGCTCTTGATCTTTTATCACGGCCATAACCATATGCCTGAGCAAGCCTTCTATAGTCTAAAAGTCATGCCTGTATTCTGCTTTGGAGTCTGTTTGTATGGAGCCAGATGTAGAGCCAAGGTGCCCTAGTCAGGAAAGCTGAGGCCATCCTAGGTTAGCTGCCATCCAGATGAATTCCAGATATATAAGTTGAGTCTAGCCCAAGTGAACTCCACCTCACAAACACATGACCTAATTATGTATATCTTGCTGTAGATCACTGAATGTTTCGTATTGTTAGAATATATACTGATATAATATCTTCATATTAATATCAAGAAAATGTAACTTTAAATTTCATTAGACTTCCCAGTGTGTTCATGACATTTTAAATATAGTGAGCAGCTGGGACTTGAACCGACACCCATATGGGATGCTGGCACTGCAGTTGGCAGCTTTACCTGCTATGTCATAGTGCTGGCCCCTTCCTATGCATTGAAAGCATGTACATATTAACTTTCTCACATTTTAGTAGAAAATGACCTATAAGTGTTACTTAATTTTACTTATCACAGTAAAGAACCAGTGTTAGCAAGTGGGCATTAAGACTTGCTCAAGGGGCTGGCACTGTGGCATAGAAAGTTAAGTCACCACATGCAGTGCCAGCATTCCACACAGGCACCAGTTTGAATCCCAGCTGCTCCATTTCCCATCCAGCTCTCTGCTAGTGCTCCTGGGAAAGCAGTGGAAGATGGTCCAATTCTTTTTGGGCCTCTTCTACCCAATGGGAAACCCAGAAGAAGCTGCTGGCTACTGGCTTTGGCCTGGCCCAGTCCCAGCTGTTGCAGCCATTTGGGGAGTGAACAAGTGGATGGAGGTTTTTGCTTCTCTCTCTCTCTTGCTCTTTATCTCCCCTTCTTCCTCCTCTTTTTGCTCTCTCCCCTCTAACTCTGCCTTTCAAATAAAGGAATAAATCTCTTTTTTTTAAAGAGTTTTTCAGAATTTTCTGAACATTTCATTTTCTCATCAGGGAAAAAATATCACTAATCTCCCTTAACTCAAGATCAGGTTTCCTGAAAAATTGCCAGTTGATCACATTTCTTCTTTTCACATGATATGGGATAAAGACTTTTGCTTATAAACATATTTAAAGTGACTTTTGCAGTCTCCTTTCCCCCTTATAAACATCCCCATTGCATAAGGCCACTATAGACCTTAGCCTGCTGAACTTCCTATAGCTCCCCACCTCTCTTCTGTGTTGGACCTTGAACATGTGCCCTCCCTTTAAATTCTGTACTTTGATAAAATTCCTTTTATAATCAATAGTCATAACTCCCAATGCAATCATTTTGAGTCTATAGATATTTTCTCTGAAGTCGTGATGTTTCCATGTTTGGAAAAAGAAACCTTTTTCACAAGTGTTTTTCTTGGGAATCATTATTCCAAAAATGTATTTTTCCCTATGTATTTTTTAAAATCTTTATTTGAAAGGCAGAGTTACAGAGAGAGGTCTTCCAATCCACTGGTTCTCTCCCCAGATGGCCATAATGGCCAGAGCTGCACTGATCTGAAGCCAAGAGCTTCTTCCAGGTCTCCCATGTGGGTACAGAGGTCCAAGCACCTGAGCCATTTTCTACTGCCTTCCCAGGCCATAGCAGAGAACTGGATTGGAAGGGGAGCAGCTGGGACTTGAACCAGCACCCATATGGGATGCCGGCACTGCAGTTGGCAGCTTTACCTGCTGTGCCACAGTGCTGGCCCCTCCCTATGTATTGAAAGCATATACTGTATTCTCATTTATAACAAACTTATATTAATAAAGCTCTTGAATTCTAAACAATTTCTTGTATCATGTCATTTAATTTTGAAGTTCTTCAGCATGGAAAGGAATACAGAAAGCAAATTTTGATAACAGTTATTTATTTATTTATTTTATTTGTTTAGCACCAGTGCTTATTTCAAGGAGATGGGCTCAAGGACCAGGGTGTGTCCAGTGGAGTCCCAGGGTCTCCTGTTTCTCACATGACCTTCAGGTTAATGGAACTTTTTTTTAAAGATTTATTTATTTATTTGAAAATCACAGTTACATACAGAGAGGAGAGGCAGAGAGAGCGAGAGCGAGAGAGAGAGAGAGAGAGAGAGAGGTCTTCCATCTGCTGGTTCATTCCCCAATTGGCTGCAATGGCCAGAGCTGCACCAATCTGAGGCCAGGAGCCAGTAGCTTCCTCCAGGTCTTCCTACATGGGTGCAGGGGCCCAAGGATTTTGACCATCTTCTGCTTTCCCAGGCCACAGCAGAGAGCTGGATTGGAAGTGGAGCAGCTGGGACTTAAACCTGTGCCCATATGGGATGCTGGCAGTGCAGGTGGTAGCTTTACTTCAATCCTCATGAGTTTTTTGTGTTTGGCCATATGCTCCAAGTGGCAGGGGTCACCAGTCTTGATGTGTCCTGTGAGAGCCCCCCCAGCCATTAAACTGAGCTGGCCCAAGGTTCCAGAGATGCCCTCTGGGAGCCCCGCATCCTGCGATCAGGTACCACCAGCTTCCCCTTCCCCCACTCTGGACACCTGGCCCCACACACTTACCATTCCCAGGTGTCCAAGATGGGCTGTGTTGTGGTGGAAAAGGTCAGAGAACAGCAGATGCCGCACTAGCTCCTGAGTCTCCCAGCGGCAGAGACCCCTCCTTGGGCCTCTCTCCTCCAGGAATTTGGAACTCTATGGTGTCACAATCCAATGTGATTATGTGGCAGTGATGTCACCATGCCTGATTGGACAGCTCACATAGCCGTCAGCACACAGGACCCAGAAGTCACAACAAATCAGCATCTTTAAAGCAGGGACGTGTACTCCAGGCCACTCCAGATGGTAGAGAGATGAGGCCTGGATTCAGGTGCCAAGGGCCTCCTCCAGGGCTGCACCCTTTCACCAGTGGGATCCTGCCACCTGCTGGGACCCTCCTGCCTCCCCACAGGTCTACCTGGGAGAATCCCACCTGGAGGCTGCAGTAACCTGCTTAGGGTGAGTTAAGAGACTATTGGCTGTTTATTGGCTTCGGTCTTTTTCGTTTTCTTCATATTGCTGACTCATTTCTATGTGGGGTTTTTAATATTAAGAATGTTTACAGATATTACAAATTCAATTCTTTTTTTCATCTCTCCTAGATATTTGTTTTCTAGTCTGCCTCTTGCCCTTTAATATTATTTTCTGTTTGTTTCTTGCTGGTACTTAGTAATTAGTGGATTTTATGCATTAATCTTTCCAGCAATATTGTTAAATTTATGTATCAGTTGTATTTATTAATAGATTTTATAAATTATCTAGCTACTTATGTGTCATCCTATATAATTCTTTGTGTGTATGTATATATATATATATACACAATTTCATTCTTTATAAATTGAACTTTACACATTTTTTGCCATTTTATTTCCCTGATTACCCTTACAACAGAAAGTTGAAAAGAAATAATGGTGGCATCTGGGTGTAGGCTTACATCCAGGGAAAAGCTTTCAATGATTCTGTATTAGTTGTGTTGGTTTTTGTAACTTTCTTTTAATCTTGATCAGATTGATGAAGTTACTTTCTGTTTGTTTTCACTGAGAATAAGTTTTTTTTCATTAGAGGCTGAATTTTATTAAATATTTTCAACATGTAATCTAAACAGTCACATGATTGTCTTTTTGCATTTTTCACCTATTTGGATGGCTGTTTTGGGAATCTTGACAACTCTTGTATTTTTTATCTCTTGCTTGTGATCGATCTATTATGTTTCCCTATATCATTTCATTTATTATAATAATACTTTGTGGTCCCCATGAATCGTGGGCTGGCTACTGTGGTTCGCCGGGACCAGGAGGCCCGGGCAGGGTCGCAGCCTGGCTCCCCGCGACCCCTTGCGGTCAGGGCAAGGCGGGCTCCCCAGATGCGCACGGCCTCACCGGGCAGTGGCCGCGATGGGGACACGCCTTGTAACGGCCTCATCTGCCACCTGCAGGCATGAGATCCAAGGCCAAGAAGTTCGTGGTGCTGCCCATGAGCCCAGCGCCGCCCACAGTGGAGCAGTTCCTGGAGGACGTGCACGGAGCACGGGCCAAGACCTTGTCTTCACCGCGCTGGCCCCGGAAGGTAGGGGGCTCAGGCCGGGGCAGGGCAGGAGGCGGCCCCGAGGCCCCAGGAATGGTGGCTGGGGCAGGACCATGTGTCCCATGCTGCATGGGCATGGGGCTGAGGAAGGCGTTGGCCCCATTAACGGAGGGGGAGCATGCCGCGGGACAGGGGCCATGGTGGGGGTCGCAGGGGTCTCTGGCCTGGCCGGGGTGGAGCTAAGTGGGGTGTGCAAGGACAGGGTTCCGCATGCAGGATCGGGGTGGACTCTGTGGTCTCTGTGAGGTGCTCAGCTATACTGAGCCCTGGGCCCAGACGGACCTAGAATGCCGCACCCACCCTCCCTGGACAGGCCCCTTGGACCAAGGCCTGAGGATTCTATGGGAACCTACTCTTCTTTCTCTTTATTTTTTCAAAAAGACATCAGAGACAGAGGGAGATCCGTCCGCTGGTTTACTCCCCAAATGGCTGCAGCGGCCAGAGCTGGGCTGACCAGGAGCCAGGAGCTCCATCTGGGTCTCCCACGCAGATGCAGGGGCCCAAGCACATGGGGCATCCTCTACTACTCTCCCAGGGCACAGCAAAGAGCTGGATCAGAAATAGAGCAGCCGGGACTCAAACTGGTGCCCCTATGGGATGCCAGAGTCGCAGGCGGCAGCTTTACTGTTACGCCACAGTGCTGGCCCCAGGAGCCTACTTTTTAGAATTAAGTTATACTGGGGCCCTGTGCCCGCGTAGGATCCAGAGGGAGCACCTGGCTCTGGCCTGGCTCAGCCCCGGCTGATGTGGCCATTTGGGGAGTGAACCACAAATAGAGGATCTCTCCCTCCCTCCTTCCCTCCATCTCTCCCTTCCTCCCTCCCTTCCTTCCTCTTCCCTCCCTCCCTCCCTCTCTCTCTATCTCTATCTCTACTGTCAGATGAATTAAACAACCCCAGCCATACTACCACATTCCGTGCCAGGCTCTGTGTGACTCAGGGCTTCTTGGCATCGCCACAGACTGCTGCCATCAGCTGGAGGTTCTGTGGGACAGGGCGCCTGGCAGAGCCTGTGCTGAGCAGCCTTTCAGTCACCGGCTGCCTTTTGTCTGTTGCGAGTCACCTGTAGTGAGCAGGCATCAGGCCAGGGTTCGAGGCCAGGTTCCCAGCCTTGGCCAGGGAGGAGCTGGTGGCTGTAATGCCACAGGAGTGGACCCACTCCCTCATTTCAGCAAAATGTGTTCGCTGACCAGGTGGCACCAGGCTGCCTGCTTCCTGCTGCTGTTCTGGCCCTAGACTGCATGGGAGGTCGTGGACCACATGTGTGTGTGGATCGTGAACCACGTGTGTGTGGGGATCGTGGACCACGTGTGTCAGCACACTGCCATCCCATTGCTGCTTCTGAGGGTCACGGCCATGCTTCCCCTCAACCCTCCATGCAGTATCGCTCCAGGTGAATCTGCCTAGGAAGTGCCACAGCCCATTTTGCAAAAAAACAAATTGCATTCCACTGCCTTGGGCTGACCTGGGCCCCTTCTTCCAGGCCTGGGTGCCAGCTGGGCTATGTAGGTACCCAGGGCCAGCTCCCCACCCCCAGTGGGCCCTGTCCATCTCTCGGGCCTCCCTTGGCCCTGGCCCTCCTTGGGGACGGGGCTCTTAGAGGGGCCATGGCTGTCGTGTGGTGGGCAAAGCCTCCGCCTCTGATCCGGGCTGCTCTGTGTCCCATCCGGCTTCCTGCTGGCTGCCAGGGAGAGCAGCTGCCGGTGGCCTTGGTGTGGGCCCTGCTGTTTCCATCATTGTGGAGGAGAGCATTTCTAGAACAATGTGAGAGACGGGGATCTGGGGACCTAGAGCTCTGGGTGGGCGGCAGGGACCCCGCTATTGAGACTGGTGTGTTCCGGCTGGCGTGTGAGGTGCCAGGTCACGTGTGGGCCCCCGAGAGTGACTATGGGGCACCTAGGCCACCAGGGTGGGCTTGTGCTGTGCAGGGGTGGGGTATGCAGATGCCTGTGTCCCCAGGCTTGGCTCCCTCCTGCTGGGTGGCTCTGGTCTTGGGGGCTCCCTTGTGACTGATGCTCCCTCATGCTGTCCCAGACCTCCCAGGAGACCCCAGGAGGAGTGAGGACCCCGAGGCCCAGAGGGAGCGGCTGTACCAGCAGAGCCAGGCCTAAGTGACCACCAACGTATGGCTGCAGCGGGCAGGTGAGGGGCTGAGGCAGCAGTGCCAGGGCCTGCAGTGAGCCGGCGCCAAGCTGGAACTGGACGTCGGCCACGTGATGCGCTCAGTGCTGCCCGACGCCTCTGCCGCTACCTCCTCTGGCTGACCTGCGCCCTTCCCCGCCCCCGGCACAGGCTGGACCCTGTATGGGCGCCTGAGACCACCTCCCCCCAGCGGACTCTGCCCATCTCACGGGGCCACTCTGCTCCCTTGCCTGGCGCTGGATCAGCGCACCACTCCCTGGCTGAGAGGAGGAGCCGGCAGCCCTGGCGGGGCCCCGCAGGCCTCATGCTGCCACTCCTGGGCAGGAGCCTCCCCTTCATCACTGCGGGAGAGGCTGATGTGGGGGACAGCCGAGCGTCCATGGGCTGGCAGGGCCTCTGTCCCTGGGAGGGTGTCCCTGCATCCTGGGGGGCAGGACTGAGCCCCAGGGCCACAGGAGTTTCTCTTCCACTGCCTGAGCTTCAGAGACCCCAGCCACAGCCTCTCAGCCGGGGCAGAGACTCCCCAGCCCACTAGGCACTGTCGGACCTGACAGAATCTGGGCCACAGCCAAGGACGGAGCTGGACAGAGACGTCCCAGTGGGACAGTCTTCCTGGGCCAGTGGGGACCGCTGGCCTCCCTGCTCGTGGCCGGTGTGGGAGGCCCGCATCTGCCCCACTCATGCAGCAGAGGCAACTGGACAGCTCTGTTTTTTAAAGTTGTGCAACACTGATGCAGGGGATGTGGTCCTTCCGCCAGCCGGCGGCTTTACATGGGGTGCTGGCGGGTGGCGCGCTATGTACACATGGGACAGATGCTGCAGGGCGGCGTGAGGAACAGGAGGGTGGGTGGAGGGAAGGCTGCCAAGTGGCCGCTGATCCTCAGTGGCCCTACAGGCTGGCAGGGAAGCCCCCAAGGCGATACCCAAGCCCTCTTGGGCAAAGGGCGCGGGGGCAGGGCCCTTGGCCGGGACCGGCTCATCCACTTCGTTGCCCAGGAGGGCGGCCGGGGCGCTGGTTGGGGCGGGGGCTGCTCCGGGTTCCCCAGGCTCGGGGACGTGCTTGCGTTGGTCTTGGGCTGGGCCACCTCTTCCATCTGCACTGCGGAGTCCCAGGTCTTCCGCGGCGGCGGGTGGCCCCGGAGCAGCAGGGCCGAGGAGGGCAGGGTGCTGCGCGGGATGTGCGCGACGCCTCATCCCGGATGCGCCGCCACATCGTGCCTGGCGCGACCACCCTGGGCAGTGGCTGGGCCATGCTGATGTGGGGCTGGGAGGAGTAGCGCTTGAAGAGGGGTAGCGCGGGGGGCGTGCGCACTGGAAGGCGCGACGGGCTCTTGGAGCTGCTGCGCCGGAGCGCGCACGTGCTGGGGCCGGGACCGGACCCTGGCCGGGTCGGCTGCTGCCAGGGGGCCGCCCTCAGCTCGTCGCAGCGCAAAGAACAGAGGAAGATGGCGGGGAGCGCCGGCCGTCCGCGGCGGGGCGACGCGCCCTGGGAGGTGGAGGCGGAGGCGACGGAGGCGGCGGCCGAGGACAGCTCCATGCGCCGGCAAGGCAGTAAGCCAGGCGACTTCTAGGTCTTGTGCTTGGCACGCGCGGGGCTGCCGGGCCGGGCAGAGACCCTGCAGCTGGGGTGGCGGGGGCGACTTCCTGGGCAGAGACTGAGAGGCGGGCGAGGTCTGGGAGGAGCTTGAAGAAGGGGTGTTGGACAGAGGAGCAGGGGGGCGTGGCGCTCCTGGGGGCGGGGGTGGCTCACCGCCGCCAGCTCGGAGATCTTGCCTGGCCTGTGCAGGCTCAGAGAGCTCTGCTTCCCGGGCGCTGGCGCCTTGCCTGCGGCTGCTGGCTGTGCCGAGCTGGGGGTCTCCGCCGCCTACCTCGGTGTGGCGCGGGGGCCAGGGACAGCTTTGGGGTGGGGCCGGGTGGCCGGGCTGGGCACGTAGATCACTGTCCGCCACTACCTTCTGAGCAGCGCGTGGCTTCTGGGGGCCCCCAGGGGCGCGGGGCCGGCCCCTGTCCTGCGGGCCCCGGCGCTGTTCCTTGGGGGGGCCCTTGCAGTCTAGTGGCTGAGTGGCGCGGCGCTGGAGAAGTTGACCAGCGTGCCCTCGGCCGAGTCGTCCTCCCGGGCCGGGGTGGGCACCAGAATGTAGACCGGGACGGGCAGCGCCCGGCGGCCGGGCACCTGCGCCAAGGCCACCTTGCGGAGCCGCGCGGGCACGACCGCCCCCAGGCACTCGCGCAGCAGCTCCAGCTCCTGGTCCGCGGCCATGCGGGTCCCGGAGCCTGCGGGCGCCGGCCCCTCTTGGCGTCTGGCGGCTTCTTCTCACCGGCGTTGCCCGGCACCACCGCCACCACCACAGACGCCGCAGTCTGGGCAGGAGGGCGGCAGCAGCCGCAGCTCCATGTCCTGCTGCACCTAGTGCTCCTGCAGGGCGAGCGGGCTGAGGCTGGAGGCGCAGGAGAAGTTCTCGTCCGGCTTCTCCACGGTGAAGCGGACGCTGCCAGCGTCCAGCTCGGATGGCAGGCGGCAGCGCTCGCGGCAGTGGACGATGTCCAGGAAGCGCTTCACGTAGCTCTCCCACCGCAGGCTGAACTGGCTGCTCTCGGGCTGGCCGGGCCGCGCGGCCTGCGGCGTCTTGCTGCGGCTGGGCAGCATGGTCTGCCCGGGGCTGTCAGGCAGCTCGCTGGGGCTCACTGTGCCGCTGCCCAGCCCACTGCAAGGGCCGCTGGGGATGAAGCTGGCGATGGACAGGCTCTGGAAGCTGCCCAGGGAGCTCACGGAGCTGCAGCCAGCGGCTCAGCACCAGCGGTATCTCCTGCACACAGTTCTCAGAAGAGTTGGACGGCCTGACGTCCTCCACGCCCAGGCCCAGACCTCGGCCCCGCCGGGGCGCCGGGATGGCGACGGGTAGGGAGGCGGCCCCCGGCCCACGCCACGCCCCGTCAAGCTCCGCCTCTTCGGGGCCGGCCTCCTCCAGGCCCTGGAGGGAGGAGTCGCTGTCCAGGTCTCTGGCCTCGCTGGGGCCCAGGCGTCCGACCGAGGACAGCAAGCTGCAGCGGGACAGCGAGAGGGGCCCCTACTGCGCCACCAGCCTCTGCAGCGCCCTGCTGGCCGCGGCCGGCCTGGCGGCCCCCAGCTTCTCGAGCACCTGGCTCAGGCCCTCTGCCGGCAGCCAGGCCTGCTTCCAGGCCGCGGGGTGCGCCTGCCCTGCCCGCGGACTCCAGCGGCAGCACGGGCTGATAGGTGGGCGACAGCTTGATGGTGCCCACGCGGGCGTCGGCGCCGGCGGCGTCCCGGGTGGGCCCTAGGCCTGGCTGCCCCTCAGGTCGAGATCGGGCCGAGCGCCGAGCGGGCCGCGGCTGCCCACCCAGGAGCTCCTCACGGTGCTCGGCCAGCGCGGCCAGCGGGCAGGTCCGCTTGTGCTCCCGCGGGCAGTAGCCATCGTTGGTGCTGCCGCTGTTGAGGCTGTCGTTGGACAGGCTGGCATGGGCCGCCTTGAGCCAGAGCAGGGCGTGCACCCAGCCCCCTGCTTCCTGCCGGCCACCCTTGGGGCCGCCCCAGGGCGAGCAGGACTGCGCCTGGCCCTCCCTCGGCGCCTCCTGCCCGTGGTCCCTGGAGCTGAGGCTGAAGCTGTCATCAGACAAGGTGTGCAAGGCCAAGATGTCCTCCACCAGACAGTGGATCCGCGCCATTGCCAGCGCCAGCTTGGCTTTGGCCGCCAAGGCAGCCTCGCCGCGGGGGGCTGGCGGGGTGCGGGCCAGCGCCTGGCCCTGCGGGAAGGGGCTGCCCAGGAAGAGGGAGAGCACGGCCGGGCTGGTGGGCTCGGCGGTGGCGGTGGCTAGGGACGGCGCGTCGTCGTCGTCGAAGCAGACCGAGTCGGAGGTGTAGTCCCCCGCCAGCCCGTCCAGGTGCGGCAGGGGCGGCAGCGGCTTCTTGACTGCCGCCTGGCCCCGGGCAGGGCCTGCTTCTCCGGGTGGTTGAGCGCCTGCGCCAGATGTTGGGCGTCGAGCTCCGCCTCCGGCGCCTGCTGCTTGCACACGTAGAGGCTGGGCACGCAGGTGCTGGGGGACACGGCCGTGGCGGCCGCCTGATGTTTGGCGGGCCGGTGGGCCAGCAGGTTGCGCAGGGCCGTGGCGCTGCCCATGGCGATCATCTTGTGCCTGGAGTGCACCAGGTTGCGCAGCATGCCCACGGCGCTCAGGTCCCACAGCAGCTCCTGGTCCTGCGCGCAGCGGGTCGACAGGTTCCAGAGCGTGCCGAACGCGTTGCTCACGATGGTCAGGCTGAGTGAGGTCAGGTGCTGCAGCAGCTCCTGCAGGCAGTTGTAGTCGCGGAGCACCTGCCTGGGTGGGGGAGGTGAGGGCGGGGTCAGGTGTGGCCGGAACAGGCGGCCCCGCCCCACCCTCCCGGGATTGAGCGACCAGAGCAGACGGCCCCGCCCCGCCCCACCCTCCGGGGTTAGAAAGGCCAGAGCAGAAGGCCCCGCCCCGCCCTCAGGGGATAGGGCGTCCTTTTTGGGCATTTGGGGGCCCGGACCAGCAGGTGGGAGCGGTGGTGGTGGGGTGTCTCTGCATTTCTCAAATAAATTTTAAATTAAAATTAAAAAATAATAATACTTTGCTTAGAATATTTGTATCTGTTTATGAAAGGTATACTTTTAAGAATTATTTCAATTATTCCTGGTACACTTGCATCATCATCGACGTAATGCTGATTTTCCGAAAGAAATTAAAAATATTCTCTGCTTATTTCCATTTGCATAGGTTTGGGAAACAGGTTTCCTTTTTCTTCCTTAGAAGTTTGAAATATACCTGTAAGCATGGGCCTGAAATTTTGATTGTTTAGCTTTTTTTCTTGGTTTCAGTTTTCAAAATGTGATTTAACGTACCTGGTCTATGTATAAGTTTTGCTATTTTATGTTATATTTGTGTTTTGGAAATTTGATTTTCAAAAGATGGTAGATTTTGATCTAGGTAGTCAGAATTTTACTCAAGAATTTCACACATTTCTCTAAGTAGGCTGGTAAAGACTATAGTTTCTACAAAAGAACGATTCTGTTTTAATTCCTGAAGTAGATTATTTGTGTGACTTTTACTTATGTTTCCTTAATCGCTTTTAATAATGAGCAAAGAAATGACCCAGTCATTTGGCCTCCTTTGTTTCTTGGACATGTCTGACCTGTGGAAAAAATGAAGTAATTATTGCTCATTAAGTTGTAAAGAAATGCATGGCTGAACTACAATAAATATTCATGAAATCAGATGACTGTGATGTTGATATAATGCTCTTATATTGGAAAAAAGTAATACTGTGTTTTCATGATGCAATCTGATGAGTCTTAAATGTTGATAGAAAAATGTACTATGAGAAAACTATGCATAGATTTAAATATGTTTGCAGAAATGCTTATCTTTCAATTCCATGTTCTAAAATCTTCTCAATGTGCCCTAGTTTATATATGCTAAGCAATCTCCTCTGAATCCCTTGTGGTTTTTGTACCATCCATATAGAAAGTGAGTCTTGTCTGACTTGTTTTAAGGTCGTACGTTATGATTAAAAAGAAATAAAACAGTACATTTGCAGTTGTTAAATTCTGGACTATTTCATTTTTCAAAGATTTATGTATTTACTTGAAAGGCAACGTTACAGATGGTGAGAGAGGGAGATCTTCTATCTGCTGGTTCACTCCTAAAAATGGCCACAATAGCTGGAAATGAGCAAATCTGAAGCCAGAATCCAGCAGCTTTTGGGTTTCCCTTGTGGGTACAGGGACCAAGTGCTTGAGCAACCTTCCACTGCTTCCCCAGGTGCATTAGAGGGAGCTGGATCAGAGGTGGAGCATCTGGAACTCAACCCAGGATTTATATGGGATGCCAGCACTACAAGCAGCAACTTTACCCACAAAGACACTGTGCTGGCCTCAAAATTTTGGACTTTTAAGACAGAAATTTCACTGACTGGAAGCTAAAGATGTTTGTCATCAATTCTTTCAAAGGGACTTGGCACTGTATAGCAATAAACCCAGGGTACCCAACTTTACTGTTTAGATTGCCTGTCTATGCTGAGGTACATGCATTGCCAGCTGTCACTTCATTGTGAATTTCAATTGTACTTAAAAACAAAGCAAAAGAAATACCAGCACTGTTTACAAGCATGAAATTTAAAATAAATACATAAACCTTCAAATGCAACAGTCCATAGTTTTTTATGGTTTTCTGCTGTAAATTTTCAAAACATCAAAAGCCAAGAATAAAATGAGGAACAATAAGACAAAAAGAAAATACTTAGCAATACTGCTAATGACAATAATGTTAACAGTTTAGTTACATGCCCTATATCAATTGTGTTCTTTCAAATTGTGACCCAAGCACACAGACCCCATCACTACCTTAATAAACACTTAGAAATCGGGAATCTTTTGTAGAAAAGTGCTAATCTAACCCAGCCCTCATTGGAAAAGACATTTATCCTAGTAAAAGGGAAAGAAATCCAAGGCAAAACAGTCAAAATGATGACAACTCTGATCATTGAGGTTTCAGATAGTGAAGTTTAGAGCTGTTCTCATGGGTAATCCACACATATGTAAGTATCTTTCACTTTCATTAATTTTCCAAATGAAGGCAAAATGCTGTCAATAAGCTTTTGGAAGGTCATTACAGAGTCTACTAACCAACTTTGCATGGGAGTATAATGTACACATTTCATTTCTCCAAGGTGGGACAGTGAACATATTTAACTAGCAAAAGGTCTGAATCAGGATTTCTAATACTCACTAAAAACACTTTAGAAGAAATATTTGCTTAAACTTTATTTTTAATAGCCAAGTAGTGTAAAAAGCACTACTTTGAATTCATTGCCATTCTCACAGTGTTCTAAATTCTTCACTCTGGCTCTAAAACAAAATTGCATCATAATTATTGTCAATCTCCATAATTACTCAGAATATAAGTCAATGATTCACAGAGATTTGATTAGTCATATTGATAATTTTAAAAGAATTGGAAGTAAAATACTGGGTGGGGCAGGGCAGCAGATAGCATGGTAAAAAAAAAAATTCTCAGATTGGAGCCTGCGGTGTGGTAGGTAAAGCTAATGCCTGCACCACAGCTTCCCATATGGACACCGGTTTGAGTCCCAGATGCTCCACTTCTGATCCAGCTCTCTGCTATGGCCTGGGAAACCAGTAGGGGATGGCCCAAGTCCCTGAGCCCCTGCACCTGCATGGGGACCAGGAAGAAGCTGCTAGTTCCTGGCCCCTGGCTTTGAATCAACACAGCTCCTCCTATTGTGGCCAATTGTGAAGTGAACCAGCTGGTGGAGGATCTCTGCTTCTCTCTGCCTGTCCTCTCTCTGTGTAACTCTGGCTTTCAAATAAATCTTTAAGAAATAGTCTTAGATTTGCCCTGTATATAATTCACATACACCAATAGGCATACAGGTATACCTCTAAAATAAACCTTAAAGCTACACTTTTTTATTTTCTTATATTCAATTTTTTCTATGCTTTGACTCTATCTTAAGGACAAATCTTTTGAAGGCATATACTCATTCTGTTACTTGTGTGTTTATTATTTATGGTTCTCACCACATTCAGAGTTTTCAGATCTCCCTTTGAGCAGTTCTTTATTGCTTTCTCATCCAAGACAGCTGGAAACATCACTATAAGCTCCAAACTCAGTTTTTTCCCATTTTTGTAGATGCTACGATGTGTGGGGTTTTGCTACTAATTCTTCTCTTTTTTTAAAAAAGAATTATTTTGACTTTCACTATTTTTGTGGTCTTTCATATCTTAATTAATTTTTATTGCCAAATTCTATGCCATTATAAAAGATATACTGCACACTGTTTTTCTCACATATTAGTATTTGAGTTGCTTTCATATTTGGCTTTCATGAATACCACTGCAGGGAGCCTTTATGGGCATGTGGATTTTGTATCTTTTAGTGGCATACCTGGGAGACAAACTGCTGAGTCAATAAACAGTCCCATGTAGAACATGCTGAGAAACTGCCGAATTACTGTCCATAGTGTCTGCACTGTTTTACTGGAAGTTTATGAAGGCTCCATGCTCTTCATGTCCCTATCAACATTTATCTATGGCTGAATCAGTCATTTTACTGAATATGAATTGATGCCTTCCTGAAGAGTTGATTGCATTTCTGACAACTAACAGTCAGGGAGATTTCAGCTCGCTCTGGTTTTCTGCACTTTTCTTAGTGTCACAGAGTTGTTTTCTCAACAAAGGACACCTCTGGGGCTCCCAATCCCCAAAGCAGAGCCCTGGAAGCTATTTTGCAAAAAAACTCTCCTGGCCCCTGGCAACAACCTAGGCATGGCAGGAGGGGGACGCAGTTCTCCTGTGGTAGGCTGGGGGAAGGGTAGGAGGCAGTAGGAGCTGCCCCACACCATTACCATGGCTGAGTGTGGTGGAGTGCTTGCCTCCCTGAGCTGCTATGCCCATCAGCCAGTGCCCCATGCCCCCTGGGAGCTGGGATGCTCAGCCCAGTGGACAGATGAGGAAACCAAGATGGGCACCTGCCCCCCTGGCTGCCACCTGGATGGCCCTGTGGTTTTGGCCATCATGACTCAAACTCAGTCTCTCCCACCAAGTTCCTCTCCTGGGACCCCCACCACCTCTGTCCAACCACGTCATGACTGGACACCGAAGCAGCTGGCACTGAGTGAAAGGAGACAAGACAATGCCGGCTTTGAGGATGGCAGATGATGGTAAAATGATGTGACTAAAATAAAGCAGGGGGAGAGGGGGAGAGCCCGGAAAAGGTGACGGAGAGGGCGCAGCTGGGACCTCAGATGGGCTGGGTGGGGAAGGTATCGCTGGGCAGGTGAGGGAGGGAACCTGTGGCTGCAGGTGCCGGAGCAGCATGTGCAAAGGCCCCGGGGTGGAAGCATCTCTGTAGTGCTCACGGCTCAGCTAGGAGGCCAGAAGGCCAGAGCAAGATGAACCAGGGTAAGTGGCAGAAGGCGATATGACAGTGACGGTGGTGATGAGGTCAGGGGGGCCTTGGGGCCTTTGCAGCCATTGATGGGGGTGGGGGCAGAGAGGGACATGTGCTGATCTCTTAATGGAGCCCTTCCAGTGGCTGCATGGGGCTTGATTGGCAGCTGGGAGCCTGTCAGGGGGCTCTTGTCACCTGGGAGCAAGGGGAAGGCTCACCCCAGCTGTGGGGGTCTGGAAGGGGGCCCGGAAGACAAGTGGTGTGCGGGCCTGGGCGGCCCAGGTAGGAACCATGTCACCACCCACCCCTCGCTCCTGAGCCCTGAGCCGCACTCCTCCACCTCCTGTGACCCTCAGGCTCACCCCTCCCTCCATCCCCAGCTGCTGCGCCAACCTTCAACCTTCCACTGTCACTGGCCTGCAGCATGGCCCCCCCTCCCCACCCTCCCACCCTGCCACCTCCCGTGCAGCACCCTCCCCACCAGCCCTATGACTTCTCATCATAGCTGGGTGGCTACAGCCAGAGCACTCCCAGCCTCACCTGTGGGGGCCTGAGTGCTACCACCCTGGGGGAATTGGGGGTGCCCCCCCACAGAAGGGGGAGCAAGGCTGGCCCTCCAGCACCCCATAGCACCTGGTCCAGGGACTCTCCAAGTACCCAGCCTCACTCAGAAGGACCCTGGCGGGAAGGCATGGGTGCAGGGATGGGCCTTGGAGGAAGCTCAGGGCTCAGTGACGTCACTACTCTGCCGTGACCTAGGGCAACTCCACTCACCACCCTCTGCAGCCTTGCTGGGCCCCCTCTGCCACTCGGGATTGGTAAGCCCTATTTTTGCAAGGTCTAGGAGGGTCCTGGAGGTGTGGGTTTACAATGACCTGGGACAGTATCTCAACAGACCTCCAGCCCTTAAAGCAACAGACACAGCTGGGAGTGACAGATGGGGCTGCTGCCTCAGATCAGCCACTTCTCAGCCAAGCAACCTACAGGGAGCCCCTCCTCCAGTCACTACAGAACATAGCCCACCTCCCCCCAAGGTAGCATCAGGTGCACCCAGTGCACAGTAGGTGCTCAGTAGTGGTGCTGGAGTGCATGGACCTCACCCTGCAGGCAGCTGGACCTGGCGCCTGCACAGCCCCTGCCCCCAGCCGGGGCAGCTGTAGGCCCAAGGGGGTGTTTCTGTTTCCCATCAGTGGTGGGCTCAGCAGAGCACAGCAAAGTCCCCTGGCATGCAGACAAAGAGCTATTGTTGCCACAGATCCAAAGTCACCGCCTCTGATTGCCACTGAGCAAGCCGGCCGCATTCACCTGCTTCCCCATCCAGTTGGGTGTATTTCAAGAATGCGCTGATTAGTGCTGATTGCGCATTGATTATGGGAGTGCACCACCCAACCCCCTCCCCAGGCTCTGCGGGGAGCTGCTCCCCCTCCTAGGAGGCCCTGGCTGTCATCCAGGGGCTGCTGGGCCAGGCTGGGGAGAGGAAGAGAGGAAAAGAGATAAGAAAACTGGGATAAAAGGTAGCAAAGCAAATTCTACAGGCTTAGCTCAGGAGTTTCCCTGGGGCCATACCGCAGTTTAG
This sequence comes from Lepus europaeus, assembly GCF_033115175.1. NCBI lineage: Eukaryota > Metazoa > Chordata > Mammalia > Lagomorpha > Leporidae > Lepus > Lepus europaeus. Next base: position 68,403,804 of record NC_084844.1, read on the forward strand.
GGCCACAAAGCATGGTTGACATGGGACATGAGTCAGACTTGGAGAAGAAAGATTCATGAAGCAATAAGCAAAGAAAGAGTAAAAGATGATATAGGAATTGGTAAGAGAAGGAAACACAAGGGTTTGGGAGTTGAGGTTGTGTGATTAAAGCCAACACACACACACACACACACCACAAAAGGTAGAAGTGAGAAAAAAGCTTACAATAGATAAAGTGAAAATCTATACCAAAGATCTATGACAACCGAAATGAATTATTTGATTTGAAATGAAAGTAAGGACAAAATGGAGCTGAGTTATATTTTATAATAGTTGCAATCTGAGAAAATAATGCTAGCACAGGTTTACGTTGCATAATAGTTTGCAAGGAAAATAAAATAAAAGCCATCTGTCCTTCCACAGTACACGTCACTGAGGATGCCTGGTAGAGATGAGGTAATTCTGACAGTCAAGGAAGGGCACTGGAAAGGCAAGTTCAGGGGACCAGCTTGCACTGGTACACAGCACAGCAGGGCACCAAACAGTACTGGGTCAGCCCAGTACAGCCTTCCAACCTCCTCAGGGGTTACACCCATGCTGCATGCACATGGAGGGATTTGAAGTCTTTTTCTGTCCCACCACGATGACAACCCTGAAGACGTCCCTGATGAATGAAGATGACTCACTGGAAGTGTTGCTAACTTGCATTTTACCAGTCAAGGAACGCTGGGGTGTGGACACCTAAAGCAGCTGTTCCTGTAGTCTGAGACATTTCAGGAACAAGACTGACCGCACCTCACTGACAGAGGAAACCGACCCATCTCAGAACTCAGAGAATCCCATGCACAAAATTCTCTTCTCCCCAAACTTCCACAAACGAGTACATCATTCCCTTTCATACAGCACAGGTCCCTGCTTTCCTAGCAGCCCTTTTAGAACCACAAGCAGCTTGGTGATTTGGAATCTGCCTTCGTTCATTTTTGATATCCTACTGTGAATGCCTGCAAAAAATGAATGCTTTGTGTGGTAATTTAAACAAACATCTTACAAAAACTAGGTGTTCCTCTGATATGAACTAAAATGAGAAATCCTGAATGATCATCATCCCCTCCTCTGAAACCCGACTATAACATCTATAATCCATGTGGCTACTAAGTAATTCATGTAACTCTTATGGCACAATTTTAGTTGTAAAAAATTCAGAAACTTCTGAAGATACATAATAGGCTTTTTTTTTGACAAGCAGAGTGGACAGTGAGAGAGAGACAAAGAGAAAGGTCTTCCTTTGCAGTTGCTTCACCCTCCAATGGCCGCTGGGGCCGGCGCGCTGCGGCCCGTGTACCGCGCTGATCCGATGGCAGGAGCCAGGTGCTTCCTCCTGGTCTCCCATGGGGTGCAGGGCCCAAGCACTTGGGCCATCCTCCACTGCACTCCTTGGCCACAGCAGAGAGCTGGACTGGAAGAGGGGCAACCGGGACAGAATCCAGTGCCCTGACCGGGACTAGAACCCGGTGTGCTGGCACCACAAGGCGGAGGATTAGCCTGTTGAGCCATGGCGCCAGTCCATAATAGTATTTTTTAAAATTTATTTATTTATTTAAAAGGCAGAGCTAGAGAGAGAGGGAGGGAGCATGAGCGAGCAAGCCAGGACGGCGCTGTGGCATAGTAGGTTAAGCCTTTGCATACATCACAGCCACCTATTTGGGCACTAGTTTGAGTCCTGGATGTTCCACTTTCAATCCAGCTCCCTACTCATGTGCTGGGAAAGCAGTAGAAAATGGCCCAAGTGCTTGGGCCCCTGCACCCATGTGGGAGACCTAAAAGAAGGTCCTGGAACCTGGTTTCAGTCTCTGGCTTAGCCCTAGCCTTGGTGGCCATCCAGGGGAGTGAAGCAGCAGATGGAAGATCTCTGTCTCTATCTCTCTATCTCTCTGTCTGTAACTCTGCCTCTCAAATAAATAATCTCTTTTTTAAAAAAGGAAAGAAAGAAAGAAAGAAAATAAAAGAAAGTGGAGCAGCTGTGATTTGAACTGGTACCATATGGGATGCCGGTGCTACAGGCAGTGGCTTAACCTGACACACTATAACGCCAGCCCCTATAGTGGGCTTCTCAGATCAAGGAAACAAAAGTTATTAAAGAAACTTGGAAATCTAGAAAATTATCACTTCTAGTAATTGTGTATTTCATTTTTTAAAATTTGCTATGAAATATGACATACATAGAAGTATAAGTAAATACAGAAGTAAATGTGTGTACACATGTACACATAACAAATATTTGCTAAATGAAAGAATGATACAATGAACTCCCAAGCACCCACTACTTAGGTTCAGAAATAGAACAGTTTGAACACTAGTGAAACCCCTCAGCAGAATACATGCTTGAATCTTTCAACCCCCTGCCATCTTTGTTCACCAGTGATGTCTCCAGTCATGTCAAACTATGGATCTGCCATTCCCTACACAAACTATTTTATGACGCTTTACACTTTTATGTCTTTGCTTTAGCTATGTCCTCCCTCGAAAACACAATCACTTCCCTTTTCAGCTCCCAGAATCCTATTTGTATGTTTGTGTAAATGCCACCTCCTCTAAGAAGCCTTTCCTGACTTCAACTAAACATATGAACTCCATTCCCAGTATCTCCACTATCTCATATGATCTCCTGCTAGAGTCTTCAACTCTAAACCAGGGACAGAGAATGTCCAGCCCATCGATCATGTAGGGCCACAAAATCATTTGGTCTGGCCCTGCCAAGGCATCCACAGCTGGGGACTCAAATTTCAATAAATAGCAGTAGTAGCAGGCTAACTTTTAAGTCGATAATTGTGTATGTCTCACAAATGATATTTTAAATATTCAAATAGCCCTTGGCAGAAAACAAGCTCCCCACCCCTGCTAAATGAGGTCTTTGGGTGCTCATATCCAGAGACTGTGAGGTTTCTCGGTGGAGCGCTCTATCTTTTTCATCTTTGTCTCTTCAGCACTTAGCACAGGGTGTGCCCTAATCATTTCTCAACAACTTTGTTTGAATGTTCTTGACCTCAGACATGCTCCAAGAGGGTAGACTAAAGAATTACTGGTTTCATCAAACCCAAGATCTCTTGAAAGTGTCTGTAATTTCCAGAAATAGAGAAAGATGCAGAAAGCATTTGACAGTTGAGTTGGGTGGGACGTGTTGGTGTGACAGAACAGGCAAATAGGGAGCAGAGATGGATAAAACAGCCTTTTCTCTCCTCCCTACACAACCCCTCATCTCCACCCTTTCATAATTCATGTGTTTAGAATGGAGACTACCCAGAGATTCAGTCCCCACCACCAACCCAACCACAGATTCCTTGCTCAGAAGCAAAGAAATGTTTCTGCCTCCCTTCCACCAGCTGTCTCCTCTTGGGGTCATAATGGAAGCAGCTATTAAACTGGCCTATGCCACTAGGTCAAATTTATAAATGGCTCATCTAAGATAATGTATCAAAGCTACTCCAACCAGTTTGGCATCCACCCTACCGCATTCCAACTGACTTTGACCACAGAATGTGGCTCTGTCAAATGTGAAGTAAGAGGGTAACAGCAAGAATCAGCCTGTTCATTTTTACAAAAATTTTATTAAGTTACACAAGTTTCATATATTTCATATATACAGATCCTACCCTACCCTCTGTCCTGCCCACTCTCCAATCCTTCTTCCTACTCCCTCTCCTATTCCAACTCTTAATTTTTACAAAGATCTATTTTCAGTTCACTTAATGATCATAAAGTTAACCCTACACTAAGCAGAAGTGTTTAAGAAATAGTATGGGCCAGCGTTGTGGCTCTCTTGGCTAATCCTCAACCTGTGGCGCCAGCACCCTGGGCTCTAGTCCCGTTTGGGGCGCCGGATTCTGTCCTGGTTGCTCCTCTTCCAGTCCAGCTCTCTGCTGTGGCCTTGGAAGGCAGGAGAGGATGGCCCAAGTGCTTGGGCCCTGCACCTGCATGGGAGACCAGGAGGAAGCATCTGGCTCCTGGCTTCGGATCAGCTCAGTGTGCCAGCCATGGTGGCCATTTGAGGGGGGTGGTGAAACAATGGAAAAAGGAAGACCTTTCTCTCTGTCTCTCTCTCACTGTCTAACTCTGCCTGTCAAAAAATTTTTTAAAAAAGAAATAGTATGAAGAAAAAATCGTATGAAAAAAAAATGTTCCTCAAGGGAAGAGACAAGGGCTATAAACAATCATTGCTGATTCCAGTTTATTTCATAAGCTTCCTAAATGCACAAAACATGGTTGACTTAGATGTTAATTTTTTTATAACTCTTCAAGTTACCTTCACAGTCTGTAATGTGAGATGTGTGGGGCTTCAAAGTAAATCAAGTTTAAGTCAGTTTTCAGCAGGCCTTGAAATTATTCTAAATTTATGAAGAAAACAAGAACTTGCAAATTAATGGATAAGTTTGCCATCACAAGAAGTAAAACTTTAATAATTTCATTTTCTCTACAAGTCTATGTGAGATGGCAGAAGTTTGGAGTGAATATTTTTAGACACTCTAGGTCTTCAATATTCCTGTGAAGACTATTTTTTGGAACTAGGTCTCATTTTAAAAGAACAGTGTTAACATGCACATTAAGAAAACTCACTATTTCCATCTACAATTAGCTGGTGCATTGGAGGATAAATTATAAAATTCTGAATCAATAAAATAATCAAGAGTAAAACATAATCACCCACAGGCCACTGCCGCTGCATCCTCAAAAGGGGCCCTCGGACTCCTCGCTGGGCCAGTGCGGCACTGGGTCATGGAGCACCGCACATCTCGGGCTGGCCCCTGAACGGCGAGCCCTTCCTGCCAGAGTTGCGGACAACTTTCCCCTGCCCTTGGGTGCCGCGGTGGCGCGGTGGCTCGGTGGCGCGGTGGCTCCTGGACAGTGCCCGCCGCAGGTTCCTGAACTCAGCGCTCCGCTCGCTGCGCCTCCGCTGGGTGCTGCGGCGGGTCGCTCCCCACTCCCCACGTGCACGTGGGGTGTCCCTGCCCTGCGTCCTGCAGGTGAGATGCCCCTGTCACACATCATGAGCCAGGATCTGGAGAAAATTGCCATGGATTATATCATGCCGTGCCTGCACGAGGTGGGCTTCTGCTACCTGGACAACTTCCTGGGCAAGGTGGTGGGCAACTGCGTGCTGGAGCGCGTGAAGCAGCTGCACTGCGAAGGGGCCCTGCGGGACGGCCAGCTGGCCGGGCCGCGCGCCCAGGTCTCAAAGCGGCACCTGCGCGGCGACCAGATCACGTGGATCGGGGGCAACGAGAAGGGCTGCGAGGCCATCAGCTTCCTCCTGTCCCTCATCGACAGGCTGGTCCTGTACTGCGGAAGCCTCCTGGGCAAATACTACGTCAAGGAGAGGTCCAAGGCAATGGTGGCATGCTATCCAGGAAATGGAACAGGTTATGTTCGCCACGTGGACAATCCCAATGATGACGGCCGCTGTATCACCTGCATCTACTACCTGAACAAGAACTGGGATGCCAAGCTACATGGCGGGATCCTGAGGATATTTCCAGAAGGGAAATCGTTCGTAGCAGATGTGGAGCCCATTTTCAATAGACTGCTGTTCTTCTGGTCGGACCGCAGGAATCCACATGAGGTGCAGCCTTCCTATGCCACCAGATACGCCATGACTGGTACTTTGATGCTGAAGAAAGAGCAGAAGCCAAAAAGAAATTCGGGAATTTAACTAGGAAGAGCGAGACTGAGCTCACTGAAGACTGACCATGCTGTGACATTCGCTGGCCTCGTTCACTTTAGTTACAGTTCCCGAATTTTCTTTAAGCATTGACACCCAAAGATGACAAGAAAGTCCCCTTGAGTGCTTGTCTCCTCATGTCCCTGTCTTGCGTGTGGTACTTGGTGTTCTCTTGCCAACACTGTGTTGACCTGCAGATACTGTCTCTGCCAGACGAACTCACTTGCTACTCCAGAAAGACCTGCACATGTCCTTGTTGGCCAGCGGGTTAGCTGATAGGTTTGGTAAAACTGGTTATTGAAACAAGAGCCTGGGAGCACAGGGATGAATTTTACTTGCACTTTATATACGCTTCCTGATTTGAAAGGAGGAGGTTTGCAAAAAACAAAACAAAACAAACAAACAAACAAACAAAAAACAGAGCATGGTGACAGATACCACAGAGAGGCGTTATTAAAGCCTTAACAGTGGGAAACCAATCTATGTCATCTGAACAATTTCACGATCTAATGGCATTATTACCTCTAGAAAGGGCTTCTGTTATTGTGATCAACTTATAACTGTCCCAAGGTCTGGACACTCCTTTTTTCGTTCTAGTCCTGCAACCTGGCCTTTCTGCCTCTGTCCAATTTTTTTCCTGAAAATAATGATCACTGAGGACAGCATCATTCATTCTCTATTTTCACTGCTTACCTGGAGAACCTAATTCTCCAGGTGCTAAAACTAGAAATGAGTTCTTTTGGTTGGAATGGGAATTTGAATTTCAATCAAAAAATGAAAATCTCCCTGGTAGTTGAGTGTGGACCACCGGGAACAGTGTAGCTACTGACGGACATGCAATAGCCGTGTGTCTCTTCAGCAATTGGAGAGGGAAGATGGAGCGGGAAATGTCGATATTCCCGTGGTTTTTGTTTTTTCAGTTTTCATTTTTTATGAGCCCACCCTTACCTGACAAAATCAACCAGCCTCGGGTGCTGTATTAGAGAAAGGAAATGGAAATAAAAAGAAAACCTCAGAGAGCTGTTTGAATTCTTGCACATTATCTGTCCTGTCTAGCTTTTCCTCGGCTCCCCTGATGCTGCAGCCCCACTGTGGATGGCAGTGGGGCGAGCATCATGGAATTTGCTGGAAATGTGGAAGCTTCTACCACAGCAGCCAGCAGAGATCCCACTGCCTCAAGACCTCTGTGTTGAGAGTCCATTTTATGAAAGTTACACTTCCTACTTTTCAGTTCTACTCTTGTGTTTGTTTAAAAATCCCATTTATTTCTTGCTTGAAAATCCATGAACGTCAAGGAGCCAGAAATATTTTCATCAGTCACGTACAGACTTTCCAAGAAAGAAGTTTATTTTTTTCTTTCCTCGTTTCAGAAAGTTCCCATTGTTCACTCTCACAGTTGCTTTATTTTGTTTCACTGCAGTACTTCTCACCCTCTAACTGACTATGTAATTTACTTATTTATTTTGTTTATTGTCTTGTGTCCTTTCTCTTGAGTGTGAGCCCAATGAAGACAGGGATTTTGTATGTTTTTAATCAATACAATATATTCCTAGCACCTGACATAGTGCCTAGCACACAGTAAGGGCTCAGCAGCTATTTTGAATAAATATAATCTCCTACACTAGCACTAATAATTTGATTAATTTCCTTCATCTTTGGCAAAAACGCTTGCTAGCTTGTTTCTACCATTGTTGACATAACTCATTTAGGCTAAGAGTTTTCGGAAGCTTGGTCATGGTGCCATTTCATGTTCATGTATCTAGGAATATGTCATCCATTGGCCACTGTGAATCTGAAAATTGAACAAGTGATATTTCTGCCCTTCTGTGTCTTTGGACTATGGGGGTAGCTTAACGGTAGTTTCTGGCAGTAGAGTACATTCCTCCTTTGGCACCATTTTGGAAAACTGAAACAGAAAAAGAAGGAAAGTTGTTTATTATAGAATTTGTATTCTGTTAATATGTTTTCATGATCACTAATGTCATGGGATTAATAGTGACCTTATTCTGAAGAACCATGATGTATTTCCAATAGTGTATCTGTATCATTCAGTGGAGTCAATATTTTGACTTGCCAATAGATCTGACCTCTTCGACCTTGCTATGCCTTCCAGACAAATGTACATAAACTAATAAACTAGATATCAAATAAAAAAAAACATAATCACCAACAAAGAAAGGAAACATTGACTATCTTCATCAAAAGACTTTGATTTGGATGCAGTCTTTTCTACAGAAGTCTTACAACATGTTTTATAATTGTAAAATTGCTAGTGAAGTCCCTCATTCAATACAAAGTCTGAAAGAGGTCAAACAACTTGCCCAAGACTCCTCAGCTAACAAATTACAGAAGCAGGATTCAAACCCAGGAAGAACTGTGGCTTCAAAATGCTTAGGATGTATGAGGAAGTATAAGACAAATATAACCCCAATGAATCACTTTCTCTTGATTGTGACCAAAGTGGCTCAATTATGTAAAATAACTCATACTTCCTAGCACTTTCAATACTTGCTCTCAGTTCATAAAAAAAAGTATAAAAAGGAGTGCTATTAAATATGTACAGATCTCAATATATAGATTTCTTCCTCACACATAGAATATCTATCACCCGATAAACAATTCAATGATGAAAGGAACCATGGATAAATTTAAAAATTGTTTTATTTCAAATAAAATATCTCAGGGTAAGTTGAAGGAACCATGGAACTGAACAGCAAACAACACATATATTATATGAGACAACATAGATAAAGTGCTCAAAACAGTGCCTGGCAAACAATGGGCAGGCACCAGTAGGTAGCTCCCTCTGCGTTGCTCCCCAACTTTGGTAACAGACAATTCTAGGCCGGGATCACTGCCTCTTTCTAACGTGAGGCACATTACAGGCTTCATGATCTGGCCCTGGCAACTTCTCTGGTCTTCTCTCTCACCTCTCCTGGTCTTGCACTCAGTCCTCTAACAACAGCAAGCAGCAGCTGGTTCTTCTACACCTATCTCTGATTCATTTTGTCCCCATGCCTGGCAAACCCTTTCTCTATGCTCATCACCCATATCATGCCTATATGTCTCCTCAGGGCCGTTGGGCAGCATTTAATCACAGACCTTGGCAACCTACCTAGAACATCCTTCACCAGGTTTCTGAGACACCCCATCCTCATGGGTCCTCCAACCTCTCAAAACACTTTATTCCACATTGTATACGAGGTCTATCTCCTCTATCCAAATATATTGAAACTGTCCAGACCTCCAAGTTCAATCTCTTCTCTCTTCTAATGAGACATTAAGAATTTAGCCTTTGGGGTTGGCACTGCGGCTCAGCAGATTAAGCTGCTTCCTACAGTGCCAGCATCTCATATGGACAGTGGTTCAAGTCCCGGCTGCTCCACTTCTGATCTGGCTCCCTGCTTATGTACCTAGGAAAGCAGCAGAAGATGGTCCAAGTGCTTGCCACCCACATGGGAGACCAGATGAAACTCCTGGCTCCTGGCTCCTGGCTCCTAGTTCCTGGCTCCTGGCTCCTGGCTTGGGCCTAGGCCAGCCCAGCCATTGTGACCATTTGGGGAGTGAACCAGTGAATGGGAGATCTCTCTCTCTCTCTCTCTCTCTCTCTCTCTCTCCTCTGCCTTTCAAATAAATCTTTAAAAAAATAACTTGGGCTTTAGATCCTGAGTCCCCAGATTTGCTTCTTATTAGCTCTGTAGCTCCTCTGCTTCCTCATCTACAATGCAGGTAACAATAGTATCTGCCACACAGAGTCATCCAGATCAGATCAACTGGGGTCAAAGCAGTGGCTCACTTGGTTAATCCTCCACCTGCAGCACCGGCATCCCATATGGGCACCGGGTTCAGGTCCCAATTGCTCCTCTTCCAGTCCAGCTCTCTGCTGTGGCCCGGGAAGGCAGTGGAGAATGGCCCATGTGCTTGGGCCCCTGCACCCAAATGGGAGACCGGGTGGAGGCACCTAGCTCCTGGCTTCGGATTGGCACAGCGCCAGCTGTAGCAGCCATTTGAGGATTGAACCAACAGAAGGAAGACCTTTCTCTCTGTCTCTCTCTCTCTCTCACTGTCTATAACTCTACCTGTCAAGTAAAAAACATATTTTTAAAAAAGATCAAATCAACTAATACATGTAAAATGCTCAGACCAGTGCTTAGCACACAGAAGACAGTTCATAGCCACTGGCTATTCTCATTAATGTGATGATAGGAAGCACTATTGGGGCAGGCATCTGGCCTAGTAGTTAAGACAACCATATTCCATACTGGAGTGCCTGGGTTTGAGTCATAGCTCTACTGTCAATTTTAGCCTCCTGCAAATGTGCACCCTGGAAGGCAGCATGTAATGACTCAAATAATTGGGTCCCTGCCTCTCACATGGGAGACCTGTATTGAATCCTGGCTCCTGGCTTTAGCCTGGCTCAGCCGCTGCCATTGCAGGCATTTGGGGAGGGAACCAGTAGATGGGAGAACTCTGTTTTTTCTCTCTTTCTTTCTCTACTCCTCAAATAAAAACAAATGAATAGGGGCCAGCACTGTAGTATAAGTGGGTAAAGCCTCCGCCTACAGTGCCAGCATCCCATATGGGCACCGGTTCAAGTCCTTCCTGGCTGTTCCACTTCTGATCCAGCTTTCTGCTATGGCCTGGGAAAGCAATAGAAAATGTCCCAAGTCCTTGGCCCCTGCACCTGCAAGGGAGACCTGGAAGAAGGTCCTGGCTCCTGGCTTCAGATCAGCACAGCTCCAGCTATTGAGGCCAATTGGGGAGTGAACCAGCTGATGGAAGACCTCTCTCTCCCTCTCTCTCCCTCCCTCCCTCCCTCCCTCCCTCTGTAACTCTGCTTTTCAAACAAATAAATAAATCTTTTAAAAAAGAATGAAGTTTTAAAAAAGAAAGCACTTTTGCTGTTTTTGTTTTTATAATATATCCCATCTACTCTCATGAGTTTGAATATCAGTATTTTCCAAATTTCTATCTGTAGCCCACAATAACTGCCTAAGATCATTAATTAGATATCTCAGATGTCATTTTCAATTTCAAAAGTCTAAATCAGCACTCTTGTCCCATCTCCTTTTAAATGTGAGTTTTGTCCTTCCTGTAGCACTCAATCACAGTACTAGACAAGGAGCTCAACTCAGCTAGTTAGTTTCTCTAACTGAATACTCATCCTTAGTATCACCCTCTCCTTCACCCCCATACCAAGCCCATCACTAGGTCCAACCTGAAAAATAGCCACATTCGGCGCTCCTTTCTCCATCTCCACAGCCACCACCTGGCTGTCAATGACTGTGATGCTGAGAATAGCTCTCCATGGACCTTTTCTTCCCCCATTCTCAGATCAGCAGTCAGTCAAGTGATCTTTCTGAAATGAAAAAATCCTGGGGCTGGGCACTGTGGCTCAGTGGGTTAACACCCTGGCCTGAAGCAACGGTATCCCATATGGGTGCTGATTCTAGTCCCAGCTGCTCCTCTTCCAATCCAACTCTCTGCTATGGCCTGGGATAGCAGTGGAAGATGGCCCAAGTCCTTGGACCTGGAGGAAGCTCCTGGCTCCTGGCTTCGGATCGGCACAGCTCCAGTGTTGTGGCCATCTAGGGAGTGAACCATTGGATGGAAGACGTCTCTCTCTGTCTCTACCTCTCTCTGTAACTCTGCCTGTCAAATAAATAAAATAAATCTTTTAAAAAATCCTATGATGCCTTTTAAGCCCTTGCTTAAAATCCCTTAATAATTTGAGATGAAACATTCATATTCGTCCCTAGAGTCCTGCATTATTTGACATGTGTTTTCAGAAGCTATTGGAAAACCATACTTATCTCATGACATCCCTTGCTCTCCACCCCACCAAGGGCCATCTGAAGGAGTTTTCCATTAGCTGCTTAAACAATCCACACTACCTTGGGTCTCAATACTTTTTCTTGGCTTGAAACCCCTAGTTCACTAGTTTTCTCACTAATTCCTGCTTACCCTTACTTCTCAAGCTTGAATTGTTGTTGAATTGTTCCTTAGAAAAACCTCCCCTGACCTCTCCAGCTAAGTTAAGGCCCCCTGCTATATTTCCTTACATAACTCTGTACTTTTGCTTCATTAGAAAAACCATGAAGGCAGGGGCTATGTCTGTTCTGTTCAGAACAGATGCTCAAGGCTCAACAAAGTGGTCTACAACAGGTGCCAAATAATTACCTATTACATAAGTGAGTGTCCTATTTCATCAAGTCTAAAGCGCCATCAAGGTGGCGGCTTTACTTGCTATGCCACAGCACTTGTCCCACAACCAAATGTGCTTATCAACACCACACTGAAATGGTTATAGGTACCCAATGTTTTTGGTTGAGGCACACTGGCTCCATTCTTTGTTTTTCCATTGTTGAACTTTGCCAAGTAGTTCTCCTGTATCATAGTTCATTCCAATAATGACATAGGATAAGATGCATTCATGGGGCTGGCATCGTCACTCAGTGGGTAAAACCTCCACCTGCAATGCTAGCATCCCATATGAGCACCAGTGTAGTCCAAGCTGCTCCACTTCCAATCCAGCTCCCTGCTAATGGACCTGGGAAAGCACTGGAAGATATCCCAAGTGCTTGGGCCCCCACACTCATGTGAAAGACCCAGATGGAGCTTCAGGCTCTTGGCTTCAGTCTCACGAATCCCTGGTTGTTGCAGCCATCTGAGGAGTGAACCAGTAGATGGAAGATCTCTCTTTCTCTCTTTCAAATGAAGAAATAAATTTTTAAAGAAAAATTATGCATTCCTAATGTGAAAAAAATAATGTACATGGGAAAATTGAGTAAATAAAGCAGATCACTATGGTACATATTGTTCTAAGCTCATCCTGACTAGTTAATTTGAGATTTCCCTTTCTTTTTATCTACTCTTCAAATTTTGTTTAAAAGTAACTGATATCTTTCCAAAGCAAGGCAGAATTTTAAAAATAAAAAAGCTAATTTTTAAAACTCAGTTTACATTGTATGAGCTCTGGGAAGGATTTTTGGCCATCAAGTTAGGGTAGGGTGTTCTGTTTAGAGCTTTCAAAACATTTGGTTTTTGTCTCTATGCATACTTGCATTCTATTATTGTAATCCCCTCACAGATTTGTCTCTCCAACCATACTGGGACTCCCCTGAGGATATGATTTGATGTTTACACTGGCATCACCCCCAAACTGGGCCCAGTGCTTACAGAGTTAGATGCTCATGAGATGTCTGTTTTGTGAATGAATACATGAATCTATAAAACTGGCCCTGGGTTTAGAACCATCTTACAGGGAGCTGTCTCCTTTCCCTGAGCTCTGGCTGTGCCAGTCTTCTATGTTCCTAGGATACGCCAAACTCTTGGTGATTGCAAGGCCACTGACATACCTTCTGCCTAACAACGTCCTCCCCTCCCTGCCTTGCTCTTCTTATGGTTAGTTCCTGCTCATTCTTCAGGTCTCAGCTTAGATCTCTCCACAGAAAAGTCCTCCCTGACCACACTATAGAATGCTTTGTTTATTTGGGATTATCTGTCACCCCCCACCCAGTAGTCCAAAGGCCTGTAAGGGCAGGGACCACCACTAACAATGTCTAGAGCTGAGTAGTACATACTCAACAATTACATATGGAGTGAAAGTGCTTACTTAGCATTTATTTGAAAATAAAAAAAAAAAGTGATCAGCAGATCGTGAAAGACCTCATCTGCTATGGGAGGCAGCTTGGCCTTTACATTACAGAAGGCAGAGAGCTAAGGGTTTTCAAGTAGGGCAATGAATGACCAGATGTTTCCAATGCCCTAGTTCTAAGGGCAGTCTTTTAATCATCATTAAAAGCACATCTCGTACAAATCTTCCTTGTAATTAGTTGTTCTCCCTCTAGTGATGTGCACAATTCTGTCATTTCCATTTTATCTGGAGACAGGAGTTCTCTATTATAACATAATGTGTTCATTCATATTGAACAATGGGGGATAGCATTGGAGTGCAGGGTCCAGGAGGGATGTTCAAGCGGGGTTGCCTCATTTATGATGGGAGCAAGAGGGGAGATTTCTGTCCTGGAAACAAGAGCCTTGGGAGGAAGGTGATTGAGAAGCTCCTAAGTGAAAAAACCTGTTGGCTTGCTTCTGCATGGAAGCAGCAAACTGTGGACTTCTTGCTGTTTTCTGATCAGCCCCTCCACCCACTCCTTCTTTACAATATTTTTAGGTGATTTGCAGTTGGGAAAAGCAGCTCTAAAAATTGATCCAGGCCCTATTTTTGGAAGGAAGGCTGGAATCAAAGATTTTAAGCAAATTTAAAACTTCTATTGGCAAAACAAAGACAAAATACAAATTGACCAAAAATATATTTGTAAAAAATGAATCCCCTTAGTGTTTAAAGACTTCTTACAAGTTTTAAGAAAAAAATAAATAACTCAATAGCAAATAGGCAAAGGAAAAAAAATCAGGCAACTAGCACATTACTAAAAAAATTAGAAAAAAAAATCCAATCTCACTAATAATGAAAGGCAAATTTAAAATATAGCCTGAAATTTTACATATTAGATTTGAAAAAATTTAAAGGACTGAAAATAACTTGTGTTGTAAAGAAAATGGATAATCGGGCATTTTCATATGTTGGGGACAGGATACAAAGGAATAACTTTTTTGGAAAGTAATTTGGTAATTTTGTCTACAACATAAAAATGTATTACTTCAGTGAAGAATATCAAACTAGGGGAAAGTGACTTTCAGTTTTTTCCTTTATGTACTTCCATATTTTAAAATGCTTGATGAGTATTATTTTATATTAAACAAAAAGTTTTAAAAATATTTACCTATTTGACTAAGAAATTCCATATCTTGGGGCTAGCACTGTGGCACAACGGGTTAACACCCTGGCCTGAAGCACAGGCATCCCATATGGGTGCTGGTTCAAATCCCAGCTGCTCCACTTCCTATCCAGCTCTCTTCTATGGCCTGGGAAACCAGTAGAAGATGGTCCAAGTCCTTGGGCCCCTGCACCCATGTCGGGGACCCAGAGGAAGCTCCTGGCTCCTGGCTTTGGATCGGTGCAGCTCTGGCCACTGTGGCCAATTGAGGAGACCTCTCTCTCTCTCTCTTTCTCTCTCTCTATCTCTCTCTGCCTCTCCTCTCTTTGTGTAACTCTGACTTGCAAATAAATAAATAAAATCTTTAAAAAAAGAAATTCCATATGTAGCAATTTTCCCCATGAGTTACTCAAAAATAAATATTATTCAAAAATATGTTTGTAAAAGAATTGTTTTACAATTCTACAGAATTTGTAAAAGAACCCAAAGATTTTAAGCAAATTTAAAACTTGTGTTGTAAAGAAAGTGGACAATCGGGCACTATGCATTGAACTATGAGCTGGAAAGTAAGCTGGCTATTTACACCTGTGACAAAAGTAAGATTATGTACACAGAGGTTAATAAGTATACTTATATTAATATGTTAATACATCGTTCAATGTGATTTATCTCTACAAAGGAATACTAACAGGTAGATGTACTATATGGAAAAATACTACTAGTCATAAACCATGATGAAAAGATAGCAAAACATCATCATTATATGATACTGTTACTATTTAATATAGTTTGTATTTATGTATCCATAAAATACAGTGGTTTAGAATTCACATGATCATTTGCAGTTTCCATTCTTTGTGAACATTGTTAAGTCCATGATGCGTGATCATCTCTCCCAGGCATGAATGAATCATAGCTATAAAACCTCTCTGGGAAAGCAAGAGTAGAGCTGGAGAATGGGGACTGGCTCTGGACCTCTATCTCAGTGCAGCTTCATTCTCTCCTAGTTTGTGTGTACACTCCTGAAGAGTAAGAATTGTTTCACTGTAGGAGAGAGCTGGAAAGTAAGCTAGCTCTTTGCACCTGTGATAAAAGTAATATTTATGTAAAGAGGTCTCTGAAAGTGACTGTAATAACCAATACCATTCCCTTTCTCCCAAGCCCCACATCTCCTCCCAGGATCATGTTGCACACCTTGTTATTTATCAATTATACATTAATGAAGTTCAAAAGAAATCGGTTCCTTTAATTTTGTACAGCATGTCTATTTACTTATTCTCATGTGAAGGATGATATCAGAACCAAATACTAAAAACCAAGGAAACCTGATTGCAAAAAAACTACAAAGTCTCTAACTAAAACCCAAAGAACCTCACTGTCATCTAAATCTGATCTATTTATGTTCAGCTTTTAACACACCCAGGAAACATCTGCAGAACTTAGGAAAACCCCTACTCAAACCTCACCGTGTTTGGGAAGTATGAATCTCAGAATCAGAAGAGACTTACAGACCTGTTTTTAAACACCTCATTCACAAGGACACTAAAGCTCTGAGAGCAAAACTGGCTCAGACCAGACCACACACCAAAACCAGGATGCCCTGAGTCTTGAGGCCTTCTCTGGCTCCCTTCACCCCCAGAATCAAGCCTATTTGTACAGCTGAATACACAGCAAGAGGAAAGCAAAATTAGTATAGATTTTGAGTACAAACAACTAAAAATCTGGTTCATTATTGAACAACTTGGTTTCCCTCTCTCTGTTTTCCTAGACAGAGTTAGCAGGTGGTACAAGAGCAGGCCCACAAGAAAACTCCTTGGCATCATCTCCTAGCTTCATCCCTTTGTTGTGCCTACAGCATGATCAAAATCTACAGAGCTACAAAGTGCCAAACCATAGCTTCCTTTACTGACAGCTAAATCCATTTATCCAAGTATATTCATTCTCTAAACAAAGATTTACAGAGTACCAACTCTGCCAGGTACAGCTCTAGTTCCTGGACAGCTCTAGTTCATGGCAGTTGGGGTAAGGGTTGGTGGGTTCCCTTATGTTCATGCACTTAGAGAACCGGCAGCTCTGCTGGACCCAAGGTATTTGGTCATGGATCGGGCCAAACTGCATATATTCATCATATTGAGTCTTCATAATAATGTCTACTAACTGGCTTTGGTGGTTAGGACTAGCATTATGTTCAAGTACATTTATCTACATTACCAAAATCACAGCCAGCCCTGGTACACTGAAAACCAAGTGGTGGGCCTGGACCTCTGAAATATTGCGGCACAGATGCTAGAGCTGTCCTTGTTAGCAGTCTGAGTAAATGGTCTCTAAGAACGAAAAAGTGTTTAATTCAGTCACAGATTGCCTAAGAGAGTCTATAAGACTGTACTTAACTTTATACCCTCACTGATTCTGTTTGGATTCACAAGCAATTATTGTCTATTCAGTCTATTCTATACACTAAGAACTACATAAACAAAAAAGTATAAGATGTTGCCCCTCCCTCCAAAGATATGCTGATGAGATGGACACAGGCACCATCAACATGATGCAGTAAGTGTCATGAATGAGGCAGGCATAGGTGCTGTCAGATCCCATGGAGATAAGCCTCACCCAGCCTGGGCAAAGAAATAAGTGCACACAGTGGCTTCCTGAAGGAGAGGGTACCAGGATTGGAGACAGAAGGATAAATATGAGTTATCCAGGCAATGGAGTATGCATGCTCCAATGAGTAAAGCCACAGACACATAAATCAGGATAAAATATATGTGAAAAGTAACAAGTAGTTTAGACTCACTGTAGCAAGAAATGAGAAGAAGCCAGAGAGATTCTCCAAGTTCATATCATGAAAGGCCTGGCACATAGCAGATACTCAATAAACACTTAACTGGTGAAAGAACTGGCTAGAGCTTTCATTTAGGAAAGATTATAACCAAATGGTCACATGGGCTGGGCATATTTTCTGTAGATTTTGTTAGTAGAAACAGAATATAGTGAATCAGTAGTTATAAGAACATGACCCAGTCAGCAAGAACATAGGTCACTCAGCATGATACTTGGGCACTCAGGCATAATAAAGAGGAAGGAGCTGCAGAGTTCTGATGTTCTTGTGGCCACAAGGAAGAGAGGAGTTGGAGTGATTTCTGCACAGAAGACACAGGCTGAGATCACATGGAGGAAGACTGACACAGGAGAAACAGGGTCTGGGACCTTGGGAACTTCCTGGACATTGCAACCATCCCTTTCTCCCAATGGCCTAGACATGACCAGGATAGATAAACCAAGTATCTGTGTGACTCCAGCTGCCCTCTCTCATGGCATCATGTGGAAGGAACCCTGAACTGGGGTGGAGTAGTAGAACTCATATTCCTGGTGATTGCTTTGTGGTGGGCATGGGTCTTTTGCTGCTCCTGAAAAAGGAAGCAGACACCCAGAGGTGGAAGAAACAGGAGTCAGCACAACCCACACCCTAACAACTCCATGTTGAATACACTGAGACACGAGAATTTGGGGTCAGTGTAGGTTTTCCCTATGCATAAGAAAACAGAAGCAATGCAGTTAATAAGGGAGGCAGACACCACAGCGACCAGCTATAAATTCTAAGAACTGTCATCACACTCACATCAAAAACAACACGGTGAAATTTGTCCTTTTGATATCCCCAGCATTGACTTTCTTGTGCTGTATTTTTTTTTTTTTTTTTAGAAAATGTGAGACTGTGGACAAGGGGCAGGAGTACATGGCGATACTCAACACTTTCTGCTCAGTGTTGCTATAAACCTGAAAGTACTCTAAAAAATAAAGTCCAGTATAAAAAGTTGGGGCCAGCGCTGTGGCAGTGGAGCTGCCACCTGCAGTGCCAGCATCTCATATGGGCCCTGGTTCTAGTTCCTGCTGTTCCACTTCTGATCCAGCTCTCTGCTATGGCCTGGGAGGGCAGTAGAAGATGCCCAAGTCCTTGGGCCCCTGCACCCACATGGGAGACCAGGAAGCTCCTGGCTTTGGATCAGCATAGCTCCAGCCATTGCAGCCATCTGGGAAGTGAACCAGTAGATGGAAGACCTCTCTCTCTCGCTCTCTCGCTCTTGCTCTCACTCCTTCTCTGTCTCTCTGCCTTACAAATAAATAAACAAATCTTTAAAAAAAAGTTCAATAGTGAAACTGATCTATTAATACATGCAACTGTTCAAGACTGGGATCCTGAAGTCCATGTTCCTCATCCTTTGGCCCTAAGTTGTGACTCTGTCCCCTGCCATCCCTGGACCACCTAACTGTTCTTAGCCCCTCTGAGTGTCCAAGGGCTCCATGATTGTAATGGCCTGTGACCCACTTACACTCACTCAGATGACTGATGAGCAGGGCATGTATTAAGACTAAAGGGTAAGGGGCCGGTGCCATAGCTCACTTGGTTAATCCTCTACCTGTGGTGCTGGCATCCCATATTGGCACCAAGTTCTAGTCCTGGTTGCTCCTCTTCCAGTCCAGCTCTCTGCTGTGGCTCGGGAAGGCAGTGGAGGATGGCCCAAGTGCTTGGGCCCCTGAACCCACATGGGAGACCAGGAGGAAGCACCTGGCTCCTGGCTTCGGATTGGCATAGCTCCGGCTTTGTGTCCATTTTGGGGGGCAAACCAATGGAAGGAAGACCTTTCTCTCTGTCTCTCCCTCTCACTGTCTAACTTTATCTGTTAAATTAAAAAAAAAAAAAGACTACAGAGTAAACAAAAAGATAAGCAACTGAAAAGACCAATATCACAGAGGTGAAAATGAAGCAAACTATTGATTGTAAGGTAGGCCCAGGCAGCACAGCAGTAGCAATCCATGGCCTTTCTGATGTTCCACTGATAAAGGGGTCGTTACCAGCCATATGTCCATACCACAGTTCTCTGGTTTATCTGTTCTATACTCCTCAGCTTCAATTCCAAACAGAACATCTGAATGTCTAGATAAATACTGCCTCTGTGCACTACTCAAATGAGGCCTCATCATAGGGCCCTTAGGTAGCATGTGAGCAAGCTGTCCAGGAGTCCAGGCCTCCCCTGATCCAGTCAGCATGGCTATAATCCAGTCAGAGAGGCTGGTTACTTTGGTTTCTCAACAAGGGGCCTAGGGAAGTATAATTATATAGCTACCTTTAGAAGAAACTAGGAGTATGGCAGGCACTAGGAATTTGTTTATGACACACTGAAGGTGGCAATGCCTTAGAGGTTTGGGGAACAGGGAATGGAAAAAGTGACATCTGTGCAGTACTGGAGACTTAATAACATAAAAATAAGGAAATAAGACCTTTAGCAACCAGGACAGACCTAGACATTCCTGAAAACCTCATTTTCAGCAGTGACTATTCTATCCCCATCCACTCCAATCCCATAATGTAGAAAAGCACGTGTCCCACTCTCTAAGACTTTAGGGACACAGCAAATGAGGTTTTACAAAGACAGCATGGCAAGGATTTGAAGGTTCATCTCCATACTAGACAAACTTTTCCTTAGCTTATGGGCTGTGTCTATATCCTTATCATACCCCTTATTATAGTTTTGAACTTCTCTTATTCTAATGCACTAATTTGGAAAAGCAGATTTATATAGCTGATGTTACACTACAGAAATGAATAATTATGACCAAAATCCTTGCTTCTGGCAGGGTTAATCCCTTCTCAAAGCAACTGCAAGCAGCTCCGCTCCCAATCGGAGGTCCGACACCAAGGAGGCCACTTGCTCTCTCTCATTTCAACCACTCTTTACCTTCAAAAAGTCAAGCAAGCCAGGAAAAAGGTAACTATGCAGCCTTGTTTAGAAAAAATTACAGGGATTAAATTCATTCACTAAACTCCTATACAAACAACATTCCGTGGCCATTGTAGCACGATGAACTTTATAAAGGGGTGCCTTGCTTACATAGTACCCTTTCCTAAAAAGCATGCTCCGATTAGGATGCAAGGAAGCAGAACACAAGAGGCTCTGAGCAGCTGTAGCTATGGTAGAAAACAAATACACACCCCTTTCTCTTTTTTTAGAAAGAATGTGAATCTGTTCCAGTAGCTAAGGAGGGTGGAGTAGATATTTAGGGGGAAACAGTGCGCCAACTGTAGTGACCATTTGGGGAGTGAACCAATGGAAAAAGGAAGAACTTTCTGTCTCTCTCTCTCTCACACTAACTCTGCCTGTCAAAAAAAAAAAAGAGACTAACTTGGCCTCTTTTCAATCTTCAAATGATTTTTTTTGACAGGCAGAGTGGACAGTGAGAGAGAGAGAGACAGAGAGAAAGGTCTTCCTTTTTGCCGTTGGGTGGTTCACCCTCCAATGGCCGCTGCGGCTGGCTCATCACGCTGATCCGAAGCCAGGAGACAGGTGCTTCTCCTGGTCTCCCATGCGGGTGCAGGGCCCAAGGACTTGGGCCATCCTCCACTGCCCTCCCAGGCCACAGCAGAGAGCTGGCCTTGAAGAGGGGCAACCGGGACAGAATCCGGTGCCCCAACCGGGACTAGAACCTGGTGTGCTGGCACCGCAAGGCAGATGATTAGCCTGTTAAGCCACAGCGCCAGCCAATGATTTTTATAAATCTAAATACTCCAAAGTGAAAATTATATGAAATCCCAAGGAATACAGAGTATACTTTATGTTCTTAAATTAACAAAATAATTTCATAGACATAATCAGATCACACATGAATGTATTTATTTGCTTCAAACACTTTGAGGTCAATATTGTCTTTTTTAATTGAATAACTTGTCTGCTTTTTAAATCATAAAAAAGCAGAGAGGCAGAACTGAATAATTACAGAACTTTTCACAGTTAGGAAATACCTAAGTCACTGTAAATGAGTTTGATTTCCAGTCAATCTTCAACTGAATTTTCTACCATTTTAAATTACCCCTTCACTACTAATGATCTTTAAACAATGAAACACTCAGCTTTAAAAACATGTGACAAAAGATGTCAGGTGATGAATTATTTCTGATGTCAAAAAATGTTTTAGGGTATGGAACGACCTAGAACATATTCAGAGACACTGTTGAAATAAAGAGAACAATTAGACTATTGGAGAGTTCAAATTTTCTGTCACATGAATTAAGTAGCATGGTTAAAAGAAGTCAGTTGATCGCTCCATGCGACCTTTGATTAGATCATGAGTTACTGATTTCTGTAATAACAAAGTCTCTTTTTAAAAACTTATTTTACCCTAGTAGGAATGACTACTGTTATTGAAGTTGAATAAAAGTACAAATCAGAAAAATCTTTTAACTATTTTGGATTTGTTGAGGGACTTCTCATCTGGGTACTAACCATATCTGTCTTTACTACACTAATGTGATGCTACACATCACAGCCAGGAAGAAAAAAGAGATTTAGGTGGATGGTGTAACATAAAACAGCAAACCTTTTTAGGAAAAAGCCCTAAAAGTTTAATAGAAAAGGCAAGAAAAAAATAAAGGACAATTGCCCAATTTTTAGCGCTGTGGTAATGCCAAATAATTAAATTACTTAATTTTTCCTTTAAGAACAAGCAAATCTGCATATCAGTTAAGAATGTTGTTCCTTTGAAAATACTATGTAAATTTTTTTTGACAGGCAGAGTTAGACAGTGAGAGAGAAAGGTCTTCCTTCCGTTGGTTCACCCCCCAAATGGCCGCTGCAGCTGGTGCGCTGCGCCTATCCAAAGCCAGGAGCCAGGTGCTTCCTCCTGGTCTCCCAAGTGGGTGCAGGTCCCAAGCACTTGGGCCATCCTCCACTGCCTTCCCGGGCCACAGCAGAGAGCTGGACTGGAAGAGGAGCAACAGGGACAGAACTGGCTCCCTAACTGGGACTAGAACCCAGGGTGCCGGTGCCGCAGGTGGAAGATTAGCCTAGTGAGCCGCGGCACTAGCCATATGTAAATTATTTTTTAAAGTTCTTCATTTTACTTGAAAGGTAGACATGTAGAGAGATACAGACAGACAGACAGACATGGAGATTTTCCATCTACTGGTTCATTCCCCAAATGCCTGCAACATGCAGGGCAGGAACCAAGGCTCCCATGTGGGTGGCCAGGACCTAAGAGCTTGAGTCATCATCTGTGGCCTCCCATGGTGCTCACTGGCAGGAAACTGGAAACATAGTGAAGCAAGGAATTAAACCCAGGCACTCAGATATGGGATGCAGGGAGCCCAAGTGGTGTCTTAAGCTCTATACCAAACACTTACCTCACTATGGTAAATTCTTTAGGCTGAACTATATAAGCGATTTGAACAGCCTTGCATTAGCAACTATATAACATTATTTTTAAGTTGTTAATTATCACCATATACAATTTGGAAGACAAAATTCAATCACCTTTCCATGGCAAACTGTTTTTCATTTTCTTGAACTTGCTTAAATCATATTCCTCTTCAATACTTTTCCTGATTTCAAGCCAAGTTCTAATTCAATATGTAGTTATTGAGTCCCTTCTATGAGCAAGGCTCTGTGTGAAACTGGGATCCACATGGAACAAGGAGGGTGCTGGCGTGATCTATTCTCTGCCTGCCAGTTCCAGGCCTCTCTTCCTGATCAGTGTCAGTGAGGCTAATGAGCCATGTGCATTTCAGTCCTGACAGCACTATCACTAAGCATTATTATCTTTTTTTTTTTCAGATGAGAAACTGAAGTTGGGTGTGCCAAAGTCATCTGGCCAGGGCCGGCGCTGTGGTGTAGCAGGTAAAGCCGCCACCTGTAGTGCTGGCATCCCATATGGGCACCAGTTCGTGTCCCAGCTGCTCCACTCCTGATCCAGCTCTCTGCTATGGCCTGGGAAAGCAGTGGAGGATGGCCCAAGCCTTTGGGCCCCTGCACCCATGTGGGAGACCCAGAAGAAACTCCTGGCTCCTGGCTTTGGATTGGCACAGCTACAGCTGTTGCAGCCATCTGGGGAGTGAACCAGCAGATGAAAGACCTCTCTTTCTGCCTCTCTTTCTCATTCTGTGTAACACTGACTTTCAAATAAATAAATAAATCTTTTTTAAAAAAGATAGTCTTAATTCCTACTTAAAAAAGTCATTTGGCCAAGATGGCACAGCCAGCAACAGTGCAGAGCCAGGATTTTGCCTAGGAATGCCTGACCCCAGTTTTCACTCTCTCCATTACACTCCGTCCTTCTTATTCAAACCTCAGTCTCAAATGTTAGCTTCAAGGAGTGGCCATGTTTTTAAGTTAGTAGGTTTATTTTTTTTCACATTTTGTGGGAAAATGGATCCATTGCTAAATCCTGAAAATCAGCCTTTTCCAGTCAAAAACAAACAAAAGCTGTTTGTACATTTTTTTTCAAATATTCACTTAGGTAACATTCTTCCAGAGAGGAGAAAATAAAAGGAAAGGAAATGACACACAGATAGAGTAAAAATAAGGATGATGCTACCAAGAAAAATGGTGTTACACTTTCCTTTGTTCTACTGAAAAGCTAAGAAGAATGGGGTATTCCAAAGGCCAAAGGCCATACCTAAACACTTTACCACTGTCAAACCCACTAGATTTGTCCGTACTTCTAAGCTAAACCAGGAAGAAGACCCCAACAAAGACACAAATAGACCTTGGGCACATAGATGAAATATGCACTCAGTTTGGAATGTCAGCACTGGGATGTGGGCTTCTTAAGAAAGTAATGAATCAGTATTTACTTGTTATGTAAGAATGTTTCTTAAATGTACTTCCAGAAGATTCTCTGGGGCTGGTGCCATGGCTCACTTGGTTAATCCTCTACCTGCGGTGCTGGCATCCCATGTGGGTGCCGGTTCTAGTCTTAGTTGCTCCTCTTCCAGTCCAACTCTCTGCTGTGGCCCAGGAAGGCAGTGGAGGATGGCCCAAGTGCTTGGGCCCTGCACCCACAGGGGAGACCAGGAGGATGCACCTGGCTCCTGGCTTCGGATTGGTGTACCTTTGGCCATAGCAGCCATCTGGGGGGCAAACCAATGGAAGGAAGACCTTTCTCTCTGTCTCTCTCTCTCACTGTCTAACTCTATCTGTTAAAAAAATTCTCTGATGTGCATTTTTTAAAGATTTATTTTATTTATTTGAAAGACAGAGTTACAGAGAGAGGTAAAGAGAGAGAGAAAGGTCTTCCATCTGCTGGTTCACTCCCCAGATGGCTGCAATGGCTGGCACTGCGTCAATCCAAAGCCAGGGGCCAGGAGCTTCTTCCCGTCTCCCACATGGGTGCAGGGGCCCAAGGACTTGGGTTATCTTCTACTGTTTTCCCAGGCCACAGTAGAGAGCTGGATTGGAAGAGGAATAGCCAGCACTAGAAACAGTGCCCATATGGGATGTCGGCACTGCAGGCCAGGGCTTTAACCTGCTGCACCACAGTGCCAGCCCCCAACTGATGTACATTTTTACCTAAGTAAAAACTCAGCTGTCAGAGGAGAAATAGGTCATGTAACCTGTAACTATTTACCTATCAAACATATGGACCAGTGTTCCAGAGGGGTTTTACACTTTGATTCTTTTTTGCTTTTGGTTTTGCACTATCTTTGACCCTCATCCCAGGCACTGTGAAGATACAGTTGGAACCTACAGCAAGAGTTCCTAGCATCCCTACCCTCGTCTTCTCTCCACATTACCACACTGCCCTGCTTCCAACAGCCTGTTGAGATGACTTACCCACCTGCCATTCACCCCGTAGGTTCCAGCAGTACAGATGATTAGACAACACAAATGCTAGAAGAAAATGTTTTAATCTTGGATGAGGCCTCTGGTTATCTCTCATTTCAAATTCGTGCATTGAGCACTTCTTAGCAAAGATCTCCTCCACTTTAATGAACTCTATTAAATTCTTCAAGAAAAAAAAATTGAAAAGACTATGGATTTGGTGATGCTCTTGTTAGACAGTATTTACCAGGATTCAAAAGGCATGGGCCGGGGCCGACGCTGTGGTATAGTGGGTAAAACTGCCACCTGCAGTGCCGGCATCCCATATGGGGACCGGTTCGAGTCCTGGCTGCTCCACTTCTGATCCAGCTCTCTGCTATGGCCTGGGAAAGCAGTAGCATATGGCCCAAGTCCTTGGACCACTGCACCCACATGGGAGACCTGGAAGAAGCTCCTGGCCCCGGATTAGGGCAGCTCCAGCTGTTGCAGCCATCTGGGGAGTAAACCAGCAGATGGAAGACCCCCCCCCCTCTTTCTCTCTCTTCCCCCTCCCCCGCCTCTCCATAACTCTGCCTTTCAAATAAATAAATAAATAAATAAATAAATAAATCTTTACAAAATGGCATGGGCCAGTGCTATAGTGTAGTGGGTAAAGCCGCTGCCTGTAGTGCCGGTATTCCATATGGGCACCAGTTCATGTCCTGGCTACTCCACTTCTGATCCAGCTCTCTGCTATGGCCTGGGAAAGCAGTGGAAGATGGCCCAATTCCTTGGGCCCCTGAACCCACATGAGAGATCCAGAAGAAGCTCCTAGCTCCTGCTCCTGGCTTCAGGACAGCCCAACTCTGGCCACTGTGGCCATTTGGAGAGTGCACCAGTGGATAGAAGACCTTTCTCTCTGTCTTTCGCTCTCTCTGTCTGTAACTCTTTCTCTCAAACAAATAAATAAAATCTTTTAAAAAACATAGAAAGCAAAATAGCTGGGAGAAGGACAAGATGAAGCAAGATAGGCAGAAGGCTGCTGTTTGTTGAAGCTACATGCTTGACTATTTTACTATTTTATTTACTTTATGTATATTGAAAACTCACATGTTTTTAAAGATAAAAGTTCTCAAATTTCATAACAAAATCTAAACTAAAAAGTATAAATAATATGTGGTAATAAATATTTAAGAATTTCCCATACTTTTTTTTAAAGATTTATTTATTTGAAAGGTAGAGTTACACAGAGGCAGATGCAGAGAGAAAGAGAGAAAGAGGTCTTCCATTCATAGGCTCACTCCCCAAACGGCTGCAATGGCCAGAGCTGAGCTGATCCTAAGCATTTCCCTTATTTTAACACTTGGAAAGCCTCTTCCGAGAGGGATGAACTAGATCAGTAACAAGTGCCCACGGCTGGAAGCATTAAGGAGAGATGTCCACAGGAAGTAGTTGTCAACAGTGTAACTGATTCAGAGCCCTCCCTCACCTTCTAGATTGTATGCTCAGGTATTTTAAACCAAAGCGCAAAGGTGTAATTGCATGGGATAAAAATAGACTCCTACCTAACACCACACACCAAAATTAAATATAACAGAGACCCACATGAGAAGTCCAAAACAGTAAGACACTGAGCAGAAAAGCTTCATAACATTTCCTGGATATGACACCAAAAGCATAGGCAACAAAAGAAAAAATATATAAATAGGACTGCATGAAAATTTAAAACTTCTGTGCATCAAAGAACACACGACACAGTGAAAAGGCAACTTACAGAATAGGAGGAAATAATCTGACTTAAAAATTGTCAAAGAATTTGCACAGACATTTCCACAAAGATGTCTTAAAATGACCAATAAGCACATGAAAAGATGCTCAACTCCAATAATCATCGAGGAAAGGCAAATCAAAACCACAATGAGATAGCATTTCCTACACATTAGAATGCTTCACATCAAAAAACCAGAAAATCATATAGTAGTTTCTCAAAAAATGACACAGGTCAGCACAGGTAAAGCCACAGCTTGCATCCCATATTGAAGTGCCAGTCCAAGTCCTGGCTACTCTGATACTTATGTGGGCCTCTGCCACTTATTTGGGAGACCAGGATGGAGTTCCTGGATCCTGACTTTGGCCTTGCCCAGAACTAGCTGTTTCTCTCTCTCTCTCTCTCTCTCTCCCTCTTCCTGTTGCTCTGCCTTTCAAAAAAATAAATAAATCTTTAAAAGAGAGAAACACACACAGAGAGAGAGAGAATTATCACATGACCTAGTAACCCCCTTTCTGGATGAAACTACCCTACAAAGTTAAGAAACAAAGAAGTAAACAGGTGAAGCCAGTGGATGGAAGATCTCTCTCTCTCTGTCTCTTCCTTCTCGCTCTTTGTAACTCTAACTTTCAAATAAATAAAGAAATTATTTTTAAAACGTCTTTTTTAAAAGCAGGTGTTGAGCATAAACCGTAAGGTTTATACACAAAACATAGGCACAGAGAGCCACTATCAATCAGTGTGGTGAGAACCCTCCCCAAATCCAAGTGCCCAGATACCACCCAAGGACCAACCTTATAAACAGGCCTTTCAAAAGACAGCAGTCAGGCCTGCTATGTAACTATTTTGCACAGATATACACTAAAATATCTGCGACAAAATGTCAGTCTGGATTTGCTCCAAAACAATATGACAGGATGAAAGAAGGTGAGAGTATAGATGACCTATAAGACTGGCTACAAGTGGATAACTGCTGAAGTTAGGGTGGGGGTACACGGGATCTCACCATAGTTCTTTCTACTTAGTATATTCTTCAGATTTTTTCATAATAAAGAATTCTGTTTGTCTTTAATAATCAAAGAAAGATCAGAACTAGTGCTTAGACTGCGACTCAACAGGGGCTATAAGCTGATGGGGATGAGCCTTAGAGTTTACAGAATCCCTGAGTTGATACCAAGGTCTGAGGGAAGAAATGTTGTTCCAGGCTGTTGTAAATAAGGCTTTGAGCCTTGACACTCCAATCAGTTAACATGTTCTGGGAAGCAAAGAGAGAAAAGGTGGTCCAAGGTAAATTATATCTCAGAGCCAGAAGTTGAAAGTAATTTAATTAGAGTCACAGATTAACCTACTGGAAAAATGATCTTTAAAAATCTATAAAGCATCGCAAATCAGACTGATTATACTTTGAATCATTAATTGCTGAGCTATAAAATAATTATGCAGCCACTCTTTCCCTTAGCACATTAACAAAGAAAGAAGAATATTTCTTCCATTTCAAAATGTGTTCTTCAGCACTGGTATATGCACACAACATTAGCCTTAGTGTGAGCAAACTCCTAACAAGTTCCAAACACTAGAGATACTGAGCATTTTATTCACTGCTGCACAGTCTCCAAAGACATCATTAAATGCTGATTTACTTATGTGGAGTATACAG
Source organism: Lepus europaeus (assembly GCF_033115175.1). Classification (NCBI taxonomy): domain Eukaryota; kingdom Metazoa; phylum Chordata; class Mammalia; order Lagomorpha; family Leporidae; genus Lepus; species Lepus europaeus. Next base: position 68,432,272 of record NC_084844.1, read on the forward strand.
GAGAACTGAAGCCCATGGGAGCAATACAGGCAAAAATATATCCTTTCCTCTAAAACTACAATCTATACTTAATAATAATTATTTGAGATACAAATATAATGAAACGTCTAGCTTGTATCAGAGAAGGGTAGAAAAAACAACTAAAAGCCCATCAGTGAACTATCAGTATAATCTTCACTACTTGGCCCCTCATTCTAACATTCCTTAATAAAACAGTTCAACCTACAGGAGAAAAGAATGAGATAGGGAGGGCCAGACCAAGTCAGCAGCACAGACACACGTCTTCCCTTAGGTATGTAAAGAAAACACATGTTTACCACTGCATGGTGCCATCCCTAGTCTCCAAACAAAGCTTTAATGACTTATCATCAATAGCTTTAATGACTTATCATCAATAAAACATGCCCTATAAGTGGAAATAGCTTTTCACAGTTTCTTATCCAATGTGACCAAAAGCATAAGATGGTATTTCACATGCTGGGGGTCAGGCAAGACTGGAAGCAGGGCCCAGAAAGCTAGTCCCTCTCAGTTTCTCAGCTCTGTTGTTTTATGCATATCTGTTCCTCTGCTCTCAGGGTCACGTGGCTGGACAAGATGTGCACAGCTCCTGGGCTTCAAGTTTACAGGGCCTAACCACAGGAAGTGAGCTTCCTCCTCTGACAAAGTCTCACGAATTAAACACAGAATGGCCAGGTTGCCGTGCCTGGTCTAGACACTTGCAGCTACCATGAGAAAGGGTGCCAAGTTATACAACTGGCCAGGGATTAAAGAAGTTTCATTTTCATCTAGGGACACTCTGCCTCCAAAAAGTATCCATAGCAGAAGAAGCTATGAAAATACAGGAACAGAATGAGGGTTTACTTTGTAATCATGAAGGGTGAAGATCCTCCAAAAATTCTGACTGCAGCTCTTTTTTGTACATGGGCAAAGATCACATAACGACTCAGCAGACTATCAGGGCTTCACTACTGATTGCAGTACTGAGGACCCAATGCTCAAAAAGTTTAAATAATACTAACACAAAGCTGGAGGAGAACAAGACTCCACCCTCAGCCAACAACCCCACGAGGATCTGTGAAACTGGAAGGTTCCTCAGAGTTGTCCTGAGTTGGCACAAGGGGGCTGAGTCTTTACATCCATGCATCAATCACTCATTTGACAAGGGAAATACCTTGAGTAAAACAGCTTTTTTAACTGACAAAATTCTGAGTAACCTTGCAGCAGTCAGGAAGAGGGAGCTGACAAGTCCTGATAAATGCAGCAGAATATCTACAGCAGAGATCATGTCCAAAAATTTGCAGTGGTTATCTTTGGAAGATTGTTTTCATTTGATTTCTCCACTAGAGCTTTTGTATTTTCCAAATAAACATAAATTATACCCCATATATATTCATTTTATTCATTTATATATTAGAAAAATGTATACCCAATACATTTATAATGGAAAATTAAATTTGCTGAAAGGAGTAACTACTAGTACATAGAAAATTTAGTTGTAGGAAATTATGCATAGCTAAGGTTTGGTTATTTTAAAATTTTAAATTAAAATTTATCCCTAAGAAATGTTATTATAAAAAATAACTTCTTTATAAACATCATAAAAGGAATTCTAGTCAAAATTAAATTTTCCTTTGAATAACAGATATGCACAAAAGAGCAGAGATATGAAACTGAGGGACTGACTAGGTTTCTAAGCTAACAAAGGTGTATAGAGGGTAACACAAATGTTAAGTATGAGTAATGCATATATTTAAGTAACTAACAGCCAACAAAAATGTGAAATTTCAAAAATATTAGGACAAATTAGTCCATCTTAAAAATAGAAAGCCACGTAGGAGTTTACCTATAGTCATGCACACACACAAGTTTACACATTTTCATAATGATTGGCAGGATACCTAAAGTAAATTTTCAAAAGCTGTTACTTAACAGAAATTTTCCTTAAAATGACTCAAAAGAAAGTATATATTGAGTCACCTCAATAATTGCATCTAAATAAAATAATTACTTAAACACTTATAAAATAACTCAGCTCAGGACTTCTAGTTCTAGATGTGCTGGAATAACTTTTATCAGATCAACATCCCCACTGTGAACAACTATGAAAGCCAGAACAACATGCAAAAAAAAATCCCTAACAGACTGAATAGAGAGTAGCCAAAGAATCATGACTCAAGGGGCAAGAATCCCAGAGAGAAGGGAAGTGTGCAAAAAGTGAGCCCTACATGTGCTCCTATGTTTTCTCCTGGGTCATTTGTCGATTCACCTTATAGGTTGCAGAGGCTGAGCAGATTGTTAGCCCAGTCTAAGAGGACAAACACTGGTCATACCAATAGGCTGGAGTTCCAGGACATGCTAGATCTAGATCCAAGGTCTAGATCTCAGAGAACAGGAAATAGACTTTGTTATCCAGAATTTGTCCTTCAAGCATTTGGTCAGTTTCTAAACTCTAGATGTACAGGGAAAGAGACCAAGAAACCAAGCAGAAAGCCAAGTACTAAGAAGCCAAAGAGTTAAGTAGAGATTTTGCCCAAGGGGCCAGCACTGTGGCACAACAGGTTAAAACCCTGGGCTGAAGCGCTGGCATGCCATATGGGCACTGGTTCGAGTCCCAGCTGCTCTTCTTCTGATTCAACTCTCTGCTATGGCCTGGGAAAGCCCTAGAAGATGGCCCAAGTGCTTGGGCCCCTGCACCCACATGGGAGACCTGGAAGAAGCTCCTGGCTCCTGGCTTCAGATTGGCACAGCTCCGGCCATTGCAGCCATCTGGGGAGTGAACCAGCGGATGGAAGACCTCTCTCTCTGTCTCTACCTCTCTGTAACTCCTTCAAATAAATAAAAATAAATCTTTAAAAAAAGAAAAAGAAAACTGACCAGGAGAAGCAAGGGGTTCTCTTCCCTGGGACTGCTCTGCTTGCAGGATAGGAAAGTCATGAAGTTACTCATGAATAAATACCATTACATTAGTGCTGAAGTGTTAAAAATAAGAAAGAGGGAGAACATTTTCCAATGACACTTCAATGTCATTTCATCCATTCATTCATTTCATCTCTGACTTGGTAATTCTCAGATACCTAATACTGGCCTAAATGGCAAGTCTAAAAAAAAACTGAATTCCATATTTTGTATGGATGAACTGTACGATTTGTGAATTATAGCCCAATAAAAGTATCATTAAAACAAAACATCTTCCCTTGTCCTTAAGGGGCTCAGAGAAGTACTGGGAAGACAGACAACTGCAGTTGTGTTAGAACAGTGTTAGAACAGAGGTTAACAGGGAGCACGAGGTTTTACCCATGTCCTACACTGTCACCATCTAAGGCTGCACACAACCCTCACCCAGACTGTGGCTGCCACTGCGATCCAAGGCCATAGGAAAGACTGCTACACACAGCAATGACCTGAAGGCTTCACACACCCCAACACACTTTCTGAGCGCTACAAAGATCTCATTCTAGAGTACTGCCTTCAACACTGGGTATGGTTCACTCCATTCTGTTTTAAAGCAGGTAGTGAAGGACTCCGGGGTTCTCAACTTTCCCTTGAGAGCAAATGTACCCCTAGGCTACTCTGAACAATCTGTAGTTTGTTCTGATAATGACAATATGTTGCCCACAATAAAATGATGAATTGTAAGGTAACTTTCATTTATGTTTTTAAAGATTTATTTATTTATTTATTTATTTGAAAGGCAGAGTGACAGCAAGGAAAGGAAAGAGAGAGAGAGAGGGAGGGAGGGAGAGAGAGAGAATGAGAGATCTTCTATCAACTGGCTCACTCTCCAGATAGCCACAATAGCTAGGGCTAAGCCAGGATCCTGGATCTCTATCTGGTCTCCCTTATGAGCAGCAGAGGCCCAGCTACTTGGGCCATCCTCTACTATCTTCCCAGGTGCATTAGCCAGAAGCTGGACTGGAACTAGAACAGCTAAGACTCGAACTGGAGTTCCAATATGAGATGCCATTGTTGCAACACCAGCCCATGTTGGGTAATTTTCAAGTTAAAATTTGATCATCTGTACTATAAGGCAAGAATTGCATAGTTTTTTCTCTTAAATATTCTTTCTTTTTTTATTAAACTTTTATTTAATGAATATAAATTTCCAAAGTATAGCTTATGGGTTACAATGGCTTCCCCCCTCCCATAACTTCCCTCCCGCCCGCAACCCTCCCCTTTCCCGCTCCCTTTCCCCTTCCATTCATGTAAAGATTCATTTTCAATTCTCTTTGTATACAGAAGATCAGTTTAGTATATATTAGGTAAAGATTTCAACATTTTGCCCATATAGCAACATCAAGTGAAAAAACTACCATTGGATTACTAATTATAGCATTAAATAGCAATGTACAGCACATTAAAGACAGAGATCCTACATAATTTTTTTTCAAATTAATTAATTTTCTATGCCATTTCCATTTTAACACCAGGTTGTTTTTTTTCATTTCCAATTATCTTTATATACAGAAGATCAATTCAGTATATAATTAGTAAAGACCTCATCAGTTTGTGCCCACACAGAAACGCAAAGTATAAAAATACTGTTTCAGTACTAGTTATAGCATCACTGCACATTAGACAACACATTAGGGACAGATCCCACATGGGATGTAAGTACACAGTGACTTTTATTGCTGACTTAACAATTTGACACTCCTGTTCATGGCGTCAGTAATCTCCCTAGGCTCTAGTCATGAGTTGCCAGGGCTATGGAAGCCTTTAGAGTTCGCTGACTTTGATCTTATTCTGATAGGGTCATAGTCAAAGTGGAAGTTCTCTCCTCCCTTCGGAGAAGGGTACCTCCTTCTTTGATGGCCCCGTTCTTTCCACTGGGATCTCACTCACAGAGATCATTCATTTAGGTCTTTTTCTTTTCCATGGTATCTTGGCTTTCCATGCCTGCTATACTCTCATGGGCTCTTCCGCCAGATCCGAATGCCTTGAGGGCTGATTCTGAGGCCAGAGTGTTGTTTAGGACATCTGCCATTCTATGAACAACTGAGCGCCAAAGGGGAAACCTGTTAAGTGAAATGGACACTATAAGCAACAATGAACTGATCAGCTCCTGTCCTGACTTTAGATGTACAATGTAATACTTTATCCTTTTTAGTATTTGTTGTTGTTGTTGTTGTTCTCTTAAATAGTCTTTCTAACTGAATCATCCTCTCTGGCCTAATTTCTTCCAAGATCAAGGAGAAACATTGAACAAGAACAATAACAATGTTCTATGAAAAAAAAGAAAGAAAGAAAGAAAGAAAGAAAGAAAGAAAGAAAGAAAGAAAGAAAGAAAGAAAGAAAGAAAAAGGAAAAACAAAGAAGAAGAGCAAAGCAATGAAAATGGTAAGAAAAAGAAAACAGTTTGGACTTCCAAAAGGATAAACTTAACTATAAAAGGATTTCTCAAAACAGAATAAAGACACTGAATGGCAGAAAGTAGCTCTCAAAAGTAGGACATCCAGTCACCCTGGTCCTGAGGCAATGTACATAAAAAGTGCTATTTTTAAAATGAAATAAATGTGAATGCCCCACACTGCATAAACAAATATGCCAATTCTTGCCAGGGAGAGGTGGATTTTAAAATTGACTAAAATGAACCAATTCAAGCAAAGATTTATGCACAAAGGAAGCTTACCATAATAATTACTTCTAGCAGTGAAAAATGCTGAACAGCACAACCAAGTGATGGAATATTATGCAGCATTAAAAATATTTTCAATGAATATTGTAATGATTAAAAAATTCTCACAATTTGGTCATTATACATTTCATTATTATTATAATATGCCCTATAAATTTATAAATTATATATCAATTAAAATATTTTTAAGATTACCTAAAAGCATACAAATTTTTTAAAATTTCAAAACACACACTAAGTTTTTAAGTATTATTGAAAATAATTAAAAAGATCACTATCATTATAAATGTAGATAAAAGACTTAAAGAAACAGATCAATAGTAGGCTAATTCCATTGTATGTGGGGTGTGTGTGTGTGTGTGTGCGCACGTGTTGGGCTTATAACAAAGAACAATAAGGGGCCAGCACTATGGCATAACCATAACGGGTAAAGCCACCGCCTGCAGTGCCAGGACCCCATATGGATTCCAGTTCGAGTCCTGGCTGCTTCACTTCTGATCCAGCTCTCCGTTATGACCTGGGAAAGCAGTAGAAGATGGCCCAAGTCCTTGGGCCCCTGTACCCACATAGGAAACCTGGAAGAAGCTCCTGGCTCGTGGCTTTGGAGGTGCAGAAATGAACAGGGGATGACTCAGACAGTCAGAAAGAGTCAGAAACTGTGTATCACAGGAAGGAGAGAATAAAGTATGGAAGTGAGAATTTGAAGAAAATACTGGGAAACAGAATGGTGAAGAAATATGGCAGGAAGATCGGCAGCAAAGGTGACGTAGGAGTCATGGCCCCCTAATTAATTAAGATTGAATAAAAGGAACTCTTCAAATCTTCTATTTCTGATGTGCTACTCATACAATATTTGCCTGTATTATTCTTCATGGCTGTTTTATTTAATTCACAATGATTCTCTGGGGGAAAGATACATAACATCTTGTGGCCATGCAAAATTCCCCCATCTGCACCAAGGTCATAGGAGGAGGAGTCGAACAGCATCACTGTCATTTCTGTGATGGTGGACATCATCACCTATAGGTAGCTGTTCCACTGCATCTACCCAGCATGACTCCTTCTGATGGGAACAGCTCTCAGCCATCTTACAAGTCAGTCTTGACTGCTCACAGTGTCCCTCCCCCTCTGCCTACAGGGCACACAGAAAGGAGAGGGCACATGACTCCCAACAAGGGCAACCAGAATTCCCCTGTCAGCAGCGCTTCTTCCAGGCCCAGAGCTGTAAGAAAAGATCATGTGGTCTGCTATTGACCACCTTTTCACCCCCAAAAAGAGCAGTCCTAAGGATGAAACTAATGTCAGACAGCACAGGAGAGCCAGTGACAGAGCACCCCCAAAACACCATATTCCAGACTTGAATTCAGCCACGCCCAGCCTATGGGGTCTTAGAAGCAAAGAAAACCCTTTCTGACTTTGGGTTGGGTTTCTGCTACTTCCAATTAGAAGTTCCTTGGCTGGTAAATTGTTTTTGTTGTTGTTGTTGCTTTTGTAAACTGTATAACACTGTCAAAAAGAGCTGAGGGTGGTGTGTCAGAACTAACATGCTTGGCTAACTAGGACCTCTCTATTTGCATACCACATCTCAGTTGATACTGTAACTTGAAGTAGTAAGTTTCAAATATGTAAAGCTTAATGTTTAATGTAGAAATTAATTTTAAATGACATACATTTATTTAAGATCTAACAAAGAGGGGCCAGCACTGTGGCGAAGAAGGTTAAGTCTCTGCCTGGAGTGCCAGCATCCTGTGTGGGGCATTGGTTAAAGTCCTGGCTGCTCCATTTCCCAACCAGCTCCCTGCTAATATGCCTGGGAAAAGCAGCAAAAGACGGCCCAATTGCTTGGACCCCTGCACCCACGTGGGAGACCCAGAAGAAGCTCCTGGCTCCTGGCTTCAGATTCGCACAGCCTCAGCTGTTGGGGCCATTTGGGAATGAAGCAGTGGATGGAAGATATCTCTCCCCTCCCTACCAACCCCCACCTTCTCTCTCGATATGTCTGCCTTTCAAATAAATAAATTAATAAATATTTAAATTAAAAAAATCTAACAAGTATCCTAAAAGCTGAGATTTAATGCTATAAACTTCTATTATTCCTGATGTCAAATACTTCACCATTTTTTCAGCTTACTTTCATCTTTATGAACTGAAGTGCTCTATCCTTTAATCCTTCTATAGTCTCTTCACTGCTTTCATAATCCTACTTCTTGTATTCTGGAATTTCTCTAGTTTGTGTATATGGCCCCACACATAGGATTCCTACACAGAGAATGTAGGGTTTTATTTTTTAAGGGATGGAGGACACACAAACTTGTCTTCTGTGTATCCAATCTGCCTCTAATCTTGCATTTTGCTTACATTTTTGGTCAGAGAAGCACACCAGGCCAAAGGAGGTAGACAGAACGTCTTCATGAACACTTAGGTATATATAAGGCACTTCTTCCTTGATGTCAATCAAGTCTGCAGCCATTGTTTTGAAACTAAAACATAATTACAGGGGCTGGTGCTGTGGTGCATGGGTTAAGGCCCCAGCTGATAGTGCCAGCATCCCATATAGGCACCAGTTTGAGTCCCGACTTCTCCACTTCTGATCCAGCCCTCTACTAGGGCCTGGAAAAGTATAAAAGATGGCCCAAGTTCTTGGACCCCTGCACCCAAGTGGAGACCTGGAAGAAGCTCCTGGCTCCTGGCTGTAGATCAGCTCAGCTCTGGCCATTGTGGTCATTTGGGGAGTGAACCAGCAGATGGAAGACCTCCCTCTCTCTCTCTCTCTCTCTCTCTCTCTGGATCTACCTCTCTCTCTAATTCTGTCTTTCAAATAAATAAAAATCAATCTTTAAAACAACAACAACAACAACAACAAAAAGGGCTGGCACCATGGCTCACTTGGTTAATCCTCCACCTGCGGCGCCAGCATCCCATATGGGTGCCGGTTCCAGTCCTGGTTGCTCCTCTTCCAGTCCAGATTTCTGCTGTGGCCCAGGAGGGCAGTGGAGGATAGACCAAGTCCTTGGGCCCCTGCACCCACAAGGGAGACCAGGAGGAAGCACCTGGCTCCTGGCTTTGGATCGGCGCAGCACCAGCCTCAGCAGCCATTTGGGGAGTGAACCAGTGGAAGGAAAACCTTTCTCTCTCTCTCTCTCTCTCTCTCTCTCTCTCTCTCTCACACACACACACACACACACACACACACACACTGTCTATAACTCACCTGTCAAATAAAAAAAAATAAAACCATAATTATGGGACCAGCACTGTGGCATAGTGGGCTAAGTCTCTGCCTGCAGTGCTGGAATCTCATATGGGCACCAGTTCGTGTCCTGGCTCCTTCTGATCCATCTCTCTGCTATGGCCTGGGAAAGCAGTAGAAGCTGGCCTAAGTGCTTAAGCCCCTGTACCCTCTTGGGAGATCCCGAAAAAGCTCCAGGCTCCTGGCTTTGGATCAGCTGAACTATGGCCATTGTGGCCATCAAGGGGATGATCCTGGATGAAGACCTTTCTTCCTGTCTCTCCCTCTCTCTGTTCGCAACTCTGTCACTCAAATAAATAAATAAAATCTTTAAAAATAAATAACATAACTTAATTACATCACCCCAACTTCTACAACTGGGAAGTCTCTGTTGGACAAGGAAAGTTTTGATGCTAATATCAGCTGGGTAAGGCAAATTGCAAATGAGGAAGACTTAGGAGAGAAATACATAAAGTTCAAGGAATGAGGAAGCCAGAAACAAGTTTCTGCAAAGTTTTACATTGTATCACCACAAACTCACACTGATGTTACAACCAAGGTAGATGGGGGAGGGGAACCACTGCAAGGAAAAACTAACCTAAGGCACTTCAGAAAGCTAAGAACCTAAGGAAACAAGGCATTAAAGATGGACAGCATGCATATCGGCAGAGCGGCAAGTGTGTGAAAGAAAGATGACCACCTTTATACCTGTTCCTCCCACTCTCTCCTCACATGAAAATGAACCTCTCCAGAGTGATGTGCATGGCCAGCCCTTTGTAGTAAGCCTAAGGTGGAATCACAACATTAATTTTATATTATTATTATTATTATTATTATTATTTTGACAGGCAGTTAGGGAGAGAGAGAGACAAAGAGAAAGGTCTTCTTTCAGTTGGTACACCCCCCTAAATGGCCCCTATGGCCGGCGTGGTTCGCCAATCTGAAGCTAGGAGCCAGGTGCTTCTTCCTGGTCTCCCCTGTGGTGCAGGGCCCAAGGACTTCATCCATCCTCCACTGGCTTCCCGGGCCACAGTTGGACTGGAAGAGGGGCAACTGGGACAGAACTGGCGCCCCAACTGGGACTAGAACACAGGGTGCTGGCGCCGCAGGCAGAGGATTAGCCTAGTGAGCCACAGCGCTGGCCCATACAACATTAATTTTAGAAAAACAAAAGTCTCTTCCTTCTGCCCAGATGGGCAATTGCAACTCCAGTGAACTCACTGAATAAGTCTGGGGAAAGAAGCAGCCAAACACAAGGGGACTTTGTGGGTGATGGAAAATTTCAGTATCTTGTTGGTAGTTGTTACCTGATTGAATACTTCTATTAACATTCATCAACCTGTACACTTTAAATCAGTGCATTTTCTTGTATGTAAATTATACCTCAATAAAACTGATGAGATGTTGGGTGAGGGGAGTAGTATGCTGCAGGGAAAGCAAGAACCAACTTCCCAGACAAATGGAAAAGTCTGGGAAGGCCACTATGGTTTGATGGACAGGCCTGTTGGTGTGGGTGAAAGAAGTGAAGTTACCCATACAATATCCTGCCTAGGAAAGACCTTACTTCATAGATTAGCCAGAGGTTTATACTGAAAATATTTTATTTTTTATTTGAGAGGTAGAGTAACAGACAAAGATAGAGAGAGATAGAGAGAAAGGTCTTCTCTTTTTGGTTCACGCCCCAGATGGCCACAACAGCTAGAGCCAGGCTGATCCAAAGCCAGGTGCTAGGAGCTTCCTCTGGGCCTCCCATGTGGGTGCAGAGGCCCAAGCACTTGGGCTATCCTCTACTGTTTTTCTAGGCCATAGCAGAGAGCTGGATTGGAAGGGGAGCAGCTGGGAAACAAACCAATGCCTATATGGGATGCCGGCACTGCAGGTGGAGGCTTAGCCTACTATGCCACCATACAGGTCCCAGGATTTATATTTCAATAACACTCTATACTGCGTTAGGAACTATCTGACGTGGAGACTAGTAAATTCTCACCCAAACGCCCTTAAATCCGTTCTGTGGAGGCCAACTCAATCATAGATAGAAAAGCAAACAAGCTAAATTGCTTCAAAGGTAAAAAGTAAGATGGGCAGGCATTTGGTGCAGTGGTTGAGATGTCACTCGGGACATCTACATCCTACAGAGGAATGTCAAGTTCAAATTCTGGCTCCTCTACTTTCTATAAATGGGAAGCAGCGGATGATTACCCAAGTACTTAGGTCCTTGCTATCCATGTGGGAGACCTAGACTGACAAATCGAGAAATAAGAGCCAAGAGAACAAAAAGCACAGAAAGAAGCACATGGCCAATCTAAGTCTGAGCTGACATTAGACCTTGGGTCTCCCAACACCCTCCTACCTGGGTCCTTCTCCCTCAAGTAGCCCTCTCTTCTTTCATGCTCCCACCCTCTAAATAATCACTTTACATGCAAATCAGCACTGTCACTAACAGCCTGGATCAACTCCCTTAAATAAGCAGCTTTCAAAAGAAAAAGATAAAAAGATAATATATACAAAGAGCCTTTAAATAGTTAATGGAAAATGCTTGTTTTGGAAAAAAAAAACTATGCATGGATTTAAAAATTTTTACATCAGGAGCCGGCGCTGTGGTGCAGCAGGTTAACATCCTGGCTTGAAGCACAGGCATCCCATATAGATGCTGATTCAAGACCTGGCTGCTCCACTTCCAATCCAGCTCTCTGCTATGGCCTGAGAAAGCAGAAGATGGGCCACGTGCTTGGGCCTGTGCACCCGCATGGGAGACCCGGAAGAAGTTTCTGGCTTCTAACTTCGGATCTGCGCAGCTCCAGCTGTTGCTGCCAATTGGGGAGTGAACCATTGGATGGAAGACTTCTCTCTCTCCCTCTCTCTCTCTGCCTCTCCTCCCTCTGTGTAACTCTGACTTTCAAATAAATAAATAAATCTTTAAAATTTTTTACATCAACATAAATTAATCTTTTAATTCCTTCTTCCCTGAACTTTTTGAAGTACCCTTGTATATGTACATGCACATACACACACACACTAGTCTATTAGTATTTAACCATAAAAAGAATGAAGTACTTATTTATGCTACACCATGTATGGATTTTGAAAGAAGCCAGTCACAAAAGACCACATAATACTTGACTGAATTTGTATGGCATGTGTAGAACAGGTGAATGTGTGGAGGCAGGAAATAGAATCATTGTTGATTAGGGCTGGGGCACAGAGAAGCAATAGGTGAGGATACAGGATTTCTTTATGAAGTAATGAAGACATTTTAAGTTGAACTATGGATATGCTTACATATGTGAATATATTAAAACATTTAATTATATACTAAAGACAATTTAAATCTAAATTTCAACAAAGCTGTTGAAAAAAAAGGCTGAATATATTCCACAAAAGAATTCAGGTTGCGGCAGACATTTGGCACAGCTGTGAAGTCACCACTGTGTCTCATATTGGAGTGCCTGGCTGGACTCCCAGCTCTGCTTTCAATGCATACCCTGGGAAGCAGCAGTAAAGGCCCAAGTACTGGGGTCCTTGTTATCCACATGGGAGACCTGAACAGAGTACTGGGCCCCTGGCTTCAGCCTGGATCAGCCCTATCTGCTGCATGCATTTTGGGAGTGAACCAGTAGATGGAAGAGCTCTCTGTCTCTGTCTTTCCCATCAAATGAAAATAAATAAAGAAACCAAAGATGTTTTTACAAAAGAATTCAGGTTTAAACCAGAATCATCATTCTGCCTTTTAAAAGAGTGCCACAAGGAAAGCAGGCTAGGGTAGGAATGGGGGAATCATGAATTTAAAATGAGGATCTGCGTCTCAGGAAGATGACGAATGATCCATAGGGGAAATCATGACGCTCAAGTTTTCTGCGAAGCAAACTCCCAACTCACCTCGTGCTTGGGCCTTTGACTGATAAATTATTTATGGCATAGTTTCTCCTCAGATCATAAAGTCATTTTTATTAGATTTCACACATGTAAGGTACTAAAAACTACTATATCCAGAAAGGTAGGGACTAGATAGATATTTTTCTTGTAAGGCAGGAGGAGAGGTAGCTTGGCATGTCAATGACTTGAGTGTGAAAAATAGGAATCAGAGAGCCTTCCATGTGAGGATAAGTACAGGAAGGTGTTTGTCTGATTGCTGATGACAGTAGGGAGTTCCAAAGGATTTAAGCAGGGGTACCACCCCTCACAACTCTAACTTCCACGAGTCTGATCTTGTGGGTCTATTTATGTTGTAGCCACTAAATTTGTCTATGTGTGTGTAGGTGTGTGTGCCTTTGTTGATGCTAACACATTAGGTAGTTTAGCACCATGGGCTATAGAGTGTGACAGACTTGGACTTAAGGACTGGCTCTGCTATGCACCTGCCATCTAATATGGGAAATCTATCTATCTATCTATCTATCTATCTATCTATCTATCTATCATCTATGTCTTGTAAGTCGCATAACACACCACAGTCACTCAATAAGATTAAGAAGGTAAGTCAGTTTCTCAGTCCTCCCAACCATCTAGTAGTTTCTCTTCCCAAGAGTCCACCGTTAAGTTTTATCAATAACTTTTAAAGCATAATTCATTTTCTTAGCTGAAGACACAAAGTTATCAATTCTTAGCACCTGTACCATGAGCCAATGAGCCTTTCTCTCTAAAATCAATGACGTAATTTTATATAGATAATTTCCCAGCTCCCACAGCCCCAACATACACAATCACTGTGTACCAGATGTTGGAATCCATTTTCTTTATTGTCAGTTTCAGACTTTACTTTGGAAAATATCTCTTTGGTAATTATCTCTCTGATGATTTTAATAATGTTAAAATATATTGCTTCTATAAAAATTTGAAAACTGGGCTGGTACTGTTGCTCAACAGGCTAATCCTCCACCTTGCGGTGCTGGCACACGTGGTTCTAGTCCTGGTTGGGGCACCGGATTCTGTCCCAGTTGCCCCTCTTCCACGCCAGCTCTCTGCTGTGGCCTGGGAGGGCAGTGGAGGATGGCCCAAGTGCTTGGGCCCTGCACCCGCATGGGAGACCAGGAGAAGAACCTGGCTGCTGCCTTCGGATCAGCATGGTGCGCCGGCCGCAGCGGCCATTGGAGGGTGAACCAATGGCAAAGGAAGACCTTTCTCTCTCTCTCACTGTACTCTGCCTGTCAAAAAAAAATTGAAAACTGAAATACAATTAAGTAAGCTTTTTCTGAATGCACAGGTATTATGCAGCTGTCTGAATCTCTAGAGGCAAATCCAACATTGCCTAATAGGATATCAGCAAATATTTGGAAAACTCCCATTTGATAAGATTCACTAATGCCTGTAACAGAGTAAATGAACAGGTGATTAATTTCAGAATATCAACTGAACAATTATAGCAGACAATTTTAAGTCTATTGTTAATTCTTGAATTATTGCAAGATGTTGGACATGTTTTAATGTGCCATGGCTAAAAACATTTTCATCTTTGTTGACAATAACACATTAAGAAATTTAGCTCCATGGACAGACCTGGGCTTGAGGCCTGCTATGCTATCTACCAGCCATCTCACCTGGACAAGTAACTTCACCCTTCTATGCTTCCATCTCCTCGTTTGAGATATGAGAATAGCAGTGACCACTCTACATGGTGATTGTGAAAATTACATGAGATAATGCACATGCCACACTTAACACAGTATGTGACACATGGTGAGTGCTAGAGATCTGGTCATCATCATTGCCAAACATTGGGTTTCAGTATTTATAATACTATCATCATCTCTTTTTATCTCTACTCCAATTGCAGATTGTTGTCCAAAAAGGCTATTTGAAGTCAGATTAGTTAATTACTTTTTCTAACAACAGAGCAAGTGTAATTCAAAGTGATGTGAAGATTAGAAGTGTTCAGGCTGGTGCTGTACTCTAGGCATCCACACAGAGCCTTAGGGCAGCACCTGAGGAAAAAGGTGAGATAAGAAAGCTGGAGAGCTGTGGCATTCAATCTGGCTTCATTTTCCAATAATGCTCCAGAATAGCAGATTTCCTTGCATGCAAGTGGTAGTAAAATTATTTCCAATTATAAAATCTTACACAGGGTAATAAGGAGTTGACCTTATAATGAGTTTTTTTTTTAAATGAATGTTTTCTTAATCTCTGATAATACAGTTTTTGCAAATTCCTAATTAATCTGTTGACAAAGAGACTTAGGCCTAGAAGGAGTGTTTTTCAAACTTTAAAATGCATAGGAACCACTAGTAGATCTTGTTAAAATGCAGATTCTTATTCCATAGGGCTGATATTCTGTATTTCCAGTAAGTGCCACAGTACTTGTGGACCACTATGGTAGTTACCAATGCTTTCAAATTAAATTAACTCATCTAGAGAACTGATTAAAATACAACATATGAATTTAGACTTATTTATGGTCTGACGTTGTTTTTTTAAAATAATAATTAACCACTCTCTAGAAGTTGTAAAGAGTTCCAAAGGTTAATATAGTCACATGTAGACTCAACATTTTTAAATCCCAGAAACAGGACAGTGACTTCTGAGCTGTTTCAAAAATGCTGGCCTAGGGGCCAGCGCTGTGGTAGTGGGCTAAGCCTCTGCCTGCAGCACCAGCATCCCATATGGGTGCCAGTTCTAGTCCCAGCTGCTTCTCTTCCAATCCAGCTCTCTGCTATGGCCTGGGAAAGCAGTGGAAGATGGTGCCTGGGGCCCTGCACCTGCATGGGAGACCCAGAAGAAGAAGCTCCTGGCTTCAGATCAGTCCAGATCTTGCTTTTGCAGCCATTCTGTCTGAGACCTTTCTCTCTGTCTCTCCCTCAGTCCGTAACTCTATCTTTCAAATAAATAAATAAAATATTTTAAAAAAAAGTTGGCCTAGGGGCTGGTGCTGTGGCATAGTGATAAAGTTGCCATTTGCAGATGCTGGTTTGAGACTTGGCTACTCCACTTTTTATCCATCTCTCTGCCATGGCCTGGGAAAGCAGCAGAAGATGGCCCAAGTCCTTGGGCCCTGCAGCTACATGGGAGACCCAGAAGAAGTTCCAGGCTCCTGGCTTCAGATCAGCACAGCTCTGGCCATTGCAGCCATCTGCAACTTCATCTAGGGAGTGAACCAGCGGATGGAAGACCTCTCTCTGTGTCTCTACTTCTCTCTGTAACTCCGTTTTTCAAAATAAATAAATAAATAAATAAATAAATAAATAAATAAAACTTTAAAAGCAATATGCTGGCCTAAAGTACATAAAATAGAATGTTCTGCCACCATGTCATCTTAGCCACATTTCCTAGCCACAAAAGACCCCAAAACTAAGAACAACAACAAACTTCCTCCTGCCATTTATGAGTTTGTACAAGAACCCATTTCATTTAGCTTTAGATTCCAGATTTCTGTAAACATTTAAGGAAAGGATTACAGCTAAGTCTACCTCTTCAGATGCCTACAATTTGTTTTTAAAACAGCTTTATTCAGGGATAATTGGGTACAATAAAATTAACCCATTTTAAATATGTAATTCAATAATTTTTGTAAATTTGCCAAGTTATGCAATCATCACTGTGATCTAATTTTAGAACAATTCAATGGCCCCGAAAAGAATTGCTATGCCCATTACTACTTAAACATGTTGTATAAGGAAGGTTAAATCCCCCGACAATACCCCACATTTAACACAAACCAACCAGCATTCCAAAGAAAGGATGCCTGAGTCAAAAAAGCACTGCTTGTAAGAACTGAAGAATAGCATTTCATTACCCAGCAACGTGCAGGCCCACCTTGTGGGTGCCATCTCCTTTGCATCACCCACTCCTTCCATCACAGGGCTACTTCCTTGATTGGTATAATGAAAGTTATTTGCATTTCCTACAATAAAGGAAAATAAAAGTTTTACAGTCTATGGAAAACCATTGACTTCTATCGTGTCCACTCTTAGAAGCAGTAATAGCACAGGTAAATGTACAGGGTCTAGAGTTTGGCTGTCTATGCTTTCAATTATATTTTACTATAAAATGCAAATTTAAATAATGAAGTAAAATGCTTACAAGTTTACTTATCTTAACTGCTGCAATGAATAGGTCCTTTCTAAAGGTTCAATTCTAATCTACATGTTAGGACAATTTCCTCAAATATTTTACTCCTTCATTAGAAACCCTATTGGCCTCTATGAAATAAACTCCATTATGAGTATTTTTTTCTTTTAATCAAGGCAAAGTTCAGTACACACGAGAGTAGAGATTAGTATAATGCAACTCTATGTACCACATCCATCCTTGAGTATCACCTCAAGGCCAAATCTGATCCATTTATACAGTCATTCACTCCTTCCCTACCCCATGGCTATTTTGAAGCCAGCTGTGGGATTTGTATCATTTCATCCAAAAATGTTTCAGTATGAGATAAGCTTCTTTTGCATAAGTATTTTTAGGAACTCAGAAATTAAAAGAAAACAACACCAGCACAATAAATCTAACCCCAGATTCATACCTCATCGCAGCATTTTAAATTCAGGTATATTTGCTGAGGCACAAAGTTGATAGAAAATATGATAGTTTCTTTCCTCTTCTGCCTTTGAAATAAGAAGAGTTTTCAATTGCAACATTTTAATTTAAAACTCAGAAAAATTTATCCTAAATTAAAATTTTTAATATTTAAATATCTACTTGGTGAATAAACTGTCCTTCCCTAAAGTTCTTAATAATTATTTATGATAATTAAACTTTATGATTTCCAGTCTGTGTAAATATGTGTACATATGTATATATTGGTTACATTCACTGAAAAATATTAGTAATATTTTTTAAAAATATTATTTATTTGAGATACAGAGTTACAGAGAAAGGCAAAAAACAGAGAGAGAGAACTCTTCATCTACTGGTTCACTCCCCAAATAGCCACAAATACAAGAGCTGGGCCAATCTGAAGCCAGAAACTAGGAGCTTCTTCTGGATCTCCCACAAAGGTGCAGGAGTCCAAGAACTTGGGCCATCGTCTACTGTTTTCCCAGGACATTAGCAGGAAGCTGGATTGGAAGAGGAGCAGCTGGGGCACTAGTTGACACCTATATGGGACACCGGTACAGCAGACGGAGGCTTAGCCTATTATACCTCAGCACAGGTCCTGGAGTCATTCTTACACATGAAGGACAATATCAGGTTTGTTTTTTCTCACTGGGTGATTCATTTTGACATACAAAATATCAATAATATTCTATAACCCTGGGGACTAAGGAACAGCTAGAATTGTTTCAGTATCTCTGGACAAGACAATAAAGATTAGGTCTTACCATATTGTATTAAGCACTACTAGCCTTTGGCCATCAAACTAAGGACAGTTTTTCCTATCTACTTCATTCATTCATTCATTCATTCATTCATTTAATTGAAACTCAAGAGTTACAGAGAGGCAGAGAGAGAGAGAGAGAAAGAGAGAGAGAGAGAGAGAGAGAGAGAGAGAGAATCTTCCATTTGCTGGTTTACAACCCAGATGGCTTCAACGGCCAAAGCTTGATTAGGCCAAATGCAGGAACCAGGAGCTTCTTCCAGGTCTTGCATGTGAGTGCAGGGGCCCAAGTACTTGGGCCATCTTCTGCTGCTTTACCAGGTGCATAAGCAGGAAGCTGGAGCAGAAGTGGAGCAGCTGGGACTCAAGTGGGATGCTGGCATTATGGGTTTTGGTTTTACCTACTACTCAATGCCAACCCCTCTACTTCATCTTTACTCTAAGCAATTGAATCTCTACTATTTGGATTCAATCTTCTTAGATCTAACCATATCTCACCCATTCTTTTTTCTGGCTACTAAACTACATACTTTAGAGGAAAACCTATAGAAGTGTAACACTGCTCTATGTGTACCTAGATACTAAAACAAGGGTGGAAGTGACTATTGGCTCATTATATAAATCAAGTATTATATTTGAGGTGGTGAAAACGACACCAAAGTTAATGTCAAGGTAGTGGCAGTCTGCACAAACTCACAACACTTAGTATGTTCAAAACACTTTCAAAAACATAAACAAAGGCTTGGGCAATGGATATTGTGAACCTCACTTAATGGCACTGCTAGGGGTATTTGAATCTCAGTGCAGTGGGCATCTGGTTAAGAGGCTACTGAAACCCCAGATCTTAGAGCAGGAGGTATGCTCTGTGTCACCAGGAGCCCCACACTGGGAGTTTTCCAATGATAAATAATAAACCCCTTTGTATACTTGTTAATGTGTAAATATATCCCAGCTAGTGCGGTAAGTGTATGGTATTTTTATCAAAAAGGACTAAGAGTATTTGTGGGAACATGGCTGCACAGATGCATCAGCTGAGTGTAGTTTTTGATAGCAGTTTGTGACCATGTTGTGAAGACTTTTTTTAACCCTCACTATTTCACCTAAACAATACCATATTCTAAGAGAGGAGAAGGAAGAAGAAAAGAGGACAAGGATAATTATTTTTTCTTGAACCCCAAGTTCAAACCATAATTCACTGAAAGCATAGATGAATGCCTTTTCTATCAATTGGAAAACATGAGAAACAAGACTACACTACTAATATCTCTTCTTAACTAATTGTTTCAATAAGCATCTGTAGGAAAATGTCAAAATCATTAACTTAAATCAGTGTCTAGTCCCCAAAACTGTTCATGTAAGAGGCAGTCCTGTGCTTCTGAATGGTACTATTTTACATGCTCAATCCAAGTGTGATTAGTAGTAATATTGTGCAAATCAGAAACTCTGTAGTTATATGGCAAGCTACCACAAGTATACATGTGTACATGCCTGGCTTACCTGGAATACCACTCTGGACTTCTCTAAAAGGTAAGTTCTCATATTGGCACCAATGATTCGAAACATCTTATCAAAGCCAATCTCAATATACTTCCCCAAACAGCTGCTATTATCATTCCTGGTTATTTTAGCATTTCCAATTGACTAAGAAGCAAGGGAGAAAACAAGCTTTTAGAAGTGCAATTCACGACATGGTGTTTATAGAGTTTGTTCAGAAAGAGAGAGGGCAAAGCAGCACACAACTTCTCAGAACAGATTCTTTTAAGAACAGAACCAGCTTAGCCCCTACAGGCGCAAGTGTTTGCTTTGCCCAGTATACTACTACACAGATATATTCTCATAGTTCTGATTGTCTTCTTTGTCTCATAAAAATGCTTTTCAGCAACAGAAAACCTGAGTCCCGCAGATAGGAGATTTTCATACACCATTTGGGGCACCTGAATATACTCATTTATGTCAGCAAAGAGAATGGATGGGGTTGGGAACTACCTGGGCACCAGACTAGTTAGGTTAACAACACAGTTTTGATTTCTTGAAAAATTTAGTGTTTTATGTAAGTAAGATGGTTAACACATATTAATATTTTCCTGAAATGTCGCTCTAGCATTCAGGATCTCTTGAGCCAGATGATTGTATCATTTGACCTTGTGGCAACAAGTGTCTAGTGGGATTGCTTATTAACACACTATTAGTATTACCCACTCAATTTAAATTCCATTTTCTGAAACCAGAGGAGGTAAAATTTGGCTTTGAATTTTGATAGTCATATCCACCTTGCAAAACATCTGCTGCAGGATGCAGAGAATATAGCTTTCTGCTGTGGTTTTTATATTACCTTAAAAATGTAAGTGGCATATGTCTTCCTTATGATTCAGGTAACATACTTCTATACATTTTTCTTTTAAGGAAAAGCAAAAACAAAGGGTAGTTAATAGAGCAAGTGTTCACACAACACATGTATTAAAGATTAATAAAGTAATTTCATGTAAGATTAGACTCTTTCACTTGAGCAAAGCCCGTGTTAGAGTTAGTGCATAGAAAGCACAGCAGAGCGAAAGATGTGAAAATTATCTGGAGTGGTAAAGAGCAACACTTTTAGAAAATGCAAAAGTCAACATGCTAGATTCTGTGATCAACCAAAGACAATGTCTTTTCGTGTTATGAAATAGATGGCAGATATCATCTTATTTTGTTTTGGCAATGAACACATTGCTATATTTTAGATTAAGATTTTAAAATGATTTTCAAGAAAAATAAGAATGATTGGAAGCTATCCTTCCAGCAAAATTATAGAGTTCTAACATAGCCTGAAATGATTTAACTATTCAGACATTGGTGCAGGTATTATCCTTCTTGATATTACAAAAAGCACAAAAAAATTCTCCATACGTTCCCACTATTTTTATTACTTTTAGAAAAGATTAGTTATAAATGTGGAATTATCTCCCAATACACATATAGTCTGTCCAAGAGCAAAAGAGTATGTAGTAGAAGTAGCAGCAACAGGAATATTCACTGCATGCTAGCCACTGTTCTAACCACTTTCCTGCCAGTAACCAAGCGAGCTGAGGAAGGGGTGATCCACAGCTCTTTCTCCTTCCCACTCATCCCACCTTCCAGATGTCATCTCTCCCTCAGCTACTCAAACTGGAAATCAGAGTGGCCAACTTGCCAAACAATACTAAACTTGTAAGAAAATGCAGTGAGCAGGCTAGGGTTAAAGCAGATCTTTTTGTCATTGGATAAAACGTATTTAAACACAGAACAAATAAAACAGGAACAAATGAAACAGAAGTCTACAGACCTGGGCATCAGAAGAGGCCCTACTAGCAACTTGACATCATTCCTGTCTCTGAGAAGCACTAGTGATGCGGCCCCAATCACAAACTGACTAGGATGGCTGAGCTTTAGGGTCCATTAGAAGAAAACAAAATCAGGGGCAGGTATTTGTCCCAGCTGTTAAGTCGCCTGCATCCCACAAGAAGCAAGTGCCTGGGTTCAATCCTCAGCTCCGGCTCCTGACTCCAGCTTCCTGCTAATGAACACCCTGGGGGCCAGCAGGAATGTCTCAAATAATTGGGTTCCTGACATCCACATTAGAGAGCCAGATGGATTTCTAGTTCCCCTCTTTGCCCCTGTGAGGGCCATGGTAGGCATTTGGGGAGTGAACCAGCAGACACAAGCTAGTTTGTGTTTTCTCTCTCTTGGTCTCAAATACATAAACACATTTTAAAAATTTATTTATTTATTTTCATTTTATTGAAAATACAGAAGGAGATAGAGAGACCTTCCATGAGCTGCTTCGTTCCCCAAATGCCAACAACAGTCAGGGCTGGATCAAGCTGAAGCAAGATCCCAGAAGTCCACCCAGGTATTCTATGTGGATAGCTAGGACCCCAAGTACTTGAGCCATCATTTGCTGCTTCCCAGGGAGTGCATTAGCTGGAAATTGGATTAGAAGCAGAGTAGCTGGGACTCAAACCTGGCACTCCAATATGGGATGCAGGTGAACCAAGTGGTTGTTTAAATGCTGCGTTACCACATGCGGGTCATAATTAATACATTTAAACAAGTCACATTATTCTGGGGCTGGCATTGTGGTCCATCAGGTTAAGCACTGCTTGTGACACTGTCTTCCCATGGGAGAGCCAGTTCAAGTATTGACTGCTGGATTCCCATCCAGCTCCCTGATAATATACCTGGGAAAGCAGAGGAAAATGGCCCTAGTACTTAGGCTCCTATTACATGAGAGACCTGGATGAAGCTCCAGGCTCCTGGCTTCAGCCTGGCCCAGCCCTGGACATTGTGGCCATTTGAGGAGTGAACCAGTGGATGGTAGACCACTCTCTTTCTCTTTCTCTTTCTCTTTCTCTTTCTCTTTCTCTTTCTTTCTCTTTCTCTTTCTCTTTCTCTTTCTCTTTCTCTTTCTCCTTCGCTTTCTTTCTCTTCTCTCTCTCCCCCTCTCTTTAACTCTGCATTTCAAATAAATAAGTAAATCTTAATAAAAAATCATTATTCTTTATTTTTATTTTTATTTTTGACAGGCAGAGTGGACAGTAGAGGGAGACAGAGAGAAAGGTCTTCCTTTTGCCGTTGGTTCACCCTCCAATGGCCGCCGCGGTAGGCGCGCTGCGGCCGGCGCACCGCGCTGATCCAACGGCAGGAGCCAGGTGCTTCTCCTGGTCTCCAATGGGGTGCAGGGCCCAAGGACTTGGGCCATCCTCAACTGCACTCCCTGGCCACAGCAGAGAGCTGGCCTGGAAGAGGGGCAACCGGGACAGGATCGGTGCCCCGACCGGGACTAGAACCCGGTGTGCCGGCGCCGCAAGGTGGAGGATTAGCCTGTTAAGCCACGGCGCCGGCAAAAATCATTATTCTAAGCCATGAAACTGATATAGAAAGAAAGTTATCTCTTTTGTCTCTTCTCCCTAATCGTCACTTCTGCTTTATAAATGCTAAATTCACAACAGACTCCCAAATGCTATTTTTCATCAAACAGTAAGAAACTGCTAAAAGAAGGATGCTTTGTGACCTTGATCTTACTGCTGATTTCAATGAAATGTTGCATGGGTTACTCTTCTTTACTAAATGGGGTTAAAAATCTTCAACTGTGGTTATTGAAGACAAAAAGAAACTACTATAATCCACTATGCCCTAAGAACCTTCTCTATCCCCATCTCATGATGGAAATTTTCAGGAGAAAAAGAAAACCTGGTGAAAATAGAGCGAAAATAGTAACTTTTCATTCATCATTCATATTTTGCAAAAGGAGCCTATGTTGAGGGGGAAAAGCTCCCTTGCTAAATGATAATATGCAAATTCCCCTAATGGCCAGATTCTTTCATTAAATGGGTAGGATGCTCACCATGCAATAAGAGTTTCAGCAGATTGCTGGAGACTCAGACACTCTAGCAAAAGGCTTTGATATGCAGATGGTCTTGAGGGAGGTTTAAAGCTATCCGTTTTCTAAGCTACATACTCAATGTTCTACCTCTGTTTTCTTCTAGGAACTATATTTTTTGTCATCATTGTTTGGCCCATCTTCCACTTTAGTCTTTCAAATTGAGATGTCCCCTTTTATAGTTGTTGAAAATCAGTTTTCAGACTCTTCAACAAGTTTTTCTTAATTCAAATTTCTATATGTGGATTATATGATAATATGAAAAGAAGAAGCTAGGCATAATTGTTCCCTTTATCTTTTTCTGTTTATCCTAGCAAGCAGATTAAATTCCTCATAACTGCATAATAAAAAGTAGTAAAGAAGTATCTGTGGCCATTCCAAATTTTTAATATCAGTCCTACTAACACAGTTCAAATCTGCATTTGGCACAGTGATTAAGATGCTACTTAGGATCTCTCTGTGTTTGAACAAATTAAATAAATAAAATTTTTAAAAAGAAAAAAACCAATGAAGCTGTTTTTTCAAAGAGGCCATAAAACATTTCTCATGACTTTTGACATATTCTGGAAGATTCATTCCTGACCTAAGTTACCCTCAAAACAACTTCAAATCCTTTATATGGTCCAGACCAGGATGAGATGAGATTCCCTAATGCCACTGTAATTAGGCTTTTGGGATATTCTAATATTAGGGAGTAGAATGGCTGACCTGGTGCTAAATATCAAGAATACGATGTTATAACCAAAACAGTACAAACAATTGTAGGAGACAAAGTCCTGTTATTTTCTGACCCCAAACCAAAAATTGCTTCAATAATTAACAACAGGGGTATGCACTACTATATCTGTAGTTTAATTTCTTTTAAAATCTTAATAATTTGCTTAAAAATCTTCACTACTGTCTTTCATCACAACCGTCTGTTCCTTCCTATCCATGCCATTTCAGGAAATGTTTCTAGTTTTCTTTCTATAGCATGCTCAGCCTAGAAAGTCTCTCAAGTTCCCCCATCTATCCCGTCTTTTTATCCCTAGAATCTCCATCTTGCTGTAAAGGGCAGCCCTGCAGACAAGGGGTCACAGCACTCTGTTTTGAAGTGTCACACACAGCACTGCAAAGCAGGCACAATTACCTCTGGATAGATTATTGCAAAACCCATTTGTATCACAGGTGCACCAGGCCAGTTTTACCTCCATCTGTGTTTTGGGTGACAAATAAAGCTGGACAAAGGAAAAAAAGACAAGAATAAAAAATACTCATCTGAATTTTTAACAAAAATTTTTGTTTTTTCATGCCCAAACTGATTTCTCGACATCTAATTAAACGTATCTTCTCTATTTAATGGGATTTCCTATAAAACTATCATATTTGTAAAGTCATATTATTAGATAAATAGTCCTCTAGTTACAAATCTTCCCATCCTCAGATTTTCACACAACTGCTTCCATTTCATTTGGCATAGGCATTTCTACTTTGCATATGTATTCAACTTTTGAAAGTACACCCATGAAGTTCTCTCCCTCTCAGGAACTTAAAAAGTTCTTGAATTTTTTCATTTTTTCTGCTAACATACAGTTGTGTGATGTGCTTGGCAAAAACAGAAATAAAAATGTTTCTAAAGACCATAGGTTAAGTTTATAGTTCACATCTAGAGAAATCTTAAATTTACAATAAACAAGTTGGACTAAGCACAGAAAATGAAATGTGGGCAAAGGAAGATGAAGCTTGTTCATGCTTGGGCACAGTGAATCTATGTTTTGAAGGGAGCATAAATATAGGCTCAGGACTGATGAGAAATAAGCAAAAAACACTCATGATACCAGGAACAATGGATATAAGGCTACTAACTAGGAGACAGAAACTTCAGAAAATGGAGTACTGCTGCCTGCAACAATTCAGTTGGTACGTGAAGAATGCAGAGTTGGGAATAACAGATTCTCCTCTGGTAGGGCTTTACTCAAAGTATCTATTTTACTGAATTTTCATTTTTCCCAAAACATAAAAAAGCATTTCCCCAGTTTTAGCACCTGAGAAACTGCAGACTTTCTGACAGGTGCTGTATCATCCAGTTTTTTAAACTGTTTGTTAACAAGCGAATGCAGTAAGAAGGCTGGGCATGCTGCTTTCTCACCTCCATGATGGGGTTAGAGGCTAGGACCTTTTCTTCAACATTGGCCTCACAGGCAGTCATTCACAGTTGCAAACTATCACATGGCATACTTAGCTGAGACTGTTTTTCCTGCCTCAGACTCTCCACTTAACGATGATGGACTGATTTTGTTCATCTCTGTAAAACAAAGAAGAGTAACTGACAGCACTGCACACCCTGGAATGTGATTAACGCTATTTCCTTCCATTCTCATCAGTGAGGCACAGGGAGTTCTGCTGGTACAAAGATGCAGCAATGTGGAAAGGAATAAAACAACCACTTATAAACTAAAAATGAACAGAGAGGGAAAAGACAGTACCAAACATTTAATCAAAAGCACCACATCTAAGGATGAATCTACCATAGAGTGAAGTTTTATGCATGTCTGTAACTCAGACATATTCTTTTATTCCTAAAGAATTACTCTGCTATCTTACAGTAGTACATTGTCAACCACCTCAGAAAAGAAAGGAAGTATTCTTTGGGCTTAAACTGACAAAATCACTTAAAGTATTTCAAACTGCGTACTGGCAAACAATTTGTAAAGTAGTGTCTTCCACAAAGCCCAGCTCCTACTATGTCTTCATTGCTAGAGAAGAAGTAGTCCATTTGTGGCTGGTTTCATTCAAACAGATCAAGCCACAATTCATATCTAAAGATACGGTGTTAGTATAGGACCCACTGAGTATGCACCCATGGACTAATCTTCTCAGACCTCCAAACTGACTAACATTACATCTTTAATACATTCACATAATGACTCAGAAATGCTAAGGAAAAACTGTAAAACTATCATTTCTTAGATGCTGAGGACTTATGCCTTCTTATTTCTAATACTCAGCATCTGGTCCAGAGTCTGACACATCACAAATGTTCCAGCTACAGATAATGATTATAAAAGAATAGAACTTCAACAAACCTCTCTGCTTTGGCTACTAATTCTACCAGGATAGAAGTAGGAAATTTCCATCTTTCAGAGATGAAATAAGCAGTAACTTTAATTCATCAGAATAGTTAGATAAGTACAGGAAAATAGTATTATCTGTGCCTAATTTACAAAGAAACAAGATGGCTTCAAAGGTTTTTGTGGAACTATCCCTACAAGGTCACAGACAGCATTACAGAAGGTGACCTTTTTATTTTTTAAAAGAGATTTGCCCAACAAATAGTTATGGAATACCTACTACATGCTAGACATCATGCTAAGAACCACAGATATAAAGGAAGTAAGCAGTGTTCTGCATCCTCACGGGGTTGCTGGTCTAACAGAAAGGACAGACCAGTAATTCAAGATTCCAACACATGTGATTGGGCATTCAGAGGATGGAGAGGTAATTAGGGGAGTTCCTAGAATTGGCACCTGACCAATTAAAAAGATTAGGAGAAAGGAAGGAGAGAATGGAGAAATCAGGAAGGGAACATTCTAAGGAAAGGGGAAAAGAGAAATGAAGGCACAAAAATCATAAGAAGTTAGGAAAAAGTAAATAGTTCAGCTTGGCTAGAAAATGGAGTAATGACAGATAAGTATGGAGAGACAAGCAAGATCCAGATTATAAAGGTCTTCCGTGAGATGTCAAGGAATTTAATTTTACCTAAATGTCAGAGAATGTCATTGCAGGGTTTTAAACAGGAAAATAAAAAGCTTTCCAGTTAGTAAAATCATTCTGGCAGCAACTTGGACTGCGGCTGGCAGGAAGTCCACATGAAAAATGATGAAAGTCTAAACAAAGGTTGTAATGGTTGGCACTTGGGAGAGAGAGATGGATTTGAGAGAATACAAAGCAGTAGAAT
Source organism: Lepus europaeus (assembly GCF_033115175.1). Classification (NCBI taxonomy): domain Eukaryota; kingdom Metazoa; phylum Chordata; class Mammalia; order Lagomorpha; family Leporidae; genus Lepus; species Lepus europaeus. Next base: position 68,459,718 of record NC_084844.1, read on the forward strand.
AAAGAGTACTCGGTAATAAATATCCAGAGTAGAAACTTAGGACCTTTCTAAGGAGGAGATTCCTTTTTATTTGAGAAATAAGAGTTGTCTTATTTTATAGACCCTGAAAAATGTAGTGGGATTACCCAATTCACATCAAATTATCGGGGCCACATAGTAGTCTATTCCCAAGATAGACTCCCATATAGTAGGAAAAATCAGGAAGACCAACACGACACCCTAAGGAATGGCTAGTTTTTATGGTACAAGCTTGCATGTTATCCCTGTTTTTATGAAACACTCTTCAACCTCATATTCACCATCTCATCCCTTGTATTTTAATTCCTTCACTGAACTGGAGATTCCCATTGTCTGTTTGTTCATGGCTGATTTCAATATAAATTACTCTAGAAAACCATTCTCATTATAGTCCCAAGGTCCTTTTTTAGTTGTCTAAAACACCCTAAAGATTTATCTTTTTCAACAGATTAATCAAGGACAATATCAGCTGTCTCTGGATTCTTTTCCAGAAAATTATCAGAAAAAAGAACTTGTCCTAATTCCCACATGATCAATCCTGTCACAACACCCCAGGTGACAGCCAAGTTGATAAAATTCCTCCAGTGGCTTTTCTACTAACAAACAGGAGGAGGTATCACATGCAACGAAAATATATTGCCTTTGCAAAGCTCCGTCAAGTCCCAATGACAAAATGTTGGATCAAGAAAAATCTAAAACTTTGTATGTAATAGTCCTTTCCTATAATATGCATAAGAAGAAAAATATTAGAGGCTTGAAAACCAAGGACTGTTCCAATAAAATGGGGATTTGTATAATTACACACACACACACAAAGATGTCAAACGCCCCATCAAAGTATTTTCTTTTTCATGATTTACAGATCCTAGATCCCTATGGCTAGCAGTTTTTAAATGTTTTTAAGGGACCTTTGTTGTTTCTTATATTTCCCTGACATTTTGGAAGATAGGCTTCCCTTTTCCCCCAAGCTAAGTACAGGTTTAACACCCTTAATTCTAAAACGCCAAATCCCAAATGCTCTGAGGTCACTCAAGAAATTTCAGATTTCAGAGCATTATGGATTTTCGGATTGGAGGAGGAAAAGAGGAAATCCAAACAGCCAACAGGCACATGAAAAATGTTCAGCATCACTAGCCATCAGAGAAATGCAAATCAGCGACAGAGCGGCAAGATGGCGGAATAGGAAGGGAGCACATTGATAGTTCAGCAAGACACACAGGTTAATAAAAGTGGAGATACTGCAGGGTCAAGGAAGAGTAGGGGAAGAAACAGCACAGGAAACTCTTCCAGAACTAGTGATTCACAGTGGACCTGCATGGAGAGCATGGAAGCCCAAGTTCGGGACACCAGCGGCAGACTCAACGCACCAGCGCTGGAACGCGAGGTGAGCCGAACCTCAATAGCCTGAGACACCAGCGGGCAAGCAGAAAGAGGAGGCTAGAGGGAACGAGGCTTGAAACTCCGTGGGGAAAAGTTCACCAGGCTAACTAGAAGAGAGAGAGAAAAAAAAAAAAATGACCGATACGGACACGAGTTTCTCTCTCTCCGCTCACCCCTCAAAGGCGAGCAAGACAGAGCAGGCGCCATTTTGGACATACGTCATAAGCAGGGCGACCTCAGGTCTGCACCGGCCCTGAGCCTAGCAGAAAAACCTGACTCTGGGGGGAGGGGTAAAATAACAGGAGATTAGGATCTAACTTGGCAATCCAGTGAGAGACTGCAGGAGAATTGGAGCCCACACCGAGGGCAGCAGAGATTCCCTGTGTGGTCCTTGGGAAAGAGCTTCCGATCTCTGGCTCCTGTGGGTATATCATTTGCCTGCTAACTACCTCCAATTCCATTCAGCTGTGCGGAATTGCTTCCTTTTTGAATCAAAAAAAAAAAAAAAAGAGAGAGAGATTTACCACGCCTAACCTGGGAGTGTCATCTTTGACACACCCTCAACCCTGAGGAACCAAACAGAGCTCTCAGTCCATACTTATCTCAAGCCTCTAAGGCTCCAGCGAAAGCAGACAGTCCACTTAATATAGAGCCATAGTGTAACAAGAAAAATCACCACAGTGAAGAAACCAAATATCTCCAACATGCCAAACAACAAACGCAAAAACCGAGGTAACAAGAACAAGGAAGACACTATGACACCCCCAAATGAAAAAGACACCCCAATTCAAGATTATGAAGATGATGAGATAGAAGAAATGCAAGAAGCGGATCTCAAAAAATTGATAAGAACATTAAGAAGTTCTCAAAAACAAATTCTTGAACTACAGAAATCCTTAATGGACAAGATAGAAAATATCTCTCATGAAAATGAAATATTAAGGAGGAATCAAAATGAAATGAAACAACTAGCAGAACATGAAACTGTGATAGTGACAAAAAACCACAATGAAATGAAGAACTCAATAGATCAAATGACAAACACATTAGAGAGCCTTAAAAACAGAATGGGCAAAGCAGAAGAGAGAATATCAGACTTAGAAGACAGAGAACAGGAAAGGAAACAGGCAAACCAAAGAAAAGAAGAAGAAATTAGAAATCTAAAAAATATTGTCGGGAATCTACATGATACTATTAAAAAACCTAATATTCGGGTTCTAGGAGTTCCTGAAGGCATGGAGAGAAAGAAAGGATTAGAAGGCATTTTCAGTGAGATACTAGCAGAAAATTTCCCAGGTTTGGAGAAGGACAGAGGCATCTTAGTACAGGAAGCTTATAGAACCCCTAATAAACATGACCAAAAGAGATCCTCACCACGACACATCGTAATCAAACTCACCACAGTGAAACATAAAGAAAAGATTCTAAAAGGTGCAAGAGAGAAACGTCAGATTACTCTTAGAGGATCTCCAATGAGACTCACAGCTGACTTCTCATCAGAAACCCTACAAGCTAGAAGGGAATGGTGAGATATAGCCCAGGTACTAAGAGAGAAAAACTGCCAGCCCAGAATATTATATCCTGCAAAGCTCTCATTTGTGAATGAAGGTGAAATTAAGACTTTTCATAGCAAACAGAAACTGAAAGAATTTGTTGCCACTCATCCTGCCCTGTAAAAGATGCTTAAAGATGTGTTACACACAGAAACACAGAAACATGGTAACCAATATGAAAGAAGGTAAAGGAAGGAAACCTCACAGCAAAAGATCACAGGAAGCTCAATTTCTCTTTGACATAGAAGTAAACTCTGATGTTCTGTTAAAGCAATGTGTTAAAGTAATCTAAAAACAAAAGCAATTCAAATCAATTGGCAATCTACAAAAAGAGTTAAAGATTTTAAAAGCTATTATTAAAATTGCTATATTGGTCTATTATGCTATGTTATATGTGTGTACATATTGTATGTCCACATAGGAAATTTTATTAAGAGTTTTATTTTAAATGGTTTATAGATAAGATTGTCCATAAATTTAAGCTGCTAAAATCAATCAAAGATACATTTTAATTCGTGTGACCTGAATCTGTGTATCATATGTTTTAAACTTGTTGGTAGAAAGAAACTAAAAACATTTTATATGGTTGTGCTTAAGTTTACTGGTTAAACAAACTACACCATGTTAGATATTTAAGAGGTGTTTTCAAATACATGATTCTTAAAATTTATAGAAGGCATTGGACCTTCTGGTAAATGTTTTCTTAAGTTGTTATCTAATGGTTGAAACGGTTTGCTAAGTATTCATGTAATATTGCTATTGTCAGCAAGCGATCTAGGACTTGCTCCCTCATTTCTCTATTCTAAGCCCAACTTGTTCTTTCATTTCTCTATTCTCTTCAAGGTAGGAAACTAATTCTATTATGAAGGAATCTGTAGGACACACAATTTAATCTTTAGACCTTATAAAAGAGATGGCTAACATTTTTCTGTAATAGCATAGCCAAAATAAGAACTTAAATAATAATCTCATAGCTAGATTCACTTCGCCATCAGCGAAGTATACAGTAAGTAGAAAAAACCTCCCTTTCAGACCAAAGGGAAAGAAAGTTTTAAAGTGAGAACATAATTTTCCTCATGGGCATTGTCTACCTTAGAAAAACTACTACAGAACATGCCTGTGACTATAGACTTGTAGTTGAGGCCACCGAAGATTAGAGATGGGATACGGGCACTCCCTTGACTTGCATCCTCTGGTCTGCTTTAACACAAACCATGAGGAAAAGAAAGCTAGGCATCAGAAGCAATGGGTGGCAGGCCTATTAATGGCTGATCTGTACAGTGATCTGCCCTCAAGGAGACCCAACTGGCCAGTCCACTGCAGTGGCTTTCAATGTGGTAAGCCTGGGCTTCAGCAGAAGTCAGCTTGTGAAGAGCCCTGGCAGCTCTGCCAAGAGTTGGATCACTGGAAATGGATCTGCCCTGGAGTCGAAGGATGCCCAGGTCAGAGCCACAGATCTTATTGGCTCTAAGCTGAAAAGCCCTTCACTCAGCCCAACTTCCAAAGTGACCACTGCAGCTGAGGGGATGGTCAAGTAGGGTCAGCAACATTGCAGGCAGAACTGTAAATTTCTTGTTAGAGATGCCACCTGCCTTTACCTGGCCAGCTCTCCTCCCAGCCCAGTCAAGTAATGAAAGTCAACAGAGTGCCTTCCCCTAGGAGGTTCACACCTCCCTTAGGATATACCCCATGTGAAGAGATAGATAGGTCTGGGCCTCTTAACTTACTAGGCCTAAAGCCCACCAGATTATTATCAAGCCCCTTCTATCAGGTTCTATTTGCCTCTCAATCAGAAAACTTAATTGTAGCTTAGACAGCACCTTTCTTAGCTCCTCTAATAATGACTCTGTCCTTTGTTCTAGACCCTGTCTAGCACACTTGGGCCTCATTCCTTTGTAATCATAACCTCTACCACCAATGGCTCTACTCCCAACCTGTGTGTACTGATGGTCCTCTTCCCCACTTAATGCTGTATAATTGTTCAAACCTGGTAAATGCCACTCTTAGGATCATTGGTTACTATCCTCACTCTGTCTTTTATGACCTTGTCTAAATATGATCAGAGTCGGCAAACTTGGAAGGCTTCCATAGCCTTGGCAACTCATGATGACAGCCTAGGGTGGTTACTGGTGCCATAAACTAGAGTGTCAATTTGTTGGGTCAACAACAGGAGCCACTGTGCACTTGCTCCTCATGTGGGATCTCTGTCCTTAATGTGCTGTACATTGTGATTTAATGCTATAACTAGTACTCAAACAGTATGTTTCACTTTGTGTTTCTATGTGGGTGCAAACTGTTGAAATCTTTATACTAAATTGATCTTCTGTATATAAAGAGAATTGAAAATGAATCTTGATGCAAATGGAAGGGGAGAGGGGAGGGTTGCAGGTGGGAGGGACGTTATGGGAGGGGGAGGCCATTGTAATCCATAAGCTGTACACTGGAAATTTATATTCATTAAATGAAAGTTAAAAAAAAAAGAAATGCAAATCAGCACCACAATGAAGTTTCACCTCATTCTAGTTAGAATGGCTTACATACAGAAATCAACTAACAACAGATGCTGGTGAGGATGTGGGAGAAAAGGCACACTTATCCACTGTTAGTGGGAATGCAAGCTGGTAAAGTTACTATGGAAGTCTGTCTGGAGATTCCTCAGAAACCTGAATATAGCCCTACCAGATGATCCAGCCATACTACTCCTTGGAATTTACACAAAGGAAATTAAATTGACAAATAAAAGAGCTATCTTCCCCTAAGTGTTTGTTGCAGCTCAATTCACAATAGCTAAGACATGGAATCAATCAAAATGTCCATCAACAGAAGACTGGATAAAGAATTATGGGATATGTACTCTATAGAATACTACACAGCAGTTAAAATGAAGTATGGTCATTAGCAACAAAATGGAGGAATCTGGAAAACATCATGCTGAGTGAAATTAGCCAGTACCAAAGGGATAAATTTCATATATTCTCCCTGATCTGTGACAGCTAACTGGGTACTTGAAATGAAACCTGTAGAAGTGAAGTGGACACTATGAGAAACAATGACTTGATCAGCCTTTGTCCTGACTCTTGAGGAACAGCTTAGTATTTTATTTTTAGTATTTTCTTGTTCTACTTAATACCATTGGTTGAACTCTTTAATTAACACAGTTATTCTTAGGTGTTTAACTGAAAATTAATCCCTGTTAAAAATAAGAGTGGGAATAAGAGAGGGAGGAAATATACAGTTCCGCACACACTCACTCAGTCTTACCCCTAATGGTAGAGCTAGAAACTTGCCATGGGGCTCCAAATACCATTATTTTGGCATGTACCAATGCTATTTTATTAGTAAAGTGATCAATTAAGTTCATAACTGTTCATAAAGATAGTATTATTAAGTGTCAAATGGATCACATAAAGAAGACCAAGTGCTAATAATAATTGATATGATTAAAAAGGAGAGAATGACCCAACATAGGAAGCAAGATGCACAGCAGACTCATAGAATGGCAGTTGTCCTAAACAGCTCTCTGGACTCAGAATCAGCCCTTACGGCATTCGAATCTGGCTAAAATGCCCATGAGAGTATTTCAGGCATGGAAAGCCAAGACACTGTGGCAAAAAAAAAAAAGACCTAAATGAAAGATCTCTGTGAGTGAGATCCCAGCAGAAAGAATGGGCCATCAAAGAAGGAGGTATCTTTCCCTGAAGGGAGGAGAGAATTTCCACATTGATTATGGTCTTGTCTAAATAAGGTCAGAGTTTGTGAATTCAAGAGGCTTCCATAGCTTGGCTGCTCATGACAAGAGCCTTGGGTGATTACTGACATCATGAATATTAGTGTCAACTGCTAATAACAGGAGTCACTGTGCACTTACTCCCTATGTAGGATCTCTGTCCTTAATGAGTTGTATTATGAGAATTAATGGCAAAACTAGTCTTCAAAAAGTACTTCATATTTTGTGTGTCTGTGTGGGTGCAAACTGTTGAAATCTTTACTTAGTATATACTAAGTTGATCTGCTGTATATAAAAATAATTAAAAATGAATCTTAATGAAGAATGGGATGGAAGAAGTAGTAGGAGATGGGATGGTTTGTGGGTAGGAAGGTTCTTATGGGGGGAAAACCACTATAATCCAAAAGTTGTACTTTCAAACTTATATTTATTAAATAAAAGTTTTCATTAAAAAGTAACATTTCTTTATTGGTTCAGTCTCCATTAAAAATGTACCTTACTAATGGAACTGTCATAAGAAAAAGGAAAGTTGGAGTCAAGTGTGAAAACTTTCTGTTCAGGTTTCATATTTTATCTGCAACTGTTAATATTATGACTTAATATTAGTATGAAATCTGGTGGCATTCTCAGTGAAGTGTCCATTTCAGACCGTAGTGCACAATCAGGCAAACATGTGAACAGTTGACTGAGATGTTACTACTAACAGTGACCCCAAGTTTAGTGTTAACATGTCTTTCCACTGTAGTGTTCACCATGCTGATTGTGTTGACCAATTTTAATGTTGCAAACATGGAATGAAAGACACAGATAGCATTGCTTTTAAGAGATTTGTCTTAACTATGAGACCCTGAATAAAGTGGAATCCTGATTGTTGAATGAGCTTACTGATTGAATTTGCACAGTACCTTCAACTGACTCCATTGTTGGGGATAGAGTGTTCTTTGGCAAGACATGGATTTTTCTGACCTTCTGTATGGAGTGGGCAGTCGATGTTCTTGACCTTCGACTTCCTTTTCGTCTAAAACACTTTAGACAAGATCCTGGAACAGTATGACAATAAAGACAGCTGTTGACATCCCAATGGTGGGAGACCACAGAGAAGTGTTTAATCATTGCAGTTCCTAATTTTCATCCCAGTTTTCACATTCAATCATGCAGAACCATCTTCTAAATCACAGTTGGATGTTAGGCAGATCTTACACTTTGATGAACATTTCCTACCAACAGTTTGCTAGTGTAGCTAAATACCTTTGTTGAGATGAGAGAACAGGGACTTGTGCTTGATGATTCAGATCTTAGAGAGAAGCTGCTTGTACCTGAAAAGTTGCAGAGTCCTCCCACCCCCCCACTCCACCCCACAACCAGCATGTGTCTAAGTTCCCTGTTTTGAGATGTGGAAATATTTATATGGCCCGTGTTGTGTTGTGTTTGAGCTCAAGTGATTAAGAACAAATGAATCTACATCAAGCCTGATTGTCTGAAATTCTTCAATTTTCTCATGCCTGGAAGCACAAGCTGACCACCTGGTAGTGATCGAATGCAGGGAGGATAACTGACCACAGAGGAGAGGATAGAAATTATTCTCCTTCCTTTTGATATGTAGGAAGCTTTACAGCTCATGGACAATCTCGGTCAATCTTATGTTCCTCACATAGCCCCAAGCTATAGGCAGATCAGAGCCCCTTTCATGTGATTTACTATGAAGCAAATTGAAAATTAGGCATTGTCTGTGAGTTGTCCACATTCATAACACTGACAAATCTTGGATCTAGGACAATCTCATCATTGGTTCCCTAAAGGATAGAGGACCATGAATATCTCCACTAGAACCCTGGACTAAGAACTCTAAGTGGCTTTCTGACCTCTTCCAGGGCAGGATTTCCTCGGGAACAGTCTTACTAGGGCAAAGCCCTGGAGACAAGAGAAATCATGACTCAGATGCCTTCCTGACTTAAAATAGGTTTCTATTTTAAGTTTCTAACAGGTTTCTATTCCTGACTTAAAATATGACACTTTCCTCCAGGACATCCTCTCTGAGGGTCTGGAGAAACCCAAACTTATGCCCATCATGGCCCAGCATCTTCACACTATTACTGGCTCAGCCTTCTCCATGGCCAGATGTCCCCACAAGGCCAGTGGTGTACTTGGTTTTAAAGCTGGGTCAAAACTCAGGACATCCCAGAGACACTGCCATGTGAGGGTGAGCCAAGCATTGACTTCTCTGCCGTGGCCAATGCTGCATGAACACTGAACAGAAATTCACCCAAAATGGGGCCATTCCATTGTTGTGGTGCTGGGGGATGGGGAATTTGTGATCAGATTGTTGAAGGGAATTCATGTGGCTCTCTCGGTACTGAACTGGTTAATACTGGGGAGGTTCATTAGAACATAAGGCCAACCCCTCTTCCTGTGTCTCTTCTGTGTGACTCTGCTTGCTCTTCTAATTTTCCATGATGATAGGACACAATATGGACACTTGATATGGGTATCAGATCTTTGAAACCTGGGCTTGAGAATACTGAGCTTATGGGTCTTTCTTTATAGTTTACCTGTCTCATGTGTATTTTTTAATGTCACAAAAAAACCTAATACTCATCCTTCATAGAAAGTGGCTGAGCAGTCTAAAATCTCTGTCTGATAAAAAGACAGTGTCTGTACCAACTCTGTGTGCCCACCTTCATGCCCATGACTTCCCTCACCAAAACCCAGTCCCTAGGAACTCTTCTCCTCTCACTAGACCCTTCAGGGACAGCATATACAGTTCCCTCTCCCACTGGTGAGGCTCATCCACCATCATACTTGCCCCATACAACCTGTGATTCAGGACCCTCTTCTCTCTGTCTTCAGATGTCTGTCCCAGTGACCAAGAGCACTGTCCCTCCTTCCTGTGTTCCTGACAACCCCCAAACAACGGGTTTCATGTGCTTATTCACCCCATGGAAACCCTCCCTGAAATCCCACCCTCTTTCCAATGTGATAAAAATTATTTGGATTCAAACTGTTCTTACAGTCTTGGTCTCAGATGGTGAACTCTACAGACAGAAGAGATTGGCTTCAAAGTTCCTTTTTGTGTGATGTCTATGTGTTTGGTCTTAATTTTACCTGACCTGATGACAGTAGTGTGAGTTTCTTTCATTCATTCTCTGAATAAGTAGTGAACAAACTCAACATTAGGAATACGTACTTTTCAAAATTTAGGAAATATTTTGAAACAACAAACTTAATAGCAGCATCAAAAGTAGAAATTGAGTAATACAAATGACAAATGCGTTTAGAAATCTGTAGACAGCCTGGAATGGGGGAAATGAAAGTTCATGAGGAAAGTGTATTAAGCAAAAGTTAAGTGGCCCATTGGAAGAAACATCATTGTGAAAGTCAGTGTGAACCTACCTGCTGGACAGCAGTTGAGATTTCCCATCTTGGACCACTCTGGATATGACGATACGCACGTTACCACTGCACTCAAGTTTGAACCTTTCAGCTCAAGAGAGTGACGGTTGGAATGGCAGGATGATGTCATTCACCATGTTACCATGGTGACAGGACACCATGAAATTTTTAAAGTGAGCCATACCAGACTTTAGGTGATGCTGTGCTGCTGTCTACATAAATATTTTTGTGTCCAAGCATGTTTTTTTAGAGTCCAAGTTTTGTTTCCTAAACTGACTCCAAGACAGACATGTTATCATTCTCTTCTTGTGAAGGAAGTTGAATGACTTAAAGGACCATTACAGTTGATGGTTAACAGTTTTAACGTGAGGCACATGTACTGAATCATGTCATCTGCAAACATGGCTATTTTGATTTTCTCTTTTATGGGTTGTGAAGCTCATTGTTTCTTTAATTCTGTAATTGCTCATGCTAATACTTTAAACACTATATCAAGTAAGAGTGGTAAAAATTGGCCATCCTATTCTTGTTCTAGATCTGACAGAAAATGCTTTCAAGTTTTATGAATTCAGTATGATACTTGTTGTTTTGTCATATGCATATATATATACACACTTGTAGCTGTATCATTTTGAGAAATTCTCCTTGTATAACTAATTTTTGAGAGTTTTTATAAAGAATGAATGCTGAATCATAGCATATGATTTCCCTGCATCTATTGAAATGATATTGTGTTAGTTCTTCATTCTGTGTCTGATCTTTTTGATGTAGCATTGGACTCAGTTTGCTAACATTTTGTTAAGAATTTCTATTTCTGTGTATATCAGGAAAATTGGTCTAAGTTTACTTTTCATGTTATGTCTTTGTTTGGTTTTGGTGTCAGAGTAACACTGGCCTCATAAAAAGAATTTAGTAGAATACTCTGCCTTGAAAACAGTAATTTCATGGCTGGTGCAGTAGGCTGTGCTGGTCTATGTCCAGCTGCACTTCTTCAAATACATATTATTTATGCATGTATTTAAAATGCATAAAGAACCATACCCAGATTATTTTAGTGCCTAGTTTACATTACTTATTGATATACCTCTAAAATTACAGCTGTATTCTAGACACTTACTGTTAGTTAAATTATTACTCAAACAAATGAAATGTGTTAGCTTAAAACATTTTTAGATATTGGTACAGTTTGATCATTTAAAGCTCCTTAGGTAAAGTATGATTGGAAAACATCCTGAGCATTCTTGTTACAATTATGGCTGCCTGACAACTTAGTTCAAAATCAGAATAGCAATGAAAAGCATCATAGTAAACTCCCTTGCACCCTTTATTGTTATTTTTGGGCAACACTACACATAAGTTCTGGTGAATGTATTGTCATTATGCTTATTTAAATCCTTGATAAAATCATTACTTATTTTGCTTACCTAGAAATTAGATTCAGAGGTAAAGCAGCATTTGTTTGTAATTATTAGTTGGTATTCTCTTGTGTCACCAGATGTGTTATGGGAAATGGGGAGAGTACCACTCAGAGACTGAATTTGGGTAAAACTTTATTGATGAGTTGCAGACTGATTGGCCAGGGACATAGTACATAATTGGGAGCCACACTGTGTTGCTGGTTCCCTGTCTAGCAAGACTTATATGGGGCAAAACCAAAATGTAGGTGGCAGGGTTCGGTTACAATTTTCTGGTGTAATAAGTAGAGGTTTTCAACTATGTTTGCATGAGCTAATGACATTTCTTGGAATTGGCAAGGTTACAGAGGAACTGGCTGTCTTTCAGCTAGGATGTGGTTAGGCAATAGGACATTTCACAGGGTACATGCAACATAGAATTTTTTTAACTGCATGGGTGAGGGTAGGTCACTTCTTGGTCATAAGTATTCAACATGGCATTTGTCCTGCTCTCTCTAACATATGTTTATATCATGTAACAGCTTAGATGAAATATGGAGCTTTCTGTCTGTCTTTGATTTCTCCTGGTTACCAGTATTAATCCCCTCCAAATGTTTCACACAAATGAAAACTCTACGGGATGTAGCCCATTGTATGTACAATTTTCCAGAATTACAAGTTCTGTCCTCAGCTCCCGGGCAGCCCTAGAGAGCTGGTGCAGGCGGCATGGCGGGTCACGTGCTCTCAGCCCGCGTCTGGGCCTGCGGGAGAAGGCCCTGCTGAGGGTCCCCGGCAGTGCCCCATCTGCACAGGCTCTGCCTTGGGCCACCTTAGCCCCAGCTGCCCATGCCAAGGCTGGTGCGGGATGTTTCGGCCAAGACTCTTAGCGCTCCTGGGTTCGGGTGTTCGCTGGCGCCCCGCGACCAGGCAGGGAGCACGAAGACTCCTGCACCCGCAGTCCGAGGACACAGACACCCTGTGGCAGCCCCGTGGCAGGTTCTGATCCTTGTCATTTGTTAGGAGGAACACATGATATATTTAGTAATATACAGTGTTTTCGTAACTAAATGTTGAAATGTGTATTTAAAAATTAGACTATTAAATCTCTATCAGTAAGGACATATATTTTACATTGGGGCATTGATAAGTGTTTTTATAGTTTCTTCAGTAAATTTATTTTTATTCTATACAATTTAAACTGATAGGTGTGAATTTGTTCTAACTTTTATTTGATGAATATTCCCATTTCTTAAGTAAATATTTTTTCTAGATGTTTGATAGTATTGCAGGAGACATGAATACTTTTTGGTATTTCTGTTTTCTCATGTTTTAAATCACTGAACTTTTGACAGATATATTGTAAGTTAGCAATTAAAACATAAATATTTGGGTAAACCTCTAAGGTGTATTAGAAGTTCAGTAATTTTTTTTTTTTTTTTGCTTTCCTTCTGATTTATTTGAAACGCAGTCAAAGCTAGAGAAAGGGAGAGAGCGCGCCCATCCGCTGGGTCACTTCCCAAAAGGCCGGCGCTGGGCCAGGCTGAAGCCAGGAGTCTGGAGTTCCATCCGGGTCCCCCACGCGGGTGCAGGGCCCCCGCACTTGAGCCCTCACCGCTGCTCCCAAGGTGCGCATGCGCAGGGAGCTGGGCCGGGAACACAGTCTGACCCGGGATGCCCTGGTCTCAATCCCAGTACCAAACACGGGCCCCTAGGTCCCCGCAGGACGAGGCACCCAGCGTCTCAGGTCAGAGCTCAGCGGCCTAGCCTGAGAGAGTGTGCGGGACCCCAGGGCAGGCTGGGAGGACGCCCGCTCCCCCCCTTTAGATCCTGGGTTCCAGCTCCAGCTCTGCTCCGGACTCCGGCTGCAGGGGTGGCTTGGGCACTCCGGGCCAGCATGGGGAGACCCCGATGGAGCTCCCGCCCCAGCACTGCGGGCCTGGGGAGTGACTGGGAAGGGAGCTGGGTCTGACTTCCACCCCCAGCACTGTGTCTTCCATGGCACAGCTGTGGACCCCAGTTCCCCCGCTGCTGTCAGCAACATGGCTCTGCCGAGGGGAGGGGGACATGGAGCAGCCCACCGTGACCCCTGGGCCTCTGGCTGTTCACCTCAGGTAAAGGGCGGGGCAGGGGCAGGTCAGGGTGGGCGGAACAGGGGCAGGTCAGGGTGGGCGGGAGGCAGGGCGGGGCGGGCGGGGGCCGGGCATGGGCAGGCTGGCGGGGGCGGGGCCCGTCGCTCGCCCAGGTTCTCCCCCGGCTGGCCCACTCTGGGCCTTCCCTAGGCCCCGGGGCTCCGCAGCCGCCACCACCACACACGTCCATCACCAACACCATCAACACCATCATCATCATCACCACCAATAGGGTGAACAGCGTCACCATAGCGCTCGCCAGACCCGTCCTGCGGGGGCCCGAGGGGCTGCAACACGGCCCCCACCCCAGAGCCCCCGCCCCTCCCCAGTGCCCCCGCCCCTCCCCAACCCGAGGCCCCTCCCCAGCGCCCACAACCCCCTCCCCAGAGCCCCCACCCCTCCCCAGCGCCCACAACCCCCTCCCCAGAGCCCCGCGCCCCTCCTCAGAGCTCCCGCCCCTCCCCAACCCGAGGCCCCTCCCCAACGCCCCGCGGCCCCTCCCCAGAGCCCCCACCCCTCCCCAGCGCCCCCACCCCTCCCCAGCGCCCACAACCCCCTCCCCAGAGCCCCCACCCCTCCCCAGCGCCCACAACCCCCTCCCCAGAGCCCCCACCCCTCCCCAGCGCCCACAACCCCCTCCCCAGCGCCCGCGCCCCCTCCTCCGAGCCCCGCGCCTCGCCAGGGCGGAGACCCCCGGATCCCCGAGGCCCGCGGGGGAGGCCCGGGCCGGGCTCGGCCGCCATGACCGCCCCCCCGACCCGCTGCCCCGCGCAGCTGCGTCGTCAGCAGCCTGGAGTCCTGGTGCCCGAGGACTACGGGATCCTGTACCTGAAGGGCACCACGCCGGCGCAGGATCCGGCTCAGGACGCGCTACCAGGTGACAGACAGGAGGTGAGGGCGCGGCCGGGGCCACGCGGTGCTCCGCGTTCGGTCCGCCGGCCCCTCAGCTGCCCTTGGCTGTGGACGCGGCCCCGGCCCGCCCCTGCCGCCCTACAATCTGTTTCTGGCCACTGCCTGCCACACCTGCTTTCTGTTCATCTCCGCCTCCTCAGTGTCTGGCAGGTGGAGACATGGGAGCTGGAAAACCTTCCGGGCCTGTTCTCTCCTGAGTTTGTCTTGGGCTGTCCCGGTTGTTAGCATGGAGACTTGGTCACCAACAGAAAACTCCCTTTTATGAAAATGCTAGCGTACAACTAAATGGTTTATGCATTTTAGGATTTTCTGTCAGTTTTATAATTTTTTTGAAGAACGAATGATCTGTTTAATCATGGGAAACTATTGTTTCATAACTAAACTTTGAAATACATATTTTGATAACTTTTACTTAATATATATTATTTTGGCATTGATTAGCATTTTAAGTTTCTTTAGCAAAAGTATTTTTATTCTACCAAATCTGCTTTCTGTTCATCTCTGCCTCCTCAATTTCTGTAAGTGTATAAATTTATATATATAGTATATATATCAATGTATAAATGTATAATTTTTTATAAATGTATAAATTTTAAAGGAAAAACCTGTATTATACTTCATTTATTCTTCTTAGTAATTACATTGATAGCATTACACTATTATTATGCAAATTAGGAGTACTGTTGGTTTATATCGTGGCTTCAAGGTGAGTATTTTTCCTAAAAGAAGTACAGAAGATAATTTAGGGAAGGGGCAAGGGGACATTTTATTGTTGGCTAATAGACTGCATAGAACTGTTACACAGCTGTTTAACTGAGACGTTGCTTTGAAATCTCCATTATTTTACTGTGTTTTTAAAATTTTTTCCAGGAGATTCTAATAAAAATGGAAGAAAAACCAAGTTCTGCTTTGGACTCTGAAGAGACTTTTAATTCTTGTAGGTAGGGAGTAAATACAGAGATATATAATATTACAGGATAATGTATAAGATCCAATATCTTAGAGGAGTCTAATCTTAGAATAGCAAGGAATTAGGACTTGTGCTTTTAAAATGTGATAATATTTAAATAGTACTGATATGTGATTATCTGCAGAAATAATGAGTATCAGAAAATGTAATAACCCAAATTCTTGTGAATGAGCTTACATCAGATATCTGTTGCTCTCCTATCCTACAGTACACTAATTAGGACAATGTACATGTAGTATTAACCTTCATTATAATCTGCTTTTTGTTTTTCCCATATATATTTTACAGTACTAAAGACTTCTCTCAGAGTACCTAAGAAAGGTTAAAATGCAAATGTGATTGAATTAAGAGCTGTTTGTTAATGCCCTTTTAGGGCTCTTCAGCCAATAGGGAGGTTACAGCTCAAACAGGAAAGGATTCAGTTGGCAGGGCAACACTGCTGTTAAATGGTTTTATAGTATTTAAAGTGTGAAATTAATATTTTTCTACCCAGTAGGCAGCAGCTCTTATAATGTAATAAGCTTAATTGTGAATTTGGCACTTGGGTTAAACGTAGAATTCATAGAAGCACAGTGCTGGTGCATATTTTCTTATTAATATTAATAGACAAAACCTAGAAAAATGTAGCAGTGTCACATTAAAATAGCCACAGAATTATTGGTAAAATTTGCTTCAGAAGATGAAAATTATTTTTCTGTTGCCATTATAGCTCTTTTAAACTAGCTAGTAACAGGTTATTAAAAAATACATAAATTTTCCAGTGTTCAGAAGTCCTTTTGTGTAACAACTATTTAAACTGCCTCAGAAATCCTAACCTTTCTTCATAATCAGACAGCTCAGGCCTTAAGCCTACCACTGACATACTAGAGCTTATGTCTAGGGTAATGAGTTAGTTTCTCATCTGTAAAAAGGGCATTATATTGTCTGATCTGCTTCCTTCCCACAACTTTTAAATACTGGGGTAAAACAAAGCCTCTTGAAAATCTAAATGCAGAGCATGTTCCACGGCTCCCTAGTCTAATCCTCCGCCTGTGGCGCTGGCACCCCAGGTTCTAGTCCCTGTTGAGGCGCTGATTCTGTCCCAGTTGCTCCTCTTCCAGTCCAGCTCTGCTGTGGCCCAGGAAGGCAGTGGAGGATGGCCCAAGTGCTTGGGCTCTGCACCCACGTGGGAGACCAGGAGGGGGCACCTGGCTCCTGGCTTTGGATCAGCGCAGTGTGCTGGCCTTAGCGGTCCTTTGAGGGGTGAACCAATGGAAGGAAGACCTTTTTCTCTGTCTCTCTCACTGTCTAATTCTGCCTGTCCAAAAAAAAAAAAAGTGCTATCTGGAACTATAACAAATAAATTATGGAACTTAAATCTGTGGACACTAACTACAGCTTCATATGTCTAATACTCACAGATTTATTTTTATGGCCTATGAGGTTTTACAATGATTTGTATTTCTTAGTGGTTTTCTTCATTGATTCAGATAGGTAGAAAACAAATGGATTTAACTCTTGAGACACTTGTAGGGGGTTATATGATGCCTGAATGGTTTTAGGCCACAGCTTGCTTTGGAAGTGTTGATTTAAATTTAAGTATTTGGCTTCCAACTAATTTGCAGTGATGTGTTATGAGAATATATTATTAGTTTTATGCAATACATCTTACAGGTTTTACAGACCAATGTTACATGTTTCCTGTCAAGTTACATGTGAGAGAACACTGCCAGATGTGAAGGAAGAGAGAGAGTGTCCTGTGTGTGCTGCAGTGGATGTTTAACTTAGGGAATGGAGCACACATGGCCACATGGTGGAAGGACTATGGTTTCTCCATCCTCACCTCCTCTTCCCAAGGGCAACTGACCTTCTCCTCTCCAAAACAGGTGAGCCCTTGCCAGCACAGAAGACTACAGACTATTACATTAATCTGTCTAGCTGTAGAACCAGCTGCTTGCATGTTTTTAATTATCTTATTAGATGGTATAACAGTGACCTATGAAATAAACTGAAGGTGAACATATTTAACTTTCCTTTTATTATCCTATGTTTCCCAAAATCTTTTTGATTAGATTATAACTTTCTACAAAAGTTCATAGGAAGTCTGTTTGGTTTTTGATTCATGTAATGCTTTTTTTTAAGGTTTTTAAAGTATAATGTCATAGTGCACAGTATAGAAAATAATTTAATTTCTGTCTCATTTATTGATAGATTTTAGTCTGTTTATATAGTCAAAAAGCCATAGTAAACTTACCTTATTAGGCAATTAAGTTAGATGGAACTCAGACCAATTATTTGGCATTCTCTGAGAAACTCAAAATACTCCTTTATCTTGGCATTGCAGAAATGGCATAGTATAGAATGCAAATTATTGTATCTTTCTCTAAAATAAATTTTAAATTATATTTAACTCTTCTCTAGGTTCTTATATATGGTAGTTGATCACCAAGTTTACTCTATTTTTTAATTTAATTTAACTTGGCATCATTGATGAGTATATTTTCCCAAGCTGTGCTGTTAGGAAAAAATGTATTATTCTCTGATTTTTGACAAAGGGATAATTTTGAAGCAATAATCTTTAAATGTGATGTTGACTTTAAGAGACACACAAAATAATAAAAACTAATGATATTCAATTATAAGTCTTAGCCAATGTTCTATTATAATAATTTAGCTAGGGAACCTGATGCTGAATCTAAGAAAATAAAAAAGTTCCTGAATGCAAGAAAATCATGAAATACTTCTAAGTGTCTTTAGATAATAAATCCTACAACTGATATAGTAGGGTGACTGGAGACTTAATTCTTAAGACATGATATTTGTGAGTCCAGTTTCTTTTTTTTAAAAAATGTATTTGTGGCCGGCGTCATGGCTTAACAGGCTAATCCTCCGCCTTGTGGCGCCGGCACACCAGGTTCTAGTCCCGGTTGGGGTGCCGGATTCTATCCCGGTTGTCCCTCTTCCAGGCCAGCTCTCTGCTATGGCCCGGGAAGGCAGTGGAGGATGGCCCAAGTGCTTGGGCCCTGTACCCGCATGGGAGACCAGGAGAAGCACCTGGCTCCTGGCTTCAGATCAGCGAGATGTGCCGGCCACAGCGGCCATTGGAGGGTGAACCAATGGCAAAGGAAGACCTTTCTCTCTGTCTCTCTCTCTCTCACTATCCACTCTGCCTGTCAAAAAAAAATGTATTCGTACTTTCTGACAGGTGTTTTACTCTGAAGAAATACTAATTTCATATTTCAAAAGAACTTTAATTGAAGAATAAAAGGAGTGTTTCTCTCTCTCTCTCTCTCTCCATATATATATATATATATATATATATATATATATATATATATTTTCTAAGGAAATACAGTAAAAGGCACTTGGCTTCAAATAGTGGTGGTCTAATTCCTTATATTGAAGAGAGCTTCCAAAGTCACTTCCCTTTCTCAATTTGTTCTGTTCTCCATATCACTGAGACATAGACTAACTTGGTAAAATGTCTTTTTATTATTATTCTATTAAAATATTTTTATTAGCATGCAATACTTTTGTGGTACAGTATTTCAGTACATATACAAAGCATACATCAATCAAACCAGGAAAATAGTTTTTCTATGTCCTTAGCTTTGTTCTGGTAACTACTAGTTGCTCTCTCCTGGTTCTTTGTGCAGTGTATAATACATTATTGTGAGCTGCAGTGGAACAGGAGCACTGTGCTGTGAACACTGGAACCAGTGCCTTCTGTCTGTGTTTGGTGCCTGTTATCCAGTCTCCTTCCATTCTCTCTTGCCACACCCTTCCCAACCTCACTGTGGTTTTGATTTACATGTCCCTGAAGGCTAGTGATATTGAACATTTCTTCATGCTTTTGTTTTCTTTTTGTGTTTCTTCTCCGGAGAAATATCTATTCAGATACTTTGCCTGTTTGGTAACTGGATTTGTGTTTTTGTGGTGTTTGGGGTTCTGTATATGTTCTGAGTCATAGTCCTTTGTTAGATGCACAGCTTGTAACTGTTTTCTGTCAGCTGTGCTTTGTTCCTTTTGCTGTACAGAAGCTTCTTAGTTTGGGATGATGATCACATTTGTATGTTTCTCCTTTCCTCTCTGCTCTTAGGGTCTTAGGGTCTTTTTTTTTTTTTTTTTTTTTTTTGACAGGCAGAGTGGACAGTGAGAGAGAGAGACAGAGAGAAAGGTCTTCCTTTGCCGTTGGTTCACCCTCCAATGGCCGCCACAGCTGGTGCGCTGCAGCCGGTGCACCATGCTGATCCGATGGCAGGAGCCAGCTGCTTCTCCTGGTCTCCCATGGGGTGCAGGGCCCGAATACTTGGGCCATCCTCCACTGCACTCCCTGGCCACAGCAGAGAGCTGGCCTGGAAGAGGGGCAACCGGGACAGAATCCAGCACCCCGACTGGGACTAGAACCCGGTGTGCTGGCGCCGCTAGGTGGAGGATTAACCCAGTGAGCCGCGGCACCAGCCCTTAGGGTCTTTTTCAAAAAAATTTAATGTTTGCCAGTGTTTTCCCCCAGTGGTTTCATAATTTCAGGACTTACATTTATATATCTTTTCCATTATGAGTTGATTTTAGATTATGGTGGGAGGCATGGGATGAAATTTTGGATTCTGGGTATGGATTTTCTATTTTAAAGTTTTATTTATTTTTACGTGAAATACAGAGTTATAGAGAGGCAGAGGGAGAGAGAGGTCTTTCATCTGCTGGTTCACTCCCCAGATGGCCACAATGGCCAGAGCTGCACTGATCAAAAGCCAGGAGCCAGGAGCTTCTTCCAGGTCTCCCACGTGGGTGTAGGGGCCCAAGAACTTGGGCCATCTTCTTCTGCTTTTCCAGGACACAGGAGAGAGCTGGATCAGAAGTGCAGCAGCCAGGACTGGAACCAGCGCCCATATGGGATGCCGGCACTGCAGGTGGTGGCTTTACCTGCTAAGCCACAGTACTGGCCCTGTGGGTATGGATATTTAGGTTTAGGTTTCCCAGCACCATTTATGGAAGAGACTATCCTTTCTCTGGTATGAGTTTTGGTAGATTTATCAAAGAGCAATTAACTGTAGGTATGTAGATTTATTTTTGAGATCTCTATTCTGTTCCAATAGTCTATATTTCTGTTTTTATGCTGATACCATACTATTTTGATTACAGTAACTCTATAATATGTCTTGAAATCTGATGTTGTGATGCCTCCAACTTTGTTGTTCAAGATATCTTTATGTATTTGGGTTCTTTTAAAGTGCTTCTATATGAATTTTAGGATTGGTTTTTCTAGTTCTGTGAATAATGTCTTTATTATTTTGGTGGTAATTATATTGAAGCTGTGAATTGCTTCAGGTAACATGGACTTGTACTAGTATTAATTTTTCTAATCTGTGTACAGAGAAGAACTTTGTGTTTTCTTTTGTCTTCTTCACATTCTTTCATCAGTGTTTTGCAATTTTCATTGTAGATATCTTTCATGCCCTTGGTTAAATTTATTCTGGGTGATGGGAGAGCAGATCTTGGCCTCACTGTTAAATTGTTAAGACTCTTCGTGTCCCATTTGGAGTGCCTGGGTTCAATACCCGATTTCACTACTTACTCCAGCTTCCTGCTAATCCAGACCCTCAGAGGCAATGGTAATGACTCAAGTAATTTGCCTTCCATTTCTGGGACCTGGGTTGCGTTCTTAGATTTTAGGCCTGACCTAACCCTTTTTGTTGTGGGCATTTAGAGATTGAACCCAGGAGTGCAGTGGAGGTTAGCCCAAGTGCTTGGGCCCTGCACCCCATGGGAGACCATGAGAAGCACCTGGCTCCTGCCTCCGGATCAGTGCGGTACACCGGCTGCAGTGTGCCAGCCGCAGCGGCCACTGGAGGGTGAACCAATGGCAAAGGAAGACCTTTCTCTCTGTCTCTCTCTCTCATTGTCCACTCTGCCTGTCAAAAAATAAAATAAAAAATTAAAGATATCTGTGGTCATAGAATTAAATTTTTATGGCATTTATTGGGGGAATATTCAAATTATTAGGAATATAGATAACACAATAGCAAATTTAATATACCAAAGGGAAAATCAGGACCAGGTTTAGGTTCTATTAAAGTATTTGAACTTTAAAATAGTTTAAAATTTTTGTAATAGGGTCACTTTTAGCTTACAGAGTTTTGATGAAAATTTAATTTGGAAAAGGAAATAATAAGAAAATGGTTAATCTTTCATTGTGATTTGGAGAAACTATTTTTGAAAAATTAGTAAGAAAAATACTACTCCTGGAGCCAGCACTGTGTGCAGCTGGTTAAACTGCTGCCTATAGTGCCAATATCCCATATTGGCACCAGTTCAAATCCCGGCTGCTCCAACTCTGATCCAGCTTCCAGCTACTGTTTCCGGGAAAGATGGTGCAGTAGAAGATGCCTCAAGTGCTCAGGCCCTTGCACCCCTGTTGGAGACCCAGATGAAGTTCCTGGATCCTGGCTTTAGCATTGACCAGCCCCAGCCAATGTAGTCACTTGGAGAGTGAACCAGCATACTCTAACCAACCAGAATATAATCAGAAACTTAGAAATAGAGGAGAATAATTGGATGGCTGAAAGGCCTGTTGATTAAAGTCACAGGAAGGCTTTACCAATCAATCCTATTTTCTTCCATTTAGTCTTATTTCTCATTTCTCCCTTTATTTAAACTTTAAGAAGATGATAGTTTATGATGTCAAAATAGACTGAAATATGCAATAAATGTAAAGTCTGAGCAAATGACAAAGGTATATAGATTTGAGATTTCTAAAAGCTAATGTCCAGTAGTCTCCTCTTATTCCCTAGTACATTCTAAGACCTCAGGAGTGTTGTGTACATCAGTAGATGCATGAAACCACAGAAAATTCATGCCTTGGCCCTCCAAACTAAGTCCTTACTATCACATACTATGGCTTAAACTTCTGTAATTTTAGGCGCAAGGCTAAACTAGCCTGACATTCTTTTTCTCCTCTCACAAAATCATTGATAAAAGTTTCATCCCTAATGTAGGTCAACATCAGGGTATATTTTTTTTTCTTTAATAAGTCAAACTGTTTTACCTTTTTAGTTTGCTTTTCTGTGAGATACCTGAATTACCACATCACTATTCTTGTGCTTTGGAATCATTATTAAACAGAATAAAGCTTCCTTGAGCATAAGCATTGTGACTTCCTAACACCCACTCTGATGACTTGAAATGGCTCCCAAGTGGCTAATGGGTGGTAGTGTGCACAGCATGGATACACTGAGCGAGACAGAGCAAAATGGCGTGAGATTTCATAACGCTACTCATTACCACATACAGTTTACAACTCTGAAATTGTTTATTTCTGGAATTTTCCATTTAATATTTTTGGACCCTCATTGACCAGGCATAACAAGCCATAGAAAGCGAAACTGCACATAAGTGAGAACTACTATATGAGCATTAAATGGACTGGTAACAGATAGCCCTGATGGGCATATGAGAAATGCCTCTAAAATAGAAAGGAGAGGTCTACAGACAAAACCATTATTTAATGTAGGGACACATAGCCATGTATTTTTGAACTGTACACCACATATGGGCAAAAACAACTTTTAAGTTTTGGAATGTATTGGTACTCTGCCTGGCGCTGCAGGTGGATGAAGGGTGTTCAGCCAGTAAAGTGTATGCAGATCTTCCAAAATCTTAAAAATCTGAAGCACTTCTGAATCTTAACCATTTTGGATAAGGATGTTCACCTTGTAATGATTTTTAGTGAGTTTTTTAGGAGGCTTAGGTGGTGATGTACATCTGCAGAAGCCTCTGTGAATTGTTTATTCAAGTACATTAATCCCAACAAATTTGAAGTACATATTTGACCTTAAACTAAAGTTGATCACATGACCCATTTACTTTCTTTTTAATCTGTCCTTTCTTGGTTCTTTTAGACAATCTGTTGCTGAGTCTGGTTATATCCACATCTGGTTCAGGGTCTTTCCAGCAATGCCACCATTGGTACCTAATAGAACTAACACTGTTGCCACTGAAGATGGTCTTTCCTCACTTTCACATGTGTATGTGACAAGAGTTTGGTGAGAGGAGACAGTGGCTGAGGGTGGTGGCAGTGACAGAAATACCATGGGAAAAGGCAATGAGAGGGATGGGAAAGAAAAAGAAACTATTACATACTTATCTGATAGTTCTGACTAGTGCCACTATGCATTTAGAATTATGACATACTGTATAGAAGCCTCTTTTAAGGAATTACTTTGATTTATTTTATGAGTTAACTTAAAAAGTTTTTTTTAAAATTGAATTGTATTTAGTTACACAGAAATGCACAAATACACACACTCAGTGAGAGAGGAAAGAGGAGAGAGAGAGAGAGAGAGAAGAAAGAAGAGAGATAGAGAAAGCTTAGATCCCCTAGTTGGGGTGGAGAGAGAGAGAGAGAGAGAGAGAGAGAGAGAGAGAGAACAAGCTTAGATCCCCTAGTTGGCTCCCCAAATGTCCACAGTGGCAGTTAGGCCATGCAAACACTGGAGCTGAGAACCAATTCAGGTCCCCTCCTAGGTGGCAGGGACCCAAGTACTTGAGCTATCACCTGCTGCCTCCCAGAGTGTACATTAGCAGGAAGCTAGAAATGGGAGTAGAACTGAGATTCAAATCAGACACTGATATGGGATGTGGGCATGTTAACTGGCTTTTTAACCACCAGGTCAAATGTCTGAACCTTTTTACTTTTAATGTTTGTTTTCTTTCTCCAGTTGTACTACATATGATTATGTATCACGTGTATATTTATCTTTATATTCCTTGAGACTTTACAGTTTTGCTTTAAAACCAGTGTGTGTGTGTATCTGTGTGTGTATGTGTTTGTGTGTGTGTGTGTGTTATCATTGTTAAAACATTTTGAGCTTCACTGTCCAATATGGGAACCATTAGCCATATAAATTTTGACTTAAATTAGTTAAAATTAAATATGTAATTCTTCAACTGCATTAGCCATATTTCAACTTCTTAATTACTATGTGTGATGAGTGGTTACCATTTTGGACAGTTAGTTATGGAACATTTCTGTGTTCTCAGAAAATTTTGTCGGATAGTGGTGGTGTAGAACTTGTGCAGTGAATGATGGATTCACTTAAAATGTAACTTATTTTCATCTTTAAAAAGAAAATATTTAACAGAAACATCTATTTCTATTTTTATAATATTCCATAAGTCTATCCAGCGTTGGAAAACATGCTTTAAGAGATAAGATGGAGACCAGCATCATCGCGCAATGGGTTAAGCCACCACCTTTGACAGCAGCACCCTGTACAAGGGCAGGTTTCAGTCCCAGATGCTCTGCTTCTGATCCAGCTCCCTGCTGATGCCTGAAGAAAAAGCAGTGCAAGATGGCCCAAGTACTTGGGCCCCTGCCACACATGTGGGAGAATGGATGGATTTCCAAGCTCCTGGTTTTGGCCTTGCTCAGCCCTGGGTATTGGGGCCATTTAGGAGGTGAGCTGGTGGAAAGAGGATCTCTCTCTATCTCCCTCCTGTCTGTGATTCTACCTTTCAAATAAATAAATCCTTTTTTTAAAAAAAGAGATAAAATGACCTTTTAATTAGGTCTTGGGATTTTACTAAATAAATGCCTATTTTTTTTTTGACAGGCAGAGTGGACAGTGAGAGAGAGAGACAGAGAGAAAGGTCTTCCTTTTGCCATTGGTTCACCCTCCAATGGCCGCCATGGCCAGTGCACTGCAGCTGGCACACCACGCTGATCCGATGGCAGGAGCCAGGTGCTTCTCCTGGTCTCCCATGGGGTGCAGGGCCCAAATACGTGGGCTATCCTCCACTGCACACCCTGGCCACAGCAGAGAGATGGCCTGGAAGAGGGGCAACCGAGACAGAATCCAGCACCCCAACCGGGACTAGAACCCAGTGTGCCGGCACCGCTAGGTGGAGGATTAGCCTATTGAGCCATGGCGCTGGCCATAAATGCCTATTTTTAAATTGTTGGAAAATAATTTGTTCTTGACTGTATAAGTATTTCCTTTTCTGTACTGCTTACATTACAAACTGTGTGGCCAATTCTTTACCTTGTTATAGAAAGTTAGACATCAAGCTTATGGCAGTTATCCTACATACCAACGTAAATGAGGTAGGATGGCAGTAAGAAGAGCGTGGGGGAGATATGCAGAGAAACGTCTCAAGGAAGGGCATTCTTCCTTATGTATTAATGATATCAGAAAGGCCTTTAGGGGCAAGTATTTGGCCTATCGGTTAAGATGCCTACATCTCACATTGGAGTACCTAGATTTGATCCCTAGCTCCAGTTCCCGATTTCAGCTTCTAGCCAAGGTGGACCCTGGAAGACAGTGGTGATGCCCAAAGTACTTGAGTCCCTACCACCCATATTGGAGCTGTGGATTGAATTCCTGGCTACCAGCTTTGGGCTGGTCCAGGCCTGGCTGTGCAGGCATGTGGGGAATGGGCCAGTGGATGGGACATCTCTTTTTCTATCTCTGTTTCACTCTATATCTCTCTGTCTCTCAAGTAAATCAAGAAAAAAATCAAAAGAAATCACAGTAGACCACAGAATAGAAAATTTATTCACTTCAGATAATTTCACAGAGATTTCCTGGTACAGTATCCTTTCCTCACCTCATTCCTAAATGTTGATCCTGTTTTAAAAAAATAACATAATGACATGTTATATATTACAGTTTTATGAAATTAAAAAATGAGGTAAAAACATTCCATAAAATTAAACTTATGCACATTTTCTTGATTGCTTTTATGAAAGAATAATTGAATGTCCCAACTTTAATGTGACCTTAGAGACTGCTAAATTTTAGTTTTGAAGGAAAAAAATATGTTTTTGTACAAAATCAGGCATTATATCTGACAGTCCACAAGGTTTTTTTAAATTCAGTTCTTTATGTCCTTGTGGATATTGAGGTGGAATCTCAGGATTTCTCAGTTCAAACCTTAACCTAAAATCATCGTAACTTTAGCAGTCAGTCCCTCATGCAGGGAAGTGTTCGTTGCTTTTGTTTCAGTGGGGCCTCATATGGGAACATGTTTCATCTAGACATATGAAGATATTTGTATTAGGCAGATGATAATTGTGCATTCTGTCTTTATATGCATTTAAAATGTGTCAGTGATGTGCCCTGATGTTTCATTATGGAGGGAAAAAAGCACTCCCAGGCCACAGCAGAGAGCCGGACTGGAAGAGGAGCAACCAGGACAGAATCTGGCGCCCGGACCGGGACTAGAACCTGGTGTGCCGGCGCCACAGGCGGAGGATTAGCCTACTGAGCCACGGCGCTGGGTGTACATCATTTTTTAAAACAATTAAATTTAACAGTGAGTGGCCGCCGCAATTGCCACTGCTGCTGAGGCGGAGGCCATGGAGGCCATGGAGGCCATGGAGGCCATGGAGGCCTTGGAGGTGGAGGCCGAGGCCCCTGCGCAGGGGGCATGCCCAGGGCTCAGGCCAGGCCTCAGTTGCCACGGTGCAGCCCCACCATGGAGCAGAGCCTGCAGATGGAGATCCCCATCTTCGGCCACGGCATCTTGGAGTGCCTCAGCGAACAGCGGCTGCAGGGCTGCCCTGTGACGTGTCGGTGGTGGTCAGTGGTCAGGCCGCGCTGGCCGCCTGCAGCTCCTACTCCTATTCAACAGCAGCCGCAGCGCCGCGGTGGACCTGCCGGCGGCCATGCAGCCACTGTCGTTCCAGCAGACCCTGAGCTGCTACACGGGCCGCTGAGCACGAACATGGGGGACCAGTTCCTGCTCATGGACACAGCTGGCTTCCTGCAGATCCAGGAAATCCTGGAGAAAGGGGCCAAGTTCTTCCTGAAGGTGAGCTCCTGGAGTGGCATCTCCCAGGGCCTGCACGCCGAGGGGCGCCCTAGTCCGAGCCGCAGAGCCCTGTGGTGCAGACTTCCAGCTGGCCGGCCTGCAGCTCGCCGCTGCCCCTCGTGTCGCGGGTCAGGACGGAGCAGCAGGAGTCGGACTCAGTGCAGTGCATGCCTGAGGCCAAACGACTGTGGGACGGTGGCCCCAAGGAGGCCGGGGGCTGCGGCAGCAGTGGTGGTAGCCGCAAGATGGCCAAGTTCTCCGTGCTGGACCTGGCGGCCAACAGGCAGCCCCCACAGCAGGCCCCCACCAGGGTGGCCTTGGCCATGGGGGTGGGGCAGGGCAGCCAGCCAGCGGGGTGGTGGCAGCAGCTGCGGGCGTGGGGAGTGGGCCCAGCATGTCAGAGCGCAGGAGCCCGGGCACCTGGAGCGCCTACACCAGCGACAGCCCAGCTTCTACCACAAGGAGGAGGACATGGGGGAGGAAGGCTAGGACGAGCAGTGCCGGCAGATCTGCAACAGGTACACCGTGCACAGCGCGATGAATGTGGGCCCGACAGCTGAGAAGGTTGAGGCCCTCCCGGAACCTACAGTCGGATCCGGGTGTGGCAAGATTGGCGTCGCTCCCGGCCCAGCTCATCGACCAGATCGGCACCCGTTGTCATCCCAAGCTCCAGGACGAGGTGGCAGGTGCCAAGGTGTGCATCAGAGGGCGCAGCTCAGGAACCCGGCACAAGGTCTTGCCATGGTCGCTCATCGCCGCCTCCTTTGACCTGAACGCACTGGCCCACAGCTGTGGCACCAGAAACCGCTGGACAGCCGCGCTCTCCACGCTGTCCAGTACCACTGCCGGAACTTCAAGGAGAGCGAGAGGAACACCATCGCGGCCGGCGTGTGCCCCGACGCATGCCGGATTGTGCGCCAGAGCTGGATGCCCAAGCTAAAGCTGCTCACCTGAGGGTGACCCTACACCACCTGCATCAGGGACTCAGGCAAGATGGAGCTGGAGGTGACAGGCAGGGAGTACGGCTTCCAGCTGGCCAGCTATGGGGCAAGGTGGCCCCTCCGCGGAGGCCCTGCAGTAACTGTGCCCACATACCCCACCCAGGAGGGCCATCACACTCCCCCTACCTCACCCAGGGGGGCCGTCACACTCCCCCACCCCACCCGGGAGGGCTGTCACACTCCCCCCACCCCACCCAGGGAGGCCATCATACTCCCCCACCCCACCCGGGAGGGCCGTCACACTCCAACCACACCACCCCCATGTCCTGTCACACTCCCCCCACCTGGGGGCCCATCACACTCCAACCACGCCACCCCAATGTCCTGTCACATTCCCCCCACCTGGGGGGGCCGTCACACTCCCCCACTCCACCCTTCTGTCTTGTCACACTCCCCCACCCCACCCAGGGGGGGCATCACACTCCCCCCACCCCACCCAGGGGGCCATCACACTCCCCCACCCCACCCAGGGGGGCCGTCACACACCCCACCCCACCAGGGGGGCTGTCACACACCTGACCCCACCCGGGAGGGCTGTCACACTCCCCCACTCCAACCGGGAGGGCCGTCACACTCCCCCACTCAACCCGGGGGGGGCTGTCACACTCCCCCCACCCCCATGTCCTGTCACACACACCTTGGTCAGCAGCTACTGTCTGTCCCTCCCCAGGCCCCGCGGGGGGGGCACTGCATGCTCCTGGGCCCCCCTCCCCTGTCCCAGCTCCTTCCCCATTGTGAGAGGCCAGGAGAAGTCAGCAAGGGTGGGCAGGTGGGTGGGGGGCAGGCCCGGGTTTCCTTCTTCCACACACAGTTCCCCCCTTCCCTCACCCCAAGCGTTGTGCCCCCTCACTCACTAATTCAGGCACAGGGCAGGAGCCTGCCTGGCGGAAGTCCTTCTTCAGACTCCGCTGGGACTCGAGGGGGGCTCTCAGGACCCCTCCCCATCCCCCAGTGCTTCCAGGCCTCCAAAAACCGCCTCCCTGCCTCTTTCTCAGTCCCTGTGCCTGGGGGCTGGGGGTGGCAGCCCAGCACCCTGCTCTTACCCCTCCATCTAGCCTGTTTGCCCCTCCCCCATCACCTGGAGCCCAAGGGAGGGAGATCCTCAGCCAAGGAGGCTCTTGGGGCGCCCACCTCAGGCTAGCGGAATGTGTGTGTGAGTGTGTGTATGTCTGTGTGTGCGCATGTCCATGCAAATTGAATGAAGGTAAAGAGGCAGAATTGGACCAGGGTGGGCATGGGGGGAGTAGGCTGGGAGGGGCAAGGTTGCTGCCCTGCCCTCCACTCCCCGCCCCTGCCCTGCTGCCACCCCACCCCTGGACAGGGCCCCCAGCCCCTACCTGTGTACATAACTTTTTAAAACATTTTTTAGCGAATGAAATATTGAAGTGTAAGATTTTCTTTTATTTTTCAAACCACCGGGACTGGGTATGACCCCACCCCCCCATCTCCAGGTCCCTGGTGGGGGTGGGACGCAAGTGGAAGGCAGGATACTGGGGGGGCATGTACTGGGCAGGCAGGCAGAGTGTGCGTGGAGTGTGCCTGTGTGTTCCTGACACGGGTCCCATGGGTCTGACCCTCTCCCCTCCCTCCCTCAACTCCCCCCCCCACTGCTGTAGTTCAAGGAAGGTCCTGGCCTTGGCTGGTTGGGTGAGCCTGGTTACCCCAGGGGCAGAGCAGGGTCCACTTGGGCCGCTGGCAAAGTTTTTTCTCTCACCATTCCTCTCCTTCTCCTCGCTCAGGGCAAGTGTGTGTGTACGTGAGTGTGCATAAGTGGGTGTGTGTACACGAGTGTGTGTAAGCAGGTGTTTGTACCTGCACATGCGCACACAGAGTGTTCTCCCCGCCCCCATTACCCGGCCTTTCTGCCCCCTGCCTCTGACTTCTGTGTGCCCCTTGTACCCAAAGATCTTGCTTTCCAGAGGAGTCTTTTTAGGGGAGGTTCTGGTGGGGGGGCCGGAGGGGGTCACCCCTCACTGGACCCTTCCAACAGCGTGCCGCCAGCCTGCTTTGGGGGGAGTCATGGCGCTCTTTTCTCTTAGCCCGGCCCGCGCCTTAGCCCCCAGCCAACCCGAGGGTGTTTGTGGTGCGGGGTAGTCGGCACCCTCTGCTAAAGCGCAAACATCTTAGTTCACGCCACCCCCACCCCAGCGCCGACCCCAAAGCACAATATCCTGGTGACACTTAGCAAGCAGCTGGGGCCGGGGGCAGGCAGGGGGCTCCAGCCAGACCCTCAGAAGACAGTGGGCATGCCCAGGTGTGCCCAGGCCTCACAGGCCTGAGTAGGGGAGACTGGCTCTCTGGAGCCAGGGTCTCCTCCCTCTCCACCTTTTCCCACGGTGGGGGCACTCCGCTGTACCCGGGCCAGGTGGCAGAGCCCAGTGGTCTTCAGGGATCCCGGGAGGTGGCCCCTGGCTCCTGGGACTGAGAGGGGACTACCCACCAGGAGAGCCAAAGACCGGGCTGTGCCTTAGCCCAGGAGCCCCTGGGCGGCCAGCTGCTGTCCCTCCTTGCCCTGCCCTGCACCCCATGGTTGCTCACCCTGGGCAGCCAGGAAGGAATGCAAACAGGGGAGAATCATCCACGGACATTAAAAAAAAAATTGAAAGAAAAAATAAAAAAGACTGTAGGGTCTTCCCCTACCTGCGCTCCCTTTCCTCACCCGGGCCCCCAAGCCCCTTTTCACGCAGGGCCAATCGCCCCGACACCTGGCCCCACGTGAAATGCCAAGGCCCTCCCTTCTCGCCCCCTCCTCGGGCCCGGAGGTGAGATTGCACATGAACTTCTGTAAACGAGGAGCGTCGTCAGGAAATGTGAACCCCAGAGTGTCCGTGATAGAATAAACTAAACGCCTTTGTAAGAGAAAAAAATTCAAGTCTCATGACAATTTATGTTCATATCTTTGGAAAATATGACATTAATATGATTAGAAATAGATATTCCTCTGTAATCAGCTACATGTACTTACTATTTATATGTATTCATTGCATAGTCTAGTGCATTTCCATGTCAGAGAAAACTATTGCGGGACATGGCGCTATCTAAGCAGGAATTCTCGCTGCTGTTAAAGTTTGATTCCCTGAGAAATCATGATGACATTCATGGCCGTTGTTATTAGTCAGGCACAGTGTTCCTTTCTGAGGACAGGGATAGGTTCAGAGTCCTTCTCAACACAGTGGCTCACGACAGCCTCTGGTCCATTAACATCAGTGTGGAGATGAAACCTAGATAGGGTGCCTCTCCCAACTTGGGTGCTGATTGTTTTCAGGGATCCAGTGCCTGCAAGGTAGAATAGTTACCACTAGATGGCAGTCCAACCTTTAAAAGGAATCCTTCAATGCCCATGCCTCTAAACTAGTCCATTCAAGGCTTTTGTACACCTAAGTGACCCAGGTTATGAACCGTCACAACAGCTGTTGTTAACCTACCTTCTGATTGCAACTGGTGAAAACTCATCTCCATGTCCTTAATTGTGGTACTCAAAAATGAAAAATTTGGGGAAGAAACCACAGATTTCAACCTTGCCTTGTTGCTAGAAGCAATTTTGCCCATAATATCTGGAGTATCATGTGTCCTTTTAGTGTCTCTTGCCTTCCATCTTATTCCAGGGAGGTGTGTTTTCTAATTCTCATTCCTTTTTTCTCTCCACCAGTTATTTAGTTTTCTTCTGAACCTTAGATTCCTCATTTGGAAAGGAAGATTAAAAACACTCTCTCAGAGGGTTATTGTAGAGGGTAGAGGTGAATTATGGAAAATATTTTTTCATAAACAGGTTTTTTGACATTGTAATGACATCATTGTTAGAGTTTTGCTATTTATTTGTGCTCTCTCTCTCTCTTCTTCCCTCCCTCCCACCCACACACTCCTTCTCTCCACATACCTCTATTGTGAGTATTCAAAAAATTCATGAAAAATGTGTCTTAAGAAAGAACTATGCATGAATTTTGAAATGTTTGCACTGAAATAAACTTGTCCTTTTAAAACAAAAAAAAATATTTATTTACTTTATTTACTTATTTGAAAAAGTTGGAGAGAGAATCTTCCATCTGCTGGTTCACTTCCCAGATGACTGCAATGCCCATTTTTGGGCCAGGCTGTAACCAAGAGCCAGGAGCTTCTTCCTGGTCTCCCACATGGCTACGGGGGCCCAAATACTTGGGCCATCCTCCGCTGCTTCCCCAAGCACGTTGGCAGGGATCTGGATTGGAAGTGGAGCAACCAGGACATGAACCAGCTCTCATAGGGGATGCCTGTGTCACAGGTGCCAGCTTTACCTGCTACGCCACACTGGTCCCTAAATTTGTCTTTTAATACTATTTTCCATGAACTTTTTGAAGTACTCATATATATGTTTTTATATGAAACAAAATTTAGCAATATCTTTTTATTTTGTTAATGAACTGAAAAATTCCACAGCTCTCTCCTTGATATTCCCCATTTTTTCACATGTGTTACTGAAGTTCAGGAGAAGGCCCACTATTCATTTTGTGATGTAAGAAGCTTTCATTTGGGCCTAGCTCCCCAGAAGTGCTAAACCTTTCAGCATTTTTCTTTCCGGGGTTCTCGTAACCTCTAATCGCTTGGTGCTAGTATTTCAGTTCCACAGGTGCTGCAATTATTTTATAGCCTCAGTTTTAATTTTGAAGTATGAAACCATTTTTCCCTCCTCTATACCTACCAGAGTGCTTTGTATCAATCAAATTTGCACATCCATTGTTCCACTCCCTTCACTTCTTCCTAAAAAAAAAAAAAAAAAAAAACAACAAAACACTATGAATCTAAGGGCATAGTAGGCACTTAATTAATGTTTATTTACCACGTGTCACAATTTATTGATGAAATACTATTCCATGGGACGAAAAGACAGTGAGTAGATTGTCTTGCGGCCTTTCTGCTCCTCTGTTATTAGAGCTCTTCATCAATGTGAGATTGTTATGCCTTAATCAGAACTTAAGTACCCATGAATACATTTAAATGATTGTAAATTTCAGAGATAATGTTTCCAATTCACATACCTTAGTCTTTCTCTGTATCAAGGTACAGGGTGTTATTTAAGCTAACAGATAATTATCTTTCATTACATTAGCAGTATGCAACTTGACCTTAAAAGCCTGCTTAACTTAACAAGATGGCAATGAATCCAGCCACCAGCTGTGCCTCCCTGTA
The DNA here is from genome assembly GCF_033115175.1 of Lepus europaeus. Taxonomy (NCBI): domain Eukaryota; kingdom Metazoa; phylum Chordata; class Mammalia; order Lagomorpha; family Leporidae; genus Lepus; species Lepus europaeus. Next base: position 68,493,145 of record NC_084844.1, read on the forward strand.
CTCCACAGTTCTTGGTACCTGTGAATGGATCTTGATTTTGGAAGATTGAAGGAGTCCTTCATATTCCCGTGGTATCCAGAATTATTGGTGTTTTCAGGCCATAGCACTGCAAGATCTCTCATGAATTTCTGTTGGACTCAAAATACTTTTGAAATCTGTGTTTTTGTTCTGATTGTTCCTAGACCTACAGGTATTCATGCATTTCTGAGATGTGTTCCTCTGATGTGCATATGTGCCCATTGCTTATCCTGTCTCAGATTATAGCCAAAAACTAGATGAAAACAAAATTTCAGCAGTATGAGATTTGAATGTACATGAAACTGTTTAGAAGTAGAACATATTTGGCCGGCGCCGCGGCTCAATAGGCTAATCCTCTGCTTTGTGGCACCGGCACACCGGGTTCTAGTCCCGGTCAGGGCACCGATCCTGTCCCGGTTGCCCCTCTTCCAGGCCAGCTCTCTGCTGTGGCCAGGGAGTGCAGTGGAGGATGGCCCAAGTGCTTGGGCCCTGCACCCCATGGGAGACCAGGAGAAGCACCTGGCTCCTGCCATCGGAACAGCGCGGTGCGCTGGCCGCAGCGCGCCTACCGCGGTGGCCATTGGAGGGTGAACCAACGGCAAAAAGGAAGACCTTTCTCTCTGTCTCTCTCTCTACTGTCCACTCTGCTTGTCAAAAAAAAAAAAAAAAAAAAAAAGAAGAAGAAGTAGAACATATTTAACGTGCTATAAGTTACACAAATGAAGTAAGATGGTTTAAAAAGAAAACAAGCCAAGATTTCAGTGACTATTTTTTTGACCTTATAGTGACTAAAGTTTTCTTAACAATGGAAAAAGCAACAAGAGAAAATAAAGTTACAACTAAATTATACATGAATTAAAAATTTTCAATGTTTTAAAAATCTAAACAGTTTGATAAAAAAAAAGTTCTGGCTGATAAATTTTTGATGTCTTTGATGTGTGAAAAACTTTCTTCTTGATCATTAAGGCATACTAAAATAAAAGCAATATTACAATTATTATTAAAAACAATGTTAATTTTAAAAAGATTTTGTTTATTTGAAAGGCAGAGTTACAGAGAGAGGGAGAGAGAGAGGGAGAAAGAGATCCTCCATTGGGTGGCTCACTCCCCAAATGGCCACAAGGCCAGGTAGGGCCAGGCTGAAGCCAGGAGCCAGGAGCTTCTTCCAGGTCTGCTGCATGGGTGCAGTGGCCCAAACACTTAGGCCATCTTCTTCGCCTTCTCAGGCCATCAGCAGGGAGCTGTAGCTGACACAGAACAGCCAGGACAAGAAGTGCCACCCATAAGGGATGCTGGCATTGCAGGTCATGGCTTTACCTGCTTTGTCACAATGCCAGCCCCCATCACCAATATTAATTTTTAAAAACATTCTTTGTTGGATATCCTTCTCCAAACTTTTCATGTATTCTTTTTACTTTCATTATAATTCTTTGAATCGATGCTATCACTCCATTTCACAGATGAAGAAATTAAGATGCTGTTATTACTGCAGTTCACATGGGAGGCTAAGTAACTTGTTCATGCTGGAACAACTAGTACATTGTGTACTCTTCCTAACTCTAAGACTGGTTTTGTTGATTCTGGAGTGTGACTGTTTTCCATGCTCTTAACTATTATCCTGTACTTCCTAAAATGAGCAAAGGACAAGAAAGGAAGTTTTCAAAAGATGAGATAAAATGACTCCAAAAGCATAAGCATTTTGCAGTTTCACTAATAAATGCAAATTAAAACTAAAATGCAGTGTTTTTTCTTGCTAACAGAGTGATGACAATAAGAAATTTTTGTGGAGTGGTGCTGGAAATGCATGAGTTTCAGCATGGGGTTAGAACGTGTGTCCCTGTCGGCGGAACAGATATGATTGAGGATAGATGTCAGGTTAAGGCTGGAAATTCTGCTGCCGCCAGTAGGGAGCGGCCATTGTCTTTGGTTGCACTTCTGGAGCACTTTGGGAAAGATGCGTCTTTCCCATGGTCAGATTTTTGAGCTTCAAGTGATCAGTTGGTTACATTCATGGCTGTTAGCATAGTATGCAAGATTGTCTTTTCCTCAGATGATAGGGTCTGGTGGGTAATGACTGAACGCACATGTGTATAGGATGACTAGAGGTTTCAGTGGCTTTCCTTTCAGCAAATCTCTCAAGATGTTGTTGCCAGGGTTTCAGCACTGATGATAAATTTTAAATTATATGTTTATTTGTGGTAAGATGAAATTTGAGAGAAAATTCAAAAAACTGATCTTACTTGCCTCCACTGTTGACAAAGGATTCTTAATGTTTGGTTTGGTACAAAATGCAGGGGATATAGCTCTAATTCCTTTATTCAAACTCAGTAAATAGTTTGCGACAATGAATTTCCAATTGTTTCCAAGTAGAGGAGATTTACTTGTATATTAATGAGGCACAGGTGTTGGGCCCCTGGTGCCTGCATGCCTGGAAGGCATATTTCAGTTGTTTACTCAGCAATAGGTACTACAAGGTATTCAGGCTTGCCTTAGCAGTTTTTACAGTGAGGCTTTTTAACCTTTTGATATTTTTTTCAAATTTACCCTCACCTATTAAAATTTTAAAACTGATCATGTAGAAAGAAGTTGCAGAGATTTCAATAGTGAATAGCAGTAACAGCTAAAGAAAGTAGTCTTATTATACTTAACTGCCCAGCCTAACATTAAAGAGAAACAGGCTTATCTACATGAATATTTCATGTGAGAAATCAGTGTAATCAACAATTCATCTTTTCTTGCACATTTTTTGAGGAAATATGTCTTTGGCAGTCAAGTATTTATTTGGAGTCAACTATTTATATTAATATTCAGTTTTTTGTTTATTCACTGAACTATACTACCAGCATTTTGGTGGAGATGGAATAGCCTCCTTAGACATTATGAATTTCAGTTGCTGGCATAATTATAGCTTTCTCTCTGTATCTCTCTCTCACTGTCCACTCTGCCTGTCAAAAAAAAATTCTTTGTTGGATATCCTTCTCCAAACTTTTCATACATTCTTTTTCATACATATTCATTAAATCTACAGAAGAACTGTCTCCCAAAAGACAGCCATGGATTCATAAACAGTGCAAAACTAAATATACACATTTTAAAAATTGCATTTCTTAGACTAGTTTAAAATTAATTTTCTGTAGAATTCCTCTTGAAGCAGAAGAATTCTAGCAAAGGGATTCCCATGCATTGGTTTCTTTTCTGTAGGAAATAATTGGAGGAATAACTTGTAAACAACAGTTACTTGGCAACAAGGGCAGAAGGGGATTCATGGGCAGCTGAGAAGCAGCCGGTTCTGCAGCATTTGCTGGAAGATAAGAAGAAAATATTTATTTACAGTTTGTGATTGCACTAGATCAACACATTACCTGATGCCCTGGAAGATTACCCATGAAGGGGATCGCTGAATTTTCCAAGAGACTTCACTCCTAATCATTTGGCCTTTCATGTTTATCTTTCACAGAACATTTACTAATGAGATTGAGCCACCTTTAGTCCTGAGTAACTGGTGATGATAAAGCAATCATTTGCAATAACCATCTTTTCTTCTTTGGATGGTGCAAAAATCAGAGCAACACTTTTATGTTCTCCAAAATATTTGCAGAAACTCTTGAGCTGGGCAGGAAAGGGAGGGGGCAATTAGCTTTCAGGTTCTTACTGTATCAAGTGCCTTAATTTCATCATCCTCTCTTTTCATAAATAGAGGATCAGAAGGATCTTTCTTTTGTTTAAAAGCACAAAAAAGTCAAGGCAACAATGAGAAATAGAAGGAGATTGGGTTAGTGTCTTTGGAAGGGAAGAACCTTTGGTTACCTAAACTGGAAATGATCAGCAGCTATTTTTTAATTGCTTTGAAATAGTACTCCCTTTTGTTCTCCAACAATGAATTAATTGGGATTTATACTGGTTTTTAGAACAACTTCTACTCAAAGATTTTAGGATTATCTGCATAAATTGAGCATACTGTGTCTGTGCAGGTAAAAGTAAGAAATGCATGATATGTGAGACAGTTTTAGATTTAATAATCTAGATTGAATAACTAAAATACATTTTTCTTCTGTTATATGGAGGCAGTAAAGGCAGGAGACCTGCTGCTAGAATATTTGTATACAAAAATTTGTATACCACCCCCAATCCCTGTTGTTTAACTTTTAGTATTCTTCATTAGCTAAAAATAAACACAAATCCAGATTTATTTTAATGTTTATTACACTGAATTAAATAAGATTTGTCTTTTTAAGATTGCTTGTTTTCTAAGCTGATTGCCAGTTATAAATTACATTTTTGTTGTTGTAAGAGGAATCACATCATGTTGCAGACTGTTTTTCTCTACTCTTTACCTGTTTGTTTTAAAACAGAGCCTACACATAGAGTTGTGCTTCTTAATAATCCCTGCCACTTCAACTAAGATTGGAATCATACTCAAGTATGATTCAAACCTTAATAATTTTTATTAATATAAATGTGGAGAGGGTTTTGATTCCATTTAATAATGTAGTTTTTTACATCTTGCTTTTTAGCGTGATTGTTCATTTCTTGCATCTTGGAATAATGTATTTATAAAATATCCCCAAATATAAATTATTCAGAATAATATTGATGATATGAATATGAGACATCATAAATATCATAGCTCTTTTCAACTTTTAGATGATTGAATTTGGCCTATTTTCACATTTTATTATGATTTTTATGAAGATTTTCTTTTTTTCTTGACAGTTATTTCTTTGCGTTCTTTCTCAAGATAAAAGTCAGTGGATAAGTAGAATTAAAGAATTAAGAGCATGGTATAGTAACATTAAAGAAATAGTAAGTAAATAGTAAATTTAATCGATGTAATTGTTTTCTTGTGTATACTCTATGGGTCAGAGTCTATGTGTTTTTTTCTTTCCCAGCATATCACAAACCCAAGGAAGGTTGTTTGGCAGCAAGATTGATGATGAATAATTCCCTTTCACAGGATGAAGGGGTAAAGTTGGTCTATATTAATCTCAGCCTCTTTTAGCTGTAGGAAAAGGCCAATGTGACCAGTTATCAGTTGTTCAGTGTATTTCATGTCAGCTGTTTTCTTTACTGCACATACTGTAATGCTAAAACCTGATGGAAATTACCTGACAGTGTACTGTAGGAGGTGTAGAAGCTCTTTCTGTGGAAAGGCACCAAGAGATGTCCCTGGGGTTTATAGGAAGGAAGGGTAACAGGCGAGCATAAAGTTGATGCCAGAGCCAGGTTGCCAAGGCTCCAGGGGACAGGACGGCTGAGGAAAGCCTTTCTTCCTCATGAGAACAGACAAGGGTTCATCTTGAAGGCCTAACTCCCAGGGAGAAAAAAGGAAATATGCAGGAAGAAAAAAAAATACAGGAAAAAGATCAGACCTACCTCTACTCATATTCCAGTGAAGACTGGAATCTACTTTCAAGATATTGTGTAACTTCTTCGATTGCTGCTGCTCTAATTTCTATTTACTTGAAAAGGAAGGGGAGAGGTTGTCTTTAATTTATATTCTCTCCCAATTATGTATTTAATTAGTATAATACAGTCCTTGGTACAACAGCATAAAGTGTCAAGTAACTTTTTAAAAATATTTATTTGTTTTTTGAAAGAGTTACACAGAGAAAGCCTGAGAGAGAGAGAGAGAGAGAGAGAGAGAGAGAGAGAGAGAGAGAGGTCTTCTATATGCTGGTTCACTCCCCAATTGGCCGGAGAGAGAGAGAGAGAGAGAGGTCTTCTATATGCTGGTTCACTCCCCAATTGGCTGGAATGGCCAGAGCTGTGCTGATCTGAAGCCAGGAGCCAAGCGAAGGTACAGGGACCCAAAAACTTTGGCCATCTTCTACTGCTTACATAAGCCATAGCAGAGAGCTGGATCAGAAGTGGAGCAGTCGGGACTCAAACCGGCATCCGTATGGGATGCCAGCACTGCAGGCGGCAGCTTTACCCACTATACCACAGTGCTAGCCCCTCAAGTAACTTTTAAAACTTTCCTTGAATTCACATTATAAAATGTACATAAAACCTATCAGGTTATAAAACAACCTTTATAGAGCACAGTACATGCCTTTCATAATGCACTGGTTATTCAGGTCAGATTCAAGCTGGGGCCACTTGGCCAATTGGTCCTACTGTAATCCTTTTTGTTGTTTAGTGGCAGTAGCAAGTAAAGACCAGTGAAAAATACTGTTCCCTTAATATACATAATAGAAATTTTTAAAAATATAAGCAGTAATAAAAAAATCAAAAAATTGATGTTAAAGATGTGTTTTTGAGATTAAACTGTGTTTTAATAAAAATTATTATAAGCTGAGTTTTCTTATCTGAAATACAAACAACTCAGGGAAGGGTAAATCTACTCATTTAAATTAGTAAATTGGATCAGGGCAGGTGTTTTAGCCTAGTGGTATAAGATGCCATTTAAAAAAACTAGGACCCATAGTGGAGTACTTGAGTTTGTATTCCTGGATCTGGCTTCTGACTCCAACTTCTTGCTAGGAGGTAGCAGTGATGGTCCAAGTAATTGAGTTCCTGCCACCCAGGATAGACCTGGATTGAGCTCATGACTCCTGGCTTCAGCCATGGCCCAGCCCTGGCCATTGCAGGCATTTGCAGAGTCAACTACCTGCCTCTTTCTCTCTCTCCTTCTCTAATTTTTAAAAGTTATTAAATTGAAATTATAAAAGCCAACAAAGGTGTGAGTTTATTTCAGAGGAATTGTTCTTATTTCAGTGTTTCCTTTCCCAAGTGTATAGTTTCAGAAAGTATATCATCATTGCATTGTCACCCAAGAGACACACAAAAAATATTTGAATAAAATGGAAGGAGACATTTCCTCATTGACCATTGAATATTTGGGTAATCAGGCTGTAATGCAGACCTCATAAAATCATAATGTGCAACACTGATTGTTAACCAAGCAGTAAAGGTATCTCTTTCAAAAAGTACTAGGCAGTTATCTTTACAAATTTGACAACTTCAGATTGGTCTGTCTACTAAGATTACAATTAATCTCTCTACACATGGATAATGAAAATGGAGGGACTATGGCAACTATGCAGAGTCACACACTCAGGTGCCATGGGAGCCAGGTTAGTTAAAAGAAATAGCAACCAAGGTGGAAGGGGGGAGGTGGGTAAATCTCTGATAGCCACACCAAACAGGAAGTGGGGTTGGGAGCTGGCTCAGCATTTTTACTACTTGGCTCAAACATTTCTGTTGCACAGTGTAATAAGAAAAATTTTTTTAATAAAAAATTTATTTGTTGAAAGGTAGAGTGAACAGAGAAGGAAAGCGAGAGAGAGGGAGAGGGAGAGGGAGAGGGAGAGATTTATCTACTGGCTCACTCCCCAAGTGGCTGCAATGCCCAGGGTTGGGGAAGACCACAGCAAGGAATCAGGAGCCCCATCCAGGTGTCCCACATGGGTGGCAGAGGCCCAAGGACTTGAGCCATCTTTGGCTGCTTTCCTAGGCATGTTAGCAGGAAGCTGGTTAGGAAAGGGAACAGCTGGGACTCAGACCAGCACTCTGATATGGGATGCCAATGTTGCAAACAACCACTTAACCTACTGTTTACCAACACCAGCCTCAAGTGTCAGTTCTTGAAAACTATCCTTTCAACTGTTTGGTTGTGTTTTTTTTTTCAATAAAACTATAAAATACAAAAATAAATGATACAAATACAGATTATGATGAATCATTTTTTTTTTTTTGACAGGCAGAGTGGACAGTGAGAGAGAGAGAGACAGAGAGAAAGGTCTTCCTTTTGCCGTTGGTTCACCCTCCAATGGCCGCCGCGGTAGGCGCGCTGCGGCCGGCGCACCGCGCTGTTCCAATGGCAGGAGCCAGGTGCTTCTCCTGGTCTCCCATGGGGTGCAGGGCCCAAGCACTTGGGCCATCCTCCACTGCACTCCCTGGCCACAGCAGAGAGCTGGCCTGGAAGAGGGGCAACCGGGACAGGATCGGTGCCCCGACCGGGACTAGAACCCAGTGTGCCGGTGCCGCAAGGTGGAGGATTAGCCTGTTGAGCCACGGCGCCGGCCGATGAATCATTTTTTATTCAAATTTGTCTCCACTAGTGTATTTTAATTAAAATTATAAAGCCAAGATTCAGAGAAAGCACTTAGTAAATGCTATAGGTTCATGTGTTGCTAGGGACTTCCCTCTCTTTTCATCATTGAAGGCTGTCCATGGCCTCATCCATGTTTAGATTTAGTTCCCAAGGCTCCTCTCCATATGTGTTCTGGCAAAGAACTTAGCATCTCAAGTAAAGCAGTCTGTCTTATTTTTAAAGCCACTAAACTGCTTAATTACAAAACCTGAATGGCTTGAATAATTTTCTACTGTGTTCTTCACAAACAGAATCATCATCTTGGTCAGTGTGGCCTGTAGATTTTGATCCACAAAACTCCAGTTTGTTGTATGCTCAAAAATCAAAATTTGTACGATGTCAAAATTGTAGGAATTTTTTTATTCAGAATAATAAACAAATGAAAGTGAAATGGCAACAAACACATTCAAAATGAGAAAAAAATGAGGGAATTGAGATGGACAATGATATTATTGGCTGATTCTCCCAAAGCTATGAAACCCACCTGGAATTCCAGAAAACCAAATCCTGTACCCTGATTTAAAAAGATCATTCACCCAGTTACCTGAATTCCGTTACCCAGCACGAAACACAATGTAGCATCTGAATTTTATTAAAAATAGTGAAATTCACAAAATATATGCTAGAAAGCCCAAAGCAAGAGGCTGCTGCAAGATCTGATATTGAATAAGCCACATGAGAACAAGATTGTTCTCATTTGAGCCATGATAAATGGTGAAATTCCTGAGGAATTCTGAATCTTTATAACCAGAAAATCGCAAGCAAACTCATTTTGCAGAAAAGTAAAATTCTTCTGTCCTATCAAAGGCTTAACTTTCCTCTTCTAAACACAAACATCATCTTGGTCAGTGTTGCCTGTAGATTTTGAACCATTATACCCCAGTTTGCAGAGTGCTTGCATACCATAACTGATACTACGTCAAAACTGTTGTTTTGTTGTTGTGCTTGTTCAGAATAAAAACCGATCCTAAGAGATATAGCAAAAAAAAAAAAAAAAAAAAAAATTCAAAATCAGAAAAAAGGAGGAAATTGCAAATTGGCAATGGAATTATCAGCTGATGCACCCCAAACTATAAAACCAACATTGAATTCCAGAAAGCCCAATCCTGTGCCCTGATTAAAAAAATCATTTACTCAGTCACGTGAATTCCATTTTCCAGCATGAAACACAATGTTACATCATGAAATTCATTAATAATAGTGAAATACATGAAGTATACACCAGGAAGCCCAAAGCAAATAGGCTGTTGCAAGATCTGATATTTAATTAGCCACAGGGGAACTGGATTTTTCTCATTTCATCCACCCATAACTGGCCAAATTGCTGAGGAATTCCAATTGAGTGTAACGAGAAAATTGCAGGCAAACTCATTTTGCTGAAAACTAAAATGCTTCTGTTCTATGAAAGGCTTAAATTTCATCTTCACAATCACAAACATCATCTCAGTCAGTGTTACCAGTAGATTTTGAACCATAATACTCCAGTTTCTAGAGTGCTTGTATATAAAAATGAATACTACATCAAAACTGTTAGTTTTTTTGGTCAGAATAAAAAACGAATGAAAGAGATACGGCAACAAACAAATTTAACACCAGAAGAAATAGAGGGAATTTCAGATGAACAATGAAATTATCAGCTAATGTGCCCAAAACAATTAAACCAACCTTGAATCCCAGAAAGCCCACTGCTGTGCCCTGATTTAAAAAGACCATTCATCTAGTTACCTGAATTTCATTATCCAGCATGAAACAAAATGTTACATCACAAAATTCATTAAAAATAATGAAATACACGAAATATATGCAAGAAAGCCCAAAGCGAAGAGGCTGTTGCAAGAGCTGAAATTGAATTATCCACAGGAGAACCAGATTTTTCTCATTTCATCCACTCATAACTGGCCAAATTGCCCAGTAATTCTGATTGATTGTAAGCAGAAAAATGCAGGAAACTCGTTTTGCAGAAAACTAAAATGCTTCTGTTCTACGAAAGGCTTAACTTTCATCTTCGCAAACACAATCATCATCTTGGTCACTGTGGCCTGTAGATTTTTATCCGTAAAACTCATTTGTTGTATGCTTAAATATCAAAATTTGTACAATGTCAAAATTGTAGGTTTTTTTTGTTTTTAATAAAAAATGAATGAAAGAGAAATGGCAACAAACACATTCAAAATGAGAAAAAAATGAGAAAATTGCAGATGGACAATGGAATTTTGGCTGATGTACCCAAAGCTATGAAACCCACCTGCAATTCCATAAAATCAAAACCTGTGCCCTGATTTAAAACGATCATTCACCCAGTTACCTGAATTCCGTTACCCAGCATGAAACACAATGTAACATCTTAATTTCATTAAAAATAGTGCAATTCATGAAATACATGGGAACAAAATTGTTCTCATTTGAGCCATGATAAATGGTAAAATTCCTGAGGAATTCTGATTCTTTGTAACCAGAAAATCGCAGGTAAACTCATTTTGCAGAAAAGTAAAATTCTTCTGTCCTATCAAAGGCTTAACTTTCCTCTTCTAAACACAAACATCATCTTGGTCAATGTTGCCTGTAAATTTTGATCCATAATACCCCAGTTTGCAGTGTGCTTGTATATCATAATGGATACTGCGTCAAAACTGTTTTTTTTTTAATTTTTTGTTCGAGTAAAAACCAAAAGAAAGATATGACAACAAATTCAAAAAAAGAAAAAAAAACAAGAAAATTGCATATTAACAAAAGAATTATCCACTGATGCTCCCAAACCTATAAAACCAACATTGAATTCCAGAAAGCCCAATTCCATTTTCCAGCTTGAAACACAATAGAACATCATAAAATTCATTAAATATAGTGAATTGCATGAAATGTACACAAGAAAACCCAAATCAAAGAGGCTGTTGCAAGTTCTGATACTGAGTTAGCCACAGGAGAACCAGATTTTTCTCATTTCATCCACACATAACTGGCCAAATTGTGGAGGAATTCCATTTGAGTGTAACCAGAGCATTGCAGGCAAACTCGTTTTGCAGAAAACTAAAGTCCTTCTGTTTTATGAAAGGCTTAACTTTCATCTTCACAAACACAAACATCATCTTGGTCAGTGTTGCCTGTAGATTTTGACCCATAAAACTCCATTTTATAGTGTGCCTGTATATGAAAATATAAGACGTCAAATATGTTAATTCTTTAGTCAGAATAAATAATGAATGAAAGAGAAGTGGCAACAAACAAATTAAAAACCAGAAGACATGGAGGGAATTGCAGATGAATAATGGACTTATTGGTTGATGCGCCCAAAAGTATTAAAACCTGGAATTCCAGAAAGCACAATCCTGTGCCCTGATTTAAAAAGACCATTCATCCAGTTACCTGAATTCCGTTACCCAGCATGAAACACAATGTAACATCACAAAATTCATTAAAAATAGTGGAATACACAAAATATACACAAGAAAGCCCAATGCAAAGAGGCTGTTGCGAGATCTGATATTGTGTTAGCCACAAAAGAATGGATTTGTTTTGCTTCATCCTCCCAAAACTGGCCAAATTTCGGAGGAGTTCTGAATGACTCTAACCAGAAAATCGCAGGGAATCTCATTTTGCAGAAAACTAAAATCCCTCTCTTCTATGAATAGCTTAAATTTCATTTTCAGAAACACATACATCATCTTGGTCAGTGTTGCCTGTAGATTTTGAACCATAATACTGCAGTTTGTAGAGTGTTTGTGTATCAGAATGGATAGTATGTCAAAACTGTTGTTTTTTTGTTCAGAATAAATAATGAATGAAAGAGATACAGCAAGAAATCAATTAAAAACCAAAAAAAAAAAGGATGAATTGCAGATGAACAATGGACTTATCAGATAATGTGCTCCAAACTATAAAAACAACCTTGAATTCCAGAAAGCGCAACCCTGTGCCCTGATTTAAAAAGACCATTCTTCTAGTTACCTGAATTCCATTTTCCAGCATGAAGCAAAATGTAACATCATTAAATTCATTAAAAATAGTGAAATACACAAAAAATAGGTAAGGAATCCAAAGCAAAGAGGCTGTTGCAAGATATGGTATTGAGTTATCCACAGCAGAACTGGATATTCTTGTTCTTCCACCCATTACTGGCCAAATTGCTGAGGAATTCCCATTAATTTTTACCAGAAAATCACAGGCAAACTGATTTTTTGTGTGTGTGTGTTTTTCTTTTCTGTACTTACAAGTTGTTACTGCTTGAATTCTTTAATTAGTGGAGGGTTGTCCCTGTTTGTATATTAAATTAAATTTAAAGCATGTCATTGTAATAATAAGAGGAAATAAGAAAGGAAAAAGGAGGGAGGTAGACACTAACAGAGAGAGGGTATATCATTATTCTCTTAAACCATGTATGTAAAATACATGAAAATTGTTACTTTCATTTACAGTTTTTATTTTTTTACATTTTTTTGTATGAAAGACAGAGTTACATAGAGCAGAGGCAGAGATGGAGAGTGAGAGAAAGAGAGAAGTTTTCCACCTGCTGGTTCTCTCCAAAATGGGTCACAACAGCAGGAGCTGGGTTTATCTGAAACCAGGATCCAGGAGCTTCTTCCAGGTCTCCCATAGGGGTGCAGGAGCCCAAGGACTTGGACCATCTTCTAATGCTTTACCAGACCACAGCAGGGAGCTGGATCAGAAGTTGAGCAGCCAGTTCTTGAACTGGCAGCCATATGGAATGCCGGCACTGCAGGTGACACCCTTACCTGCTATGCCACATTGCTGGCCCCTCCGTTTATTTAAATAAAAATTATTTATAATTGGTAAATCCAGTATAGAAATGAAGATATATAATTGAACAGTGAACTTAGGAAATACAATTCAAACACACCAATAATAAAAAAAAATGCAAAACAACAGTAGATGACATTTTAATGACTCAATTGATGATTCTATTTTAAACTTTTTTAATAAATATAAGTTTTTCAAGTACAGCTTTTGGATTATAGATTTTCCATCCCATAACCTCCCTCCCACTTGCAACCATTCCATCTCCCACTCCCTCTCCCAACCCATTCTTCATCAAGTCATTTTCAATTATGTTTATATACAGAAGATCTACTTAGTATTTACTAAATAAAGATTTCAACAGTTTCCACCCACACAGACATACAAAGTATAGAGTACTGCTTGAGTATTAGTTATGCACTTAATTCACATAGTACAACACATTAAGGACAGAGATCCTACATGGGGAATAAGTGCACAGTGACTCCTGTTGTTGATTTAATGATTGACACTCTTATTTATGATGTCAGTAATCACCCAAGGCCCTTGTCATGAGCTGCCAAGGCTATGGAAGCCTCTTGAGTTCACCAACTCCGATCTTATTTAGACAAGGCTACAGTCAAAAGGGAAATTCTCTCCTCCCTTCCGTTCTTCCCACTGGGATCTCACTCACAGAGATCTTTCACTTAGGCCATTTTTTTTTTTTTTTTGCCACAGTTTCTTGGCTTTCCATGCCTGAAATACTCTCTTGGGCTTTTTAGCCAGATCCGAATACCTTAAGGGCTGATTTTGTGGCCAGAGTGCTGTTTAGGACATCTGCCATTCTATGAGTCTGCTGTGTATCCTGCTTCCCATGTTGGATCATTTTCTCTTTTTTAATTCTATCAGTTAGTATATGCAGACACTAGTCTTATTTATCTGATCCCTTTGACAATCCTATCATTATGATCAATTATGAACTGAAACTGATCACTTTGACTAGTGAGATTGCACTGGTAAACATGCAACCTTGATGGGACTGAACTGGAATCCCCTGGCACATTTCTAACAATACCATTGGGGTAAGTCTGATTGAGCATGTGCTGAACTGTACATCTCCTCTCTCTCTTATTCCCACTCTTATATATAAACTACTTTCAATTTAAAAGATCATTATTCCTGAAGAAAGGACCTAGGTTAAATAACTTTAATTCTTCTGGAAAAATCTTTTTAATTGTATTTAAGGTCTGCAAGTTTTGTGTATTTCATATATACAGATTTTGGAACATATTTTAACATGATTAATACAGTAAGGTTGTCAGTTGTTCATGAGGCTATTTCCATGGCTTAAATCCCCAAACACAAGTCCCCTCTCTCCCATTCACAATCTTTTCAGCTTTCAATAATAACCGTCATACACAGTTTTCATTTAAAAATAAACGAGAGCTCATTTGGGTGCCTAATGCCTCACTTCAAATCCAGCTTCCTGCTAATGTTAATTCTAATGCTTCCATCAGTAGAGGATGGCCCAAGTAGGTGGGCCATGCCACCCCAATAGGAGACTCAGATGGGGTTCCAGGCTGCTGGTTTCAGGGTCAGACCCAGCCTTTGTGGTCATTTGAGGCAATAAACCAGAAATTGGAAGATTTCTCAATATCTCTATTCTCTCTCTCTCTCTCATTCATGGCCTTTTAAAAATATTTTACTCTTTTGAAAGAGTTACAGAGAGAGAGAGAGAGAGGTCTTCTTTGCTTGGTTCATTCCCCAAATGACTGCAACAGCTGAGGCTGGGCCAGGCTGAGCCAGGAGCCAGGAGTTTCTTTCAGGTACCCAACATGGAGGCAGGCACCCAAAGACCCAGACCATTCTCCCCCACTTTCCCAGGTGCATCATCAGGGAGGTAGATGGGACAAAAACTGGCACCCATGTGGGATGCTGGCACTTCAGATGGTGCCTTAATCTTGCTGCATCAAGGATTTCCCTCTATTTATTTTAGAGGCAGAGTTGGAGAAAGAGACGGGAAGGGAGAGAGAGAAAGAGAGAGAATCTTGCATTCTCTGGTTCACACCCAAATGGCTGCAGTATCTGAGGCTGGACCAGCCAGAAGCCAGGAGCCAAGGGTTTTATCCTGGTCTCCCACATAGGTTGAAGGTTTCAAACACTTATGTCACCCTGCGATGCTTTCCTGGGCACATTAGCATCAGCTGGAATGGATTTGGGGCATGAACCAGTGGATGGAAGACTTTTCTCTCTGTCTTTCCCTCTCTGTCTATAACTTGGCCTCTCAAATAAATAGACTAATCCCAATTAATGTTAACTGTTTAAACCAACTGAAATGATGAGATTCCCCCCAAACTCCTATTAAGCAGTTAGCATGATCTTAATTATAAAATCAGAAAAAGATACAATAAATAAAGTGAACTATAGACCAATATCTCTGATGAGCACAGATGCAGAAATCCTCAACAAATTACTATGAAATAGAATCCAACACCACATCAGAAAGATCATTCACCCAGACCAAGTAAGATTTATCTATTATATGCAAGGATTGTTTAACATGCACAAATCAATAAATATGATACATCATATTAGCAAATTGAAGAATGAAGACCATGTGTATGATTATCTAAATAGATGCAGAAAGGTGCCGGCATCATGGCTCACTTGGTTAATCCTCTGCCTGTGGTGCTGGCATTCCATATGGGCACCGGTTCTAGTCCTGGTCGCTCCACTTCCAATCCAGCTCTCTGCTGTGGCCTGGGAGGGCAGTGGAGGATGGCCCAAATGCTTGGGCCCCTGCACCTGCATGGGAGACCAGGAAGAAGCATCTGCCTCCTGGCTTTGGATCAGTGCAGTGCCGGCCGTAGCAGCCTTTAGGGGGATGAACCAATGGAAGGATGACCTATCTCTCTGTCTCATGGTTTCTAACTATGCCTGTCAAATAAAAAAATAGATGCAGAAAAATCATTTGATAAAACACAAAATCCTTTCATGATACAATCTTAAGCAAATTGGGAATAGAGGGAACATTTCTCAACACAAGATAATATATGTCAAATATATACTATATGACAAATCAACAGTCACAATGATACTTTTTGGTGAAAAGTTGGAAGCATTTTCACTGAGACCCAGAACTAGACAAGGATGTCCACTTTCACCACTACTATTCAATACAATTCTGGAGGTTTTAACCAGAGGTATTAGACAAAAAGAAAGAAAAGCTATAAAGTTGGGAAAGAAGGATGTCAAATTATCCCAGTTTGCAGAGTATATGATCTGATATATTGGGGAACCAAAAGACTTCATTAAGCAATTATTGGAATTCATAAGAGAAATTTGCAAAGCTACTGGATATAAAATTAACACACAAATATCAAAAGCTTTTATATATACAAACAATGTCATAGCTGAGAAAGAACTTGTAAGGCCAGTCTCATTCACAATAGCTACAAAAAATTAAATCCTTTAGAATAAATTTAACCAAGGATCCAGCCAAAGATTTCTCTAATAAATGTTATAAAATGTTAAACAAATAAATAGAAAAAGACAGAAAAAATGAAAAAATCATCCCTGTTCATGACTTGGAAGAAACAATTTATCAAAATCTTCATATTACCCAAAACAATTTACAGATTCAATGCAGCCTCATTCAAAATATTGAAACATTCTTCCCAGATCTGGATGAAATGAACCTAAAATTCATATGATATCATAAGAACAAAAATAGCTAAAGGAATCAAACAATAAAATTAAATCTGGAGGCATCATAACATCAATTTCAATAAATATTACAGCACAGGTATAATCAAGTCAGTTTGGTATTGGCAAAAAATTAGACAGATTGACCAACGGAATAGACCTGAGACCCCAGAAATTAACTAATGCATCTACAACCAAGAAATCTGACAAATGACCTAAAATCACTTGCTGGGAAAAGGGCATTCTTTTCAACAAATGATGTTGGGAAAGTTGGAACTCTGTATGCATGAGTATGAAACAAAACCAGTATCTTATACCCTATACAGACACACACACACATGCATGCACACTATGACACTATGGAATGCTATTCAATCATTAAAAAGAATGACATTTTTTCTTTTGCAAGAAACTAGATGCAACTAGAGACTATTATGTTTAGTGAAATATACCAGCCCCATAAAGATAATTATCATGTTTCTCTGATTTGTTGTAGCTAATATACAAAATTTAAAAAATGTAGTGCATACAATCAACATTGATGTTTTTACATTTGACATTTTTAGCCCTTGTCTATACTCTTGAGGATCATTTTTTTTTTTTTACTTACAGCTTGTTACTGGTTGAATTCTTTAGTGGAGCATTAAGCTTGTGTGTATAAAGTAAATTAAAAATATGTCATTGTAGGAGCCAGTGCTGTGATGTAGTGGCTAAAGCCACTGCCTGCAGTGCAGGCATCCCACATGGGTGCTGGTTCGAATCCAGGTTGTTCTACTTCTGATCCAGCTATCTGCTATGGCTTGGGAAAGCATAGGAGATGAAGTAGGAACTCCTGGCTTATGGCTTCAGTTCAGCTCAGGACAGCCATTGAGGCCACTTGGGGAGTGAACCAGCAGATGGAAGACCTCTCTCTCTATCTCTATCTCTCTGTGTAACTCTGACTTTCAAATAAAATGAATAAATTTTAAAGAAACAGTATGTCATTGTAAAAATAAAAAGGAAAATAAGAAAGGAAGGAGGGAGGGAGAGAGAGGGGGTAGAGTGGGGAGTATCATTATTCTCTTAAAACCATATATGTGAAATATATGAAATCTGTTCCAGTCATTTAAATTTTCATTTTTTAAGATTTATTTATTTGAAAGGCAGTTACAGAGAGGCAGAGAGAGAGGAGGGAGGGAGGGAGGGAGGGATAGAGATATAGATAGATAGAGATGAGAGAGAGAGAGAGAGAGAGAGATCTTGTATCTGCTATTTCAATCCTCAATTGGCCCAGCTCTCCAAAACCAGGAGCCAGAAGCTTCTTCCAGGTTTCCCATAGGGGTGCAGGGGCCCAAGGTCTTGGGCCATCTTCTAATACTTTCCGAGGCCCCAGCAGGAAGCTCAATCAGAAGTGGAGCAGCCAGGTCTTGAACCAGCACCCATATGGGATACCAGCACTGCAGGTGGCAGCTTTAGCCACTATGCCACAGCACCGGTCCCTCCATTCATTTAAATAAAGATAATTTTAAAATTGATAAAGGCAGTATAGAAATGAAGAAATATAAATAGACAGGAAATAAAATTCACATACACTTATAATAAAACAAATTTAATGCAAAACAACAGTGAGATGGCATTTTAATGACTGAATTGATGATTCCTTTAAAATTTTTCAATACCTCTTATCACTAAACATTTTCTCAAGAAAATTACTCTTATACAATTTTGGTAGGTAGCTAAATTACTGGTGTCTTTTCTGTAGGGAAGCTTAGCATTATTTATCATAATACTTAAAATGTCCCTACTCTGGGACCCAATAATTATTCTCAGGCCTAGTAATTCAACTTACACAAAGCAGTCTAAACTTAAAAATCAGACATATGCATGACTTTTATGAAGAGTGTTTCCTATAGTTATTCATCATATGAAAAGTGTTGAAACTTAAGTAGTTGGAAGGAGAGGTTAATATTTTCAGCCAATTAAAATTATGACCTTTAAAAAGAATAGTTAACAACATGAAGGGAAAAACTCACTATACATTGTTGAGTAGGAAAAGTAGACTACAAAATACCATTTATATTTTGGTCATAGTTTTGATTGTAAAAGTATATGTATATATGTGTATATCTGTGTGTAAATGTTAAATGATTAAATATAGAAGGAGATCTGATCTCTTCCCATAGCCTATACTAAATTTCCAAATATTCTGTGATATACATATAATGCACACATGTAAATGGAGATATATTTTTAGAATGAAGTTAAGGAAAATCTTCAAATATTTATTTATTTATTATTTGGCAGATAGAGTTACAGAGAGAGCCAGAGAGAAAAGTCTTCCTTTCATTGGTTTACCCCTCAAATGGCTGCTACAGCCAGAGCTATGCCAATCCAAAGCCAGGAGCCAGGTGCTCCCTCCTGGTCTCCCATGCAGATGCAGGGCCCAAGCACTTGGGCCATCCTCCACTGCACTCCTGGGCCGCAGCAGAGAGCTGGACTGGAAGAGGAGCAGCCGGGACTAGAATCCAGCACCCATATTGGATGCTGGCACCGCAGCCAGAGGATTAGCCAAGTGAGCCACGGTGCCAGCCCTGGAAACTCTTTAAATATTTATAAAGGTAGTTATAGAGACAGTGAGGGAGAGAGATCTCCATCTGATGGTCCACTCTCCAAATGTGCATAATAGCCAGGACTGGGCCAGGCTGAAGCCAGGAGCCAAGAACTCTATCCAGGTCTCCCACATGGGTGGTAGGAGTCCAAGTATTTTTCCCATTCTTCTGCTGTTTTGCTATGGTGCATTAAGAGGGAGCTGGCTCAGAAGGGGTCTTTGGGAAAAGTGGTCTCATAAAATATTTTTGTCAGTTTTGGCAACACAGTACAATAAATAATGATCGTGACAAACATTGAGACTATATGTAGTTTAAAAGTAAATTTACAGGAGGAAACAGTAATACTGTCAATCTCAAACAAAAATCTTGAGAAAATTATAAAGTTGAATATGAAATTTATTGAACCCCTGAAAGCCAAGGGATATTTTAATTTATCTTCTCAGTAAACCAAAGTCATAGAACATGTACTAATATACAAGGTGTTTGAACACTAAAATCTCTGCACCAGAAAATAGGGACAAATATGCATTTTATCACACTGCAGGTGCAAATTCTCCAATTCATAAGCCTTTCTCCACAGGCAGTCTTACCCTCTCAGGCGGCTTCACTTGGCACACATTACACTCTGACTATAACTCTCTGGCGCCAAAAACTGCTGGGTCCCGAACTTTTCAGGTCTGGGGCTACTTAGCTAGAGTGGTTTTTCCGTGATTTCTGTGACACCCTTCTCCCTTCTCAAGTCTGAAAGAATCAAGTTGCATATACCAGCATCTGAGTAACTGACTGTTATGTCTCCCAGAAATGGAGAAGGAAATCTGAACATCCCAAGGGCTTAGAGATACAGACAGCAGATATACCAGGAGTTTGAACCCAGCTCAAGTCACTGCTCCCAGGAAAAGGCTCAGGGCCAGGGGCTGCCCCCCAGGACGAGTGACACAGGGGCTGGCATTCATTAGGCACTCCTGGAGGGAGGTATTTTGGACATCAGGCATAGGCAGTTTTAGGAACCAAGACAAGGAAAAAAAGGAGGGTGGGTAGAGGTGACATCACCATGCAAAGTCTGTAAAAGGAAACATAAACCCACTGATGTTCTAATGTCCGCGCTTAAGAAGCATAAAATGAGGATAGGCTCACGGATATTTTGTCCTGGAGGGTCGGGTGGGCATTCTCTGCTTTCCTCTCTTGTGAAATGGTCACCAAAGTACACCCTTTAAAGTGTCATGGTGATGCCTGCACTGCCTCTGAGCTCTGCCAGCAAGTTCATCATCAGATGCCAACCCCAACCCTGGCCTGAAAAGCTGAGCTGAGCAAAATAAGACTTTCATTTCTGACTTCCCCAGCTTGTAACATGCACGGCTGGGGAGGAAGGAGGGACCGATGACCCCCAACCTCCTCGCCGCGTGAACGCCACAGCCCATCCACCCTCCCCGATCTCCCTCCGTCCTTCCCACACGACCTGGGGAGAGGTGGACTGCACGCACGGAGACGGAGAGAGAAGGCTCTGGAGGGAGCCGAGGCCGCTGGTGCAGGGACAGAACCTGTCGCCCGTGTCCGGACCCGGCCCAGCCCTAAGCGGTGGGGTCCGCGGATGGAAGAGCTCACGTGGGGGAAGTCCAGGTCCCTCTGTAGCTGGTTCTGCAGGATCCATCCGCCCACGGCCCCTTCTGGGAAACCTGGCCCCACACACTCACCACTTCCCGCTCGCGAGGTCTCCGGCTTCCCCGTCTTAGAGCAGAGAAGGCCGAGCCACCGCGGGGACGCTCTTCCCGCTGTAGTCTGGACACCACTAGGACACAGGGGTCTCGCGAGATGAGGAAGTTGTCCGCTACCCTCACCGGGGCCCCTGATTGGACAGCTGCAATGCCAATGGGCGTGAGGGGCGTCACAAAGGCCATAGCCAATCAGCACGCTCGCTGGCTGAGTGGGCGTGGGGAGGTTGTTGCCAGGCGACGGGAGTGCGGGCGGGGTTTGGGGTCTGAGGCCGCCCTGGTGCCTGATTTCCGGGCGGGGTCGCTGTGGCCTCCGTGTTCCTCGGGGCTCTCGGGACCTCCAGAGTTCGCCTTGAGCTGCAGAAGCCGCTCCAGGTGAGTCACCGCCAACTGCGGATCATCGACTTCTGATCTTTGTGATTCTTCATATCCGAACGATTTCTCCTTTGGGAAGTTTCTGTAATGTTCGTTTGAACAATGTTTAAAGATATTGCGTGGTTAATCTTCTTGATTCGTTTTCCTTATAGATATGTATTTTCTAGTCTTTTGCCCTTTAATATGATTTCCTATTGCTGTTAGTAATGACAGGTTTTAAAGATCATTTATTTGGAAGGCAGAGGGAGAAGGAGAGAGGAGAGGGGAGGGAAGGGGGAGGGAGAAGTCTTCTGTCCACTGGTCACTCCCCAGATAGCCACAAGGCCAGAGCTGGGCCAGTCCGAAGCCAGGAGCCAGGAGCTTTTTCCCTGTTCCCGATGTGGGTGCAGGGGCCCAAGGACTTGGGCATCTTCCACTGCTTTCCCAGTGAGCTGGATGGGAAGCGGCGCAGCCGGGACTCGAACTGACACCCATATGGGACACGCCGGTAATGACATTTTACCCAGTGATCTCGTTACACTCACTTGTCAGTTGTATGTAATTCAGGATTACATTGATTGCCTGTATGTAATGGGTGTAATCTGGGTATATTGACACATTTGCTGGTTTACTTAAAGGTTGATGCTTTTTTGTTGTTTGATTTCCCTGTTAAAGAGAGATGGGGGAGAAGGCAGGCATGGCTGGGTCTGTTCCCAGGGGAAAAACTTTCCCTGATCTTGTGTTAAGTAGTTTGTTGTAGTCCATTTTAGATCACATACTGGAAATCACTGTTTTTGCAATTTTGCCAAAAGTTAATTTCTCTGTCTGGATACTGAATTTTATTATATATTTTTTAACACTTAATATAAATGATCATATAATTCCCTCACTTTTTCTACCTGGGTCTGCTTGAGAATGTTGAATGCTCTTCACATTTTAGTGTCTCACTTGTTATTGACCTACTATGTTTTCCTGTATGAATGAATTCACATAATAATAATTTGCTTAGGATATTACCTGTTTATGAAACAGAAGCTATTTAATTTCATTTTTAATTCATATCCTGAGGTTTTTTGCATCATATATACAACACTGGCTTCCTAAAAGAAATTGAAATATATTCTCTGTTTAGTTCCAGTTGAAGCTTGTTTGGGAAATTTAAGCTTTTTTTTCTCTCTTTTTTTTTTTTTTTTTTAATTTTTGACAGGCAGAGTGGACAGTAGAGGGAGACAGAGAGAAAGGTATTCCTTTTGCCATTGGTTCACCCTCCAATGGCCGCCGCGGTAGCGCGCTGCGGCCGGCGCACCGTGCTGATCCGATGGCAGGAGCCAGGTGCTTCTCCTGGTCTCCCATGGGGTGCAGGGCCCAAGGACTTGGGCCATCCTCCACTGCACTCCCTGGCCACAGCAGAGAGCTGGCCTGGAAGAGGGGCAACCAGGACAGGATCGGTGCCCCGACCGGGACTAGAACCCAGTGTGCCGGCGCCGCAAGGCGGAGGATTAGCCTGTTAAGCCACGGCACCGGCCTATTTTTTCTTTCTTAAAAGTTTGGAATATTCTGGCCTGCACCACGGCTCACTAGGCTAATCCTCCACCTGTGGCACCAGCATCCCTGGTTTTAGTCCAGGTCGGGGTGCCGGATTCTGTCCCGGTCGCTCCTCTTCCAGTCCAGCTGTCTGCTGTGGCCCAGGAAGGAAGTGGAGGATGGCCCAGGTCCTTGGGCCCTACACCTGCATGGGAGACCAGGAGAAGCACCTGGCTCCTGGCTTCAAATCAGCATGGTGCACCGGCCACAAAAAAAAAAAAAAAAAAGAGTTTGGAATATTCCATATATCTGGACCCAAAATTTGTGTGTGAAACTTATTTTTTTTTTGACAAGCAGAGTGGACAATGAGAGAGAGACAGACAGAAAAGTCTTCCTTTACCATTGGTTCACCCTCAAATGGGCACTGCAGCCGGCACACCACACTGATCTACAGCCAGGAGCCAGGTGCTTCTTCTGGTCTCCCATGTGGGTTGCAGGGCCCAAGGACTTGGGCCATCCTCCACTGCACTCCTGGGCAACAGCAGAGAGCTGGACCAGGAGATTGGCAACCGGGACAGAATCTGGCACCCCGACTGGGACTAGAACCCTGGATGCTGGTACCGCAGGTGGAGGATTAGCCTATTGAGAAGTGGTGCCAGTCGGAGCTTTTTTCTTGGTTGATTTGGCTTCTTAAAAATCGGTTCAACTTATTAAATTATATGGGAATTTTTCTATTTGATCTCATATTTGTGTTTTGGGTAATTGATTTTCAGAATCTAGCAGATTTTCATCTCTGGAGTCAAATTTTTACTTTTATGAATTTAGCAAAATCCTCTTATTAAGTTCTGTAAGCTCTATAAAGAATGATTCTGTTTTAATTTCCTGATATTAGTTATTGGTTTATTTATTTTCTTAACTTTTAAAATATGTTTTTCCTTATATGTTTCTGTAGTACTTTTGTGACTACCAACTTTTTAAATTGATGTCTGTTGTCATCTGTTACCTGCTTTTATTTAAATGTTCTTCAACATTTTTCAACTGTAATTTTTGAGAAAGAAGCTAAGATGATTTTGGTTTCAGTGTCCTAATATATTCACTTAAGGATTCAATTTTCTCTAAGCACTAATTTATCTGTATTCTCTTAATTTTCTCATTTGTTTCCAAAACCTATAAGTGTAGACCCTGTCTGCCCCAGTGTCTCCATCCCCATGTGCCTGGAACCATGTCAGGCTTCATATATCTCCATTGCGGTGCCTGAAACCCCATGTGTTTTCTGCAATGTCACTCTTCATAGAACTGTGACCTCTCTTCACTGTTATATGTTGTCATTTGTAAAATCTCTGTACTCCATGTCAGCTCTTGAAAGTCCTATTCCTTGTGCTTTAAGCTTGTGTCTTCATGGGTCTCCATCCTCTGTGTCTCCATCCTCTGTGTCTCCATTTTTAAAAGACTTATTTGAAAGTTACATTGATGGAGAAACAGAGAGAGAGAGAGACAGAGACAGATAGAGAGAGACAAAAAGAGCTTCCATCCACTGGTTCACTCCCCAAATGGCTACAATGGCCAGGGCCATTTTCTAAGATGGCTCTGGAAAACTGGATTCATGAAAGTCCTCATGGAAAACAATGAAAAATTTTGAGGGATTTAATTATTTTACAATGATAAAGCCAATACCAATTGCCATAAATTTATACTGCTAGGATTAAATTACACCAACATGGTAAAGACGTATATAGAAGTGATACTTGTAAATTCTAACTTGAAAACAAAAAATGAAAAAAGAATAAATATGTTGTCTAACAAAGAATATTGTAATCAATTTGAGAAATGATTAATTTCTTTTTTTTTTTGTAAGGGAAAAGGTTTATTGTTGGGTGGGAAAACCCAACAGGCTGTCTCCCACTACAGAGAGAACAGCTGAGAAATGATTAATTTTAAAAAGGAAATGACAGAATGAAAAGCAGATACAAGGGAATGGCTGAAAAGTAGGTCATTTCAATTACAATAAAAATGGGGAAAAACTGAAAATTCACAAGGAAACATAAATCAAAGAAACACTGCACATACCAGAATAAAATAAAGGAAAGATTCTTGTATCTATAAAAAATTCCAATAGAGGGTCCGGTGCTGTGATGCAGTAGGTTGGTCCTCTGCCTGCAGTGCCGGCATCCCATAAGGGTGCCAGTTCTAGTCCCGGCTGCTCCTCTTCCAGTCCAGCTCTCTACTGTGGCCTGGGGGTGCAGTGGGGGATGGCCCAAGTGCTTGGCCCCTGCACCTGCGTGGGAGACCTGGAGAGGGCTCCTGCCTCCTGGCTTCACATCAGTGCAGTTCTGGCCATTGCGGCCATTTGGGGAGTTAACCACCAGACAGACGACCTTTCTGTCTCCTCTTCTCACTGTGTGTAACTCTACCTCTCAGATAAATAAATAAAATCTTAAAAAAATCCAATAGAACTTGAAAAAATAAAACACCAATTTATAGTCCAATAAAAATCCAATAAATTTAAAAATACATTATCTGGAAAGGGGGAATCACTACTCTGGCCCAATTTGTGTTTGAAACACTGGGTGTATGAACTTTACCAAGGAAATCCAGGGTTTTTGTGGACCCTATAACCTCACAATGAAAAATCAACCAAGATGCTCACATGTTCCCAACAGTAGAATTGAACTTCATCAGGATGTTAAAAGATACACACACACACACACACACAGGTGATTGATATGAAGACAAAAAGAAAATTATACTGAGATAATGAAATTTAAAATATATGGTGATTAAAGGGAAATATATGAATATTTTTTTAAATTTTTGACAGAGTGGACAGTGAGAGAGAGACAGAGAGAAAGGTATTCCTTTGCCATTGGTTCACCCTCCAATGGACACCGCAGCCAGCACACCACCCTGATCCGAAGGCAGGAGCCAGGTGCTTCTCCTGGTCTCCCATGGGGTACAGGGCCCAAGCACTTGGGCCATCCTCCTCTGCACTCCCGGGCCATGGCAGAGAGCTGGCCTGGAAGAGGGGCAACTGGGACAGAATCTGGCACCCCAACCAGGACTAGAACCCAGTGTGCTGGCGCTGCTAGGCAGAGGATTAGCCTGTTGAGCCATGGTGCCGGCCACTATATATGAATAATTTAGAAGGAATGATATTGCTGCCTATATTTTTACATTATTAACAAAAGAAAAATAATTACCTTTAAAAGATTAATATTAGAAAACAGGGAGCTGGCATTGTGGTGCAGCACCTTAAGCCACCACCTGCAATGCCAGGCCTTTGACACCCACAAGGGAAACCCAGATAGAGTTCCAGTCTCCTGGCCCTGTCCTCACCCAATCCCAGCTGCTGCAGCTATTTGGAAAGTGAACCAGTGGATGGTTCTCTCTCTCTCTCTCTCTCTCTCTCTCTCTCTCTCTCTCTCTCCTAGTCTCTCTCTTTCTCTATGTCACCCTGTCTTTCAAATAAATAAATATTTTTAAAGGTTTGGAAACAAAAGTAAGTCAGGAGCAGACAAATGAGGATTTGGAGATGGATCCCTAAGAATTTTCCTTTGAAATTTGCAAACTTACCCTGTTCAACAAATGGACTTAGCCAAGATGTTGACCTGGTGGAGGATATCTGGACAGTTTCCCTTGGAGATTTTTTGGAAAAGTTTAGATTTATCTAAAACCTCTCATAATGACCAGATACTATTGCTCTTTGGCCCTCAACAATTAAAATGCTTCAAACATCCCAATAAAACCTTGCCATGGTTTTGCCTTTGTCAGTCTTCTCAACCACCTTTTGGTAGTTATTGGTTTGATGGGGTTTTCTTTACAATTGTATTGGTACCACCATGATTCATCCCCAGATACAGTTCTTAGAAGATATGCTTCAGGATATTATAAAGAACAAATAAATTTCTGGTATTATGTTCTTCTGGTTCTATGTTCTTCTTACTTTTACTTATTCAATATGATGGCTAGTGTTGAATTAAGCCTGTGATTATAGAGTGGATTGAAATTATGTCTGCAAAAAGTAAAGAAAAAAGAGAGGAAGGAGAGGGATTGAGGGAGGGAAAGGAGGAGAGAGAAATGTATAGCTATCTTCTTAGAACTGTACCTGTAAAATACATGAAATCTGTTCTCTTTATATTAATAAAAATTTAAGAGGAAAAACATTCCTGCAGAAATGAAGTACCACAGACTGGGTGATTTAAGCAACAAAAATCTATTTTACCACAATTTTGGAGAATAGAAGTCCAAGATGAAGGTGTCAGTAAGGTTGATTTGTTGCAAGTCCTCATTCCTGGGCTGTGGGTGGCTGTCTTCTCCCTCTGTCACTTTCCCAGTATTGTTAATCAGTCTCATAAGGGCATCAGTCATAATATAGTAAAATAACCATTTTACCTTAATTATGTTTTTAAGGAACCTATCTCCAAATATACTTACATGGTGATGTACTAGGGCTTAGAGTTTTACACGCAAATTTCGGAGAACACCATTCAGCCCATAACCCCATGGGAATAAAAAAACAGTTTTTAATTTTTCTATTCCAGTGCCTCTGCCAGCTCTATTTCTTACTTTATAAGCTGTTTTCCTTATTCAACAATAGTCCTTCTTGATGGTTTTGCACTCGTAAGTTATGGGGGTTAGTTCAGATATTAGCAGATGCCCCAGGTGATGAAATACGAAGAAATATAAATTTCACTGGTAACAGAAATCCTATACTCTTAATTGATACATAAAAATTATCAATATTCCATATCAGAGTGCCAATTTCAAATCTAGATATGCTGTACAGATCTAGTTTCCTGCTAATACATCTTGGGCACAACAGGTGATAGCACAGGTGACTGTGCCCCTGCCACTCACATGGGAAATGCTAATGGAGATCCTGTCTGCTGGCTTCAGCTTGCCCTAGCCCTTGATGCTGCAGGCATTTAAAGAGTGAACCAGCAGATGTAAGATTTTTTTCTCTCCCTGTCTCTCCATCTCCCTTTCAAGTAAATGAAAAATAAGTAAATAAACATCTAAAAATATATTTGTGGATTGTCTTCTGATGTTTCAACACATATATCCATTACATAACATTCAAATCAGGGTAAAGACATCAATATCCTCAAACATTTAGCATTTTTAATCATGAAAATATTCAAAATTCTTTCTGTTTTACTTTTAGAAAAGTGCACAGTATATTATCTATTCACTCCATTCTGCAGCAGAACACCAAAAAATTTTTATTCTATTTTACTGTAATTACTACCCACTGCCAGTAACCAAATTTCACCCATGCCTCCCTCTCTTCTACTCTCCTCTGTCTCTGATAACCACTATTTAACCACTATTCTAATTTTATTCTATTTTTAAATATGTATTTACTTATTTGAAAGGCAGAGTTACAGAAAGAGGCAGAGGCAGAGAGAGGCAGCGGTCCATCTGCTAGTTCACTCCTCAGATGGCTGCAAAGGCCAGAGCTGTGCCGTTCCAAAGCCAGGATTGAGAAGCTTCTTATGGGTCTCCCACACAGGTGCAAGGGCCAAGGCCTTGGGCCATCTTCCACTGCTTTCCCAGGCCATAGCAGGGAGCTGGATCAGAAGTGGAGTAGCCAGGACTCAAACTGGTACACATATGGGATGCTGGCACTGCAAATGGTGTCTTTACCCACCATTCTACTGTGCCAGTTCCTACTTTCAACTTTTAAATAAACTTTAGATTCCACATATGAGTGAGATCATATTGTAGTTGTCTTTCTGTGCTTGACCTATTTCACTTAACATTATGACCTACAGTTCCATCCATGTTGTCACAGATAACAGTGCTGACTGGCAATCTATTGTATTTGTATGTATAAGCTACATTTTTTCACCCATTCATCACTTCATTGGCATTTAGGTTGTTTCTGTTCTGTAGGATGTCTGTTTACTCTGTTGATTGTTTCCTTTGTGGCACTTCAGTTTAAGGAAGTCCTATTTATATGTTTTTGCTTTTGTTTCTTGTGCATTTGCAGCCTGATTTTATAATAACCTTGCTATAATCTGTGTCTAATCATATCCTATGATTTCTTTTAGTAGTTTCATAGTTTCAAGTCTTGCATGTAGGCTTTTATGCATAGTGAAAGATAGTCTATTTCCATTCTTCTTCCTTTAGAAATCCAATTCTCCCTGCATCATTTATTGAGAACATGTCCCTTTCTCTAATGCATATTCTGAGCACCTTTGTCAAAGATCAGTTTCCTGTAGATATGTGCGTTTACTTATAGGTCTTTATTGCATTCCATTGGCCTATTTATTTCTTTTTATTCTAATACCGTTCTGCAGCATATCTAATATATTTTTCTTGCTTTGTTCTTTTTTAATATCAAGATTACAAAGCTGTGTTCTGCTCCTCCCTTGAATTGTACTTAAAAGAATCCACTTTGAGAAGTTTCTCAGGCCTTCCTCTCTTGGCATTCCCTTCCTAACACTGTTGCAGGAGGTTTCTGACTTCAATAAATATACTCTGAAGAGAAATTTACAAAATTGTGACCCATAGGCTACAGAATACAAATTTGCAATAAGTCAAAGTTAGAGAACATGGCAGACCCAAAAGAATGAAAGAACTGAATTGTGGTGATGCTTTTTATACTCTGAATTAAACTATGTCTGAAGTCAAAATTTTTCCCAATCTGTTTCATCAGTCAATATTAACCTTTTTGTCTTAACCATTTGAGTCTGTCCATCTGCCATTCTCAATAGAAATAATTTGAATTAGGATACATGTCTTACATAGATGAAAGGGAAAAGTCAAACCAAGGAGTAGGTTGAAATATAAATTAGAAAAGTGTACTTATTTTTAATGTTGGCCTCATGCAGAGCTTTTGTGTTAAATTTCTAAAAGTCAAGATTGTATTATTATTTGAACATATGCCTACAAAATGTTGACTATGAACATACATTCTTGACCGAGATGGTACTGCCCAAAGTGGCAAAAATGATTTGTCTCAGGATTGAAAAATCTTACTGTGTTTATGTATTAACATAGATATGCATGCAATATATAAAGATATCTAGAACATATTGGTAGTATTAAAATTTAGTGAAGGGAAGGGAACAATTAGGGATGAAATTATACAATAAAGTTTTCAGTAGAGGACAATAATGGAATAAAGTTAAGGAGAAATTCAGAGAAATGCATATGCAAACAAATGTCAGTGCTATAAGCAGTATGAGGAATATACAAGTTATAATAAGGATCAAAGATAAATTATTTATAATACTGAAGTCATAGATGATTAAATGAGGAATAAAATTATATAATAAAGTATACTCTACCTTATTCATAAAGCTAGGTGATCAAAGGGAAAAGGCACATCTAGTCACAGGGGCCTGTGTGAGTCAAAGCATGGAAGCATAATACAGCCTGGCTCAGTATGTCTGCAGTTTAGGCTATGAATAGAGCAAGCAAGCATATCAGAGAGAAACATCTAGTAAATAGTGGATTAAACAAAGAAAAAATATTTTTGTCTCTTCAGAATTCTGGAGAGTTTAGTTCAGTGGCTCAAGGATATCTAGGCTGGCATCTCTGAGATTTCTTTTGACTTTTCCTATGTTCCTCCCACTGCATCTTCATTGATTGTCTGCAATAACTCCAGACAACTATGATTAAGTCCAGAAGATGAAAAATCACACTTATTTTATTCATCTATCAGTGCTGATAATGAAAATAAAATTTCACCCTGAAAACCATTTTCCACTGTACCCATTCTATCTGTTGAATAATCTGGGTATCTCAGGCAGTCCCCATTCTCAAGGAAGACTGGAAATAGAGACCAAATGATTGTAATTACTTGTTTACATATTATGACACCTGAAGATAGGCATGTTGCTGCTGCAGTTTAACATCAGGGCTGTTAGAAAGAAATCGGCAGGAATAGTTAACTCTGGCCTCAGCCTATGTATATATAAATATAGATATATACTT
This sequence comes from Lepus europaeus, assembly GCF_033115175.1. Taxonomy (NCBI): domain Eukaryota; kingdom Metazoa; phylum Chordata; class Mammalia; order Lagomorpha; family Leporidae; genus Lepus; species Lepus europaeus. The sequence goes on from NC_084844.1 coordinate 68,523,810, forward strand.
TTAGGTTAAGAAACAAACTATAAAATATGAAATTATTGGCTGGTGCCATGGCTTAATAGGCTAATCCTCTGCCTTGTGGCACCGGCACACCGGGTTCTAGTCCCGGTTGGGGCACTGGATTCTATCCCGGTTGCCCCTCTTCCAGGCCAGCTCTCTGCTATGGCCCAGGAAGGCAGTGGAGGATGGCCCAAGTGCTTGGGCCCTGCACTCACAAGGGAGACCAGGAGAAGCACCTGGCTCCTGGCTTCGGATCAGCTCAATGCGCCGGCCGCAGCGGCCATTGGTGGGTGAACCAACGGCAAAAAGGAAGACCTTTCTCTCTGTCTCTCTCTCTCACTATCCACTCTGCCTGTCAAAAAAAAAAGAAAGAAAAAAATATGAAATTATTATTTGGTTTCCTATAGTTAAGACTAGTCAACAAAATTCTGAAGTAATTAAGAAAATTATTACAGATAAGATAACATTAATTCTTGGTAATTTTTTTAATTTGACAGGTAGAGTTATAGACAGTGAGAGAGAGAGAGGCAGAGAGAAAGATCTTCTTTCCACTGATTCACTCCCCCAAATAGCCACTATGGCTGTCACTGCACCGATCTGAAGCCAAGAGCCCGGTGATTCCTCTTGGTCTCCCATGCAGATGCAGGGGCCCAAGCACTTGAGCCATCCTCCACTGCCCTCCTGGGTCATAGCCGAGAGCTGGAGTGGGAGAGTTGCAAATTTAATATAGTAAAATGTCTTAGTTATATAATCAATAAAAACATATTATAATGCTTTTGTAAGATAAGCCCCAATAAAATGATTACCTGAGTAACAGAAGCAGACTGTTTTAGCAACTAAGCTGGTAACTAAATTTAATGTTTTAAGGTAATTGTACCACCAGATTTCATAGAAAATATGTAACAACATTAGTAAGACATAACAGTAGAGAAATACTAATTATTTTTTCTGAAATCAATTTATATTCATCTTGATCATTGCTCAAGTTTTTGAAATTTTGGTAGTCAGTTGTTGAACATAGCTGTTATTTAAAATTAAACTTTATATAAACTTAAAATTCAATAAAAACTACTGAAAATCTTAACTTCTGAGGCCAGCATTATGGTTCAGTTCCAGGTTAAGCCACCAGCTGCGATGTTGTCATCCCATATGAATGCTAGTTCATGTCCCAGCTGCTTCACTTCTGACCCAGCTCCCTACTAATGTGCCTGGGAAAGCAGCATAAGATGGCTTAAGTCCTTGGGCCCCTGACACAGGTGGGAGATCAGATAGATCTCCTGGCTCTTGGCCTCAACCAGACCAAGACCCAGCTTTTGCAACCCTTGGGGCAGTGAAACAGCAGATGGAGAATCTCTCTCTCTCCCTCTCTCTTTTTTTCTATCTCCCAATCTCTCTCTTTGCCTTTCAGATGAATAAGTCAAATGAGTACAAAATGTTAGTCATACCATTACTCAGAAGCAATGAGAATCAAAATCATGGGTAATAGAAATCCATACATGACATGGAAGAAAGATCCTACCATGGGATTGAGATTATGAAAAAAAATCAAAGAAAATATTAGAAATGAAGAATTCAATATGTCAAATAAAAATACAGAGGAGAGCTTTAGCAGCAGACTTGGTAAGGCAGAAGTAAGTATATCTGAGCTAGAAGACAAATCTTTATAAACTTCTTAGAACAAAAAAATAAGAAATTTTAAAAATTTTAAAAATTATTTGAGATTTATAAGATACTATCAAATGATCCAACATATGGGTGTTAGGAATTTCTGAAGGTGTTGAAAGAGAGAATGTATTGGAAGACATAAGCAAACAATAGGAATATTTAAGGAAAAATAGTAGAGTCAAGTCATTACTTATCAAAAGTAACCTTGAATGTAAATGGACTACATTCTCCAATGAAAAGATACAGACAAGCTGAATGGATTATAAAACAAGACCCATTTAATTGCTGCCTACGAAGAACATGCCTCAACAACAAAGATACACACACACTAAAAATGAAAGAATGGAAAAAATGGACCTAATAGCTACAGAAACTTTTAACCCTTAGTTGAAGACCACATATTCTTTTCATCAGTGCATGGAACTTTCACTAGGATATGCCATATAATAGCTCATAAAGCAAGTCCCAGCAAACTGAAAAAAAATTGGAAATCATACCATACATGTTTTCTGACCACAATGGAACAAAGCTGGAAATTAACAACTCAAGAATCTCTAGAACAAAAAGACCAAGCCACAGAAGCATTCTTAGTATAGTATCTAAACCAGACAGAAGAACTCAGAAAACAAAGTGTTATTCTATAGGATAAACAATGTTTGCCGGTGCCTCGGCTCACTAGGCTAATCCTCCACCTGCGGCACTGGCACCCCGGGTTCTAGTCCCAGTTGGAGTGCCGGTTCTGTCCCAGTTGCTCCTCTTCCAGTCCAGCTCTCTACTGTGGCCTAGGAGTGCAGTGGAGGATGGCCCAGGTCCTTGGGCCCTGCACCTGCATGGAAGACTTGGAGGAAGCACCTGGCTCCTGGCTTCAGATTGGCATAGTTCCAGCCATAGTGGCCATCTGGGGGGTGAACCAATGGAAGGAAGACCTTTCTCTCTGTGTCTCTCACTAACTCTATCTGTCAAATAAATAAAAAAAGTTCTTTCCTTTCTACTTTTAATAAAACATAATTTTGTTGTATAACAGTGGACATAACACTTTAGCAGGATATCTTGGAGGTACTAAATAATATTGGAAATCCACTGAAAGGACTGTACCTACTCCCCACCCCCCAAAAAAACTACGATCTTTACAAATAGACAATGTTTGATCTAAATGAATTCTATAATATTGATAAAATTAAGTCATTATATTACATCTTAAAAAGTAAATGATTTTATCTATATTCTTTCATTAAAAAGGGATTCTATTTATTATCCCTGGTAGGGAATAATTCAGGATGAATGTAGAATTTCTTATGTACATGTTAATACTCTGAATGTACACTACATAGTGCTAAGCACTTTCTCAGTGGACACTACAGAAATAAAGCTGCCTACTGTTGACTTTATACCAGGCTATTATTAAAACATGCTTTAAAATATTTCAGGGTCATGCATTTTGCATTGTAGTTAAAACACCACTTGGATGCCTATATCTTAGATCCGAGTTCCTTGAGTTCAAGTCCCAGCTTCATTTTTAATACAGTATCCTGCTGACACACACCCTGACTGGCAGCAGATAGTGAATGAACTACTTGAGTTCCTGCCACCAACATGGCAGAACCAGATTGGGCTCAGACTCCTGGCTTTGGCCTCAGCCAGCCCACAGGCATTTCAGGATTGTAGCAGATGAATGATATATCTGTCACTGTTTCTCTGTGTATGTCTGTTTGTCTTTCCAATAAATACATAACTAAATAAAAGTCTTTAAAATATATTCTGTTAGGAATTCAAATTTGCTAGATGTACCCAGAAATTAAGTTCTATTTTTAATTAGAAAGGCAAAAACTTGAGATGTATTTTTGAACTACATTTGTGCCATGAAACAACACAAACTAGAAAATCATAATCTTTGTTTCAACTGTGTAAAATATAGCATAATACAAATGGTCCAGATGATAATAGAATTGTTTTTCACCGGTTACAAACTACAGCTGAAGTCTCTGTGTATGTGTGTATGCTAGATGGGGTTCCTAGCTCCTTGCTTTGGAGTGGCCCAGCCCTGCCATTGTGGTCATCTCAGGAGTGAAACAAGTGGATGATTTCTTTCTCTGTCTCTTCCTCTGCCTTTCTCTGTTACTATGCCTTTCAGATAATTAAACAAATCTTTAAAAATAAATCCATGAGCATATTAGTATATTTTCAAATGTGTATCATTAAAAATTTCACTTAATAAATATTTCTCAGGCTAAATGATACAACACAAAATGGAAATTCTACCTAAAAAGGTTCTGTAATCCAACTGGAAAAGGTTGTTTTATCAATTGTGGTACTGAGAATGAGCTAAGGTGCAGATTATTTTAAGTGCTGATGATTCCCTACAGTTTTAAATTTTCACTAGAATATACAGGAGATGTGTTAGCAACATGTGGCTTAACTTTCCCCTGTAGGAAATAATATCAAAATAATTTGTAATAACAGGCCAACTTTTTGGTAGCTAACAGATAATTGGTATGTACTAGTTAGTAGTTATATCATAGTAAGAATAGAACCTTCAAAAATGGAATCATCAAGCATTCTCAATTCACATTCTTCTATAGTTTTGTGTCTTAATCAGTTCTCAAGCCCAAATCATTGACTATAAGTTGACCACTGTGAGCTTCCAAATAATTTAAAAGAAGTTCATATTTTACATCTCTATTTACCCAAATAGTAAACAAGGATATCATGAATAAAAGTTGTATAATTAAGATATGAAGCAATAATTTAAAAACCAATGTCCATGACTTTAGTATAAAATAAAATGGAACCTATGTATAAGTCATTTAATTTACTGTGTATATAATTAAAGTACTTTGAATAAAATTAAATAATACTAGCACATCGACAGAGAACTTAAAGCTAAAACTATTATAATAGACCACGGAAGTTACTAGAATGATACTTTCAAGGTCAGGATAATTCCTTTTATTATTGCAAGATAATTACCATATACCTTCAATCTTCCTTTAAATCTCAATTAACTCCTATACCAACCTGTATGGATAAGAATTATCACAAACTTCTACCTGAATTTAAAAAAATCTTGAAATTTAGAAGATTCTAAGAAGGAAGAGAATATTTCTATTGTTTCATGGATTTCTAATAGTTCCAATATATCAAAAAGATGTACTAGGGCAGAGGAAAATGCATTATTACCCTGTCTCTCAAGTTAGACATTTTATCTTTTACAGGTGAATGATTATGGGATATCTACAAAATGCAATGCAAGACCTGACCAGGTCAGAAACCTTGTAGTTTAATGTCAATTTTGCTAGATAAGAAAAAAATTCAGTCATTCCAGGTTATCTTACTCCAACTAAAAATACTGTGGAGGAGACTATGTAGATTTTAAAATTATTTATGATCAAAATCATTTTACATTACCAACTTTTATCTAGGGTACAACTGAATTTTCATAAAACATATTTCAGTAATTGCTCTATAAATAAATTTTATTTAATATTTGTATATAGTGAGGCTGACATTGTGCCATAATGGCTTAAAAGGCCATCTGACATGTTGGCATACCATATAGCAGCCAGTTTGTGTTCTGCCTGTTCCAGTCCCAATCCAGCTCCCTACTAATGTACCTGGAAATGATGCCTCAAGTGCTTCAGCCCCTGCCACCCATATGGGAGACCCAGGACAAACTCATGGCTCCTTGCTTCAGCCTGTCTGAAACCTGGCCATTGTAGTAATTTGAGGATTGAACCACTGAATGGAATATCTCTCAGGGTCTATTTCTGTCTCGCCTCTCTACAAGTCTGCCTTTGAAATCAATATTTTTAAAAAAGGTATATGTAGTGTCACAATATTTTACATTGTTTATTCTTGTGTAGGTTCTTTCACAGTCAGATGCCAATAGTTCCATAAGAGAGTCCACAGTAATGACTAACACGGGGCCAGTGCCATGGCACACTTGGTCGATCGTCTGCCTGCAGCACCGGCATCCCACATGGGCACCGGGTTCTAGTTCAGGTTTCTCCTCTTCCCGTCTAGCTCTCTGCTGTGGCCTGGGAGGGCAGTGGAGAATGGCCCACATGGGAGACTGGGAGGAGGCTCCTGGCTTTGGATTGGCACAGTACCGGCCGTGGTGGCCATTTGGGGAGTGAACCAATGGATGGAAGACCTTTCTTTCTGTCTTTCTCACTGTCTATAACTCTACCTGTCAAATAATTAAAAAAAGAAATGACTAACACAAAATATGCCAACAAACTGGAAAATCTAGAAGGGATGGATAGCTGTCTGGAAACATACCATCTACCCAAACTGAGACATAAGACATTGAAAATCTAAACAGACCAATAACCAAGATGAAGACTGAATCAGTAATAAAAATCCTCCCAACAAGAAAAGCCAAGCACCAAATGACTTCACTGTTCAATTCTACTAAACTTCTAAAGAACTAATTCTATTCTTTTTTTTTAAACTTTTTTTATTTGACAGATAGAGTTATAGACAATGAGAGAGAGACAGAGAGAAAGGTCTTCCTTCCATCGGTTCACCCCGCAAATGTCCACTATGGCCGGCGCTGTGCCAATCTGAAGCCAGAAGCCTGGAGCCTCCTCCTGGGCTCCTACATGGGTGCAGGGCCCTAGCACTTGAGCCATTCTCCACTGCCGTCCCGGGCCACAGCAGAGAGCTGGACTGGAAGAGGAGCAACCGGGACTAGAACCTGGTGCCCATATGGGATGCTGGCGCTGCAGGCAGATGATTACCTAGTGAGCCACAGTGCCAAGAACTAATTCTATTCTCAAACTATTCAAAACAACTGAAAGGGAGGGAGTCCTTCCCAACTCCTTCTATAAGCTGGAATCATCATGATTGTAAGTAACTCAACAACAAAACAAAGAAACCAGTTAAGAAATGTGCAAAGGACTTTAACAGGCTTTTTGCAAAAGAGGAAATTCAAATGGCCAACAAATACATGAAAAAAATGCTCAGAATCACTAGTCATCATGGAAATGTGAATTGAAAACCATAATGAGGTTTCCCTTCATTGCAGTTAGAAGGGAAATCACATAGAAATCAACAAAACATAAATGATGGTGAGGATGTTGGGAAAATGTTCCCTAATACACTATTTGTGGGAACATAAACTAGTATGGACATTGTGGAAGACACTATGGAGATTCCTCAGAATCTGAAAATAGACCCATCTATTCCACTTATGGGAATTTATCCAAATGAAATGAAATCAGCATATGGAAAAAGTTATCTGTGCCACTAAGTTTATTTCTGCTCAATTCAGAATAACTTAGTTATGGAATCAACCAATGCCTGGATAAACAAATTATTATATGTAGACACAATGGAATACTATTCAGCAATAAAAAAGAATGAAATACTATCTTTTTTTTGACAGGCAGAGTGGACAGTGAGAGAGAGAGAGACAGTGCCGTTGGTTCACCCTCCAATACCCGCCGCGGCTGGCGCACCGCGCTGATCCGATGGCAGGAGCCAGGTGCTTCTCCTGGTCTCCCATGGGGTCCAGGGCCCAAGCACTTGGGCCATCCTCCACTGCACTCCCTGGCCACAGCAGAGAGCTGGCCTGGAAGAGGGGCAACCGGGACAGAATCCGGCGCCCCGACCGGGACTAGAACCCGGTGTGCCGGCGCCGCAAGGCGGAGGATTAGCCTAATGAGCCGCAGCGCCGGCCGAAATCCTATCTTTTATGAAAGATTGGGAACCATTTTTTTATCACTTTTATTTTTAAGGATTTATTTATTTATTGCATGGAATTAAAGTAATCACAGGATTTCTGGCATGATTTGCCCACCCTCAATCTCTAACCTTCAATGCCACTGAATTACTCTTTCTCAAAATGTAAATCTTATCCAGTCACATACAGCTTTACAATTCCATTAATAGCATTTAGAGTAAAATGCAAAATCCTGAGTTTGGCATACAAGATCCTCTAATATCTTACTCTTTCTAATCTATCCCCTATTTTCATAGACCTATGTGACTTGAGCTATGCTGAACTGTATGTACATGAATTGTGTACTTCATTCTGCTGTCCGTAGGCATAGGACTATATGGCCCACTTTGCACAGTGTGTTCATCTATTTCTTAGTGAATTTCATTTCATTCTTAAAGACCAGTCAAGATATCACTTTCTTCTAAGAAGCCTTTCCTGATATGAGACTAGTTGGAGTACTTATCACAATATACCATAATTTTTGAAGCCTCCAAGAGGATTATTTTCTTGCTCAGTGACCTCAGCAGATGGCAGTAATTAGGCATGTTAAATAAATCATATAAAGAATTGAGATATCAAGGATTAGAACTGCAAATACATGATAAAACACTTTCAACTAAACCTTACATGGTAGACTATGAAAAATATCTGAAAGGAAATAACCTACAGAACTGTCTGAATGCTTCTATGAATTCTCTTCAAGTTTTTGTTTTCTTATGCTTGAGCATAGGTTCCTCAGGTAAAAACAAACATAAGGTGATGTTTTGAAAATGAATTAATTTAGAGATAAAACAAGAAAATATAACTATAAATTTTAATAAATAGAATACAGCATTTTGATAAAACAGAAACCATATAAATTAATGTACAATGCAATCATATTTATGCACATGACATGAAGCAAATTTCTTAAATTCCCTGCTTCTCAGATACTATTCTTCTAATCCTAACTTTTCTATGAAAGTAGCAAACAAGTAGGAAACTAGTTAGAATAGTAAAATATTACAAATATCTATACACATATACTCTGGTTTATCTTCAGATCATATAAATCTTTCACCTTTTACAAATATCTACACACATACTATTATGAACTATGATCTTGAGCAAGAAATATTTGGTGCCAATTTTGAAAGCATTTCAGAGAATGCTTAATTTCCAGAATTAAGTACTATTAATCAGAAAGAGAAAATAAAACATCTATAAGGAATGCAACTATGTGAGTCTACCTGAAAATGATCTCATTATAGTTGGCTATTTATACATTTCAAATGGTGAAAATACTAGGAAGGGGATTATAAAAAAGAACACCTCTGGATCTCAAGAGTACTTTTCAATAAAGTGCAGGGTTGACTAGATAAAGTAAATAAGATTAATGCCCCAATTTTCACTTTAACAGGTTATTTTCCAAGCAGAAAGAGATTCTGTAAACAGTTAAAAGTGAACACACACACACAAAAAAAACTGTTTATAAATTCTATGCAGGATTGTCATATGGCTAGCCTACTGTAGGGGACTACATAGAACCTGAGATCCTTTGTTGATGGATGTCCAAATGTCAGTCAGTATAGGTCACATCATCTATTGAAACCGATTCTCTGGAGAGAAATTGTTGAAAATAATGTCTCATCTTTGATAGTGCAGTCCTCTATGAAGACTTTCTTTGTCTATCTCTCTTGAGAGCAAATCTCTAAATCTTCTGTTGGAATGGAGAAACAGCAATCATGTTGTTGAATAAGGTTGTTGAAAGGAATAAGAGTGTATGGCCCTTAAATCTAAGTACTCACCATAGCCTTCACAAATTTGGATTGCAAATTCTAAATTAGTTACAGAATTCTGTTTTAGGCTTGCTGCTCCTCCCAATACCCCAAACTATTAACATCTCCTGACTTCTGTTTATTCTTTTCCTCTTCTCTCTGCTCCAGCACAATATGTCTTCTTAAATGTCCTAACACCAATCTCTATAGGCATAGGGGGGTAGCTAGAGGAAATGCACTTATTTATCCCAATTCATTTAACCTAAGGTAAGTTATTTTTAGTTTTATATTTTACAATTGTTATAATTTAAAATATTAATGATATATTTAGTGTCATACCAAAGCTAATGAAATTAAGTACAGACTTCTGTTAGAAATTTCCCATTTCTTCTTCCAACATCAATAAAATGTTGTCAAGCATCAAAGATGGAGGCTGGGTGAAGAAGAGGAAAGAAAGCAGAAAAAAGAAAGAAAACAGTTTCTGAATAATTTGTTCCATATTTATTTCTTCTTTCAAAACGATACCTACATCTTCTGCTTCCAAATGGCTAATATTTGGCACAACTTGATATGGTATAATGATTTTTCTAGCTATTGCTGAAATCTTTATAATTAAATATGCCAGTTAAGAAAACTTGCAAAATTTTTTTTTGTTTTCTTAGGTTTAAAGATTTATTTATTTGAAAGGTAGAGTTGCAGAGGTAGAAGAAGAAGGAGAGAGAAAGAGAGAGTGAGAGAGAGAAAGAGAGAAAGAGAATTTTCTATCTGCTGATTTACTTCCTAAATGACTGTAACACCCAAGGCTGGGCCAGGCTTAAGCTAAGAGCCAGGAATTTCTCCTGGGTGCCACATGGGTGTCAGGGTCCCAAGAACTCGGGTCATCTTCTGCTACTTCCTAGATGCATTGTCAGGGATCTGGATCAGAAGTGAAGCAGCTGGGACACAAACTAGCATCCATATGGGATGCTGGCACTGCAGGTGGTAGCTTAAGTAGCTGTACCAAATGCCAGTTCCTCAATTTTACTTTAAAAATAGTTAAATATCCCATTAGTTCCAATGTATGGTAATATTAAGTAGAAAGAGTATAGAATACCTAATGATTTCCAGAATTTACAAGGCTGAGAAAATTTGGATCAATGTAATTAAAATTTTTTCTGTGAGACTTCCAAAAGTTCTATTTTATTACACACTAATTTTTCCATATTTTAAGTATGATAGAAGTTCATTTTTACACTTTCCTGAATTTGATAAATAATGAAATACTTTCTCTGAGGTTTTGAGTAAGGAAATTAAAATATATTATTCCATCATTAAATGCATTCAATTTAAAAAGCTGTAATAGTATACAATTATTATCATTTAGCTTGTCAAATAGTTAAATCAAAGTGATAAAACAGTGTAAATATCTTGAATATTGATTATAACTTATCTATGAGCTCTGGAAGAAATACTATTTTTTTAATTTAAAAATATCCTAATATAGTATAATTCATTGGGAAATTATTCTGTTGAGATGTCTTGCCTAATATACTGCCTAAATGGTAATACTGTGGTCACTAAAAAATCAAACCGTTATCATTATTGATAGAACACAGAAAAAGCCTTTAAAATATCATCACTTAAAAAATTATAAGACCTAAAATATGATATAACATCTTATCTTAAAAACAAAATGAATTAGGCAGGCGCCGTGGCTCACTAGGCTAATCCTCCGCCTTGCAGCGCTGGCACACTGGGTTCTAGTCCCGGTCGGGGCACTGGATTCTGTCCCGGCTGCCTCTCTTCCAGGCCAGCTCTCTGCTGTGGCCAGGGAGTGCAGTGGAGGATGGCCCAAGTGCTTGGGCCCTGGACCCCATGGGAGACCAGGAGAAGCACCTGGCTCTTGCCATTGGATCAGCGCGGTGCGTTGGTCGCAGCGCGCCAGCCGTGCCGGCCATTGGAGGGTGAACCAACGGCAAAGGAAGACCTTTCTCTCTGTCTCTCTCTCTCACTGTCCACTCTGCCTGTCAAAAAAACAAAAAGAAAAAGAAAAACAAAAACAAAAACAAAAAAACCCCAAATGAATTAATACCATTCAAAAATTTCCAAATATGCAAATATTTCATACTGCCAAGTAAATAACCAAATTAATTGGCATGTATATGTGGTGCTGGCATCACAAGCAGTGGCTGAACATGTTGAATCACAGTGTCCGCTCCAAACTGCAAATAATTTTCTTTACATTGAACTCTGGAAATGGTTAAGAATTGGTTAGTTCTCACTCTGTCTCTCCCTCTCTGCCAGCCTCCTTTCAACTAAATAAATCTCTAAGGAAAATAAGATCAGTGCTGTGGTACAATGTGGTGAGCCACTACCTCCAAGTCCCAGCTGCTCCACTTCTATTCCAGCTCCTTGCTAATGTGACTGGGAAAGCAGTGGAAAATGACTTAATACTTTGGCTCCTGTCACCCCATGGGTGACCCAGATCATTGAGTTTCTGGCTCCTGGTTTCAGCCTGGCCCAGCCTGTTGCAGCCATTTGAGGATGGATGGATGATGGATGATCAATTTATCTCTCTTCCTCCCTCCCTCCCTGTCATTCTGCTATTCAAATAGATAGAATACAACTTTTTAATTTTTTTATTATTATTATTATGAGAGAGAGACAGACAGACAAACTGACTCTATCTACTGGTTCATTCACCAAATAGCTTCAATGGACAGAGCTGGGCCTGTCTGAAGCTAGGAGCCAGCAGCTTCTTCTGGGCACAGGAGACCAAGTACATTATTTAGCACATAGAATAAGTACTAGGTATTATTGTTAGTATTGAAAGAAACTACAGAAATAAACTAGGCAATAAGCTTTAAATTGCAAATTGACATTAAGAAGTCTAATATGAATTTTCTATGTTTATGAAAATAGTCTAAATTTTCTCACCACTAGCTTTATACTCAATAAAATATTTTGACCTTATATCAAAAATAAATACATAAATGTTCTCATAAAAATTAATTGCTGTATTCTAAGATCCCTCTAATTCTAAATGTCTGTGACTGTTAAATCATTAGCACTTATTGACTTCTTTTCACCTAAGAAAGCATCATAATTCACAATTACTTGACTTTTACATGTCAATACATGCTTTTGCAAGAGTCATATAATGTATGTAGGGTATATACCTTGCTTCCAGTAAAGTTGCCATGCTTAGTCCTGTAAGCCATGAACAAGACAGTTTCAATTCTTCAGCATTCCACACAGCTGTAAATTCCAGTAGCATAGCAGAGGTATTATCAGTATATACAAAAGAAGATAGAGGTTTACAAAATTTTTGGAAAGGCATTAGTATAGTAAATAAATATATTTATTTCTAAAGTTATTTATAACATTTGAATATTTAGAACAGGAAAACTAAGCACGTCCTGGCCAATATAGAACTCATTTTCCATCCTATGATATCAAAATAATTGGGGTTATAAGGAAAAAATCAAGTCACACATGCAGAAATTTTAAGCAAAACAGAATATAGACATTGTATTTGTGTCTTCTATAATCAAACACATAACAACATACAATATTCCAGTAAATGATTTCTGAATATTTTCACGTTTCATTGATGAATGAATTTCCTTTTCGCTGTACAGCAGTTATTCCCCTTTCCATACAAGTGAAAATGATGTTTCTTTTTTTTAAGATTTATTCTGTTTATTTGGAAGACAGAGCTACAGACAGAGTTAGAGACAGAGAGAAAGAGGTCTTCCATCTGCTGGCTCACTCCCTAGATGACTGCAATGGCCGGAGCTATGCCAATCCGAAGCCAGGAGCCAGGAGCCTCCTCCAGGTCTCCCACATGGGTACAGGGGCCCAAGGACTTGAGCCATCCTCCACTGCCATCCCAGACCACAGCAGAGAGCCAGACCAGAAGAAGAGCAGCTGGGATTAGAACCAGTGCACACATGGGATGCTGGTGCTCCAGGGCAAGGTGTCAACCCACTGAGCCACAGCGCTGGCCCCAAAAATGATGTTTCTTTAAAATAAATTGATGAAGTAATTCTGTAAAATATATGAATGTTAATTAATCTATCAGAATTTATTTACATACAGACACACAGAAAATAAGTGCTTTTACATCTTATACTGATCATGACAGTACAGAACCTGATATACTGTGCAAAGTATTCTACAGTTATTTACAATCCCTATTGGCTTACATATGGGATAATCTGCTTGGTTAGAGAACTTCCCAGCATCTTTTACCTACACAGCATTTAACATTAGCTTCTTGAACCCCTCCACTTCTTTTCTTCCTTACCCTGAGCCCCAATCAATACAGGAACATGGCTATGGAATCACTCTTTTGCTGAGTTCTGGGAAGATGAAGAAATTAATGAGGAAAGAGAATTGTAAACAAAGACCAAGACAAACCACAGGAGGTCAGGGAAGTCATCTGACCAAGTGAACTACATGCTCTGTCTTTTAATGCTTTTCTTTTCTTGCTTAAAAAGAGATCAAGGCTATTGCTATCTTTGATAACTAAGGAGAAGATATCCAAAATGCTCAAGAAAAGTGAGTCAATAAGACACCGGAGCTAAGACAAAATCCCAGAAAATGGAATACTCACAGAGGCCAGATTTCAACTACCCTCAACTCTACTCCCAACTGAGTCAAAAAAAAAAAAAAGAGAGAGAGAGAGAGCGAGCCAGCAAGGAGCAAGTGAGTGAGCAATCTGGGAGAGTCACTCTTTACACAGCCTTAAACCTGAAGAAGCAAGCATAGCTCTCTGGCCACACCCATCACCCTAAGGATTCAACAAAGCAGACAGCTCACTTAGAGGCATAGTATAACGAGAAAAAAACACCACAGCAAAAAAAAAAAAAAAAACACCATAAATTATCTCCAACATGCCAAACAACAAACATAGAAGCCGAGGTAACAAGAGCAAGGAAGACACTATGATGCCCCCAAGTGAACAAGACACACCAATGCAAGATTATGAAGATGAAGAGATAGAGGAAATGCAAGAAGCAGATCTCAAAAAATTGATAAGAACATTAAGAAGTTCTCAAAAACAAATTCCTGAACTACAGAAATCCTTAATGGACAAGATAGAAAATCTCTCCCGTGAAAATGAAATATTAAGGAGGAATCAAAATGAAATGAAACAACTAGTAGAACAGGAAACTGAGATAGTGACCAAAAACCACAATGAAATGAAGAACTCAATAGATCAAATGGCAAACACATTAGAGAGCCTTAAAAACAGAATGGGTGAAGCAGAAGAGAGAATATCGGAATTAGAAGACAGAGCACAGGAAAGGAAACAGTCAAATCAAAGAAAAGAAGAAGAAATCAGAAATCTAAAAAATACTGTCAGGAATCTACAGGATACTATTAAAAAACCCAACATTCAGGTTCTAGGAGTTCCTGAAGGCATGGAAAGGGAGAAAGGATTAGAAGGCATTTTTAGTGAGATACTAGCAGAAAATTTCCCAGGTTTGGAGAAGGACAGAGACATCCTAGTACAGGAAGTTCATAGAACCCCTAATAAACATGATCAAAAGAGATCCTCACCACGACACGTCGTAATCAAACTCACCACAGTGAAACACAAAGAAAAGATCCTAAAATGTGCAAGAGAGAAACACCAGATTACTCTCAGAGGATCTCCAATTAGACTTACAGCTGACTTCTCATCAGAAACCCTACAAGCCAGGAGAGAATGGCGAGATATAGCCCAGGTACTAAGAAAAACTGCCAGCCCAGAATATTATATCCTGCAAAGCTCTCATTTGTGAATGAAGGTGAAATAAAGACCTTTCACAGCAAACAGAAATTGAAAGAATTTGTCGCCACTCGTCCAGCCCTGCAAAAGATGCTTAAAGATGTGTTACATACAGAAACACAGAAACACGGTAACCAATATGAAAGAAGGTAAAGGAAGGAAACCTCACAGCAAAAGACCACAAGAATCTCAAACCAGATATTAGAAAATATCTTTGGCAAATGGCAGGGCAAAGTTACTCCTTCTCAATAGTCACATTGAATGTTAATGGCTTGAACTGTCCAGTTAAAAGACACCGATTGGCTGATTGGGTTAAGGAACAAAACCCATCTTTTTGCTGCTTACAAGAAACTCATCTTTCCAACAATGATCCATACAGACTGAAAGTGAAAGGCTGGAAAAAGAAATACCATGCCAACAGAAATGAAAAAAGAGCGGGCATAGCCATCTTAATATCGGACAACATAAACTTTACCACAAAAACTGTCAGGAGAGACAAAGAGGGGCACTATTTAATGATTAAGGGATCCATTCAACAGGAAGATATAACAATTATCAATGTATATGCACCTAATCACAGGGCACCAGCTTATTTAAAAGACTTGTTAAGGGACTTAAAGGGAGACTTAGACCCCAATACAATAGTACTGGGGGACTTCAATACTCCACTCTCAGAGATAGACAGATCAACAGGACAGAAGATCAACAAGGAGACAGCATATTTAAATGACACTATAGCCCAAATGGATCTAACAGATATCTACAGAACATTTCATCCTACATCTAAGGACTTTACATTCTTCTCAGCAGTATATGGAACCTTCTCTAGGATTGACCACATACTAGGCCATAAAGCAAGTCTCAGCAAATTCAAAAGAATTAGAATCATACCATGTAGCTTCTCAGACCACAAAGGAATGAAATTGGAAATTAGCAACTTGGGAATCCCCAGAGCACGTGCAAACACATGGAGATTGAACAACATGCTCCTGAATGAACAATGGGTCATAGAAGAAATTAAAAGAGAAATCAAAAATTTTCTGGAAGTAAATGAGGATAACAGCACAACATACCAAAACCTATGGGATACAACAAAAGCAGTGTTAAGAGGAAAATTTACATCAATAGGTGCCTACATCAAGAAATTGGAGAGGCACCAAATAGATGAGCTTTTAAGTCATCTCAAGGATCTAGAAAATCTGCAGCAAACCAAACCCAAACCCAATAGAAGAAGGGAAATAATTAAAATCAAAGAAGAAATCAACAGGATTGAATCCAAAAAAAACATTACAAAAAATCAGCCAAACGAGGAGCTGGTTTTTTGAAAAAATAAACAAAATTGACACCCCATTGGCCCAACTAACTAAAAAAAGAAAAGACCCAAATCAATATAATCAGAGATGAAAAAGGAAACATAACAACAGACACCACAGAAATAAAAAGAATCATCAGAGATTACTACAAGGACTTGTATGCCAGCAAACAGGGAAATCTATCAGAAATGGACAGATTCTTGGACACATACAACCTACCTAAATTGAGCCAGGAAGACATAGAAAACCTAAACAGACCAATAACTGACACAGAAATTGAAACAGTAATAAAGGCCCTCCCAACAAAGAAAAGCCCAGGACCAGATGGATTCACTGCTGAGTTCTACCAGACATTTAGAGAAGAACTAACTCCAATTCTTCTCAAACTATTCAGAACAATCGAAAAAGAGGGAATCCTCCCAAATTCTTTCTATGAAGCCAGCATCACCTTAATTCCTAAGCCGGAAAAAGATGCAGCATTGAAAGAGAATTACAGACCAATATCCCTGATGAACATAGATGCAAAAATCCTCAATAAAATTCTGGCCAATAGAATGCAACAACACATCAGAAAGATCATCCACCCAGACCAAGTGGGATTTATCCCTGGTATGCAGGGATGGTTCAACGTTCACAAAACAATCAACGTAATACACTACATTAACAGGCTGCAGAAGAAAAACCATATGATTCTCTCAATAGACGCAGAGAAAGCATTTGATAAAATACAACACCCTTTCATGATGAAAACTCTAAGCAAACTGGGTATGGAAGGAACATTCCTCAATACAATCAAAGCAATATATGAAAAACGCACGGCCAACATCCTATTGAATGGGGAAAAGTTGGAAGCATTTCTGCTGAGATCTGGTACCAGACAGGGATGCCCACTCTCACCACTGCTCTTCAATATAGTTCTGGAAGTTTTAGCCAGAGCTATTAGGCAAGAAAAAGAAATTAAAGGGATACAAATCGGGAAGGAAGAACTCAAACTATCCCTCTTTGCAGATGATATGATTCTTTATTTAGGGGACCCAAAGAACTCTACTAAGAGACTACTGGAACTCATCGAAGAGTTTGGCAAAGTAGCAGGATATAAAATCAATGCACAAAAATCAACAGCCTTTGTATACACAGGCAATGCCGTGGCTGAGGAAGAACTTCTAAGATCAATCCCATTCACAATAGCTACAAAAACAATCAAATACCTTGGAATAAACTTAACCAAAGACGTTAAAGATCTCTACGATGAAAACTACAAAACCTTAAAGAAAGAAATAGAAGAGGATACCAAAAATGGAGAAATCTTCCATGCTCATGCATTGGAAGAATCAATATCATCAAAATGTCTATTCTCCCAAAAGCAATTTATACATTCAATGCAATACCAATCAAGATACCGAAGACATTCTTCTCAGATCTGGAAAAAATAATGCTGAAATTCATATGGAGACACAGAAGACCTCGAATAGCCAAAGCAATCTTGTACAACAAAAACAAAGCCAGAGGCATCACAATACCAGATTTCAGGGTATACTACAGGGCAGTTGTTATCAAAACAGCATGGTACTGGTACAGAAACAGATGGATAGACCAATGGAACAGAATAGAAACACCAGAAATCAATCCAAACATCTACAGCCAACTTATATTTGATCAAAGATCCAAAACTAATCCCTGGAATAAGGACAGCCTATTCAATAAATGGTGCTGGGAAAATTGGATTTCCATGTGCAGAAGCTTGAAGCAAGACCCATACCTTTCACCTTACACAAAAATTCACTCAACGTGGATTAAAGACTTAAATCTATGACCCGAAACCATCAAATTATTAGAGAGCATTGGAGAAACCCTGCAAGATATAGGTACAGGCAAAGACTTCTTGGAAAAGACCCCAGGAGCACAGGCAGTCAAAACCAAAATTAACATTTGGGATTGCATCAAATTGAGAAGTTTCTGTACTTCAAAAGAAACAGTCAGGAAAGTGAAGAGGCAACTGACAGAATGGGAAAAAATATTTGCAAACTATACTACAGATAAAGGGTCGATAACCAGAATCTACAAAGAAATCAAGAAAATCCACAACAAAGAACAAACAACCCACTGAAGAGATGGGCCAAGGACCTCAATAGACATTTTTCGAAAGAGGAAATCCAAATGGCCAACAGACACATGAAAAAATGTTCAAGATCACTAGCAATCAGAGAAATGCAAATCAAAACCACAATGAGGTTTCACCTCACCCCGGTGAGAATGGCTCACATCCAGAAATCTACCAACAATAGATGCTGGAGAGGATGTGGGGAAAAAGGGACACTAACCCACTGTTGGTGGGAATGCAAACTGGTTAAGCCACTATGGAAGTCAGTCTGGAGATTCCTCAGAAACCTGAACATAACCCTACCATACAACCCAGCCATCCCACTCCTTGGAATTTACCCAAAGGAAATTAATTTGGCTAATAAAAAAGCCATCTGCACATTAATGTTTATTGCAGCTCAATTCACAATAGCTAAGACCTGGAACCAACCCAAATGCCCATCAACAGTAGACTGGATAAAGAAATTATGGGACATGTACTCCATAGAATACTATACAGCAGTAAGGAACAATGAAACCCAGTCATTTGCAACAAGATGGAAGGATCTGGAAAGCATCATGCTGAGTGAATTAAGCCAGTCCCAAAGAGACAAATACCATTTGTTTTCCCTGATCGGCGACAACTGAACACCAAAGGGGAAACCTGTTGAAGTGAAATGGACACTATAAGAAACAATGACCTGATCAGCTTTTGTCCTGACTCTAGATGTACAGTGTAATACTTTATCCTTTTTAGTATTTTTTGTTGTTGTTGTTGTTATAGTACTATTGGTTGAACTCTAATTAACACACAATTATTCTTAGGTGTTTAAATTTTAACTGAAAAGTGATCCCTGTTAAATTTCAGAGTGGAAAAAGAGAGAGAGGAGATGCACAATTTGGGACATGCACAATCAGTCTTGCCCCAAATGATGGAGTTAGAAATGTGCCAGGGGATTCCAATACAATCCCATCAAGGTGGCATGTACCAATGCCATCTCACTAGTCCAAGTGATCAATTAAGTTCACAATTGATGGCTCTGATAGGTCTAAGAATCAAAGGGATCACACAAACAAGACAAATGTCTGCTAATACTAACTGATAGAATCAAAAAGGGAGAGAAAGATCCAGCATGGGAAGTGGGATACACAGCAGACTCATAGAATGGCAGATGTCCTAAACAACACTCTGGCCTCAGAATCAGCCCTTAAGGCATTCGGACCTGGCTGAAGAGCCCATGAGAGTATTGTAGGCATGGAAAGCCAAGATACCATGGAAAAGAAAAAAAGAAGAAGACCTAAATGAAAGATCTTTGTTAGTGAGATCCCAGTGAAAAGAACGGGGCCATCAAAGAAGGAGGTACCTTTCTCTGAAGGGAGGAGAGAACTTCCACTTTGACTGTGACCCTATCGGAATAAGATCAAAGTCAGCGAACCCTAAAGGCTTCCATAGCCCTGGCAACTCATGACTAGAGCCTAGGGAGATTACTGACGCCATGAACAGGAGTGTCAAATTGTTAAGTCAGCAACAGGAGTCACTGTGTACTTACATCCCATGTGGGATCTGTCCTTAATGTGTTGTCTAATGTGCAGTGATGCTATAACTAGTACTGAAACAGTATTTTTACACTTTGTGTTTCTGCGTGGGTACAAACTGATGAGATCTTTACTAATTATATACTGAATCGATCTTCTGTATATAAAGATAATTGGAAATGAAAAAAAAAACTGGTGTTAAATTGGAAATGGCATAGAAAATTAATTAATTTTTTTAAAAAAATATGTAGGATCTCTGCCTTTAATGTGCTGCACACTCTTATTTAATGCTATAACTAGTATTCCAACAGTATTTTTTTTCACTTTGTGTTGCTATAAGGGGGCAAACTGTTGAAATCGTTACCTCATATATACTAAACTGATCTTTTGTATATAAAGAGAATTGAAAATGAATCATGATGTGATTGGAAGGGGAGAGGGAGCGGGAAAGGGGAGGGTTGTGTGTGGGAGGGAAGTTTTGGGAGGGGGAAGCCATTGTAACCCATAAGCTGTACTTTGGAAATTTATATTCATTAAATAAAAGTTTAATAAAAAAAAAAAGAAAGAAAGTATGAACTGTGAGCTAAATAAACTTTTTCCTATAAAGTACAAAAGAGTGTGCTATATCAAAGAAATCACAGGAAAACACTTTAATCAGAAGGAAGGTGTGATGGATTGAAAGTTTGTGTCTCCACTCTAAATTCATGTGCTGAGGCCCTGATCCCAGTATGAGAGTATGAGGGAGCAGAACCTTTGGGAAGCATTTGTGTGTAGATGAGGTTATTAGAATAGTGCCCCCAATAAAAAAAAAATCCCAGAAAATAATAATTTGAAAAAAATCACCATGCACTCTCTTCACAGTTCCTGAAATAACAATGAAATAGGGCAAATATAAAATTAGAAAATAAAAAGCCTCATGGAATTTTAAGGAATTTTAACTTTTGTATAACATAAATGATTAAAATATTTAAACAGAGAAGACAATTAATTTTTTTAGAAATCAGAAGAGAGAAATACTATTTAAGAATTACTGTGACAACACACAAAAGGGATGGAAAATTGTTACTACAACTAGCATAGTGACACTGAGAGTATAAAAGTGGGGGAAATATGACCTACAGAGTAAAGCTGGATCAGTGAAAAAAAATTGATCATAAAGAATAGGCATGAAACTAATGGAAACAATGAGTAGAGAAAGGTTTGGGGGAAAAAAGCATGGTTTGTTGACATATATTAATGAAAGAATTACATATGAACTCCAGCAAACAATAGAACATGGATAATTAAAACCAGAGTTATAGCCAAACTCAGAACAAGCAAAAACATTCCACTTTCTAAGACTCAAGCTTAAAATCCCCATAAATGTTACATCATTCTTATTATTCAAAGTTTCATGACATTTCAATACATATTAACATTTTCCATCTAAGATGTGTACTTTTCATATATTTCTGAGATTATGATGTGCTAGCAAATGATGGCATGACATCATTGAAAGGCTTTTGATTTTTTTGTGTTTAAAACAAGGTATATTTTACTATGGTGACATCATGAAATCAATAAAACAGCTATCCCTGAAGCATACTAATCTTTTAGTTTAAAAATATTTGAATTTTTCAGTTAATGCCAACTCTGATATTTCTTTCAACCAAGATATAGGAAGATGATCAGCTACCGCAAGAACATGACAAGCCAAATCTACCTTTTGAAATCCTAAAAAGAATGAAAGCAAGCATCATATTACTTTATAACATTATACCCAGTAAAGAAAGGTCACAGTAATGACAATATAACAGAGATTTATGATTATATTCTAAAGGCTGGAATGGCAACTTTGATAAGCAGTAATAACATGAAAATATTTCTACCTCTTAGGTAAAAAGCTGAAAAAAACTCTGAAATGCTGTGGCTCACACTGAAACTATGCAATGCCAACACTATTGGTAATCACATTAATCTGGAAGGCTACTACAGTGACTGATTTGTTTACAATTTCCCATTATTAGAGGAACACATTTCAAACTAGAATGAAAAGTCAAATGTCAGCATACATACACACACACACACGCACAATATGTATATTTGGTGGAAGGCTTTAGCTTTCTTAAAATTCATTATCTAATAGTACTTTAAAAATTCTTAGATGATTTTTAATTTAAAATCAATATTCCTGGTTCTAAGTGTCATTAATAACCTAAAAATATGTTCCGATCCAAGCTCAAAATAATAACATAAATAGATAGGAAAATAATAAAAACAATAAAAGGCAGAAAAAAAGGGTAATAGCTTAAGATGAAACAAAAAATGAAGTGGAAAATTATTTTTTAAATGAAGGAGTGAGGAATAATTAGAAATTAGGTACCATGATTATCTGAAAAATCCTTTCCTCTACAAAAGCAATATGAAGTGTCAAAAACTGTCAATATATATGTCTATAGAAATATGGAAATTACTTAAAAACTTGCAATAATCTGAAGAGTACTTAAAAATGGCATCTGAGGGGCCGGCGCCATGGCTCACTTGGTTAACCCTCCATCTGCTGCACTGGCATCCCATATGGGCACCAGGTTCTAGTCCTGGTTGTTCCTCTTCCAGTCCAGCTCTGCTGTGGCCTGGGAAGGCAGTGGAGGATGGCCCAAGTGCTTGGGCTCTGCACCCATGTAGGAGGCCAGGAGGAGGCTCCAGGCTTCTGACTTCAGATTGGCACAGCGCCGGCCATAGTGGCCATTTGGGGGGTGAACCAATGGAAGGAAGACCTTTCTCTCTGTCTCTCTTTCTTAATGTCTAACTCTGCCTGTAAAAAAAAAATAAGTAACCCTCAGATATATTTAAATCTAAATAGAGTTATACCAATTCCATAAGAGATACAAAATAATCCCATTTTGAAAGATTAAATGTACCCATTTTAATTTTTAAAATTCATTTATTGAAAATATATGAACAAAATTTCTGCCATCATTCTGTTACCAAAAATTGGTTTCAAAAAAAATCTATATCCAATTCTTGTGTAATCAATCAAAAATTTTAAGTATCTAAAATTAAATATTCTAGCAATTAAATTGCGTTGATTTAATCAGATCTGAATCCATACTAGGAAGAAAGGACACATACTTTACTTCTATCAGCAGCCATACTGGATTGGTATTAGGTCAAAGTTCCCAAAGAAGGGTGGGACAACTGCCTGGACAGAGGATGTCACAGATTGTGTGCATTCTGGGAACCATAGGCCCCTCCCTTTGTGGCCTGCTCCAGACATAGCAAGTGATGGGATCAGAGTCAGACCCCATGACACTTTCCATGGCTCATGGAGGAGCCTGGATGCTGAGTGGTCTTGGAGGCCTGCAGGATGTGAGGGCTTCTCTGGGGCCCAGGACTCAGGAAAGGGACTCTGCAACTAGGCCAAGTGTGGGGATCCCTGTTTACTCTCCCAAAGGCCGCTGACCCTGCACCCCATTCCTTACTCCCCACTCCAGGTGCTCCTCCACCTTCCTCCCTGGGATGCCTTGGCAGGGTTTCCTCCAGACAACAGCAGCCTATCTGCTTCTCCTTGGGCTCCTGCAGCTTTTCCATAAGAAAACCATTCAGTGATTCATTGATGATCATGAGCCACATTGCACGCTGGGTGATCCCCAGCTTGGGAAGTGAAGAGAGCAGCCCGCACCTCTGCTTGGGGCAGGGAAAAAGAAAATAGGACAACATGCATGAGTGAGAATGCTTTCTCCTTGAGTCTTTGGCTGACGGAGGGAAGGACACTCAGAAGCCCCACTGCTGGCGGCACCACACTCAGACTGGCAGCCCTCAGCCTCCAGAGCCTGGTGCACTCATCACCATTATCAGCCTGGAAGAGGGGTCAGGAGCTCTGGTTCTGGAACTCTCACCAGGTATCGCAGAGCTCTCTGACTAGTGGCTCCTTCAGCTGCCCCGTGGCCATGTCCAGCTCATGACCAGCAGGGTGTAGCACCACTGCTTCTTCCCTGCCTCTCATGTAGTCACGGCACCCAGGGGCTGCCTGCCCAGTTCCACTGTAGCATGGGCAGCTTGGGCAGCATGGCCAGCAGCGCTCAGAGGTTCCTCTCCTTGCCCTCTACCCAGCTCCAGGGCTTGAGTCAGAGTGCATTTGTGTCTCTGGTCAGGTTTGTGGTTTCTGGCCACCGCCTGTGGATCTTGGCAGCAAAGCCATGATTAGAGGTGGATCTGCAAAGTGGCTCTGAGATTTTCACCTTCTGGGTGGTGCTGGGTGCACAGAGGCCCTCTCCTCTTGGCCACATCAAAGTGAAGCCCAATGCAGGGTTGGGCTTCATTGGTGCATTGGCTTTGGGAGGTGGGTTGGCCTGGGGAACACAGGACGCACCCTGGACTGTCAGCCACCTTGTGGGCCAGCCACCTCGAGGCTGGAGCTGAGGCACCAAGGTCAGCAGTGTGGTCCAGGCTCTGAGATTAGATCTGAAGACTCTTGGAGTTGGCTGAGGTATCTGGGCCTCCCAGCAGGTCCCTGCAGCTGGGGGATGCCTCATCTTGCCAGACCCTGCCTACAGATTTTCCTATGTGCTGAAGTCTGTGTTGCAAGACAGAATCCTGATGCCTCCCTGCTCCTTGCCTGGCCATTTTCTTGAATGGATTTACTGATGTGTACATGGCTGTTTAATTTTCTGGTTTTGCGTTGATCTGAAACCATGTGCTATGGAATTACAGGGATTTATTATACTTGCCCAGAGTAACTGAAATGCAGTTTGTAAAAATTCACCCAAATATTTATTTTAAACACACAATTCAAGATTTTAGATGGTTTCATTTTTAGATGTTTAAGAATAATTTTGGTAGCAATATTGTTTTGACAAAAATACACTTTGAAGTTTCCATCCCACATAAATCGATATAATATAAAATGGGTGTTGTGGCTGATGTTCTCATTTGTTTGCTGCTGACATTGTAAGTTCATGAAAACTGAGCATTTCAAGTGGTAAAACCACCATATTCTGTAAGAGATGGAACTCACTTGTGCTTTTCATTCCTTTCCAGCAGATGTCTCCCAGACTTGTTTCCATTACAGGAAAGATTCCTTTCATGCTTCATTTTATGTTTTCAGGTGAGAATGCAGCTTTTGCTTTACAAATACATTGCTCCTTGTAAGGGCCAATAAAGAGAGGAATGGATAAATACTGAGATCCCTTTCAGAAGGGAAATAAACAGGAAATCAATGCCAGTAAGAAATTTTTTCCCCAATGCAATGAGGTTTTATATATATTACATAAATATACTTATATGCATATATATGGCATATTTATACACATATATTTACACACATAATTTATATACATGAATTATATTTTATATATGTATATACATATTATATATAATAAAAGAACAAGTAGTTGGCTGAAGCAAATACAGTGCTGATCTCAAGTGATGGGTTCAGAGTGCTAACTTGTGCTTTATATCTCAATATATCAATTGTACCCTTTTGTATGCATCAAATGTTACATAAGTATGTAAAATTAAAGCAACAAGAGAACAGTTAGTTTATGTGTTTGGTGTTTACAAAACAGGGGTAACTATAAGAGAAGTAAGCATTACTAATATGGAGCAGTACAAATTTATTATTTATGAATGGTTCAAAGAATTATAAAGCCCACTATTAGTAGGATAACCACACATGTGAATTATCACTTAGCAACATGGAGTGAAATGGAAGTTACATACTTATATTAAAATACACATTCAAACACTTAATAGTCTCTCTCAAGTGTTCACCATACACTGCTTCAAAAGCAGGAGGCTTGAAGCTGTACTATTTTGAATACACATAACACACATAAATATCTCAAGCATAAAAACTGTATCTAATTTGCCATAATAAATTTTCTTTCTCCAAATATTTAGTTTTGAACTCAAGCAAAGCAAATATTGAACACCAATGATTTCATACTATGAAAATATAAACAGGTTAACAACAGTTGTAAAAATCCTGAAAAATGTGCAGTTTATGGAATGAAAAATTCATTTCATAAAAAAGGTCATAGCAGATCTATTTCATTATGGCTCTCAAGTTTTAAGAATTAAAATGTGCTACATACAAGCTGCAAGTTAAGCCAGAACAAACATGTGAAAACATCTAAAGACGTTTGTAGTTTGTACTATGAAGTTCACAAGTTAAAGAGGTTTAAATTGTTAAAAAAAAAAACATAAAGGAGAGGTCAACTTAGTGGCATAGCAAAGCCACCATCTATGATATCTGCAATGCATATGGGTGCCAGTTTGTATCCTAGCTGCCCCAGTTCTTTTTTCTACGTATTTTTAAAGATTCATTTATTTATTTAAGATGCAGAGTTACAGAGAAAGAGGTCTTTTGTCCACTGGTTCATTCCCCAAATGGCCACAATGGTCAGAATTGGAATGATCCCAAGCTAGGATCTAAGATCTTCCTCTGTGTCTCCCAAGTGTGTGCAGGGGCCCAAGCACATGGGCCATCTTTCATTGCTTTTTCTGGTCATCAGCAGAGAACTGGATAGGAAGTGAAGCAGCCAGGAATTGAACTGGTGCCCATATGAAATGCCAGTCATGCAGGCGGAGACATAACCTCTTATGCCATATCCCCTACCCCCTGACTACTCCACTTCTGATTCAGCTCCTTGATAATGGCTAAGGAAAACAGTAAAAGATGATTCCAGTGATTGGGCCCCTGCCACCCATGTGGCAGCCACTCATTCTAAAGATCTTGGCTCCTAGCTTCAGCCAGGCCCAGCTCTAACCAGTGCAGCCATCAGAGGAGTGAAAAAGTGGGTGGAAGCTCTCTCTCTCTGTCTCTCCCTCTCTCTCTCTCTGTATCTTTCAAATAAACAAATAAACTTTAATAAAAACATACAGATGACCAAAAATTAGTTATTAATCAGTTATCATTTTTTCATATTGATAATGATATTGGTCATAATGATCATGCTTTATTGCAAAACAATAACTGGGTTGACAAACATGAAGAAGTTTATTCTCATACACTGTTGGTAAATTAAATGGGTGCATTAGTAAGATATGCTCAAATTTGAAATATATCATCCTTTTTACCTTGTAACTATTTCCCTCGAATTTGATCCTAAAGAAAATAAGAAATATTATGCATTAACATTCACATCTATGTTAAAGCCATTTATAATGTATTATATATAACATAATGGGACAATATATGTAATATAAAAAGCCTACATTGCTTAAAATATTTCTTACATATATTTCATGTGTAACTAAGAACATTAAGGACACTGCAAAATCATAAAGTTGGAGGTAGTCTAATAGCCAATCAATAAAATAATGTAGTATGCATTCATTTTCAAAATGAGGATAGATCTATAGTATACTGATTATTACACCATTACCGCATATTTAAAGCCTTTGGTTTGATGACACATCTTAATAAATTTAGTTAATATTTGAGATATCTGTTGATGTGCAAAGAAAAGCCCCATGCTATTCTGGCTTTCTGATCTGTTTGTAAAAAGTGACTAATCATGAGATTTTTGGGTTTGGCTCCCAGTACATTAATGCTCAAATGATAGACACTCAAATTATTGTGACTGTTGTTGAGGGATTGCATACAATGTTACATAGTCTGTAACATTTCTGAATGATGGATAAAACCTTTTAAAACATATCAAAGGATCTTTGATCTTCTAAGCCTAGTTCTGGCACACCTTTTTGTAAAGAGCCAGAAAGTAAAACCTTATGCTTTATGAACCATAATATCTCTGTTGTTGCTTAAAATATGTATAGGCTGTAAGTAAGTAGATGTCGTTGTATTCCAACAAAACTTTATTTACAAAAGCAGTGAGGAGCTGGATTTGGCCCACAGGGATTATTAATGCAGTTAATCTTCCTGTTCAGAATATCGTGCATGCCTGCCATTACCCATTTTAAAGACAACAATGTGTGAAACACAGCATTTTTCAAGAGGGAGTTGAAATAAAATTTCAAAGCTTTAATTACAAAATAAGGTTACTTTCTACATTTTCCTCTTATTTTATAAATAATTCAAAATTTGTTATGATTAAGAACTTTTATCTTTGACTAACATAGAATTATATGATGTGTACCGAGCCTTAGAGATTTTTCAGTCTGTCTGTGGTATTAGAAGTCTAAACAAAATGATAACTAGTACACATAATACATATATGGGAATTGTCAAGAGGTCCTTTTATTCTCTAATTTTAGAAATGTATCATTTAGTGCCTTGGTCTGCCTTTTAGTGCTACATATTCATTTCACAGTTTAAAAACTGTGAACTGTTGCCAGCGCCGCAGCTCACTAGGCTAATCCTCCGCCTTGCGGCACCGGCACACCGGGTTCTAGTCCCGGTCGGGGCACCGATCCTGTCCCGGTTGCCCCTCTTCCAGGCCAGCTCTCTGCTGTGGCCAGGGAGTGCAGTGGAGGATGGCCCAAGTCCTTGGGCCCTGCACCCCATGGGAGACCAGGATAAGCACCTGGCTCCTGCCATCAGATCAGCGCGGTGCGCCGGCTTCAGTGCGCCTACCGCGGCGGCCATTGGAGGGTGAACCAAGGGCTAGAGGGAAGACCTTTCTCTCTGTCTCTCTCTTACTGTCCACTCTGCCTGTAAAAAAACAAAACAAAACAAAAAAACAAAAAAAAACTTTGAACTGTTGCAAATATAATTCATAAATATTATTTAAGGATTAGAAAACACAGATGAAGAAAAATTTGATCATGTATGACTATGTGACTCAGCAATAATACCTTTACTCACTGCCTTAAATAGCACTTCCCTTTACTCCTTAATGCATTCCAGTAATTTCCAATCCCAGGATCCTGTCAAAGCTTGTTCTCTCCAGGTTAACACTTATTTCTATAAAATTAGAGGTCATTTCTTCAATGTCATTTTATGTAACCTGTCAGTAGTATTGTTCTGAACACAACATTCTTCTCCAAAATAGCTTCCTCTTTTGTTTTTCAAAATATCTTTCTGTCTAGAGAGTGATTTTATTTCCCTTGTCAAATATTAGTTGGTTGCCAATATGTGAGTTCATGTCTGGGGTTTCTATTCTGTCTCAATGGTCAACATGTCTATTTTTGTTCCAGACCAGGCTGTTTTAATAATAACAACCCTCTATTATGCCTTGAAATCTGGTATTGTGATGCCGCAAGCTTCATTTTTATTTAAGATTGCTTTAAGCATTTGGAGTCTTCTATTTTTCCATATGAATTTTAGGATCATGTTTTCTATAATTGTGAAGAATGTCCTTGGTGTCTTGATTGGGATTGTTTTGAATCTATCAATTATTTGGGGTAGTATGATATTTTGATGATATTAATTTTTCCAATCCATGAACATGTGAGATTTTCCCGATTTTTGTGTCTTTTATTTCTTTTTATTTTTTTAAGACTATATTTATTTATTTGGGATGTAGATTTACAAATAATGAGAGGGAGAGACAGAGAGAGGTCTTTCATCTGCTGGTTCAGTCTCTAAATGGCCACAACAGCCAGAGCTGTGCTGATCTGAAGCCAGGAGCCAGAGCTTCTTCCAGGTCTACCACGTCAGTGCAGGGGCCCAAACATTTGGGCCACCTTCTACTGCTTTCCTAGGTCATAGCAAAAAGTTGGATTGGAAGTAGAGCAGCCGAGACTAGAATGGGAACCCATAAGGGATGCCGGCACTACAGGCAGAGGATTAACCTACCACATGACAGCACTGGCTCTGTCTTTCATTTCTTTAATTAAGGTTTTGTAATTTTCATTGTAAAATCTTTCACATTCTTGGTTAAATTTATCTGAATGTATTTTATTTTTTTAGTTATTGTGAATGGGCCTGAACTCACAAGTTCTTTCTCATCCAGAGCATTGTTGGTGTATAACAACAATGTCAATTTTTCTGATTTTATATCCTGCAAATATTCTTAACTTTATTATGAGTTCTGATGGTCTTTTTAAAAATATGTATCTATTTATTTGAAAAGCAGAGTTACAGAGAGGCAAAGGCAGGGAGGGGGTGTTTTCCATCCACTGGTTCCTTCCCCCAGATTGCTGCAACAGCCAGAACTGCACTGATCCTGTAGCCAGAGATTCTTCCGGACCTCCCATATGGGTACAGGGGCCCAAAGACTTGGGCTGTCTTTTACTGCTTTTCCAGGCGATAGTAGAGAGCTGGATTGGAAGTGGAACAGCCAAGACTCGAACCGGAGCCCATCTGGGATGCCAGCACTGTGGGTAGTGGCTTTACCTGATACGCCACACTGCCAGCCCTTCTAATAGTCTTTTGGTTTCTCTATATAAAGAATTATATCAACTGCAAACAGGAATTATTGTACTTCCTCCTTATCACTTTGATTTTTTTTCTTGCCTAATGTCTCTAAAGCTTCCAGAAGTATATTGAAAATAATGGTGAAAATGGCTCCAGATTTAGTGGAATTTATCCCAGCTTTTCCCCATTCAATATGATGCTGCCTGTGGTTTAGTCATATATTGCTTTGATTGTGTCAAGGTGTGTTTCTTCTATACCCAATTTTTAAAGATTTTTATCATGAAAGGATGTCATATTTTGTCAAATGTTTATCTGCATCTATTGAGATAATCATATGGCTTTATCTTTCATTTTGTTGATTTTAAATAACACATTTATTGATTTACATATGTAAATCTGCATCCCTGGAATAAATTCTACCTTGGGTAGATAATCTTGTTGATGTATTGCTGGACTCTATTTGATACTTTTTTTTTTTTTTCTGAGAGGCAGAGTGGATAGTGAGAGAGAGAGACAGAGAGAAAGGTCTTCCTTTTTGCCATTGGTTCACCCTCCAATGGCCTCTGCAGCTGGCACATCACACTGATCTGAAGCCAGGAGCCAGGTGCTTCTCCTGGCCTCCAATGTGGGTGCAGGGCCCAAGGACTTGGGCCATCCTCCGCTGCCTAGCTGAGAGCTGGCCTGGAAGAGGGGCAACCGGGATAGAATCCGGCACCCCAACCGGGACTAGAACCCCGTGTGCCAGCACTGCAAGGCCGAGGATTAGCCTGTTGAGCCACGGCGCTGGCCTATTTGATACTATTTTATTGAGAATTTTTGCATCAGGATCCACTAGGGATATTGGTGTATAGTTCTTTTTTATTGCATCTATCTGATTTTGTAATTAGGGTAATGCTGGTCTCAAAGAATGGATTTGGATTGATTCTATCCCTTTCAATTGTTTTGAATAAGGGTGTGGATTGTTCCTTCCTTTAAAGTTTGGTAGAATTCAGTCTCTTCAGGGCTGGCACTGCGTGTGTGGCATAGAAGGTTACGCCTTCACTTGCAGTTTATGCATCCCATATGGATGCCGATTCAAGCCCCAGCTGTTTAACTTCCAATCACCTTTGTGCTAATGCACGTTAGGCCCTTGCACCCATGTGGAAGACTGGGAAGAGCCTCCAGGCTCCTGGCTTTGATCTGTCCCAGCCCTGGCAGTTGCAGCCAAGCAATTTGGGGAGAGAATCAGTAGATATCTCTCTGTCTCTCTCTCTCTCTCTCTCTCTCTGTGTGTGTGTCTCTCTCTCTCTTTTTCTCTCTGTATCTCTGCCTTTTAAATAAATAAATAAATAAGAAAGTAAGTAAATAATATTTTAAAAATGAATTCAGCCTCTTCTACAAGGGTATTTGGAAAGTTGGATTTTCACATGCTGAAGTTTGAAACCAGTTTGATCCAACTCACAATGGATCAAGCATCTAACCTGATACCCAAAACATCACATTACTAGAGAAAAACATAGAAGAAAGTCTATAACACATTGGCCTAGGCAAAGAATTCTAGGGTAAGAGCCCAGAAGCAAATGAAATTATATCACGCGAGAAGTTGTTGTACAAAAAATGAAACAACAAAATGAAGAGGTAATCAACAGAATGGGAGAAAATATTTGCAAAATATGCATCCAATAATGGATTAATATCCAGAATACATAAGGAGCTCAAGAAATTTAACAACAAAACACACTCTAGTTAAAAAATGGACAAATTGCATGAACAAGCATTTTTCAAAGGAAGAAATAAAAATGGCCAACAGACATAAAATTCAGGATCACTAGTCATTAGGAAAATAAAAATAAAAATCACAAAGACCCTGTGTGCTGGGGTAATTTATCCTTTTTGTTCAATTATAGATTATATTTTTTGTCATATCTAGGAAATCTTTGCTTAACCTAAACTCACAAAAATCTTCTATGATTTTTTTCCTGCAAGTATTATAGTTTTCATACTGCAGTTAGATATGTCATGAATTTTTTATATGTTTGTTAGTGGAAATTTCTTTTGGAAATTAATATCATATTGTGCCAGCACCATAATTGAAAAGACTATACTTTCTCCCCTGCATTGCAATTGCGACTCTGTAGAAAACGTGTTTACTGTGTTTTGATCTTTTATGGATCTTCTTTTGTGTTCCATTTTTCTGTCACACTTTAGATTAGTATAAATTTATAATTCTTGTAGTCATCTCTCCAATTTTATTATTTTTTTCAGGGTTAGTTTCCCATGAGTGTATATCAGCATGTTATTTTAAAAAATAATCAGATTGCTTGCTGGGAAGGGGATTGAGATTTTGTTGAGTCTATAAAGTAATGTTAAGATAAATCCTGAGATTTTTTTTTATTAAAATGTCTCTTCCCACTTAGAAATATTTAATTTCATATGAATATTAAGTTGTTTTTGTAGGTCTGTCAATATTTCATCAGATGTATATTTTATATTTTAAATGAAATAGTGGTGATTCTAAAATTTTGATTTCTATTGCTGGTATATAGAAATGTATTTAATTTTTCTGTATTGATTTTGTATCTTCTAGTTTTACTAAACTCACTTGTTGCTCATTACAATTTTGGCTTATGCATCAGAATTTTTGTATAGACCAAAGGTTGTCAGTTGTTTCCTCTCTTAAACTACTGTCTTACTAATGATAGTAAATGTTTCTCATTTGTAACAATACAATTTTTGTGACAACTTTTTATCACTTTAGTATTAAAGCATCCATAAAAAAATAAATTAATGAGCATATCTGTGTTCCAATAAAACTTTATTACTGAAGCCTAAAGCTGGCCTACAAGTGAGAGTATGAAGATGGAGAATTTGCCCCCCTATTTTGTGGTCATTGTTGTGAATAGAGATCCTCACTTCTTCCTTTCAACTTGACTGCTTTTATTTATTTTTATTGCCTCAGCATACCGACTAGAATCTTAACTACAATGTTGAATAACAGTAGTGAAAACAAATTATTATCTTGTTTCTGATATTAAAGGTAAAGTATTTTAATTTCTGTCATTAATTATGTTTTCTGGAGTTTGTTATCCATGCTCTTTCTTATGCTGATGAAGTTCTCTTGTATTTTAAGTTTCCTGAGATTTGCGAAGTCAGGAAATATTGTTAAGTTTGCCAAATGCCTCTATCCACTGAGGAGTTATAGGGACTGGACACCCCTACCCAGCCATGGATAGACTAGGAAAGCTGCCTCAGGCCTTGGGAAGGGCAGAAAACAGTGACAGGAACTCAGATTCCATCTTGAGACTCACCTTTACTCTGACTGAAGTTACCCCATCTCACAGACACTCACCTGCATGTTCAGGCCATGAAACAGGATGAGGTATTTAATGCTGATGGCCCACATGAGCCAAGTCCCACCTACCTCAGCCACAGAAAATTTTTTCACCAAAAAGCTCGTGTGTTCAGAACCTTAAATAAAGACCCCTTGCCTAGCAACCATATGACACAATGTAGGCCAAAGATGTTCTGCCCTTTGGAATACAGGCCAAGGGTCCAGCCAAATGTAGACCCAAGTAGAGGGTGCAGTCCTAAAACAGGAACCTCTGCCTGTCCCCCACAAAACAAAACAAAACAAAACAAAAACACCCCATGGATAACGGTAAAGGATAAAACTGAAAACTCAAAAACAGGCTCACTCCTCTGATAATGGACTCCCAGCTTTGAGCCCCTCCTCTATCTCGGGAGTCTGTACTCCTTTCTACACAGTAAATTCACTTTTGCTTTGCACACTCCTGGACTCAGCCCTTTATTTCTATACTGAGAGAGAGTCCTGGACCAGGGTGTCCGGCATCCCCAATAGGAGTGAAATAACAGTAACCCTGCAGTTTTTCTCTTTCATATTATTAATACCATAATAAAATTAATCATGGTGTTAGTGTTAAACAAGCCCTGCATTCCTGGAATGTATCCCATTTGTTTAGTCATTTATTTAGCTTATTTATTGAATTTGATGTCCTAAATTCTTTTTCTTCATATTATCCTTTACTGATGAAAAATTCCAAACAAAGGTAGCCTCTCCCTAAAACTGCCCCCCTCCGCTGCCTTGGCACCTGCCCTTACCCCTGTCACAGCTACCAGGGCGCAGAGCAGAAACTGTCCCAGGGCCCTGAAGCCCTATGTGTTCGTTAAGTAGCAGCTTAACAATGTTAGCTGAACAAGTAGGTGGTGCTCCCAGGGCTGCCTGCCACAAGCCAGCATCTCCCAAGATTATCTTCAAAACCCAGAAAATTGGCACTCGCTCAGGTCTGGCGAAGGGCGAGGACTCTCCTCCTCCGTGACAAGCGTGGCATCTGCATGCCAGCAGCTGCCCCACTGCCTTGGGAGCACGCGTGGGCTGCTTCCCACCCCGAGCTGGAACTGCACCTCTGCCCTTCACCCCATCTTCAGAGACCACACACACATATCCACACAAGGCTGCTGGGGGCAACTTTAATAAGGCAGGGGACTTGCTTTGCGGCATCAAAGGTCAAAGAGGAAGGGCATCATATCTGATTGGCTCATGCACTGGCTGGATACTTTCCAGCTGGTTGGCAGCCAGGGCGCGGGCCTCCTCGGCAAAGCGGTGGCGTCCCTCCTCAGTCAACTTCCAGAGGCAGGAGCAGGGCCAGGCGCTGACCTCAGCCTGCTTACTGACCGGCATTTTCTCAAAGCTGTCTCGGAAACACAGATTGTGGCGGATGGTGTTCTTCCAGCCTTCCGGAGCCGTTCGGAAAAACGGAAAGTGTTGTCGAGTGAAACTGTAGATCTGCTGCACGTTGAGGCCACGAGGGGAACTGTTTCTTAACGCCACGGCAATCAGGTGGAAGTAATTGAGAGGGGGCCGGGCCAGAGCCTTTCCTCCTGGCCGCTGGGTTGCTGAAGCCTCCGGCTCTGGAGGGGGGCCCTTTGGTAAGGGGACAGGAGAGCCACACAGGAGCTGTCATCCTTGTCCTCGGCCTCCTCTTCCGTGAGCTCCCAGCTACTGGGGGAAGACGAAAAGTGCTTTGGCGACGGAGACTGCTCGGGGGAGGAAGGCGACAGTGCCCAGCCCCCGCAGCCTCTGGGCAGCTGGCATCTTCCTGATGGCAGGGCAGTCGAGGGCGAGGGACCGCGCCCGCCAGTTCCTTCTTCTCTCTAGCCCCTTGGGCTTCCAGCTTTCCTGGTGGGTACATGATGTTGGGGTTCACCCACATCCACAGGTTGGGCTCAAACTCTGGACCATCTCTGTCAGCACGGGGCTTCTTCTCCAAAGGTAACCTTGGTGGTTCCACTATTTGAAGCCTGTACCTGGCAAGGTTCTGCTCAGCCATAGGCAGGTGCGATGTGAAGGCCAGAAAGGCCTTGTTCCCCATGTCCCAGTCCAGCAGTCCCAGGACCTGGCCACGGAGGCTGGCCCAGACGTCGAGCTGCTGGAGTTTGAGGTCCACCTTTAGGAGAGCGCGGCGTGCCCAGCCGCGGACAGAGGGAGCCAAGAGAGACTGATGTCCTAAATTTTTAATACATTTTATCTTTAGCGATATCTCAGGTTCATATTAAAATTAAGATGAAGGTAAAGAGATTTTCCAAAAATATCTGCTGCCACAGTGGCATAGTCACTCCTCTTATTAATATGAACCTGGCCAGTGTAGTATAGTTGTTATGATTACATTTGCTACATCATTAACACCTCAAATCCATAATTGACACTAGGATTTTGTATTGAAAACTTTATGAATTCATGCAAAGTTATAATAATGTGTGTCCACCATTTTATTATACAGCATTTCATTACTCTAAAATTTTATCTGCCTAGTCACCCATTTCTTCCCTCTACAATCCTGTCAACAACTAATCTTTTTACTAGATTCATAATTGTGCCATTCTGAAATGTCACATAGTGATGAGCACGTATAATTGTTCACGTCAACTTCTTTTACTTGGTAATACACCAAAGATTCCTCTGTGTGTTTTCATGATTTGTTAGCTCATTTCCTTTTAGCAATAAACTATTTTCTGAATGATACAACACAGTTCACTCATACATTCACCTATATGAGAATATCTTAATTATTTCAAAATTTGGTTGGATTTTTACATTATTGCTCATGAGGAAATTTGATTTTTTTCAATCACTGTGTTTGTTTTTCAGGATAATATTCATTATAGGAGTAGTTCAGATGTATTCTTCCTCATCTTTTGAAAAGCATGCAGAATTACATAATTTCTTTCTAAAATATTGGAAGAATGTATCAGTGTAGATATCTGGGCCAGGTGATGCTTTCTAGGAAGATTTGTAACTCTGTATTTTACTTTAGAGATATTTGTTAATACAGGTGGTGAAGTTCTTCTTGACTGAGTTTATCTTTCAAGGAACTTGTCTACTTTATTTATGTTAGCATGGTTCTTCATGAAAATCTGTATTAATATCTCAAGAATTTGTACTAATATCACATTCTTTTCTTCATTCATAATTTGTGCATTTTCACTTTTTCTTGATCAACCTGAGTGGATAGATGTTTATCACCTTCACTATTTCCACACATGGTTTTGTTACAGTGGCTTTTCCCATTTTTTTCCCAGTTTTACTGACATTTTTCTTCTGTCATAATGAAGTTGGTCATGAAAGCAGGCTGGTGTGCAGGCGTTGAGAGAGACAAGCACATTTAGGTTGCTTGGCTCAGGGTCAGTGGTGCGGCTTTTTGACCTTCATGACCTTGAGGCCATGCTCACTGCCATGTCCTGCACCGTGCAGTGCTGTGGGTCATGCTTGGTGCTGAGATTAATTCTAGGCAGCCAAGGGGTGAGCTGAGTTATGTGTGGGGCTGAGGCCTCAAGCCAGCAAGGTTCAGGAGATCACACGTGGGTAATCTTCTGATAGCAACAAGAAGTACACCAGAGGTGCACTCGCTGGCCTTGGTGGACATGGTCCTTCAGGGAGCCACTTGGCCCTCACAGCCACGGGTCCCTGTACCCAGCAGTGACTACAGCCCTAGGCTCCACCTCTTTCCCTGTGGGGCTGGCCTTGTTCCCCTCAGTGGTACTGGTGACCCTGCTCCTGGAACAGAGGTTGGGGAGCTGTGCCAGGGTTGAGGTGGCTAAGGCCAGAGGTGCCTTGGGGTCCCTGAGGGAGGCGCTGCAGCTCCTGGGGCTAAATTTTACTGATTGTATCTTGGTTGCTGTAGTTGATTGGGATGGCTACAGGAAGTTATCCTAGCCTTTGAAGCTTATAAACCAAAGAAATCACCACGGATCTTAAAGTAAGAGTCTCAGGACGCAGCCCTGACAGGGTTGAGGGTCTCTTGAGTGTCTGCTTCCTGGTTCCTAGATGGCTTTTCCCAGAATCCTCAGGTGGATAAAGGGTAAAGATACTCACTGTGTCTGTTTTATAAGCCTCTGATCCCGCCTGAGCACCTTACAGCTTTATCAGGCAATAACACCATCCATGATTATGTTTCAGCATTTAAATGGTACGTTCAGATCACAGCAGGTACTTATTTTCACTCTCTATGTGGTGCTGTGACTTTAAGTTGCTCCTCTTTTTCTAGTGTCTTTAGTTGTTGGAAATCAAGTTCATCGATTTCAGACTAATATCAGGGGCTTCAAAATTTTTCATTGTGTTTTTTCTTTAAAAAAGCTTCTGAACCCCTTTCTACAGGCATTTATCACTAAAATTTTTCATTAATGTGCCCTGATAGCTACATTAAACAAGTTCTCTTATGTTGTATTCAATTCAGTTAAATACTTTCTCTCTGCTTGCTCTTGGACTCAGTTTATTGCCATGTGTGCTACTTACTTTCCAAATATTTGAATATTTTCCTGATTCCTGTTTGTGTTATTTCTTTCTGATTTGATTGGTTTGTATTCATAGAGCATAACATATCATTTGATTTTATCCTTTTATTAGTGTATGTTTTATACTCTATGACATCTACTTTGGTAAGTGTTCTATGGTTACTTGAGAGTAGTGTTTTGAATTGGATATTCTTACTGAATTTCTTGTTTCTTGTTCTGTCATTTGCTGAATGACAAGTACTGGAATCTCAAATGATGTTTCTAAATTTTTAAACTATCTTATTGTATAGCATGCATTTGACTTTATTAGATGCATAAATCTTTAGAATCATATCTTCTTGGGTAATTGAACTCATAATTTTGAAATGAATTTTTAATTGCTTATGGGAGTATGGCTATGAAATTAACCTTGGTAAGGCTTGTGTTCCTCACTTTTCAGTTTTTAAGTGTTATTGTACTTACATATTATTGTAGTTCACCTTATCTGTCATCAAACTGGTTTAATTTCACAGTTTATTATTTAATTCTGCTTTATTTTAGATTAATAAATTATTTTATGATTTAGTTGTATATATATTTCAGGAGGAATTATTAACTGCAACTCTTTGTTTTGCTATGATACAGCTGCTTTACCAATGATAGTATATGATTTTAATTCATTAGAGTCCATCTGGAAGTAACTATACTACATTATATGTGATACAATAAAAATACAATATACTTTAAGTCTAGGAAAAATTGCCATTTTTCCTTCATAACTTTCCTATGTCTCCATTTGGCGGGCTATCTGTTATTCACTTGAAGTGTTATCAAAGATCGACACAGTCACAAACTTATGCATTTTTTGTGATATATAATTTACATTAATGCCTATCCAGTACAGTGACAATTTCTGACACTTTAATTTATGTATTTATGAGTGTTAAGATAGTTTTAAAAAATATCTTCCACACTTCTACTTATCATTTTTGAGATTTACTTTTTGATCAGTTAAGCACCTTAAATACAGCTTGATCTTTTCTAGTCTTGCTTTCATGATTTGTTGTGTGGATCAGAACCATGCTCAGCCTATGTCTAAATTCCTAGTCCTAAGGCAAAAACTTTTCTCATTACTCTAATCATTGTCCCATGACTTGGGAGTTTTTCAGTCTGGCTGCTGAGAATGGATGTTTAATCTCAGCTCTCTATGGGCACAAGGAAGAATTTCCTCTAATCTTTATAGATGTCACACCCACAGTCTTAATTTTTTTTTTTTGGTGGGCATGCACTGTTTATTACTTCACCAAACATCCAAACAAGGCCCTCCAAATGTCTCCAGTGTTCTTTCTCATTACTCTGTTCCTCTCCAGATTTCCCTATGACAGCTCACTGACATGATGTTCCAGAATACCCAGCTTCATCACATCAATGCGGGAGTCTGTACACTCTACCTCAGTTCCCTCTCCCTGTGACAGGCCATGGGATCTCTCTGCTAGGAGCTGCAGAATTTGAGAGTTTACTTTATTTTTCTTTTATCTTTCATATATTGTGTTCTTTGCCGCAGGCCTTTTAGTATGAACATCGGTGATAAATGCTGGTTTTCTCTTTAGTGTCTGATTGTCTCATGTAAGGAGTTAAAGAACAATTTTTACTTCATCTTGGCTACAAGTAAATTTAAGCTGAGCTTCAGCATGTGGTATACACTGGTTGGAATACTCTTCATTCTTTTCTTAACTGCTATGTTTTAATCCTTTATGTCTCAGTGTACTCATGTTATTGTCAAGAAAATGTTCCTTAGACCCAGTGTGGATTGAATTTTATTATGTGATCATTAAATTGTTATCTTACTAAATCCATCTAAATTCAGAGTTTAATTTTATTTTAATTTCCTCTCCACTAGACTCTAATCCAAATAAGAACAGAAAATTTGTTTTATTTGCAGAGCCTAGTACAATAATGTCTTACACAGTGTGGGTTTTCAATATGTATTTGTACACTGCATGAATTAGTGGGAAAAAGAACATGTTTATATAAAATATTCATATATATTTCTCTCACTTTATTCTTCATATTATTTCAGAATATTGAAAATCCAGGCTGCATTTTTTCATATGCAATATTATTATAACTTTCTTAAAAATTGCTATAGAGTGCTTACTGAGAAACTTAAATTTATGAAAAATTAGAGAAATACAAAAATCTCTACAATAAGATAAATGAAATTACTTAGGCCATCAATAGTTAGGTGGGATCAAGAATGTTATATTTTGAGGTATTATCTCTTTACATTTCCTAAAATATCCTGGAACAGAGTGACAGAAATGTAGACACACACACACACACACACAGAGACAGAGAGAAAGAGAGAGAGAAAGGGAGAGAGAGAGCACTTATCCACTGATAAACTCCCCTAAATACCTGATGCCTACAAAATGTTGGGGAAAAGCAGTAGGAGATGGCCTAAGGGTATGGACCCCTGCCACCAATATGGGAGATCCAGGTGAAACTCCTGGCTTCATCCCAGCCCAGTCCTGGCCACTGCTGCCATTTGCAAAGTAAATCAGCAGATAGAAGATCTCTCTCTCTCTCTTTTTCTGTATCTCCCTCTCTCTCTCTGTAACTGCCTTTCAAATTCATAAGAAAATCTTTTAAAAAATACAGTGTAACTAGATTTTCCTCCTTCAGTGTAATTCTGAAACAAAATGGACTTATAAATTACATTTAAGCAAAGTGAGAAATATGGCCCTTTTGATGGCACCAAAACAAAGAAGCTCCTGCCTTTCCCTAAATGGATGTTAAGACAAGTGTTTAGAAGAACAAGAAAACAGCACTGAAAGGTATCCACAGCCACCCGTGATGGAGAGACAAGGAAAGAGGGAGAAAAAGGAAGAGAGAGAAGGGGAGAGAGAGGGGGAGAGAGAGAGAGGGAGGGAGGAAGGGAGAAAGAGCAGAGAAGGAGAAATAGTAGTAGTGGTGGTGGTGGTGGTAGAAGTAGAAGAGGACAAAGAGGAAGTGGAGGAAAAGGGAGAGGAGGAAAAGAAAAAAAGTAGGGAGAGAAGAAGGAAGGAAGGGATGAAGAAAAACAAACAAAACAGTGTAACTCCAGAGGAAGCTCAAAGATCCCTGAAAGTGCACCTCCAGGAGAAACAAGTTTGATCAGCATGCCTACATTCCCCCTGACAACAGAGCCTGCCATGAGGAAGACAGAAGGCCACACACAGTTATGTTTGTCGAGATGTCAAGGCCAGCTATCACCAGATCAGACAAGCTGTGAAGCAACTCTGACTTAGAGGTGGCCAAGGTGAATATCCTGATCAGGCTGATGGAGAGAAGAAAGCATGTAATCAAACGGCTCTGGATTATGATTCTCGGATGTTGACAGCAAAATTGGGATCATCTAAACTTGGTCCAGAGGACTAATTGGAAATACCCAATTTCATCATTAACCAAAAGCAATAAAAATACAGCAAAGAGTAAGTTTGAGAATGTCTTCTAGATCATGGTAAAGGATTTAAATTTAGTTCTGAGATAATGACAATCAGAAGATTCTTTTTTTTTTTTTTTTTTTTTTGGACAGGCAGAGTAGATAGTGAGAGAGACAGAGAGAAAGGTCTTCCTTTTTTCTGTTGGTTCACACTCCAATGGCCACTGCAGCTGGTGCATCTCGCTGATCTGAAGCTGGGAGCCAGGTGCTTCTCCTGGTCTCCCATGCGGGTGCAGGGCCCAAGCACTTGGGCCATCCTCCACTGCCTTCCCGGGCCATAGCAGAGAGCTGGCCTGGAAGAGGGGCAACTGGGATAGAATCCGGCACCCCGACCGGGACTAGAACCTGGTGTGCCGGCACCGCAAGGCGGAGGATTAGCCTGTTAAGCCACGGCACCGGCCCAATCAGAAGATTCTGTAAGTAGAATGATGGGTTTTAATTTCATCTGAAAGTAAACTATTCTATTTTCTATAATGATAATAAAACCAGATAGAGATAATTGAAAGACAGAAAACTATGCAATTGAAGTAAAGACAATAACCAATAATAAAAAAAGGTGATTACACAGACCAGAGTGTTAGGAAAGGAGAGGGTCAAAAATTGTCATATATGGGAAGTATTTCAAAGACAGCAACAAGGAGGCATTATGTATTAATTATTTTATGTGAAAGGAAGAGAGAGAGAAGGTGGTTGATGAGTTGATGAGGATTGCTATGATTGTTTTGAAATGAACAATTGAAAATTGAAATTCTCAGCTATTGAGATGTATGTCAGATTAGAGAATGTTCTTATTAAACATTGAAATGGGTTATTGTACAGCAGATTAATAGAGGTGAGTAAAAAGAAGAGGTCCAGATAAATATATAAATTTAGGATTTATTGGTACATAGCTAATTTTTGTTTAATTTTATTATTTTAAGTATTTATTTATATATTCACTTATTTGAAATGTAGAGTGACAGAGAAAGACAGAAAATGAGTGAGTGAGAGAGAGCTCTTTTTTTTAAAAAAAAATATTTATTTATTTATTTGAAAGTCAGAGTTACCCAGAGAGAGAGGAGATAGAGACAGAGAGATAAAGAGGTTTTCCATCTGCTGGTTCACTCCCCAATTGGCTGCAATGGCCAGAGCAGTGCTGATCTGAAGCCAGGAGCCAGGAGATTCTTCCGGTCTCCCAAATGGGTGCAGGGGTCCAAGGACTTGGGCCATCTTCTACTGCTTTCCCTGGTCATAGCAGAGAGCTGGATCAGAAGTGGAGCAGCTGGGACTTGAACCAGTGCCCATATGGCAAGCCAGCACTGCAGGCAGCAGCTTTACCTGCTACACCATAGTGCTGGCCCTGAGAAAGGTCTTTAATCTGCTGATTTACTCCCCAAATAGCCATAAGAGTTAGGTCTGGGCTAGGCTGAAGCCAGGAGCCAGGAATTCCATTGTCCCACATGCTTAGTGGGGGCCCAAGCATTTGGGCCATTTTCCATTGTCTACACAGGTGCATTAGAAGGGAGATGTATTCGAAGCAGAGCAGCAGGGATTCAGATCAGCACTCCAACATAGGCTGATGGCATTGCCAGTAGCAGCTTACCATATTGTGTCACAACACAACACTGGCCCCTATTTTCATTATTGAAAAAAAAATAAGCTTAA
Organism: Lepus europaeus; assembly: GCF_033115175.1. Taxonomy (NCBI): domain Eukaryota; kingdom Metazoa; phylum Chordata; class Mammalia; order Lagomorpha; family Leporidae; genus Lepus; species Lepus europaeus. The sequence goes on from NC_084844.1 coordinate 68,566,775, forward strand.
ATAAAAATTGTAAGTATGTATCAGGTATCACATTTATTTCAACATATGCATATATTATTTACTGTCCAATCAGGGTAAATGTATCTGTCTTTTTAAGCATTGTCATTTACTTATGATAGAAACATTTAAAATAATTTCTTGTAGTGTTTTTATAGAAAAACGTACAGTATATAATCATTACCTATGGTGACCTTGCTGTGCAATAGAATACCAGAACTTATTCATCCTATCTCTGTCATTGCATCCATTAAATAACCTTTCCTCACCCATAGATATTATTTTAAAAATGTGTTTATTTGAAAGAGACATAAAGAGAGCACATGAGAGAGTGTGTCTATCTCTTGGTTCACTCACAAATGCCCACAATAGCATTGTTAGGCCAGGAAAAAGTCAGAAATCAAGAGCTTCTGCCTGGGCTGGACGTGCAGTGGGAGGGGGCTCAGGGCACGAGTGCCCGACTTTCCACAGAGGCTGGTCCTGCAGGGAAACAGGATGGAGCCTGGGGCACAGGTGCCAGCACTGAGCCCCTTCCCAGAGAGGAGCCCGCCTGTGAGATGGCCGGTCACACACAGCACCCCCACGGGGCCGGCCATGGGCTGCAGCCCTTGGTCTCAGGAGGGGCGTCCTGCCTCACTGCATCCCCTGAGGCCACACTCTCCTCTCAAGAGCTCCTGTTCCACCCAGCAGGGGTCAGCCTTGCCACCACCACCAGCAGGAGGAGGCTGTCCACCATCAGGGCATCCGGGCAGTCTTCAGCTCTCTCGTGCCCCGGGGAGGAACCTCACACATCGGCCCCAGAGCCTCATCAGCAACAAAGAGTGGGCTGGGGACCACTGGACTGCCTGGGATTCCTGACCCAGCCCCAAGGAAGAGACGAGACCCCCAGGCCCAGGCTGCTGCGATGGAGCCAGTGAGGCAGTGGGAGATCCACCTGCTGCTGGACAGTGAGGAGGCCATGCAGCACGAGCTGGCTGTCCAGGAGAAGTGAGTGCCTGGCCCCAGGCCGGGGGTGGGGCCCCACTCGGCTGTGCCCTCCTTGGCCTGGCCCCAGGCCCACGCCCCCTCACCAGTGAGGTGTGGGAGGTGAGGCAGGGCCCTGTGTGTTGTCCTGTGCTCCAGGACGAGGCTGCAGGCCTGGATGGGGCCTGGTGCTCACCTCGGGGATGTCTCTGCCGTCACAGCCGGGTTTCCTTCCCTGAAGACAGATGCGACCCCTGCAGGAGGGCGGCCAGCTGTCTGGCTCCCGGGGTCCTCTGAGAGGGCGGGGAGCTGGAGCCATGGGCTGCTCCGGGCTCCGTTCCTTCAAACCCTCAGATCCTCGGGACCAGAGGGGAGGCTGTTGCAGTGAAGAAACACAAACCCCAGGGCACCGGAGCTGACCGGGCCTGGGACAGATGAGGCATCCTGGGCTTTGTGCTGAGGGAGGGGCGTGCAGGGCCCAGCTGCTGTGCCCAGCGTGGACTTGGAGCCGGGGCCTGGCTCCGTGATGGATGTGAGGAAGAGGAGACGGCCCCCTGGAGCCCCAGAGTCGCCTCCCACTTGTTCTTGTGAGGATCCACGACTCCCCTGCTCACTGAAAGGGCTGCCATTTGCTTTCTGCAGATGAGAGAGAGAGGTTCCAGGCCGGGCTGGCTGCTTCCTGCAACCCCGCTCCGTGTGTCTGCACGTGGGCTGGCTCCTCTGGGGCACAGGGTCAAGGCCGATGGCATAGTGGAGTCATAGGGCAACCCCACGGGAAACCTCAGCCTGGACTGAGAAACAGGCACCAAATCCCTCTGCGCAGGTCCCAGCCCAAGAGCCCCTCTCTGGGGAAATTCCCACCCCCTCCACACAGTGCCAGCTAGGGGCAGTGGCGAGCGAGGCCGCACCCCTAGGGCTGAGTCCCTCTCTGGTTGGCGGCTCCAGAGGCCATGGATGTCCCTCCAGTGCCTGGGCTGTCTGCTGTGTCGTGGGAACCCTCACAGCTCCAAGTTCTCCCTGCACAACTGTTCACTTTCTTCTCTTTTGTAACAGTTATGAATTGTCAAGTTACACAACTGATGCATTAAAACGGTAAATTTGCTTTTCAAATGAGATTTAAAGTATCAAGTAGCAGAAAAACTGTAAGTGCATAACAGAGGTGCAGATGTCAAAGTAAGTCTTCCCAATCCTTGTTAAAAATAAAACTTCTCATGAGAACTGTTTCTAAAAAAAAAAAAAAGTCAGAAATCAAGAATTCCATCAAGGTTCCCACATGTGTAGCAGGAGCCCAAATACTGGGTTGTTACCTGCAACTTCACAGGCACAAAGCCGGAAAGCTGAGTCAAATGTGTGAAATAGCCTGAATTTAAACCAGGCACTACGATATTGGGTGTAGGCATCCCAAGTGATGGCATAATCCACTTTACCACAATGTCTACCCTTATAGATGACATATAAAACCACGAGAATTGAAGATAGTATTCATGCACTGAATTAAGTACAAAGAAAAAAAATGAAAATAAACGCAGGAATATTTCAAGGGAAACAGAAATTAGAAGATGAGATTGGAGATAACTAAAGATAGAGAAAAATTAAGTAAATATGGATATTCCAGATGTTAGGTTTAGAGTATATTTGGGGGAGGCTATAATTACTAGCTCATTTCACTGCTAGTAACAGGCTGAAAAAGGAGAGCTGATAATTGCCAATTTGACTCTGCAATGGTTATGTAGATCATTGGTGACCTGGAATAGAACAATTTTGGTAGGATGACTGAGAAGCACATGATGTGAGTACATGCAAAGAAAGTGGTGAGAGGGAAAATCAAATCCAGCAAGTTAAAACATTTCCAGCTACTCTGTTGTTAAGGAATTAGAGAAATGCGATTAGTAAAAGAAGGTGTTAATGAATGTTGTGGACAAATTTTTAAAGAGACCCTCATGACACACAGTTCCTGGTATTTATGCCACTATATAAACCTCTCCTAATGCTTGTGAATTGCTTCAAACTTATAGTTATGATAAAAGTGAAGGGTTGTCGCTCACCTTATTACCTCATATTATAAAAGATTCTATTGCTTACAGATTCTTTTTAAAGTTACCTAAATACCCGAGTAGGCTTTTAAACAGGCTGATCCAAGGTGAGCACTTAGATGAGAACCCTGCCATGGCTAGCTTCTTGATTGCTGCTTTGCAAATGGCCAGCTCCCTCATACCCTGATCTGCTGACACAAAGAGTTTGTGAAATAACAAATTTATAAAACGTAAGCTTCTGAGTTTGTGATAATTTGTGTATTTCATAGAAAAATGAAAAAATAAGGTTGAGAGTTTTTTCATTTTCCCTTTTAGCATGAGATGAATTACTAGAAAATCACATCTATCAAAATAACAATATTATTATGAAAGAAAGGAAATCCAGGAGTATAGTGAAAAGTCAGAACAACTGCAAAAATCTACTGTTAATCTATAGAAACTAGGAGAGGAAATCAGAGTATATATTTTGATATTTTATTAGATGTGATGACAGGAGTCTGAATTTTTCTTTTCTTTTTTCTTTCTTTTTTTTTTTTTTTTTTTTTGGTCGGTGTCTCCATGAAGTCTCATGTTTTCTCAAAGCATCATATAGGTGCAATGGATGCCTCATCTATTCTGTCCCCATATGTTGTGCCTCCAAAATTCACATGGCCCTTTATTCTATGCCCTTTATACTTTCTATCCCAAGTCATCCAACTGCCTGGATCCTCCTGCTAAACAGCATTAAAAAAACAGTAAAAATGCTCTGAAATAGCAGACATGATAGAGAAAAATATTGAACTTCTTCAAGTAGAACACCAGAGGACAGGAAAAGGAGTCTAGGACTTTTCAGGTATGATGAGATGCTATTGAAGAGTTTTGAATATCTTTTTTTGAATATCAGGATATGTTTATATTAAATAATGTCAGGCTGCTTGCTATTATTGAACAGGATAGATGTGCTGGACAACAATTCTACTGTTTATGGTCTTTATGGCCTCTGTATTTGCTTGGAATAACAGAGAAATTATGCACCCATAATGTAGAAAAGAGTAGATAATGTCCAAAAATATAGGAACATGGGAGAACTGAGTGTATTGAGGACAAATAGACAAAAACCTGAAACTTTGAGGCAAGACAAATAATAAAAAAATCTGGGTTTGCATCTGACTTTATTTATTTTGATTTTGAAGAAGGAAAAGGAGGAGAAAGTTATGAAAATTTCTGATAAAGCAGTAAAAAATATATTAAGTATGAGTGGTTGTAACTGATCATAATATAATGAAGAAAAATTAATGAAATATCTGCACATTCTAAAGTATAAATTATATAGAATAAAGAACAGCATTGACAAGAATAGATAGAATTAGTATCAAAATGGCATGTATTGGCTGTTTTTTATTATATTCTGTAAGACTAAAAGGTGACATTATTGCTGTACATTTCATGACTTTTAAAGGCATTAATTACTGTGCTGGCTAGTTTTTCATAAGGAGATGCACCTTACTAATTAATGTTTTTCAGCAAATATAGTATCGAAATTTAAGCTTTTAAAAAATGTGACAGCATAGGAAAGAAGATAGAATCCTTGTTTTGGCTATGACATGTATGAGCTTAAAAATTGACATTCCATGGGGCCAGTGCTGTGGTGCAGTGGGTTAATGCCCTGGCCTGAAGCACTAGCACCCCATATGGGTGCAGGTTCTAGTCCCAGCTGCTCCTTTTCCAATCCAGCTTTCTGCTATGGCCTGGTAAAGCAGTAGAAGATGGTCCAGGTCCTTGGCCCCTTCACCCATGTGGGAGACCCAGAGGAAACTCCTGGCTCCTGGCTTCGGATTGGCACAGCTCCAGCCATTGCAGCCAATTGGAGTATGAACCAGTGGATGAAAGACCTCTCTCTTTCTCTCTGTCTCTCTCTCTGCCTCTCCTTGCTCTGTAACTCCTTCAAATAAATAAATTATCTTTTTAAAAAATTGACATTCTTGATTTTCTGAGAAGAGAGATTTGGAATAAATTGAAAACCAACAACTTTTCTCATAACCATCAGAGAACAGAGATCACAGGACAAATGTGCTTCTCGAAATCTAAAGAGACAGAGCATACTGAAAACAACCACTGAGATCAGTTTATCTGTGGAAGAAGATACTGGAGGTTTACACTGATAAGGACACGTTATGACAGTTTTGGTGAATTGATGGAAGCTAAGTGTAGATTGGCTTGAGACTGAAAACTCCTTTGAGTCACAGTCTTGGGGTACTCCCCATTTTTGTGAATTTCAGTTCCAGGAACCACATCAGTTTCTCACAGTAAAGAGATGGGAAAGGTCTTATTCAAGCAGCAGGAAGGGGGAAACAACCATTTTGAAATATGCTACAAAGTTTCTTCATGACAAGCTCCTCCTTCCCAAGAGAAAATAAGTTTATCAGGACCTCACGAACCTGGAGGATGGCAATGAATTAATTCCAAATCGCTTTAGTCTTATTGTGTCACCCATAAAAATAAACAAAAAAATCCAACAATTGCAAAGATCAAATCCCCAGAATTCAATAACATCATGGAAAACTTTGCTCAGCCATATTTTATGTCACATCAACAGGACTCCTCTGGTAGAGCAATAATGAGTAAAAATGAAAAGAACTATGAAACAGATACAGTATTTAAGAAAAAATTCTTGGGATGAAAAAAAAGGATTAATCAGAAAAAAGGCTAATGAAACCAATGAATAATATAAAGTAGAACAAACAAATTTACACATTAGTTCCACATATTAAAAAAATACTATAAGTCATATTAAAAGCCAAGAGAAATCTTAGTTTAAAAAGATAAAGTAAGAAATAGGACCAGATCTAGACAAGATATGTTTTTGGAAATTATTAGATAAGAAATACGTAATAAATAAAACTACATGTTAAGGACTGAAATGAAAACATGTTTGCAAATGCAAAGACAGTGGGTAACGTAAGCAGAGACATGATGATGTTAACAAAGAATCAGCAGAAAATACTGGACATCTAAATCACTGTACACAAATTTTTAAAAAAATGCCTTGTTTTAGGCTTATAAGTAGACTGCACTCAGTCAAGTGGTGAAAAATATCAGTGAGTTTGAGACATGCCAACAGAAATATCCAAAAGACTGAAGATGGGTGAAGTTTTCCCAAATTAAAGACAGATTCTGAACTATGGATCCAGGAAGCTTACAGAACACCAATCAGGATAAAAGGTCTGCAAATTGACACAAGGTCAAATCATATTAAACTGTAGAAAACCTTAAATAAAGTGAAAATCTTTAAATAAATTGGAAGAAATGATTACATTAACCTTAAAGGAGGCTGGGGGGAACGGAATGTATTGGATTTCTCTTCAGAAGCCATGTAAGCAAGGAGTGAAATATTTAAACTATTGAAAGGAAAAGACTTAGAAATTTATGGATAATGAAATTATTCTTCAGAAAGTAGAAAAAAAGACATTATATGGCAAGAAAGTAGAGGAGGTTTATCATTAAATAAGTTATCCATAGAAAAGAAAAATAGTATAGGCATAAAACAAAGATTTACATAAATGAACAGTCAAGGAGGAAATGAATGAAAGTAAAAACAAATTTTTATTTCTTCTATCCTTAATTGACCTAAATGATAACACTTCAAATTATAATAGAAGAAACAGGTGATTTTAGTATATACATAAATGAAATGAATGACATTAATATTCTCAGAGATATGAGAGATGATAATATTGATAATATCTTGATATGTGGCATTTAGACTATCCAGGATATAGCATAGTGTTATTTAAAAGTGCACTTAGACTAGGCATTTTTGCATATCAAAAATTCTAGGGCAATCCCTAACAATAATTTTTAAAGAAGTGTATTTGTTAAAATAGAAGAAAGAAAATATACTCACAAAATAAACAAAACCTGAGAAAGCAGAAATGAGATAAAGACAGAAAAGGGAAACAGCGAACAATAATAATGAATAGAAAAGAATCACAAACAGACAGGAATTAAACAATGCCAATAATCACTATAAATGTGACTATTGTATCAGCTTAAAGACATGGACAACCACAGGATAAGGAGACAGAAAAACAAGGTCCTCCTACATGTTGTCTCTAACAAAAGCCCTTTAAATATAAGGACACAGATGAAAAGAGAAAGAGCACAATAACACTAACCTAAAAACCACAACACTGGAATATCTATGCTAATTTCAAACAAAGGATATTTCAAGGCCAGGTAAATTATCAGACATGTTAAATAATGATAAAGGGGTTATGTCCTATAAGACAAAAGGCTCTTTAGTATGTTGGTAGCTTATGTCAGAGCATTAAAATACATGAGGCCAAAACTGAGAGAACTGCAAGGAAGAATAGACATCATATTATATTTGGAGACTTCCAAACATGTATTTTAGTAATTTATAGATCCCGCAGGTTCAAACTCAGAAAGTATATTTGAAATGAACAGGATAATTCATCAAAAAGATTGAATTGACATTCATATAATATTTCATCCACCGACAGCAGAACATTCATTCTCAACTTCACATGAATAATGGAAAAAGATAAACCAAATTTTGTTGAATAAAATATACCTTAATAAATTAATGAGACAGAAATTATTCAGTTTACAGTTGATGGTGATTTAAACTTGTAATCAACATTTGAAATACAGTCTGAAAAATCTCAGTATATGTGGATGCTCGGCGCCGTCCTCGTCCAGCAAGAGACAGAGACCGAACACTTTGCACGGGGTTCCTTTATTGCTCGGCAAGCAGGAGATCCAGCTTCGATCTCTTCTGGGCAGGAACTTCCCTTACACCCGCGTAGCAAGGGTTTATATGCACAATACACGTCACAAATCAGGTGATAGGCTAGAAGCGCGGGGATAGGACAATCTCGTGGCAAGGCGGGAAGGAGCGAGCTAGAGCGGGAAATCTAAGGCGGGAAGGAGCGAGCAAGAGCGGGAACTCCCTGAGATGAGGAAGAACCCGGAAGCAGGGAGTCGGCGCCATCTTAGGGGCACGGTTCCTCCGGTCTGGTTCCCTACATCTCCCTCCTTTTGTTTTTGCACAAATCACATCCCCGACGGCCCTGGCTCATGAGGGCCGGGAGAATATTTACTAGGCAGAGAGTAGAGGTGCATACCCAGCGTGCTTGTGATCCGTTAGTTACGGAACTTCAAGGGCCTGGCCACAACCCCTGATGTCTCCGTTAGGGATCAGTTTTTATTCCCTTTTGCTGGGGCAGGCTGGGAATTGAACCTGCATGCATATGCATATGCTCTCCCAGGACCCCCGGAACCCCCGGGTGGACTCCTGCTGCAGTACCTTTGGTCTCGCATACCCAGTTTTCGCTCCCCGTCAGGGATGGGTGATACAGCCCAATGAATGAGAGGGGGAACAAGACAACTCGAGGAAGGTGTGTGCCTGATGGAGGCATTGTCCATATGTAGCCGCGTGGTAGGCCGGGGATCCCCTGGAGGGGCAGATATGCAGTTTTGTCCCCACAATCAGCTGTGGCGATGTGAGTACGCTGCAGTACGGTGTTGCTGGTCCCCCCCTTGCAGTCGCAAGGGTTGCCTACGTTCTGCAGTAAAGCAGTGGGGTTGGAGTTAAAGCCCGCATAAGAGCCAGGGAGCAAAGCCGCTGCCAGTATGAAGAAGCGGAAGGGGTGCATCTCACGTCTCGTTGTTTTGTTGCAATTTGTCGTCCTGTGAGAGCGTGGTAATCTCGGTTATCTCGGGGGAGATGTCGTCCGTAGGTGATAGAGGTGTATCTTGTGGCGGCGGGGCTGTTTTTCTGACCAATCTTTCCGGTATCCAGAGAGGTTCTCTTCCAGATTCCTGTGGGAAGACACAGACCGCGCCTCGGTTCCAGCATAATACCGGATCCGGGCCGTACCACTTTCCCGTGAGGACATCTTTCCAACGGACATAGCCTCGTGAAGATGGCTCCTTTAACATGTGTCTCTCAGCGGGGGACATAGAATGATCTGTCAAATTCAAAAAGTTTATAGTAAACAGTGCAAGGGAGAGGCGCATTCGAGGGGTTTTGCCCGTGGCAATTCCCTCCTTTTGTTTTAAGAGAAAAGCCTTGAGGGTTCGATGAGCCCTTTCAATTATGGCCTGTCCCTGAGGGTTATAAGGGATTCCAGTTTTATGTTGTACCTGCATACGGGTGCAGAAATCTTGGAATGATTTACTTGTGTATGCAGGACCATTATCTGTTTTTAAAGTTTTTGGTTTGCCCCAGGCTGCCCATGCAGCAAGGCAGTGATTAATGACATGGGTGGTACGCTCACCCGTCTCCAGAGAAGCAAAAATTACTTGGGAACAGGTGTCAACTGACACATGAACATACTTTAAGGTCCCAAACTCGGATATGTGGGTGACATCCATCTGCCAGATATGTCCTGGTAGTAATCCTCGGGGATTAACCCCCACCGAAGGCACAGGGGTTAAAGTAGGGCATGCGGCACAATGGCGAACAATATCGCGAGCGGCAGCACGAGAAAGACCGAATTTGGCGGCAAGGGTTTTTGCGTTTACATGGAACTCTGAATGAAACTGGATAGCCTGCTCTTCTGGGGAAGAAAATTGGAGTATCCAAATGGGGCGTGTGGCTTGATCAGCTATAGCATTGCCTGTGGTCATGGGTCCAGGTAAGGAAGAATGAGCTCTAATATGAGTAATAAAGAAAGGAGCAGACCGATTCCAAATAGATTTTTGCAGGGTGAGGAAAACTGTCGCTACGGAGGATGAAGAATTGACTAGTCCTGCGGCCTCAAGGATAGACACAGAATTAACCACATAGCGTGAATCAGACACAATATTGACAGGTCCGGGGAAATCAGAGAAGACTTGGTTAACTATAAGAAGTTCAGTTACCTGGGGGGAGTTAGTAGCGAATTGGAATGTTTTTGGCACAGATCCTGAAACAACATATGCACCGACTCCTGTTTTAGAACCGTCGGTATACACTACTGGGGCTCCCTGTAAGGGCTTTTGGGATGTGGACTTTGGAAAAATAACTGGGTGAGACTGAACAAAGGTTAGCAAAGGATCAGAGGGTGTTCTGTTTGTAATAGTTGCGGAAGTGGAGCAGACTAAAACCGCCCAAGCATCAGTACAAGCGATTAGCACACGTACCTGTTCCATGGAATAGGGGACAACAATGGTGGATGGTTCGCGTCCAAAATGTTGGATAGCCCTCTGAATGGCTAGGAGAGTTATCTCCGCCACTGCCACGGGATAGTAACTAATAGATCTAGTAGATGACATTGAGGGATGGATCCAGAGGAGAGGCCCATCCTGCCATAGGACCGCGGTGGGCTGTTTAAGGGTGTCGAGGACCCAAAGAGTAAGGTCTCCCGCAGGGTCCCAACGTTTTAGGGCGGCTTTACTAAGGGCATCGTTGACAATTGACAGTGCTTGTTTGGCCTCAGAGGTGAAGGTTCGGGGGGAAGCAAGATCCGGGTCTCCTTTAAGTATATTAAAGAGGGGCTGCAATGCAGCATTAGGAATGTTAAGGTAGTGCCTAATCCAATTGATATCCCCTAAAAGTTTTTGTAAGTCATTTAGAGTGGAGATGGCATTGATTTTTATTTGAATTTTTTGAGGTCTAATTTGAGTAGGGGCGACTATAGCCCCAAGATAAGAAACTACAGACGACAATTGCACCTTATTAGGTGCAATATGCAGCCCTGCCCCTTCCAGCACTTGTTGGAGTGTACTGTATAAGGCCAGGAGCCTCTCTGCTGTGGGGGCTGCACACAGTAGGTCGTCCATATAATGTAGGCACCTGCAGTCGGAATAGCGGTCTCTAAGAGGTTTTAGTACTTGGGCTACATAGACTTGACACATGGTGGGGCTATTAGTCATACCCTGAGGCAAGACTGTCCACTCCCAACGCTTGTCCGGTTGTTCCTGGTTCTGGGTGGGGACAGTAAAAGCAAAACGTGGGGTATCCTTTTTGTCCAATGGAATGGAAAAGAAACAATCCTTAAGATCTATTACAATAACAGGCCATTGGTTGGGAAGTGCCGAAAGCAGAGGAAGACCACGTTGCACAGGGCCCATAGGCTGCATCTGTGCGTTGACTGCCCTAAGATCATGTAAGAGTCTCCATTGACCTAATTTTTTGCGGATGGCAAAAATAGGCGTATTCCATGGAGAGGTGGATGGGATCAAATGACCAGCGTTGACCTGCTCCAAGACCAGAGTGTTGACTGCCTCCAGTTTCTCCTGAGATAGGGGCCACTGTGGAACCCAGACGGGTACGTCCGTTAGCCACGAGATGGGTAAAGGCTCCACTGGTTTAGGAGGCGAAACAGTGACCCCTAGGAAAAACCCAGGCCAACTTTACTTGGTCTTTGTTTTGGTTCAATGGGGGAAGGGTGGCCCTGGAGCTGGACACCGAGTCCCTTGCCTGGGACGTAACCCATATTTTGTAGCATAGATCGTACTGCAGGGGAAGTGGTGACCAAAGCAACATCCATTTCGGCCAGGACGTCTCTCCCCCAAAGGGAAATGGGTAGAGGTAAAATGAATGGAGAAAACTGTCCTCTATGACCCTCGCTATCCTGCCATGACAACAAGGCTGCACTGATTTTTGGGAAATGAGCAAAACCAAGTCCTTGCAAGGTTTGTTCCGCCACATTTGTAGGCCATGTACTAGGCCAGTCCTTTGTTGCTATAATGGATTTGTCGGCTCCTGTGTCTAAAAGTCCCTTAATGTCCTTGCCATTAATCTGCAACACTAAAGTGGGACGTTCATTTAAAAGCATATGTAAGCCGGTAAAATTAATGCCAGAGGACCCAAAGTTACCAGTGCCGCGAACGTGGTTTTTAGCTGGGATTAAAGAGTGAAGACTGGGCAGTAATAACATTTGTGCGATACGGTCTCCAGGATTGATTACTAAAGGTCCCTGAGGGGCCTGAACCATGATCTTTACTTTACCAGTGAAATCAGAGTCAACTACCCCGGGGATCACAGCTAGCCCTCGGAGGGCGGCGGAGGACCGACCCAACACTAATCCAACCGAATCCGGGGGCAGAGGACCGGAGCAGTCGCTCTCCACTAATTGTACCCCCATCTCCGGAGTTAAGAGGAGAGGGGAGGTGGCGCGGAGGTCCAGGCCTGCGGACCTGTGAGTGGCACGGGCTGAGGGTGCACTGGGTGTAGCGCAGACACGGGAGGTGGAACCTGAGAGTAGATTTGATTTTGGGGGCTCCTCGCTGGGTTGGGGAGCCCCCTCTGGCCGTTTTTTGGCCCCTGGGCGCTACCTGTAAGTGGGTTGCCATCGATATCGAAAGCAGAACGGCATACCTCTGCCCTATGAGGGCCCTTGCGGCAACGGCGACAAGGCTCTATGCCTGAAGGCTGTGCCGTGGAATACCCATGGCTGAGATTGGGGCAATCGCGTTTTCTGTGACCCGGTTGATGACATTGGAAGCAAAGTCCTGAAGATATGGGGGGTCGGGTCGATTTAGATTTTGGACTGTTTTCTTTGACTTTTGCCAGCATCGCAGCTAGGCCCGCATTAGTAAGTGGCCCACCGGTATCTCTGCAGTATTTTAACCAGGAGTCCAGAGATTTATGTCTATATTGTCGAAGAATGTTTTTGCACTCTTTATTAGCCTGCTCAAAAATAATTTGTTTGACCAGTGGCTGAACGTCAACCTCGGAAGGGAAAATACGCGACGCAGCCTCAAGTATGCGAGCGACAAAATCAGCGAAGGGTTCGGCCGTGCCCTGAACGATCTTGGTGAGGTGGCTAGCTGAGTCACTTGGATTGGACGCCTGCCTCCACGCACGTTGGGCACAGTTGGAAATTTGCCTGTATACTTGTCTAGGGAATTGGGTCTGGTCAGCCTGATAAGGTCCACGCCCTAAAAGCATATCAGCATTCCACGTAGGGTGGCCGTCCTCAGCATTTTCATCTGCCTGGTCATGACAGCACTCTGTATTCATAGATTGCCACAAAAGAAAGCCGCCTGGACTTAAACAGGCCCGAGCCAATTGGGTCCAGTCGCTAGGTGTTAAAATGGACTGGCCGACTGATTCAAGGAGTGACAATGTGAATGGGGCTGTGGGTCCATAGTCATGGACCGCAGCCTTAAGTTGTTTTAATACTGTCATGTCCAATGGTTCGTGCCGGGCCTCTCGCGTGCCCAAAGCCAAAACAGGGTAAGCCTGAGCGGGGGCAGCGGGAGCGCCAGTTCGCAACTGTTTCCAGGCTTGTTGATGAAACTGTCTGCCTGAAAAAGGTGGCACATTTGGGACGTTTAATGGCCATGGCGGCACGGGTGTTAGATGGGGCTGAGGCACGCCTACATGACCGCCAGTAGGAGGCGCTGCGTCTTTAATCTGATGGGCGGGCACGACATCGATAGGAGGAGCCGTAGGCACTAGAGGGCGTAAACAGGCATCTTTTAACTTTTGCCGCAGCTGCGCATACGTAGGAGGCGGGGATTTAGGATCGCCGTCCCCTTCCCCCTCAGACTCAGAGGAGGCGGAGCCACATTCGGAGCCTGAGGCCAGTGAGGAAGTCTGGCATCCCGTGTCCTTAAATTGTATGAGGTCCCGGGCGCCGTCCGAGCTCTGAGAACGAACTTCCTCGAGAGCCTCGCGAACCGCCGTAAGAGTCGGGCGGTCCGCTCCCACCGACCTCTCCTCTTGGAGGCACGCCCGCAGTAGTTCCCATAAGGGGAGAACAACGGGGTCGATATCGGGTTCCTGGGGATCGTTAACTGTGCGCCGGAGATCCTTTCCTAATTTCTCCCAAGACTCAAGAGTTATTTGGCCCTCGTGGGTGAGCCACGGCGCAAAGAAATCAACACTTCCAAGGAACCTGACAAGTGTGGTCTTAGAAACCTTAATCCCTTTGCTACGCAATAATGCTTTTAACGGATTAAGCAACATTGAATGGCTAGATGAATTTCCCATTTTCAGTTTAAAGCGGGAAGACACGTCCGCTATCTTATTTTCAGTTTAAAGCGGGGGAACAAGTCTGCTATTCTTTCAGTTTAAAGCGGGGAAACACGTCCGCTATCTTAGGGTGCGTCCACCCTCCAACCACGAGATATACCTCACTCGCGGGGCCCAGACGGTAAGACTGACCTCGCTTACCTTCTACTTACCGGGCAACGTAGAGGAAGTTCCCCGTACGGGCCACCAGCTGCTCGGCGCCGTCCTCGTCCAGCAAGAGACAGAGACCGAACACTTTGCACGGGGTTCCTTTATTGCTCGGCAAGCAGGAGATCCAGCTTCGATCTCTTCTGGGCAGGAACTTCCCTTACACCCGCGTAGCAAGGGTTTATATGCACAATACACGTCACAAATCAGGTGATAGGCTAGAAGCGCGGGGATAGGACAATCTCGTGGCAAGGCGGGAAGGAGCGAGCTAGAGCGGGAAATCTAAGGCGGGAAGGAGCGAGCAAGAGCGGGAACTCCCTGAGATGAGGAAGAACCCGGAAGCAGGGAGTCGGCGCCATCTTAGGGGCACGGTTCCTCCGGTCTGGTTCCCTACATGTGGAGATTAACAACACATTTCTAAATAATACTTCTACATGGGTTAAAAAGTATTAGGGACAGGCCAGCACTGTGGCATAATGGATAAAAACCACCGCCTGCAACACTGGCATCCCACTTATATGCCAGTTTAACTCCTGGCTACTTCACTTCCGATCCAGATTCCTGCTAATGTGCCTTGGAAATGAGCAAAAAATAGCCCAGTCCTTGGGCCCCTCCACCCACATGGGAATCCCAAATGAAGCCCCCAGCTCCTGGCCCAGTTCTGGCCATTGCAGCCATTAACGGATTGAACCAGAGGATGGATGGTCTCTCTCTCTCTCTTTCTCTCCCTGTCTCCCTCTCTCTCTGCCTCTCCCTCTCTATAACTCTTTTTTTATTTTTGACAGGCAGAGTGGACAGTGAGAGAGAGAGACAGAGAGAAAGGTCTTCCTTTGCTGTTGGTTCACCCTCCAATGGCCACCGTGGCTGGCGCACTGCACTGATCCAAAGGCAGGAGCCAGGTACTTATCCAAGCACTTGGGCCATCCTCCACTGCACTCCCGGGCCATAGCAGAGAGCTGGCCTGGAAGAGGAACAACCGGGACTCTATAACTTTCAAATAAAAATTTTAAAAAAAGAATTAAGGAAACAAAAAAGCAGTCACAAAAGTAACAAATATAATAAAATACTCAGTAATATTATTAACCAAATAGGTGAAACATTTTTATACTGACAATTTCAAAATATTAATGATAAAATTAGATACACAAATAGGAGATCATCCTCTGATCATGATTTGGAAGAATTATTATTATTAAAAGCAAAATGCCATATAAACTGATCTATGCAATCCCTACAAGATTCATATCCTTTATATAAATACAGAAAACAATTCTAAAATTCGTATGGAACCACAATATGATATAATAAGCACACAAACTTGAGTAAACACTGGAGGGAGATATAATTCTTCTTGATTTAAAAATGAATTACAAGGGTGGGCACTGTGATGCAGTGGGGTAAGCCTGTGGTGCCAACACCTGATCTCATCCCTGCTGATCCTCTTCAAATCCAGCTCTGTGCTGTTGCCTCAGAAAGCAGTGGAAGATGGCCCAAGTGCTTGGGGCCCTGCACCCACATGGGAGACTCAAAAAAATGGAATGTCTCCTGGCTGTGGATCAACACATGTATGGCCATTATGGCCACAGTGCCAGCCCCAGGACTAAGGTTTAAACAGCAGTTTTCCACCCACCCCTCCCCTACTCCTGTTCATTCTGCAAGTGCCAGAGGGAACTTCAGATTCAACATTGTGCACACAAGCCAGATCTGGCAGTAGGAGGTCATGTGATCCAGGCAGACTCCAGAGGTAAGCAGAGCAGCTGGGGGCTGAGCAGGGATGCTATCTGCTTCTGTCTGTCCCCTGGGGGGCTGTGACTGCACAGAGCTGGGAGCACAGGGATGGGGGTACCAGCCAGAGGAAGCTACAGGGACAGGATGTGTCTGGGACACTGGCTGAGAGGCTACAGGCAACTTTCACCAAAACAGGGTTGGGTGGGGGCTGGGTGCCATTCTGTATTTCCACATGGATCTGGGTGTGAGCTTCTCCCATCTACACCACAGCCTCTGGCCCAGAGCTGGCTTGGGGACCTAGGCTTTTAGGAGGGGCACACAGCTTTGTGAGGCAGTGTCCTTCCTGACCCCTCTGGTGAGACCCTGGCTGCAGTGAGGTCGGAAAATCAAGGCAGGCCTCTCTCAATGATCTGATTTTCCAGCTGTCTGAATGACAGGTCCTGGCCCCAGACAACTGCACAGCCCTCATTGCTCCCACTTCTCAGGAGCTTCCTTGGATGTTCTGACACACCCTGTTAAGGCAGCTCGTGTGGATTCTGGCTAAGCCTGACCTTCCTCTGAACCAGCTTGCCCGAAAAAGCCCCACCCAGCCTCGGTTGGGCCCAAGTGGCTTTCTCTGAAGAGCCCTGCTCTCACAACAGGAATTGCTGGCTGTCCTGGCAGTAAACAGGAAACATCATTCTGTTGGGGAAAAATAACCCTCTCAGCACAAACATAGTAATAAATAAGTGGCTAGCTTATATCCCGTGCTAAACTGACCCGAGGCTGACTCTGCCGTGTCTGAGCAGAGCCTCAGGGGTGGACTGGCCAGGACCCTCCAGTGAGTGTTCCTGGTGTTTGGGAGGCAGGAGCAGCCCAGTGGGGAAGGGGAAGAGGGCAGAGGACACCTGTGTGGTCACATGGCAGGGGAAGGAGGAGATGCAGTGAAGTTTCTGGTCACAGCCAGAGTGGTGTCAGACACTGGGCCACCTCACTAAATGTGATGAAATGCAGCTTTCCACTCACATCAGGACCTGGGTCTCTGTGTCCAGCAGGTACAGTCCCATGAGTCCCCCTCAGATGGTTGCAGTGGAGGCCTGCAGGATGGGGAAGCCTTGGTGATGCCCTCTAGGAGCTGGAGACCAGGTTCCCTGGCACAGCTGCCCCCTGGCAGAGTGTGTTCAGGGAGATGAAGCCTGTTGCCCTGCAAGGAAAGAGACACGGACAAGGTTGAGAGGACACGATCAGCAGGGTCAGTCATGGTCACTGTCACTGACCCTCGCATAGGTCTTGTTGCACACACGGTTTTTCATAACACATTTCCATGGATGGTTTGAAGTCCTCTAAGCTTGGATTTCAAACATTTTCTGCGCCCAGGTAAACCCATCTTTTGATTCCATTTTCTATAGACTTGCTGCCATCTCCTCGGGTGTCGCTGCAGCAAACAGAAATGGCTGTCAGAAAAGATGGCAGGGAAGCCAGGCTGCCAGAACTGCTCCCTCATCCTCTGCTGTTTTTCTCACTACCTCTGCCAGTTCATGTTCTGCCCAAAGCTTCAGATCTATCATGACTGGAGAAGAAAGGGAATTTTAGGAGTAAAAAGTCTTGGGGCTAGTGTTGTAGACAGCGGGTTGAGCCACCACCTGAAACACTGGTATCCCATATGGGAGTGCCAGTTGGAGTCCAGGCCGCTGTACTGCTGAGCCAGTTTCCAGCTTGTGCACATGGGAAGGCAGTAGAAGATGGCCCAAGTATTTAGGTCCCTGGAACTGACATAGGAGATCCAGATGGAGTTCCAGGTTCCTGGCTTCCTTTGGCCTGGCCATTTGGAGAGTGAATCGTGGATGGAAGAGCTCTTTCTCTCTGTTACTCTGCCTTTCAAACAAATAAAACAGAATCTTAAAGAAAAAATAAGAATCCTTTGGCACACTGATGTTGGAAGAAAGGGATCTTTCTTGAAGTTGGCGAACCCTAAAGGCTTCCATAGCCTTGGCAACTCATGACTAGAGCCTAGGGAGATTCCATAATCAAGAGTGTCAAATTGTTAAATCAACAATAAGAGTCACTGTGTACTTATGTCTCATGTGGGATCTGTCCTTAATGTGTTGTCCAATGTGAAGTAATGCTATAACTAGTACTGAAACAGTATTTTTACATTTTGTGTTTCTGTGTAGGTGGAAACTGATGAAATCTTTATTTTGTATATACTGAATCGATCTTCTGTATATAAAGATAATTGAAAATGAAAAAAAAAACTTGGTTTTAAATTGGAAATTGCATAGGATCAATTTTTAAAATAATCAATTTTAAAAAAAATATCATGTAGGATCTCTGTCCTTAATGTATAGCACATTGTGATTTAATGCTATAACTTGTACACCTACAGTATTTTTCACTTTGTGTTGCTATGTGGGGGCAAACTGTTGAAATCTTTATTTAATATATACTAAACTGATCTTCTGTATATAAAGAGAATTGAAAATGAATCTTGATGTGAATGGAAGGGGAGAGGGAGCAGGAGAGGGGAGGGTTGTGGGTGGGAGGGAAGTTATGGGGTGGGGGGAAGCCATCGTAATCCATAAGCTGTACTTTGGGAATTTATATTCATTAAATAAAAGTTTTAAAAAAAGAAATGGATCTTTCAATTAAAACTAATTGTAACTGACCCAGAATCTCCTCTCAGGACAGAGGCAGGCATGGAGCAGGGCTCAGGCTGGGGAGGCTGGTCAGTCCCTGCTCAGATGCAGGTGTTGGGCCACCTCCCTCTGACTGAGACAATTAGGACACCTCCCTCTGACCTAGGCCAGGGAGGGGGGAATGTGGAGTAGCTTCCTATCCTGGTCTCCTTACACGAGTGACCTGTGATTTTCCATTGTTAGTTTCCACAATTTCAGAAACATCCATGCATAAAAGGAGACTTAACTTTCACCCACAGTTAAAAAAAAAAGATGTACAATGGTGACAATAATGTTAAAGCTTCTCTTGCTTTATTCCTCTTATTAGAGGAATTGATGTGCTAGGCTTCAAGTAATTAGGGCCCATGAAATTTTTTGAGAAACTGGCAGGCATGGAGTCTCAGCTCTCATCTCCAGGGGGCCCTGCCTTCCTCAAATGTTTTCAGCAGCAGGGACTGAGCACTGGGCAGAGATTCCCCACTGAGTTCTGGTGCCAGGTCTCAGCCTCCTCCCCCCCCCCCCAGAGCTCCCTGTCACGGTGAGGGGCATGGAGCCCAAGAACACCTTACAGGGAGACCAGACTGGGGCCTCTGTGCTGGAATGACAGTGAGACAGCCTTCGCTTATGGCAAAGGAAAGGGAAGGAAAGCTCATCCAGTCTTCAGCAGATGTGGATTGCGTGATTTTATCGATGATTTTGAGTCAGTAAAGTAAGCTTTGTGTGTGAGAGCACACAGACCACCACACCCATGGAGTGTGAGATCCCCTAATTCAATTCCAGTCACAGGGTGTCCATGTGTTAAAGGCACAATGAGCACAGGTAACCTGTGGACACCTAAATCCCAAGCAGAAAGTGTCTTGCATGCTGCACCAGGGAGTATTTGGTTCTCGTCTGTCTTTGATCTGTAAATGCACTGGTGTCCTGAGACCTGCTCCTCACTGCCTGTGCTGTTCCCAGCTGCCTTGCCCACAGGAGTCATCCCCGTATTCAGTGATGTCCGCTGTCTGCTGCGGTCATCACTCAGCCTCCCCACCACACACACACACACACACACACACAACACAGGGAAGGACACAGTCTCCTCTAATGACATGATCTTGTTCAAGTGTGGCTGCTGGCCTAGACCACACCCAAAGCAGGACAGTGAGCCATGCTGTCCTCTGACTGAGACACCTGCAGAGAACAGGGAGTCTGTGGAGTGGTGAGGCTGCCACAATTGGGCATGGTGCAGAGGGAAATGGACGCTCCGAATGGAGGAAATTTGAGCTCCATGGGGTGAGCTGGCCACATGGAGAGCCCTGGAACAGCAGCCCCTCTGGCTGCTTCCATAGGAACTGCTGGAGGCTATGTTTCACTCCTGAAAGAGCTCATGTAGAATGGCAGCATCACCAGCAATGTGCACCTGACACCCTGGGCTCAACAGACTCAACAGGCTTCATTATGTTGTTCTTTGAAATTAACAAACTTCCCCAGCAACTTCCAGAGGCTTAAAAATTGAGTAAAAAGGGGTGTTTGCACCTGCCCAGTTTCCCAGTTGTCTTGATTAAGAGTGTACGCTTGCTGATGCTGCTGCTGCTAAGCCAGCACCCAGACCTGATAATGGCCATCTCCATGGTCCATCTGCACATCCTGCTTGGTGCTGCATGCCCTATCAGCTTTGAAAAGCAAACAGCAACAGGTGTACTCATACAGGACCACAGAGGAGGATGGCATCACTGATCTGGGCACCCCCTGGGCTCTGCCAGTTCAACCCTGGAAACTCCTGGTCTTTTCCAGTCTCCATGACTTCACCTGTTCCACATGTGCTATGGTGGACATTATGTAGAGGGTACCCTTACACACCAGCTTCTCTCACCTTTTAAAAATTAGACTCTAAGGTTTGGCACTAGGCCTGAGGTGCCAGCATCCTGTATGGGTACAAGTTTGAGTCCCAGCTGCTCCAATTCCAATCCAGCTCCCTGCTGATGGCCTGGTAAAGCAGTAGAAGATGACCCAAGTGCTTGGGCTCCTGCACCCACATAGGAGTCCTGGAAGAAGCTCCTGGTTCCTGGCTTTGAATCAGCTCAACCCAGCCATTGCGGTCATTTGGGGAGTAAACCTGTGGATGGAAGACCTTTATCTCTGTCACTCCCTCTCATGGTCTGCAACTCTACCTCTCAAATAAATAAATAAAATCTTTCAAAAAAAGAAAATTTACAGAATTTTCATCCAGTTGGTGAAGACACAATTAAAAAGTTAACCATATTGGGCTTTTGTTCTCTGTACTAAGATTGGCTTACACTACAACATCATTGATGTATATATGACATAGAAATAAAAGATAAACAATGGAGGGCTGGCGCTGTGGCATAGCAGGTAAAGCTGCATTCTGCAATGGCTGTGGCTGGGCCAGGCAAGCTTCTTGAAGGTCTGCTACTTGGGTGGCAGTGGCCCAAGGACTTGGGCTGCCTTCTCAGGCACATTATCAAGGAGTGGATCAGAAGTGAAGCAGCCAGGTCATGAATCGGCACTCATTAGGGATGCTCACACTTCAAGTGGCAGTGAAACCTTTTATGCCACAGCACTGGTCCTGGTTTTCTTTATTTAGAATTGTTTAATTTTATAATTATTTTATCAATCGTTTCTTTTTTCAATTTTTGATATATATTGTTCTCATTTTCAATTTGTTTTATCTAGTCTGTATTCCCATTTAGTTTCATAAAATTTAACATGAGAATGATTTAGGAGTGTGCCTTGTTTCTGTAACTTTTAAATTTTCATGAAAATTTAAGAAATTATAAGAATAGTATCAAGTGTTCTTGGTTACCCATTACCTAGATTTACAAGTTAATCCCTGAAATTGCTTGTTCTCTCTACATGCGCATCACACACAAACACACACTATACTTGTTTTATCTCTATTGTTTGGAAGTGAATTGCAAAGTTTTTGCCACTTTCCTCTTAAACTGTTCACTATATAATATTTTCTAAGAATGAGAGTATTCTCAATTCATAATACAGTAATTAAGAAACTATAACAGTTTGATAATAGTGTTACTTATCCCCAAACTCTATATTTGAGTTTTCCACTCATTCCAGTAATGTCCTTTACAGCAGTTTACTCTCTTCTATGTACCACTCCTGTTCCCATTTAGTATCACACATTGAATTTAGTTACCAAGAATTGTTGTCTTTCTTTTTCTTTCATTAACTGGATAAGCCAGTTAACTTGGATTTGCCTTATGATTCTCCACATCACATTCAGGTTGTGATTTTGTGTCAGAACTACCCCATAAGTGATATTGTGTCCTTCTCAGCACATTGGATCAGGAGATACATGATGTTGACTTGCTATTTCTTTGGAGATGTTAATTTCATAATTTAAGGTGCTATCTATCATGTTTCTCTACTGTGGAATTGGTAGTTGTCTATTTGTAATAAATAGTGGTGAAATACTTTGAAACTGTAATTAAATTATTAGGAAAATTTCAGCCATCCATTTTAGTATTTATTGATAATTATTGTCTGGCTCTGTTATTACTAGCATGTTTTCTAACTGGCTGTTTTTACAGTTCCCATTATTTTGTTAGTATTAATTGGTTGTTATTATAATTTATTTTTTTAAAGATTGATTTACCTTATCTAAAAGTAAGTGGAGTCTTCCAACTGCTGCTTCACTCTTCAAATGGCCACAAAAGCCAGGGCTGAGTGAGGCCATAACCAGAAGCCAGGAGCTTCATCTGGGTCTGTCACATGAGTGCAGAGGCCCATGTAGATGGCCATTCCACTGCATTCCCAGGCACACCATTAGGGAGCTTGATTAGAAGTGGAGCAGCCAAGATTTCCATCTGTATTCATATGGGATGCTGCATTGCAGGCAGCAGTTTAACCTGATAACAGTGGTAGTCTTACTTTAATAAAAGTGTTCCCTTCTCCTCCAACTATTTATTCACTTTTATAACAATAGAAGCTAATAGCATTTTATTTTACTCAACAAATTAAAATGTGCTACTATTTAAATACTTGACTCCTGTATTTGACCATTGGTAGCCATTCAAGCTGGTTTCTGTATCCTTTTGAATTCTCTCCATTAATCTAATCATTTCCTTATTTATGGCATGATTAAATGTTCCAATGTCATTTTTAAATACTAGTCTCTTTCTTCAGTCTGGAAGAAATCATTGCACTATAAACCTGTTTCCTTGCAATGAAGAATCCAGAAAATAAGATGTAGGTGAAAGGATTACAGCATTTATTTTAGTCTAAATCATATTTAATCTTAATCCTATAATTCCTTCAATTCTAGAATATATAAGCATGTAGATTTAGGATGCAACATAAAACAGTGACGAGAGGTCACAGTTATATGAAGAGTGACACTGGAGCAAACACATGGGGTTTCCGGCACAGGAAAGAAGATATATGAAGCCTGGTATGGTTGCAGGCTCATGGGGATGGAGACACTGGGGCAGACAGGGTCTAAACTTACAGGGTTTGCAAATATATGAGAAAATTAAGGGGATATGGATACAGTGCTTAGAGAAAATTCAAATCCTTAAGTGAATATGTTAGGACACTGAAATCTCAGCTACCTTCTCAAGAATTAAAGAGGAAAAATGCTGAAAGAATATTTAAATAAAGGCAGGACACAGATGCAACAGACATCAATGAAATGTTTCTAGTCACAAAAGTACTACAGAAACATGTAAGGAAAACCATATTTTAAAAGTTAAGAAAATTATTAAGCCAATAACCAATTTCAGGAAATTAACACAGGGCCATTCTTTATAGAACATACAGAACTTAGCAAGACACTAAGAGGATATTGTTAAATTCTTAGAAGTAAAAATTTTACTCCAGAGTTCAAAATCTGTTACATTTTGAAAATCAGTCTCCCAAATCACAAATATAGCATGAAACAGAAAAACTTCTACATACTTAAATAAGATGATCAAATTTTTGAAAAGCCAACCAATCAAAAGTCCCACAAGTAAAATTTTGGGCCCAAACATACGGAATATTCTAAACCTTTAAGAAAGAAAAAAAAATTAAATTTCCCAAATTCTTTCCAAGTAGAAAAAAACAGAGAATATATTTGAATTACTTTTGGGAAGTCAGTGTTTTATATATATATATAATGTCAACAACATCAGGTTATGAAATTAATGAGCTTCTGTTTCATAAACAGGTGATATCTTGAGCAAAAAATTATATGAATTCAACCATATAGAAAAATATTGTAGGTCAATAACAAGTGAAACACATTAAAAAGTAAAGGGCATTCAACACTGTCAAACAAACCTTGTAAATCATCCAGGTAGGTTGAAAATGTGAGATAATTACATAATCATTTAGATTAAGTGTTAAAGCATTTAACAAAATTCAGTATCCAGATGGAAAAAAAAAATCAACTTCTGGCAAAACTTCAAAAAAGAGAGACTTCCTGTATGAGATCAAGATAGTTTAAAATGGACCTACAGCAAACTACTTAACACAAGATCAGTGAAAGCTTTTCCCCTGGGAACAGACCTAGCCATGCCTGCCTTCTCCCCCATCTCTCTTAACAGGGAAATCCAACAACAAAAAAGAGCAAGCACCAACCCTAAATAAACCAGGAACTCTGTCAATGTACCCAGATGACACCATTACATACAACAATACAATGTCATCCCGAACTACATACAACTGACAAGTGAGGGTATCGAGATGACTGGGTAAAATGTCATGACCGGGGCATCCCATATGGGCGCCGGTTCGAGTCCCAGCTGCTCCACTCTGACCCAGCTCTCTGCTGTGGCCTGGGAAAGCAGTGGAGGATGGCCCAAGTCCTTGGGCCCCTGCTCCTGCGTGGGAGACCTGGAAGAAGCTCCTGGCTTCTGGCTTCAGATTGGTGCAGCTCTGACCTTTGTGGCCATCTGGAGTGTGAACCAGCAGATGGAAGACCGTTCTCTTTTTCCCTATCTCTCTCTCTCTGTAACTCTGCCTTTCAAATAATAAGCCTTTTTTAAATATTATTAACAGCAAGAAACACATAGGAAATATTAAAAAGACAAAAGACAGACTAGAAAACACGTTATCTACAAGAGAAATGGACTAAGAGGATTAACCACGCAATATCTTTAAACACTGTTCAAAGGAACATCACAGAAACTTCCCAAAGGAGAAATCGTTCGGGATATGAAGAAACACAAGATCAGAAGTCTATGATCTGCGGTTAGCAGTGACTCACCTTGAGCAGCTTCTGCAGCTCAGGAACTCTGCAAGTCCTGAGAGCCCTGAGGCCACAGTGACCCCGCCTGGAAATCAGGCACCCAAACCAGTCCAGCACTCCGGTTGCTTGGCAACAACCTCCCCACGCCCACTGAGCCAGCGAGCGTGCTGATTGGCTATGGTCTTTGTGACGCCCCTCATGGCCGTTGGCTTTGCAGCTGTCCAATCAGGGGCCCCCCGGTGAGGGCGGTGGAGCACTTCATCATCTCGCGAGATCCCTGTGTCCTATTGGCATCCAGACTACAGTGGGAAGAACGTCCCCGCGGTGGCTAGGCCTTCTCTGCTCTGAGAAGAGGAAGCCGGAGGCTTCGTGAGCGGGAAGTGGTGAGTGTGTGGGGCCAGGTTTCCCAGAAGGGGCGGTGGGCGGATGGATCCTGTCAGAACCAGCTACAGAGGGACCTGGACTTCCCCCGGTGAGCTCTTCCATCCGCGGACCCCACCGCTGAGGGCTGGGCCGGCTCTGGACACGGGCGACAGGCCCCATACCTGCACCAGCGGCCTTGGCTCCCTCCAGAGCCTCCCTACGTCTCCGTGCACGCAGTCCGCCTCCCCCCAGGTCGTGTGGAGAAAAACAATGAAAAGAAACACGATCATTATTCCAGTCAAGTCTTTCTGATTTAGAAAATATTTTGGGGCTGGTGCTGTGGTGCAGCGGGTCAAAGCCCTGGCCTGAAGCGCTGGCATCCCATATGGGTGCCAGTTCTAGTCCTGGCTGCTCCTCTTCCAATCCAGCTCTCTGCTATGGCCTGAGATAGCAGTAGTAGATGGCGCAAGTCCTTGGCCCCCTGCACCCATGTGGGAGACCCGCAGGAAGCTCTTTGCTCCTGGCTTCAGATCAGCGCAGCTCTGGCTGTTGCAGTCATCTGGGGAGTGAACCAGTGAATGGAAGACCTCTTTCTCTGTCTGTACCTTCTCTGTAACTCTTTCAAATAAATAAAATAATCATTTTAGGAGTCACTGTGTACTTATGTCTCATGTGGGATCTGTCCTTAATGTGTTGTCCAATGTGAAGTGATGCTATAAATAGTACTAAAACAGTATTTTTACACTTTGTGTGTCTGTGTGGGTGCAAACTGATGAAATCTTTACTTATCATATACTGAATCGATCTTCTGTATATAAAGATAATTGAAAATGAAAAAAAAAAAACCTGGTGTTAAATTGGAAATTGTATACAAAATTAATCAATTTTTAAAAAATATCATGTAGGATCTCTGTCTTTAATGTGCTGTACACTGTTATTTTATGCTATAACTTGTACTCCAACAGTATTTTTTCACTTTGTGTTGCTACGTGGGGGCAAACTGTTGAAATCTTTACTTAATATATACTAAACTGATCTTCTGTATATAAAGAGAATTGAAAATGAATCTTGATGTGAATGGAATGGGAGAGGGACCGGGAAAGGGGAGGGTTGTGGGTGGGAGGGAAGTTATGGGGGGTGGAAGCCATTGTAATCCATAAGCTGTGCTTTGGAAATTTATATTTATTAAATAAAAGTTAAAAAAAGATAGTATGTTGTTGATGCTAATTTGGCAACATTTCCCATGCACCAGAACTGTAAACACAAATTGCATGGAATTGAGCAAAAATAACCCAGGCGCTGAGGGCTCTAGGTATAGACTTATAAAACAAAATCTTGAACTCTGGGGCCTCTTTTTTTGATAAAAGAATAGGAAACAAATGCTGTCAGTTGTGTCTGGGGAAGACAAGTACTTTGAGGGGAAGAAAATGATGGCTTCTGTGCTCATAAGGAAGGCGGGGGTGTCAGAAATATGGCATTGATCACATATTTCCCTTTCTAAAACATCTTCCCTACAGGTCCAGAAACTGCTCAGGTGTGGATGTAGGTGGTTGAGCAACAGACATTCCTGCCTTCTTGATTCTTCACGAAGAAACAGGTACAGTTCATCTTCATGTTTGCATTGGTAAAGAGTTTCAGGGTATACAGTGCAAGATCTTGATTTTGAATGTGTTTTCTGTGTTTCTGTATGCATGCAAAAAGTTTTCGAAGTTCTCTTTTTTTCTGGTGTTAACATTTCAGCCATTTGAAATAGGTTTGCTGTTATTTCTACACAAAAACTTCATTGCCAACTGTAATGCATTCAGAACACTTTCCCCAGGCCTTTCGTTTACTGCTAACATCTTGGGTCTTGTAAAACCTTTTGGGTTCTAGACTCTGGATGTATAAATTCTGTTCTCCCTGAGCTGTTCTTTGTGAAATTCCAATCTTATATTGCTAATGCTTGCATGTTACTGTAAGACTCCATTTACCTGGGCCACAATAACAAATGAGAAACAGAATGTTAGAGCTGTGACAAGGGAATGAGATATGTTCTTTTGATCAGGGGGCCCTTGCATAGGATTGTATACTTAGACGTCTGAGTAACTTTACAAGCTTGGATTTATTGGACACTTTTTTGTGAGTACTTTGTTGTTATTCCTACTTAGGTTTTGATTAATGCTTAGATAACTTGCTGGCAAGGCATGTTGTAGGGAAAATTTCATCTCCCAAAGGAGAGCACCTACTCACCACATTGCTAACTAGTCTTCACCTGATGAGCCATTAATCATGGAAAGGGGCAAGGAGCAACTTCGATAACTTCAGAGCAAACTCTAGAAGACAATCAGATATGTTCTAATTGCACTCAGCTTCCTCTCCCATGGGTTGAATGGAGGACATGGGAGAGGGAAATGCACCTTCCTCTACAACACCCAGACTGGACTCTCACTCCTTCACTGGAGCTGTGATTCCCAAGCTTCCTACAAATACAGACACTATTTCTTTCTCCTTCCCCTCTCTCCCTTCCATTCTCATTCTAACAAAAGCAGACATGATTTTACTGGAAACATTGATCTATCCTTAAACTTTTCATTATAAAAAATGAATTGACTGAACCCATTCAATCATATCTTATTCATACTTAGATTGGATTACCATATAACTATGCATACAACAACAAACCTAAATTATCTGTCTACCATCTTCTCTATTTCATGTTACATGGATTTGGCCTTTTATGAAAAAGTTATTTTTATGTTTCCAAGCCATATGATCATAAAAGTTAGCTGCCTTACCTCTCCAAGGAAGATGAGCACATTTAGATTAAGCTGTTTTGCATATTTTTTAGGCTGTTTGTTATTTTGTCTGAGCATCCCTCTGGTTTATTGGAGCCTCAACTACTTGCCAAGACATGTTCTTTGTATCAGTACACAAAAGAATAAGGTTGAGAAACATTTTCTCAGGTAGTGACAAGAACATCACAGTGCTGTGACCTACAAGACTTGTTACAGAAAAGTCAAATTTATAAACAAATGTTGAGTTTAGAAAGGAATGCCTGAAGCAACTAGCTAAATGCAGCTCTCAAACACATAAGCAGGGCTGCTACATAGAGTGGTTTAAGGACTTGTCAAGGGTCACACAGCTGATAACTGGTACAGGAGGAATTCAAGCTCCATTCCTCCTGATCCTGATAAACTAGTTCTTTTTTTTTTTTTTTAAGATTTATTTCATTTGTTTCAAAGGCAGAGGCAGAGAGAGAGGTATTACATTTAATGGTTCACTCCTCACATGGCCACAATGTCCAGAGCTTCATCTAGGTCTCCCACATTGGTGCAGGGACCCAAGGACTTGCGCTGTCTTCTACTGCTTTCTCAGGCCATAGCAAAGAGCTGGATTGGAAGTGGAGCAGACAGGACTCAAACTGCTGTTCTTATGGGATGCCGGCACGGCAGGCGGTGGTTTTACCCACTATGCCACAGTGCTAGCCTGAAACTAGTTCTTTAACTACAAGGATAGTAATTTCAAAGATTCGCTGAGTGCTTCCTGTGAACCAGGTGCAGCTTCATAGGCAGTGACTTGGCAACCATGGCTTCATAGTGAAAGTACCCAGATGTTGTGTGTCTATACAGTATGTTAGCTCAGTTACAGCATAAATGGATGCTTGATGATCCTAAAGGACATGATGAGATTTTGACAGAGGACTGGGGACTGAGTGTTGGGCTGAGTGGAGATTTTTAAAGAGAACACCTGCCCTGTATGGATACTACCTCTATTCCACATCACTGGGCTCATCCTCTGCAGGGGCAGCAGAAGCTAGATACTTCCTCCCCATCTCCCATTACAGATTCCTTGATTTTTTTCTGTTGGGCACATCTGCTGCCATGATGTGTGACTCCCAGGAAATGTATTTTAAAAATTTTATTTATTTGAGAGGCAAAGAGAAGGAGACAGGTAGACATGGAGAAAGCTCCCATCTGCTGGTTCACTTTTCAAGTGTCTACAAGGGCTGGGACGGGACTAGTCCTAAATCAGGAGCAAATAACCCAATCCATTTCTCCCATGGGGATGAAAGGGACCCAATGACTTGAGTCATCACTGGTAACTCCCTGGGTGAACCTTACCAGGAAGGTGGAATTGGCAGCTGCAGCCAGGAGTCAAAGCTAGCCACTCTGATATGGGAAAGGGGCATCTTATCTGCGAGGTGAAATGCCTGACCCAAGGAAATATTCTATTGTCCTTCTGGATGGGATGGAGAGCAGGTGACTGGAGCTGCAGGAACCATTTGGTCCCATGAGGGAACCTTATGGATGAGGCAACAAGGCAAAGGAGCCCCTCCTGGAATGAATATCTTTGAATCCTTATATGTGAGAGAAGTGTTAAGCTACAGGTGGTTTTATTTTTTAGACATTATTTATTTAAAAGGCAGAGTTACAGAGAAAGAAAAGTCAGAGAGAGGTATCCTCCATCTGCTGGTTCACTCCTCAAATAGCTGCAGCCACTAGGACTTAGGCTGAAACCGTGAGCTAGCAGCTTCATCCAGGCCTCCCACCTGGGTGCAGGGACCTGAGTACTTGGGTTCTGCACTGCTTTCCCAGGTGTATTAGCAGGGAGCTCCAGCAGAAGTGGAGCAGCCAAGACTAGAACTGTCACCCTATGGGATGCCTATCATAGGCTGTGATTTAACCCACTATACCACAATGCTGGCCCCTAAGCTACACTTTTAAATATTTACTTTGTGTGCTACTCATAGCTGGAATAAACTCTAAAACACATGAGTCATTTTATTCCTTTGATACCGACAATAACCCTCTAAACAAGCACTGTGATACTCTCCATGGGCAGGTGAGAAAGTGGAGCCCATAGAATCTAAATACCTTTCTCAGGGCCACACAGCTGAGTGGGAAAACTGAGGTTCCTGCACCCCTTTTTAGGCACTGTAGTAAATTCCTCAAATGTAAGACGAATCAAACAGAGGAAATCCTGGTGGCTTTGTCCTCAGTTAGGACACCTTGTACTAAGACAAAATTGTGAGTCCAACTCTTTAGTGGCCTACTAGGTGACCGTGGATAGTTTAGTTCAAAATCCTTCTCACAAACATCTTGTAGAGAGTACATGGTGTTTTCACTGGGATGTTTTTGAGTTCAGGTCACTAAGAGCCCATCTCCAGCCAGCTTGAACAATGAGGAGGGAGAGTCAGACACAGTGGTCCTGGGCTCGACAAATTCCATGGCTGGAGATGTCAGTGAGAACATGGGCTCCTTTCACCTCTGCTCTGTGACTCACAGCACTATCATTATCTGAAGTTGATTCTCTTTGTGGCAAAAGGAATTAGGCTTGGAGCAAGCAATTGAGATTATCCATACTCTTATTTATGGGTAATAGAAAGAGAATGGAATCCCTTGTCTTTCTTTAAAAACTGAGGTGGGGGGTGAGTGCTTGGCCCAGTGGTTAAGACGGCTCTTGAGAAACTTTCATCCCAAATTAAAGTGCCTGGCACAAGTCTTGGCACACTTGCAATTCCAACTTCCTGCTAATGTGCAACCTGGGAGGCAGCAGATGTGGGGAGACCAGATTGAGTTCTCTGATCGCAGCCTCAGTGTGGCCCAAACCTAAAGATTTCAGGCCTTTGGAGAGTGAAATGGCAGATAGAAGGTCTCTTTCTGTGTCTCAAATAAATAAGCATATAAATATGTAAATAAATAAATAATATCAAAGTAGAGGGTGTTATGGTACAGTGGTAAGCTGCCACTTGGGATGCCCATGGCCCATATTGGAGGACCTGAAATCAGGTCCCACCTCTGCTTCCAGTTGAGCTTCTTGCTAACGCACCTGGGAAGCAATGGTGATAACCTAAGTATGTGAGCTCCTGACACCCGTGTCAGGGAACAGGATGGAATTCCTAGCTTCAGCCTAGCCCAGCCCTGGCTTTGCAGACATTTGGGGAATGAGCCAGTGATTGGAAGTCCTCTCTAATACATAAATCTTTTAAAACTGTAGGTTGAATTTTCTTGCCAATCACCTCCTGTCCAATAGCAAAGGTTGGAGGTATCATCTGAAGTGGGACATTAATAGACAAATGACCATCAAGGCCAGGGGAGTGGGTGCAGACAGGACTGTAATGTTTTAAGAGGAATGCTCCCTCTGGACCAACTACTCAGAGATCTTCCCTGCAACCTTCCCTCCCTGCCCCAAGACACTGCTTTCAGAGCTGTCTGTGGCCACAGAGAAGAGGTGTTCTGGAGAGTGGTCACTGAGGAGAGAGGAAGGGCGGGGAACCCCAGGGTCCCCTTTCTCCTGGTCTGGAGCCCCTTCCCTACATCACAGCTCTGCAGCAGAGCATGCCTGTCACCTCCCTCAGCCTGTGACACAATCTATTAGCATTTCCCATGGTTATGTTAGACTTGGGGACCACAGTGTGCTGTCCACTATGCCAACTTGAACTTCTAGGTTGGGGCTGGCACTGTGGGGTCATGGATAAAGCCACTGCCTGCAGTGCCAGCATCACATATGGGTGGCAGTTCTAGTCCTGGCTGTTCCACTTCTGATCCAGCTCTCTGCTGTGGCCTGGGAAAGCAGTAGAAGATGGCCCAAGTCCTTGGGCCCCTGCACCTGTGTGGGAAGACCCAGAGGAAGCTTCTGGCTCCTGGCTTTGGATTGGCACAGCTCCAGCCATTGCAACCAACTGGGGAGTGAAACAGCAGATGGAAGGCCTCTCCCTCTCTCCCTCTCCCTCTTTCTGCCTTTCCTTCTCTCTGTGTGTAACTCTTTAAAAGAAATAAATAAATCTTAAAAAAAATAACTCCTAGGTTTTCCATGAAAGTGACATCTGAGTGTATCTCTCCCAGGCAGCAAGGTTGGGAAGAGCTTGTCAGCTACAAAGACTAGGGAGGTGAGACCAGAGAGCTGCTAGCTGGTGAGAGCCTTATGACCTGACCTGTGTTTGGTGGGGGGGTGTAGCCTGTCCCCATTCCCTCCATCTGAGTGGGAACTGTTCCCCCAGCACAGTTCTAGAGGAAGTTGCTGTGTTTAGCTCCTGGCCCAATCACTGTTGTCTGGAAGGATTCACCAATTAAGCCTCTGCAGTGTATGTGTGTTGGGGGGGATGGTAAGGGTTTTGCTGTCCCCATTAAAATGCAGTAGTGGGGAAACTGTCCCCAGGCACTGCCAGGTGAGCTCCGTA
Organism: Lepus europaeus; assembly: GCF_033115175.1. Taxonomy (NCBI): domain Eukaryota; kingdom Metazoa; phylum Chordata; class Mammalia; order Lagomorpha; family Leporidae; genus Lepus; species Lepus europaeus. The sequence goes on from NC_084844.1 coordinate 68,598,978, forward strand.
CCTGCTCTGCCCTCTCTTCTGGAGATTCAGCCTCCCAAGATGCACCACTTCCATAGGCCCCTCCAACTCTTCCTTTATGTGGGGAGAGGGTGGGTGGCAGAAGGCTGCAGGCTCTGCCTGTTGCTAAGGGGAAGTAATGGCAGAGGACCAAAAGGACCATTCCCAGGAACACCAGGGTTCTGTGCCTGTTCCTATTACTATGCTACTCAGGCAGTTTTTCTCTGTTTCCATTTGTGCACCATGTGTCTATCATCTAAAGACTGGGAGTCCTACATCAGCTTCACAACACTTTGCTCAGGGCTCACTGGTTCAGGTGTTCTGCATTCCCCCGCAGCCTCCATGCTGCCCCAGGGAGTCCTACACATGTTATTTTGATAAGTACATCTCTAAAGCCATTTAAAATAATTTCTGTGTTTAGAAATGAAACAAGGTCATCATTACTGGCTGACTAGATGCCTGTCTAAATGACTAACTGTACCTTGACTTAATTACTGATCTCCCAGTTAGAAGTTAATACATAATTTAAGTTTTTTTTTTTTTTTTTTTAAGGATTTATTTTATTTGAAAGGCAGAGTTACAGAGAAGCAGAGAGAAAAAGACAGAGGTCTTCTGTCCACTAGCTCATTTCCTAAATGGTCACAATGGTCAGAGCTGGGCTGATCCAAAGCTAGGAGCCAGGAGATTTTTCCAGGTCTCCCATTTGGGTGCAGGTGCCCAAAGACTTGGACCATCTTCTACTGCCTTCCTAGGCCTCAGTAGAGAGCTGGATTGGAAGCAGAGCAGCCAGGCCTCAAACCAGTGCTTATATGGGATGCTGGCACTGCTGGCCTTACTTACCCTCTAGGCCACAGCACCAGCCCCAATATGTAATTTTTAAACCAAAACTATCTATTAAACTCTAACACACCACTGCCTGCATTCTACATAAAAGCCTCTTAAGTGACCTTTCCAAACCACTACTTCTTTACCAAGGCATCCCTGATACCAGCACTTCTTGCACCTGAATCAGCATTTGCTGAACAAGTAACTGTGCACTTGGATTGCAAGAGGTCTTTTAAGTGCACAAGGATGTTTTTTAAAGATTTATTTATTTGAAAGTCACAGTTACAGAGAGATTTCCATTTGCTGATTCAGTCCCCAAATGGCCAGGCTGGAGCCAGGAGCTTCTTCTGAGTTTCCCACATGGTATAGGGGCCCAAGCGCTTGGACTGTCTTCCACTGCTTTCCCAGGCACATTAACAGGGAGCTGGATCAGAAGTGGAGCCAGGACTCAAACTGCTACCCATATAGGATGCTGGCCCTGCAAAAGGTGGCTTAACCCTCAAGAATTTATTTTGAATGACCATCTTTGTGACACAGCAGGGTAAGCTGCCACATGTGAGGCCAGCATCCCATATTTGAGTGCCAGTTGCAGTCCTGGCTATTTTGCTTCCTACTAATGCTCCTGGCAGAAGAGCCCCTACCACCCCTGTGGGAGACTCAGATGGACTTCTGGTTCCCATCTTCAGCCTGGGCCAGTCCTGGCTCTTGTGGTCATTTTGGGAGAACCAGAAAATGAAAGATCTGTATCTCCCCTTTTCACCCCCTGTAACTGTCTTTTGTAAAAATAAGCAAATAGTTAATTTTCCACCTGCAGTGTTGGCATCCCATATGGGTGCCAGTTCTAGTCCCAGCTGCCCCTCTTCCAATCCAGCTCTCTTCTATGGCCTGGGAAAGCAGTAGAAAATGGTCCAAGTACTTGGGCGCCAGCACCCACATGGAAAACTGGGAAGAAGCACCTGGCTCCTGGCTTCAATTTGGCACAGCTACAGCCGTTGCGGCCATCTGGGGAGTGAAACAGCAGAAGGAAGACCTTTCTCTCTGTCTCTCCCTCTCACTCTGTAACTCTACCTCTCAAATAAATAAAAAATTAAATATATTTTCTTTAAAAATTATTTTGAAATCATGTACCATTTTTTATAATAGGCATTTTCCATGAACTTTTTGAAGACCATTCACATGCATAGATTTCAAAATTTGTTGAATAAGCTAATCTTTTAATTTCATTTTCCACAAACTTTTTGAAACGCTCTCATATTTGCTTTTATTTCTATTTTTCTATACACAGTACATATATTTGATTTGAGGTCTTGCAAAACATGGATTACAATTCCTTCCTCATGCTATCATTCTAGTTTTTGTTTCCTCTTTTCTGTACTTGTAATCTGTCTTGCAGTTTCTTCTAATCTCTGTCTATCCTATGTGATCAGATCAGACTCCTTGGAGAACAGTTTTCATCTTGGTACTCTCTTGTACAAAAGTGGTTAAAAAAAAACACACATCCTCACACTTAAGAATGATATATGCCTCCTAATAGTGGTTTAACCTGCTGACCACGATGCTCATCCCTGACATTTTATTTGATGTTTCCCTGGCATTTTGAATTTTTTTACCTAATTTTTTTACCTAATTTCATTTGTTGGAGCCAGTGTTGTGATGCATTAGGATAATCCATTGCCCGTGATGCTACTTCCCATCCAGCTCTCTGCAGTGCATCTGAGAAGCAGCAGACAACCCAAATTCTTGAGTCCCTGCCACCATGAGGGAGACTTGGATGGAGTTCCAGATCCGAGCTTTGATCTGACCCAGTCCCAGCCATTGTGACCATTTGGTGAGTGAATCTGCAGATGGGAGATCTCTCCCTCCCCCATCCCTGTCTCACCTTCTTTATAACTCTGTCTTCCAAATAAATAAACAAATCTTTTTAACATATTTGTTTTTCAACCTTTTTTCTCCCTACCTTCTAGCATACTCCCTTGGTGCTGCTGCTCTCTGTGGACTCGCCCTCCTCAGCCTCTGACTAGAGCACAGCCACCTCTCCAGTGCTGACATCCTCTGACACACGTTTCACTCTGCTGTTCTCCCTAAACTGCAGACTCTGCTTGGGCAACCCAACTAACTCTCATGCATAGACACACACACCTGAGGACTCCAGAGCCTTTGATTTCAGGTCCAAATTAACTTTCATTTTCAGATGACTCATGAAAAAACAAGTCTGGAAGCCAGGGTGTAGCCTTGTGGTTTAGATACCTGTGTCCCATTTTGGAGTTTCTGGGTTTGATTCCCAGTTCCAGCCCCTGACTCCAACTCCCTGGAAATGCAAACCCTGAGAGCTAGCAAGTGATGGCTCAGATGATGGGGTTCCCTGCTCCTGGGCCAGCCCGGGCCACTGTGGACATTTGAGCAGTGAACTAGAGGGTGAATACCACTTCTCTGTCTACTTGTTTGTCTCTTTGCATCTCCAATTAAAAAAACAAAACAAAAAAGTATGTCTATATCTTTCATTAAAATAAATTCCTCAATGGCTAAAAATAGTTTCATTGTTAAAGTTAGCAAAAAATAATGCTTCTTGGTTGTAAATGATATTAGAATAATTTACAACTGTAAATCAGACTTCCATAGTGGATAAGGAAGAGAAAGATGAGAGCAATAATTTTTACTTCTGGCTTTGGTGCTTCTTTGTCATGTAACCTTGGAAAATTCATTTAAACTCCCGGAGCCCAAGATGAGTGTCTTTAAAATTGCAGGCTCATCTAGTTGATGCAAGTGGCATAAAGCTGAGACCCTTCCTTGTTTCTGTACCAAAAGAGCTAAGTGACATTAGCAACTTATTTTACCCCTCTAGTTCTTCCTCCGCTGTGAAATAAGATTGTCTTTATATTTAAAGGATTTATTCTACACAGTACTAGGTTGTGGTAAGGTTTGCATGACTGTCAGGTCTTCTACAACTCTACTGTATTATTAACAGTTGGCACTGAAGACGAAATGCTAAACAACATAGAACTGCTAGGACTGGGGCCCACACTGTGGCACAGTAGTTAACGCCCTGGCCTGAAGTGCCAGCATCCCATATGAGTGCCGGTTCAAGACCTGGCTGCTCCACTTCCAATCCAGCTCTCAGCTACGGCCTGGGAAAGCAGTAGAAGATGGTCCAAGTCCTTGGGCCCTGCACCTGCATGGGAGACCAGGAGGAAACACCCAGCTCCTGGCTTTGGATTGGTATAGTGCTGGCCATAGCGGCCATTTGGGGGTGAACCAATGGAAGGAAGATCTTTCTCTTTGTCTCTCTCACTGTCTACCTCTCCCTGTCAAAAAAAAAAAGAATCAATATAGTTATTAAAATTTTTAATTATAATCACTGAGTATTGGTAATTACTTTTAAAAAAGATTTTATTTATTTATTTGGCAGGTAGAGTTAGAGAAAGGTCTTCCTTCCATTGGTTCACTCCCCAAATGGCCACAATGGCTGGAGCTGCACTGATCCAAAGCCAGAAGCCAGGTGCTTCTTCCCAGTCTCCCATGTGGATGCAGGGGCCCAAGCACTTGGGCCATCCTCCACTGCCCTCCTAGGCCACAGCAGAGAGCTGGACCAGAAGAGGAGCAACCAGGACTAGAACCTGGCACCCATATGGGATGCCAGCACTGCAGGTAGAGGATTAACCTGTGCACTGCAGCCCCCACCTCAGTAGTGTAATTACTGATAGTATACTCCTAGTATTGTATATTTTAGTTTACACAATACTTAGATTAGATAAAAATATAGGTAGTGATAGTTATTGCTTCTCTTACTGGATTGGATCATAGCACATGTCAATAAACTTTATTTTTTTAAAGGCTTATTTTTGAAGGAGTTACAGAGAGACACACATCAAGAGATATTCCATCTGCTGGTTTACTCCCAAGTGCCTGCAAAAAGCTAGAGCTGGGCTGATCCAAAGCCAGGAGCTTCTTTCAGGTCTCCCACATGGATTCAGGAGCCAAGTATTTGGGCCATCTTCTGCTATTTTCCAAGGCACATTAGCAGGGAGCTAGATTAGAAGTGGAGCAGCTAGGACATGCACCAGTGCCCATATGGGATGTCAGCACTGCAGGTGGTGACTTTACCCAATATGCCATGGTACCAGCTTCAGCCTTTTCAATTTAATAACTAGAGATTATGCACTATTCAACATCCTGGCTTTGGCTTGGCCCAGCCTCCACTGTTGTGGACATTTGGGGAGTGAACCAGAGGTTGAAAGATCTCTCTTCTTCTGCCTCTCCCTCTCTAACTCTGCCTTTCAAATAAATGAGTCTTTGAAATATATACATATATGGGTCCCACACTGTAGCACAGTGGGTAAAGCCACTGCCATATAGGCACTGATTCAAGTCCTGGCTGATCCACTTCAATCCAGCTCCCTGCTAATGTGCCTGGGAAAGCATCAGAGGACTGCCCAAGTGCTTGAGCCCCTGCATTCCTGTGGGAGACCTGAAAGAAGCTCCTGGCTCCTGGCTTTGGATCAGCTCAGCTCAGGCCATTGTGATCATTTGGGGAGTGAACCAGTAGATGGAAGGTCTGTCTCTACACCCTCTCTGTTACTCTGCCTTTCAAATAAATGTTATAAACATGAGGGAGAAAAGTGCACTTCTGTTGCCTTCCTCATTACCTAAAGTAACATAATCAAAATCTGTTAGGCAAGTGAAGGCAAATGAATAAGGGAAATTCTGAGATCTGTGTTGACCACGAAGAGAACAGTTTCCATGTATGTCTTCTGGAAGCCCATGTGAGTTGGAACCAAAGAAAAGAGGACAAAAAAGGGGGAGGCCCATATTCCCCATTTGTCTTCTTCCTTCATTGGTGCAGTGGAGAGTTGAGTAATGTAACATTGGTGTTTGTCTCCATACAGTTCACTTCTATTTAGTTGTTTCTCAATCCTCAAAAAGGGATTTAGGTCAATGTTCTATTCTCATCAAAGACCCTGATGTTTAATAAAAGATTCTGTTAGTAATTTTTACCCTGGGTGGGTCTAAGGATGTGCTGTGACTTAGGTTTAGAAAAGAGCATCTTCCTTGCCACTCTCATCTCAACTCTGGGGCTGTCAGTTCTCCCTGCACAGACAGAGTAATGCACACTTCTTCTCTACTACAAAGATCTTCCCCTTATGTTGGTCATAATTCTAGTTATCAACATCAAATCAGCTCACACCTGGACTGTAAGTATTCAATGACATTATTTATCGAAATAAATGTATTCAAATATTCAAAGACCACTTCAAAGCTTAACTGCCTTCAAGAGTTTTTGGCACTTGTAATAGACACTGTGGTTTTCTACACACAAGCACTCACTATTTTATATACCGTTTAACAATTCAAACATCATTTCAGGTTCAGCAATACACAAGAATAGCATGCATGAAATGGAGTCACAAGAACTTTAGTACTCTTCTACATAGTCAACATGTTACATTAGTTGGGACTCAAAACCACTATGTGGTAACATGAACTGATTTAGTGAAAGATATACAGCTAGGTAGTTAAGGCCACAGAATCCCAGACCTATTGATTTTAAATGAGTTTAGATCAACAGCATTCCATTGCATTATCTTCTATCTCACAGTCCTGCTTTTCCAACAAGACCCACCCCACTCACATCACATATTTCCTGCCTGTGTCTGTACAGTGGTGGAAGCTGTTCTGATACAAGCATCTCCTGGACAGTCACCAGCTTCCTGACTCACTACCTAGCTTGGAATCAATAGTTCTGAGAGAACTCAATTGAATGGCAGTCTCTTTGGCAGTCACAGACTTCTGCCTTAGGAAACAGAACATGTCCTCTACTCTGGGGCTCCCTTTTTCTCATCAACCATGGTGTCTGTGGTGATCTCTGGTTTTTCACTCAAGCCCTAGTAGAACTCTGATTCCAAAAAACAGGGATAAGTGTTCTACCTGGGGCTGGTGCTGTGGCATAGCAAGTTACACTGATGCCTGCAGCACTAGCATCCCATATGGATGCCAGTTTGAGTCCCAGCTACTGCAGTTCTTACCCACTCCCTGCTGGGAAAAGCAGCATAAGATGGCCCAAGTGCTTGGTCCTCTGCCCCTACATGGGAGACCTGGAGGAAGCTCCTGGCTTCAGCCTGACCCAGCCCTGACCACTGTGGCCATTTAGGGAGTGAACTAGCAGATGGAAGACCTCTCTCTGCAACTCTGCCTTTCAAATAAGTAAAACATCATGTTGTACACCCTTTTCCAGGCAGTTGTACAGCTGGGGGTTGTAGCTTCTTGTATATTTTGGATAATAAGAGTTTTGGTTTGAAAGCAAGCTCATCTGAAACAAAGATCACTCATTATCCTTCGTTAGAGAAGGGAGCTCTGCTCTTTGAAAATGAAAATCAGAAGCTGTAACGTGTGATGAGCTCCACCTGCCAGGTCTGGGGATACTTAGTTGAAAGCCAGGACACCAGGAAAGGAAGCTTTTCAGATTCCCTGGCCCTTGCTTTAGTCTTATATCTTTACTTCCTTTGTTGCTTCTTGGTGCCAAGGGTGTACACTTTATGCTGAAATGAGGAATTTGGTCTTACCTCTTTGGGGGTTTTTTCTATGAAGACTGTATATATTTACCGTGGTTTTAAGGATAGCTTCTGGGGTGGGTGGATTTTTCAGAAGTTTTCACAAGCCAGCCAAAAGCCTATATTTTCTTAACAGAATTCAGTTTTTAAAAAAGCCTTCAATACAGCCAGACCATCTGTAGGAAGGGAAAAGTAGAAAAAAAAGCATGTGAAATTGAAGAACCGAATGATCAAATAATCCCTTGTGCTTTTCTAGTACTAGGATTAGCTATTTTCTAGTTTTTACTCAATCCTGTAGTCCTGAGGATTTAGCTCTTTAAAGACAAAGATGCCAGTAGGCAAAATACTTAAGTTGGTGCCATACTACTAAAACATAAATACTTCAGTTTGTTTTTAATGCCAAAATGTATTTGTAGGAGAGGCACAAATCGTCAGGGAACTAAGTCTCTTGCAAACACTGCCTGCAATGAAAAGCATCCTCAGCCTCCACCAAGAGCACTGCCATTGCAGAGCTGAAGGGTGATTTATCTCCCCCACCTGGGGTGAATATGCTGAGAAATAAAGGGAGATAAACAGGCCTTCTAGGTTAAGTCTCATTCCCCTTGCGGAGCTGCTCATGTGTGTTTGAGACACAACATTTCTGCACTCTTGAGGTACTTGCAATAGATTAAATTCAAGACTAATTCACATTTGCAGGCCAGCAGCTCCTGGAATGCTTCTGACCACAGCAGTGCTTCCTTCGGGGAAGGTCTGCAAGAGCAGTTCTGTAGTGAGTTGTGCTCAGAGCAGTTCCCCTCCCAGCTCAGCAGTGAGCTGTTCAGATCGCAAACACAGGAATCTCAACTTACTTGATGAAAGTTTGCTACGTGCTTTTCTTGCCAACTGTGGCCTTCCCAGGAGTGGTGGAGTTTTGAGGTAGCTCAATCGTGTCTTCCAATCTTTTACTCTTAAAAAAAAAGTACATTTCACTAAATGACCATCCTTGAGTACACTACTGACCTGAATGCATTTTTACCAAATAAAGTCGTCCAATAGCTACAAACAAACCAAAAGCCAAGAGCAGGCTTACCAACCTAATATTAAACTCAGCACCGAATTACTGAGCAGTTTCATGTGTCCCTCATAAAGTAAGTGCTGCTGTGAGGACTAAAGATAGGACTGCCCCAATTTTAATTTTCAATATACTGCACAGCTAATAAAGCAGATGCTGTCTCTGGCCCACAAAAGGGGACAGTTTCCCTGCAAGGTTAACCGCAATCGGGAGACATTTCACACCTGATGGAACCCGCAGCGGGACTACCTTGAGCCAGCTCCTCTGCTTCCCTTTCCACCTTCGGTCCTGGACGGGCCAGAGACCACGCACAGTAGGTGCCACCGGCTCACCCGTGCCCCCCTGTAACCCACAACGCTCCTGGGAGGCAGATGCCACAGAATAGTGATTTGTTCCATGGTTGTCACTGCGTGAGATCAGCCCATCATGAGAAAACGTCCGAAATTGAGCTCAATGGCCAAGAACGTAACACCACCCACGTCACCCGCACACACCGCAACTACCAGCTGCCCGCCAATGACCTTTATAGCCGGCCCGGCGTGGGGCAAGTCTGGCAGCGCCGGTCCTGTCCCAGGACAGGGAGGATTGGTCCGAGGCCCCTGGCCGGGCGGAGCCTGAGCCGCCCTGCAGCAGATTCTGGAAGCAAGGGAGCTGCTGATAGCTGAGGCCAGGCTCAGAGCACACTCAGGGAGACGCCACGCCCGGCAGGGGCGCTGGGGCCCTGGACTTTCCCAGGCTGCAGTCCTGGGGCAGAGGCTGGCTTAGCCCTTCTTCCCCAGCCCTGCCCTCAAGTGGAGCAGGGTTCCCATGGGGGCAGCTTCCTTCACGGGAGGGCCTCGATTCAGGGTGCTGGCCTGCAGCCTTCCGGGAGGGAGTAGGAGACAGCGACTTTGTCAGGAGGCGACACCCGAGCTGGGCCTGCTTTTTGGGACAGCTCTGGATGCATGTCCGCGTGTGCCTGGACCTGCGGGGCTGCCTCTCGCCTCCTGGAGGATCTGGGAGCCGGGTGTCCTGGTGGCGGGGGCGGGAGGGCGATGAACTGAGCTCACCCTTGGTGCACCAGGCTCTTTGGAGCCTTTGAGAGTCGAGGTCACCTCCTGAGTCACTCCTGGTCCGTTTGGGATTTGCCAGAACCCTGAATTAGGGGTGTGGTGGAGGTGGTAGTGGTTGACTTCAATGCACTTTATTTGTGAATTCTTCAAACACAGTTTCTCCCTACTCCTGCAGGCTTTAAGGTGATTGACGAGGACAGAGTCCCTAAGCTGCAAAGAGACTGAATTTTGGAAACTACGTCCAGAACTCCACAGTGTGTATTTAGGTGCTCTTCCCTCAGGCCTGCAGGTGGACAGCAAGAGCAACAGTAAGATATTAATTACTGTAGATACTCCCCGTTCTTTACAGTAGACCCGCCAAAAGAGAATGGGAGATGTGTGCTTGAACAGTAGAACCAGGCAGCATGCTAGGGTGAGCTGCCCAAGCGCTTGTACCCCTGCACCCACATGGGAGACCCAGAGGAAGCTCCTGATTTCCAGGCTTCAGATCGGCCCAATCTCTGGCCATTGCAGCCATTTAGGGAATGAACCAGCAGATGGAAGACCCCTTTTCTCTCTCTGCCTCTCTCTCTGTAACTCTACCTCTCAAATAAATAAATAAAATCTTTTAAAAAATGTAATTGAATGTTAAGTAATGTGAGGATAGGGCAATACAGAGATTCCCAAATTTTAGTTTAATACTTTTGACAAATACTCCCCAGTTACTTAAAGGAAGAGCAACTCCTTGTGTGCCTGCTGCAACCTTGCCACCATTTGAAGGGGAAGAGCTCATTGCCTGCCCTGAGGGGCAGTGCTGCATCCCCCTCAGGTGTGTTCACATGACTGTCAGACTGTCACTTCCCTAATGAGAGGATTAGAGCTGGCAGAGGGCCCAAAACAATTCTTTATATTTATTTCCTACAGTCAGATTCGTTAAACCTATTTAAGTGCTATAGTAGTTACTATGCATAACCAGAGCAGCCGTTCTCCCAGCCTCTTATTTGTGACAAGTTCAATAGTTTGTAGTGATTCCCCCCACCATGGAAATCAGTTTGTATTTATTTCTGTGAAGGATATCAAAACCAGGGTGCACTGTCCTCAAGGGACTTATGGATCTACAAATCTTCAAAATGGGTTTATAAATAATAAAATAGGAAAAAATTTGAGGACAGTTTTTACAGCATCAATCTTCAATTGTTAAACAAAGATATTTTTGTGTAAACAGAACAAAATTATATGGACATTCACAGTTACATTTTTTTTTGACAGGCAGAGTTAGAGAGGGAGAGACAGAGAAAGGTGTTCCCTCCATTGGTTCACCCCCAAATGGCTGCTATGGCTGGCACCTGTGCCGATCCGAAGCCAGGAGCCAGATACTTCCTCCTGGTCTCCCATGCAGGTGCAGGGCCCAAGCACCTGGGCCATCATCCACTGCCTTCCTGGACCACAGCAGAGAGCTGAACTGGAAAAGGAGCAACCGGGATGGAATCGGTGCCCCAACTGGTACTAGAACCCAGTGTGCCAGCACCGCAGGCAGAGGATTAGCCTAGTGAGCCACAGCACTGACCACATTCACAGTTACATTAACAACAAAGATGTATGGGATTTGCTCACCCTGTCACCATCCACCTACTTGTTGGCCCCCGAGGACTGCTGAGGCTCTCTTCTGTACTGGGAGATAGGATTCCAGAGTCTGCCACTATGAAAGCAACAAGAGAGGTGTCAGGAACCTTTTGGCAAAAGTGACTTCAAAAAGTTTGTGGAAAAATAAAAAAATGTAGGGGCATCTGTTCATAGTGGGTCAGGCTTGTGCACCTGGGAGGCAGCAGATGATGGCTTAAAGGCTTGGAGTTCCTGGCTGGGCCAGCCCCAGCTGTTATGCACATCTGGAAAATAAAGCAGTGGATGGAGGTTCTCAGTTGCTGTCTTTCAAGTTTTTTTTTTAAGGTGTTAAGTTCAAAAATAACTAAATAAATTGTGAGAGCTACACATAATTCATACTATGTATATTCCATATGCATGGCTTTCAGTTTCTTTGTACCTTTTTTTTTAAGATGGCAGAGAGAGGTAGGGAGATAGATCTATCTGATGGCTCACTCGCCAGGTGTATGCAATAGCTGGGGCAGCTGGTCCAGGTAGAAGTCATGAGCCAAGAATGCCCTCTGAGTCTCCCACATGGGTGGCAGGGGCCCAAGCACATAAGTCAACATCTGCTGCATTAGCAGGAAGCTGAAGCAGAGCAACCAGGACTGAGCTGGAGCTCCCCTATGGGATGTCCACATCGCAAAAAGTGGCTAAACCTGCTGCTTGACAATGCTGGCCCTTACACCTATCTTTGAATTCCATGTTCCACAAACTCTTTGTATAATAGAAATGTTCTCTGCATGTTTGGAGGTGGCTCTTGGGTGCCAGTGGTGGAGGAAGTGATCTAGAGGAAGGTAGCACAGTGCTGCAGGAGAACAAGGGTGCAGGTACTGCCTGCTGGCATCTCATGCTTTGCCTCCCTTAGAGCAAGGTGTGGATGGCAGGAGGCTGAACCATTTACCTTCCTGCTTCAGACTTTGTCCATCTGTCCCGCAATTTCAGCCACATCTTGGCAATCCTGGCAAAATGCCTGACTGGTGGGGAGGTGGAGAAGCTCATCTTCTGACCAAGCTCCAGCAAAGGGAATTAATTTAGAAAGTTATCAGTGTGCTTTCTACTGCTTTAAGGCATATTCACATGGAAAAAGTAACATTCTATTGTACAAACCATTCTGAGGCTCTTAGCAGAGTAAAGATATCTTAGATCCTCATCAGTGAAATCTTTAGGAATGTCAGAAAGCCTGTAACCTTCTTCAGTGATCTGAACCAGACGAGATCTGTAAGGGCAGAACTGCTCAGCAGCCACACTGCAGGGATAGGTATCTTTCCGATGATATCTTCATCTGCTCCTTGTGGTTGAAGCCATTGTATGAGCTCTTGATCTGTTTTCTGCCCTGGGAGAGCCTAGGGTGCTCTATATCATCTGTAAAGATTCAAAATTTTTTGTATATTAATGTCTAATCATAAAATTTCCAAAGTGACAAGCTGGATGTAATAAACTATGCCAGACTGCAAAAAAAATACAAACATGGTATATTGTCTATAAAGTACAGAGGTAAATCTGTATTATAGAGATACACATCTCTACACATATCTCTATTTCTTTCACCTCTGAAAGTCTACATTAAGCTCTCGATGGAATGATTAATTAGGAATAGATTTCATATACTTAATTTTGTAATCAGTGAACTAGAAATAATTATTGTAGTATTGAGGATTGTACTGACTAAAACAGTATGTTTATTCCATGTTAAATACCATCATCGTATCTTTGGATTCCTTTTGTCCTACTACTTAGATATTCACAGGAGAGGGGAGGTGGGAGGAAAACCCAAGATCCATCAGGGTGGAGGGGGAATATCAGAGGCTGTGGTTCTATTGTACTGCAGCATTTGTTCTGGAAGAACACATTAATGGACCCAGATTTTTCTAAGGTAACTGAGTGCCTATTTTCTCCTGTACACTTGTCTGTAGTATTACATTTTCATTTATGTAAAAGTTTATTTTCTTCAAATAAAATATTAATTTGGATGAAAATGAAGATATTAAGGAATTTTCAGAATGGGTCTGTGGCAGCCCTCCTTGGCTTTGTTTTTAGGCACTTATATCAGAAAAGAAAAGATAGAAAAATTCATTTTGGGTTCTTTTCCTCTCTACCATGACAGTCTTTGGTTAAGATTTGTCATTTTGTCATATTTGATTCTCTAGACTCCCTGAAAAATGCCCTACTTCATTAGATGGAGTCCTTGTCTCACCATGGCATTGAAAAGTTTAAAATGTTCCAGCTTTGCATTTAGCTAGGTCATGGACACATGCCATGGCACTTGCCAGCCAAGTGTATCAGGGACATCATCTCAATCGGACTTACTCGCATTAAAAAAAAGGAGCTGCAGATCCTTCCAGTGAAAGTGGAGAGGAGCAGGAGCTGCAGAACATTGCCAGGAGTGGGTGTGCCGTGGGATGTCATGTGGTGGCTGGTGTCTGGGGTACTGGTTCTGCAGAAGACAGGGTTTATGGGGGCCAGTGCTGTGGCGTAGCGGGTAAGGCTGCCGCCTGCAGTGCCAGCATCCCATATGGGCACCAGTTCGAGCCCTGGCTGCTCCACTTCCGATTCAGCTGTGCTATGGTCTGAGAAAGCGGTAGAAGATGGCCCAAGTCCTTGGACCCCTGAACCCATGTGGGAGACCTGAAAGAAGCTCCTGGCTCCTGGCTTTGGTTCAGCTCAGCTCCAGCCATTGTGGCCAATTGGGGAGTAAAGCAGCAGATGGAAGATCTTTCTCTCTCTCTCTCTCTCTGCCTCTCCTCTCTCTGTGCCTCTCCTCTCTCTGTGCAACTCTGACTTTCAAATAAATAAATAAATCTTTTTAAAAAAAGAGTTTATGCTTACTGGTAGTGGTCATGGAAAATATATGGGATATTTTGCAGCAAGATTTGGGATTAATTTTCCAAACCCTGAACCTCCTAGAGATTAGAATACATTTCTAATGCATAACTTCCTCTTATGCTTAATTAGGTTTTTGTTTTGAATTGTTTTTGATGAAACAGCAAGGAATTCTGAGTTATAGACTTCCTATTTCAGAGACAGGAAAACATTAAATGCCTGCATTATAATTAAATAATGCCTATCCCCCTTTCTTAAGCAACAAATGATCATAGATTCTCTCTTTGCTAATAATTAATGAGCATGGAGATTCTTTCCACTGTAACCACTCTCCCACCTACACTCCCTCCCCTCTTCCTCCTTCCTCTCCTATTGACATGGAATGCCTTACATAGCTAGGGTGAACATTTAACCCGCTTGGCCCTAGATGTTTATACACTTCAACTCTGTGTCATTATTAATATGCCCTTTTTATGACCAAGCTTATGTCAGAACAACAAATTATATATTCACCTAATACTGACAGTCATCAAATCAAATTTTATTTTCTTCTCTATTAGGCAGTTCTTGAGGGGCAGAAATATTTATTTTGTATATCATTTATTCATTCAACTAAAAGACTGACTGTCAAGATGCTGAGTTTTAGTGTCAAAGCAAATATGTTTCTAGACCCCATGAAGTTTACAGTCTGGCAAGAAAGAGCAATCTACCCAAAGAATATTGTCTTTCATAGTGAATTGTGGTGTGAAGTCAGTGGATAAAGATTTAAGCATTCTTAATCCAGCACCAACTCTAATCCCATGATCTCTAATTGAGAGAAGTAATCAGAGATATAGAACCCCATGTTACTCAGTTATCTCTTTGAATTTCTGCTTAAAAATAAAACATATCAAACAACACACAAATACCTAGCACTGCAAATTTACATACTATCTTGATATTAAAAATAAGAAAAAATTACCATGAAATAATAGAAACTTTGAATCTCCTTTGTTTTCTTTTTTTATTTATTTATTTTTTGACAGGCAGAGTGGACAGTGAGAGAGAGAGAGACAGAGAGAAAGGTCTTCCTTTTTGCCGTTGGTTCACGCTCCAATGGCCGCCGCGGCCGGCGCACTGCGCCGATCAGATGGCAGGAGCCAGGTGCCTATCCTGGTCTCCCATGGGGTGCAGGGCCCAAGGACCTGGGCCATCCTCCACTGCACTCCCTGGCCACAGCAGAGAGCTGGCCTGGAAGAGGGGCAACCGGGACAGAATCCGGCATCCTGACCGGGACTAGAACCTGGTGTGCTAGCGCCGCAATGCGGAGGATTAGCCTGTTGAGCCACGGCGCTGGCAAATCTCCTTTGTTTTCTAGACAAGTTATAATCCTCTGTGGTTCTTTACAGTTTAAATTATTTTTGTAGGTACTCTTTGTATCTCTCACATTTTTTCCCTATGAGAAATCAGATTTTAAAAACTGAGACCCAAGACAAAAGAAAGATTTTTAAAACTAGTATTATATGTTGATTAGCTCTTTAAAAAAGATTTATATATTTATTTGAAAGTCGGAGTTACACAGAGTAGAAGGGGAGAGAGAGAGAGAGAGAGAGACATCTTCCATCTTTTGGTTCACTCACCAATTGGTCACAATGGCTGGAGCTGTACTGATCTGATGCCAGCAGCCAGGAGCTTCTTCTGGGTCTCCCACACAGGTGCAGCTGCCCAAGGATTTGGGCCATCTTCCACCACTTTCCCTGGCCATAGTAGAGAGCTGGATTGAAAGCAGAGTAGCCGGGACTCAACCTCCACCCATATGGAATGTCAATGCTGGTGGCAGCTTTACCTGCTATGCCACAGTGCTGGCCCCTTGATTGGCCTTTAACTTAGACTTTTTAATGATATTAAAAAACACCATGTTTTTCCAAGCTCTTTCCATTCAGTTTCTCCTTTGTAAACTCCAGATAATACTGTCCCCAGAATTAATTGAAGGTATAAATGATATAAGGCATTTAACCCCTTAACCTATCTTCTTGAATATTCAGCTATGTTAGCTCTGTGTCCATTCCTCTGTTTGTCTCCGTACTAGATGAATAAAAAGACAGTGTAAAATGATTTGAAAAGAACTATAAGGGGTCAGTGCTGTGGCACTGCTGCCAATTGGGGAGTGAACTAGCCGACGGAAAACCTCTCTCTCTCTCTCGCTGCCTCTCCTCTGTAACTCTGGCTTCCAAATAAATAAATAAATCTTAAAAGAACTGTAAACACAAATAAAAATTGTATTCTCAAAACTGGATGTTAAACCATGCCTTCTACACCTCTGTTAAAAGTTACATTCTACCATAGCCATTTATGATTTCTAGGGCCAAAGCAGTAAATAAGATTTTTCTGGAAGAGACAGAGGTTACGAGGGAGCCAGGATTTGGGGTCAGTAGCAGCAGTGGGTGTCACTCTTTAAGATTTTGATTCAGGAAAGGAAGAACAGCAACTGATCCTTGAGATGTTGGGGTGGGAAGGAAAGGAAGGAGGGACTTAACAAAAGCAAATGCCCTCTGGTTGTGGGCACCCACCCCAGCCTGCACCCCTTGGGGAGGGCCAGCTGGTGTCTGTAGGGATGCTGTGGCCTGGACTCCATTTCCCAGAGTCCCCAGGAGCTCCGATGTAATCTGCCTTCCGAATGCCTGTGGGCATGCGCGTGCTAGTGCCCGCCCAAGGGTTGGACCAGAGGGAGTTCATTCCCTGGTGGAGGTCTGCCCTGGGGGCTGTGTTACTCCTCCTGCATTTACTGCATCTCCTGCTCTGCACGTGCGATCCCAGGCAGTTTCCGAGTGCTCACCCAGAGCCTGCCTCCTGCTGCTGCTTCCCTCTTCATTGTCCGCCTGTGGGTCCCTCGTGCCAGGGACTCTTTCTGCCCCACTCTCCCCGCTTCGCTCCCTGTGGTTCCGGAAGAAAGGGTACCTACTCCTGGGACTTTCTGAAGCAGGTTTGGGGTACAGGAATGGGCAGGGAGGCGTGTGGGACAAGGGTGGGTGCCAGGGTGGCTGGAGGCCCCCAGTGAGGCTCACTTACTTCTCAGCGATCATGGCAGCTTTCCCGAGGTCAAGGGCTGGGACCCGGGCTGTTCTGTCTCCCACCTCTGCTTCCCAGGCTCCCAGCGCCTGGCCTGTCCCTAATGTGCTTTATTTAGTGGTTACAGGAGAGGGCAGTGTTCTGGGAAACTGCACACCCAGGGCAGCTGAGAGCACAGGGAAGGAAGGCGGGGAGACTCCCCCTCTCCAGTTAAATAAGCCGGGCTCCCACTGTGGGTGGTCTCTGAATGCAGTCTGGCAGGGCCTCCTGCTGTTTCCTGGGCTGGTTCCTGCAGGGTGGGGCTGGATGGTCTTCAGCAGAGAGCCTGGGGCAGCAGAGGGGTGGGAAGGAGGATCTGACTAGGATCTGCCCCACTGCTCTCATCCTGCACCTCATCTTCCTGGTGGGGTCCCCACGGACACACCTGCTGGGTGTGGCCCTGAGTGTTCAGCTTTTTCCCAGAGGGAGCAGTGTGCAGCCTGTGTAGCAGCTTTGTGCATTGATCCCTTTCCCATATTTGATTATCAGATTTTTCCAATCTGGAATTTGAAGCTGTTACAGAAACCTGGTGTGGGAAAACTCCCTTCTTTCAAACAGGCACAGAGAGAGTGGAGGGTCCAAGGAGTTTATATTAATGGCCCTAGGCTCAGCTGGAATGATTTCCTGAGAATTGAGCATCAAATTCAAGTTTCTTAGAATATGTATAGGATCACCAGCATCATACCTCAGCTGTTATAGTACTGGTGGGTTTAAATGCAGCCTACATGACTTAGGACCACATTTCCAACTATCGGTGGGTCCAGTATGTTTGTAAAAGAGATGGCAGGGACAGATTTACAAGGTCAGATTTATGACTGGAGTTTTCAGAAGCAGAACTTAGGGCATCTTCACTCCCTAGACAAGATATCAGTGGGCAGCTGCTTCACTCATTAATTGTGAGCATCCACTTTTCAAGGTTTGTGTTGGATGGGGTCCATTTCTCTTTCTTTGTCTCAGGTTGTGGCTGTATTTCTTCTACAAGGCCATGGAATCATAGCTGATGATTTATTTGGCTGCTTTTCATTTTCTGTCTTCAGCTATTTCTTCTCCGGTTAGCAAGGTTGTCAACTGTTTTTACCTGCCGCTGATCCCTTTGCAAAGTGAAATGTGAACTAAAATTAATGCAAGTCTACTGTGTTGTCAATAACTGGAGTTGTTTTTTTTTTTTTTTTTTTTTTAAGATTCATTTATTGGCCGGCGCCACATCTCAATAGGCTAATCCTCCACCTGTGGTGCCAACACACCTGGTTCTAGCCCCGGTCGGGGTGCCAAATTCTGTCCCGGTTGCCCCTCTCCAGGCCAGCTCTCTGCTGTGGCCTGGGCATGCAGTGGAGGATGTCCCAAGTGCTTGGGCCTTGCACCCACATGGGAAAGCAGGAGAAGCACCTGGCTCCTGGTTTCAGATCAGTGCAGTGTGCTGGCTGCAGCATGCTGGCCACGGCAGCCATTGGAAGGTGAACCAATGGCAAAGGGAGACCTTTCTCTCTGTCTCTCTCTCACTATCCACTCTGCCTGTCAAAAAAAAAAAAAGATTTATTTATTCATTTGAAACTCAGAGATACAAAGAGAGAGGCAGGCAGAGAGAGAGAGAGAGAGAGAGATATCTTCCATCCAATGGTTCACTCCCCAATTGGCAGCAGCAGCTGGAGCTGTGCTGATCTGAAGCCAGTAGCCAGGAGCTTCTTCTGCATTGAAGCTGTTTGTTAAAATAATTATTTGTTTATTTGAAAGGCAGAGTTACAGAGTGGCATAAGCAGAGATAGATGGCCTAAGCTGTTTTGATACAAAACCAGGAGCCAGGAGATTTGTCCAGGTCTCCTAGGTGGGTGCAGGAGATGAGGGATTTGGGCCATCTTCTACTGTTTTCCCAGGCCACAGCAGAGAGCTGGATGGGAAGTGAAGCAGCCAGGATCCCAACTGGCACCCATATGGGATGCTGACACTGCAGGAAGTAGCTTAACCCACTATGCAACAGTGCTGCCCACTAACTGGAGCTCTTTTAATCTGAGTTTGCATAAAGTGGAGAATTACAGCATCATAAATACAGATAAGTAAGAGTTTTTCTCTGCCTAGTACTTTACAGTTACCCAGTGATCCACTGAGACTCTTATATTCCACACTGTGTAATTAAGAAGGGCAGTTATGGCCGGCGCCGTGGCTCAACAGGCTAATCCTCCGCCTTGCGGCGCCGGCACACCGGGTTCTAGTCCCGGTCGGGGCACTGATCCTGTCCCGGTTGCCCCTCTTCCAGGCCAGCTCTCTGCTGTGGCCAGGGAGTGCAGTGGAGGATAGCCCAAGTGTTTGGGCTCTGCACCCCATGGGAGACCAGGAGAAGCACCTGGCTCCTGCCATCGGATCAGCGCGGTGCGCCGGCTGCAGCGCGCCTACCGCGGCGGCCATTGGAGGGTGAACCAACGGCAAAAGGAAGACCTTTCTCTCTGTCTCTCTCTCTCTCACTGTCCACTCTGCCTGTCAAAAATAATAAAAAAAAAAAAAAAAGAAGGGCAGTTATTTGTCTTATTTTGGGTTCTGTGTTTAAACCCGTGACATTTTTGACATGGGAGGAAATTAGTTCTACATTTTCATAGAGACTGGTCTGTGGAAGCATCTATAGAAGTTATAACTGTCAGAGTGGTAAGAAAGAAGAGGGGAAGAAATAAGTGCCCCTTGCCCCCCACAGAGATGTGCACATAGTGGAGTAGAAGATGTGCCCTGGAAAACTATGGCTGACTTTCTGTGACAAACTGTGTTTGAGTACTTCACATGTTCTGATAGAAAGGTGTTGCCACCAGGTTACTACTATATTTATTTATTTAGTTAGTTTTTAAAGATTATTTATTTGGAAATCAGAGTTACACAGACAGAGAAGGAGAGGCAGAGAGAGGAAGAAAGAGAGGTCTTCCATTGGGTTCATTCCCTCAATGGCTTCATCATTGTGAACCTTGCTCAGTTCCTGGCCTATACCTTTCCTTTAACCTAGTACTTTGCCATGTAGTAGCCCATGCAAACTGCAGACTGCATAAATGAATGAATACTTTGATGGTTGTGATTTCTTAGAGGAATATCATAAGGGACAGAAGGAATAAAAACAAAAAAAAGTATCCTCAGTTTATAGAAGGTATACTATTTTTGCAAGCGACAGAGAGAGGAAGAAGAAGGAAAGTGGTGAGACTGGAAAGTTGTGGCAAATATAGTAGGCACTGGTCAAATTTAACAGGCCCATTAGAAAACATTAAGGTTTCCTTACTTCCGTGTAGACTGTCCTCTAGAGGTGAACAGGGTCCTCTAAACCCACTTGTTGCACAAATGAAAACCCAAGCATTGTGTTCTCCCACATATGGAGTCTGCTATTGGTTTTGATTTACGTTTCCCTAATGGTGAGTGATATTGGGCATGTTCATATATGTCTTGACCATTTAGATTTCTTCTTCTGAGAAACATCTATTCTGATCAATGCCCATTTCTTTCTTTCTTTTTTTTTTTTTTTTTCTCTGACAGGCAGCGTGGACAGTGAGAGAGAGAGACAAAGGTCTTCCTTGTGCCGTTGGTTCACCATCCAATGGCCGCCGCGGCCGGTGCACTGTGGCTGGTGCACCACGCTGTTCCAAAGGCAGGAGCCAGGTGCTTCTCCTGGTCTCCCATGGGGTGCAGGGCCCAAGCACTTGGGCAATCCTCCACTGCACTCCCGGGCCATAGCAGAGAGCTGGCCTGGAAGAGGGGCAGCCGGGGCAGAATCTGGTGCCCCAACTGGGACTAGAACCCAGTGTGCCGGCACCGCAAGGCAGAGGATTAGCTTGTTGAGCCACGGCACTGGCTTTGCCCATTTCTTAACTGTACATTTTGCTTCTTGTTTAGAGTTTTTCCAGTTCTATATATGTATGTTCTGGCTATCAATCTTTTGTCATATGTAGAGTTTTCAATGTTTTCTGCCATTCTGTTTGTTAATCTTCACTCTGATGATTACTTTGTTGTGAAGATGTATCTTAATTTGATACACTCAAATTCATATGTTTTATTTTTGTTACTTGTGCTTTTGGAATCTTACCCAAAACTGTTCTCTAGCTAATGTTTCATAGTTTCCTCTATCTTTACTTAGTTTTTGGTTTTGTATCTAGATTTTTAATTCATCTTGAGTTACTTTCACATAGTGTATGAGGTGTTGGGGTATATTTTCAGGCTTCTACATGTGGATAATCACTTTCCTCTAGACCATTTGCTAAAAGGAATCTTCTTTCTCCTGTTTGTTTTAGTTTCTTTGTTAAATATGAGTTGCCTGTAGAAAAGTCGGTTTATTTCAGCTGCCTATTATTTTCCATTGAACTATGTGTCTGCTTTTCCAACAGTGCTAACACTGCCTCTATTTTTTTAGGTTTTTTTTTTTGAAAGGCCAGACACTTCTTCCAAGTCTTTCATGTGGGTGCTAGCACCCAGGAACATGGGCCATCTTCCACCGATTTCCCAGGTGCATTAGTAGGCAGCTGGATTGGAAGTAGAGTAGCTGGTCTCATAGCAGCAACATATGGGATGCAAGGTCAAGGCTCTAACCCATTGCACCTCAGCACCAGCCCTTTATTTATTTATTTCTGCAGTGATCTTTCATTATTCACTTTTTCTACTGCCCTGCAACTTGATTCATTCTTGTTTTTCTCTGGGTACTGGAGGATGGTAGTAAGTTGCTTCTGGGATATCTTTTTTGTGTTTGTAGATAGTTGGTCATCTATAGTCATAGTTTTAATTTTTATATTTCTCTGCCAATCATGAGAACCTTCTAGATGACTGCATGAAATGTTGGCAGAAATGAGGATGTATTAATTTGCTAAGAAAATACCACAGAGAATATGATTTAAATCATGGGATTTTACTTCTCAGAGTTGTGGAGGTTGAAAATATAAGATCAAAGTCCTAAAAGGCTCAATTTTTCCAGAAGCCTTTCTCCCAATGAGACAGACACATATATCATTTGACCTGCTTAAAAGCACTTTCTTCAGGTAGAGTCATGTTGGTGGTTAGCACTTCAGTGTTTGAGCTTTAGGGAGGCACATTTCAGTCCATAACATCAAAAGGGGCCCTGTGGTCTGCTTCAATGACAGTCATTTCTAGGGAGGACAGAAAGTTTGAAATCAGTGTTAGGATTTCTCACAGTATTACTGTCAGTGCTATCTCCATACAATGTGCATTCATGTACACACAAACAAAAATACCTGTACATATAAACGCATTCTACAGTGGAAATGTCTGTTGGTTGTGTACAGGTAACATCAATATAATAATCCATAAGATGGCCTGTAAGCAGACATTAAAAAGAGGATTAGAAAGAATGACAACAAAATCTGCAGTTACCTATATTTATGTATATATGTATGATATTCAATATTTATAGTTGCTAAAAGATGAATGCTGATGTGTGAGAAATAAAAGCTAAACCTTACCTTACAATATTGCAGCCTATTCTACATGAAAGGTGTCTTCCTAAAACCAATCACTGGGCCCACTCTGTGGCATAGTAGGTTAAGCCTCCACCTGCAGTACCAGCATCCCATATGGGCACTAGTTTGAGTCCCTGCTTCTGCACTTCCAATCCAGCTCTTTGCTAATGGCCTAGGAAAGCAGTGGAATATGATATCAATGCTTGGGCCCCTGCACTCATGTGGGAGACCTGGAGGAAGCTGCTGATTCCTGGCTTCTGGCACCGGCTTCAGATTGGCCCAGCTCCAGCCCTTCTGGCCATTTGGGGGTGAACCAGTGGATAGAAGACCTCTCTTTCACTTCCTCTCTATATCTGTAACTCTGCCTCACAATAAATAAATACATTTTTTAAAAACCTTTCACATTTTACATTTCTTAATTTTTAAAGATTTATTTATTTGAAAGTCAGAGTTACAAAGAAGGAGGAGAGCCAGAGAGAGAGGTCTTCCATCTTATGTTTACTCCCTAATTGGTTGCAACTGCTGGAGCTGTGCTGTTCTGAAGCCAGGAACAAGGAGCTAGTTCTGGATCTCCCACATGGGTGCAGGGGCACAAGGACTTGGGCCATCTTCTACTACTTTCCTAGGCCATAGCAGAGAGCAGGATCAGAAGTGGAGTAGCTGGGTATTGAATTGGCCCCCATATGGGATACTGGCACTTCAGGCCATGGTGTTAACCTGCTCCACCACAGCACCAGTCCATCATTTAAAATTTCTGACACTCTAAAATAGCACAGGACTACATTACACATAAGGAAGATGCATTCAAATATTATAAATCTAGTGCATTTTAGCAGACATTTTAACAAATACTTCTGCTTTTCTCAGCATTATGTATTAAATTAATGACATAATGAGTCATTGTCAGGTTTTTAGCTCTTTGACAGCCACTTATAATACTTCACAGCTTTTTCAAATTTATTGCTAGTGTATTTTTTTCAACACATGCACTGGATTTTACCAGTTTAGTGAACATGGCGTTGCCTATTCTAGGATTTGCATTTTATGCATTTTCATGGCTCACATAATCAACATCTGCAAAGCCTCTAAAAGACATAAATAATAACATGAATCAGGTTTTTTTTTTAAAAAAAGATTTATTTATTTGAAAGTCAGAGTTGCACAAATAGAGGAGAGGTACAGAGAGACAGAGACAGAGAGGTCTTCCATCTGCTGATTGTGGCCCAGTTGGCCACAATGGCTGGTCTGCATCAATCCAAAGCCAGGACCCAGGAGCTTCTTCTGGGTCTCCCATGTGTGTGCTGGGCCCCAAGGACTTGAGACATCTTCTACTGCTTTTGCAGGCAATTGCAGAGAGCTGGTTCAGAAATGGAGCAGCCGGGACTTGAACAGGCACCCATATGGGTTGCCAGCACTGTAGGCAGCAGCTTTACCTGCTATGCCACAGCACCAGCCCCACATTACATCTTTTTAAGATGATATGGATTTAAGTTCATGAGAAATTATTAGCATAGTGGGAACTGATAGATATGGATGATTCAGGATGGGCTTGTTAGGGATGGTAATGTTAATTTTCTTATAAAATAAAAATAAAATATGATCAGACATAAATGAAGACTAAATTTTATTAGTGGTGATCCAGAAAACACTGATCTCAGGTCTTTTTCTTCTAGTGTTAAGTTTATGTTTTAAAACTCATATTAAGTGAACAAGTTTCATGTAATTTATATATACAGATTTAAGAGCAAACTGATACATCCTACCCTATCTTCCCTTTGTCTCATACTTCCAACTCCCTCCTTCTTGTTTTATTTTCTTTCAACTTTTACAACTCCATGCTTTGATTTAATTTTAGAATCACAAGCTTTAACCCTCTACAAAATAAAGAATTCAAGTAGTAGCAGAAATATCGATGAGTATATTTTCTATACTCTGTCAAATAGTACAGAACAGCGCTGTGAACAATAATCAAATCTCAAAATGTCAATTTAACTCATGCTACATTTTGTTGTCTATATATTAATTACCATCAATCAGAGAAAACATACGGTATTTGTCTTGTGGGGACTGGCTTTTTTCACAAAGCATAATTGTTTCCAGTTGCATCCATTTGGTTACAAAAGATAGGATTTCATTCTCAATTATGGCTGAATAGTATTTTAGACTGTATATATAGCTCATATTCTTTTTCCAGTCACCAGTTGATGGACATCTGGGTTGATTCCATGTTAACTATTGTGAATTGAGCTGTTATAAACATGAGGGTACAGATAACTCGTGCATATGCATATTCTATTTCATTTCATTTGGATAAATTCCCAGGAGTGGGATGGCAGGATCATATGGTATATCTGTTTTCAGATGTCTGAGGAACTTTTATACTGCCTTCCATAATGGCTGTACTAGCTTCATTCCCACCAACAGTGGGTTAGGGTACCTTTTTCTCTACCTCTCCACCAGCCTTTATTTTTTGTTGACTTTTTCAAAAGAATTCTTTATTTGAAAGGTGGAGTTACAGAGAGGGAGAGGCAGAGGCATAGAAACATAGATATTTTATCTGCTAGTTTATTCTCCATATGACCCAACAGGTGGTGCTGGTCCAATCTGAAGCCAGAGTTAGAAGCATCTCCCTGGTCACCCAAGTGGGTGCAGGGGCCCAGGTACTTGGGCCATCTTCTGCTGCCTTCCCAAGCACATTAGCAGGGAGCTGGATCAGAAGTGGAGCAGCCTGAACTCAAAATCGCAATCATGTGGGGTTCTAGCACTGCAGGCAGCAGCTTAACCTGCTACACAAAACCTCCATCTCCTGACTTTTGGTTTCTGTATGAGAGCCATTCTAACTGGGTGAGGCAAAAGGTCATTGTGGCTTTTATTTGCAGTTCTCTGATGGCTATTGTTCCTGAGCATGTTTTCATGTGTCTGCTTGCTAATTGAAATCCATCCTTGGAAAAATGCCAATTTATATCCTGTGCCCATTTCTTGACTGGATTGTTTGTTTTTTGTTGTTGAGTTTTTTGAGCTCTTTCTAGATTCTGGATATTTTACTTTTTCAGTTGCCTAGTTTGCAAATATTTTCTTCCATTCTGTCAGGTGCTTCATCTTGTTGAATGTTTACTTTGCAGTTCAGAAGGTTCTTAGCTTGATGTAATCCCATTTGAGTATTTATACCTTTATTGATTGTGCTTCTTGGAGCCTTTTCCAAGAAGGCTTTGCCGATGCCAGTATCTTGCAGAGTTTCTCTGATGTTTCCCTCTAGGAATTTGATGGTATCACATCATAGATTTAGATCATCGATCCATTTGTACTGTATTTTTGTATAAGTTGTAAGGTAGAGATCTTGTTTCATTTTTCTGCATGAGAAGGTCAAATTTTTCCAGCACCATTTTTGAAGACTGTTCTTTGTCCAGGGATTTATTTTAGATCATTTGTCACAAATTAGTTGGTTGTAGATTTGTGGATTAATTTTTGGGGATTCTACTCCACTTCATTCATCCACATGACTTTTTGGTGCCAGTACCAGGCTGTTTTGATTATAACTGTCTTGTAATAGGTCTTGAATTTTGGTATTATGAGGCTTCCAACTTTGTTTTTGTTGTTTAAGATTCCTTTAACTATTTGGGGTCTCTTGCATTTCCATGCAAATTTTAACATTATTTTCTCTAGATCTCAGAAGGATGTTGTTGGTATTTTGATTGGGATCATATTGAATCTGTGATTGCTTTTGGGGGGCTAGTGCTGTGGTATACTAGATTGAGCCTCTGCCACCCACACTGGCATATCACATGGGCATCAGTTTGTATCCTGGCTGCTGCTCTAATGATCCAGCTCTCTGCGAATGGGCAGGGAAGTCAGTGGAAAATGGTTCAAGTACTTTGGCCCCTGCACTCATGTGGGAAACCCTGGAGAAACTCCTGGCTCCTTGCTTCAGATCAGCCCAGCTCCAGGCATTGTGGTCATTTGGACTCAATTACGTATTTCTTTTATGAGGATTTTTGCATCTATATTCATCACAGATATGTTTCTTTTTTAAAATTTTTAAACTCTACTTACAGGTAGAGTTACAGAAAGTGAAAAAGAAACAGGGAGAAAGATCCTCTCTTCACTGCCTCACTCACCAAATGGCCGCAATGGCCGGATCTGTTCTGACCTGAAGTCAGGAGCCAGATGCCTCTTCCTGGTCTCTCATGCAGGTGTAGGGGCCCAGGCACTTGGGCCATCCTCCACTGCCCTCTCAGGCCAGAGCAGAGAGCTGGACTGGAAGAGGAGTAACTGGGACCAGAACCAGCACCCACATGGGATGCCAGATCTGCAGGTGGAGGATCAACCCAGTGTTCCATGGCACCGGCCCTCATCAGGGATATTTTTCTATAGTTTTCTTTTTCCACTGTGTCTTTTTCTAGTTTAAGAATCAAGGTGATGCAGGCTTAATAGAAGGAGTTTGAGAGGATTGTCTCTCTTTCAATTGTTTTGAATAGTTTGAGAAGAAATGGAATTAGTTCTTCTTTAAAAGTCCGGAAGAATTCAATAATGAGGCTGTCTGATCCTGGACTTTTCTTTGTTGGGAGGGTCTTTATTACTCATCCAATTTCTGTCTTGGTTTTTGATTTATTTAGCTTTTCTATGTGTCTTTATGACTAAATTTTGGTATATTGTGTATGTCCAGGAATCTGTTCATTTTTTTCCTCTAGGTTTTCCAATTTGTTAGCCATCACAACAGATGCCCACATCCTATATTGCAGTGCTAATCTGAGTTTTGGTTATCCCACTTCCAAATCTGTTTCATGTTAATATCCCCAGGAAGCAATGGATGATGGCTCAAATTCTTTGATTCCTGTCATCTAATTTGGAGAACTGTAACCTAAATGGGGACTTGAGAACCTGGTCTTGCATAGTTGTTGTAGCCATGTAGAAAGTGAACCAGCAGATGGGAGATCTCTATGTTTCTCTTTCCCTCTTTCTTTGTCTCTGTGTCTCTGCCTTTTTTATCATATTAAAATATTTAATTATTTATTTGAAAGAGTTACAGAGAAAGGGAGAGACAGAAATCTTCCATCACCTGATTCATTTTTGAGATGACTTCAATAGCCAGAGTGTGGCCAGGTTGAAGCCAGGAGCTTCTCCTCCAATGTGTGTGGCAGCAGCCCGGCACTTGGCCCATCTTCCACTGTTTTTTCAGTCCATTGGCAGGGAGCTGGGTCAGAAGTGGAATAGCTGATACTTGAACTGGTGCACATACAGGATTGCCAGTGTAACAGATAGCAGCTTTGTCCACTGCACTACACCACCAGCTCCTCTTTCTGCCTTTTGAATAAATAAATCTTTTGAAAAAGAACTTCGGGTAGTAAAAGTCATCATGACTGAGCAATGGCAAATTGATTGAAGTGATCTACTTTTTTAAAGATTTATTTATATATTTGAAAGGCAGCACTACAAAGAGAGAGTGGGAGAGATTGATCTTCCTCCTCAAATGACTGCAATGACTGTGGCTAGGCCAGACTGATGTCAGGAGCCAGGGGCTTCTTTCAGTCTCTTACACGGGTACAGGAGCCCCAATATTTGAGTCATCCTGTGCTGCTTTTCCAGACACACTAGCAGGGAACTGGATCAGTTTGGAGCATTAATGTCTATGATACTCTCCTTGCAGTTAAAGAATTTGGAATCCATTTTGATTATGGGTGGGCCAAGTACAACAGCTTCCAATCGTCCAAGGTTTGGACTAGATGGGTTCTGAGAAATTTTGTTAAAAGAGTTATTAATCATAACTCTCAGTTTAAGCTTTTCTTACCAAATTTTCATGTTTGCTGATGTTAACATCTATGGGAAAATTGGGTCTCTGGATTGCAACCAATGAAAGCATCCAGACTAACAGTAAATAAGGTCAATAGTCAGCAGAATGGTGTCCAGCTGAACTTAAATAGCTTTTCTTGTTTGGTAGAGGGGTAACCTCCTGCATTATACTGACATACTGACATAGAGAGTAGATATTGGAGCCTGTCCCTTGTGCCAAATGGAGAATGCCATGTTTTGGTTCATTATATATATATATATATATATATATATATACACACATAGACATATATACATATATATATATACACACACACATACATACACACAGATTTTATTTATTTATTTGACAGGTGTAGTTACAGATAGTGAGAGAAAGAGACAGAGAGAAAGGTCTTCCATATGCTCGTTTACTCCCCTAATGACTGCAATGGCTAGAGTTGGGCCAATCCAAGCTAGGAGCTTCCAGGTCTCCCACATTTTTGCAGGGACCGAAGCACTTGGACCATCTTCTACTGCTTTCCCAGGCTATTGCAGAGAGCTGCATGGGAAGAGGAGAAATGGGGACTAGAACTGGTGCACATATTGGGTGCTGGCACTGCAGGTAAAGGATTACACCACTGCACCACAGTGCTGGCCCCAGTCTATCCTTAATTAAGGACACCTCAGTAACCATACTCAGGTTTTACTGTCCTATATTCATGGCCAAAGTCCTAGCAGACAACATAGTTTGGAGAATTGTAAGCACAAGTTGTGTAGGAGACTTCATTTCTCATACAGCACAGTTAATAACAAGGTTCCAAGAGGGGAAATTACTTGCATCATATTCTTTGACAACTAATGGACATCACAGGTGATCTAGAGAATTTAGGTTTGTGAGCCCCTAGAGTGAAAAAGTCACTGAGAACACAAGGACAGTGCCTAGAGTTTATTTTGATGGATTTTAGCCCCTTTCATTGGAGGGAGGCCCAAAGAAGCTGGACTGATTTGTATACCTCAGAAGTGTCTTTTCAAGGTGAAGGCAAACTGAGACTGAGGGGCTTTTGGAAAAACTTTGAACAAAACACATTTGCCATACTTGGTTAAGACACAGCATTTATCTATTGAGATGCATCAGATGTGTTAACATTAGGTATAAGGTACAGTGGACATGGTGGATGGCATATAGCAATATGATTTTAGTAATCTATCATGAGGTGCTATTTTTTTACTGGATTTAGCAGGTATAATTGGGCTACCTAATGGGGTATAGCTTGAATAATCACCTTTCTGTTAAATAAATCTGAGGTAGTAAATGTTAGTATAGGAAGACATTGAGTTTTCTTTTATTGGGCCTTCTTGGTTATTTTAATCTGGGATCTGCAAATTCTCATTTTCTCTAGCCAAGTTGTAACTTAAAAACTTTATTTTATTACACATCATGTTGGACTAACTTTGCCACTTCTGGGATTTTTTTTAGTACATCTGACAACTGGAAATTTAGACAATAGTATAGTACCAAGTAAAGTACTTATTTTTCTTCTGATACATATTTTGGAATTCTTCTAAAATTCCTATTGAGTACTCTTGTTAAATTTAGTTGCACCCCTGGTTAAGACTTATTGGAGCCACTCTACTGATTACATCTATGAAACTTTGTTAATAAATGCATATAGAACCTGGGAAAGTTGATTTATATCTTATGCTGTAGAGACATAAGACAGAACATCTTTTTTATCTTTTTCAATTATATAATTTAAAAATGAATTTTAGATTTTCAATAGGATCAAATTGTGTACTTTTCAGAAATGTATACATGCAGACAACTATAATTTATGCATTTTACATTTTCCTTCTTTAGATTTTTAAAAAGCTTTACTGAGATTGCTGCTGTGATATAGCAGGTCAAGCCCAGCTCTGGCCATTGTGGCCAGTTGGGAGTGAACCAGTGGGTGGAAGGCATCTCTGTCAATGCTTCTCCCTATCTATAACTCTTACTCTCGGATAAATAAAGAAATCCTGTAAATATTTAAAAATAAAAAATAAGGAAGACTGACCTCCCTCGAGTTGCAGAATAAAGTCACTGAAAGGTAATTACCAGCTCAGAGATGATACAGGAATTTGAACAGCACAGTTCAGACATTATATCTAGTAAAAATTGACCAATAGCTGTGGGCCAAAAGTCAGTGCCCAATGACACTACCACTCAAATCATAATTTCATGTCCATTCTCACTTATACAGGAAAAGGAGTAAAAGCAGGAAGTCCATGGCATCCCTTTATCTGTCTCTGGGCCTAATTTGTGGGAGAAACCACAAATTAAGTTCAGATCTCAAAAAAATAAAGTTTTGTTAAATACTTAACTAAATGGAGTGATTCATAGATGAATTTCAGGAACTTTTGGGTAAAGAATTACCAGGTAGTGCAATTTCAATTATTCATGAACATTTTAGAAGGCACTCACCCCAATTTCCAGCCATTTTAATACACTGAATAGATTCAAATAATTTTCCTCACTGCAAAATATGATGCATTGATGGGTGAAAAAATGTTTTAGTAGGTAAGATCAAGCATCATTTTAAAAGATTAAAAATGGGTTGTTGAGGAACATTAGTTTCTTCGAATATTTTAAGTTAAAAAAATTCTTGGAGTCTTTTCCTGAGTATCTGTAAGAAGTATATATTTAGGGGGCTGGTGCTTTGGTGCAGCAGGTAAAAGCCCTGGCCTGCAGTGCTGGCATCCCATATCGGCCCTGATTCCAATCCCAGCTGCTCCACTTCTGAACCAGCTCTCTGGTATGGCCTGGGAAAGCAGTGGAAGATGGCTCATGTCCATGGGCCCCTGCAGCTGCACAGGAGACCAAGTAGAAGTTTCCATTCCTGGCTTTGGATAGCTCAGCTCTGGTTGTTGCAGCCATTTGGGGGGTGAATTAGCAGGTGGAAGACCTCTCTCTCTTGCTCTACCTCTCTCTGTATCTCTGTCTTTCAAATAGATAAAATAAGTCATAAAAATATGTGAGGTTTTTAGAACCATATTTTAATTATGAGATTTAAAAATAACAATAAATTTAATGACAATTGCCAAGAATTCTTTCCATATTTGAATTTCTCCACTTATACTATGTTTCTTTCAGATGTAAATATGTCAAACCAAGAATTACTGAGGAATTGGATAATTATGTGGGTATCTCATGTGGTCAGGAAAGTTCTGATATATCCCCTCTGTGTCCCAGGAGGCTGATTTTCCAGCTGATATATGGATCATCTTCATTTCTTCCTAATGCAGGCATGCATTGGTATCTGGGAATCTAGTGTCATCTGCCCATGATGTCAGCAGGTCAGGACCATAGGAAATCTCCTCTGGCCTCCTTCTCAGCATGTGCCATTCCAACCACTCCCACCATCTTCACAGAATTCTTGACCCCTGGGGCTTTCCTCATATGCTCAAGAGCTGTGTGGTTGGTTTCTGTGTCTGTGGGTGTTAGTGTGAGGGTGAAAGGAACCTTGGAGAGCAGGACAGGTGTCTGTCTCTTGGTGGCATAGGTGACAGCCATAGATCTGAGGTGTTAAGTCAGGTATTCAGGTGCACCCTGTGGATCTTGGCTGGTTGAGGAAGAGACACCAGTGGCACAGCCTCAGTTCTGGAGCTGGAGAAAGGGTGAATTTTTATTAACATATTTCAGAAAGTTGAAATTTTAAGGAATTTTTTGTCAGAAAATGCTGCACTGAAAGAAGACTGGAGAAAAGGTGAATAAGGTTGAGATTTTAAGGATTTTTTTGGTCAGAACTCCAGGTGTACAGAGTACAGTTCTAAAAATTCTGTAGAAAGTCTGTCTCATCCAAGACGGCAATGGGATGGAGCTGGGGGTTCAGGCCATTTGGGATGAAATGTGTGTGGGTGAATGTCTATTGCACCTCTGTCACTATTTACCTATCTGTAAGATTAGTGCTACTAGTGAAATGTCCCTGCATTCCCTGAGAAATCCTTGTGAGGTGTGTGCAGGCTGACTTACACTATGTGGCAATTGCAATTTTGGGGTTTCATGGTATATCATCTTCTAGTAAAATTTCTGTTTTCCTGCATTGTGTAGCCTGCCTTGCACTACTCTTTCAAGGTTACAGAACTTTATACAAGACCTAGTTTGCAAAAATGTGGAAGTTTGGATACTCTGTGACAATCCCGTTTGCAGAGAGAGAGATGTCTTCCATTTGCTGATTTACTCTCCAACTGGCCACAATGGCCAGAGCTGCACCAATCCAAAGCCAGGATCCAAGAGCTTCTTCCAGGTCTCCCAAGCAGGTGCAGAGGCCAAAGGACTTGGGCCAACTTTTACTGTTTACACAGGCCATAGCAGAGAACTGGAACTGAAGTAGAACAGCTGGGATTTGAACTTGCACCCATATGGGATACAGGCAGCTGCTTTACCTTTTAAGCCACAGTGCCAGTCCCCAAAATAACTTTCATTAGTGTAAATTTTACTGAACATAGTTTATTTGAACAATAACTAAGTTTTATTGTTTTTTGTTGTTACATTGTCATTTAATAAAATTTTGGCAATGCTTTCATTAAAGCAATGATAACTTCTGGTTAATCTCTGCCACTTAATAGAGGTGGGGGCACTTGCCTATATATTTCCATGTTTAAACATTTATTCCTCCATGGTGAAGTTGACATTTTCTCTATTTATATATTCAAGATTCTTTATTCATTTTACCATTCCTTTTTCTACAGTGTAATGTAGAAGGAAAGATGAGAAATTTTCTTTTAAATCCTTGCATTCACGTTTTCTTCCAGGTATGGTTCAGGGCACCTCCTGATATTTCAAAAAGCAAAGAAAATTAATACATCACCTGCAAATTGTGTGCTTTTTAAAACATATTTATTTTATACATTTGAAAGACAGAGTCACAGAGAGTGATAGAGAAAGAGAGCAAGAGAGAGACAGAGAGAATCTTTTATCTGCTGGTTCATTCCCCAAAAGGCCACAATGGTCAGAGCTGAGACAATCTAAACCCAAGAGGCAGGAGATTCTTCTGTGTTTCCCACATAGTTGCAGGGGTCCATGCACTTGAGTCATCCTCCAGTACTTTCCAAGTCATATTAGCAGGAGCTGTATCTGAGGTAGAGAAGCTGGGACTCAAACTGGCACTCACATGGGATGCTGGCTCTGCGGGCTGGGGCTTTAACCCACTGGGCGATCACACTGGCCCCTGTAAGTGGTTTTTTTATTCCCCAACTTGCTGTCAGTTTTCTTTTTAGATTAATAATAATTTATTAATGGAAATGGATAAAGGAAGATGAATTTTATTCTCAGGGAATATATAAAAACAAGATGAATGGTGAATATGTCATGGCTATGAAGCATTGCAGTTATCCAAGATAAGGCAGTTTTGTCGCTCACCTTTCTGTTGCCATAGCAAAATATATATTTGTTATATGATTTCAGTTGAAGCTTCAAGGACAATATTCTAAATTTTGGGGTCATGATGTCCAATAGAGTCTTTAGTGTTATACAGATGATGTAGTGGGCAGTGTTTTAGTGCCACCCTGGAAGTAAACACTTAACATTCTGCAAGGGAAAGAGTTACCTAGGGCTAAAACACAAATCAGTTGCATTTATTTTTAATTGTTAGAGCAATGCAGTCCTTAATAGTTTGAGGAGATGAACTTGATCCTGAGCTAGGACGATGTCGGGAAAATAATCTACTGCAGGTTCTTTTATGTTTTAAGATTTTTTAAAAAGATTTATTTTTTATTTATTTGAAAATCAGAGTTACACAGAGAGAGGAGAGGCAGAGAGAAAGAAGGAGAAGAGAGATCTTTCATTCAACAGTTCACTCTCCAATTGGTTGCAATGGCTGGGCTGCACTGATCTAAAGCCAGGAGCCAGGAGCTTCTTCTGGGTCTCCCACATGGGTTCAAGGGCCCAAGGATTTGGGCCTTCTTCTACTGCTTTCCCAGGTCATAGCAGAGAGCTGGATCAGAAGTAGAGCAGCTGGGTCTCAAAACGGTGCTCATATGGAATGCCGGTTTTTTAAGCCAGGGCATTAACCTACTGTGCCACAGTGCCAGCCCCAAGATTTATTTATTAACTTATTTGAAAGGCAGAGTAATAGAGATAGGGAGATATGGGTAGTGAGAAAGAGATATCTTCCATCTACTGGTTCATTCAACAAATGGACACAATGGTTGGCCAGGCCAAAGCCAGGAGTCTGGAACTCTATCTGGGTCTCCCATAACCATGGAAGTGGCCCAAATACTCAGGCCATCTTTCACTACTCTTTCAGGCACTTTAGCAGGGAACTCAATTGGAAGTGGAGCACCAAGGACTCAAATTGTTTGTTCACATGGGTTGCCTGAATTGCAGGTGGAGACTTACCTGCTGCACCACAATGCTGGTGCCTACTGCAGGTTCTCAAACAAATCTCTCTGTATTCCCCTCAGTCACAAATGCAGATTATACTGCAGAATTTCTCAGGTTCTGTCCTTGGGTAAATAACTCCACTGCTTTTACTTTAATTTGTTATAATGTTATTTCAGTTCTTTAAATGTTTATGAGTAGAATAATTATAGAAAAAGCCAAAGCTGCTTTCTATTCTTTCTTGAATCTCCTCCCTTATTTTCAAATATTTATGAGCTTGGTAGAGAAAGAAGTTGATGGTGTGAGAGAAAGCTAGAGAGCTCCCATGTACTTCTTCACTGCCTAAATAATCATATCAAGCAGGGATGGGGCACAACTGAAGCCAAGAGTCAGGAATGGAATCTAGGCCTCCTTCTTGGTTGGCATCACCATTGCTTCCCCTGTTCTGCATTAGCCGGGAGCTGGAAACCAGAGCTGGCACTGAAATCCAACTTTGGAAATTTGATGTAGAGAGAATATCTGAGCTGGCATCATAAACACTAAGTTAAAGTCCTACTGTCTCTTTTAAAATATTTTTTTCTCTGCCATAATTGCATTGACTGTGTATAGTATTTTCCTGGAAATTCTTCACTGTTCAATCCCTTCATAACTTCCCTGATGGTTTCTTGTCTTTTTCCCTGAATACTTCTACATTCTTCTGAACATTGCTCATTCCAGAGTGACTTTTGTCCCCCTTTCAGCCTACTGTGCAAATACCCTTGACATAGTCTGGCCTTTGTGAACAGAAATTCCTGTTTCCCTCCAGCTTGGGCATTTTTCACAGCCTTTATACCATAGGTTTGATCCCCTGCTGAATGCTTCTGTGTGGCTGTCCAAATGCTCAACCAATCTAAAATGAAATGGCAT
The DNA here is from genome assembly GCF_033115175.1 of Lepus europaeus. Taxonomy (NCBI): domain Eukaryota; kingdom Metazoa; phylum Chordata; class Mammalia; order Lagomorpha; family Leporidae; genus Lepus; species Lepus europaeus. The sequence goes on from NC_084844.1 coordinate 68,634,437, forward strand.
TCTTGCTTCTTCTTCCTCCATACCCATGTAGAAGATATACAACTGCCATTGTTTGTTATATGACAGAGTAGACATGTTAACCAGGAGTGTTCTATCCCAGGTGATGATAGCATTTGAAGACCTGGCTGTGTTCTTTACCTGGGAGGAATGGCAGAACATGAACCAAGCTCAGAAAATCCTGTACAGGGATGTGATGCTGGAGACCTACAGCAGCCTGTTCTCCCTGGGTAAGTGTCACTCTTCACATGCCCAATGGTAACATTTTCTCGCTATTTGACAAATAAGTGAGCACTATTCATAAAGTTTAATGAGGGACAGGTATAGAATTTGAGTCCATGAAGAATCTGAATATCTACCACCTGGGAAGGATTTCAAATTGGAACATTTGTTGCATAGCTTCTGGACCAAGCTGTACTTCTTTAATTAACCCAAGATAGTGATTTCACAAAGTCTACATTGTTTCCATTAATAGGGTACTGCATGACCAAACCTGACTTGATCTTCAAGTTGGAGCAAGGAGCAGAGCCCTGGATGGGGGAAGAATGCCTACATCAGAGCCTTCCAGGTCAGTCTGCACATAACGGGCAGGGAGGCCAAAGTAGAAGCAGTGCAGCAGATATTGACTGGTGTTCTTTCCATGATTTTTTCCCAAGTCTTACTCCTGAAGACAGCTGGTCTTGTGATTCAGACACAGACATTCTACAGTATCTATGGAGATCAGTATCTCTGGTAAAGGCAAAGGAAATGAAGTTTTATGTGAAAATCAACAACTGATGAAAAACCTCCAGAAACTCAAATTATCACAGAGGAGTGTTTACAGAAAGAAACAAGAGGAGGTAACCAGGGCTGACGTCTGCACAATGAGTTAGAAATCAATTTTCAATAATTGAGCAGACTCTGGATTGCAGAAACAAATTATTTAAACTGGTGGGAATGTATAGCCAAGGTGGTATATTGGGACTTTCTGTAACTGTTGCAGTTCAAAGAAGCTGAGGATGTCAGGTTTCCTTAGAAATATGGGGAAACTGTAAGAGTGCAGATAAAACAGAGAATTTCATTAGAAAAATTTCACAAATGCTGTTTCCCTGGGAAGACAGAACATGAGACAACCACATATTCAAATCTTGTCCCATGAATGTGATCCTTCTTAGAGTATAGACACATTTCACTCTTTACCTTCAAGGAAATGATCTAGTAAAACTCCCATATTTATGGTTGAAATATCACAGAAGTATAAAACCCACAATTTTTCTAAAATTGAAAAAGGGGCTTGCACTGTGGCTCACTTGGTTAATCCTCCCCCTGCAGTGCCGGCATCCCATATGGGCCCTGGGTTCTAGTCCCAGTTGCTCCTCTTCCAGTCCAGCTTTCTGCTGTGGCCCAGGAGGGCAGTGGAGGATGGCCCAAATGCTTGGGCCCCTGCACCTACAAAGGAGATAAGGAGGAAGCAACTGGCTCCTGGCTTTGGATTGGCATAGTTCCAACCGTATTTGCCATTTGAGGGGTGAGCCAATGGAAGGAAGATCTTTGTCTCTGTCTCTGTCTAACTCTGACAAATAAATAAATAAATAAAAATACATTTAAAAATGGACAGGGAAAAATTGGTTTCTAGATTACAGATGAATAAATTTATTAAATATTAGTCCATTCTGTGAAGTCTTATTCATTTTTGTGAAAGTAGAAAGAGGGAGAAACAGTGAGAAATATATTTTCTATTTAACTCCCCAAATACTAGCAACAGTTATGACTAATCTGAAGCCAGAAGCCTGGAATTTCACCTACTCATCTCTATCACAGGGTCCCAAGCACATGAACCATTATCTGCTGCTTCCCAGTATATATTATCCCAGAGCTGTATTGGAAGCAGAGTAGCCTCGGCTTAAACTGGCACTGTTTTGAGATACAGGCATCTCAAGCAGTGACTTAAGAGATCTTACCACAAAAACCACTCAATCATACTTGAAAAAAATTCTGTTAGTAAACAGGATCATGGATGAACATTGGAAAATCTATGGATACAATTTAATATATTAATGTATTATGGAGAAAACCTGTATATTCATAAATATGTATCTTCTAATCATTTTGTTAAAATTTTATGATGGAATGAGCATATGAGCCTGAGCCATTCTCCCTCATTGCTCAAAGGATATAAACTTTGGAATGTATTCCTTGCCCTTGAAACTCAGTTGGGTCTCACAGCCTATTGCCTTCATACCCCACCCTGCATTATTTTCCAGGTTCCCAAGGCCCCCCACCCAGTTCCTGGAATTCCCCTCCACTGCTGCCCCCTATCCCCATGCCCAGCCTTAGCCCTCCTTATAAAGGTCTAGCCCCTGGGAGTTGGGGCCTTCTGCCACCTGCTCCATCTTGTACACACAGCCAGTTAGTCACCCACCTCTGTGGATTAATTTTCTCTGAATAAATTCTGTCTGGCTGTAAATTGATACACTGTCTCCTCTATTCTACAACTCTTTTCCTAACTTTTTGGTGCCCTATGTGAGGAGGCACCAATGCAGAACTTTTCCTAACATCTTATCCCTCTTAAATACAAGTAACTTCATTCCTTTTACATGAGTATGCTAGGAGAAGCAATTATATTTGATTTAGTGACATTTTTTTTTTCTCACTTCAGTTGCCATGAAACTGGATGAACTGATTAAGACCAACCAGAAAAGTCTGGAGAAAAATCTGAATCAGAATGTTATGAAAAATAATAACACATTAACTCCCAAGAGAGTTGAATTCAGAAAAACACTTAATTTAAGTATAAGCCATATTCCAAAACTGAGTATCAAAAAGAGAAACTATTCAGGAATAAAACCTGAAGAATGTAGTATATGTCAGAATGTGTATCCCCATTGTGGGCCTGATCAGCTACAAGCTGGAGAGAAATTTGATGCTACTACGGTACCTGGGAACACTCTCCAGTTCTGTGAGCCTCTTAATCAACAGCACAAAATTCAGACCATGGAGCAGGCACTTGAACAAATTGGACAAGGGAAAGTCTTCAAAAGGAAGAATATATTCTATGAATCTGAGAAGCTTTTTATGGTAGAAACCTGTAATAAGCCAACTGCCACTATTGGCAAGACAACTCAAATACTACAAGATTTCCATAAAAAGTCTAACCTCAGTATACATCAACAAAGTCCCAAAAGAGAGAACGTTTATAAATATATTGGGCCTGTGGAACCTGTCATTTACCAATCATATGTTAGAATGAATCATAGACCAAATATAGAGAAGAAATCCTATGCATGTAAAACTTGTGGGAAGTCATTCAGTAATAAATTCTGCCATCCCCTCCATCACAGCACTCATATAGTGGAAAACCCTCATGTGTGTAATGATTGTAGAGAAACCACTCACCAGAAGTCAGCTCTCATTAGACATCAGAGAATTCACACAAGGTTGAAATCTTATAAATGTAATGACTGTGGGAAGTTCTTTGGCCAGAAGAAATACCTCATACATCATCAGAGAATTCACACAGGGGAGAAACCTTATGAATGCAATGACTGTGGAAAAGCCTTTGGCCAGAAGTCAAACCTCATAAATCATCAGAGAAGTCACACAGGGGATAAGCCTTATGAATGCAATGACTGTGGAAAAGCCTTTGGCCGGAAGTCAATCCTCATAAATCATCAGAGAAGTCACACAGGGGAGAGGCCTTATGAGTGCAATGACTGTGGAAAAGCCTTTGGCCAGAAGTCACACCTCAGAAAGCATCAGAGAAGTCACACAGGGGATAAGCCTTATGAGTGCAATGACTGTGGAAAAGCCTTTGGCCAGAAGTCAAACCTCAGAAAGCATCAGAGAAGTCACACAGGGGAGAAGCCTTATGAATGCAATGACTGTGGAAAAGCCTTTGGCCGGAAGTCAATCCTCATAATTCATCAGAGAAGTCACACAGGGGAGAGGCCTTATGAGTGCAATGACTGTGGAAAAGCCTTTGGCCAGAAGTCACATCTCAGAAAGCATCAGAGAAGTCACACAGGGGATAAGCCTTATGAGTGCAATGACTGTGGAAAAGCCTTTGGCCGGAAGTCACACCTCAGAAAGCATCAGAGAAGTCACACAGGGGAGAAGCCTTATGAATGCAATGACTGTGGAAAAGCCTTTGGCCAGAAGATAAACCTCATAAATCATCAGAGAATTCACACAGGGGAGAAACCTTATGAATGCAATGACTGTGGAAATGCCTTTAGCCAGAAATCAGCACTCACAAATCATCAGAGAATTCACACAGGGGAGAAACCTTATGAATGCAGTGACTGTGGGAAAATCTTTGGCCAGAAGTCAAACCTCAAAACGCATCAGAGAATTCACACAGGGGAGAAACCTTATGAATGCAGTGACTGTGGGAAAACCTTTGGCCAGAAGATAAACCTCATAAATCATCAGAGAATTCACACACGGGATAAGCCTTATGAATGCAATGACTGTGGAAAAACCTTTGGCCAGAAGCCACACCTCAAAATGCATCAGAGAATTCACACAGGGGATAAGCCTTATGAATGCAATGACTGTGGAAAAACCTTTGGCCAGAAGTCACAACTCAAAATGCATCAGAGAAGTCACACCATGGAGAAAGCTTATAAATGAAATGACTGTGGAAAAGCCTTTGGTCCCATCCTTGCATACCAAGGATAAATCCCACTTGGTCTGGGTGGATGATCTTTCTGATGCATTGTTAGATTCAGTTGGCCAGAATTTTGTTGCGGATCTTTGCATGTATGTTCACCAGGGAAATTGGTCTATAATTACTTTCTCTGTTGTATTTTTTTCAGGTTTAGGAATGAAGGTGATGCTGGCTTCATAGAAAGAATTTGGGAGAATCACCTCTCTCTCAATTGTTTTGAATAACTTGAGAAGAATTGCAGTTAGTTCTTCTTTTTTTTTTTAACTTTTATTTAATGAATATAAATTTCCAATGTACAGCTTATGGATTACAATGGCTTCCCCCCCATAACTTCCCTCCCACCCGCAAACCTCCCCTCTCCCGCTCCCTCTCCCCCTCCATTTGCATCAAGATTCATTTTCAATTCTCTTTATATACAGAAGATCAATTCAGTATAAAGATTTCAACAGTTTGCACCCACATAGAAACACAAAGTGAAACATACTGTTTGAGTACTAGTTATAGCATTAAATCACAATGTACAGCACATTAAGGACAGAGATCCCACATGAGGAGCAAGTGCACAGTGGCTCCTGTTGTTGACCCAACAAATTGACACTCTAGTTTATGGCGCCAGTAACCATCCTAGGCTGTCGTCATGAGTTGCCAAGGCTATGGAAGCCTTCCAAGGCTTCCATATTTAGACAAGGTCATAAAAGACAGAGTGAGGATAGTAACCAATGATCCTAAGAGTGGCATTTACCAGGTTTGAACAATTATACAGCATTAAGTGGGGAAGAGGACCATCAGTACACACAGGTTGGGAGTAGAGCCATTGGTGGTAGAGTAGAGGTTATGATTACAAAGGAATGAGGCCCAAGTGCACTAGACAGGGCCTAGAACAAAGGACAGAGTCATTATTAGAGGAGCTAAGAAAGGTGCTGTCTAAGCTACAATTAAGTTTTCTGATTGAGAGGCAAATAGAACCTGATAGAAGGGGCTTGATAATAATCTGGTGGGCTTTAGGCCTTGTAAATTCAGAGGCCCAGACCTATCTATCTCTTCACATGGGGTATATCCTAAGGGAGGTGTGAACCTCCTAGGGGAAGGCACTCTGTTGACTCTCATTACTTGGCTGGCCTGGGAGGAGAGCTGGCCAGGTAAAGGCAGGGGGCATCTCTAACAAGAAATTTACAGTTCTGCATGCAATGTTGCTGACCCTACTTGACCATCCCCTCAGCTGCAGTGGTCACTTTGGAAGTTGGGCTGAGTGAAGGGCTTTTCAGCTTAGAGCCAATAAGATCTGTGGCTCTGACCTGGGCATCCTTCGACTCCAGGGCAGGTCCATTTCCAGTGATCCAACTCTTGGCAGAGCTGCCAGGGCTCTTCACAAGTTGACTTCTGCTGAAGCCCAGGCTTACCACATTGAAAGCCACTGCAGTGGACTGGCCTGTTGGGTCTCCTTGAGGGCAGATCACTGTACAGATCAGCCATTAATAGGCCTGCCACCCATTGCTTCTGATGCCGAGCTTTCTTTTCCTCCTGGTTTGTGTTAAAGCAGACCAGAGGATGCAAGTCAAGGGAGTGCCTGTTTCCCATCTCTAATCCTCGGTGGCCTGAACTACAAGTCTATAGTCACAGGCATGTTCTGTAGTAGTTTTTCTAAGGTAGACAATGCCCATGAGGAAAATTATATTCTCACTTTAAAACTTTCTTTCCCTTTGGTCTGAAAGGGAGGTTTTTTCTACTTACTGCTTACTTCGCTGATGGCGAAGTGAATCTAGCTATGAGATTATTATTTGAGTTCTTATTTTGGCTATGCTATTGCAGAAAAATGTTAGCCATCTCTTTTATAAGGTCTAAAGATTAAATTGTGCATCCTACAGATTCCTTCATAATAGAATTAGTTTCCTACCTTGAAGAGACTAGAGAAATGAAAGAACAAGTTGGGCTTAGAATAGAGAAATGAGGGAGCAAGTCCTAGATTGCTTGCTGACAATAGCAATATCACATGAATACTTAGCAAACCGTTTCAACCATTAGATAACAACTTAAGAAAACATTTACCAGAAGGTCCAATGCCTTCTATAAATTTTAAGAATCATGTATTTGAAAACACCTCTTAAATATCTAACATGGTCTAGTTTGTTTAGCCAGTAAACTTAAGCACAACCATCTAAAATATTTTTAGTTTCTTTCTACCAACAAGTCTAAAACATATGATACACAGATTCAGGTCCCACAAATTAAAATGTATCTTTGATTGATTTTAGCAGCTTAAATTATGGACAATCTTATCTATAAGCCATTTAAAATAAAACTCTTAATAAAATTTCCCCATGTGCACATACAATATGTACACACATATAATATAGCATAATAGACCAATATAGCAATTTTAATAATAGCTTTTAAAATCTTTAACTCTTTTTGTAGATTGCCAATTGATTTGAATTGCTTTTTCTTTTTAGTAACCTCAGTTAACCATACTTTCTCTCAGTTGGTACTGTTAACACATTATTGGCTTCATCTGTTTACAGAGCCATCCCAAAGTACTGAATACAATAAAGGTGGCTGGAAAAAGTCCATAGGAACCTATAGGAGGACAGCTAAACTCAGAACCAACAACGCTTTAGTTTTATGAGCAGCAGATCATATATAACTGTGGATGACAAAAGACTTTAAGTCGCCATGTTTAAAATTATAAACTCATCAACCAACAAGAGGCACTTGCTTACTTTACAGTATTTTTGAAAGCACCTGTAGGATTTTACAAGTATTTAACCCTTTAAGTCTCTGGGGCTTTCTCATTAAGATAACTATCATGTCTAGTAACACAAGATCATTAGACTTTTTAATTCTCAAACATTTGTATTAATAGCATTTTCCATTATAGAAACTTAAAGTCTGGTACCACATCACATCTTGACAGTCCTTCTAATATACTCCAAATAGACTGATTAGTTGGTGTCTCTATAAGATGAGAGACATAGGTCCTTCGATTTTTTCAGTTGGGCCCAAACTGGAAAAACCAAAGTCCAGGATTTACTGGAAATTTTAGAGACCAGATTGTTTGAAACTTTGATTTTTTGAATGCCTGTCAAGAATGCCAAGAAGGCTCAAAATCCAAAATATCTGGTTGAAATAAGATTTCTTAAAATCATGACATAACATAGACCAAATTTGATCATTGTTACAAGGTGATTATTCAAATCTTTGAAAATAAGCACATATTTAAATAACCCATAGCTCTTAATAAAAATTCAGCTGTTTTTGAACAATTAGAATTTAACAGACATCAAGAGAACATAATAGATTACTTTAACACATTGCTTTAACAGAGCATCAGAGTTTAATTCTATGTCAAAGAGAAATTGAGCTTCCTGTGATCTTTTGCTGTGAGGTTTCCTTCCTTTACCTTCTTTCATATTGGTGACCATGTTTCTGTGTTTCTGTGTGTAAGACATCTTTAAGCATCTTTTGCAGGGCAGGATGAGTGGCAACAAATTCTTTCAGTTTCTGTTTGCTATGAAAAGTCTTAATTTCACCTTCATTCACAAATGAGAGCTTTGCAGGATATAGTATTCTGGGCTGGCAGTTTTTCTCTCTTAGTACCTGGGCTATGTCTCGCCATTCCCTTCTAGCTTGTAGGGTTTCTGATGAGAAGTCTGCTGTGAGTCTAATTGGAGATCCTCTAAGAGTGATCTGACGTTTCTCTCTTGCACCTTTTAGGATCTTTTCTTTATGTTTCACTGTGGTGAGTTTGATTACAACATGTCGTGGTGAGGATCTCTTTTGGTCATGTTTATTAGGGGTTCTATAAGCTTCCTGTACTAAGATGCCTCTGTCCTTCTCCAAACCTGGGAAATTTTCTGCTAGTATCTCGCTGAAAATGCCTTCTAATCCTTTCTCCTTCTCCATGCCTTCAGGAACTCCTAGAACCCGAATGTTGGGTTTTTTAATAGTGTCCTGTAGATTCCCGACAATATTTTTTAGATTTCTAATTTCTTCTTCTTTTCTTTGGTTTTCCTGTTTCCTTTCCTGTTCTCTGTCTTCTAAGTCTGATATTCTTTCTTCTGCTTCGCCCATTCTGTTTTTAAGGCTCTCTAATGTGTTTGTCATTTGATCTATTGAACTCTTCATTTCATTATGATTTCTAGTCACTATCAGAGTTTTTTGTTCCACTAGTTGTTTCATTTCATTTTGATTCCTCCTTAATATTTCACTTTCACGAGAGAGATTTTCTATCTTGTCCATGAAGGATTTCTGTAGTTCAAGAATTTGTTTTTGAGAACTTCTTAATGTTCTTATCAATTTTTTGAGATCCGCTTCTTGCATTTCTTTGATCTCATCATCTTCATAATCTTGAATTGGGGTGTCTTTTTCATTTGGGGGCGTCATAGTTTCTTCCTTGTTCTTGTTAGCTTGGTTTTTGCGTTTGTTGTTTGGCATGTTGGAGATATTTGGTTTCTTCACTGTGGTGTTTTTTCTTGTTACACTATGGCTCTATATTAAGTGGACTGTCTGCTTTCAGTGGAGCCTTAGAGGCTTGAGATGAGTGTGGCCTGAGAGCTGTGTTTGGTTCCTCAGGGTGGAGGGTGTGTCCAGGATGACACTCCCAGGTTAGGTGTGGTAAATCTCTCTTTCTTTTTTTGATTCAAAAGGGAAGTAATTCCGCACAGCTGAACGTAATTGGAGGTAGTTAGCAGGCAAATGATATACCCACAGGAGCCAGAGATCAGAAGCTCTTTCCCAAGGACCACACAGGGAATCTGTGCTGCCCTCAGTGTGGGCTCCAATTCTCCTGCAGTCTCCCACTGGGTTGCCAAGTTAGATACTAATCTCCTGTTATTTCACCCCTCCCCACAGAGTCAGGTTTTTCTGCTAGGCTCAGGGCTGGTGCAGACCTGAGGTCGCCCTGCTTATGACGTATGTCCAAAATGGCGCCTGCTCTGTCTTGCTCGCCTTTGAGAGGTGAGCGGAGAGAGAGAAACTTGTGTCCGTATCAGTCACTTTTTTTATTTTTTTTCTCTCTCTTCTAGTTAGCCTGGTGAACTTTTCCCCACGGAGTTTCAAGCCTCGTTCCCTCTAGCCTCCTCTTTCCGCTTGCCTGCTGGTATCTCAGGCTATGTAGGTTCGGCTCACCTCGCGTTCCAGCGCTGGTGCGTTGAGTCTGCCGCTGGTGTCCCGAACTTGGGCTCCCACGCTCTCCACGCAGGTCCACTGTGAATCACTAGTTCCGGAAGAGTTTCCTCTGCTGTTTCATCCCCTACTCTTCCTTGACCCTGCAGTATCTCCACTTATATTGAACTTTCTCTGCCCCCGGACTAAGTGTGCTCCCTGCCTATTCCGCCATCTTGCCGCCTCCACCCATAGTTAGTTCTTCTTTAAATGTCTGTCAGAATTCAGCAGTGAAGCCATCCAGTCCTGGAATTTTCTTTGTGGTGAGGGTCTTTATTACTGATATCATTTCCATCTGGTTGTGGGTGTGTTTAGTTTTCCTATATCTGTGTTGCTCAATTTAGGAAGGTTTTATGGATGTAAGGAAGGTGGAAAGCCTTTTTGCTGTAATTCATAACTCATAAGATATCAGAGAATTCACACAGGGAATTTTCTATATGACCTTTTTGTACAAGTTATATCTCATGAAATATTAGAGAATTCACCAAGGGGAGAAATGCATGAATGTAATAAATGTGAATAAGCCTTTGTGGTGCAAATCAGACCTCATCAAACATAAAAGAATTCTCATGGGGAGAAATTTTATGAATGTAATGACTCAGAGCCTTTTACCATAATTCAGCCCTCACTGTACATCATCAAATTCATATAGGGAAAAACCCCTTTGAAAGTAAAATCCCTTTAATTAGAAGCCATACCTCATAAGACAACAGGGAATTCACATGGGAGAGAAACATTATGGGTGTAATGAGTGTTGGAAAGCTCTGCCCAAATCTCTCCTTATATCAGAATGCACAACATATATATCTAATGAATGAAATAAATGTGAGAAAGTCATTTCACATAAGTAATGCCTCATAATCCATCATGGAGTTTGAACAAGGGAGAGACCTTAACAATATAATGAAGGTGGAAGAGCTTTTCCCCAAAATTCATGTAAGTATTGTGACAAAACCTTTTGCTGGAAATCACATCCTATCTAACAGACTCATGTAAGTGAGAAAGCTTATAAATATTATTAGTGTGAAAATATTGTCAGAAGTCAATGGTACATCAGAGAATTGACACAGGTGGTTTCTTAGGAGTATAATGATTGTGTAAAAACCTTTTCTTTATTTCAGGCTTGTATAGATATAGAATTCACAAAAGGTAATATTCTTTGCATGCTGTAAATATGATAAAACCTCTAGCCAGAAATTAGACATCAACAGACTTCAGAGGATTCATAAGGAACAAAATTCCATGCAATGTCTTTGGAAAAAGTATTTCTGCTATAAATCAGTCTTCAATTCCCATGAACAGACTCACAAATGAGAAAACATGCATGCATAGAAAAGTTTTGTACCATAAATAATCTCTAGATGGTAAACTAATAATTCACACAAAAGAAAAATCATGAGTGTAATGGAATTGGGAAACCCTTTGCTGTAAGGCAGATTTCCAGGAAGCTTAGCAAGATTACAGAAAAGTCTCTGAAAATGTAACGTCTGAAAGAATTGTTAGCATCACAAAGTGGAGGATAGCTCAAGTGCATGTGTTTTTGTGACCTGGCATCCAAATTGGTATCTCTTTTTCTTTGATGAATTCCTTGTTTATTTATTTAACAGATTTAGAGACAAAGTGTTCCTGTCCATTGGTTTACTATTACATGCCCACAATTGCCATGGTAAGGTCTATGGCAAAAGCTGAGTGCTGAGGGCTGTGAATCTGATTCATCACTGATAATGCTGAAGACATTGGATCCTGGTTCTTATGCTGTTATGCATGGAAATGTTTTTCTAATTTCATTTTCAAATAGTTCATTGTTAATATAAAGAAATGCTTCTGGTTTTTAAAATTTTATTTAAATAATTTGTGATCAGTGTGTACTAGTCAGACATTATTACAGGGTGTAGTGCAGTATTTGCACACATTTACACAGTAGATACTGATCAAGCTAAGCAACTACAGTTTTATCAATTTTTTTAAAGATTTATTTATTTGAAAGACAGAGTTACAGAGAGAAGTAGCAGCAGAGAGAGAGAGAGGTCTTCCTCTGCTGGTTCACTCCCCCAGATGGCTGCAATGGCTGGAGCTGTGCCAATCTGATGCCAGGAACCAGGAGCTTCTTCCAGGTCTCCTACTTGGGTTCAGGGACCCAAGGACTTGGGCCATCTTCTACTGCTTTCCAGGCCATAGCAGAGAGTTGGATTGGAAGAGGAGCTGCCAGGACTAGAACTGGTGCCCACGTGGGATGCTGGTGCTTCAGGCCAGGGTGTTAGCCCACTGTGCCACAATGCTGGCCCCCAAGCAACTACAGTTTAATTCTTCTCCATGATTTGAGACTACCAGCTCCTCTCTTCCAGTTCTTTACACAGAACCTAATACGGTTGAATGTAGTCATCTCATTATATTATGGAACACCAGAAGTTCCTTCTGCCTCTTTGTATTTTGTTACCTATTATCCAATCCCATTCTATCTCTAGCTGCTTCCCTTCTCAGCCTCTAATAATCACAGTTCTGTGTTCAGATCCATTATTTTCTTTCACTTCCACATGTGACAAGGACTATGTGACATTTGTGTTCCTGTTTCTGGCTTATTTCAATTAATTTAATAATATTTTGTTCTTTTTTGTATCTAAATGATGTTCCCCTGTCCATTTTTTTTCATTGATGGACAGCTAGATTGGTTTCAAATCATGGCTGCAGTGAACTGTGTTATGGGAAAATTGCTGTATCTTTGATATGCTCTTCTCATTTCCTTTGAATAAAATTTCCTTCTTATAGATAGCCAAGAGCAAGATAACTGTCAAACGGTATGTCAATTTTTATCTTTATTTTAAATTTTTGTTATTTATTTGAAAGAGTTACAGATAGAGGTAGAGACACAGAGAGGTCCTCCATTAGCTGGTTCACTCTACAGATGACTACAAAGGCCGGAGCTGTTCCATTCTGAAGCCTGGAGACAGGAGCTTCCTCCGGGTCTCCCACATGGGTGCATGGGCCCAAGGACTTGGGCCATCTTCTTCTGCTATCCCAGGACATAGCAGAGAGCTGGATTGGAAGAAGAGCAGCTGGAACTAGAACTGGCACCCAAATGGGATGCTGGCCCTTCAGGCCAGGGCTTTAACCCACTGCACCACAGCGCTGGCCCAAATTTTTATCTTTTTTAAGGAGTGACCATGCTGTTCTCCATAACAACTGTACTAATTTGTGTTTTCACTGACCATATATGAAGGTTTTCTTTTCCCATATGCTCTCTAGCATTTGTTATTTTTTATCATTTTGGCATAAAGATGATATAATATTGTTCATGTTTTTGTGTATTTTGAAATCAGTTATTTTGTTTATTAAATATTTGTCTATTTCAAAGGTGGATTTAGAGAGAGAGGGGGATAGACAGAGATAGCTTTCGTCTGCTGGCTCACACCCCAGAGAGTTTTAATAGTTGAGCCTGGGGCATGCTGAAGTCAAGAGCTTCATCTAAGTCTCCCACATGAGTGGCAGGGACCCAAGTCCTTCATCCATCTTCTACTGGTTTCCCAGGTGCTTTAGCAGTGAGCTAAATTGGAAGTGGAGAATCCTAAACTCAAATTGAAACTCACATGGTATGCTGGCCTCACAGATTGCAGCTTACCCCACTTAGCCACAATGCCAGCCTCTCTATCAATTTAATTCCTCAAAAATAGGTCAGTAATGTTGGCATCTATCTCATTTTGTTTTCTCTCTGTTATTATTCAACTTATTGATGTCTTATTTTTGTTCCCATTATTCCTCTCAATTGCTCTACCCGTGGTCAGTAGCAGCTGCTGTGTTGCTTAAACGCAGTGTATGCTTTAGATTCCTCATTTACTGAGTGCATGTCATTCTCATAGCACTTCCCTGAAATTCTACTATGTCCCAAATCCTCTTCTAGGCACAGAATTCAGGCCACTTTTCTGTTAGGCCTAGATCTTGCCTTTAACATACTACTTGGAATTCAGTAGCTCATGAAATCTGCAGACTGCATAAATGAATGAATATTTTGAGGGCTGTGATTTTGTGGGGGAACTTCATAAGAGACCGAAGGAATAAAATAAATCAAAAGTATCCATAGTATATAAAATGTATACTATTTAACAAGTCACAGAGAAGAGGAAGAAGAAGGAAAGTAGTGAGACTAGAAAGTTTGTGGCAAGACTAACAGGCACTGGTTGAGAACTTAATAAGCCCGTTAGGAAAGCAGTAAGGTTTCTTTATCTCCCTGTAGACTCTGCTCTCCAGAGGCGAACAGGGTCCTCTAAACCCACTTGCTGCACACACAAAAACCTGAGCGTTGTATTCTCCCACAGATGTTGGAGACTGATATTGTGTTCTGATTTATATTTACATAATGGCCAGTGACATTGGGCATAGTCACATGTTTTGACCATTTACATTTCTTCTGAGAAATGTCTATTCAGATCCTTGCCTGTTTCTTCACTGTAGTTTTTGCAGTTTTTCCAATATATATATATAAGTTCTGGAAATCTGTAAACATTCAGAGTTTAAATTTTTTCTGCCATTCTGTTCATTGTATCTACACTCTGATGTTTACTTTGTTTTGTAGAAGTATCTTAGTTTGATATACTCAAATGTCTGTTTTTATTTTTGTTACTATTGCTATTGGAATCTTACCCAAAACTATTGTCTGTTGACAATATTTAGAGTTTCCCTATGTTTACTTAGGTTTTGGTCTTTTGATTAGATTTTTAGTTCACTGTGAGTTCACTTTCACATAGTGTAAGAGATGTTGGAGTCTATTTTCAGGCTTCTACATATGGGTAATCAGGTTCCTCTGCACCACTTGTGAAAGAGATTCTTCTTTCTCCAGTTCATTTTAGTTCCTTTGTTAAATATGAGTTGCCGGTAGAAATTTGGGTTTATTTCTGTGCTACCTATTCTTTTCCATTGAACTATGTGTCTGTTATTATGTCAGTGCTAACACTTCTTCTTTTTGTTTTTTGCAGTTTATTTATTTATTTGAAAGGCAGAGTTACAGAGAAGTAGAGGCAGAGAGAGAGAGGTCTTCCACCCACTGGTTTACTCCCCAAATGGCCACAATGGCCGGAGCTGTGTTGATCTGAATCCAAGTGTTAGGAGCTTCTTCCAGGTCTCTACGCAGGTTCAGGGGCCCAAAGACTTTGGCCATTTTCTACTTTTTTCTCAGGCTATAACAGAGAGGGGTATAAGAAGTGGAGCAGCTGGAAAACATACTGGCATCCACATGAGATGGTGGCACTGCAGACGGTGACTTTACCTGCTTTGTCATAGTGCTGACCCCTGTAATATGTCTTAAAATATGGTATGATGTCTCCAGCTTTTTTTGTTTTATAATATTGCTTTAGACGTTAAGCATCTCTCATGTTTCTATATGAATTTTAGCATCATTTTTTCTAGCTCTGAGAAGAATATCGTTGGTATGTTGATTGGGATTGCATTGAATCTGTAAATTGCTTTTGGTAGTATGGACATTTTGATATTATTCTTCTCATTCACAAACATAAGTTTTCTGTGAGACTGTCAAAAAGCCTTGACAAAAATTGGACTTTATTACACAAAAATTGATCACTTTTTGGGATCATTTAAATCCATATTTTTGCACTAATATTTGATAAATAATGAAAGACTCTGAGCATTTTAGTAGGAGAAATTAAAAATATTTATTTTACCAATTTCTTCAAATATTGTTTAGATTTGATATTCAAATATTGTTTAGAGCCATTGTAGTCCCTCTAAATTAGGATCATTTTGCTTTTTGCCTGTTAAACTAGTCCCTTGATTCAACAACCCTTTTTAATGTAATGTATACTTAAAATGTCATTTCATAAGCTAAAAAAATGACAAAGAAGGAAAAAGAAGGGAGGGAGGTTGAGTATATAATTATGTTCTTTGATTTGTTTCTATAAACTATATTGAATCTTTTAAAAGCTAATTAAATTAAAACTCTAAATTGGACCATTATGGCCAATATTTAAAACAAGTGATTAAAACCTGTAGATTTCTTCAATTTTGATTATTTCTTATTTAGAATATCTAAAAGAAATCCGGTTTCTCACTTTAAAGTATACCAATGTACTAGAATTCAGTATTAAATGACTTTGTTTAAAAGTGTTATTTAATCTATTGCTTTAAGTGGTAATACTATGGCCATTGAAAAACAAAATCCTTATCATTTTTCATAAAACAGAAAGGGCCTTTAAAACATCATCACTAAAAATATTAAGAGACCTAAAGTATAGCATTCTTAAAACCCAAATGATACCACTCAAGATTTTCAAACATGCAGGGATAGTTCATGTCAAGTAACTAAATAATTGTTAAGTGTATATATGTAATAGCTTCTATAAATTCTTTTGGCAAGGGCTGGTACTGTGGCATAGTGGGTGAGGCTGCCAGCTGCAGTGCTGGTATTCCATAGGGGCATCAGTTCAAGACCTGACTGCTCCACTTCCTATCCAACTCTCTGCTATGGCCTGGGAAAGCACTATAAAATGGTCCAAGTCCTTGGGCCCCTGCACCTGCATAGGAGACCAGGAAGAGGCTCCTGACTCCTGGCTTCTGGTTGGCACAGCTCCAGCCATGGAGGCCAACTGTGGAGTGAACCAGTGAATAGAAGACCACTCTCTCGGCCTCTCCTTCTCTCTGTAATTCTGACTTTCAAATAATATAAATAAATCTTTAAAAAATTCTTTTGGCAAATAGATGAAGCTATTATACATTTCAAATAGCAAACATACTAGAAAAATATATTGAATAACATTTAAGCAACTCATAAGTATACACAGAAATTTCTCACCATAACAACACAGCAACCACTAAATTTCCAAACTTAATTTTCCACAACTTATAATCTTTAACTCCAGAAGGAGTACTAAATTGACAGAACAGTGGCCTATGTATCAGGATACCTAATTCTTTTTTTTTTAATTAAACTTTTATTTAATGAATATAAATTTCCAAAGTACAGCTTATGGGTTACAATGGCTTCCCCCCTCCCGTAACTACCCTCCCGCCCGCAACCCTCCCCTCTCCCACTCCCTCTCCCCTTCCATTCATGTAAGGATTCATTTTCAATTCTCTTTGTATACAGAAGATCAGCTTAGTATATATTAGGTAAGGTTTTCAACATTTTGCCCATATAGCAATACAAAGTGAAAAGACTACCATTGGATTACTAATTATAGCATCAAATAGCAATGTACAGCACATTAAAGACAGAGAACCCACATGATTTTTTTTCGAATTAATTAACTTTCTATGCCATTTCCCCTTAAACACCAAGTTGTTTTTTTTTTTCATTTCCAATTCTCTTTATATACAGAAGATCACTTCAGTATATCATTAGTAAAGAGCTCATCAGTTTGTGCCCACACAGAAACGCAAAGTATAAGGATAAAGTATTACATTGTATATCTAGAGTCAGGACCTAAGCTGATCAGGTCATTGTTTCTTATAGTGTCCATTTCATTTCAGCAGGTTTCCCCTTTGGTGCTCAGTTAGTTGTCGCCGATCAGGGAAAACAAATGATGTTTGTCTCTTTGGGACTGGCTTAATTCACTCAGCATGATGTTTTCCAGATCCCTCCATCTTGTTTCAAATGACTGGGTTTCATTGTTCCTTACTGCTGTATAGTATTCTATGGAGTACATGTCCCATAATTTCTTTATCCAGTCTACTGTTGATGGGCAGGATACCTAATTCTAATACAGAATTATCCCTGCTACAACTTACCTATGTGACCTTGATCAATTCACTTTACTTCTCTGGGCCTTGGCATTGAGCATCCTCATGTGATAAAGGAGGTTTGGGTAAGATCAGTTGTACTCAAGATCGACTTCAATGATCACTGTTTCCAAACAGGCACCTTAAGGGAAAGTAAAGCTTTAGATCAAAGCTTACATTTTTAAATATAAATATGTTTTAAACTCTTTCTACAACTAGTACAAAACAACACATTCAAATGTGTACCATGCCACTTTTCAATATTTGGGACTAATTAATACATCATTTTAGAGCGTTGTCTTGAGGCCAGCACTGTGGTGTCACCGGTAAAGCCACTGTATGCAGTGTGGGCATCCCATATGGAGGCTGGTTCAAGTTCCGGCTGCTCCACTTTCCATCCAGCTCTCTGCTATAGCCTGGGAGAGCAGTAGAAGTTGGCCCAAGTCCTTGGGCCCCTGAATCTGCATGGGAGACCCCGAAGAGGTCCTGGCTCCAGGCTTCAGATTGGCATATCTCTGACCTTTTAGGCCATCTGGGGAGTGAACCAGCACATGGAGGACCCCCCTCTCTCTCTCTCTCTCTCTTCCTCTTGTTCATTATCTGTGTAACTCTGACTTCCAAATAAATAAATAAATCTTTTAAAAAATCAAAAGAATATTGTCTTGCACACAGTGAACCACTAAGTACAAGACATTGTTAGTAATATTAGATTGAAATATTGAAATAAACTAGGCAATAAGCCTTAAGATGCAAATTAATACCGAGAAATATAATCTCAAATTTCTGTGTTCAACAAGGTAGTCTCTTTTTCACTACTAACTTTATACTGAATAAGATATTTTGATATTTTGTTAAGAATAAATTTATCGGGGGCCAACACCGTGGCTCACTTGGTTAATTCTCCACCTGTGGTGCTGGTATCCCATATGGGCACTGGGTTCTAGTCCTGGTTGCCCTCTTTCTGTCCAGCTCACTGCTATGGCCCAGGAAGGCAGTGGAGGATGGCCCAACTGCTTGGGCCCTGCACCTGCATGGGAGGCCAGGAGAAAGCACCTGACTCCCGGCTTCCGACGGGTGCAACTCCAACTGTGGCGGCCATTTGGGGAGTGAACCAATGGCAGGAAGACCTTTCTGTCTCTCTCACTGTCTATAACTGCCTGTCAAATGAAAAAAATTACTAGTTTTTCATGAAATCTGCAGTTTTGAAAAGATTCTAAAATCCTTCCAATTCTAAATGTCTATGACTCCTAACTCATTAGCATGTATTGCATTCTTTACATCTAAGTAATCCTAATTCACTTTTAAATGATTAACAGATCTGCTGTTATATATAAATACATGCTTTTCCAAAAATCATACAATAAGCAGGCTACATACCTTACTTCAAGTAAACTGCCATATCCAGTCCTATAAATTGTAAATAAGACAGTTTCAATTGTTCAGCATTATCAATTATAAATTCCAATAGCATAGCAATAGTCATAAGAATAAAGGGGCCTATGCTGGGGCGTAGCAAGTAAAGCTGTGGCTTGCAGTGCCGACATCCCACATGGGTGCCAGTTCAATTCCTGGCTACTCAAATTACTATCCAGCAGTAGAAGATGGCCTGGGCCCTTGGGCTCCTGCACCTGTGTAGGAGACCAAAAAGAAGCTGCTGGCTCCTGGCTTTGGATAGGCACACAGCCACTGTGGCCAAATGGGGAGTGAACCAGCAGTTGGAAGATGGCTCTCTCTCTCCTTCTCTCTGTGTGTAACTCTGAATTTCAAGTAAAATAAATCTTTTTTTACAAAGGAATAAATGAAAAGGAAGATGAAGATTACAAAATTGTTGAACTTTTATTTAATAAATATAAATTTCCAAAGTACAGCCTTTGGATTACAGTGGCTTCCCCCCCCCCTATAATTTCCCTCCCACCCATAACCCTCCTATTTCCTGCTCCCTCTCCCATCCCAGAATATTACAAAATTGTATGAAGGACATTTGTATGGTAAACAAATACACTGATTTCTAATGTAATATTTGAATACTTGAAGCAGGAAAGCTAAGTACTTCTTTGCCAAAATAACATGTTTTGTCCAGTGTAAAACCCATTTTCCATCCCAATACACAAAGGGATTTGGGACAATAAGGAAAAAAGAAGCCCACACATGCAGAAATTTTAAGCAAAACAAAATAGAGAATGTGTATTTAGTTTCATGTAAATCACATGAGAATTAATAGTATTCCACCAATTTCCAACAAATATTTTTAACTTTAATTAATGAATGAATTTTCATTTACATAGCAGAAAACTTATACTTTCTCCCATAAAACTGAAACAGAAACTTTTTAAAAGTAAAAACTGATGAAAGAATTTTGCAATACATGCTAATGTTAAGTAGCCCAGCAGAGTTTATTTAGAAATACAAACACACACACAGAAAATAAATACATTAAAATCTTACTTAATAGTTCATGGTAATACAGGATCCAATATAGTGTGCAAAAGATTCTGGATTTCCCAGTCACTTTGTATAAGAAATGATTTGCTTTGCTATGTAGCATGTAACTTCAGATTCCTGAACACCTCCACTTTGCTTCTTACTTACCCTGAGTCCCAGCAAATACAGGAACACAGCTGCTGAATCACTCATTTTTCAGGTTTGGGAGTATCAAAGAATTAACGAGTATAGGCAGTTGTACAGCAGAGACCAAGAATATCCGAGGGAGGTCAGGAAAATCAATTGAACAAGTCAAAATACTATGAATGTATACTGAATGCTCTGTTTTTAATATGTCTTACTTGCCTAAAAAGACATGAGGGCTATTGCTCTCTCTCTTAATACAACTAAGGAGAAGATATCACCAATACACAAGAAAAATGAATAGACAGCAGAGCTAATACAAAATCCCAAAAATCCAAAAGAGAAAAACTGGATATGCACTTACACACATCCTGAAGTGGCAATGAAGTAGAACAAATCTAAAATTAGAAAAAAATCTTTTTTAAAGATATATTTATTTATTTGAAAGCAGAGTTACACAGAGAGAGGCAGAGAAGAGAGAGGGGTCTTCCATCCACTGGTTCACTCCCCAGTTGGCTGCAATGGCCAGAGTTGCGCTGACCCAAAGCCATGAGCAAGGAGCTTCTTCCAGGTCTCCCACATGGGTGCAGGGGCCCAGGACTTGGGCCATCTTCTACTGCTTTCCCAGGCTATAGCAGAGATCTGGAAAGGAAGTGGATCAGCTGTGACTCCAACCAGCATCCATATGAGATGCCAGCACTGCAGGTGGTGGCTCTACCCACTACGCCACAGCGCTGGCCCCAAAAATTCTTGTCAAATTAAGAACATTTAACCTTTGTTTTAGAATGAATTATTGAAATATCTAAACTGGGGGAATGCATAATTTCTTTCTTTAGAAATCAGAAGAGAAAAAGAACACTTAAAGGCTACTGTGACACCACACAGAAGGAATGGAGAATCATGACCTCAATTAGCCTAGGGACAGAATAAAAGGGAGGGAAATAGGAACAACAGAATTAAGATGAATAAGCTTTGACAGCTGAGAGAATTTGAATGTAAAGAAAAGGCATGCAGTTAACTGAAACAATAGAGGAAAGTCTGAGAGGAAAAATCATTGTTAAGACATATTAATGGGGCCAGTGCTGTGGCTTAGTAAAGTCAACACTTGCAGTTCTGGTATTCTGCATGGTCACTGTTTTGAGTCCCTGCTGTTCTACTTCTGATCCAGATCTCTGCTGATGGCCTAGGGAAAGAGTAGAATATGGTCCAAGTGCTTGGACCCCTTCACCTGGGTGTGAGTGCTTAGAGGAGGCTCCTGGCCCCTGGCTTTGGATCAGCACAGCTCTGCCCACTGTGGCCATTTGGGGAGTGAACCAGCAGATGGGGGAACTCTCTCTCTCTCTCTCTCTCTCTCTCTCTCTCTGTGCTTCTGCCTCTCTGTAACTCTGCCTTTCAAATAAATAAATCTTTTTTTGAAAAAGACATATTAATGAAATAATTACATAGAAATTCCAGCAAGCAATAGAAAAATGGTAGTTAAAACCATAGTTATAGCCATATCAGGACAAGGATAACAACCTTCTACCTTCACACTCTCACCCTTGAAATTCCCATATGTTTGACATCATTCTCATTATTTGAGATTTCACAGCATTTCTCTTTTTTTGTTTTTAAGATTTATTTATTTGAAAGAGTTAACAGAGAGAGGAGAGGCATAGAGAGACAGGTCTTCCATCTGATGGTTGGCTTTCCAAATGGCTACAATGTCTGGAGCTGTGCCAATCTGAAGCCAGGGGCCAGGAGCTTCCTCTGGGTCTCCCATGTGGGTGCAGGGGCTCAAGGTCTTGGGCCAACTTCTACTTCCTTCCCAGGCCACAGATGGGAAGTGGAGCAACCGGGTCTCAAATCGGCACCCATATGGGATGAGGGTGCTTCAAGCCAGGGCGTTAACCCACTGTGCCACAGCGCCAGCCCCCACGGCATTTCAATGCAAATTAACGGTATTTCCAGTGCTGGCGCTGTGGCATCACAGGTAAAGCCATGCAGAAGTGAGACGCATGTGCACCAATCCAGGCCTCCCACCCTGCTCATGCACTCCTGGGCCTGGCACACGGCACCTCCCCCTGCGAGTGTCACAGTGCCCGAGTTTCTCTCTCTGCTGGGATTGGCTGCCGCCCCAGAAGACCCGCCCTTCGTTGACAGGCCTCTTATGGATTAAGTGAGCCGTTGCCACCCGCTGGGCGTCCAGGTGGAGCTCCGGGTCCATCCCAGGCCGGCAGCTGCTCCCTGGAGCCAGGTGCAGTCAGCAGCTCTGCGGGCACTGGAATGAGCTCGCTCAAAAGCCAGTCCCAGATGCTCCTTGGCTTCCCACAGGCAGGGTGCAGGGCTGGAGGGCCTGGCTGTTGCTGTGCTCACCTTGGGTGCACAGCAGGGTGCGGATTCAGGGTCCGCTCCCGAGTCCTTCAACAGTTGGAAAGGAGAACACAGACGTCCGCTCAAGAGTCCACGCTTGCCCCGACTGAGGACTGATTTCAGCTCGAGGCTCCAGGAACCTGTGCGGCCCAGGTGGCTCAGCCGTTTACTCAGCCGCTCCATCACCGGGCTCACACGTGGTGCAGTTCTGAGAGGACAGCGGACAGGAGCAGCCCGAGTGCCCAGACTTGAGAAGTGTAGATGCAGTGAGGAACCTGGAGAGCTTGTTGTTGAGGGGTTCCTGTGTCAGATGGGGAGGGGCTGGGGGACAAACCGCTGCTCTAATCCCCGAGATCGCCTCGTGTGTGGGGGCATCTGGGGACTCATGCGGGCTATTCGGGATTTTATTCATACTATTGTTTTAATGGTGAAGATTTTCTGGACTCACAAAATGTAAAATGATGATTTCTTGAAAATGATAATGGCAGCACTCATATGTCAGCGAATCCTGTACATTTATTTGTGTTTTAAGTGATTTTGTTGTGATAGTAGTAGAGATATTTATTTTTTATCCCTAAGTATGAACAAATCCCTATGTTAATTTTTCTGCGTTATGCTATACGTAATTCCAGGGACCACCAGTCATCCCTCAGCTTACTTCAGTAAGTGCAGTTAGGTCAGTTCAAGTTGAGGTGCCTCAGCTGCCTACCTCCGCTTCCCAAACCAAAGGCTTCACTTCCCACACAATTCACTGAAGTCCCACATCCTCCAAGAAGCTTTTTCTGTTGTTATTCTCACTGTTTGAATCAAATGAACCCTCTCTTCCTCAGGTAAGGGCAGCAGATATATTTATACTGTAATTGAAAAAATATTTCAGGTGGTGTGATAGTACAAAGGGAAAACAATAAAAGCTATCCAAGACATACTAACAAGAGGAGTGGGCATTCAGCCTAGCAGTTAAGTGAATGCTTGGGATGTGCACACTTCACATCTGAGTTCCAGAGTGTTTTTTAGGGGTCAAAGTAGGTCCAGGCTGCTCACCACTAGACAGGCCATTCACCAGTAATGAGTCAGTGAAGGGAAACAGGTTTCTTGAAGAAGCCAGCATTCTTGGGATAGAGAGCGTTTGGGATCAAAGAGGTCTGCTCTTACTCCAAGAATGCTGGCTTAAATAAAGCTGTCTAGTTGCATCAACTCTTTTCTCGGTGAATTGGCTGTTCAGGGCTGACCTGCTTAGGCCTGATTTTGACTGGCAACAAATGGCAGCCAGGAGTGGGCATCTAGTCCTCACATGTTACTGGGGAGAGGCGTGCACTGCTTGTGTCCACCAGATTGCTCTTGGTGAGCTGACCCCAAGGCCGGGATTTCAGGGCTACCCTCCTTAGCTGCTGAGTCCATTTGCATGGACGCCTTAGCTCTTGTCCTTACTGTGACATCAGCGCCTGTAAACACTTTGTTGGTACAGGGAAACAGTACTTTTGAAGTCCTGGAGCTCCAAGACTGGGTACATTGAACTCAGTGCACACTGGAAATCCTGTTTCTGTGCCATTTGCTTGGGCTCCTGCAAGTTGAACCTCACTTAGGTCATTGGTTCCAGTTCTGGTTGGTGTGAGACAAGAATCTAAGACTCTAATCCCAATCCCTCTGCAAGGAGGGTTTGGTTTGGGTGAGTACACTGTGTGAGAATTAATCTTTGGTAAAATATTGGCAACTCACATTCCATCCAAAAGCCCTCTAAGCCCTATCCTAGCTGATTAGGGTAACGTCTAGTTGTGGTTCAATGACAGAGAACAAAATTGGAAATACTGCATGGCTTTATTGTATGTGTTAGATTCCAAAGAATGAGGTCTAGGGACTCCCCTTGTTCTCTCAAAGCCAGTTGGAGCTTTCCCCAGAAGCCCCTGGTACAGTTGCCAGTGGGGAACAAGAATCATAAGAATAATGCCATTATCTGCTGCCTTCCAGTCACATTAGCAGGGAGCTGGATCAGAAGCAGAGTAGGGACCACCATTATGGTGGCAGGGATGAAGCTAATACCTATCATAGCCACATGCAGTATGGGTGTCAGCTTGAGTCTCAGCTACTCCACTTCCAATTCAGCTCCCTGTTGATATGCTTGGAAAAGCAGCAGAAGATGACCCAAGTCCTTGGGCTCCTGTGCCCACATGGGAGACCTGGAGGAAGCTCCTGGCCTTGGCTTCAGCCTGGCATAGAGCTGGCTGTTTTGGCCATTTGGGGAGTGAACCAGTGAATGAAAGAGTCTTCTCTCTCTCTAACTGATGCTTTCAAATACATGTTTTTTTTTTTTTGAAAGCAGTACATCCAGGACACCATCCAGGCAATTCTTTATGTGATGCTGGCATTGCAAGTGTTGGCTTGACCTGCTGTACCACAGCATCAATCCCCATTTTATACTTTTGATGCTACTGTGAATGGATTTTCTTAATTTATTTTTCAGTTTGTTTTCAATGTATAGAAATACAAATGACTTTTGTGTGTTGATTTTGTATCCTACAAGTTTACTGAACTTATTTATAAGTTCTAATTTTTTTGATAGAGTCCTTTGAATTTTCTACACACTAAATGGATATACCTGTACAGAGAAACAATTTTACTTTACACATGGAAAGGCTGTATATGGGCTGCACCATGAAATTATAAAACAACCAAGATGCAGAAGGGCAAATAATTGGGCAAGGATACCCAATATTGTAAGATTATCACTTTTGTCTGAATTAGTCTATGAATGGAATATAGTCCCCATTTAAGTCCCAATAATTTACACTTTAATAAAAATGTTTAAATATCCTAATAATACTTCAAAAATTTAAAACACAGCATTCAAAAACATGGGATAATACACCTGCAGAATATTCATAACTATTAAAAGGAAACAGAATAGTGATTCATAATCATCCTGCCTATGTATGAGATCATCTAGAACTACAAAAGCTACAACAGTAAATTGTCACCACAGGAAAGAACAAGCAAATCATGTCATTTGCCGAATACCCTGTGAAGGGTGCCACAGGAATTGTTTACACTGTGATGTTTTCATGTTAAAGGTGATGGGTTAAGGATGGAGACTAATCCAATTGTGGTCGATAGGAGGAGGGGCCAGTCTTTGGGTCATTGTGGGAGCACACTTTGAGGGTGGTTCTCAAGAGAGGTTTGATCATTTGAGTTCAGATTCTGCCTAATTGTTGTTGCCTCCACATCAACCATGAGCAACATTCATCTCTGTGAGAGTATGGGACCACCAAAACCTGTTACCTCCAACTATGAGCTGCATCCAACATTTTCTTTCCCAAAGAAGCATCTCAGGTATTGTAGTTAAAGTAATGGAAAGTACAGTAATACATATCCTTAATTATTTGGATTTATTTTTAGAACAGAATTAAACTCTAAAAGGGATAGAATCCCCACAACTACATGAGAGAAACAGATATATAAAAAGGGTTATATGACATATCAGTTAAAATCAATTTTTCAACAAAAGATACTGAAGTAACTGGCTGTTTGAGAGTATTTGGTTGGTTCTTTCAGATTTCCACCCACAAAATTAGGGATTTCCCAAAGGGAAAGTGCCCAACATTTGGAATAGTTAAGGTAATACACATTAAAACAATTCTGCACTTTCCATTCATGATATTAGAAAGACTGGAACACAACAAAATTGTATGTAGTGTGAATGAGAGTAGTAAATTGAAAAACTCTGACCAACAATTTGGGAATGTCTTGTGAAGTTGCTAATATGCACAGTTAAGCCCTAACAACTTTACCATTTTACAGATTTTAGAAAACTGCTGTTTTGACATCATAGATCATAGAGTATCCAGATTAAGTGTTATTTCTTGGCGTGTCTGTGAGGTTGTTCCTGGATGAGATTAGACTAAAGCAGCAGAATTCAAAGTACATTGCTCAGAGTGGTTGGGCATGATCCAACCCATGGAGGTTCTGAATAGATAAAATGCAGAGGAAGGAGAAATTCATCCCTTTTGCTTCTTGCCTTCTTGTCTGAGCTGAGAGGTAATTTCCCTCTCCCTTTGGGCTGGGATTAACACCACTGGCCCTCTGGTTCTCAGCCTTTGATTTCAGATTATCAGCTGTCTTGGGTCTCCAGCTTCTGATAGCAGATGTGGGATGTCTTGGATTCCATAGTTGTATGAGTCAATTCCTTATAACAAATCTTTCTATATGTATCCTATTCATAGTGTTTCTCCAGAGAACTCTAATACTCCCTCACATATATATGCACTATCAGGCACACAGAAATATATTTTAAAAAAGATTTGTTGGAGCCAGCATTGTGGTGTAGTGGGTAAAGCCACCACCTGCAGTCCCAGCATCCCATATGGGCATTGGTGAAAGTTCTGGCTGCTCTAGCTCTCTGCTACAGCTGGAGTAGCTCTGTTACAAGGGTAGACTCTAGGATTTTTTTTTATTCTGAACATCAGTTGCCTTTGGATGGTTTTGCTTCTGTAATTCCAGGTCTTGACCCCAGCAGGTGGCTTCCAGTTCTGATCTCTTGGGGTGATCACTTCTCATTTGCCCTGTGTTGGGATACTGCTAGAATATGACAGGTGTTGGGGTGACTCTCACATGCTTGCACTTCACAGATATTTAGTCAGTGGGAAGCTTTTGCCAGACATTCTCCTGTGAGGGGGGAGGCTAGTTATAGTCGAGAGGCCTTTCCAGCACAGAACTTATATTTTGGTGGGTGAGCATTAACATTTACCTTACTGAATACTGGGTAATGTGAATGCATGAATGGTTAATGTGGTTTAAAGTAGGTAGATTTCACAATAGCCCTTTGAAGGTATGTGCTGTTATATTAAGGTGCTCAGTAAGTTCTTTAATATTATTTTGATTTGTGTGTGCTGTTTGTTTCCAGATGTGAATAAAGTTGCATTGCTTAAAGCATAAGGAGTAGGTCATCATTGTATTCATAGATACCTATTCATGTTCTAAACCAATTAATGGCCCTGTGCCATTGGTGGTATTGTGTAAATAAGATTTTTCTAACTACTTCCCCTTCAGAACACTTTCAGGTACTTTAAAAAGTTTAAAAGTCTGACCTGGATTGATAAGCATCCCTCTTTTGGTTGCTGTCACTAAGATATCTTTGCTTGCTCTTTAGAGAATTCATTTTAATAACATTGGTTTCTCAGAAATCATAATGCTGATTCCTAATTTCTTTTTTTTAAAGTTTTTTTTTTTTTTACTTACTTGGGAGGCATAGTTATAGATGACAGCGAGAGGGGTCTTCCATCCACTGGTTCACTCAGAAAATGGCCCCAATTGCCAGAGCCAGGACAATCTGAAGCCAGGAGCCAGGAGCTTCCTCCAGCTCTGCTCCATGGGTACATGGGCCCAAGCACTTAGGTCATCTGCTGCTTTCCCAGGTCTTCAGCAGGGAGACAGATTGAAAGTGAAGCAGCCAGAACTTAGACTGGTACCCATATGGGATGCCGATGCTTAACCTACTACACCACAGTGAAGTCCTTGTTACTAATTTTTAAAGTGGTAAGATACACATCTAGATTTAAAAGTGTTCTTGTAGTGCAGTGTCATTACATAGCAGGTTAAACTTCTCCTTGTGATGCCAGCATCCCATATCCGATCACCAAGTTCAGTCTTGGCCACTCTTTTTAGATCTAGCTACCTACTAATGTTTATGGGAAGGCAGCATTGGAGGTGTCTGAGGCCCTGCCACCCATGTAGGACACACAGTGATAGAGTTCTTGGCTCCTGTCTTCATCATGGCCCAACATTGGATGTCACGGGTATTTCAGAAGTAAGCAAGTGAATTGAAGAGCTGTCTCTCTGATGCTCTGCATTTGTGATAAATGAAAATAAATATTAAAAAATCATGACAGTCATTCTGTATAAGGCAATATTTGCATTTTTGTTTTTATTTTCCTTTTTATTCTTTTTTATTATTTTTTGACAGAGTGGACAGTGAGAAAGAGACAGAGAGAAAGGTCTTCCTTTTTCCATTGGTTCACCCCACCAGTGGCCACAGTGGCCAGCGCGCTGCAGCTGGCACACTGTCTTGATCCGAAGCCAGGAGCCAGGTGCTTCTGGTATTCTATGCGGGTGCAGGGCCCAAGTCCTTGGGCCATCCTCCACTGCACTCCCGGGCCACAGCAGAGAGCTGTACTGGAAGAGGAGCAACCAGGACAGAATCTAGCACCCTGACCAGGACTAGAACCCAGGGTGCCAGCACCACAGGTGGAGGATTAGCCTATTGAGCTGCTTTACCGGTCCTTTTTATTCTTTTTTAGAAATTTTATGCAACCCTGTTCCATTCTTTCTGTGTGGATAGCCCTTTCCAAATGGATGCTTCCACCAGAAGCACTAGTGCCTTAGCACCATGGTTACCTGGCAGATCCTGCCAACTTTCCTAAAGCAAGACTTGAACTCACCAGGAAGTATCTATGTATTTTAATGGATATCACTAAAGATGAACTCTCCTAATGTTCAGCACTCGAAATGACTCAAGGATTCAAGATTTTATTTCATTGTGCCCTTGGATTGGTGGTAAATATCCCATGTAAAAAAAATCCTGAAACCTCCAGATGAAAATGTCCTTAATTATTATAATTTGTCAATTCCATTCCAAAAAAAAAAAAAAAACAGAATGAGGAAACAGTCCCAGAAAAGGAACCAAATCATACAGTTTCTCAATGCATTATCCAAATGTATTATTCTCCAGAGGTCAATGTCAGTTTTCAGTGCAATAATCTTCTCTTTTTCATCTAAAAATAAACCTGCAGGAAGCAAGGACTGTATGGAGGAACTGAGGCTATGTGTTCTAGCTCTGTTGAAGGCAGACTGTAACCATTTTAGGCCATAAGACTGTATGACCATTACCCCCAGACCTCCTCTTGTTATTGTTGCAAGTCAGGATGAAGCTGCAGTAGAATGGGGCTGATCTGTAACCTCAGCCAACATTGGAGCAGATGCTCATGAGCTGATCAGCAGCCTTGGGGAAACTCTGTTTCCTGGTGTCAGGCTGGGAAACCCTCAACCATGAGAGGAAGCTTTCAGGCTGTGAGTAGCTTCCATGTACCACAACTACAAGAAAGATGGGGGTTAGAGAAGCGAATTCCATATGAATTCATTTTCTTATCTTTGATTAGAAATAATGATCAAATCAGTAAATTTTTTCTTGGAAAAAGATGGAGATGGATTCAAACTGATCTAAGTTTGCTTGTGTCAGATGTTTTAGACCTTTGCATTCCAGTCATTTCAAATGATTTTGGAAAATTGTTTCACAATTATAAAATAACAATTATATGAGAACAATTATATAAGAAAACTGGTAATGTGAAAATTAAGTTTAGTTAATATAAAAGATGCAGCAGTTATTAATCTTAATTAAAGATTGTTCTTGAATAAATCATAATTCTACCACAGTGGAAATAAAATGATTCTTGTTTTTTTTTTAATTTTCTAAAAATAAAAATATCAAAACCCTACAAAGGAGTAAGTATTTAGCCTAGCTTTTAAGATGTCTGCATCTCATATGGGATTCGCTGGGATTGACACCCAGCAAAAGCTCTTGATTCCAGCTTCCTGTGACTTATGCATTTAGGTCTCTGCCACCTAGCTGTGAGACCTTGCTTGAGTTTGTGGCTCCTGGTTTTGGCCCAGCCAGTCATGGCAATTGTGAGGATTTGGTGAGAGAACCAATGGAAAGGAGTTTCTCTCTCTCTCTTTGATCTCAAGTAAATAGAAAGTCTATGTATTGGTGAATTGTTTTGAGGCTAAGTCTACCATTCTGGAGTGCTACATTCAACAAGTTAAATACTAGCCCATAATTTAGATAAGTTTCACCCTTGATACGCAAAATGTTCTTATACCAGTGTGGTGACATAGCACCAGAAACTGAAAGAATCATGGCTAGCCTCCTGTCCCCCACCTCCCCAATCTAGAGATGAGTCTGAGGATGTGAGAAAAGTCAAGAAGGATGAGGACCACTATTGTGGCAAAGCAAGTAAACCTGCCACCTGCCACACCAGCACCTGGCTTGTGGCTTGGGACTGGCTCAGGCTTGACCATTTTGGCCATCTTGGGCTTGAACTAGCAGATGGATATTTCTTTCTTTCTGTCTCTCCCTCTTTTTCTAACTCTTTCAAATAAGTAAGTAATTTTTAAAAAGCTCAGAACAACTATTTTTTTTAAAGTCAATAGCTGGGTGCTGTGAAGGATGTTGATGTCATGTACTAGTTCTTGTAATCAAGGTGTTTCTGTGCTGTTGTGACTGATTTAGATAATGAGAATTTTACACATCTTGTGGAAAGTTTCATGCATTTTCCATTGTGTCTGTTGAGTCTCCATTGCAACTTTTTCACAATTAACCAATGAAAGCTGTCCCTCCCTCTTGCCCAGTCAAGAATTTGCCCTTTACAGCATATAGAAACCCTAGACAACCACCCATAAATGGATCTCTTCTTCATGAAGATTTTTTGTTTTGCTTTCTCTCTCTCTCTCTCTCTCTCTCTCTCTCTCTCTCTCTCTCTCTCTCTCTTTCTCTCTCACTCTGTCTCTCATTCTCTATTATTCTCTCTTTTTTACAATAACTTAACTTATGGTTTACACATTCTTTGTCCATATTCCTAATTCTTTGTGATCCAAAGACATAAACCCAAGTAATTACAACTATAGACTCCTGAAAGAAAACCCCCTGACAACAGACAAGTATTTTTTTCCTGTGGTTGATTTCTTTTTTACTATTTTTAAAAAGATTCTCTTTATTATTTGAAATGCAGAGTTACAGAAAGAGAAGGGAGAGAGAGGGAAAGAGTGAGAAATCTTCCATTCACTGGTTCATTCCACAAATGGCCACAAAAGCCCGGGCTGACCAGGGTGAAGCCCGGGCTGACCAGGGTGAAGGCAGCATCCTGAATCTACTTCTGGTTCTCCCACATGGGTGCAGGGGCACAAGCACTTAAGACATACCCTTCTGCTTTTTCAGGTGAATTAGTAGGGAGCTAGGTCTTAAGTGAAGCAGCCAGGTCTGGAACCAGTGTCCATTTGGCATGCCAGAATAGCAAGTGGGGGTTACCTAGTACACCAAAATGTTGGCCCCTGTGCTTGCTTTTTCTAAATATTTTGACCCTAAAAGTAGCTTAGACTTTCTCTGTTAAAAAGTGATCTTTGAATACAGTATGGAGGAAGAGAGATGATAACATGCAAAGATGGTTGCAAAGAAAAATGGCAACATATAACAAAATGTGTTTTTCAATTGCTCACCCCGGGCCAGGAGTAGAATATATTTCTTTAGGGGACAATGCTGTGGTGCAGATCAATATCCTGGTCTAAGCACCGGCATCCCATATGGGCGCTGGTTCAAGGCCAGGCTGTTCCACTTCTGAGCCAGCACTCTGCTATGGCCTGAAAAAGGAAAGCAGTAGAAGATGGCCCAGGTGTTTGAGCCCCTGCACCTGTGTGGGATACCCAGAGGAAGCTCCTGGCCCTGGCTTCAGATAGGCACAGCTCTGGCTATTGCAGCCAACTGGGGAGTGAACCATCGGAAGGAAGACCTCTCTCTCTCTTTCTCTCCCTGCCTCTCCTCTCTCTGTGTAACTTTGACTTTCAGATAAACAAATAAATCTTAAAAAAAAAAAAAGAATGCAGGGCCGGCACTGTGGCTCACTTGGTTAATCCTCCACCTGCAGTGCCAGCATCCCATATGGGCACCAGGTTCTAGTCCCAGTTGCTCCTCTTCCAATGCAGCTCTCTGCTGTGGCCCAGGAGTGCAGTGGAGGATGGCCCAAGTGCTTGGGCCCCTGTACCTGCATGGGAGACTGGAAGGAAGCACCCAGCTCCTGGCTTCGGATCAGCATAGCTCTGGCTGTAGTGGCCATTTTGGGGGTAAACCAACAGAAGGAAGAAGGAAGACCTTTTTCCTGGTTTCTCTCTCTCTCACTGTCTAACTCTATCTGTCAAATTGAAAAAAGAAAAATAATAAATAAAAAAGAATGCATTTCTTATAAAATCACTACTAAACAGTGTCACCCAAAACTTGCTATCAATACAAAAGGAGTCATGATTTTTTTGGACAATTATGTGATCTTGAAATACTAATATAGCTAGTAGTAAGTAATGATGATTGTAAAAAGTAAAACAACAGTTCAAAGAAGACAGACTATATATATTGTTCTGATGTGGAAAATTGTATCAAAAATATTTCAATGACTATTTTTTGACTAGTTTCTATTAGCATGTTTGAACTATTCTCCCTCTTTCTAAGCCCTTTGAAATGGAAGGCACTCCATCGTTCTTAAACAGTAAAAAGTTCAGTGGCAATCTCTGTCGCCTACAAGGCTACCTAAGTTGACCTCTGAATTCTCTTCCAGACAATGGTAATGTCTTGATGATAAAGATGTTTTCTTGAACAGAAGAACACTTCTTTGGCCTAAGCTTATGTGCACAGAAATGAGCTTCCTTAAATGTGAACAATCTTGTTCTGGGTATGGATCTGTAGTATTGGAACAATCTGTAGAGGGAAAGTTTTTGTGTGCCACCATTATCCTTATGTTACTGTGCTGCCTTATCTGTGCTCCCCTTTGTAAGTCAGTACTTTTAGAGGAGCTTCTACTTCTACTTCTATAGCAAAGTTACTTCATGAGAATTTAGAGATCCTGCTTATGCATCCAGGAAAGCAGTGGCAGATGGTCCATGTACTTGGATCCCTGTCGCCCTGTAGGAGACCAGTCCTGGCCATTTTGGGTATTAGGGGAGTAAATCAGAAAATGGAAGATCTGTCTGTTGCTCTGTCTCTGTAACTCAATTTACATACAGGAAATCATCTTGTCATGATTACAAGTAAACATACTCATAAAAATGTTCTAGGAGAGGTTCATCCACTGTAGCTTTTACAAGGTAACATATGAAGTATAAATGGCCAATGTCTTACTCTCCACCCTCCCCCTACACATTCAGTGCTTAGCACAATGATGTTGATATGGAAGACTCTGAGTTGTGTTTCTTGGCTGTTTAATTCTAACTTCTTTTGAAAAATAATTCAACTTTGAATGTCCACCTATATCTGTTATACATTTCTTTCCTGTTTCTAAGAAAAAGAGAGGTGATTACCTAAAATCATTCATGTAGGTAAAAATACCCCCTTTTGGAGAGCGAGTGGGAAAGGGGAGGGTTGCGGGTGGGAGGGAAGTTTGGGGGGGGGAAGCCATTGTAATCCATAAGCTGTACTTTGGAAATTTATATTCATTAAATAAAAAAGAAAGAAAAAATACCCCCTTTCTGTATCATATTTGACCTTTTATTTTCATGGGTAGAAGCTAATTTGATTGGTTTCAAACTTATCAACATTTGATGCCTCAATAAAGTCACAAGAATGTTGTTTTGATAAAACCAAAAGGTACAGAAATCTTGGGAGATTATCAAAGGTTTACTGTAACAGTATATTGGGTACATTGGATGAAACTGAAATGACTTTAGTGACATACATACTAGAAACAATAGGTTTATCTAGAATGGATACTGGAAAAGGCAGAAAGAACCAATCGATTGAGGATGTCTTCAGGTGAGAGAGACATGGGAGACATTTTAAAGAAATTCTATAGAGGCAAACTTTGTATAAGAATCAGAACCAAAGGTCCCCAATAATCCAGGATCCACCCAGTGATGATTAGAAAAAGGAAGCAGGAAGCTGAGTCAATAAACAGAGCATTCTTAATCCAAGAAGATATTTGCTCTCCAGTTAGAAGTTTCAGATACTAACAAACCCTCTGGGAGAGGGGAGAATGTTCTGGAAGGCAGATATTAAGTGAGCTAAAAAATTGTGTCATCTGACATTAACAATTTTCATTCAAGATTCACTATTCCACAAAATAATCAACTCAATCTATAAGTTTTATTGTATGGTTTTGCAACTCTGCTCATCCACAATAAAATGACACTTGTCATTAAGCAAATGAATTGGAGTGAATCTAATTAAATTTATTAGAATATTAGAAAAATTTGGGGCTTCCATTTGGTTTCTATAGAAGAACAATATGTACTTTTCAATTTTTTAACTTACCAGTTAAAATACAAAGAAATTGTATAGGATCAAAATGGACATCTTATGATTTGATTGTAGTTTTTAGCTCTTGTTTATACTCCTGTGGAACTGTGATCTTTATACTTTTGACTTCTTCAATATTATGGTTAGTGGTGCCTTAGCCCTACAATTATAGAGTGGACTGAAATTATGTTTTTGTGAAAGTTAAAGGAGAAAGAGTAAGGAAGGAGGGAGAATGATGGAGTAAAAAGAGGGAGGGAGGGAAGTATGGTTATCTTCTTAGAATTATACCTATGATGATCACTGATGTCATAAATAAGATTGTCAGTTGTTAATTCAACAACAGGAATCACTGTGCACTTGCTCCCCATGTAGGACCTCTGTCCTTAATGTGTTGTACTATGAGAATTAATGGTAAAACTAGTCTTCAAAGGGTTCCTTACACTTCGTGTGTCTGTGTGAGTGCAAACTGTTGAAATCTTTACTTAGTATAGAGTTGAACTTCTATATATAAAGATAATTTAAAATGAATCTTAATGAAGAATGGAATGGGAGAGGTAGGAGGTGGGATGGGTTGGGGGTGGGAAAGTGGGTATTGGGGGAAGAACCGCTATAATCCCAAAGTTGTACTTATGAAATTTATATTGACTAAATAAAAGCTTTCTATAAAAAGAATTATACCTATGAAAAACATGAAATATACTCTCTTCATATTAATAACAATTAAAAAGAAATAAAAATTAAAAATCATTTTAAGGACTCAATAGAATATGTGCCCAGAACTGACAAGTAAAGTTGCAGAGAATGGCTAATACAGCCTTATCAGTTTCATTTGTCATCCTAATCCCTTCCCCTATGGTCACATTACTTCAGTTCTACCACTTCTATTTCTTATATGAAATATATTTTAATGCATTTATTCTTAAACTAGAAATAATAGGCTTTTACTCTGTTTTTTAGAAGAGCATAATTGAGGAGCCATGTTGATCTATGTTTTACTTGGAATATTTAGTAATTTTGAAGTATATATGATCTTTTTTGTTTTGACTAAATTGAAACACCAGTAAAAACACAGGGTCTCTGTGATATTGTGGGGGTATACTTTATGGTGTAACGTATGATAGGCTTTTGTAAAGGTTTGAGGAGTGCTGGAGAAGAATGTGAATATTACTGAATGGTTCAAATGCTGTGTATTTTATGTGTATGTACACAGTACTTATGTGAATTTGTTTATTTGTTTTTTATTTGGTTCTAAGTTATTGTGCTTAAGGCTTATCAGTAGAGATGTGCAATAAAGTTTCCCATTATAGATTTACTTATTTCTTGCAGTAGCTTAGTTCTTAATTGATTTAAATATTTTCAGGTAACTTGGAGCATAAAGTTGAGATCCTATCTTCCTAGTGACGAAAAGTTTTGTCATTATGCATTGATTATTTTTCCCCAAAAATATTTGTCTTCCTTAAAGTCTGTTTTGTCTGATATAGTGATTGTGAGTTTCTTTTTAAAATATTTTCCTGAAATATATGTTCAGTCCTTTACTTCACTATTTTCACAACCATTTTTGTTTTCACTTTGTATTTTAATGGCTTTTTAAAAAACTGTTCAGTTTTGTCTAATGAACCCATTTGGGTGATTTTGAGAAAATTTTACCTACTTATATTTAGTATGATCATTGATATATTTCGATTTATTCCCACCTAATTAAGAATTTTAGTTTTCTTAGCCTGGGACCATTTTTCCTATTGTTATTTTAGCAATTATTTTGTTACTTAGTTTATGGGGTTTTTCTCCTTTCCTTTTTGGGGATGCATATTTGTTGTTTCTATTACCAGTCATTATCTTGGAACATTTACCATACAGATTTTTCTAAATAAAGTACAAGTTTAAATTATTTGTACTTCTTTCCTCAGGACTGTAGGGATTGTTAGAACACTTAAAATGTAATCACTGCTTTTCTGATTTGGAGTTGCTTTTATTCAGAATTTTAGTTCTTTTTTTCAACCCCTCAAATTAGCCATTAGGTTTATTATTTCAAACAGATGATGATGTAATTTGCATTTTATTTACTACTCACCATTCATTTTTGCCTCTCATTCTTCTGAAACCATGCCCTGCCTCTTAGGAAGATCTCTTGGTTTCATTTCACTGTCAATAATGACAGCTCATCTTTCTGGATAAGTGCAGGGCAGTAGTGACTGTGTTCAGTACTTCAAAGATAGTATTCAAGGCCCTCTGTTTTCTCTTTTTCATCTATTAGTGCAGTTATTCATTATTCAATCATCTTTTTCCCATGGAAGTTTTATAATCATATCTGTTTTCCATTAAGAAGTCATACCTTATACTGTGTATGTAGATTTGTTGTCACTCACTCTTCTTGGCACACATTGGACATACTGTTTCTTGCATTGGGCTAGAGGGATTGGAGAAGCAGAGTCATTATGCTTTCATGTAAAGTATCTCCTGCATGCTCCGAAGACGTGCGGTTTGATAGGTCTTCTCATTCTGTGCTCCATATCTCTTAATTTTAAAAATATTTCAACTTCAAATGGAAGAGGTGTCGCCGGGGCGACAACCCCAACTCCTCCAGCGCGGTCCCGCGGCTTCCGGCAGGGCCCCGGGGCTGCGGACCGGGGACGCCCAAGATGACGGCCGGCAGCGCGGAGGGGGCGCCGCTCGCGGTTCTGTCCGGTTCCGCCCAGACCCTGGCGCCACCGCAGCCGCCATAACTCCCCCCCGGCCCTGCCTCAGCCTCTGACCCCGGCGCCGCGGACCCGCGTCGTCCCCGCAGAGAAAGAGCACAAGCGCTACCACAGTCTGGGCAACATCATCCACGGGGGCAGGGGTGGCGGAGGGGACAAGCCCAGTGGCCCCGCGCCGCGCAGCCGCCTGGACCCTGCCAAGGTGCTAGGCACCACGCTGTGCCCTCGGATCCTCGAGGTGCTGCTGCTGGAGCCTTTGGTGTGCAAGAAGTTCGCTCAGGTGCGGCTCATGGTGCTGCTCTTCCTGGAGGACTGCATCATCACCGCCTGCCAGGAGGGCCTCCTCTGCACCTGGGCCTGGCCGGACAGGGCGGAGGGGACCCGTTTCCCCTTCTCCTCTCCACCTGCCACTTCCCCGTCATCTGTGTCAGAGCTCACCAGAGGCTTTACTGCATAGAAGCGCCAGCCGCCGGGACGGAAGCTAGCTGAGATGACATCTCCTCCCAACCAGGCAACTCCCCAAGTGGCACAGTGGTGTGAAGCTGTGGATGCTGGGGTCCCTGCACTGTGCCCCAGCCTCCTGGCCACAATCCTTCCCACTGACCCCACGGATTCCCACATTAACAAGACTAACCAGGACAAATAAAAAAGTCACATTCATTTCTTCAGCTATCCTCAGATTTCCTATGTCAATGATTCTCTCTTCAACCTAGAAAGATAAAGATCCAATGATCAAAGTGTTTGTGGATTCTTCACTGACTTCTGAAATACTGATATGATAAGGGTGTTCTCATCCCTCTAAATGCCTCTGAACTTTGTTTCTTAAATTTTTTTCTTCTTTTAAGTTTTATACTTTTATTGAAATGTACAGTTTCAATGGACCTTTGGCCACCAATGGAAATACACTAGCAGTAAAAAAACATTGGCAGTGGAATGTGACAACTGTCCCCTGGGGATTAAAGCAGAACACAGAGTGATAAGGAAGTAAGCAATCCAAGACCTAAGAGCAGTAGTCTGGCCAAAGATCCCCAAAAGGTAGGCTTCTGAGCTCCCTGAACAATGATAGCCCCCAGGTATTGAGAAGTAACTCAAGGGCTTGTGGATGTGGGGCAATCCAAGATACTGGTCCCACAGGAAAATCTCCCTCATGCCTAATCAACTCTACTTTGGTAAAACTGGGCTTATCTGACAGGACAGTCTGAGGGAGGAAACATACGTGCTAACAGTAAGAGACCAGTGAACACTTAGTACTGCCTTCATGGCACAGAAAGAAAAGCCAGAGCCAGGGTCCAGCTGGCCAGACACTTAACCCCACTGTAATGACTGGAGTTCTTGCTCCCGTTGCCAGACTGTGTCACTCAACTTCTCAGGTCTGTCAGGTTTTCAACTTCCACTTATCTCCTAAGCCAGGTCCCTGTCTGTGTGGCCTCAACCTAGGTTCCCACTATTTGGTGACTATGACACAAGACCCCTACCCTTCTCTCAGTGATGCATCAAGCAAAGGAGAATCTCTGAGAGGGCAGGAAAATAAGAGAGGCCCACTTGTTTCTCCCACTCTAATGAGCTAGAAGAGACCCCTGCAGCACTCCACTCTACAGATGATCTGGGTCATAGCATCTGAGAAGCTATCTTGGTGACAGTCCTTGAAGCCAAGCTGAAGAACTATACAGTGGTGGCGTTCTTCCAGAAGGCCTCAGCCAGCACCTTCTGGTGGGTGCACACCTGAATGGAACCATCAAGATTAATGGTGGGATTTGCAGGCAACAGAGGGAGACCAGGTGCTGAGCGAACTTGGGGTTCAGGCTGTAGCCCATTTGAGACAAATCTGTGCAGCTTGATGGAGCCTGAGTGGTCTGGTGATACTATGGAAATATGTTCTTCCAGTGCTGAATGAATTTCCCAAAGGTTGAGAAATCAGAGACATTGATGTGGCCTGACTTGGTCTTGTCAAACATGTTTATCATCATGAAGCATATCTTGTCATTGAACAAGGAACAATTGACAGAGCCTGCTTTAGCTCCTTGGTGGGAATATAACTGGTATGATCTGAGTCCAAAACTGGAACATGAGTAGTCATCAGGATCCACACCAGAAGAGGTGCCAGCCTGTCCATAAGGCCTAGGCTGATGAATACCATAGGCATTTAGGTGTGGTGGATGAATGGAGCTTCTGGTGCTGCATCATTTTATGGTCCTCCTGGAGTAGGAGCCTCCGCAGGGTTGGAGTGTCCATAGCCCCTCCACCATCTTTAGTACATAAGGACATTCCACTTTTAGTAGAATTTTTTGGATTTTGTATTTATAGAATCATCATTTTTTTTAAAAAAGGGATAATCTGACACCCTCCTTTTCAATATGTAGCCCTCTGATTTATTTTATTGCCTAATGGCTCTGGCTAAAACTTCCAGGACAATACTGAATAGCAGTGGTGAATGTAGGCATCTTGTTGGTTATGGATATTAAGGAGAATGCTTTCCACTTTTCTCAGTTCAATAAAATGTAGGCCATAGGTTTGCCATAAAATGCCTTAGTTATGTTGAGGTATGTTCTTTCTGTACCCAATTTGCTTAATTTTTCAACATGAAATTATGTTGTATTTAATCGAATGCTTTTCTCTATTGAGATAATCTCATGGTTTTTGTTTTTCAGTTTGTTTATGTGATGAATCACATTTATTGATTTGTGAATGCTAAACCCTCCCTGCATATCAGAGGAAAATCCCACATGGTCCAGGTGAATGATCTTTCTGATGTGTTGTTGGATTTGATTAGCTAATATTTTGTTGAAGATTTTGGCATCTATGTTCATTAGAGATATTGGTCTATGGTAAACTTTCTGTTGTATCTCTTTCATGTTTAGGAATTAAGGTAATGCAGGCTTCACAGAAAGAGCTTGGGAGGATTCTCTCCCTTTTTATTGTTTCCCTCCCTTTTAACTGTTTAGAATAGCTTGAGAAAAATTGGAATTAATTATTTTTAAATGTCTTATAGGAATGCTTATTGAGCCATGTCATTTTACACATCCAGAGTAACCTTGAATGCAAATGACCTCAACTGTAAAGTTCAAAGACAGACTAGGTGAATGGATTAAAAAACAAGACCCATTTACTTAGTCCCTAAAAGAAACATATCTCACCAGCAAAGAACCCACACACTGGAAGTAAAGGATGGAAAAAGATATTTCATGCTAATGGATAGTAAAAAAAGACAGGTGGTGCCATGCTCATATCAAACAAAATATATTTTAACACAAAAACTCTTAGAAGAGATGGAGAAGGGCACTATGTAAAATGATTAAGGGATCAATTCAAATAAAGATGTGACTATAATAAATGTAAATAGTTTTATATATAATTATAATTCTATAAAATATATGTAAATATAACATGTAATTTATATATACATATAATATAAATTTACACTTTATTATAAAATTATTGTACATGTATTAATGTATTTATAACAATAAATAAATGTATTTATAACAAGAAATGTATAAACAAATAATAAAAAGTGCTTCTACCTAAAGAAATGTTAATGGATCTAAGGGAGACATATTCTCCAATACAACAGTAACAGGGGACTTCAACATCCCACTTTCAATAATGGACAGATCAACTAGACAGAAAAATCAACAATGAAACAAGAGAGCTATTCGGCACTCTTAGCAAAATGGACCTAACTGATATCTACTGAATTTTTATCTCACAGTTTAGAATGCACATTCTTCTCAAGAGTGCATAGAACTTTTTCTAGGATAGACCATAGGCTAGGCCACAAAGCAAGTTTCTGAACATTCAAAAAAATGGAAATCATATCAGGCATCTTCTCTAACAACAATGGAAGGAAGCTGGAAATTAACAACTCAATAATCTGTAGATGACATGAAAACACATTGAGACTGAACAACATACTTCTGAATGAACACTGAGTCATAAAAGATCAGAATAGAAATAAATTCTGGAAATGAATGAGGACATCAATACATCATATCAAAATCTGTGGGATACAACAAAAGGAGTGTTAAGAGGAAAGTTTATAGCAATTGGTGTCTACCTAAAGAAATTGGAAAGTCATCAAATAAATGAACTATCAATTCATCTAGAGGACCTAGATAAACAAACCAAGCCCAAAATAAGTAGCAGAAAAGAAATAATTAAAATTAGAGAATAAACCAAATTGAAACAAAAATAATACAAACAATTATTGAAATGAAGAACTGGCTTTTTGAATAAAAATAACAAAGTTGATACACCGTTGGCCCAAGTAACCAATAAAAAATAGGGGGAAGATCCAAATCAATAAAATCAGAGATGAAAAAGGAAATGTAACAACAGATACCACAGAAACCAAAAGAATCATCAGGAATTACTATACAGAGCTGTATGCCATCAAATTGGGAAACCTGGAAGAAATGGATAGATTCCTGAACACAGTCTACCAAAATTGAATCATGAAGCCAAAGAATACCTAAACAGACTGATAACCAATATGGAGATTGAATCTTATTTTGCTTAACATAATGTCCTCCCAGACACATCCTCATTGTTGAAAATGTCATTTTATCTTTTTTCATGGATGAATAATATTACACTATGTATATGTACCATAATTGCCTTTGTTTATTAGCCAGTTGATGAATGTGTAGATGGTTTCGATTTCGTGGCTATTGTGAGTGTTCTGCAATAAATGGGAATTTAGATGTCTCTTGAACATAGTGTTTTTATTTACTTTGGAGATCTATCTATCCATCCATTCATTAGTGGTATTACTAGATCCTATGACAGTTCTACTTTCAATTTTTGAGTAACCCCATATTGTTTTCCATATAGTAACTTGTGTTTGGAGTAACAATGTGTAAGGACTCCTTTTTCTCTATATTCTTAGTAGCATTTGTTTTTGTCTGTCTTTTTTATAACAGCCAACCTAACTGCAATGGTGTAACATCTCACTGTGTTTTGATTTGCATTTATCTGATGATTAGTGATGCCAAAGTTGCTCTCATACACATACTGGACATTTGTCTTTTGTGAAAAACGTTTATCTAGGTCTATGGATCTCTTTAAATGGTCACCATTATTATCTTCCCTTATATAGTCTAGATCCCCACCCCTTATCAAATATACAGTTTGTAAATACATTCTGCCATTCGGTAGGTCACCTCATCATTCAGGCATTATTTCTTTGTTGTACAGAAGCTTCCTAATTTAATGAAATCCCATTTATACATGGTTTTCTTTTGCTTCTTGTATTTTTGGATCTTATCCAAAAAAATCTTGCCCATTCCATTGTCCTGAAGCATTTGCATTCTTTTCTTGAGGAATTTCAGAGTTTCAGGTTGCACAGTCAATTATTTAATACATTCTGAGTCAATTTTGTATATTGAGAGATGGAGGTCTAGTTTCATTGTTCTGCAGTGGATCTTCAGTTTTTCTAGTGCCATTTAATGAGACCGTGATTTCTCCAATTCATGCTCTTAGCACCTTTGTCAAAGGTCGACTAGCTGTCTATAGATGTATGAGTTTACCTCTAGGGCTTTTGTTCTGTTCTGTTTGTGTATATGGATGTGTCTGTTTTTATGCCCATATCATGTTGATTTGATCACTATAGCTTGGTAGTATGCTCTGAAGCCAAACAGTATATCACTGTACTTACCCCTATTTATTAGGTTATCATGCTTCTTGTGATGGCCAATTTTTCTCTCTTAATCCAACACTGAACTGCAAGTTAAGTGTTCTCTTTTATTGTCATGGTGAATGTGGAGGCAGTTTCCTGGAGATGCATTGAGAAAACATCATGTGTGTCAATGCAGTGTGTGTGGCAGGGTCTCCCTAGAGACTGAAATTAAGGTCTGTACACATTTTATGTAAACCCTGTCAGATAAAGATCCTCAAAGAAAGACAGTGGTCATAGAGTGTGATCTGAACATAACTAACTTTTCCTCCCAGAAAATAAGCTGTTATGTTTTTCAATCACTGAGAGTTTGAGGTGATTATTCCTATTATTCCTGAATATTCCTGTTAGCAAGGGGACAGTCATTATTCTTCCTACTGGACAAGTGAGGCTACACTGTTAGGTTAAATTACTCCTTCAAGGCTTGTATGCACCATGACAATGACACTTGATGTTCTCATTAAACCTAAATTTCAAGCTATATATTTTGTCCCTCCTCATTGCGGTTGGTATTGCTACTTCAAAGGAGATGCCCTGAGGATATTGATAAGGCATTGGTAAGAAGATAGCACCTACACAGACAAGCGTTGGTGATCTATGTATTAAATATTAACAAGTTGTGAATAACAATCTTCACCTAGGATTTAACTATCTGAATTTTACTTGGAATTGTTCAACCAATAGAGATGTATTAACCCAAATATTATCCTAATTAAGAAAAAATTAATTTGGGCAAAATAGTAAAAGATCATTTTTATATCAAAAAGGGCATTGTATGTCATACTTCAAGTGTTAATAAATATTTGGATAATGATATCAATGTTCTTTATTTTTTGTCCTTGTTGACTGTGCATTTGGTCTCTTGGATTTTTCAGATGTTTTTGTTCTACATTCTTCATGATTCCGATTTTCAACATGATAAACATATAGGAGATTTAGTGGCCCCATATAAGCTCAGGATTACTCCAAATAAATAAAATTTCTATACATTTCAGAGAAATAAATTAATGCTGATTTCCACCCAGTTTATCATTGTTTACCCTATACAGAAATTCTAGTGTGCTGCTTCTACGTGTTCTTAAACTTGAATTCCACAGATGCAGTCCTTTCAAATTTTAAAAGATATTTTCATACTCTTTCCATTCTATTTTCCATGGGTGTCCTTATTTTTGCTAGATATTTGTGCAACTTGCGTTTTATTTATTTTTTATATTTTTTAACTTTTATTTAATGAATATAAATTTTACAATGGCTTCCC
The DNA here is from genome assembly GCF_033115175.1 of Lepus europaeus. Classification (NCBI taxonomy): domain Eukaryota; kingdom Metazoa; phylum Chordata; class Mammalia; order Lagomorpha; family Leporidae; genus Lepus; species Lepus europaeus. The sequence continues at coordinate 68,678,546 of NC_084844.1, forward strand.
CCCATAACTTCCCTCTTACCCACAACCCTCCCCTTTCCTGCTCCCTCTCCCCTTCCATTCACATCAAGATTCATTTTCAATTCCCTTTATATACAGAGGATCAGTTTAGTATATATTAAGCAAAGATTTCAACAGTTTGCACCCACACAGAAACACAGTGAAAAATACTGTTTGAGTACTAGTTATAGCATTAAATCACAATGTACAACACATTAAGGACAGAGATCCTACATGAGGAGTAAGTGCACAGTGACTCCTGTTGTTGACTTAACAAATTGACAATCTTGTTTATGGCATCAGTAATCACCCCAGGCTCTTGTCATGAGTTGCCAAGGCTATGGAAGCCTTTTGAGTGTGCTGACTCCGATCTTATTTAGACAAGGTCATAGTCAAAGTGGAAGTTCTCTCCTCCCTTCAGAGAAAGGTACCTCCTTCTTTGATGGCCCATTCTTGGTTAATTCTCTGCCTGTGGTGCTGGCATCCCATATGCATGCTGGGTTCAATCCCGGTTGCTCCTCTTCCAGTCCAGCTCTCTGCTGTGGCCTTGGAAGGCAGTGGAGGATGGCCCAAGTGCTTGGGCCACTGCACCCACATGGGAGACCAGGAGGAATCACCTGGATCCTGGCTTTGGATTGGTGGAGCACTGGCCATGGCAGCCATTTGGGGAGTGAATCAATGGAAGGAAGGCCATTCTTTCTGTCTCTTTCTCTCTCACTGTCTACAACTCTACCTCTCAAATAAAAAAAATCACACAAGACCAATCTATTTGCTGTCTCTAAGAAAAACAACTCACCAACAAAGATTCAAACTGAAAGGGAAAGGATGGGTAAAGATATTCCGCTCTAACAGAAAGCAATAGAGCAGGATTAGCCATCAAAACATCAGACAAAATAGATTTTCACAAAAAAATGGTTAAAAGAAACAACCAACTGCAGTACATAGTGATTAAAGGATCAATTCAGCAGAAAGATGTGACTGGAGTAAATATATCATGCATTCAGTGCCAGGGTGCCAACCTAAATGTTAATGGACCTAAAGGGAGATGTGGACTCAAACACAATAATAATGTGGGACTGCAGCACCCTACTTGCATCAGTAGAGAAGAATTAGGCAAAAATATCAACAAATAAATAGAGCTACTCTACTCTGTGGACCAAATGGACATAAATGATATCTACAAAACCTTTCATCCTATAGTTATGGAATACAGATTCTCTTCATCTGTGCATTTAACTTAGCCTAGGCAAAAACATATCCTATCCCATAAACCAAATCTAAGAAAATTACAAGAAAATTTAAATCATACCATGTATCATTTCTGAGCACAACAGAATGAAGCTGGGAAGTAACTAAAGAATCTATAGATAATGTGCAACATGGATAGACTGAATAACACACTCCTGAATGAACAATGATTGATAGAAGAAATAAAAAATCTGTAAACAAATTAAGATGACAACATAATATAGCAAACATTATGGGATATAGCAGAAATAGTGTTAAGATAGAAGTTTATTGCAATTAGTGTCTACATCAAGATACTGGAGAAACACAAAATAAATGAGCTATCAGTGCATCTCAAGGACCAAGGAACACAGCAAAATAAACTCCAAATGAGTAATAGGAAACAAGTAATTAAAATTACAGAACAAACAAAATTGAAACCAAATAAATGTAAATGGTTAGTGAAATAAACAGCTTGTAATTTGAAAAAGTAAGCAAAATTGGTGAATTATTGGCACACTAGTAAAAAAAAAAGGTGAAGAAGTCCCAAATATATAAAATTGGAGTTTAAAAAGGAGATGTAACAATAGATACCACAGAATTAAAAAGAATCACCAAGAATGAATACAAACAGCTATATGCCAACAAATAAGAAAATATAGAATGGATAGATTTCTGAATACATATAATCTACCAAAATTAAGGCACAACAACATTGAAAACCTAAACACAAATAAACAAGACGCAGATTGAATCAGTAATAAAGGACCTCCCAACAAAAAAGTAGGACCAGATGGTTTAACTACTGAATTTTAAAAGACTTTGAAGAATTAATTCCCATTGTGCTGATACTATTTAAAAAAAAGAAAGAGAGGGAATCCTCAATATCTCCTTCTATGAGGCCAGCATCAACTTACTTTCATAATCAGAAAAAGGCACAACAAAGAAATATAACTATATACCAATATCACTGATGAACGTAGAAGCATAAATTCTCAACAAAATACTAGCTAATTTAATCTGATAGCACATCACGAAGATCATTCATCTGGACCAAGTGGGATGGCTAAACATTCTCATATCAATAAATGTGATATGTCACATTTACAAAGAACGAAAACCATATGATTATCTCAGTAGATACAGAGAAAGTAGTTGATAAAATACAACATCCTGGGGCCAGCACAATGGTGTAGTAGGTTAAACCTCAACCTGTGGTGCCAGCATTCTGTATGGGTGCCAGTTTGATCCCAGCTGATCCACATCTGACCCAGCTATCTGCTACTACACCTTGGAAAACAAAAGAAGAAGGCCCAAGTGTCTGGGCCCCTGCACTCACATGGGAGATCTGGAAGAAAATCCTGTCTCCTCACTTTCTATTGGCTCAGCTCTGACCAAAGCAGCCATTTTTGGAGTTTAGTGGTAGATGGAAGAACTCTCTCTCTCTCCCCCCTCTCTGTTTGTAAATATGCCTATCAAATAAAATATTTTATTAAAAAATCCTCTCATGATGAAAACATTAAGCAAATTGGGTAGGGAAAAACATTCTTCAAAACAATCAAGACAATAATAGCAAACTCACAGCCAGCGTCATACTGAATGTGGAGATGTTGAAAGCATTTACACTAAGATGCAGAACCAAAGATACTCACTTTCACCACTGCCATTCAAAATACTCTCAGAAATGTTAGCCATAGCCATTAGGAAAAAAAATCAAAGGGATACAAACTGAAAAGTGGGAAGTCAAATTATCACATGTTTGCATACAGCATGCATCTATGTATAGGGGAACCAAAATACTCCAATAAGAGACTACTGGAACCCATTAGAGTTTGGTGAAGTTGAAGGATATAAAATCAACACAGAAAAACCAATAGCATTTCTATACAGACACAATGCCATGATTGAGAAAGAACTTGTTTTTTTGTTGTTTTTGTTTTTTAAGATTTATTTATTTATTTGAAAGTCAGAGTTACACAGAGAGAGGAGAGGCAGAGAGAGAGAGAGAGAGGTCTTCCGTATGATGGTTCACTCCCCTGATGGCCACAACAGCTGGAGCTGTGCCAATCCAAAGCCAGGAACCAGGAGCTTCCTCTGGGTCTCCCACATGGGTGCGGGGACCCAAGGACCTGGGCCATCTTCTACTGCTTTCCCAGGCCATAGCAGAGAGCTAGATTGGAAGTGGAGCAGCCGAGTCTCAAACCAGCGCCCATATGGGATGCCAGCACTTCAGGCCAAGGTGTTAACCCACTGCACCACAGCACTGGCCCCGAGAAAGAACTTGTAAGATAAATTCCAATCACAATAGCTATAAAGCACTTAAAACAACTTGAAATAAATTTAACTATGCAGGTGAAAGGTGTCTATGAAAAAAATTATGAAGCATGAAAGAAAGAAAAAAGTAGAATAAAAAATGGAAAAATCTTCTATATTCTTGGATTGGAAAAACTAATATCAGCACATATATACAATGAACTAATCTTTCACAAATGAGCTAAAATAAATTCTCAGAGAATGGGCAGTGTCTTCAACGAATGAAGCTGGGAAAATTAGGTCTATACATACAGAAACATGACACAAGATCCCTACCTTACACTTTAAACAATAATCAACCCAAAATGGAACAAAGATCTAAATCTATGACATGATAAAATCAAATCATGAGAGGTAAATAAATGTTGGTGAAACTCTGCAAGACATCAGCATAGTCAAAGATTTCTTGGAAAAGAACCCAGACACACAGGCAATAAAAGCAAAAAGTAGACAAATGGGATTACATTAAGCCAAGAAGTTTCCAAACTGCAAAGGAAACACTTAAGTAAGTGAAGAGGCAATCAACAGAACGGGAAAAATTATTTGTGAATTATATGTGAATGAAGGAATATTATTGAGAATTTATTAAGAGCTCAAGAAACTTAGCAATAAAGTAAACAATTCAGTTAAAAAATGGTCATAGGACATGAACAGGAATTTTTCAAAAGATGGAATTCAGGTGGCCAACAATGAAAAAATGCTGGGATCAATAGCCATCTGGGAAATGCAAATAAAAACCACAATGAGGGGCTGGCGCTATGGCACAGGGGATTAAAGCCATGGCCTGAAGCGTCAGCATCCCATGTGGGCACTGGTCCAGAACTGGCTGCTCCACTTCCAATCCCGCTCTCTGCTATGGCCTGGGAAAGCAGTGGAAGATAGCCCAATTCCTTGGGCCCCTGCACCCACATGGGAGACCAGGAAGAAGCTCCTGGCTCCTGGCTTCAGATCGGTATAGCTCTGGCTGTTGCAGCCAGTTGGGGAATTAACCATCAAATAGAGGGCCTCTCTTTCTCTCTCTCTCTCTCTCTCCCTCTGCCTCTCCTCTCTGTGTAACTCTGACTTGCAAATAAATAAACAAAATCTTTAAAAAATACCCACAATGAGAGGTTGGTGCTGTGGTGTAACATGTAAAGCCACTGTATGCACTGTTAGCATCCCTGTGGATGCCGGTTTGGGTCCTGGATGCTCCACTTCTGATCCAGATCTCTGCTAATGCAACTGGAAAAGCAACAGAAAATCACCAAAGTCCTGGACTTCTCCACCATGTGGGAGGTCCAGATGAAGCTCTTAGCCTCTGCCATTGGCCTGGCGAAGCCCTGATCATTGAAGCTATTTGGGGAGTGAACCACTGGATGGAAGATTCTCTCTCTGCCTCTGCCTCTCCTTCTATGTAATTCTTTCAATTAAATAAATAAATCTTAAAAAATAACCATAATAGTATGTTACCTCATCCCAGTTATAACAGCTATAAACCAATATTTAAAAAATAAATTTTGGCTAGGATGTGTGGCAAAGGGTACTCTAATACACCATCAATGGGAATGTAAACTAGTACAACCTAGTCTGGAGATTTCTCAAAAATCTGACAATTTATCTACTACATGACCCAGACATCCCACTCCTGGGATTTTCACTAAAGGAAATGAAATCAGCATATGAAAATGTTATATTTATCTCCATGTCTATTGCAGCTCAGTTCAAAATAGCTAAAATGTTGAATTGACACAGATGTCAGTAGTCTGTTGACTGGATAAAGGAAATGTGCCACATACACACACACACACACACACAGAGTATGGAATACTACTCAGTCATAAAAATAATGAAATCCTGTCTCTTGCAATAAAATGAATGGAACTGGAAACCATTATATTTAGTGAAATAAATCAGTCTCCAAATAGACAGATATCCTGTATTTTTGCTGATGTATGGTAACTAATATACAGAGTACAAAAATGTAATATAAATGAATGAAATTGGCATTTTGAGATCTGATTTTTTATAGTCCTTTTCTATACTCTTAAACAGTGGTATTTCCAACTGAGTATTTGTTGAATTCTTTACTTAGTGGAGGGTTAAGCTTGGGATTATAGCATAAACTGAAAGTATGTTGTGGTGAAATTTGAAAGAAAAAATAAAAAGGAGGAATGAGGGAGGTTGGAAATATGGGTAGGAGAGAGGGCAGAATGGGAAGTATCACTCAGCTCCTAAATCTGTATTTATGAAATACATAAATTTGCTCACCTTATAGAAGTAAAATATTTTTAAAAATAAAAATAAATTGAACGGAAATAGAGAACGATTGAATTTTCAATAGTATCAAAAGGAATAAAGTACTTAGGAATAAAATTAATCAAGGAAATAAAATATCTAAACACTGAAACTTACAAATAAATGATCATGAAACAAATGGAAATAGGGGCCAGCGCTATGGTACAGCAGGTTAAGCCCTGGCCTGCAGCACTGGCATCCCATATGGGTGCTGGTTCTAGTCCCATCTGCTCCACTTCCAACCCAGCTCTCTGCTGTGGCCTGGGAAGGCAGTGGAAGATGACTCAAGTCCTTGGGCCTCTACACCCATGGGGGAGACCTGGAAGAAGCATCTGGCTCCTGGCTTCAGATGGGCATATCTCTGGCCATTGTGGCCATCTAGAGAGTGAACCAGTGCATGGAAAATCTCACTCTCTGTCTCTAACTCTCTCTGTAACTTTCAAATAAAAAGAAAAACCTTTTTAAAAAACCAATGAATAGGCTGGAGCCATGGCTCACTAAGCTAATCCTCCACCTGTGGCACTGGCACATCAGGTTCTAGTCCCAGTTGGGGTGCCGGATTTTGTCCCAGTTGCTCCTCTTCCAGTCCAGCTCTCTACTGTGGCTCAGGAATGCATTGGAAGATGGCCCAAGTTCTTGAGCCTTGCACCTGCATGGGAGACCAGAAGGAGGCACCTGGCTCCTGGCTTTGGATTGGCACAGCGCCAGCCATGGTGGCCACTTGGGGGGTGAACCAATGGAGAAGGTAGACCTTTTTCTCTGTCTCTCTCTTTCACTAACTCTGCCTGTCAAAAAAAATGAATGGAAATATGTCCTGAGTCATATTTATGTATGTATGTAAGCATATATACATATATATATATATATATATATATATATATATATGAAGTTCAGAAGATTGTAAGTGACCTATAGATTCAAATGTTTCTTTATAACACCATAATAGTTACCTTTTTAAATGTGTAGAGAAAATTCATATGGAATCTCAAAGGATCCAAATACTCAAAATATTCTTGAAAATAATATCAAAACTGGAGGATTCACATTTCCTTAGTTCAGAAGGAAAAGTAACCAAAAAGTGTCATATTAGTATGAAGACAAATCCTTAGACCAAAGGAGTGGAACAGAGAGGCTGGGAATGGGCACTTGGTCTCTCAGTTGAGATTCTGGTTATGATGCAGACAACCCATTTGACGTGCATTACTTGAATTCTCTACTCTGGCTCCTGACCCCAGCTTTCTGTCAATACAGAGTATGGGAGGCAGTGTTGATGGGACAAGTAGCTGGTGTCCCTGAAACCTACAAGGAGGTAAGGACTGTGTTTTGGCCTCTGACTTCTGGCTCCAGTTCCAGTTGCAGGCCAGACGTGGTCATTGCAGACATTTGGCGAGTGAACCAGTAGATAGCAGCTCACTCACTCGATTTTTTTCTCTCCTTCTCTCAAGTTAAAAAAAATAGTAATATTAAGGTTAAATGAATAATAAAATAAGCTATACTAATAAAAGAATATCAAGATTTGATAATTTCACTGATATAGAAAAACTGACTAAATTCAGCTTGTGATTAAAATGCTAAACTACAGGTAGAGCCAAGATGGCGGAAGAGTGAGGGCGTGCACCAACAGTTCTGGAAAAGAAAGTTTAACAAAAGTGGAGTTACTGTACCCTCAGGAAGAGACTCAGAAAAAAACTGCAGAGGAAACTCTTCCAGATCTAGTGGATGTAACACGGAGGACCTACGGGGAGAGCAAGGTGGCCCACTGCCACGCCGAGCTGCGCCTAGCCGTGCCAAGCCGTGCTGTGGACACAGGAGCCACGAGAGTGGGGAAAACAGTGAGCCCAGCCACAGAAGCCCAGCTGCAGAATTTGAGCCTCGGTGCTGAAAGGAAAGAAAGAGACTCAGAAAAAAAAAAAAACAAACTGCAGAGGAAACTCTTCTGGATCTAGTGGATGTGACACACAAGACCTACAGAAAGAGCAAGGTGGCCCACTGCCACGCTGCACTGCGCTGCAGGACCAGAGCCGCGAGTGAGGAGCTGCAGGAGTGGGGAACACAGCCAGCCCAGCCAAAGAAGCCCAGCCACAGAATTTGAGCACTGGCGCTGGAAGGAGAGGTAACCCCAGACATTGGCCGGGAAGGTTAGAGCATGGTCTGAAGTCACACGGGCGGAAAGTGTACCAGGCTGACTGGAGGAGAGAAAAAAAAAGTGAATGAACCGGCAGGGTCACTAGCCTCTCTTGCCACTCACCTTACAAAGAGCAGGCACCATTTTACATATGTAAAACAAACTCCATAACCTAGGAAAGCTGCTGAGCTGTGTGGAATTTCTTCCCAACTGAGATTAAAAAAGAGAGAGAGAGAGAGAGAGAGCAAGAGAGCAAGCCAGAGTACAATCTGGGTGAGTCACTTTGGGCGCACTCTTAACCCTGAAGAACCAAATAGAGCTATTTGGCCACACCCAGCAAAGCCTCTAAGGATCCATCAAAAGCAGGCAGTCCACATACTATAGAGTCATAGTATAATGAGATAAAACACCACAGCAAAGGAAACAAAGAACACCTCCAAGATGCCAAACAAACATAGAAACCAAGGTAAAAAGAGCAAGGAAGACACTATGATGCTCCCAAATGAAAAAGACACCCCAATTCAAGATTATGAAGATGATGAGATAGAAGAAATGCAAGAAGCAGATCTCAAAAAATTGGTAAGATCATTAAGATGCTTTCAAAAACAAATTCTTGAACTACAGAAATCCTTGATGGACAAGATAGAAAATCTCTCTCGTGAAAATGAAATATTAAGGAGGAATCAAAATGAAATGAAACAACTAGTAGAACAAGAAACTGTGATAGTGACGAGAAATCATAATGAAATGAAGAATTCAATAGATCAAATGACAAACACATTAGAGAGCCTTAAAAACAGAATGGGTGAAGCAGAAGAGAGAATATCAGAATTAGAAGACAGAGAACAGGAAACGAAACAGGCAAACCAAAAAAAAGAAGAGGAAATTAGAAATCTAAAAAATATTGTTGGGGATCTACAGGATACTATTAAAAAACTGAACATTCGGGTCCTAGGAGTTCCTGAAGGCATGGAGAGGGAGAAAGGATTAGAAAGCCTTTTTAGTGAAATACTAGCAGAAAATTACCCAGGTTTGGAGAAGGACAGAGACATCTTAGTACAGGAAGCTCATAGAACCCCTAATAAACATGACCAAAAGAGATCCTCACCACGACACATTGTAATTAAACTCACCACAGTGAAACATAAAGAAAAGATCTTCAAATGTGCAAGAGAGAAACATCAGACCACTCTCAGAGGATCCCCAATTAGACTCACAGCTGACTTCTCTTCAGAAACCCTACAAACGAGGAGGGAATGGCAAGATATAGCCCAGGTACTAAGAGAGAAAAACTGCCAGCCAAGAATATTATATCCTGAAAAGCTCTCATTTGTGAATGAAGGTGAAAGAAAGATATTTCACAGCAAACAGAAACTGAAAGAATTCATCACCACTCGTCCAGCCCTGCAAAAGATGCTTAAAGATATGTTACACACAGAAACACAGAAACACGGTCATCAATATTAAAGAAGGTAAAGGAAGGAAACCTCACAGCAAAAGATAACAGGAAACCTAAAAATGATAGGGGCAAAGTTACTACTTATCTACATTCACATTAAATGTTAATGGCTTGAACTGTCAAGTTAAAAGACACTGATTGGCTGATTGGGTTAAGGAACAAAACCCATCTTTTTGCTGCTTACAAGAAACATATCTTTCTAACAAAGATGCACACAGGCTGAAAGTGCAAGGCTGGAAAAAGATACACCATGCCAACAGAAATGAAAAAAGAGCGGGCATAGCCATCTTAATATCAGATAACATAAATTTCACCACAAAAACTATTAGGAGAGACAAAGAGGGGCACTATATAATGATTAAGGGATCCATTCAACAGGAAGATATAACGATTATCAATGTATATGCACCTAATCACAGGGCACCAGCTTATTTAAAAGACTTGTTAAGGGACTTAAAGGGAGACTTAGACCCCAATACAATAATACAATAGTACTGGGGGACTTCAATACTCCACTCTCAGAGATAGACAGATCAACAAGACAGAAGATCAACAAGGAGACAGTAGATTTAAATAACACTATAGCCCAAATGGACCTAACAGATATCTACAGAACTTTTCATCCTACACATAAAGCATTTACATTCTTCTCAGCAGTACATGGAACCTTCTCTAGGATTGACCACATACTAGGCCATAAAGCAAGTCTCAGCAAATTCAAAAGAATTAGAATCATACCATGCAGCTTCTCAGACCATAAAGGAATGAAGTTGGAAATTAGCAACTTGGGAATCCCTAGAGCACGTGCAAACACATGGAGACTGAATAACATGCTCTTGAATGAACAATGGGTCATAGAAGAAATTAAAAGAGAAATCAAAAATTTTCTGGAAGTAAATGAGGATAACAGCACAACATACCAAAACCTGTGGGATACAGCAAAAGCAATGTTAAGAGGAAAGTTTATATCAATAGGTGCCTACATCAAGAAATTGGAAAGGCACCAAATAGATGAACTTTCAAATCATCTCAAGGATCTAGAAAATCTGCAGCAAACCAGACCCAAAGCTAGTAGGAGAAGAGAAATAATTAAAATTAGAGAAGAAACCAATAGGATTGAATCCAAAAAAATTACAAAAAAATGAGCCAAACAAGGAGCTGGATTTTTGAAAAAATAAATAAAATTGACACACCATTGGCCCAACTAACTAAAAAAAGAAGAGAAAAGACCCAAATCAATATAATCAGAGATGAAAAAGGAACCGTAACAACAGACACCACAGAAATAAAAAGAATCATCAGAAATTACTACAAGGGCTTGTATGCCAGCAAACAGGGAAATCTATCAGAAAAGGATAGCTTCTTGGACACATACAACCTACCTAAATTGAACCAGGAAGACATAGAAAACCTAAACAGAGCCATAACTGAGACAGAAATTGAAACAGTAATAAAGGCCCTCCCAACAAAGAAAAGCCCAGGACCAGATGGATTCACTGCTGAGTTCTACCAGACATTTAAAGAAGAATTAACCCCAATTCTCCTCAAACTTCAGGGCAATCGAAAAAGAGGGAATCCTCCCAAATTCTTTCTATGATGCCAGCATCACCTTATTTCCTAAGCCAGAAAAAGATGCAGCATTGAAAGAGAATTACAGACCAATACCCTGATGAACATAGATGCAAAAATCCTCAATAAAATTCTGGGCAAGAGAATGCAACATCACATTAGAAAGATCATCCACCCAGACCAAGTGGGATTTATCCCTGGTATGCAGGGATGGTTCAATGTTCGCAAAATAATCAACGTGATACACCACATTAAGACTTCAGAAGAAAAACCATATGATTCTCTCAATAGAAGCAGAGAAAGCATTTGATAAAATACAACACCTTTTCATGATGAAAACTCTAAGCAAACTGGGTATAGAAGGAACATTCCTCAATACAATCAAAGCAATTTATGAAAAACCCATGGTCAGTATCCTATTGAACGGGGAAAAGTTAGAAGCATTTCTACTGAGATCTGGTACCAGGCAGGGATGCCCACTCTCACCACTGCTCTTCAATATAGTTCTGGAAGTCTTAGCCAGAGCTATTAGGCAAGAAAAAGAAATTAAAGGGATACAAATTGGGAAGGAAGAACTCAAACTATCCCTCTTGCAGATGATATGATTCTTTACTTAGGGGACCCAAAGAACTCTACTAAGAGACTACTGGAACTCATTGAAGAGTCTGGCAAAGTAGCAGGATATAAAATCAATGCACAAAAATCAACAGCATTTGTATACACAGGCAACACCACGGCTGAGGAAGAACTTCTAAGATCAATCCCATTCACAATAGCTACAAAAACAATCAAATACCTTGGAATAAACTTAACAAAGGACATTAAAAATCTCTACAATGAAAATTACAAAACCTTAAAGAAAGAAATAGAAGAGGATACCAAAAAATGGGGAAATCTTCCATGCTCATGGATTGGAAAAATCAAAATCATCAAAATGTTCATTCTCCCAAAAGCAATTTACAGATTCTATGCAATACCAATCAAAATACCAAAGGAATTCTTCTTAGATCTGGAAAAAAAAGATGCTGAAATTCATATGGAGACACAGGAGACCTCGAATAGCTAAAGCAATGTTGTACAACAAAAACAAAGCCGGAGGCATCACAATACCAGATTTCAGGACATACTACAGGGCAGTAGTTATCAAAACAGCATGGTACTGGTACACAAAAAGGTGGATAGGCCAATGGAACAGAATAGAAATACCAGAAATCAACCCAAACATCTACAGCCAACTCATATTTGATCAACGATCCAAAACCAATCCCTGGAGTAAGGACAGTCTATTCAATAAATGGTGCTTTGAAAACTGGATTTCCACATGCAGAATCATGAAGCAAGATCCCTACCTTTCACCTTACACAAAAATTCACTCAACATGGATTAAAGACTTAAATCTATGACCTGACCCCATCAAATTATTAGAGAGCATTGGAGAAACCCTGCAAGATATAGGTACTGGCAAAGACTTCTTGGAAAATACCCCTGGAGCCCAGGCAGTCAAAGCCAAAATTAACTATTGGGATTGCATCAAATTGAGAAGTTTCTGTACTACAAAGGAACAATCAGGAAACTGAATAGGAAACCCACAGAATGGGAAAAAAATATTTGCAAACTATGCAACAGATAAAGGGTTGATAACCAGAATCCACAAAGAAATCAAGAAACTCCATCAGCACATTAGTGTTTATGTTTATCACAGCTCAATTCACAATAGCTAAGACCTGGAACCAACCCAAATGCCCATCAACAGTAGACTGGATAAAGAAACTATGGAACATGTGCTCTATAGAATACTATACAGCAGTCAAAAACAATGAAACCCGGTCATTTTCAGCAAGATGGAGCAATCTGGAAAACATGCTGAGTGAATTAAGCCAGTCCCAAAGAGACAAATATCATTTGTTTTCCCTGATCTGTGACAACTAACTGAGCACCAAAGGGGAAACCTGTGGAAGTGAAATGGACACTATGAGAAACCGTGACTTGATCAGATCTTGTGCTGACTCTTGATGTACAATGTAATACTTTATCCATCTTAGTATTTTTTTTGTTCTAGTACTAGTGGTTGAACTCTGTAATTAACACACAATTATTCTGAGGTGTCTAAATCTTAACTGAAAAGTGATCCTGGTTAAATACAAAAATGAGAAAAAGAGAGGGAGGACATGTACAATTGGGGACATGCAAAATTGGACTTGCCCCAAGTGAAGGAGTTAGAATCATGCCAGGGGATTCCAATACAATCCCATCAAGGTGGCATGTACCAATGCCATCTCACTAGTCCAGGTGATCAATTTCAGTTCACAATTTATCACACTGATAGATTTAAGAGTCAAAGAGATCACACAAATAAGACTAGTGTCTGCTAATACTAACTGATAAAACCAAAAAGGGAGAGAAGGATCCAACATGGGAAGGGTGAGACACAGCAGACTCATAGAATGGCAGATGTCCTAAATAGCACTCTGGCCTCAGAATCAGCCCTTAGGGCATTTGGATCTGGCTGAAAAGCCTATGAGAGTATTGTAGGCATGGAAAGCCAAGACACTCTGGAAAAAAAAAAGAAGAAGAAGAAGACCTAAATGAAGGATCTCAGCGGGTGTGATCTCAGTGGAAAGAAGGGGGCCATCAAGGTAGGAGGTGCCTTTCTCTGAAGGGAATAGAGAACTTCCACTTTGACTATGACCCTGTCGGAATTAGATCGAAGTTGGCGAAACCTAAAGGCTTCCATGGCCTCGGCAACCCATGACTAGAGCCTAAGGAGATTGCTGATGCCATAAATAGGAGTGTTAAATTGTTGGATCAACATCAAGAGTCACTGCGTACTTGCGCCCCATGTGGGATCTGTCCTTAATGGGTTGTCCAATGTGAAATAATGATATAGCTAGTACTGAAACAATATTTTTACACTTTGTGTTTATGTGTGGGTGCACACTGATGAAATCTTTACTTAGTATATACTGAATCGATTTTCTGTATATAAAGATAATTGAAAATGAAAAAAGAACTTGGTGTTAAATTGGAAATTATAGAAAATTAATCAATTTTTAAAAAAATATCATGTAGGATCTCTGTCATTAATGTGCTGTACACTGTTATTTAATGCTATAAATAGTACTCCAACAGTATTTTTTCACTTTGTGTTGCTATGTGAGGGCAAACTGTTGAATTCTTTATATAAACTAAACTGATTTTCTGTATATAAAGAGAATTGAAAATGAATCTTTTTTTTTGACAGGCAGAGTGGACAGTGAGAGAGAGAGACAGAGAGAAAGGTCTTCCTTTGCCATTGGTTCACCCTCCAATGGCCACCGCAGCTGGCACGCTGCGGCCGGTGCACCGCGCTGCTCTGATGGCAGGATCCAGGTGCTTCTCCTGGTCTCCCATGGGGTGCAGGGCCCAAGGACTTGGGCCATCGTCCACTGCACTCTTGGGCCACAGCAGATAGCTGGCCTGGAAGAGGGGCAACCGGGACAGAATCCGACGCTCTGACCGGGACTAGAACCTGGTGTGCCGGCGCCGCAAGGCAGAGGAGTAGCCTAGTGAGCCGCAGCGCTGGCTGAAAATGAATCTTGATGTGAATGGAAGGGGAGAGCGAGCGGGAAGGGGGAGGGTTGCGGGTGGGAGGGAAGTTGTGGGGGGGGGGAAGCCATTGTGGTCCATGGGCCGTACTTTAGAAATGTATATTCATTAAATAAAAGATAAAAAAAAACTCTAAACTAACTATAACTGATGAGAATCTCCACCACAGGAAGGGCACCTATGGAAAATCTACAGTAAATTCCTATAAAATGTGAACCAGGCATTGATAATACTTTTAACACTTCCATTCAACAGTGGAGCAGAGGGCTATTAAAAGAAATCATAAACAAACAAACAAAAAACCTCTAAATTGTACACAAAAGCGCAAACATGACTTGTAATGCCTAAGACGTATCTTGTAAGCAAAAACATCCTGAGTATTCACTAAAAACCCAAAGTAAAATTCAGTGTGTTCAGAGTATAAAATAGATATAAGCATGAATTTTATTTCTGTATACTAGCAATGAACATTATGAAAATACAATTAACATTAACATTCAAGGTAGCAAGGTACCATTAACAAATTTAAGAAAAAAAACCCTTGGATTGTATAGTGGTAAAATATTAAATAGAAGAACATATAATTGTGGGCAGGGTTGTACTGTGATATAGCAGGTAAAGTTGCTGCCTGCAGTGCTGGCATCCCATATGGGCACCAGTTCAAGACACAGGTGCTCCATTTCTGAGCCAGCTCTCTGCTACAGTCTGGGAAAGCAGTGGAAGATTTCCCTGCACTCACATGGAGATGCAGAAGCAGCTCCTGGCTGCTGGCTTCAGATTGGCCCAGCTCGGGCCATTGTAGCAATTTGGGGAGTCGAACAGAGGATGGAAGACCTCTCTCTGTCTCTGCCTTTCTGTAACTCAGCCTTTTAAATAAAAGGTCTTGCTTTTTTCCATTGGTTCACCCTCCAAATGGCCACTACGGCCGGTGCACTGTGCTGATCCGAAGCCAGGAGCCAGGTGCTTTCTCCTGGTCTCCCATGTGGGTGCAGGGCCCAAGCACTTGGGACATCCTCCACTGCATTCTCGGGCTATAGCAAAAAGCTGGACTGGAAGAGGAGCAGCCTGGACAGAATCCGGCACCCCAACCAGAACTAGAACCCGGGGTGCTGGCGCTGCAGGCAAAAGGTTAGTCAAATGAACCGCGGCACCAGCCACAGCATTGGTATTTATTACTATGCATTTGATTAAATCACAGTTGTTGCTTTATGATGATTCAATGGTTGGTATCTGGCATCACTTCTCAGTTTATAGCATCACAATGGATTACCACAATGATATTTTATGACATCAATTGATTACAATGTCACTGTGGTAGATTTATGATGACAAAATGTATTTTATGACTTCATGATTAATCATGACATCACAATTATAATTTAATAATAATGATGTTTTATCACATCATAGGTTAATCACAACATAGTTTTTTTATGATGTTACAGTGTTAGGTTTATGGCATCACAATGGCAGATCTATTACCTCAAAATTGATTATGACAAAACAGCTTGCTTTCTGACACCACAATAGTTTTTACCTCACAATATTTTCTATGACAACACAATAACAGGCTTATGACATCACAATTCATTATGACAAAACAACAGTTGGTTTATGACATCTTAATTGATGTTTACATCACAAAGTTTTATGACATCAAACTTGATTGTTCACACAACCGTAAGGTTGTGACATTGCAATTAATGTTACTACTGTTTGCATTGGATTTTCTTTGTAATTTTACTTGGAGATTTTCTGCCTTCACATTCTTTCCCTATTATGTCATCTTAATTGTCCCTATTATGTGGTGAATTTCTACAGAGATCATGCTTTTTTAGCACATAAAACATGTGTCAACAGGTTCCTCCCCACTGGCTTTTTGCTGCCTCCACAACTCAGTGCTAACCCTGTAAGTGCACCAAAGGGTATCCTCACAAAATGAGAATAGGAAAGCTCCTCAAGCTCCAAATTCTATATTAAGAACAATAATAGCATAGCAATGCTTCTAAACACAAATGCATGGTGTGCCTCCAGCTGAGTGTTTTATGACATCATAATTTATTACACAATGGTGTATTTATAATATCACAGTGATGTTTTATGACACCATAATTGATTATGTAAACACAATGTTTTAAAACATCACAATAGTTGGTTTATGGCATGACAATATTCGTTTCTGATATCAATGGTTTTTGTGACAACACACTTATGACCTGATAATGCTGTTTTATGTTATCATAATTGATAATGAGGTCATAATGGTAGGTTTAAAATATCACAGTGTTTTTTATGACTTCATAATTGATTATGATAGCACAATACAGATTTATAGTATCACAATTGTTTTAAATGACATTATAATTGATGTTGACATCACAATGTCTTAATGATAATGACATCACAATGCTGCTTTTGGCATAATGTTAGTTTTAATTATGTCACAATTAGGCCATAACAATGATTTCTAGGACCTCACAATTTATTATGACATCACATTTTTGGCTTATCACATCACAATCATGAGTTATGATAACACAATTATGACAAAACAATAGTTGATTTACAACACCACAATGGTTGATTTATGATACAACAATGGTGGTTTATGATATGACAACTAATTTGGCTCACAGTTGATGTCACAACTGGTCATCTTGGAACAATGACAGGATAATGAAAGAATTGATTATGAAATCACTATTGTAGGTTTATAATTTCACAATGGTGGGTTTATCATGAACCAATTGACTGTAACATCATAATAATTGTATATTATTGTATATTGTATATATATACATATAAATTGTATATTGTGTTTATATTGTATATATCATAATAATCATAATTGTTTTAATAAAACAATGGTTTATATCACAATTTATTATGACATTACAGTTCTGACCTCACAATTGATTATGGAAAACAATGGTTTATGACATGACGGTTATGATATCACAGGTGATTATAACATCACATGGTACCCTTATTAAATACTTATTAATTTACTTGAAAGACAGTTACAAAGAGAGAAGGGGGAAGCAGAGAGACAGAGCTTCCATCTGCTGGTGCAGTCCCCAAACTGCTGCAACAGCTATTGCTGGGCCAGTCCAAATACTGAGGAGTTAAGAGTTTAAGTGAGTCTCCCACATGAGCACAGGGGCCCAATTAGTTGGGCTATTTTCTGCTTTCCCAGGTTCATTAGCAATGAGCTAGAACAGAAAGGAGCAGCTGATAGTTGGACTGGCATCCACATGGGATATTGTCACAGGCAGTTATTTAACCCTCTATGGCATAATGCTAGACAAATAGCAGTATATTTATTAAAAACTATTTATGTGAAAGGAAGAGTAACAGAAAGGCAGAGGAAGAGAGACAGAGATAGGTCTTATATCCATTGGTTCATTTCCCAGATGGCCACAATGGCCAGAGCTGGGCCAATCCAAAGCCAGAAACCTGGAGCTTCCTCTAGGACTCCCATGCAGGTGCAGGGGCTCAAGCATTTGGGCCATCTTCCACTGTCTTCCCAGGCCATAGCAGAGATCTGGACTGGGAGTGAGGTATCCAGGACTTGAACTGGCACCCATATGAGGCCTGCACTGCAGGCAGCGGCTTTATCCACTATGGCACAGAATAGGCCCCAATAGATTTTTGACCTTACAAATGATTGTAATAAAGCAATTGTCTATGACATCACAAAGATAGTTTTATGGCATAGCAATATTTATGACATCAAAATTAAATGATATCATAATGATGGTTTATGACATCATGATTTATTATGATTTGCAATAGTGGGTTTATGATGTGTTATTCTATAACTTCTCACTATTTCTTTTCAATGTTTGGTATATGGCATAGTAGTATTGGTGTATGGCATCAAATGGCTTTAATGATATCACAATCATAATATAATAATGGTGGTTTATGATACCACACTTGAATATAGCATCATAATGGTAGTAGTTTATGACACCACAATTGTTTACAATATTGTTTATGATGTTACATTGGTTTTTAAAAAATTACACTTGATTGTGACAACACAATGGTTGCCTTAAGATATTACAATGGTAGGTTTATGGCATCATACTACTAATTAATGGCATCACAATGGTTTTAATGACATCACAATAGATGATACCAAAATGTTGGCTTATGACATCACTGGTTATGATGTCACAGTTGTGGAATTATCAATTCCAATTGATTATGACATCGTGCTTTCTATGACACCACAATGTAGGTTTATGACATCAGCATTTCAGGTTTATGATATTACAATTGCAGTTTAGGACATCACAATAGGTTTTGAAAAAACAACTATTTTATATCATAATTATTTTCATGACCTCCACATATGACATCACAAAGGTAAATTTGTGACATAACAATGATTTTTTAAAATAATTTTAAAATGATTTCATTATTCATTGGAAAAGTTGAGTTACCAAGAGAGGGAGAGACAAAGAGAGAGGTCTTCCATCTGCTTGTTCACTCCCCAGAAGGCTGCAATGTTGAGCCAATCCAAAGCCAGAAGCCAGGATCTGCTTCCAGGTCTCCCAAGTGGGTGCAGGGGCCCAAGCAGTTGGACCTTCTTCTACTACTTTCTCAGGCCATAGGTAGAGAACTTGATTCAGAAGAGGAGCAGCTGGGATACAAAATGGCACCCATATAGGATGCTGGCCCTGATGTGGAGGCTAAGCCCATTATGCAACAGTGCCAGCCCTATAACAATGATTCTTATGACTTCACAATTGATTATGACAGCACACTGCATTTTTATGATATCACAATGGTGGTTTATCACATCACAATTGATTATGACAAAATGATCATCGCAATCTTACCTTATTACATCACAATATTTAAGGCATCACAATGGCTTTTGGAAAAATATAATTGACTATGACATCACAATAGTTTTTAGGACATCACAATTATTTAAAACATCACAATGATGGTTTATGACATCATAGTAGATTATGACAAAAATGGTTGATTTAAGACATCACAATTGTCAGTGTGTGTCCTCCTAATTATTTATGGCATCACAATGGTTTTATGACCTATTGATTATGAAATCACAATGGTTTTTGGCATATCATGATTCATTATGGCATCACAATATTTAAGACGTCACAGTGATGGTTTATGACATCACAAGTGAGTATGTCAAAACAATGGTTGGTATATGCTACAAATACTGTTCTCACTGTCCACCACATCATGCCCCTGTTTAGAGTTAACTCTGTGGTCAGGCAAAAGCCTGGGTTAACAGTTAATATATCTATTCTCATATAACTATGAGGCCACTTCATATTGATGAAATAAACTTTTTTCGTAAAGAAACTCCTCTAGTGGGGTAATTCAGAAAATTGGTGCCAAGAAGTTGGGTTATTATAATTAACTGTACATGAAGATATGGAGGAACCTCTGAAATTGCTTTGATGGGAAAGGGTGGAAGAGATTGGAGAAGGCTAGAGAAAGGATAGAGAAAGCATAGCTGTCTGATAGGGCCTCAGAAGCCCAGGATGCTGGAAGAAATGTGGACAGTAAAGGCCATACTGATGAGATTTCAGATGGAAATGAGATTCCAATGGGGAACCTAACTGGAGACCACCCATGTTACATGGTGGCAAAGAACTTCACTGTACTGGGTGTCCTGAGATTGCGTGAGGCTGCCTTAAAGTCTGTGGACTGATCTTCTTTTTGGCAGAGGAGACTTCAAAGCAGTAAAATATTCAAAAAGTGGCATGGGTGTTAATGACCATTCTTTGTATATTTTACTGTAAGAGTCAGTAACCTAAGGGAACAGAGCAGAAATATTTGGAAAATTTCAAGGTTGTCCAAAGAAGGAAATAGAAAGCACTGTTCTGTTTGAGACATGAAAAGGCAAATGAGAAAATTCTTGCTAAAGATGTGAATTTAGACAAAAGGAAATAATGTGTTAATAAGCAAGACAATGGAGAAAGACCCAGAAAGCACCCCAGAGACCTTTGAGGCCACTTTTTCCATCACTGCCACATCAAAGTCACAAAAGTGAAGATTTGTTTCAAAAATCTTCCAAGACAGAGTAATTTTATGAAGGAGTTGCAGGTGTGTCATCTGTTGGTGTCAGATCTTGGCATTGCCCATTTAGTGCTGGTTTTGGATGCACACAGAACTGAAGAGATAGGGGGTCACAGAAACTTCCACTGAGACTTCAAAGGGGAGCCTACAAGGCCAGGTAGAGCTGTGCTTCATGGCAGAAGCCTCTCTATGGAGCAATGCATAGTGAGTCCATAAGAACTGAGTTGTAGAGGAAGTCACAAAACAGTAGAGGTGTCAGCAGTGCGAGACATATGTTGAGAAAATCTACAAGCAGTGCATCAGGGTAGTCTGGACAATGACATCAGCTTGCAGTCTCAGAGTGCTCTCATTTAGTGAAGTCCAACAAATTCATGAATATACAGAGGCTTCCACTTAGATTTCAAAGGATGGACTGGATAATCAGGGTGCCCAGTTCCAGGGCCATAGTCACTACAAGCAGATTCCACTAGTATAGTTCCTAGTGCAGCTGTATAGAGGAGACTCACATCTGTGACAATGAAGCATGAACAGCAAAACATGAAGCTGTAATTACGGGTGAGGCTACCCAAGCTTTGAGAACCCAGCCCCCAACCAAATGCACAGAATAACAGAAACAAGCTTGGAACTTAATGCATTTCCTGCAGTATTTTCATTTGCCTTGGTCCATTTAATCCCATTTTCTTTCCTACCATTTGGAGTGAAAATGTATATCTTTCTCATCTCCGTATTGTATCTTGGGATTACACGACTAGTTTTATTTTTTTTAATTTTGAAGATCCATAGTTAGGAATTTGTCTTAAGTCTCAGATGAGACTATGAACTATAGAATTTTAAAATGCTACCCTCATGAGAGTATAATAGGCATAGAAAGCCAAGATATCATGGAAAAAAAAGAGCTAAATGAAAGATCTCTGTGAGTGAGATCCCAGTGGAAAGAACGGGGCCATCAAAGAAGGAGGTACCTTTCTCCGAAGGGAGGAGAGAACTTCCACTTTGACTATGACCCTATCGGAATAAGATCAAAGTCAGCGAACTCCAAAGGCTTCCATAGCCCTGGCAACTCATGACTAGAGCCTAGGGAGATTACTAACGCCATGAACAGGAGTGTCAAATTGTTAAGTCAGCAACAGGAGTCACTGTGTACTTACACTCCATGTGGGATCTGTCCTTAATGTGTTGTCTAATGTGAAGTGATGCTATAACTAGTACTGAAACAGTATTTTTATACTTTGTGTTTCTGTGTGGGTACAAACTGATGAGGTCTTTACTAATTATATATTGAATTGATCTTCTGTATATAAAGAGAATTGGAAACGAAAAAAAAAAAACAACCTGGTGTTAAATTGGAAATGGCATAGAAAATTAATTAATTTAAAAAAATATTATGTAGGATCTCTGTCTTTAATGTGCTGTACATTGTTATTTAATGCTATAATTAGTACTCCAATGGTAGTCTTTTCACTTTATGTTGCTATATGGGGCAAACTGTTGAAATCTTTACCTAATATATACTAAACTGAAGTGTATATAAAGAGAATTGAAAATGAATCTTTATGTGAATGGAAGGGGAGAGGGAGCGGGAAAGGGGAGGGTTGCAGGCGGGAGGGAAGTTATGGGTGGGGGGAAGCCATTGTAATCCATAAGCTGTACTTTGGAAATTTATATTCATTAAATAAAAGTTTAATAAATGAAAAAAAAAGAAAAAAAGAATTTTAAAATGTTGCATTGAATCAAGACTTTGGAATTTGACAGATGGGATCAAAGATGGCCACATTGTTTTCAGCTGCAGAAGGACGTGAGAAAAATAAAGGAACATGTTTCCAAGGGACTGACTGATGTTTCCAGTGGAGAAATGACAAGACAGAAGAGAGATTCCATGGAACGTCATGGGAACCAAGGACTGAGACACTTCTTCAGCTAGTTGTGTGGTGTGGCCAGCTGCCAGCTGAGGATTGCCATCTTCCCATGGTAAGAATTTGTTTCTCTGTGCCCCATTGGTGTTAATGTCATCCTGAGTGCCTACTGGGGTCTGAGCAATAGTTTGGCTCTAATAAGCCACCTCACCTCCTTTGCCTCCCCTACATCTGCAAAAGACCAGATTCAGCTTTTCAGGGCCATGCAGCTGATCTCTGTTCTGCAGCTACCAAAAGTGACAAGAGCCAGAACCAGGGCAACTTGCAAGGTGCAGAACAGATGTCTTGCCTCCTGCAATGTAGGAGTTTTGGGCATAAGCCCAAAAGCTATGTTCACCCACTCTATATGATCCAGAGGAGCTCCCCCTCAGCTACTTGGGGACAGCAACAGCAGCAGCACTTAACATATCTGGATCTGACATCAGGAAGTGTCCTCAGCACCTCTGAGATCATTGTGATGAGAGATATGGGTACAAGTTAAAAAAAAAACACTCATTCATGTCTTGTGAGAACTGAGGGCAGTTTCTTCTGTGCCTTGCAGAACTGGGATGGGTGATGTTTCTATTTTAAACTTTGGAGAAATTTGCCCTTGTAACATCTGGAGTTCTCTGTCTACATCACTGTGCTTCAGACAGGTGGCTACCACTGTCCTTAAAACCTGACTTGCATACTTCATGGTATCTGGCAACTCTAGAGCTGTAAAAATTAGTATTAATTTCCTCAAATCAACTAGAATCAGCCCTGTAGAACATAAGTACGGCCTGCATTCTACTTTGAACCCACAACTGCCATTGCAATATATCTGTATATCTTGTATTCATTCTGTTCTGGTTCAGTTCACATCCCCCAGTCAAGGGACTAGGAATGTTGGTGTTGTAAGCGTGATCACTAGTTGCACTCTCTCAGCAGGACCTCAGGAAGGACTAGACATATCACACAGTCCTCACATAGAACCAAAGACAAAACAAGTCAAGGGATAACCTACATTCCATCTAAACCTGCTCCATAGAGAAGAGATTATTACATCAGATGCACATGTATCAATGTGGGGACAAAGTAAAAGTGAAACAACATAACATGACACCTCCAAACGAACACAAGAGTTTTCCAGAATTAGATTCTCATCTAAGGAAAATCAATGAAATGTTAGAACTAGAACTCAAAGTAGAGATTGTAAGGAAGCTCCATGTGATGCAAGAGAAATGAACAGAGCAATTCATGACAAGAGTGAAAAGTTCATGAAAGAGGTAGAAATCATTAAGAAGAACAAAATAGAAATACTGGAAATGAAAACTTCAATCGGTGAAATAAAAATATGATTGAGAGTTTCAAAAGCAGAATACATCAAGGAGGAAAGGATTTCTTATCTGGCCAAGACTTTGGAAGTAGCCCAGTCACACAAAAATAGAGAGAAAATAATTGAAAGGAATGAGCAAAGTTTATGTGAAACACAGGTTTAACAGTTTAAATGGCCGAATATTCGTATGACAATGATTCCTGAATGAGGAGTAAAAGACACTGAGAAAGTATAAAATGAAATAGTAGTTGCAAATTTCCCAGGTCTTGAAATAGACATGGATATCAGGATACAGGAAGAAGAAAAGTCCCTATGGAGATTAACCCAAAACGATCTTCGCCAAGGAATATTGAAGTCAAATTGTAAAAATATAAGGACAAGTAGAGAATCCTTAAAACAGTAAAGTATCAAATTATGTAAAAAGAAAAACCAGTTAGACTAACATAAAACTTAGCCAAAACACTACAGGCCAGAAGAGAGTGGCAGGATGTATTCAATGTCTGAAAAAAATCTTCCAGCTGCGAATATAACCAGAAAAGCTATCCTTAAGAAGCAAATAAGAAATAAGGGATCTCTCAGATAAGCAAAAAAAGAATTCACCAGCACCAGATCAGCCTTTCAAGAAATTCTGGATTCCAAGAGGGTAGAATAGGGGAAGGACAAGCTACTCTAGGCTATGGGAAAATAGTAAAAATAGGGGCTGCTTTTGGGGTACCAAATTCTGTTCTGGTTGCACCTCTTCCAGTCCAGCTCTCTGCTGTGGCCCAGGAGTGCAGTGGAGGATGACCAAGGTCATTGAGCCCTACACCCACATGGGAGATCAGGGGGAAGCACTTGGCTCCTGGCTTCAGATCAGCGCAGCGTGTCGGCCGTAGCAGCCACTTGGAGGGTGAACCAATGGAAAAAAGACCTTTCGGCCGGCTGCGGCTCACTAGGCTAATCCTCCGCCTTGCGGCGCCGGCACACCGGGTTCTAGTCCCGGTCGGGGCGCCAGTTCTGTCCTGGCTGCCCCTCTTCCAGGCCAGCTCTCTGCTCTGGCCAGGGAGTGCAGTGGAGGATGGCTCAAGTGCTTGGGCCCTGCACCCCATGGGAGACCAGGATAGGCATCTGGCTCCTGCCATCGGATCAGCGCGGTGCGCCGGCCGCAGCGCGCCAGCTGCAGCGGCCATTGAAGGGTGAACCAACGGCAAAGGAAGACCTTTCTCTCTGTTTCTCTCTCTCACTGTCCACTCTGCCTGTCAAAAAAAAAAAAAAAAAGAAAAAAGACCTTTCTCTCTGTCTCTGTCTCTGTCTCTCTGTCTAACTCTGCCTGCAAAAAATAAAATAAAATAAAATAAAATAAAATAAATAGGGGATGGCACTGTGGCTCACTTGGTTAATCCTCTGCCTGTGTCACTGGTGTTCCATATGGGTGCTGGGTTCTAGTCCTGGTTGCTTCTCTTCCAGTCCAGTTCTCTGCTGTGGCCCAGGAGGGCAGTGGAGAATGGCCCAAGTGCTTGGGTGCCTGCACCCATGTGGGAGAACAGGAAGAAGCACCTGGCTCCTGGCTTCAGATCAGTGCAGTGCCAGCCAAAGAGGCTGTTTGAGGAGTGAACCAATTGAGGGAGGACCTTTCTCTCGGCCTCTCACTGTCTATAACTCTACCTGTCAAATAAACAAAAAAAAAGAAAAGAAAAGAAAAGAAAATAGTAAAAAGAGAGAAAATGTATACCCAATGGAAAGTTGGAGGAAAAACTGCATTGAAGATTCTGCAGAAGAGACTTTTTGGACCTGCATGGAAGGTGCAGATATGCAGCAATGAGCATGGACAAAACACATGACCCCAGCAGCAGAGAAAAATGCCAGAGAAAGTGCCATCTTGGAGAGCAAGAGAAAGTGCCAGCTTGGAGAGCAAGGTGAGATAGACTACAGTGGACTGTGATGTTGGTGGTTTAGAATGAGGGACAGCCTAGAGGGCTATACTGTCATTGAGTTCAGTCTAGAGCCCTGAGGGGAATAGGAAGCCTGCTCACTCAATTGAAGAAAAGGGACACTTCTCTCCCCCATTCCCCACCATGGTACCTGGCAACCAGATGAGAAAGGGAGGGCATGCTTTTGGACAAAAGTAGTTAGCAGCTGTGGTGTCTCTTGTGCTCATACCTCATGACTGTGGGAGTCTTGTGTGCTGAGAGGGTGCAGGGGCTAACTGGCTCTCAGGGCAACCATGTTGTGCAGTTTCACATGCTCAGAGATCCCTGCCTGGCTGGGGTGTGTCACTGCACTGGTATATGTGCTCACATTGAGGACTGCACAGTTTTTTGTTTTTTTTTTTTTTGCAGTTCATGTGAAAGTGTGGATGAGCACTGCACCCACTGAGGGCTAACACCTGGGCATTGGTCACATTGGAAAGGAGGAAATGAGGGTGTGATTATGAGATAAGAATAATCCACTTTCTGTTAACAAGAGGAGATCTACAATGCCCAAATTGATAGTCACCCTGGATACTCCACCCACCCTTTAACACTGACTCCCTGGACACACCCAGCACACATCCCCTGAATACTCACTGAAACAGCAGAAACCCCACTAAACCACAGAGGCATAGTTCAAAGCTAAAAACAGAGGTAAAAACCAACAATTATCTTCACAAATGCCTAAAAATAAGTGCAGAAATTAAAGAAACAAGAATAAGGAAGTTGGCACCAGTTCTGTAGCATAGTAGGCTAATCCTCCACCAGTGGCCCATATGGGCACCAGTTTATGTCCTAGCTACTCTTCTGATCCAGGTCGCTGCTTGTAGCCTATAAAAACAGTGTGAGATGGCCCAAGAGTTTGGACCCATGCACCTGTATAGCAGACCTGGAAGAGGCTCCTGGTTCCTGGCTTTGGATTGGCTCAGTATTGACCATTGTAGCCATTCACATAGTGAACCATCATATGAAAAACATTTCTATCTGCCTTCCCCTCTTTCTGTCTGTAGTTGTACCTCTCAAATAAATAAAATCTTTAAAAAAAGAATAAGGAAGACAACATGACTCCCCAAAGGATCGCAACACTTTTATATTAGAATGTGAAGATTAAGAGATTGATTAAATGCCAGAAACAGAATATAAAAGATTAATCACAGAAATACTCCAAAGTATTCAGAAGCAAATTCACAAATTAAATAAATATATGCATGACAGGAATAAAAAGTTTTCCCATGAAATTGAGATTTAGAAGAGAAATCAAAATGAAATATTACATGTTAACAATTAAATATATCAAATAAAAAGTACAGTGGAAAGCATTAACAGACATGGTGAGGCAGAAGAAAGAATATCCAATCTAGAATCAAAACCTTTGGAAATTTTTCAGTAACATTAGAAAGAAAAAGAAAGAGGAATTTAGAAAAATTATAAACAGTGTTGGAGATTTATGGAATGCTATCAAATGACCCAATGTACAGGTCTTAGGAGTTCCTGAAGGTGAGTAGAGAGAAAAGATTAGAAGGACTATTTCCTTACATAATTAAAGAAAATTTCATACTTTGGATAAAGAAAGGGATGTCCAAATACAGAAAGAATAGAACACCGAATTGACATGACCAGGAAAGATTTTCACAATGACACATTGCAGTCAAACTTTCCATAGTAAAACATAAACAAAAGATTCAAAAATGTGAATGAGAGAAACACCAGATTACTTTCAGAGGATCTCCAACTAGTATCAGCTGAATTTTCATCAGACTCCACAGGATATGAGAGAAAAGACATAGTACAAGTAATAAGAAAAGAAACACTTAGGAAAAAAATACCAGAATACTGTACACTGCAAAGCTCTCATATATGAAAGAAGGTGAATAAAAGACCTTCTATAACAAACAGAAATTGAAAGAATTTGTCATCACTCATCCAGCTTTACAAAACATGCTTAAGGGTGTGCTACACACAGAAACACAAAAAGATAGCCATCATTATGAAAGAATATGAAGGCAGAACTTCCTCCAGTAAAAGTACAAAAGAAATAGAAAGCAAACAACAGGAATATTTATGGAAAAATAGCAGGGCCAAGTTGTTATTTAGCATTAGGAACCTTAAATGTAAATGGCCTAAATTCTCAAATTAAATCATATAAACTGGTCAAATGGATTTTAAAAAAGGCCTATTTGCTGCCTATTGGAAATACACCTCACCAACAAATATACACACCGACTGAAAGTGAAAAGAAGGAAAAATATATTCCAAATTAAAATAATGCAAAAAAGAGCAGAGCAGGTATAGCTATCCTAATATCAGACAAAATAGACCTTTTTTTTTTTGACAGGCAGAGTGGACAGTGAGAGACGGAGAAAGAGAGAAAGGTCTTCCTTTTCTGTTGGTTCAACTCCCAATGGCCACTGCAGCCAGTGCGCTGTGCTGGCGTACCACGCTGATCTGAAGACAGGAGCCAGGTGCTTCCTCCTGGTCTCCCATGCAGGTGCAGGGCCCAAGTACTTGGGCCATCCTCCACTGCACTCCTGGGCCATAGCAGAGAGCTGGACTGGAAGAGGGGCAACTGTGACAGAATCTGGCACCCCAATCAGGACTAGAACCTGCTGTGCCAGCACCACAGGTGGAGGATTAGCCTATTGAGCCACGGCGCCAGCCCAAAATAGACCTTAACACAAAAATTGTTAAAAGAGACAAAGAAAGGCACAAAGTAATGAATAAAGATCAATTCAACAGTAAGATGTGACTATAATAAATCTTCAACATTTTAGTAAAACTTCAGATAATCAAAGATTTCTATGCAAATATGGCACATAATTAGTCAAGCATAAATCAAGATGGGGAGTCTGGAGAATTTCTCATTTCCTAGATTTTCCAGAAAGCTATCATTACAGCCTTCAAGGTTTTCTCCTCTATTTTAATCTTACCAGTTCCAAAGACAAGAAGAAGGAGTGAAATACATACACACAACACATGCAGACACATGCACACATAGGACAGAAGCAGAGAATCTAATTCCTTTTTCTCATCACCTAAGTTTTCCTTTATTCAATAAAAGAAACCTGCAGATATCTTCATTGATTTCCCTTTTTCTAAAGATTTGTGTAAGCTTAATTGCTGCCATCATTATTTTTTGGGGGGGGATGTTTAACATAATGAAATTCAAAAGCAGCTTCATAGAACACCTAAATACCTGTGTAACTGCAGGGGCACCTAGGTAAGAGTAGCTGCCAAATTTAGTGATCAAACTTTTTGAGTTCCACAATGAGCTATGGCTCACGTGACATTCAGGATCATTTTTCAGACCATTAAAATTAGCAGTTACAATACAGAGAGGGGAAGACATGATGTAAAAGATTAACTACTTGATTTTGTTAACATGTTTACCAATTCAAGTCACAAAATATTCCTCATTATTACTTATTCAGGAAAACGAGAAAGATAGTGCAGAAATTAAATTAAAAATTATTCCTTCCCTTCCTCCCACTCTCTCTCTACAAAATGTTTTCCCTGGGACTAGGCCTTGAAAAGAGCACTACATATTACCATGACATGCATTACTGCCTGCAATTTAAAAAGTTCAATTTGTCCTGATTGTAATTACATTATAAAAATGTCCACATGAATAAGTCTAAAAAAGGTTGAAAACTACAGTTAATCTACACTTGACCACTGTTTTGTGTTATGCAGAACTTATAGATTTGGTAAGGCATTTTTTTAAACTTTAATTTAATGAATATAAATTTCCAGTGTACAGCTTATGGATTACAATGGCTTCCCCCTCCCATAACTTCCCTCCCACCAGCAACCCTCCCCTCTCCCGCTCCCTCTCCCCTTCCATTTGCATCAAGATTCATTTTCAATTCTCTTTATATACAGAAGATCAATTTAGTATAAAGATTTCAACAGTTTGCACCCACATAGAAACACAAAGTGAAACATACTGTTGGAGTACTAGTTATAGCATTGAATCACAATGTACAGCACATTAAGGACAGAGATCCCACATGAGGAGCCACTGCACAGTGGCTCCTGTTGTTGACCCAACAAATTGACACTCTAGTTTATGGCGCCAGTAACCACCCTAGGCTCTCATCATGAGTTGCCAAGGCTATGGAAGCCTTCCAAGTTTGCCGACTCTGATCATATTTAGACAAGGTCATAAAAGACAGAGTGAGGATAGTAACCAATGATCCTAAGAGTGGCATTTACCAGGTTTGAACAATTATACAGCATTAAGTGGGGAAGAGGACCATCAGTACACACAGGTTGGGAGTAGAGCCATTGGTGGTAGAGTAGAGGTTATGATTACAAAGGAATGAGGCCCAAGTGCACTAGACAGGGTCTAGAACAAAGGACAGAGTCATTATTAGAGGAGCTAAGAAAGGTGCTGTCTAAGCTACAATTAAGTTTTCTGATTGAGAGGCAAATAGAACCTGATAGAAGGGGCTTGATAATAATCTGGTGGGCTTTAGGCCTTGTAAGTTAAGAGGCCCAGACCTATCTATCTCTTCACTTGGGGTACATCCTAAGGGAGGTGTGAACCTCCTAGGGGAAGGCACTCTGTTGACTTTCATTACTTGGCTGGCCTAGGAGGAGAGCTGGCCAGGTCAAGGCAGGTGGCATCTCTAACAAGAAATTTACAGTTCTACCTGCAGTGTTGCTGACCCAACTTGGCTGTCCCCTCAGCTGCAGTGGTCACTTTGGAAGTTGGGCTGAGTGAAGGGCTTTTCAGCTTAGAGCCAATAAGATCTGTGGCTCTGACCTGGGCATCCTTCGACTCCAGTGCAGGTCCATTTCCAGTGATCCAACTCTTGGCAGAGCTGCCAGGGCTCTTCACAAGCTGACTTCTGCTGAAGCCCAGGCTTACCACATTGAAAGCCACTGCAGTGGACTGGCCTGTTGGGTCTCCTTGAGGGCATATCACTGTACAGATCAGCCATTAATAGGCCTGCCACCCATTGCTTCTGATGCCGAGCTTTCTTTTCCTCCTGGTTTTTGTTAAAGCAGACCAGAGGATGCAAGTCAAGGGAGTGCCCAAGTCCCATCTCTAATCTTCGGGGGCCTGAACTACAAGTCTATAGTCACAGGCATGTTCTGTAGTAGTTTTTCTAAGGTAGACAATGCCCATGAGGAAAATTATATTCTCACTTTAAAACTTTCTTTCCCTTTGGTCTGAAAGGGAGGTTTTTTCTACTTACTGTATACTTGGCTGATGGTGAAGTGAATCTAGCTACGAGATTATTATTTAAGTTCTTATTTTGGCTATGCTATTACAGAAAAATGTTAGCCATCTCTTTTATAAGGTCTAAAGATTAAAATGTGCGTCCTACAGATTCCTTCATAATAGAATTAGTTTCCTACCTTGAAGAGAATAGAGAAATGAAAGAACAAGTTGGGCTTAGAATAGAGAAATGAGGGAGCAAATCCTAGATCGCTTGCTGACATTAGCAATATCACATGAATACTTAGCAAACAGTTTCAACCATTAGATAACAACTTAAGAATACATTTACCAGAAGGTCCAATGCCCTCGATAAATTTTAAGAATCATGTATTTGAAAACACCTCTTAAATATCTAACATGGTGTAGTTTGTTTAACCAGTAAACTTAAGCACAACCATATAAAATGTTTTTAGTTTCTTTCTACCAATAAGTTTAAAACATATGATACACAGATTCAGGTCACACAAATTAAAATGTATCTTTGATTGATTTTAGCAGCTTAAATTTATGGTCAATCTTATCCATAAGCCATTTAAAATAAAACTCTTAATAAAATTTCCCCATGTGGACATACAATATGTACACACATATAACATAGCATAGTAGACCAATATAGCAATTTTAATAATAGCTTTTAAAATCTTTAACTCTTTTTGTAGATTGCCAATTGATTTCAATTGCTTTTTGTTTTTAGTAACCTCAGTTAACCATACTTTCTCTCAGTTGGTATTGTTAATACATTATTGGCTTCATCTGTTTACAGAGCCATCCCAAAGTACTGAATACAATAGAAGTGGCTGGAAAAAGTCCATAGGAACCTATAGGAGGACAGCTAAACACATAACCAACATCGCTTTAGTTTTATGAGCAGGAAATCATATATAACTGTGGATGACAAAAGACTTTAAGTCACCATGTTTAAAATTATAAACTCATCAACCAACAAGAGGCACTTGCTTACTTCACAGTATTTTTGAAAGCACCTGTAGGATTTTACAATTATTTAACACTT
Source organism: Lepus europaeus (assembly GCF_033115175.1). Taxonomy (NCBI): domain Eukaryota; kingdom Metazoa; phylum Chordata; class Mammalia; order Lagomorpha; family Leporidae; genus Lepus; species Lepus europaeus. Next base: position 68,710,565 of record NC_084844.1, read on the forward strand.
TAGGCCTCCTGGACTTTCTCATTAATATAACTATCATGTCTAGTAACACAAGATCATTAGACTTTTTAATTCTCAAACATTTGTATTAATAAGGCATTGTAACAATTTAGGAAAGCATCTAAATCTTTAAATTCTGGATGAAATTTATGTTTTAATCTACAAAATTGCATGAAGGCTTACTTCAGAGACCTCCTATCATTCTAAAATTCCTCAAGCTGGGCAAATCACTTTTAATATAGTTCATTATGAACATCACCCTTCAAAAGCACATCTAATTGTTTGCTCTGCATTTTATGATGTTAAATTACATAGGGCTGATCTTTATTATTCATGAATAACAAACACGATAGGAAGACAAACCTGAGAGAAACATTTACAATACAATAGCATAATTTGTTAAATTCATCAGTAACAGTATTCTCTTTTTAAAAAAAGATTTATTTATTTGAAAGTCAGAGTCACACAGAGAGAGGAGAGGCAGAGAGAGAGAGAGAGAGAGGTCTTCCATCCGATGATTCACTCCTAAATTGGCCACAACGACCACAGCTGTGCCTATCTGAAGCTAGGAGACAGACACTTCTTCCAGGTCTCCCACATGGATGCAGGGGCCCAAGGACTTGGGCCATCTTATACCGCTTTCCCAGGACACCTCAGAGAGTGAGATCAGAAATGGAGTAGCTGGGTCTGGAGCTGGAACCCATATGGGATGCCGGTGCTTCAGGCCAGGGCATTAACCTGCTGTGCCACAGCAGCGGCCCCAACATTATTCTCTTAAAAAAACCTTCTTAAGTCTTTCTTCTCTTCATTTACCAATGGATTGTGGAAAAATGTGCAATTTTATCTTCACATGAAAATATTTCAATGAATGATGATCTTGCTTGGTGGAACTCTCATCCAACTCTTTCCCATCCTATTGTAAAGGTTAAAAAAAGCAGCAAACTAGGATGGAACTAGCTTGTTACCAATCATAATGTCTGAAGGCTTTCAGAATATGTTGGTTTTTCCCTCTTTCTGTCTCTACTTTGTTTTTCAGTTCACAATATGTAGGCTTGTGTGTTGTTAACAGTTGTTTGTAGGAATAGTTTTTCTCCTGACTAAAGTCCTATCTCTCCATAGGTTGTTTCTCTATGTAGTATCTGCCTTGCTCAGTTCCTGCCTGATTGTATTGATAAGTTCTTCTTTTAGCTTTGCTAATTCTTTTCTCATTTCATCTAAAATATCCTGCTTCAGTCTGTTATAGTAAAGTCCTTTTGTCTGGACTCCATTAGCACTGGGATGTGATGAGGGTGTGGATTTTGGTCTTGAAATGACAGGTGACTTGCTGCCATTCATGGTATTTGTTCTTTCCTGAGGTTTTCTTGTTGGTTCAGGTGTGCTTGTTGATGAGGCCTTAGAAGTTACAGGCTTTCCCACTCCAGCTCCTTTTGTCTTTGCTGTTCTTGTAGTTTGAAGTTCCATTTCTTCTTGGGATAAGCCATTCTGAACTTGGGCAGGTAGTTGTGAATTTTGAATAGGCAATGTTGGCCCTATTTCTTGTGCATTTAATGATTCTAAGCCATACATCATGGCACTTGTGAAGCTATTGGCATCCTCTTTGCTGCCAAAGTTGAGATCATACACCTGTCTAGTATCTCGCCACTGGCAGAAGGTCTGTGTAGCTTGATTGTATTTCAACCCTTTAGAAATGGCACAATTTATCACAACTTGATGGTTCTGAATGTGCTATTGTCTGCACGGTGTTAGATGTGAAATCTGCTAATCCCAGCAGAGCCACCAGCTTCTTATTGGAATTATCATAAACCATCACAGCAGCACTTGAGAGATTGCTTGAGAGATGCTCTATTAACTCATGGTGCCGGTAGCGCCAAGGCTTCCCCAGCAGCTGGGAGATGCAGGAGGCATGAGCTGAGGGAGTTTCTGCTCCAGGGGTAGGGGATGCAGCTAGGAGCCATGAAACAAGTGTCCAGCTCCTCCTTCAGCATGCTGGGGGCTACACCATCTCCTCACACAAAGCTGAGGCACTGGCCATAATGTGAGAAGGTGGCAAGAGAAAGGCTGGGGGAGGGGTGAGAGGCTGAGGCATGGAGTGGGTCCCCAGCTTTCACTGCCTCCCACCTTCTCCTCCTTGTCTTCGTCCTCTTCCTCCCCTCCTCTCAGAACTTCCTCATCTGCCTGCAGAGGGGTGCCCACCAGGGCTGTGTACCAAGGCCGTGTGCAACCCCAAATCATTTCTTATAGTCACCTTGCATGTAAATGGACTCAACCATCCAGTTAAAAGATTACATCAAATTGAGAAGTTTCTGTACTGCAAAAGAAATACTCAGCATAGTGAAGAGGCAACCAACAGAATGGGAGAAACAATTTGCATACTCTACAACTGATAAAGGATTAATAACCAGAGTGTATAGACATCAAGAAGCTCAACAACAACAAAACAAACTACACAATTAAAGGATGTGTGAAGGTTTAAACAGACATTTTTCAAAATGGAAATCCAAATGGCCAACAGACACATGAAAAAAGGTACAGGATCACTAGCCATCAGGGAAATGCAAATCAGAACCACAATGAGGTTTCACCTCACCCCCTTCAGAATGGCTTTCATACAGAAATCAACAAACAGCAAATGTTGGTGAGGATGTGGGAGAAAAGGCATCCTAATCCACTGTTGGTGGGAGTGTAAACTGGCAAAACCACTATGGAAGACAGTATGGAGATACCTCAGAAATCTGAATATAGACCCACCATATGACACAGCCAGCCCACTCCTGGGAATTTACCCAAAGGAAAGGAAATCAGCATATGAAAGTTATTTGCATTCCTATGTTTATTGCAATTCAATTATAATAGCTAAGACACTGTATCAATAAAAATGCCCATCAACTGAAGACTGGATAAAGAAATTATGTGATATGTACACCATGGAATACTACACAGTGGTAAAAAAAATCCAATCATTTGCAACAAAATGGATGACACTGGAAAACATCATACTTAGTGAAATAATTCAGTCCCACAGTGAGAAATACCATAAGTTCTCCCTGACCTGTGGTAACTAATAGAGCACCTAATAGGCAAGCTATAGATGTTAAATTGACACTTTGAGAAGCAATAACTTTGTACAGCCCTTGTCTCGACTATAGAGGAACAGATTTTTCCATGCTATTTGTTGAACTTTTTACTTAATATGGAAATAATCATATGTGTAGGAAGTTAATTGAAAATAAATGTTAGTAAAAAGAGTGGGAAAAAGAGAGGGAAGAGGAAGGGGGTGGGAGTGTGGATGGGAGGACAGGCACAGTGGGAAGACTCACCAGGTTCCTAATGTTGTAATTGTGAAATTATGAAGTTTATAACTGTAAAGCTGTATAGTTCTCCATACATTATTACGGACTTACTTTTAAGGGTACAGTTTAAAATCTTGCCATCAGACCCCAAATCCCCTTGAGCTAGGTGGAAAAAACAGCACTTTAATGTTAAAGTGAACATATAAATAGGATTAAGTGTTAAAGTGATCATATCGAGAGGATTAAGTGTTAAAATGATTATATAAATAGGATTAAGTGTTTGGTAATAATAATAGAATTAAAAAGGAGTGAATGCTCCAACATGGGAAGCAGTCCACACCTCAGACTCATAGAATGACAATCACTTTAAGTAGCACTGTGGCCCTTAACACATTCTGGTCTGGCTGAAAATCCCATGAGAGCATTTCAGACATAGAATGCCAAGACACTGTGGCAAAAAGTGTCCTACATGAAGGACCTACCTGGGTGAGACTCCAGTGGAAGGAGTGGTCATCAAAGAAGGAGGTACTTTACTCTGAAAGGAGGGGAGAACTTCCACTTTGCTCATGGCCTTGTCTAAATATAGAAGGAGTCAGTGGACTCAAAAGGCTTCCACTTTGGGCTAGTGCCATGGCACAGTGGGTTAAAGCCCTGGCCTGAAACACCAGCATCCCATATGGGCACCAGTTCTAGTCCCAGCTGCTCCTCTTCTGATCCAGCTCTCTGCTATGGCCTGGGATAGCAGTGGGGGATGGCCCAAGTCCTTGGGCCCCTGTACCCATGAGGGAGTCCCAGAAGAAGCTCCTGGCTCCTGCCTTCAGATCGATCGGCACAGCTCTCGCCATTGTGGCCATCTCGGGAGTAAACAACCAGATGGAAGACCTCTCTGTCTCTACCTCTCTGTGTAACTCTGTCTTTCTTTAACTTTCTGTAACTCTAATCTTTTTTTAAAAAAGGCTTTCACAGCATAGGCAGCACATGTCAAGCGCATCAGGTGATCACTGACCACATACATAAGAGCATTAATTGTTAAATTAACAACAGGAGTTGCTGTGCACTAATTTCCCATGCAGGACCCCTGGCCTCAAAGAGTTGGATTATGAGAGTTAATAGTAAAACTTGTTCTCAAAGATTTACTTGGTTTTAGTGTATTAAAAGGAGGATATTTTTATCCTTCATAGGCTATATTTATGTGTAAGTGCTCATAACAGATGCATCGTTCTTGGATTCTTCAAGGTAATTAGGTCTCTCAACAAATGCTTAAAAATAAAAAAAATTAAAATTGAATTAATTAAAGCTCAGAGAGGTTTACTTTTATTGAAAAAGTATTTTGCCTTATTGTAAAAATAATCCTTCTTGTGTTCTTAAAAAAAAAGATTTACTTTATTTATTTGAAAGAGTTACAGAGAGAGAGGTAAACCCCAAATGGCTGCAATGTCTGGATCTGTGTTGATCTGAAGCCAGGAGGCAGGAGCTTCTTCTGGGACTCCCATGTGGGTGCAGGGTCCCAAGGACTTGGGCCATCCTCCACTGCTTTCCCAGGCCATAGCCTAGAGCTGGATCAGAAATGGAGCAGCTGGGACTCAAACTGGCTTCTATATGGGATGCTGGCACTGCAGGCTGGAGCTTTAACCCACTGTGCCATAGCACCAGCCCCTTTTCCTGTGTTCTATTACACAGTAGGGTAATAATTGTCAACTGTAATATATTGTATATTTCTAAATAGCTAGAAGAAAGACTTTTGAATGTTCACACTGCAAATAAATCTTGAATATATGAAGTGATGGATTCCAATTATCCTAATTTGATCATTAAAATTTGTGCATGTATCAAATATTACTTTTCACCCCATAAATATGTACAATTATTGTGTGTTGATAAAAGCAAATAATCTAATAAAATAGGAAATTCTGCATGCTGTCAAAACATAGATCAAAAACATGAATGTGGACATGAGGCTATTTGAAACAAGGCACAGAAAGATAAATGCCACACAATCTCACTCATGTGGAATTTAAGAAAATCACACTTAATCACAGAACAGGGTGGCGGCTGTCAGGGCTGAGAGTGAAGGAAATGGGAAAATGTTAGCTGAGCACACATTTGCAGTTAGGAGATAAATTAACCACTCAATATCTTAATACTCAAGTTACTATATGAATATGCTATTACATATTCACAACTTGGTAATATCTTATGTATTCTTTTAAAAACTTAGCGATGAAAGGAGATGCATATGTTAGATTATCCTAATCATTTCATAATGTACATGTAAAAGAGGACTCCCAAAAGGTTATGAAAAAAATGGGATTAAGGAGCTGGCACTGTGGTGTAGCAGGTTAAACCATCGCCTGCAGGGCCAGCATCCCATATGGGCACCGGATCGAGTCCCAGCTGCTCCACTTCTGATCCAGCTCTCTGCTATGGCCTGGAAAACAGTAGAAGATGGCCCAAGTCCCTGGGACCTTGAACCCATGTGGGAGACCTGGAAGAAACTCCTGGCTCCTGGCTTCTGTTTGGTGCAGCCTCAGCCATTGCAGTCAACTGGGGAGTGAACCAGTGGATGGAAAACCTCTCTCTCCCTCCCTTCCTCCCTCCCCCCTCTCTCCCTCTCTCCCTCTCTGCCTCTTCTCTGTGTAATTCTGACCTTCAAAAAATAAATACACATTTAAAAAAAAAAGCCTGGATTTGTTCCAGTACAAAAAGGCATTAAAATATAATGTGAATTTTCCATAACTTTTCAAAAGGCCCCCACATATCAAAACATCAGGTTGCATACCTTGAATATGCACAAATTTTGTCAACCAAACTCCAACAATCTTTGAACATTTTAAAACAGGCAAAAGTAAATGAGCTCCTATATTAAAATATAATTTCAAAATAACTTAGTAAAGTAGATATATCTTTGGGATTGGGAAGGCTTTCATGGAACATAAATAATTTTTAAAACACTCATAAATTTGAATACCCAAAATTTCTATTTTGAAAGTGCAATGACCGATGGCAGCCTATTGAGGGAACAGTAAGGGTTAAGGCGATACCCAAGTGCCAAAGTACAGGGACCTCCTGCCTGTCTAAACCCTGAACAAAAACCCAGAGTCAGATAACAGTTTTGCTTTTGCCTCACCCAATCTATGTCACTATGTTACTGGAAACAGAAAACAGAGCGAGACCTTCCAGAAACATCTGTGCTGAGAGGTCAGCATCCTGGAGGAGACACAGCTGCCCACATATTTAGAACCTCCAGGGAACCAGGTCCAAGTGTGGAGGAAACAAGGAAGGATGACACAGGGCTGAGGCCACACAGCCAGGCATCAAGGCTCACGGGTGCCAGAGAGAGGGCCAGGGGTCCCGGGTGCCAGGGAGGAACTGGGCATCGAGGGTCTCGGCTGCCAGAGAAGAGGCCGGGCATCAGTGTCCTGGGTGCCAGGGAGGAGGCCCAGCTCGGGGTTCCAGGTGTAAAGGAAGGGGCCAGGCTTCAAGGATCCTGGGGCCCAGGAGGGAGCTGGTCAATGGGGGTCCCAGTTACCAGGGGAGGGGCTGGACGTCGAGGTTTCAGAGTGCCAGGGAGGGGGCCGGACATTGGGATCCTGGGTGCCAGGAAAGGGGCCAGGTGTCAGGGGCCTCAGACACCAGGGAGGGGGCTGGGTGTCAGGGGTCATGAGTGCCAGGGAGGGGTCAGGCATTGGGGTCCAGGGGCCAGGGAGGGGGTCGAGGTCCCAGGTGCCAGGGAGGGATCGGGTGTTGGGGTCCGAGTGCCAGGGAGGGGGCTGGGTGTTTGGGGTCCCGAGTGACAGGGAGGGGCTGGGTGTTTGGGGTCCCAAGTGACAGGGAGGGGCTGGACGTAAAGGAAGGGGCCGGATGTCAGGGGTCTGGGTTCCCAGGGAGGGGGCTAGGTGTCAGGGGTCCTGGGTGCCAGGGAGGGGGTAGGACGTTGGGGGTCCTGGGTGCCAGGGAAAGGGCCAGGTGTCAGGGGTTCTGGGTGCCAGGGAGGGAGCCGGGCATCAGGGTGCAGTGTACTAGAGAGGGGGCCAGGCAGCTGGGGTCCCGAGTGACAGAGGGGGCTGAGTGTCAGGGGTCCAGGGTACCAGGGAGGAGGCCATGCATGAGGGGTCCCGAGTGACAGGGAGGGGCAGGAAGTTGGAGGTCCTGGGTACCAGGGAAGGGGCTGGGTATTGGAGAAGTGGCCGGGTGTTAGTGATCTGGGGTGCCAGGGAGGGAGCCAGACTTTGGGAATCCCAAGTGGCAGGGAGGAGGCCAGACGTCATGGGTCCCCGGTGTCAAGGAGGGGGCCAGACTTCAGGGTTCCCGGGGCCCAGCAGGGAGCCAGGTGATGGGGTTCCCAGGTACCAGGGAAGGGGCTCAGTGTTGGGGATCCAGGGTGCCAGAGAGGAGCCTGAGTGTCAGGGATCCGGGGTGCCAGGGAGGGAGCCAGGTGTCAGGGGTTCCAGGTACCAGGGAGGGGGCTGGACATCTGGGGTCCCAAGTGACAGGGAGAGGCTGGACTTTGGGGGTCCTAGGTACCAGGGAAGGGGCTGGGCATCTGGGAAGGGGCCAGGTGTCAAGGATTTGGGGTGCCAGGGAGGGGGCCGGACATTGGGAGCTCCAAGTGACAGGGAGGGCCAGGTGTTGGGGGTCACGGGTGCCAGGAAGGGGGTCGGGGGTCCCAGGTGCCAGGGAGGGGTCAGGCGTCCAGGGTCCCGGGTGCCAGGGAGGAGTCCAGGCATCAGGGGTTCCTGGTGTCAAGGAGGGGGCCAGGAGTCTGTGATGCCTGGGCACTGGATGGAGCTGGGCAATGGGGGTCCCACGTACCAGGGAAGGGGCTGGGCTTTGGGGTTCCAAGGTGCCAGGGATGGGCCCGGGGGTCGGGGCTCCAGGGTTCTAGGGAGGGGTCCCGGGTGCCAAGGAGGGGGCTGGATATCAGGATCCCAGGTGCCAGGGAAGGGGCTGGGCATCAGAGGTCCCAGGAACCATCGATGGGGGCCAGGTGTCTGGGGTCCTGAGTGACAGGGAGGGGCTGGGCATCGTGTGTCATAGGTGCCAGGAAGGTGGTTGGGGGTCCCGGGTGCCAAGGAGGGGTCGGGTGTTGGGGTCCAGGTGTCAGGGAGGGCCTAGGATCGAGGGTCCTGGGTGCCAGGGAAGAGGCTGAACATTGGGGTCCTAGGTACCAGGGAGGGGTGGGCATCTCCAGTCCCGAGTGACAGAGAAGGGCCAGGCATCTGGGGTCATTTAGTGTGTGGGAGGGGGCTGGGTGTCAGGGAAGGGGCTGGGCGCAGGTGGTCCAGGGTGCCAGGGAGGGAGATAAGCATCAGGGATCCTGGGGCCCAGGTGGGAGCCGGGCAATGGGGGTCCCAGGTACCAGGGAAGGGGCTGGGCATCAGGGGTCTGGGGTGCCAGAGATGGGCCTGGGGGTTGGGGATCCAGGGTGCCAGGGATGGGGATAGGAGCTGGGGGTCCTGGGCGCCAAGGAGAGGGCTGGATGTTGGGATCCTGGGTGCCAGGGAAGGGGCAAGGTGTCAGAGGTCCTAAATACCATCAATGGGGGCCAGGTGTCTGGGGTCCCGAGTGACAGGGAGGGGCTGGGCGTCGGGTGTCACAGGTGCCAGGGAAGTGGTCGGGGGTCCTGGGTACCAAGGAGGGGGTCAGGCATTGGGGCCTGGGTGTCAGGGAGGGCCCGGGATCGAGGGTCCTGGGTGCCAGGGAGGGGTGGGCATCTCTGGTCCCAGGTGACAGAGAAGGGCCAGGCATCTGGGGTCTTTTGGTGAGCAGGAGGGGGCTGGACATCAGGGAAAGGGCTGGGTGTAGGTGGTCCAGGGTGCCAGGGAGGGGGATAGGCATCAGGGATCCTGGGGCCAAGGAGGGACCTGGGTGATGGGGGTCCCAAGTACCAGGAAAGGGGCTTGGTGTTGGGGGTCCGGGTTGCCACAGAGGGGCCCGGGCGTTGGGGATCTGGGGTGCCAGAGAGGGGCCTGGGCATCGGGGGTCCTGGGTGTTAGGGAAGGGGCTGGATTTCAGGATCCCAGGTGCCAGGAAAGGGGCCAGGCATCAGGGGTCCCAGTGCCAGGGAGAGGGCCAGGCATCTGGGGTCCCAAGTGACAGAGAGTGGCTGGGCATTGGGGTCATGGTTGCCAGGGAGGGGGTCAGGGTCCCAGGTGCCAGGGAGGGGTCAGGTGTTGGGGTCTGGGTGCAGCGAGGGGCCGGGATTGAGGGTCCCGGGTACCAGGGAAGAGGCCAAGCGGCGGGGTCCTGGGTGCCAGGGAGGAGGCCTGGCATCAGGGGTACCATGTTCCAAGGAGGGGGCCAGGCTTCAGGGATCCCGGGGCCCAGGAGGGAGCCAGGCATTGGGGGTCCCAGGTACCAGGGAAGCGGCTGGGCATTAGGGGTCTGGGGTGCCACAGAGGGACCCAGGTGTCAGGGTTCTGGGGTGCCAGGGAGGGGGCCGGATGTTGGGAGTCCTGAGTGCTGGGGGTCTGGGCGTTGGGGGTCACTGTTGCCAGGGAGGGGGGAGGGGGTCTCAGGTGCCAGGGAGGGGCCGGGATCGTGGGTTCTGTGTGCCAGGGAAGAGGCTGGGCGTCACGGTCCTGGGTACCAGGAAGGGGTGGGCATCTGGGGTCCTGAGTGACAGAGAGGGCCCGGCGTTGGGGGTCCCGGGTGCACCGGTGGGGGCTGGGCATCAGGGAAGGGGCTAGGCATTGGTGGTTCAGGGTGCCAAAGAGGGGGATAGGCGTTGGGGATCCTGGGGCAAAGTAGGGATCCGGGCGATGGAGGTCCCAAGTACGAGGGTAGGGGCTGGGCATCAGGGGTCCTGGGTGCCTGGGAGGGGGCTGGGCATCAGGGAAGGGCCAGGCATCTGGGGTCCGGGGTGTGAGGGATGGGGCCAGGTGTTGGGGATCCTGGGTGCCAGGGAAGGGGCTGAATAGCAGGAGTCTTGGGTGCAAGGGAGGAGGCCGGACATCCAGGGTCATGGTGTCAAGGAGGGCACAAGCATCGGGATCCCAGGGCCCAGGAAAGAGCCATGCCTCGGGGTCCGGGGTGCCAGGGAGGGGTCTGTCAGTCGTTAGGGATCCCAGGGCCCAGGAGGGAGGCGGGCGATGGGGGTTCCAGGTACAGGGTAGGTGCTGGGAGTCTGGGGAGCAGGGTGCCATGGAGGAGGCCGGGGTTCAGGGGTCCAAGGTGTTAAGGAGGGAGCCAGGTGTTGGGGATCCCAAGGCCCAGGAGGGAGCTGGGCCTCAGTGGTCTGGGGTGCCAGGGAGGGGGCCAGGCTTCAGCAGTCCCAGTGACAGAGAGGGCTGGGTGTCAGGGGTCACGGGTGCCAGGGAGGGGGTTGGGGGTCCCAGGTGCTGGGGAGGAGGCAGGGCACCAGGGTCCTGGGTGCCAGAGAACAGACCGGGTGTCAGGGTTCCTGGGTGTCAAGGAGGGGGCCATGAGTCTGGGATCCTGGGGCTCAGGAGGGAGCCAGGCTTTGGGTTCTGGTGTGCCAGGGAGGGAGTCAGGCTTCAGGGGTCACTGGTATCAAGGAGGGTTCCAGGCATCTGGGATCTCAGGGCCCAGGAGGTAGCCGGGCAATGGAGGTTCTGGGTACCATGGTAGGGGCTGGGTGTCAGGGGAACAGGGTGCCAGGGAGGAGGCCTGGAGTCAGGGTTCCAGGTGTCAAGGAAGGGGCCAGGTGTTGGGGATCCCAGGGCCAAGGAAGAAGCCAGGCATCAGGCATCCGGGGTACCAGGGAGGGGGCCAGGCATTGGGGGTCCTGGGTGTCAGTGAGGGGGCCAGGCATCAGGGGTCCCGGGTGCCAGAAAAGGGGCTGGGCATCTGGGAAAGGGCCAGGCATAGGGGATCAATGGAGCCAGGGAGGGGGTTGGAGGTCTCCGGTGACAGGGAGGAGCTGGGCATCAGGGTCCAGGTGCCAGGGAGGAGGCCAGGTGTCAGGGGTCACGGGTGTCAAGGAGGGGGCCAGGCTTCAGGGATCCTGGGGCCTAGGATGGGAGTCCCAGGTACCAGGAAGGGACTGGGCATTGGGGGTCTGGGGTGCCAGAGAGAGGCCGGGCATCAGGTGTCCAGGATGTCAGAGAGGGGCCCAGGAGTCAGGGGTCTGAGGTTCCAGGGAGGGGGCTAGACATCAGGGTCCCTGGTGCCAGGGAAGGGGCCAGGCATCAGGGGTTCCAGGTATGAGAGACGGGGTCAGGCATCTGGTGTCCCCAGTGACAGGGAGGGGCAGGGCATTGGGGGTCACAGGTGCCAGTGAGGGGGTTGGGAGTCCGAGGTGACAGGGAGGGGTCGGGTGTTGGGGTCCGGTTGCCAGGAGGGGCTGGGATCGATGGTCCCAGGTGCCAGGGAGGAGGCCAGAAGTCAGGGGTACCATGTGTCAAGGAGGGGGCCAGGAGTCCAGGATCCTGGGAGGGAGCTGGGTGATGAGGGTCCCAGGTACCATGGAAGGGGTTGGGCGTCAGGGGTACAGGGTGCCAGAGAGGGACCCAGGTGTTGGGGGTCTGGGATGCCAGGGAGCGACCAGGCGTCGGGGATCCCAGGGCCCAGGAGGGAGCCAGGCGTTGGAGATCTGGGGTGCCAGGGAGGGGCTGAGGCATCAGGGGTCCCGGTTGCCAGGGAAGGGGCTGGGCTTCGGGGAATGGGCTGGGCACAGGGGATCAGGGGTGCCAGGGAGGGGGCTGAAGCCAGGAGTCCTGAGTGACAGAAAGGGCCAGGTGTCAGGGGTCACGGGTGCCAGGGAGGGGGTCAGAGGTCCCAGGTGCCAGGGAGGAGCTGGGTGTCCAGGGTCCTGGATGCCAGGGAAGAGGCCAGGCTTTGGGGTTCCGGGTGCCAGGGAGGAGGCCGGGCATCAGGGGTCCTGGGTGTCAAGGAGGGGGCCAGGCTTCAGGGATCCCGGAGCCCAGGAGGGAGCCTGGCAATGGGGGTCCCAGGTACCTGTGAAGGGGCTGGGTGTTGGGGGTCCGGGGTGCCAGAGACAGTCTCAGGCATCGGGGGTCCATGGTGACAAGGAAAGGGTCATATGTCAGGGTACCGGGTGCCAGGGAAGGGGCCAGGAGTCAGGGGTCCCAGTTACAAAGGCGGGGTCGGGCATCTGATGTCCCAAGTGACAGGGAGGGGCCCAGCATCGGGGGTCAAGGGTGCCAGTGAGAGGTTTGGGAGTCCCGGGTGCCAAGGAGGGGTCGGGCATTGGGTTCCAGGTGCCAGGGAGGGGCCAGGATCGAGGGTCCCGGGTGCCAAAGAGGAGGCTGGGTGTCAGGGGTCCTGGATATCAAGGAGTGGGCCAGGTTTCTGGGATCCCGGGGCCCAGGAGGGAGTCCCAGGAACCAGGGAAAGGGCTGGGCTTTGGGGATCTGGGGTGCCTTGGAGGGGCCCGGATGTCGGGAGTCCTGAGTGACAGGAATGGGGTCGGGGTTCCTGGGTGCCAGGGAGGAGCTGTGCATCCAGGGTCCTGGGTGTCAGGGAAGAGACCAGGCGTCATTGGTCCCTGGAGTCCAGGATGGGGTCAGGGTCAGGGATCCTGGGGCCCAGGAGTGAGCCACACGTAGGTGGTCCAAGGTGTCAGGGAGGGGACAAGGCTTCGGGGGTCTTGGGTGCCAGGGAGGAGCCTGGGAGTCAGGGTCCCGGGTACCAGGGAGGGGGCCGGGCGTCTGGGGTTCCAGGTACCAGGGAAGAATCTGGGCATCTGGGATGGGGAAGGGTGTTGGGGATCCATGGTGCCAGGGATGGTGCTGGAAGTTGGGAATCCCAAGTGACAGGGACGTCCGGATGTCGGGGCCACAGGTTCCAGGGAGGGGGTTGGGGGTCCCGGGTGCCAGGGAGGAGATGGGTGTCCAGGGTCCTGGGTGCCAGGGAAGAGGCTGGGAGTCATTGGTCCTGGGAGTCAAGGAGGGAGCCAGGCGTCAGGGTTCCAGGGTGTCAGAGGGGGCCAGGCTTCTGGGGTCCCGGGTGCCAGGGAGGAGGCCGGGCATCAGGGGTCCCAGGTACTAGTGAGGGGGGCGGGCATCTGTGGTCCCGAATGACAGATAAGGGCTGGGCTCGGGGTCCTGGGTACCAGGGAGGAGGCTGGGCGTCAGGATTCCTGAGTGACAGGGAGGGGCCCGATGTCGGGAGCCCCAAGTGACAGGAAGGGCTGGGTGTCGGGGGTCACTGCTGCCAGGGAGGGTGTCAGGGGTAACGAGTGCTAGGGAGGAGCTGTGTGTCCTGTGTCCCAGGTGCCAGGGAAGAGGCCAGGCGTTTGGGTCCTGGGTGCCAGGGAGGAGGCTGGGAGGCAGGGGTCCCTTGTATCAAGGAGGGGGCCAGACTTCAGGGATCCTGGGGCCCAGCAAGGAGCCAGGCATTGGGGGTCCCAGGTACTAGGGAAGGGGCTGGGCGTCAGGGGTCCGGGGTGCCAGAGAGGTGCCCAGGTGTCGGGGTTCCAGAGTGCCAGGGAGGCGGCCAGGCCTCGGGGGTTCTGGGTGCCAGGGAGGGGGCCGGACGTTGGGATCCCGGGTGCCAGGGAATGGACCGGGCATCAGGGGTCCCTGGTACCAGGGAGGGGGCTTGGTGTCTGGGGTCCTAAGTGACAGGGAGGGGCCGGGCGTTCGGGTGTCACGGGTGCCAGGGAGGTGGTCAGGGGTCCCGGTGCCACGGAAGGGGCCTGGATCAAGGGTCCTGGGTGCTAGGGAAGAGGCCGGGCATCGGGGTCCCGAGTGCCCAGGAGGGGGCCAGGTGTTGGGGGTCCCGGATGCCAGGGACGGGGCCAGACGTCTGGGGTCCTGGGTGCCAGGGAGGAGGCCGGACATTGGGAGTCATGGGTTTCAAGGAGGAGACTAGGCGTCAGGGATGCCAGGACCAGGAGGGAGGCCGGCGATTGGGGTCCCAGGTACCAGGTTGTGCCTGGGTGAAGGGGGTCCTGGATGCCAGGGAGGGGCCGGGCGTCGGGGGTTCCCAGGTGCCAGAGAAGGGGCCAGGCGTCGGGGGTCCCGGGTGTCAGGGAAGGGGTAAGGGGTCCCGAACAGCTTCCACAGGTTCTGCTTTCCCCCTGTCGAGACTCACCTTGTCGAGGTCCTCAGCTCCTAGGAGCCCGGCGACCCCTAAGGCTCGAAAGTGGAGAGCACAGACCCCGACTGGGCTCTGGAGCTTCGGGGTAGCGCAGCCTTCTCCTGGGACCTCGCTCCGCCAAAGAACTCTAAGACCATTGTGACGTCAAGATCCCGCATGATAACATCACCGTACCTGATTGGACGAGAGCGCACACATCGTCACAAAAGACGCAGCCAAAATCAGCATCCTCCAAGGTGTGGCTCCCTAACCTGTTTGTGCTCCGAGTGAATCAGGAGAGGTGGGAAGCGGCTCCCTGGCCTGCTCCTGGGCTCCTCTCCCCGCGGTGCACCTGCCACCCGCTGGTGTCGCCCCCGTGCTTCTCCCTGGCGGATCCGGGCTGCAGCTGGCAGTCACCTGCTTCAGGTGAGTTAAAATTCTGCTTTTTGGCTTAGGGGCTTTCTCTTGGTCTTGTATTTCTGCTCATTTTTCTGTTGGGCCATTTGTATCATGTTTTAATATTGATTTGAAGAATGCTTAAAGGCATCACATAATTGAATCCTTTTTTTCCCCCTGCCAATATATGTTTTCCACTCTGCCTACTGACCTTTAATATCTTCTATTTGTTTCTTGCCAGTGCTTGGTAATCTAGTGGATTTTAAAAATATCGATCTTTCCTGAAATCTCGTTCAACTCATTTATCAGTTTTTGTTTTTAGATGTTATGGATTCTCTCTAAATAAAGATCTCCAATATACTGACATTTTATTGCTTAGAAATTGATCTTTACACCTTATTTTTTCCTTTTGTTCTTTTGCCCTCTCCTCTGACTACTCCTCCAGTAAGAAGCTGCAGACAAAAAAGGACAGGAAGGGGAGGGGAGAGGAGGGGAGGGGAGGCGAGGGGAGGGCAGGGGAGGGGAGGGGAGGGGAGGGAAGAAACCACAGCGAGGATTTTAGGCTCACTAACTCTAGGCTAATGAAGACAAGTGCATGTGTGAATTTCATATGCCTGACTTTCCAGTGTGAATATATTAATTCTATTGGGAATAAATGCGGATGGAATAAAAAAAGATGAAGTTGGAGACAGTGGAGTCAGCCGGTCTAGGTTTCTTCAGGGAGAAATCTGTCAATGATCCCATATTAATTGTGTTGTTTGCTGTAGGATCCTTTTAAACACCTTGATCAGAGTAAGGAAGCCACAGTTTATTTTTACTAAAAATCTAGCAAGTTTTATTTAATTACATGCTGATTTTTTAAATACTTTTCAACATCCAACATCATATGATTTTGTTGAATTTTTCAACTGCCTGGACAATCTACATGGCTTGTTCGAAATGTTAACCGCCTCTAGCATTTTTTCTTATATCTCACTTGTTATTAATTTTATTTTCATTTGTATTTAATTTATTATAAAACTACTTAGGAGAAATGCATGTGTTTTTAAAAGACATGCTTATACTTAATTCATATTTCAAGTTCTGATCAATTTGCATCATAATCAATGTAATGCTGGCTTTCTAAAAACTGTGAAAATATTCTGTGCTTATTTCTACCATGGTATGTCTGGGAAATATATGTGTCTATTTTTTTTCTTAAATGTTTAGAATATTTTGTATTTCTATAACTGAAATTTTGTATCTGTAACTTTTTATTTGTTGGTAATCTTCAAATTGTGTTTTAACTTGCTTAGTTTAATTTGGAGTTTTCCTATTTTATATTTGTTATATTGGATTTGGGAAATTTATGTTGTGTTGTGGGAATTTGATTTCCAAAGTGTAGTTGATTTTTATCTCTGGTCCAATTTTTACTCCTGAGCTTTACAAAAAATTTTTCTAGCATCTTGACTAGGCTATATTCTCTATCCCAGTTTTCAATTCACATTTCCATGATGACTAGTGATTCTGAGCATTTTTTTCATGTATTTGTTGGCCATTTGAATTTCCTCTTTTGCAAAAAGCCTATTAAAGTCCTTTGCACATTTCTTAACTGGTTTCTTTGTTTTGTTGTTGAGTTACTTAAAATTATGATGATTCCAGCCTCATAGAAGGAGTTGGGGAGGACTCCCTCTCTTTCAGTTGTTTTGAATAGTTTGAGAAGAATAGAATGAGTTCTTGGCGCTGTGGCTCACTAGGTAATCCTCCGCCTGCAGCTCTGGCATCCCATATGGGTGCCAGGTTCTAGTCCCGGTTGCTCCTCTTCCAGTCCAGCTCTCTGCTGTGGCCCGGGAAGGCAGTGGAGAATGGCCCAAGTGCTTGGGCCTTGCACCCGTGTAGGAGACCAAGAGGAAGCTCCAGGCCCCTGGCTTCAGATTGGCACAGCACCAGCCATAGCGGACATTTGGGGGGTGAACCAGTAGAGGGAAGACCTTTCACTCTGTCTCTCTCTTACTGTCTATAACTCTATCTGTCAAATAAAAAAAGTTTTAAAAAAAGAAAAAATAATAGAATTAGTTCTTTAGAAGTTTAGTAGAATTGAACAGTGAAGTCATTTGGTGCTGGGCTTTTCTTGTTGGGAGGATTTTTGTTACTGATTCAGTCTTTGGGTAGATGGTATGTTTCCAGACAGCTATCCATCTCTTCTAGATTTTCCAGTTTGTTGGCATATTTTGTGTTAGTCATTTCTTTTTTATTTTTTAATTATTTGACAGGTAGAGTTATAGACAGTGAGAAAGACAGAAAGAAAGGTCTTCCATCCATTGGTTCACTCCCCAAATGGCCACCATGGCTGGCGTTGTGCCAATCCAAAGCCAAGAGCCTCCTCCCAGTCTCCCACATGGGCACAGGGGCCCAAGCACTTGGGCCATTCTCCACTGCCCTTCCAGGCCATAGCAGAGAGCTGGACGGGAAGAGGAGAAACCAGGACTAGAACCCAGTGCCCATGTGGGATGCCAGTGCTGCAGGCAGAGGATCAACCAAGTGAGCCATGGCACTGGCTCCATGTTAGTCATTACTGTGGACTCTCTTATGGAACTATTGGCATCTGACTGTGAAAGAACCTACACAAGAATAAATGATGTAAAATATTGTGACACTACATACACCTTTTTAAAAAAAATATTGATTTGAAAAGCAGACTTGTAGAGAGGAGAGACAGAGATAGACACAGAGAGATATTCCATTCAGTGGTTCAATCCTCAAATTACTACAATGGCCAGGTTTTAGACAGGCTGAAGCAAGGAGCCATGAGTTTGTCCTGGATCTCCCATATGGGTGGCAGGGGCTGAAGCACTTGAGGCATCATTTCCAGGTACATTAGTAGGGAGCTGGATTGGAACTGGAACAGGCAGAACACAAACAGGCTGCTATATGGTACACCAACGTGTCAGATGGCCTTTTAAGCCATTATGGCACAATGTCAGCCTCACTATATACAAATATTAAATAAAATTTATTTATAGAGCAATTACTGAAATATGTTTTATGAAAATTCAGTTGTACCCTAGATAAAAGTTGGTAATGTAAAATGATTTTGATCATAAATAATTTTAAAATCTACATAGTCTCTTTCCTCCACAGTATTTTCAGTTGGAGTAAGATAACCTGGAATGACTGAATTTTTTTCTTATCTAGCAAAATTGACATTAAACTACAAGGTTTCTGATCTGGTCAGCTCTTGCATTGCATTTTGTAGATATCCCTTAACATTTTATTCCATAATGGTTCACCTGTAAAAGAGAAAATGTCTAGCTTGAGAGACAGGGTAACAATGCATTTTTCTCTGCCCTAGCACATCTTTTTGATATATTGGAACTATTAGAAATCCATGAAACAATAGAAATATTCTCTTCCTTCTTAGAATCTTCTAAATTTCAAGATTTTTTTTAATTCAGGTAGAAGTTTGGGATAATTCTTATTCACACAGGTTGGTATAGGAGATAATTGAGATTTAAAGGAAGATTGAAGGCATATGGTAATTACCTTGCAATAATAAAAGGAATTATCCTGACCTTGAAAATATCATTCTAATAACTTCCTTGGACTATTATAATAGCTTTAGCTTTAGGTTCTCTGTTGATGTGCTTGTATTATTTAATTTTATTCAAAGTACTTTAATTATATACACAGTAAATTAAATGACTTATACATAGGTTCCATTTTATTTTATACTAAAGTCATGGACATTGGTTTTTAAATTATTGCTTCATATCTTAATTATACAACTTTTATTCGTGATATCCTTGTTTACTATTTGGGTAAATAGAAATGTAAAATACAAACTTCTTTTAAATTATTTTGAAGCTCACAGTGGTCAACTTATAGACAATGATTTGGGCTTGAGAACTGATTAAGACCCCAAACTATGGAAAAACGTGAATTGAGAATGCTTGATGATTTCATTTTCGAAGGTTCTATTCTTACTATGATATAACTACTAACTAGTACATACCAATTATCTGTTAGCTACCAAAAAGTTGGCCTGTTATTACAAATTATTTTTATATTATTTCCTACAGGGGAGTTAAGCCACATGTTGCTAACACATCTCCAGTATATTCTAATGAAAATTTAAAACTGTAGCCGGCACTGTGGCTTAACAGGCTAATCCTCCGCCTTGCGGCGCTGGCACACCAGGTTCTAGTCCTGGTCGGGGTGCCGGATTCTGTCCCGGTTGCCCCTCTTCCAGGCCAGCTCTCTGCTATGGTCCGGGAAGGCAGTGGAGGATGGCCCAAGTGCTTGGGCCCTGCACCCGCAAGGGAGACCAGGAGAAGCACCTGGCTCCTAGCTTCGGATCAGCGCTATGCGCCAGCCACAGCAGCCATTGGAGGGTGAACCAACGGCAAAAAGGAAGACCTTTCTTTCTGTCTCTCTCTCTCTCTCACTATCCACTCTGCCTGTCAAAAAAATTTTTTTTTAAATTTTAAAAAAAATTAAAAAAAGAAAATTTAAAACTGTAGAGAATCATCAGCACTTAAAATGATCTGCACCTTAGCTCATTCTCAGTACCACAGAATCTTTTTAGGTAGAATTTCCATTTTATTTTGTATCATTTAGCCTGAGAAATATTTTTAAGTGAAATTTTTAATGATACACATTTGAAAATATACTAATATGCTCATGGATTTATTTTTAAAGATTTGTTTAATTATCTGAAAGGCATAGTAACAGAGAAAGGCAGAGGAAGAGACAGAGAAAGAAATCATCCACCTGTTTCACTCCTGAGATGACCACAATGGCAGGGCTGGGCCACTCCAAAGCAAGGAGCTAGGAACCCCATCTAGCATACACACATACACAGAGACTTCAGCTGTAGTTTGTAACCGGTGAAAAACAATTCTATTATCATCTGGACCATTTGTATTATGCTATATTTTACACAGTTGAAACAAAGATTATGATTTTCTAGTTTGTGTTGTTTCATGGCACAAATGTAGTTCAAAAATACATCTCAAATTTTTGCTTTTCTAATTAAAAATAGAACTTAATTTCTGGGTACATCTAGCAAATTTGAATTCCTAACAGAATATATTTTAAAGACTTTTATTTAGTTATGTATTTATTGGAAAGACAAACAGACATACACAGAGAAACAGTGATGGATATATCATTCATCTGCTACAATCTTGAAATGCCTGTGGGCTGGCTGAGGCCAAAGCCAGGAGTCAGAGCCCAATCTGGTTCTGCCATGTTGGTGGCAGGAACTCAAGTAGTTCATTCACTATCTGCTGCCAGTCAGGGTGTGTGTCAGCAGGATACTGTATTAAAAATGAAGCTGGGACTTGAACTCAAGGAACTCAGATCTGAGATACAGGCATCCAAATGGTGTTTTAACTACAATGCAAAATGCATGACCCTGAAATATTTTAGGAGCATGTTTTAATAATAGGCTGGTATAAAGTCAACAGTAGGCAGCTTTATTTCTGCAGTGGCCACTGACAAAGTGCTTAACACTATGTAGTGTACATTCAGAGTATTAACATGTACATAAGAAATTCTACATTCATCCTGAATTATTGCCTACCAGGGATAATAAATACAATCCCTTTTTAATGAAAGAATATAGATAAAATCATTTACTCTTTAAGATGTAATATAATGACTTAATTTTATCAATATTATAGAATTCATTTAGGTCAAACATTGTCTATTTGTAAAGATCGCCGATTTTTTGGGGGGATGGAGAGTAGGTACAGTCCTTTTGGTGGATTTCCAATATTATTTAGTACCTCCAAGATATCCTGCTAAAGTGTTATGTTCACTGTTATACAACAAAATTATGTTTTATTAAAAGTAGAAAGGAAAGAACTTTTTTAATTTATTTGACAGATAGAGTTAGTGAGAGAGACAGAGAGACAGGTCTACTTTCCACTGGTTCACCCCCCAAATGGCCACTATGGCTGGAACTATGCCAATCTGAAGTCAGGAGCCAGGTGCTTCCTCCAGGTCTCCCATGCAGGTGCAGGGCCCAAGGACCTGGGCCATCCTCCACTGCACTCCTGGGCCACAGCAGAGAGCTGGACTGGAAGAGGAGCAACTGGGACAGAACTGGCACTCCAACTGGGACTAGAACCCCAGGGTGCCAGCGCCGCAGGTAGAGGATTAGCCTAGTGAGCCGAGGCACCAGCAAACATTGTTTATCCTATAGAATAACACTTTGTTTTCTGAGTTCCTCTGTCTGGTTTAGATACTATACTAAGAATGCTTCTGTGGCTTGGTCTTTTTGTTCTAGAGATTCTTGAGTTGTTAATTTCCAGCTTTGTTCCATTGTGGTCAGAAAACATGTATGGTATGATTTCCAATTTTTTTTCAGTTTGCTGGGACTTGCTTTATGAGCTATTATATGGCATATCCTAGTGAAAGTTCCATGCACTGATGAAAAGAATGTGTGGTCTTCAACTATGAGTTAAAAGGTTCTGTAGCTATTAGGTCCACTTTTTCCATTCTTTTATTTATAGTGTGTGTGTATCTTTGTTGTTGAGGCATGTTCTTTGTAGTCAGCAATTAAATGGATCTTGTTTTATAATCCATTCAGCTTGTCTGTATCTTTTCATTGGAGAATGTAGTCCATTTACATTCAAAGTTACTTTTGATAAGTAATGACTTGACTCTACTATTTTTCCTTAAATATTCCTATTGTTTGCTTAGGTCTTCCAATACATTCCCTCTTTCAACATCTTCAGAAATTCCTAACACCCATATGTTGGGTCATTTGATAGTATCTTATAAATCTCAAATAATTTTTAACATTTTTCAAATTTCTTATTTTTTTCTTCTAAGAAGTTTATAAGGATTTGTCTTCTAGCTCAGATATACTTTCTTTTGCCTTACCAAGTCTGTTGCTAAAGCTCTCCTCTGTATTTTTATTTGACATATTGAATTCTTCATTTCTAATATTTCCATTGATTTTTTTTCATAATCTCAATCCCATGGTAGAATCTTTCTTCCATGTCATGTATGGATTTCTATTACCCATGATTTTGCTTCTCATTGCTTCTGAGTAATGGTATGACTGGCATTTTGAACTCATTTGACTTATTCATCTGAAAGGCAAAGAGAGAAATGGGGGAGAGAAAAAGAGAGAGAGAGAGAGAGAGAGAGAGAGAGAGAGAGAGAGACTCTTTATCTGCTGTTTCACTGCCCCAAGGGTTGCAAAAGCTGGGTCTTGGTCTGGTTGAGGCCAAGGGCCAGGAGATCTATCTGGATCTCCCACCTGTATCAGGGGCCCAAGGACTTAAGCCATCTTATGCTGCTTTCCCAGATACATTAGTAGGGAGCTGGGTCAGAAGTGAAGCAGCTAGGACTTGAACTAGCATTCATATGGGATGACAACATCGCAGGTGGTGGCTTAACCTGGAACTGAACCATAATGGTGGCCTCAGAAGTTAAGATTTTCAGTAGTTTTTATTGAATTTTAAGTTTATATAAAGTTTAATTTTAAATAACAGCTATGTTCAACAACTGACTACCAAAATTTCAAAAACTTGAGCAATGATCAAGATGAATATAAATTGATTTCAGAAAAAGTAATTAGTATTTCTCTACTGTTATGTCTTACTAATGTCGTTACATATTTTCTATGAAATCTGGTGGTGCAATTACCTTAAAACACGAAATTTAGTTACCAGCTTAGTTGCTAAACAGTCTGCTTCTGTTACTCAGCTAATCATTTTATTGGGGCCTATCTTACAAAAGCATTATAATATGTTTTTATTGATTATATAACTAAGACATTTTACTATATTAAATTTGCAACTCTCCCACTCCAGCTCTCTGCTATGGCCCAGGAGGGCAGTGGAGGATGGCTCAAGTGCTTGGGCCCCTGCATCTGCATGGGAGAACAAGAGAAAGAACCTGGCTCCTGGCTTCAGATTGGTGCAGTGCCAGCCATAGTGGCCATTTGGGGAGTGAATCTGTGGAAAGAAGATCTTTCTCTCTGCCTCTCTCTCTCTCTCACTGTCTATAACTCTACCTGTCAAATAAAAAAAATTACCAAGAATTAATTTTATCTTCTCTGTAATAATTTTCTTAATTACTTCAGAATTTTGTCAACTAGTCTTAACTATAGGAAACCGAATAATAATTTTATATTTTATAGTTGTTTCTTAACCTAAAAGCATATATCTATATCTATATATAAATAGGCTGAGGCCAGAGTTAACTATTCCTGCTGATTTCTTTCTAACAGACCTGATGTTAATCTGCAGCAGCGACATGCCTATCTTCAGGTGTCATAATATTTAAACAAGTAATTACAATCATTTTGTCTCTATTTCCAGTCTTCCTTGAGAATGGGGACTGCCTGAGATACCCAGATTATTCAACGGATACAATGGGTAGTATGGAAAATGGTTTTCAGGGTGAAGTTTTATTTTCATTATCAGTACTGATAGATGAATAAAATAAGTGTGATTTTTCATCTTCTGGACTTAATCATAGTTGTCTGGATGCAGCGGGAGGAACATAGGGAAAGTCAAAAGAAATTTCAGAGATGCCAGCCTTGATAACCTTGAGCCACTGAACTAAATTCTCCAGAATTCTGAAGAGACAAAAATATATTTTCTGTGTTTAATCCACTATTTACTAGATGTTTCTCTCTGATATGCTTGCTTGCTCTATTCATAGCCTAAACTGCAGACATACTGAGCCAGGCTGTATTATGCTTCCATGCTTTGACTCACACAGGCCCCTGTGACTAGATGTGCCTTTTCCCTTTGATCACCTAGCTTTATGAATAAGGTTGAGTATACTTTATTACATAATTTTATTCCTCATTTAATCATCTATCACCTCAGTATTACAAATAATTTCTTTGATCCTTATTATAACTTGTATTTTCCTCATTCTGCTTATAGCACTGACATTTGTTTGCATAAGTATTTCTCTGAATTTCTCCTTAACTTTATTCCATTATTGTCCTCTACTGAAAACTTTATTGTATAATTTCATCCCTAATTGTTCCCTTCCCTTCACTAAATTTTAATACTACCAATATGTTCTAGATCTCTTCATATATTGCATGCATATCTATGTTAATACATAAAAACAGTAAGATTTTTCAATCCTGAGACAAATCACTTTTGCCCACTTTGGGCAGTACCATCTCGGTCAAGAATGTATGTTCATAGTCAGCATTTTGTAGGCATATGTTCAAATAATAATACAACCTTGACTTTTAGAAATTTAACACAAAAGCTCTGCATGAGGCAACATTAAAAATAAGTACACTTTTCTAATTTATATTTCAACCTACTCCTTGGTTTGACTTTTCCTTTTCATCTATGTAAGACATTTATCCTAATTCAAATTATTTCTATTGAGAATGGCAGGTGGACAGACTCAAATGGTTAGGTTAATATTGACTGATGAAACAGATTGGGAAAAATTTTGACTTCAGACATAGTTTAATTCAGAGTATAAAAAGCATCACCACAATTCAGTTCTTTCATTCTTTTGGGTCTGCCATGTTCTCTAGCTTTGACTTATTCCCAAATTTGTATTCTGTAGCCCTTGGGTCACAATTTTGTAAATTTCTCTACAGAGTATATTTATTGAAGTCAGAAACCTCCTGCCACAGTGTTAGGAAGGGAATGCCAAGAGAGGAAGGCCTGAGAAACTTCTCAAAGTGGATTCTTTTAAGTACAATTCAAGGGAGGAGCAGAACACAGTTTTGTAATCTTGATATTAAAAAAGAACAAAGCAAGAAAAATATATTAGATATGCTGTAGAACGGTATTAGAATAAAAAGAAATAAATAGGCCAATGGAATGCAATAAAGACCTAGAAATAAATGCAGGCATCTACAGGAAACCGATCTTTGACAAAGGTGCTCAGAATATGCATTAGAGAAGGGGACATGTTCTGAATAAATGATGCAGGGAGAATTGGATTTCCAAAGGGAGAAGAATGAAAATAGACTATCTTTCACTATGCATAAAGGCCTACATGCAAGACTTGAAACTATGAAACTACTAAAAGAAATCATAGGATATGATTAGACACAGATTATAGCAAGGTTATTATAAAATCAGGCTGCAAATACACAAGAAACAAAAGCAAAAACATATAAATAGGACTTCCTTAAACTGAAGTGCCACAAAGGAAACAATCAACAGAGTAAACAGACATCCTACAGAATGGGAAAAACCTAAATGCCAATGAAGTGATGAATGGGTAAAAAAATGTAGCTTATACATACAAATACAATAGATTGCCAGTCAGCACTTTTATCTGTAACAACATGGATGGAACTGTAGGTCATAATGTTAAGTGAAATAGGTCAGGCACAGAAAGACAACTACAATATGATCTCATTCATATGTGGAATCTAAAGTTTATTTAAAAGTTGAAAGTAGGAACCGGCACAGTAGAATGGTGGGTAAAGACACCATTTGCAGTGCTAGCATCCCATATGTGTACCAGTTTGAGTCCTGGCTACTCCACTTCTGATCCAGCTCCCTGCTATGGCCTGGGAAAGCAGTGGAAGATGGCCCAAGTCCTTGGCCCTTGCACCTGTGTGGGAGACCCATAAGAAGCTCCTCAATCCTGGCTTTGGAATGGTACAGCTCTGGCCATTGCAACCATCTGAGGAGTGAACTAGCAGATGGACCTCTCCTTCTCTCTGCCTCTGCCTCTTTCTGTAACTCTCACTTTCAAATAAGTAAATAAATATTTAAAAAAAAGAAAAATAGAATAAAATTAGAATAGTGGTTAAATAGTGGTTATCAGAGACAGAGGAGAGTAGGAGAGAGGGAGGCATGAGTGAAATTTGGTTACTGGCAGTATCAAAATAAAATAGAATAAAAAATTTTGGTGTTCTGCTGCAGAATGGAGTGAATAGATAATATACTGTGCACTTTTCTAAAAGTAAAACAGAAAGGATTTTGAATATTTTCATGATTAAAAATGCTAAATGTTTGAGGATATTGATGTCTTTACCCTGATTTGAATGTTATGTAATGGATATATGTGTTGAAACATCAGAAGACAATCCACAAATATATTTTTAGATGTTTATTTATTTATTTTTCATTTACTTGAAAGGGAGAAGGAGAGACAGAGAGAGAAAAAATCTTACGTCTGCTGGTTCACTCTTTAAATGCCTGCAGCATCAAGGGCTAGGGCAAGCTGAAGCCAGCAGACAGGATCTCCATTAGCATTTCCCATGTGAGTGGCAGGGGCACAGTCACCTGTGCTATCATCTGTTGTGCTCAAGATGTATTAGCAGGAAACTAGATCTGTACAGCAGAGCTAGAATTGAAATTGGCACTCTGATATGGAATATTGATAATTTTTAGGTATCAATTAAGAGTATAGGGTTTCGGTTACCAATGAAAATTATATTTCTTTGTATTTCATCACCTGGGGCATCTGCTAATCTCTGAACTAACCCCCATAACTTATGAGTGCAAAACCATCAAGAAGGACTATTGTTGAATAAGGAAAACAGCTTATAAAGTAAGAAATAGAGCTGGCAGAGGCACTGGAATAGAAAAATTTAAAACTTTTTTTTTCCCATAGGGTTATGGGCTGAATGGTGTTCTCCCAAATTTGCGTGTAAAACTCTAAGCCCTAGTACACCGCAATGTAAGTATATTTGGAGATAGGTTCCTTAAAAACATAATTAAGGTAAAATGATTATTTTACTATATTATGACTGATACCCTTATGAAACTGATTAACAATACTGGGAAAGTGACAGAGGGAGAAAACAGCCACCCACAGCCCAGGAATGAGGACTTTCAACAAATCAACCTTACTGACACCTTGATCTTGGAGTTCTATTCTCCAATATTGTGGTAAAATAGATTTTTGTTGCTTAAATCACCCAGTCTGTGGTACTTCATTTTTGCAGGAATGTTTTTCCTCTTAAATTTTTATTAATATAAAGAGAACAGATTTCATGTATTTTACAGGTACAGTTCTAAGAAGATAACTATACATTTCTCTCTCCTCCTTTCCCTCCCTCAATCCCTCTCCTTCCTCTCTTTTTTCTTTACTTTTTGCAGACATAATTTCTATCCACTCTATAATCACAGGCTTAATTCAACACTAGCCATCATATTGAATAAGTAAAAGTAAGAAGAACATAGAACCAGAAGAACATAATAACAGAAATTTATTTGTTCTTTATAATATCCTGAAGCATATCTTCTAAGAACTGTATCTAGGGATGAATCATGGTGGTAGCAATACAATTGTAAAGAAAACCCCATCAAACCAATGACTACCAAAAGGTGGTTGAGAAGACTGACAAAGGCAAAACCATGGCAAGATTTTATTGGGATGTTTGAAGCATTTTAATTGTTGAAGGCCAAAGAGCAATAGTATCTGGTCATTATGAGAGGTTTTAGATAAATCTAAACTTTTCCAAAAAAATCTCCAAGGGAAACTGTCCAGATATCCTCCACCAGGTCAACATCTTGGCTAAGTCCATTTGTTGAATAGGGTAAGTTTGCAAATTTCAAAGGAAAATTCTTAGGGATCCATCTCCAAATCCTCATTTGTCTGCTCCTGACTTACTTTTGTTTCCAAACCTTTAAAACTATTTATTTATTTGAAAGGCAGGGTGACATAGAGAAAGGGAGAGACTTGGAGAGACTGGGAGATATATATATATATATATATATATATATATATATATATATATATATAGAGAGAGAGAGAGAGAGAGAGAGAGAGAGAGAGAGAGAACCATCCACTGGTTCACTTTCCAAATAGCTGCAGCAGCTGGGATTGGGTGAGGACAGGGCCAGGAGCCTGGAACTCTATCTGGGTTTCCATTGTGGGTGTCAAAGGCCTGGCATTGCAGGTGGTGGCTTAAGGTGCTGCACCACAATGCCAGCTCCCTGATTGATAATCTTAATCTTTTAAAGGTAATCATTTTTCTTTTGTTAATAATGTAAAAATATAGGCAGCAATATCATTCCTACTAAATTATTCATATATTTCCCTTTAATCACCATAAATTTTAAATTTCATTATCTCAGAATAATTTTCTTTTTGTCTTCATATCAATCACGTGTGTGTGTGTGTGTGTGTATCTTTTAACATCCTGATGTAGTTCAATTGTACTGCTGGGAACATGTGAGCATCTTGGTTGATTTTTCATTGTGAGGTTACATGGTCCACAAAAACCCTGGATTTCCTTGGTAAAGTTCATACACCCGGTGTTTCAAACACAAATTGGGCCAGAGTAGTGATTCCCCCTTTCCAGATAATGTATTTTTAAATTTATTGGATTTTTATTGGACTATAAATTGGTGTTTCATTTTTTCAAGTTCTATTGGAATTTTTTAAGATTTTATTTATTTATCTGAGAGGTAGAGCTACAGAGAGTGAGGAGACAGAAAGGTCGTCTGTCTGGTGGTTCACTCCCCAAATAGCCACAATGGCCAGAGCTGTGCTGATGTGAAGCCAGGAGCCAGGAGCCCCCTCCAGGTCTCCCACGCAGGTGCAGGGGCCCAAGACTTGGGCCATCCTCCACTGCACCCCCAGGACACAGCAGAGAGCTGGACTGGAAGAGGAGCAACTGGGACAGAATCTGGCATCCCGACCTGGACTAAAACCAGGGATGCCGGTGCCGCAGGTGGAGGATTAGCCTAGTGAGCCGCGGCACCGGCTGGAATATTCCAAACTTTTAAGAAGGAAAAAAAAGCTGAAATTTCCCAAACAAGCTTCAACTGGAACTAAACAGAGAATATATTTCAATTTCATTTAGGAAGCCAGTGTTGTATATATGATGCAAAAAAACTCAGGATATGAATTAAAATGAAAGTAAATAGCATCTGTTTTATAAACAGGTGATATCTTAAGCAAATTATTATTATATGAATTCATTCATACAGGAAAATATAGTAAGTCAATAAAAAAAGCGAGACACACTAAAATGTGAAGAGCATTCAACATTCTCAAACAGACCCAGGTAGAAAAAGTGAGGGAATTATACGATCATTTATATATTTTTTTCTATTTTTTTAAACTTTTATTTAATGAATATAAATTTCCAGTGTACAGCTTATGGATTACAATGGCTTCCCCCTCCCATAACTTACCTCCCACCCGCAACCCTCCCCTCTCCCGCTCCCTCTCCCCCTCCATTTGCATCAAGATTCATTTTCAATTCTCTTTATATACAGAAGATCAAAATGTACAGCACATTAAGGACAGAGATCCCACATGAGGAGCAAGTGCACAGTGACTCCTGTTATTGACCCAACAAATTGACACTCTAGTTTATGGCGCCAGTAACCATCCTAGGCTGTCGTCATGAGTTGCCAAGGCTATGGAAGCCTTCCAAGTTTGCCGACTCTGATCATATTTAGACAAGGTCA
Source organism: Lepus europaeus (assembly GCF_033115175.1). Classification (NCBI taxonomy): domain Eukaryota; kingdom Metazoa; phylum Chordata; class Mammalia; order Lagomorpha; family Leporidae; genus Lepus; species Lepus europaeus. Next base: position 68,739,624 of record NC_084844.1, read on the forward strand.
TAAAAGACAGAGTGAGGATAGTAACCAATGATCCTAAGAGTGGCATTTACCAGGTTTGAACAATTATACAGCATTAAGTGGGGAAGAGGACCATCAGTACACACAGGTTGGGAGTAGAGCCATTGGTGGTAGAGTAGAGGTTATGATTACAAAGGAATGAGGCCCAAGTGCACTAGACAGGGCCTAGAACAAAGGACAGAGTCATTATTAGATGGGGCTAAGAAAGGTGCTGTCTAAGCTACAAGTAATTTTTCTGATTGAGAGGCAAATAGAACCTGATAGAAGGGGCTTGATAATAATCTGGTGGGCTTTAGGCCTTGTAAGTTAAGAGGCCCAGACCTATCTATCTCTTCACATGGGGTATATCCTAAGGGAGGTGTGAACCTCCTAGGGGAAGGCACTCTGTTGACTTTCATTACTTGGCTGGCCTGGGAGGAGAGCTGGCCTGGTAAAGGCAGGTGGCATCTCTAACAAGAAATTTACAGTTCTGCCTGCGATGTTGCTGACACTACGTGGCCATCCCCTCAGCTGCGGTGGTCACTTTGGAAGCTGGGCTGAGTGAAGGGCTTTTCAGCTTAGAGCCAATAAGATCTGTGGCTCTGACCTGGGCATCCTTCGACTCCAGTGCAGGTCCATTTCCAGTGATCCAACTCTTGGCAGAGCTGCCAGGGCTCTTCACAAGCTGACTTCTGCTGAAGCCCAGGCTTACCACATTGAAAGCCACTGCAGTGGACTGGCCTGTTGGGTCTCCTTGAGGGCAGATCACTGTACAGATCAGCCATTAATAGGCCTGCCACCTATTGCTTCTGATGCCGAGCTTTCTTTTCCTCCTGGTTTGTGTTCAAGCAGACCAGAGGATGCAAGTCAAGGGAGTGCCCAAGTCCCATCTCTAATCTTCGGTGGCCTGAACTACAAGTCTATAGTCACAGGCATGTTCTGTAGTAGTTTTTCTAAGGTAGACAATGCCCATGAGGAAAATTATATTCTCACTTTAAAACTTTCTTTCCCTTTGGTCTGAAAGGGAGGTTTTTCTACTTACCGTATACTTCGCTGATGGCGAAGTGAATCTAGCTATGAGATTATTATTTAAGTTCTTATTTTGGCTATGCTATTACAGAAAAATGTTAGCCATCTCTTTTATAAGGTCTAAAGATTAAATTGTGCATCCTACAGATTCCTTCATAATAGAATTAGTTTCCTACCTTGAAGAGAATAGAGAAATGAAAGAACAAGTTGGGCTTAGAATAGAGAAATGAGGGAGCAAGTCCTAGATCGCTTGCTGACAATAGCAATATCACATGAATACTTAGCAAACCATTTCAACCATTAGATAACAACTTAAGAAAACATTTACCAGAAGGTCCAATGCCTTCTATAAATTTTAAGAATCATGTATTTGGAAACACCTCTTAAATATCTAACATGGTGTAGTTTGTTTAGCCAGTAAACTTAAGCACAACCATCTAAAATGTTTTTAGTTTCTTTCTACCAACACGTTTAAAACATATGATACACAGATTCAGGTCACACAAATTAAAATGTATCTTTGATTGATTTTAGCAGCTTAAATTTATGGACAATCTTATCTACACGCCATTTAAAATAAAACTCTTAATAAAATTTCCCCATGTGGACATACAATATGTACACACATATAACATAGCATAATAGACCAATATAGCAATTTTAATAATAGCTTTTAAAATCTTTAACTCATTTTTTCGATTGCCAATTGATTTCAATTGCTTTTTCTTTTTAGTAACCTCAGTTAACCATACTTTCTCTCAGTTGGTACTGTTAATACATTATTGGCTTCATCTGTTTACAGAGCCATCCCAAAGTACTGAATACAATAAAAGTGGCTGGAAAAAGTCCATAGGAACCTATAGGAGGACAGCTAAACACAGAACCAACAACCCTTTAGTTTTATGAGCACCATATCATATATAACTATGGATGACAAAAGACTTTAAGTCACCATGTTTAAAATTATAAACTCATCAACCAACAAGAGGCACTTGCTTACTTCACAGTATTTTTGAAAGCACCTGTAGGATTTTACAAGTATTTAACCCTTTAAGCCTCTGGGGCTTTCTCATTAAGATAACTATCATGTCTAGTAACACAAGATCATTAGACTTTTTAATTCTCAAACATTTGTATTAATAGCATTTTCCATTATAGAAACTTAAAGTCTGGTACCACATCACATCTTGACAGTCCTTCTAATATAATCCAAATAGCCTGATTAGTTGGTGTCCCTATAAGATGAGAGACATAGGTCCTTCGATTTTTTCAGTTGGGCCCAAACTGGAAAAACCAAAGTCCAGGATTTACTGGAAATTTTAGAGACCAGATTGTTTGAAACTTTGATTTTTTGAATGCCTGTCAAGAGTGCCAAGAAGGCTCAAAATCCAAAATATCTGGTTGAAATAAGATTCCTTAAAATCATGACATAACATAGACCAAATTTGATCATTGTTAGAAGGTGATTATTCAAATCTTTGAAAATAAGCACATATTTAAATAACCCATAGCTCTTAAAAAAAATCAGCTGTTTTTGAACAATTAGAATTTAACAGACATCAAGAGAACATAATAGATTACTTTAACCCATTGATTTAACAGAGCATCAGAGTTTAATTCTATGTCAAAGAGAAATTGAGCTTCCTGGGATCTTTTGCTGTGAGGTTTCCTTCCTTTACCTTCTTTCATATTGGTGACCATGTTTCTGTGTTTCTGTGTGTAACACATCTTTAAGCATCTTTTGCAGGGCTGGATGAGTGGCAACAAATTCTTTCAGTTTCTGTTTGCTATGAAAAGCCTTAATTTCACCTTCATTCACAAATGAGAGCTTTGCAGGATATAATATTCTGGGCTGGCAGTTTTTCTCTCTTAGTACCTGGGCTATGTCTCGCGATTCCCTTCTAGCTTGTAGGGTTTCTGATGAGAAGTCTGCTGTGAGTCTAATTGGAGATCCTCTGAGAATAATCTGACGTTTCTCTCTTGCACCTTTTAGGATCTTTTCTTTATGTTTCACTGTGGTGAGTTTGATTACAACATGTCGTGGTGAGGATCTCTTTTGGTCATGTTTATTAGGGGTTCTATAAGCTTCCTGTACTAAGATGCCTCTGTCCTTCTCCAAACCTGGGGAATTTTCTGCTAGTATCTCCCTGAAAATGCCTTCTAATCCTTTCTCCCTCTCCATGCCTTCAGGAACTCCTAGAACCCGAATGTTGGGTTTTTTAATAGTATCCTGTAGATTCCCGACAATATTTTTTAGATTTCTAATTTCTTCTTCTTTTCTTTGGTTTGCCTGTTTCCTTTCCTGTTCTCTGTCTTCTAAGTCTGATATTCTCTCTTCTGCTTTGCCCATTCTGTTTTTAAGGCTCTCTAATGTGTTTGTCATTTTATCTATTGAATTCTTCTTTTCATTATGATTTCTCGTCACTATCACAGTTTCTTGTTCTACTAGTTGTTTCATTTCATTTTGATTCCTCCTTAATATTTCATTTTCACGAGAGAGATTTTCTATCTTGTCCATTAAGGATTTCTGTAGTTCAAGAATTTGTTTTTGAGAACTTCTTAATGTTCTTATCAATTTTTTGAGATCCGCCTTTTGCATTTCTTCGATCTCATCATCTTCATAATCTTGAATTGGGGTGTCTTTCTCATTTGGGGGCGTCATAGTGTCTTCCTTGTTCTTGTTAGCTTGGTTTTTGCGTTTGTTGTTTGGCATGTTGGAGATTTTTGGTTTCTTCACTGTGGTGTTTTTTCTTGTTACACTATGGCTCTATATTAAGTGGACTGTCTGCTTTCGGTGGAGCCTTAGAGGCTTGAGATGAGTGTGGACTGAGAGCTGTGTTTGGTTCCTCAGGGTTGAGGGTGTGTCAAAGAGGACACTCCCAGGTTAGGTGTGGTAAATCTCTCTTTCTTTTTTTTTGATTCAAAAGGGATGTAATTCTGCACAGCTGAATGTAATTGGAGGTAGTTAGCAGGCAAATGATATACCCACAGGAGCCAGAGATCGGAAGCTCTTTCCCAAGGACCACACAGGGAATCTGTGCTGCCCTCAGTGTGGGCTCCAATTCTCCTGCAGTCTCCCACTGGGTTGCCAAGTTAGATCCTAATCTCCTGTTATTTCACCTCTCCCCGCAGAGTCAGGTGTTTCTGCTAGGCTCAGGGCCGGTGCAGACCTGAGGTTGCCCTGCTTATGATGTATGTCCAAAATGGCACCTGCTCTGTCTTGCTCGCCTTTGAGAGGTGAGCAGAGAGAGAGAAACTTGTGTCTGTATTGGTCACTTCTTTTATTTTTTTCCTCTCTTCCAGTTAGCCTGGTGAATTTTTCCCCACGGAGTTTCAAGCCTCGTTCCCTCTAGCCTCCTCTTTCCGCTTGCCCGCTGGTGTCTCAGGCTATTGAGGTTCGGCTCACCTCGCGTTCCAGTGCTGGTGTGTTGAGTCTGCAGCTGGTGTCCCGAACTTGGGCTCCCACGCTCTCCACGCAGGTACACTGTGAATCACTAGTTCCGGAAGAGTTTCCTCTGCTGTTTCATCCCCTACTCTTCCTTGACCCTGCAGTATCTCCACTTATATTAAACTGTCTCTCCCCCGGACTAATCGTGTGCTCCCTGCCTATTCTGCCATCTTGCTGCTCTCCCTAAAGGCCCTAACTTTTCATGGCCCAAGCAATTATTGATCCTGTGGTCAAGGGTGACCAAGATTGAGTGATGCTATCTCACCCCATCTGTAAGCTACCAAAGCCTGAGTGATAGTGCAAGTTTTATATAAACTTTGAGAAGGAAGATGTGAGTAGTTGAGAAAGATAGGCAAGGGCCTAGGAAATGATACTTATTTGAGGGATCTTGGAGATGTGACTTTCAGTGAAGGGCTAATTTGTCATATCTGAAATATCACTCCCTTACACACTCCCATTGCTTAATTTTGCCTTTGTTATTCCCAGATTTGAACTGTTTGAAACCTATCCTCTCACTGCATTTTGTATTTGGAGGTAATGCTGAATCTCCCTGTATCCTGATAGTTTTTTCTGGTGGCTCAGGAATTGTCAGGATCTCTGTACCATATACGAAAGATGAAACAAAATGTGCTTTAGGACATTGTCTGTTGACAAATGTCAAATGATTAATAGATGTCAGATACCATGGCATTTTAAGTAGAAGCATTTACTTTACAGGAATTCGAAACCAATGCTCATGATGTTCAGGCAGTTTAAGTGGCAGCAGTCTTGATGACATCCTTGCTGACATAGCCGGCATGAATCATGCCCTTGGAAATATCTATGTGATTGTATTTGGCATATAATTAAATTTTTCCATACTCATCAAAGTGTATCAGCATTTGATATATTACAAATCAACAGAGGCTTTTTGTTGTAATTTTATTTGTAATTTTTAAAGTATTTATTTGAAAGGCAGAGCATGAGAGAAGGGGAGAGAAAGCTGTTCCCTCTGCTGGTTAATTCACTCACCAAATGTCCCTAACAGCCAGGGATATTCCAGGCTGAAGCCAGGAGGCAGGAATCCATCTGGGTCTCATATGAGGGTACCAGGAATCCAAGTACCTATCCATCATCTCGGATGATGTATTTTAAGTATGTAATGGCAAGCAATAACAATCTAAGAATTCGCATATGGGATATGGTTGTCCCAAGCAGCAGTCTAACCTGTATTCGACCTTCTCAAGTCTGGTGGTTTGTCATGATTTTTGCCTAGACCTTGTAATCTCCAACAGGGAAGTCCCAGATTTCTTCATAATGTAACAATTTAATAAAGTAAACTCCAGTAGGCAAATTCTTTTCAAAGTGTGTTAGTATCATATATATTGATGTTTTCATTAGCCTAAGGATAACTAGATTTAATTACTGTCAATTAAATTCCCTGTAGTGTGATGGCTGGATCATATTGTAGATCCATTTTCAGATTTCTGAAGAATTTCCATACTGTCTAGCATAATGGTTGTTCTACTTTACATTCCTACCATAGTGTATTAGGGTACCTTTTCCCCACATTCTCTCTAGCATTTGTCAGTTTTGATTTTTGGATGATCGTCATTCTAACTGGGGTGAGATGAAACCGCATTGTTTTGTTTCCATTTCCCTAATGACTAGTGATCCTGAGCATCCTTTCTTGTGCCAATTAGCCATTTATATTTCATCTTTTGAAAAATTCCTGCTCATATCCTTAGCCCATTTTTTGACATATTTATTTATTTGAAAGGCAAAGTAACAGAGTGAAAAGGAGACAGAGAGATCTTCCCTTTACTGGTCCACTCCCCAGATGGCTGCATTGCAGGGCTGGGCCAGGCTGAAGCCAGGAGCTTCTTTCAGTTCTGCTATGTAGTTGCAGGGGCCCAAGGAATCTCCCAGGCACATTAGCAGGGAGCTGGATCAGAAATGTAGCAGGTATGACTTGAACTGGTGCCCATAAAGGGATACTGGCCTGCAGGTAGTGGTTTACACACTGTGCCCCCTTAGCCATTTCTTAACTGGGTTATTGGTTGTGTTGTGGAGTTACCTGACTGGCATCATAAACACTAGGTTAAATGTCTCTCTTTTTTAAATTTTTTCTCAACTATTATATTTGATCTACTGAAAATTCTTTTCTGTTTATGTCATGACCTCACTGATTGTTTCTTTTTCTTCTTGAATTATTTGACTGTTTTCTCACCATCATCCATCCAAACATTATAGGTGCTTTCCCATTTATCCCATCCTGAAATTATTAATCTATCTGGCCCTCTGTGGTCTGACACTCCTGTTTCCCTCACTTACTTCTATCCAGCATTACTATGAGCTGGCTTTGACCAAATCATCAAGATAGGACTTTTTTCCATGCTTTTCTATGTTTGCCATGTCTAGCCTCACCTTGGTGTCAAATCCTGCTACTTCTGGTTTGTTTGTTTGTTTGTTTGTTTTGCTTTTAATTTTTTAAGCAAATATTTGAATGCAGTGTTTAAAAAGATGAGGAAAAGGGAAGTATTATATTTTTATTATACCTATAAAGATTTTAGTTTTTTTAAAAAGATTTTATTTATTTATTTGAAAGAGTTACAGAGAGAGTGGAGAGAGAGACAGAGACAGCGACAGAGAGAGAGAGAGAGAGAGAGAGAGAGAGAGGCCTTCAATCTGCTGGTTCATTCCCCAAGAGGCTGCAACAGCCAGAGTTGAGCTGATCCAAAGCCAGGTGCCAGGAGCTTCTTCAGGGTCTCCCTCGTGGGTGCAGGGGCCCAAGGACTTGGGCCATCTTCTACTGCTATCTCAGGCCATAGCAGAGAGCTGGATCAGAAGAGCAGCAGTTGGGACTAGAACCAGTACCCATATGGGATGCCAGAGCTTCAGGTCAGGGCTTTAACCCACTGTGCCACAGCGCTGGCCCCAGGTGATACTCTTAATTCAATAAATCTATATCAGGCTATTTTTTAAGTTGATAATTTTGTATGGCCTACAAATAATATTAAAATATCCAAATGGATTTTGGTAGGACACAGGTTCCCAACTTCTGCTAATGCAAGTATTCATCTTATTTCATTTTACTTGAGCATGGAGAACTTCTTTAGCATTTTATAGCATGTGTCTGCTGGTGGTTATCTTCATATTTTGTTGTTCAAAAAATGTATTTTTTCCTGGCTGGCACCATGGCTTAACAGGCTAATCCTCCACCTTGTGGCATCAGCACACCAGGTTCTAGTCCCGGTTGGGGCACCGGATTCTATACCGGTTGCCCCTCTTCCAGGCCAGCTCTCGGCTATGGCCCGGGAAGGCAGTGGAGGATGGCCCAAGTCCTTGGGCCCTGCACCTGCATGGGAGACCAGGAGAAGCACAAGGCTCCTGGCTTTGGATCAGCACAATGCGCCAGCCACAGCAGCCATTGGAGGGTGAACCAACGGCAAAAAGGAAGACCTTTCTCTCTGTCTCTCTCTCTCACTATCCACTCTGCCTGTCAAAAAAATGTATTTTTTTCCACTATACAGATTAATGTTCATTTTTTGTTTACTTAAGAGACTATCTGATAGTCCACTCCCCAAATGCCTGAAAACGTTTGAGCAGGGGCCAGGCCAAAGCCAGGAACCTGGAACTCAATCCAGATCTTCCATGTGGGTATCTGGGACTCAACTACTTGAGCTGTTATCTGCTGCCTTCCTGGGTGAGCATTAGCATGAAGCTAAATCAGAAGCAGGGGTAGATACACTGATATATGAGCATACCAAGAAGCAGCTTATCCCAATGAGCAAAAATGTTTATGTTCCCCTTATATTTTACAGTGTTTACATTACTTATAGAATCAGGGTTGGGAGAACATTTTCTTTGAGTACACTGATGATTCTTTCCATTGTTTCTGTGGGGAAGTCAGCCATCATTCATGAATGGCTATAACTCAGTATGCCATAGGCTATTCTTTTTTTCATTACATTCAAGATCTTTTCTTTGTATTTGGATTCCTTCCATTTCTTATTTGCCTAGAATAGTTTTCTATCTGTGCTGATTAGGACACATTCTATACTTCACTCATTCTATTTTTACTGAAATTCCAGTTGCAGTTATGAAGGACTTTGAAATAACAGACAAGATTATTTTGATGCAAAAATATTAGTAATCCATGCATACCAGTGGTCTGGAAGAAGTTTATTCAAAATCAATACTATAAACACTATGCATAAACATGAAAACAGCACATTTGTGCATTTAATTTTTCTTTAGCCAAAGTGAACTTGTTTTTTATTTCTCCTTTCTGCAAATCCTTTAATGTTAGATTGCTTTCTAAATCATTCCTGGGCTTCTGAAGCTCTTTTATGAATTAAAATCTTTTGACTTATTTTCCATTTTAGTCTGTTTTTATGTCTGATAAAAATGGTACACAATGGGTTATTTAGAAAGAAAAACAGCTTTCAAAATTACTTGCTTGAAAGAGCAACAGAAAGAGGGAGGGAGGGATTGAAATTGAGTTTATACATGGACTCACCAAATGGATACAACAATCAGGGTGGGACAAGGCCAAAGCCAGGAGCCAGGAGTTTTATCTGAGTCACCCACAAGGGTGGCAGGGACCTAAATGCTTGAGCAATCATAGACTGCCTTCTTGGTGCATTAGCAGGAAGCTGAACTGGAAGTTGAGCAACCAGGACTCAAATCAGACTCTGCTGTGAGATCAAAGATTCACCAGTGGTGGAATAACCTTCTGTGCCACAAGACTAGCCTCAAGAAATCAAATTTATTTCTTAGAGTCTGAGGGTGGGCAGCCTAAAGTCAAGAGGCCCTATCTGGAAAGATCCATCTCCCTGAATCATAATGTGGCAAGAGTGACATCAAATGATGAGAAAAAAATAAGAGGTAGAACTGAGAGCCTTTGGTCTTTTAAAATTGGTAGGAAGATGTTCCTTAGGATAGGGAGTGTTACCTTGAGGATTAAGCTTCCAACGCTTTGTGTGGATATGTTAAAGTCCTACTATATATCATGCCCCATTGTGCTATTTCTTTTCTATTTCCGTTTTTTGAATACCAATAGGCATTTTTTGACAGGCAGAGTTAGACAGTGAGAGAGAGAGAGACAGAGAGAAAGGTCTTCTTTCCATTGTTTCACCCCCCAAATGGCCGCCACAGCTGGCGTGCTGTGCCAATCCAAAGCCAAGAGCCAGGTGCTTCCTCCTGGTCGCCCATGTAGGTTCAGAGCCCAAGGACTTGGGCCACCCTCCACTGCCTTCCCGGGCCACATCAGAGAGCTGGACTGAAAGAAGAGCAACCAGGACAGAATCCAGCACCCCAACAAGGACTAGGACCTGAGGTACAGGAGCTGCAGGCAGTGGATTAGCCTAGTGAGCCATGGTGTCGGCCCACAAGTACATTTTCATTATAGTAAATATTTAGTTTATCATTCTTTATCTAACTTTAAATGATTTGTAATACTGGAATATATTTGGAGATTATTAACTAATTTGCCTGCTACTTGTAACATCTAACTTTTTTTTTTTTTGAGAGAGAGAGAAAGATTTATCTTTTGGTGAATTCTCCAAATGCTCACATCAGTAATTTAATAAGAACAATGTGAGTGTGGGTTATTTATCAGCCTTAAGATGATCACAACCTTTTAAATCAACAAATAAGATTAAAATATTGACTTAAAAATGAAAGCATAATGGTTGGCAAATTCATTTTTTTTTGGAAAACTTTTATTTAATAAATATTAAATTTCAAAAGTACAACTTTTGGATTTTAACAGTTTCCCCCCATAACCACCCTCCCACCTGCAAACCATCCCACCTCCTACTCCCTCTCCCATCCCATTCTTCATTAAGTTTCATTTTTAATTATCTTTATATACAGAAAATCAACTTAGTATATACTAACTAAAGATTTCAACAGTTTGCATCCACACAGAAACACAAAGTATAAAGTACTGTTTGAAGATTAGTTTTGCTGTTAATTCTCATAGTACAACACATTAAGGACAGAGCATACATGGGGAGTAAATGCACAGTGACTCCTGTTGTTGATTTAACAATTGACACCTCTTATTTATGACATCAGTAATCACTCAAAGCTATGGAAGCCTCTTGAGTTCACAAACTCCGACCTTATTTAGACAAAGCCACAATCAAAGTGGAAGTTCTTGCTTCCCTTCAGAGAAATGTACCTCATACATTGATGGCCCATTCTTTCCACTGGGATCTCACAGAGATTTCTCATTTAGGTCATTTTTTGCCACAGTATCTTTGCTTTCCATGCCTAAGAAACTCTCATGATCTTTTCAGCAGATATGAATGCCTTAGGGGCTTATTCTGAGCCCACAGTGCTGTTTAGGGCACGTGCCATTCTATGAGTCTGCTGTGTATCCCACTTCCCATGTTGGGTCATTCTCTACTTTTTAATTCTATCAATTATTATTAGCAGATACTGGTCTTATTTATGTGATCCCTTTGACACATGCTATCTTTATGATCAATTTTGAACTTAAACTGATCATTTTGACTAGTAAGATGGCATTGGTACCTGCCAACTTAATGGGATTTGGAGTCCCATGACACATTTCTAGCTCTACCATTAAGAAGTAAGTCTGAGTGAGCATGCGCCAAACTGTACCTCTCCTCCATTTCTTATTCCCACTCTTATTTTTAACAGGGATCAATTTTCAGTTAAATTGAAACATCTAAGAATAATTGTGTGTTAATTAAAAGAGTTCAACCAATGGTATTAAGTAGAAAAAATACTAAGAAGAATAAAATAGTAAGCTCTTTCTCGACAGTCAGGACAAGGGCTGATCAAGTCATTGTTTCTCATAGTGTCAGTTTCACTTCTACAGGTTTCCTTTTAGGTGCTCAGTTAGTTGTCATGGATCAGGGAAAACATATGATATTTGTCCCTTTGGGATTGGCTTATTTCACTCAGCATGATGTTTTCCAGACTCCCCATTTTAATACAAATGACTGAATTTTATTTTTTACCACTATGTAGTAATCTATAGAGTACATATCCCATAATATCTTTATCCAGTCTTCTGTTGATGAGCATTTAGTTGATTCCATGTCTTAGCTATTCTGAATTGAGCTGCAATAAACATTGAGGCACAGACAGCACTTTTATTTGCAAATTGGGTAAATTCCGAGGAGTGGGATGGCTGGGTTATGTGATAGGGCTATATTCTGGTTTCTGAGGAATCCCCAAACTGTCTCCATAGTGTCTTTACCAGTTTGCATTCTCACCAAGAGTAGATTAGTGGGCCTTTTCTGCCACATCATTGCCAGCATCTGTTGTCAGTTGATTTCTGTATGTAAGCCATTCTAACCAGGGTGAGGTGAAACCTCATTGTGGTTTAGATTTGCATTTCCCTGGTGGCTAGTGATCCTGAACATTTTTTCATGTGTCTGTTGGCCATTTGGATTTCCTCTTTTGAAAAATGTCTTTTTAGGTTCTTGGCCCATCTCTTAAATACATTGTTTGTTTGGTTGTTGTGAAGTTCCTTGATCTCTTTGTTGATTCTGGTTATTAATCCTTTATCAGTTGTATAATTTGCAAGTATTTTCTCCCATTCTGTCAGTTGTCTCTTCACTTTCCTGACTCATTCTTTAGCAGTACAGAAACTTCTCAATTTGTTGTAATCCCATTTGTTAGTTTTGTCTTTGACTGGTGTTATATCCTTGATCAAATATAAGTTGGCTGTAGATGTTTGGATTGATTTCTGGTATTTCTATTCTGTTCCATTGGTCTACCCATCTGTTTCTGTACCAGTACCATGCTGTTTTGATTATAACTGCCCTGTAGTATGTCTTGAAATCTGATATTGTGATGCCTTCTGCTCTGTTTTTGTTGTCCAAGATTGCTTTTGCTATTTGAGGTCTCCTGTGTTCCATATGAATTTTAGCATCATTTTTTCAAGATCTGAGAAAGAATGTGTTTGGTATTTTGATTCGTAACACATTGAATCTGTAAATTGATTTGGAAGAATAGACATTTTGATGATATTGATTCTACCAATCCATGAGCATGGAAGATTTTTTTCATTTTTTGGTATCCTCTTCTTTCTTTAAAGTTTTGTAATTCTCATCATAGAGATCTTTGACATTCTTGGTTAAGTTTATTCCAAAGTATTTTTTATGGCTATTGTGAATGAGATATTAGAAGTTCTGTCTCAGCTGTGGCATTTTCTGTGTATACAAAGGCTGTTGATTTTTGTGCATTGATTTTACATCTTGCTACTTTGCCAAACTCTTCTATGAGTTCCAAAGTCTCTTAGTGGAGTTCTTGGATCCCCTAAATAAAGAATCATATTGTCTGCAAGGAGGGATAGTTTGACTTCTTCCTTCCCAATTTGTATCCCTTTAATTTCTTTTTCTTGCCTAATGGCTCTGGATAAAACTTCTAGTACTATATTGAATATTCAATGGTGAGTGGGCTTCCCTGTCTGGTAGCAGCTCTCAGTGGGGATGCTTCCAACTTTTCCTCATTCCATATGATGCTGGCTGTAGGTTTTTTATAAATTGCCTTGATTGTGTTGAAGAATGTTCCTTCTATCCCCAATTTTCTTAGAGTTTTCATCATGAAAGGGTGTTGTATGTTACCAAGTGTTTTCTCTGCATCTATTGAGATAATCATAAGATTTTTCTTCTGCAGTTTGTTAATATGGTGTATCACATTGATTTGTGAAAGCTGAACCATCCCTGTATAACAAGAATAAATACCACTTAGTCTGGGTGGATGATCTTTCTGATGTGTTGTTGAATTCTATTGTCCAGAATTTTATTGAGCGTTTTTGTGTCGATGTTCATCAGAGAAATTGGTCTGTAATTTTCTTTCTCTGCTGCATCTATTTCAGGTTTAGGAATTAAAGTGACACTGGCTTTGTAGAAAGAATTTGGGAGAATTCCCTCTCTTTCAATTGTTTTGAATAGGTTGAGAAGAATTGGAGTTAGTTCTTTAAATGTCTGGTAGAATTTAGAAGTGAATCCATCCGGTCCTGGACTTTTTTTTCTTGGGAGGGTCTTTATTACTGATTCAATTACTGACTTGGTTATGGGTCTGTTTAGGGTTTTTATGTTTTCATGGTTCAATTTAGGTAGGTTGTATGTTTCCAGGAATCTATGCATTTCTGTTAGAGTTCCCAGTTTGTTAGCATACAACTCTTAGTAGTAATTTCTTTTTTAAAAAGATTTATTTATTTATTTGAAAGCCAGAGTTACACAGAGTGAAGAAGAGGCAGAGAGAGAGAGGTCTTCCACCCACTGGTTCACTCCCCAATTGGCTGCAATGGCCAGAGCTGTGCTGATCCGAAGCCAAGAGACAGGAGCTTCCTCTAGGTCTCCCATGTGGGTGCAGGGGCCCAAGGACTTGGGCCATTTTCTACTGCTTTCCCAGTTCATAGCAGAGAGCTGGATCAGAAGTGGAGCAGCCCGGTCTTGAACCGGCGTCCATATGGGATGCCGGCACTGCAGGCGGTGGCTTTACCTGCTACACCAGCACACCGGTCCCTAGTAGTTTCTGATGACTATTTCTGTGGTGTCTGTTGTTACATTCCTTTTTTCATCTTTAATTTTATTGATTTGTGTCTTCTCTCACTTTTTGGTTATTTGGGCCAATTGGAGTGTCATTTTTGTTTATTTAAAAAAAAACACTCTTCGTTTTGCTGATCTTTTGTAATGTTCTTTTGGATTCAATTTTGTTGATGATTTCTTCTCCAATTTTAATTATTTCTCTTCTCCTACTAGTTTTGGGATTGGTTTTCTGTATTTTTCCTAGATATTTGAGATGCATTGATAGCTCATTTGTTTGGTGCCTTTCCAATTTCTTGATGTAGGTATCTATTGCTATAAACTTTCCTCTTAACACTGCTGTTATTGTGTCCCATAAGTTTTGATATGTTATGTTATCTTCAGTTGCTTCCAGAATTTTTTTTATTTCTCTTTTATGTATGACCCATTGTTCATTCAGGTGCATCTTGTTCAGTATCCATGTGTTTCCATATGTTCTAGGGTTTCCTGAGTTCCTAATTTCCAGCTTCATTTCACTGGGGTCTGAGAAGATGCATGGTATGATTTTGATTCTTTTGAATTTGCTGCGACTTGCCTAGTATGTGGTCAATCCTAGAGAAAGGTCCATGCACTGCTGAGAAGAATGTGTATTCTTCAAGTGTAGGATGAAAAGTTCTATAGATATGTTAGATCCATTTGGTCTATAATGTCTATTAAACCTTCTGTTTCCTTGTCAATTTTCTGTCTGGTCGATCTGTCTATTGCTGAAAGTGATTATTGAAGTCCCTCAATACTACTGTATTGGAGCATAAGTCTCCTTTAAGTCCCTTAACATATCTTTTAAATAGTCTGGTGCCTGTAATTAGGTGCATATATGTTTATAATAGGTAGATCTTCCTGTTGAATCGATCCCATAATCATTATATAGTGCCCTGCCATTTTTCCAAAAATATTTCTAATATATAGTTTGAACTCCCTGTGTTCTTTTACTGAGAGATTTTTTTTCCTTTACCTTCTTTCATATTGATGACCATGTTTTGGTGTTGCTGTGTATAACACATCTTTAAGCATCTTTTGCAGGGCTGGATGAATGGTGACAAATTCTTTCAATTTCTGCTTGCTATGAAAGGTCTTCATTTCACCTTCATTCACAAATGAGAGCTTTTCAGGATATAATATTCTGGGATGGCAGTTTTTTTTTTCTCTTAGTAGTTGGACTATGTTTCGCCATTCCCTGCTGACCTGTAGAGTTTCTGATGAGAAGTCTGCTGTGAGTCTAATTGGAGATCCTCTTGTAAGACCCCCGAAAGGTGCCTCACACTTCTACCGACCCCAGAAACACGAATTCCATTCCAATTGCTGAAAAAAATCATGAGGAAGTTTATTTCATCTGCGCAGATGGGCCAACTCTTAAGCACAACAACACACTCTGGTGCAGTGCGAGAAGAGAGGCGCCGATCATCAACCGCACAGCGTATTTAAGATTGAAAACCACAACATTAGCATATCTCCACAGCATTACAGAAAGTCACAAGATAAACCGCAGCATGACAAATTCTCATAAGATGCATGACAAATTTCCAGGGTGAGGGGACAGAAGACCTTAAGTAAGCATAAACACGGGGTCATCATGACCAAAACCTCAACATAGCTCCTAAAATAATTATCACATGCTCCATTATCTCATAAAAGCATTAGCACAATCATCACATGTTACAAGGTCAGCTAAAGTCTAGTTATCTTAAAAAAATGCATTTTGCAAGCCCAGCTATTTTGTACAAAAGCAAAACAATATGCAGTTAGCCAAGCAACTCAATTTTAACCCCTTCCTGCCTTATTCTCTCTCATTCCCCCCTTTTCTTTTCGTCAAATTTTAATCTTAAAATTTAAGGGATTACTTTTTAAATTTTGTCCCACATTGGTAACAATTCCTTTGTTTCATAGGGGAGTCTGATCAGAAAACAGGTGCAAGGAGGGCCACCATATCCCAGAAGGGGCCACGCGGGCCACACAACCTCAGCGGTACCAGATATTACCTCCCACGTGATCTTCATTGGGATATGTGGGCTGCCCATCACCGGGGTAAAACAATACAGCCAATCTTATAAGCACAGAAGCAAGTCTGCAGGGTAGGGGAAGTAGGCCCCGCAGAATACAAAGTTACAAAAAGGCATCAAAATTCAAAAACAGAAAATACAACAGAGACAAAAAAACAGAAAACACATTCCTAAAGAAGTCATACAAATTTGGATTAATACCTGGTGCCTGTTCAGCTGAATTGACCCAAATACTTTCTGTGACTTTCACACACCCTCTTCGACTTACTTTAAACATTTTACCATTTCCATTTCAGTCTAGAGTAAACTAGCCATCCGGATAAAGTCATTCTGACAAACCATGTCCTTTCCTTATATAAAAAGCTCTCTCTCTTTTAAACCCTTTTCACCAACAATACTCTTTTCTTTTATGTCCTTCATTTTTAAACTTTGGCACTGCTGGGTCAGGACCAAGGTATGGGTGATAAACACTTCTACTTTTAATAAACTAAAGAAGTCTATTCATTATGCAGGGTCAGCAATACTTCTTCTTTAGCAATAACAGTATCACACAGATCTATTTGGTAACTTCCAGAAAAATCTCTTAACCAGAATTATATATAAAGTAGAGCCTCTTCCACTTCTTGCTGGATGGAAAAGGTGACGTTCTGCAGCACTCTGGACGTCTTGCTCAATCCCTGTCCAGGCTGCGGCGTCTTCAGGATATACAGCAAATAATCCTAAGCCAGCATATGTACATAGGCAAACTCGCAGTCACTCATCTTCCGCTGCTCGGAGAGCAGAGCCAAGGACTGCTTCTTCAGGAAGCCTTTAAAAAAAAAGCCCTAAAAGGCAGACATTTAAGCAAAGCCTGGCAAAATAGGGAAGTTGCAAAAGTGTAGCAGCATATAAAAAATATGTAGCATTATAAAAATATGTAGCAGCAATTTGACCCAGTCTCCAGTGCCAGTCCCCACCATTAATTATATGTTTTTCCTAACTATATCCCCAGTACCTTGGCTACCGCTACCACCATCTGACTTACCCTATAAACACAATGTAACTTTCTATTTCCAACACCTGTGCCACCATCTGACTTACCCTGGAGACGAAGGCCGGCCCGGTGTCTGACCCCAGTACCTTTGGTAGTCCAAATCAGGGAAACATTGGCACAATTCTTCTTCCTGGTTGATGAAGCCTCTGTCCATTTTGAGTTCCCCGTGGATAGTGGCGAGAGCGTATCTGCTGTTCTTGTGCATTGCCACCCGCTCCTTTTTCTTAGCTGCACGGAGTGCATGGTCCATAGCGATCAGCCCTGCCTGCCGAGCAGAGTCCTCAGAGGGTTGAAGGTGGAAACCCAGACGTGTCCCAATGAGGGAGGGGCTGAGGGGCCGCTGTCGCCCAGTCTCACCACTCCGCTGCTGTCATCTTTTCTCTTATCGTCTTGCAGGGGCCGTTAGTTCAGTCTCGTGTGGCAGTCGTTCACCACTTGGCTCTCGTTGTTAGTCGGACCTTAGGCAGACTTGTCCTTTTGGGTACTTCTCTGTGCTTTTGCCAGTCTCCGGGGGTCCCTGCTTACCCTGATTCTCCCTTACTCTGCTTCCTGTTAACTGTGGTGGTCAGGATCCTAGTTAGTTCCTCTTTCTTAGCCCATTTTAAACTTCCCCTTTTTTTAACTAAAAAACTTTAACCCCTTCAGCTAAGCTCCTCAGGAGAGTCTGGCAGTAGAGACTGAGTCTTTTACAAAATTCCATTTAAGTATAGTAAAATTAATGTTAATAAAACAGGCCCTGCAAGTCCTGTCAGGGCTTGTCTTCCCAGTTATATGGAGGAGGAGGACGGCCAGTTAGAACGGGACGGGGGTCCTCCCTCCTCTGCTTCATTCTAACTGTTACATTTTTGTAGGTTTGTACAATCTTAACTATTTATTTCCCTTTTGGCTAGACCTCCCGTTTGATCCACATTTGAACTAGCAATACATTTAAACTAGCAACGCCTGGTTGTTTAGCGTTAGCTGGACGGAGACTTCATCGGTCCCTTTTAAAGGATCTGGCTTCTGAGCCAGAGACTGGAGCAGCTAGAAAGAAACATGTTTATAGCTGAAGTTTAGCATCATTTTACATCTTGGCACCACTTTTAATTTAAACAGCCGATCAGGATGAGAGATCTCTTTTTGACATCTCCAGGGGCCCTCTGGGGGTGTCAAAAGTTCGGATAATTTAGAACTTGGATTTTTAGAAAGTCTGTTAAAGGTGCCAAGAGAACTTAGAGTATCTGGTCAAAATAGAATTCCTTAACATCCTGAAATAGTAGCCATTTATTAGTCAGGGTGATTTTTACACTTTTAAACCAGATTTGATCATAATACTTAACAATGCTTTTTATTAATTTGAACTTAACAGAAACAGTAGAGTACACAATAGATCACCTTGGTAAAACATGAATTTTATGTCTGTTGTTGAATAGACCAGAAATAAAAACCTTAAACATAAGGGTTTACATAATTTAGAACTACTCAACAGAGTCAAAAAGAGCTTATAGGACCTAACTCTAGAAATGGCAGAGTAACTGATTCAGCAGACACTGTTAAAATAGACATTACAATTTTTGCAAAAACAGATTTTAAAACTTAAACCATTTTTAGGTATTTTGTTGTAACAGAAGATCAGACTTTAACTTTAGGTCAATGTAATTTTGGCATTAGCACTTAACTTAAAGAAAACTCTGTAAACAATTCTAAAGTTGTAAACCTTTTAAAACTTTTTTTATGACTTGCTCACATTTTCTGAAACTTTATACCTGTAGTTACTTTTACATAGTCTTGAATTGTTATGTATAAACAATCTATGAAAATACATGTTAACAAACTCAAACAGTTTCTCCTATCAAATTTAAGATGTGAAAAGTACAATACATTTTTTTACATTTTGCTTAGCATTGATGCCTAGATGGCTTAAGACACTGAGTTCTGAATTAAAAGTCAAAATTACATTTCCATGCTTTTAAGTAACATAAGAATAACTCCTCCTGGACAGCAAACATGGGCACAACTTTGAAAAGACAGCATAGGTCTGACACCATTTATAACATTTTAATATATTGTACATAATTTAAATTGACTCAAGCAGCGGTTACTTTAACAAAGTTTAGAGTCTCATCCTTTGAGAGTTCCAGGGATCCAACTGGAAGCCCAAAGTTGGAAGACTCAGTTTAGAATTTAAGCTGCCAGAGTCAAGCGGTTTGGCCAACAATTAGTACACTTCTGATCAGTTGGGTAATCACTCAAACACTGAAAACAGATAAACAACATAAACAACTTTTGCATTGCAGTTTTAATTCCTGTCCCATATTAAAGGGGAAAGGCAAATAAGGAAAGTATATTAAAACACAAATAACAATTACAAAACTCACAAAAACACTGCACACAACAACGGAACAAGACCTGCGCGCCCTAATAAGACGAGACCTGCGCGCAACAAAACCAAGACTTCTGACGGGAGCAGCTGCTGCCACCAGCCCTCTCCCGGGAAAGAAAAACTTACACCGAAACCAAAGCTTCCCCACAAAACTGAAACCACCGACGGGAGCGGCTGCTGCCACCAGCCCTCTCCCGGGGAAGAAGAAACCAAAACTTCCCCACAAAACTGAAACCACCACGGGAGCGGCTGCTGCCACCAGCCCTCTCCCGGGGAAGAAAACCTTCCGAGGGGAGCTGCCACCTCCCACGGAACAAAAATTAAAGAAGGAGGGGGATTCCACGTCCCCTCGCTTCTCTTACAGACGGAGGGGGATTCCACGTCCCCTCCAGGAGGGGGATTCCACGTCCCCTCCACCACCGGAGCGTCCCCCAGTGGTTCGAGCCAGGGGTCACGGACACGTCTGTCCTTTCCTACTACTGGCTCGATACAGATACAGGTCCTGCAGGCACAATATACAGGTATCGGCGCCTAGACAATATGACATACACAATTTCAAAAGGGCGCCCACAGAACAACAGAAAATTTTACAGAATCAAAGAAAGAACTTAACTCCGATTGGAAAATGGAGCGTGGGTCTGGGGTCTTCAAATCCCGGACGAGCCCCCAAGATGTAAGACCCCCGAAAGGTGCCTCACACTTCTACCGACCCCAGAAACACGAATTCCATTCCAATCGCTGAAAAAAATCATGAGGAAGTTTATTTCATCTGCGCAGATGGGCCAACTCTTAAGCACAACAACACACTCTGGTGCAGTGCGAGAAGAGAGGCGCCGATCATCAACCGCACAGCGTATTTAAGATTGAAAACCACAACATTAGCATATCTCCACAGCATTACAGAAAGTCACAAGATAAACCGCAGCATGACAAATTCTCATAAGATGCATGACAAATTTCCAGGGTGAGGGGACAGAAGACCTTAAGTAAGCATAAACACGGGGTCATCATGACCAAAACCTCAACATAGCTCCTAAAATAATTATCACATGCTCCATTATCTCATAAAAGCATTAGCACAATCATCACATGTTACAAGGTCAGCTAAAGTCTAGTTATCTTAAAAAAAATGCATTTTGCAAGCCCAGCTATTTTGTACAAAAGCAAAACAATATGCAGTTAGCCAAGCAACTCAATTTTAACCCCTTCCTGCCTTATTCTCTCTCACTCTGAGAATAATCTGGCATTTCTCTCTTGCACATTTTAGAATCTTTTCTTGAAGCTTCATTGTGAGGAGTTTGATTACAATGTGTGGTGGCTAGTATCCTTTCTGGTCATGCCTACTGGGAGTTCTGTGTGCTTCCTGTATGTGGATGTCTTTCTCCAAACCCTGGAAGTTTTCTGCTAGTATCTCACTAAAAAGGCCTTCTAATTCTTTTTCTCTCTCCATGCCTTCAGGAACTCCCAGAACCTGAATATTATTTTTTAATAGTATCCTGTAAATTCCCAATAATATTTTTTAGATTTCTAATTTCCTCTTCTTGTCTTTGGTTTGAGTGTATACTTTCCTGTTCTCTCTCAAGTCTGATAATCTCTCTCCTGCCTCACTGATTCTGTTTTTAAGGCCTTCAACTGCATTTTTTATTTTTTCTATTGAATTCTTCATTTAATTTTGGTTTTTCTTCAATATCTCAATTTCATGTTCTATTGAATTCTTCATTTCATTTTGATTCTTCCTTAAGATTTAGTTTTCATGAGATTATTTTTTCATATACTGCATGGATTTCAGTACTTTGTGTGCTTGGTTTTGATTACTTCTAAGTATTCTTATCACCAATGCCTTGAGTTCCATTTCTTGCATTTCTTCTATTTCATTGTCTTCATAATCTTGTATTGAAGTGTCACAATCTTCTGGGAGCATCATGTTGTCTTCCTTATTCTTGTTTCTTGGATTGTTGTGTTTGTTGTTCAGCATTTGTGGAGATACTCATTGGTTTCTTCTTCTTTTGCTTTTATTTCTGCTGTGGTAGCTTTTTTCATTGTACTATGACTCTGTAAATAAGTGGACTATCTGCTTTCAGTGAATCTCTAGAGGCTTATGGTGGGTGTTGCCAGAGAGCTCTGTTCAATTCTTCAGGCTTAAGGACATGCCTAAGGTGACACACCCAGGTTTGGTGTGGTAAATCTCTCTTTTTTCTTTTTTTTTAACCAAAAGGGAAGTATTTCCACTCAGCTAAGCTCTTCACTTTGATGGTTATCAGTGCCTGAGTGCTAGCCCCAGTGGGTTATTTGTCTGCCCTGTCACAAGGACCACACAATGGATCTGTGCAGTCTTCAGTTTAAGTTCAGATTCCCCTGCAATGTCTCCCACCATCTAGCCAGGTCTGCCTGAGCTTGTGCCGTCTCCTACCAAGACTACTCGAAGTCTCAGCCACACCGTGACTTCTCCCACACACTCAGTTTTTTTTCACAATCCCAGTTCAGAAGCTCCACACTGTCACTAGGTCTTAGCCTCCTGTTATTACTCCCCACCAGAGTCAGGTTTCTCTGCTCAGCTGATTGCTGATTGCAAACACAAGCTGCCACTGCTGTTATCTATATACAAAATGGAGCCTTCTCTATTGCCTTGCATGCCTTTATAAGGTGATCAGACAGAAATGTGTCTCTATGGTCCCTTTTATTTTTTTCTCTCATCTAGTTAGGCTGGTGTACTTTCCCCCATGGGGCTTCAAGCCTCGTTCCCTCTAGGCTCTTCCTGCTGCTTTTTTGTCAATGTCTCCAGCTACTGCAGTCTCATCTCACCCTACTTTCCAATGCTGGTGCATAGGCTCTCAGCTGCTGGCGTCTTGAGCTGTGGGTGACCACGCCCTTCAAGTAGGTCCACTGTGTCCATCTAATTTCGGAAGAGTTTCCTCTGTCATTTTTTCTCCAACTCTTTCCTGAGACTACACTATCTCCAATTTTTTTTACTATCTTCTCCTGGACTAGATCAATAAGCTTTCTCCCTATTCCGCCATCTTCTCTATGCTTCTTTATGGAAAACCCTTGTTTTAATCATTACAAAATGTCCATATTTGACCCTATGGCCTTATACTAAAAACTGATTACATTAAGAAATGAAAGCTATTTCTGCTTCTAATGTCAACTCAGTCCTTGGTGGAGTACCCCACAATATTCCTGCTGAATTTCCCAGTTGAAATTGGTTCTAGATTTCTTCAGAAGGCATTTCCAAGGAAACAATTCAAGGTCATTGTTTGAAGCCTATATAAATACCAAAGGAAATAAAGGATGCTGTGGTGAGGTTCAGAGAATAGGATGCAGGCCTCCACTTCTCTGCCACAGAAGGACAGTACATGCCTCAGCAGAAATAAATTTCAGGTATAGGCCAGATACAGAGAGGATTGCAGGTCTGATATTTTGGGGCCTGAACAGGGAACAAGATTTTGTAAGTTGCCATACAATTATTGTCCACACAGAAAGAGGGAAATTAGAGGGGCCATCACATCTCAGAGCCATCACAGCTAAAGCACACTGCAGTAATAGGAGAGCTGGGGAGGGGCATGGGCTCCAACACAGTGCACACTCAGCACAATGATAGGGTCCAAGCACCCTTACTGCTTCTTTGTATGATCCAAAGACTTCTGTGGCTTAGCAGCACTGGAAATTCTTAGAGTTCCCAGGGCCAAAGTCCATCTGTGTTCTCCCACTCTTGTGTACAGGAAGCCTAGCCTGGGCTGGTTGGTCATCTGCAGACATTGCCATCCCACAGCCTGGCTCTTGGCTGTCCTCCTAGGGTCTCATAGGCAAATGAGGAATATATCCCTGGTCTGGGATCTAGCATAGGGCTGGAAAGGTCTACTCCTCACTGTGCACACCCTGTTGGATCACACACTGGGCCGATTACCTGCCCAGGATCTGAACCAAGTCAGGCACAATCAGCACGAGCTCCTGAAGAAAGTGCTCTTCCTGCACACTTAGTTCCAGCTGCTCACAGAATGTTCTCTCTTAGCCTGGGACAGGCCCATTCTCCAGCTCATCCATCTAAGAGCATGCACATCAAAGCTGAGATTTGGGGTTTTCAGATGCAGGATGGAGGCATCCTCATTCATTGTTTTAGGGAAAGTGAGATGTTGAGAGGTAGTGTTTTCAGCTCCACTCTCTCACTGGAAGGCTTGAAGCTGTGGTCAATGTCTCCTGAAGGTCAGGTCCACAGAGCCAAAGAAGGGTCTGAGAGCACATAAGAGGGATCAGGGTCATGTTGAGCAATCCAAGATGGGATAAGGCTGAGGGGAGGAATAGGCGAGACTCTCTGAGAACACATATTGTCTGTGTTTGTGTCTCCTAAGATTGGGTCTTGCAGAGCATTTCCAAGTCCAACAGTGAGGATGAAGCCCCTTAGGTAGGAGCAATACCCACAAAGACCAGAGAGTCAAATTAGGGGAAGGCTTGGATTATCTGCTGCTTTGGACTCTGGAGAGGACATAACTCAGGAGGGAAAAATACATTGCATGTAGGCCTCTGTTTTGTTCTTTTTTACATTAATTATAGAGTAGGAAGAGGTTATATGCCCATGGGATTGGAGCAAACTGAATTTTTACTGATCATTTCTTGCTTTAGTATTTAGAACTTTACATTTTCTCTACTGCTGACCATCCCTGGCTTTGCCATTGCAAAGATCAAACCCACTGCATTGTGATAGGATAGCACTGCCTGCATATTCAGGACAAGAGATGTTTGAGTTTTCTGTTGACCATTATCTTAGTCCACTTTTCACTGCAACATAATACCTGAGACTCTGTAATTAATAAGGAACAGAAATTTCTTTCTTCTTACAGTTGTCAGGTCAAAGTCCAAGATGCCACCATTGTGTCTGAGGAAGGGCTCTTTGTTGCATCCTCGATTCACTTGGCAGAAGGCAGAAGGGCATGGGATACAGTGGGACACCATCTCTCACACACACTGGCTGGAACCCACACAGTCCTTGTAGCAAGTGCCAGGTGACAGTGAGTAGTAGACCCTGCCCCTCCGCACAGCCAGTACATGTACCAATGCTTTTGTGCTCTATCTTCACTGTCTACTCCCAGCTTACAACACAACCTTCTCACCCCCAGGTTTGGCCGGGTTAAAGAATACTTCCTCCGAGCTGACAGGGGAGGCCCCAGCATCCTAGAATTGTGATGGCCACGCATTACTTTGAGTTCCTCTTGGCATCCCCATCTCACCCAAGTCTGGAATAGGCTTTGTGACAGGCTGTTATCCAGTTGCTACTGGAGACACTGCATAGCTGCACAGGCTTCCCAGAGGATCTGTGTTAGGGCATTCTGGGCTGGAAGCACACACTGGCCCTCATGGTCCTGCTGACCTCATCCTGTGGAATGTACTGGGCTCAGTGTAGTGCCTCTGGGCAGCAAGGCTGTGTGTCACTGTTCCCCTAGATGTACTGCTCCAAACACACAGTACTGAACTGTTCCCCCTCCAGGCATACCCAGCAGATTCCCTGTCCTCAAGCCTGCCAGGTGTCCTTCTTCCCAGTCTTTCTACTGTTCACTGAAAACTCTATCAAGTCCCATTTATTGATATGGCCAAAAATAAACCTGCTGTGGACTCCCTGTTGCCTCCTTGGCACACTACTAGAATTTGAACAAATTAAATTTCCTCTCCTTTTTGGGGCATCTTTTCAAATGGGATTGAAACCTGGGATTGCTATGATGAGTAAATATTTCCAAACTCCACAAGGTTAACCCAGATATATGGACTTAGTCCTTATTACCTTGTTACCTTCTCAGGCCCCAACAGGAGACCAGGACATTCGATCCCCACATTTAGAAGTGATCTCCAGATATATTGCTGTGCATGACAATATATTTTTAAAAGATTTATATACTTATTTGAAAGGCAGAGTTATGACTTGGAGCAAAAAAAAAAAAAGAAAGAAAGAGATCTTCCATCCAATGTTTCAGTCCCTACATAACCCCAATGACAAGGTTGGGCCAGGCCAAACCAGGATCCTGAAACTCCATCTGAGTATCTCAAATGTCTGGCAGGGGCCCAAGCATGAGCCACCTTACACTGCTTTCCAAGGCACATTAACAGGGAACTGGATCAGAAGTGGTGAACCAGGAATACCAATCAGTGATCCTACGGGGTGGTCACCACACATGGCACTTTAACCTGCTGCACCACAATGCCAGCCCCAGGTGGCAGTGTATCATTATCTTGGGCTCCAAAGCTCCCATAGCCAACAATAATATGATTGATGGAGGTTGGCAAGGACAAAGGAAATGGACAATATTTATGAGTCAAAATAGAGGAAGGGACACATGAGGAATGAAAAACAATGTGTTGTACACATCGACAAATGGACAGTAGCTACACAAGGAGGAACAAGGTGACATTCTTAGTGAGTATTATGGGATACTGAAGGCTCAAAGAAGAGGTCAAAGTTCAGAGATCCTCTCATTACAAAGGTGAAGCCATCCAATCCCAGAAACAGGGGTGCAGAGACAGAGCCCCAAGAGGGTCCCAAGGTTGGCCTACATCATCCAACCAGCAGCAGTAGGGGTGCAATTCCTCATCTCAAGTCTAACTCTTCCCTTTCCTTTTCTCTGGCAACCTCATCACTCCCTGCTCCTGAGCACATGGAAGGCTATGTGGTAATCTCTGAACATTCCATTGGATGTGGCAATCTGGGGGTAAGTGTTTTCCTTTTTCATATCTTTCTGATTCTCTGGCTTTTTGCTCAGAAGCTCCTATTCCTTTGTCTCCCTCATTCCTTCCCCACCAGAGTTGATGATTCTCATTGTGAAGAACCTGGTATGATCTAGGCACTTGATATACTTGCACTATGGATGCTGATGCAATTTCTCTACAGCCCTCCTTTCTCAGTTGATCAAACTTGCCTTCACTCCTGACCCCCGGAATACACTATGAAATGGTGCTGAGCAATCTGGCTGGCCTACAAGGGAACTGGCCAGGGCACAGGCAAGCTGGGTCCCAATCTTGGTGGGAGGGAGTACTCCAGGGAAGTCTGAATCTGTCATTAGTGTCCACCAAGACAGGTCAGACAGGTCTTCTCTTGCAATGCCTGCCTCAAGAAACTCATTCTGGTTGCCTTCCAGCTGTCCACATGTTCCCTTGATGTGAATTACACTCAAAGTGTTCAGGACATCGAGGATCTTGACCAAGAAGAACAGGAAATGTGAGTTTGCAGCAGGTAGATGGGGGTCAGAGAAATAAGATCACATGGACTCCATTGCTCCACATTCTTTGTGACACCTCGGGGATGCCAACTAAATGGAGCCCAGAAGTGGAGAGGCTGCCAATGAGCCTGACCTTGAGAGTGGAGATGAATGGATGTTCAGGATCCACAGAGGTGAAGGATGTGCCCTTAGGTGGTCCCATGGAGCACATCCCCATTCCATGGAAGCTCCTAGAGCTGCTAGGAGGAGTTTTGCTTTCATCTGAAAGGAAGGCTGGAGGTGCTAGCAAGATTGGCAGGCAAATGTCTTTGGAGGGGACTGTTAATTGTGTTGTGTCTGGGGAGAGCCACCATAGCTGTTGAATATCTCCCTCTACAAGGTGAGTCCCTGCCAACCCAACCTGAAGTCAACAGGAGCCTCACGGGTGTGGGGAAACACTGGGGGTTGTCCCTGACCACCTCCAACTCAGGAAGGTTAGGAAGACAGTGAGACAGAGGCACCTTTAGGCGTCTTTTCACACCAGGAAGAGAGCCCACTGCACCCATCTTTGTATCCTTGTAGCTACCCATCCCAACCTGACATCACATAAGAGCCAGCACAGAACACAAGAGCTGCAGGGATTTACCCAGGTCTTTTGGGGCTGTCAGCATCCATTCTCAAAGGCTGATAGATGCTTTTTTACATGTTGATTGTTTATTTTTGTGCATATAAAATTTTCTATGTGCCTGTTAAACTTAATTATCAGCAATTAAGGCAAAACTCACTTTGAAGAGTGACAGGAGCAGGGTGTCAAGAACTTAGTGTTCTTCTCATTTGTGCACTAATTTTATACTTCAATTACAAATACACACTGGCTGCATGGCCCTCTCAAAAGAAATGTCTTCCATCACATTTTCCATGCTCAAATATAATAAGGCAGTAATGATTGGGTTAATGTCACAGAATAATTCTTGCCAATAAAATCCCTGAAATGACTTCTACATGGAGGATAGAAAGAACTTCTATACGATTAGGAAAGGAAACCAAAGAGCTCTGTCCAGTTGTCCATAATTAACATGCAGGTCACAGGACCCAGATTGGTGGGGTAAGGACTGAGTAGGCAGTGTCAGGACTCCCATTATGTGTCATCAAACCTCCTGCTCACAAGACCCAGGGGAGTAGGCCTTTGATTTTTGAACCCCAGGGGCCAAGAGATCTCCCCTTTCCTGTACATCAGGTTCAATGCCATGTGAAATGTCCTCTGAAGGCTGCCCAAGTGAATGCCTAATGGAATTCACAATTGTAGGACATCCATGCCCCACACAAATGGGCCTCAGTGACCCATGGCCCTGATTTCTGTGGAGGTCAGGACCTAAGGTTACCCTCCAGGGCACAGGAGCCCTCTGAGTGCTGCACACCCATCCCATTGTCCCTACCTCTACAACATCCTTGCCCTCCCCCACTGATCCCTGTACCTGTTTCATCTTTGCAGAAATTTTTTAGCAACTTAGGAGACTGCAGTGTGGAGTCCTGGGACACAGAGGAGCAGGAGTTTCCCAAGCCATCGGAAACTTGAAACATACAGGAGGAGACAACTTCAGCCACATGCATCTCATCAGTCTTCTGATAGCTTTGACATTAAATTATTGTCACCTAGTGCTAGTTGATTTTCACATGCTTTTCTGTCAAAGAAAATAAATCAAAAGAAAACACCTTTAGCAAATGTAGTAGAACTTAAAATGATCAGAGAGCAGTCACCCTAGTGAGTACCACCACCATCTCTCCCTCAAGAGGAATCTCATTTGGTCTTCACTGAAGAAAGTCACTGCCAGGTTGGATGCTTCAATCTGTCCTTACAGTAATGACTTTCTAGGTATTTTGTCTCACATCTGTTCCTTCCTCTGGAAGGGATCATGGGGTCCATCTCACCCAAGATCTCTCTCAAAGACTTGGAAGCCATTGCATTTTTTACCTAATGTCAGCTTGCACAGCACGCAGTTCCAGGCTTAACCTTTTCTTCTTGAGCATCTTAAATATATTCTTTTCCCTCCTAACCCAGATACACTGGATCCTTTTCATTCCCTTCTATGTTACTCATCCGTGTATTCTAGATGCCTGAGTACTTTTTATTTAATTCCCATATTTTACTAGAATAGAAATGACTTCAATCACTCTAAGTATGACTCAGTTTTCTGTGAAGATGGACTTTGAGAGCATATTGTCATTTTCTGAAATAGTTTGAATTAAAATTATTAGCTTTAGATCATTGCATTGGTATTCCTCTTCCAGGAATCTCATTCACACATATGCAGGTATTCAACTTCTGCTATTTCTCTCTCACCTCCTGAAATCTTTGGTCAAGCACCTATTCTGTATATTTCCCCTTTCACCTTCTGTTTCTTGAGAGGCACCATCTGTCTCTGTGTTTCTTCTGGTTTGCATTTCATGAGTGATGTTACTTTTTCCTGTTTTCCTTCTTTCCTGAGTTCTGTACAGTCATTTCTGAGGTTCCCTGATTCTTAGTATTGATGTCCTTTCATGCTTGGTATCATTGTCTGAACTGCTTTTCCCTCATCCTGTAAACTACCCTGCTCAGAACACAAATTGCACAAAGATGGAAGTATTTTCATGTATCAGAGAGTCTTTTCTCTCTTTTTATTACTGATTTCTCCCTTTAGTACTTTTGTATGTAGTTGTGCATAATGCCACCAAGATTTGGGTTTTGTTCTTTTTAATAGAAAATTTGGCTTTGAGAATTGTGAATGAATATAGGATTCAGAAAGATTTGTCTCAATTGTATTTGCAATGCTGAAAAAAAAATGACACCTAATTTCTTGGCTCTGTATTTTATCCTTATTTCATGTGAGTTTCCCCTCTGAAAACCCCTTTTTCAACTTAACCTCATTATCAATACTATTTAGGAAGGCCTCTTATAAAAGAGAACAATAGCCCCCAATTTTGCAAATCTATATTTATTTTCCTTTA
Source organism: Lepus europaeus (assembly GCF_033115175.1). Taxonomy (NCBI): domain Eukaryota; kingdom Metazoa; phylum Chordata; class Mammalia; order Lagomorpha; family Leporidae; genus Lepus; species Lepus europaeus. The sequence goes on from NC_084844.1 coordinate 68,769,210, forward strand.
TATTGGGGGTATCAGAATCTTGAGATTATGGAGTTAATTTCTATTATGTCTACAGAATTATTTTCTCTGAGTGACTGATTAGCCTGTTTTTATTGGTCACCATTTTATTCATAGGATTATTAAGTTTTCAAATATGTTGGTTTCTTTGGAGTCACAAAATCTGGAGTTTTTTTCTTATTTATATTTGTGTCATTTAAGTTTAGAACTAAAATTTTCACTTTACTTTAACATCAATCTTATTTCAGAAAAATTTGGTTTTAGATACCAAAATGTTTTTTAGTTAATTAGCGATTGCTATGCATTTTTAATCCCTTAGATTATCAAAGAGGTACAAAAATTCAGGTCCACCTAGGTCCATGACTCCAGTGGAAATGAGTTTTGCCAAGTTCAAGCATATACATCAGGCTTACCATGGTCTCTTGTGTTTGACACAGAGTGGCCAAGGATCATCCTTACTGATTTACCCTTGTTGTCCTTACATGCACTATCTTGGAAATATATGGTTAAAGCAAAAATATTCTTTGAAATTTTTTGCTGATGTAAAAATCTTAATGTGAAAGAAGATAAAAAGTCTCATCCATGAAATGTCATGAATCCCATTCCTGAGCAATTAAAAAATTACACACACACTACAGGCTGGTTGGCTTAGAAAATAAAATGATGATCTTATACTCACATACCAGGAGTTCATGAATGAAATTCTTTCTGGCTTCTGGTATCCTGAGATGTTCGGCTGCTCACTATCCATGGATTCCCATTGGTGGAATGGCTGAACCAGCCCCCCCACCACAAGCTGCATCTTTCTTTTTCAAGATTTAGTTAGTTATTTGAAAGGCAGAGTTAGAGAGAGAAGGAGACACATACATGCATACATACATACACACACACACACACAGATCTCCCATCCACTGGTGGTTCACTCTCCAAATGTCACAACAGCTAGGGCTGAGCCAGGCCAAGGGCTGAAGCCAGTAGCTTCATCCAGATCTCCCGAATGGGTGCAGGGGCCCAGGCACTTGGGCCTTCTCCCACTGATCTCCCATGTGCATTGGCAAGGTACTGGATCAGAGGTGGAGCAGCCTGGTCATAAACTGGGGCCACCATGCTGGCCTCTAGAGCTGCATCATAACTCCCCCCCACACACACATACACACTCATGGGATCAATTGTGAGAAAAAGACAAGATTCATGTCACACAAGCTCTACAAGCCTCTGATAGCCTGCAAGCATGAATAGGTGATGTGTCTCCAAACAGTCCAGGCACCCATTGGCAGGATTCATGGATAATGTGGTGTGTACCTGTGACTTCAGAAACACGTGCATGGCATGCAGTGGAGGCTCTGGTCTGGCCTCCTGATGCAATTGTGTATGGTGTGGATAGTTCAGAGGCAGTAGGTCCAGAAGTGATGATAACAGTGGATGGAGGGGCCAGTGCTGTTGTGCAGTGGGTTAAAGCCCAGGCATGAAACCCCAGCATCCTATATGAGTGCTGGGTCTAGTCTCAGCTGGTCCTCTTCTGATCCAGCTCTCTGCTATGGCCTGGGAGAGCAGTAGAATATGGCCTAAGTCCTTGGGCCCTTGCACCCATGTGGGAGGCCCAGAAAAAGCTCTTGGCTCCTGGCTTTGTAGCAGCACAGCTTCTGCTGTTGTAGCCATCTGGAGAGTGAACCAGCAGATGGAAGACCTCTCTCTATGCCTCTCCTTCTCTATCTCTGTAACTCTGACTTTAAGTAAATAAATATTTTAAAAAGCGGATGGAACAGGAGCTACAGCCTTAGACACAGTGAGCAGGAGGGCCAGAGAAGTAACTTCCTTGGAAATACCTGAAAACCACTCATGTTAAGCCTCACATACTCTTGGAGGGGCATTATGGACCTGTGGCTGGTTTACTGGCTATTCAAATGGGACACTTGGGAGACAACAAATCCCCACATCAGAGGCTGAGAATAAAGCATGAAAAACCAGGTAGAAGCACAAGAATGGGTCTAATAAAGGACCTTCTGTGAGTGAGTGGGTTATCTCCCTTGTTGGAGGTCATAGGGATGTTAGCTGTCTATGCATAATCTAAGATCAGAAGAGAGAGGCAGATCGAGCATCTAGATCATCCATGAGGCCCTGGGCCTCACGCCAACTAGATTTCTGGATGACTACCAGTTCATCAATGGGAATTTGAGTGCTGCAAGGGATATGTAGCAAAAGTAATCCTCTTGGGACACATTCCTCCCTTGATATATTTAAGGAAATGTGTGAAAATGCTGAATGAATGTTTAAAGACACATATATATAACTTTATAAATGCCTTAAATACCTCTATACTTTGAAAAATAATGTTGAGGGACTATACTGTGGTATGGTGGGTAAAGTTGTCACCTGTTGTGCCGGCATCCTATATGGATGCTGGATCAAGTACCCACTGCTCCAGTTTTTTTTTTTCTTTTTAAGATTTATTTATTCATTTGAAAGGCAGGGTTACAGAGAGGCAGAAGGAGAAGGAGGGGCAGAGAGAGAGAGAGAGAGAGAGAGAGAGATTGATTGATTGATTTTTCCATCTGCTGGTTCACTCCCAAATGGCTACAATGGAGCTGTGCCAATCCAAAGCCAGGAGCCAGGAGATTCTTCTGGGTCTGCCACATGGGTGCAGGGGCTCAAGGACTTGGGTCATCTCCCACTGCTTTCTCAGGCCATAGCAGGGATCTGGATCAGAAGTGAAGCAGCCAGGTCTAGAATGGGAGCACATGTGGGAAGGAGTAACTGCTGATGGTAGCTGTAAATGCTTTGCCACAGCATTGGTGACTGCTCCACTTCTGATGCATCTCCTGGTTAATGTGCTTGGAAATGCAGCAGAAGATGGCCCAAGTGCTTGGGTTCCTGCACCCTCATGGGAGACCTGAATGAGACTACTTGCTCCTGGCTTCTACCTGACCCTGGCTGTTGTGGTCACCTGGGGATTGAAACAGTGGATGAAGATCTCTCTCTCCCCCTCCCTCCCTCTCTCTCTCCAGACAGGGTTCCACACTTCTTCTGGCCCATGATTGGAAGGCTCTGCTCTGTATGTTATTCATAGCTAAAATAGTGCTCTTGGAGAAATCCTGGCAAAAATACACCTTAAAATGTACATAAACATTGAACAAACTCCTAAAGATGCATGCTTAACTATGTGACTACTTGTATCACTCTATAAACATAGCAAAAATGGTTCCCTTGCCTGTTGAGTTGTATTCTTGCATCCAGGATGCTTCAACTCCTTAGCAGAAAAGAATACATTAATGCCATCATTTCTACAAATGTATACAGACAGAAATACATACAAACATGTACACCACAGGAATAAGTAAAATAGAAAAACATCTTATTTTGCATGTATAAGAAAGTATACGTATACAAATAAGATACACAGCACATTAAAACACACAGTCACACACACACACACACATTTACTTCCTTTGTCTGCTGTCCATTTGGCCCTTCCCTCCAGTATTGGAAATATTGAGGGTATACACACCCAGGAAATGCCTTCATTGCAACAGCCATGGATCCATGGCCCCACCAATCACAGGGACATGTCACTGAACTACCTATGGCAGCAGGTCGTTCATTAGGGAGCTAACCATTCTTTCCAAATATGTCCTCTAGAAGGAAAATGATCTTTTGGTTAAGTCAAAGAGCTTAGAATCTCTAGTGCTGATGGGTCTGGCAGGAGCTGGACCTCTACTCTAAGAACATTCTCTCACATTGTGTTCTCACTTCACCATGGAGACAGTACATATAGGTATGGTATAGCATGGCATCAGAATAGATGGACAACCCTCCAGGGTGAGACTTCAAGGAGGATGTTCCAGACTTACAAAAGCCAGGGAAAGCCCCAGACCCTGAACACTATGCCCTATTACAAAGCTGGCTCTGCCTAAAACTCCCTTTCTTAGAGAGGCCAATGTAGCTACGTGGAGGACTGGCTCACTGACTAAGAAACAACTAGAAGTCATGTGTCTTAGGCCACCCATATTGAAACCCTAGAACTCCCAGCAACAACAAATCCTGGCATTACAGACTGAAGAGGGGCTTTCAGGCATAAAACAAAGCCCAGATGACAAAAAAGAAAATGATGGATGAACATGACCACATGAAATTTAAACATAACACACAAGCAACATGAAAACAGCCAAAGCTATGAGAGCATCTCTGTGAATGAGTGTGTGCAACGGATGCTGCCAGCCCATTACACATTGCCCTAGAAACACATACAATTTCTGTGTTTCTTTAAATGAATGTTTAAAGGATTCTAGTTTAGCATTATTCATTATAATAAGGAATTCTGAGCAGTGGAGATTTCAGGCATTCAGCGAGAGAAGGTACCTTACATACATTCCAATATGTCCATGCCCACAATACTATGGATCTGTAGTTCATTTGTGTTTTAATGAGGAAATCACAGGTGTTGAAATAGTAAATGGAAAAAGCAAGTTACATAACTTCCCCTGGTTTAAAAATGGCATGCACATTTTTTAAAATAAAATCACATGTGGACAAGCAAAGACACTAACTGAAACAATTTCAAAAAATGGGAATTAAGTGCCTTCCATGTCAACACTTTTCTATTAACCAATTAAACCCATGTAGTGTTGCCAGGATAGATACATTGGTCAATGAAGAACAGACACCCAACCAAATATGACTACACATTTCCATCTATAATCTGCTCACTTAACCGCAAACCTGTGTTGAGGATGGCATATCGCCAAAGTCACATACGATGTATAAGTCCACCATAATCCAAAATCACTTTCCAAGAACATGGACATGTGGCAAAATACACCTTATTCCACTAGAAAGCACATGAGAACATAAACACTGAATGCCATCTAAGTCATGGCTTCACATTTGACTCAAATATGCCCACACTGTCCAAATTTACAATAACCAAGGCCCCAGATATAACATCTCCTCAAGTAAACAATCTGCTTTGTATTATTACTCCCATCATTTCCATTACTACTTGTTTTTTTCTATAGCAGAAGCTGATATGGGAACAGGATAGACAGTTTAGCCACCTGCAGCCAATAATCTAGCACATATAGGAGCTTTCTCTGAGCAGTGTATCCTCACCATATACACAACCCGCCCGTTAGCCGCTGAGTGGCCATCTGGGTTATCAGGTCCACTGTCACAGGAGAGAAACCACGGAGGGCTGCTCTCAGGGGAGAGGCAGGAGGACAATACCATGCTGTGAGCAGGAGACCACACACAGGTCACTCTTTCCTAATGTGTTGTCACAATTGTTCTATTATTGTTGTCAATCTCTTACTGTGCCTAACAGAGAAATTAAATTGTATCGTAGGGATGTAGGAATGGGAATATAGGGCCAGTACTTTCCTCGGCTTCAGACAGTCTTGGAAAATAGCCCCATGGATAAAGGGGAACTACTTTAGTCTTTAAAATACAGGTTGGGGGGACGGTGGTGCTGTGGTGTAGTAGGTTAAGCATCCACCTGCAGCACCAGAATCCCATATGGATGCCAGTTCAAGTCCTGGCTGCTCCTCTTCCCATCCAGCTCTCTGCTATGGCCTAGGAAAGCAGTAGAAGATGGCCCAAGTCCTCGGGCCCCTACACCTGCATGGGAAACCCGGAAGAAGCTCCTGGCTCCTGGCTTCAAATCAGCCCAGCTCTTGCTATTACGGCCATTTGGGAAGTGAACCAGCAGATGGAAGACCTTTCTGTCTCTCCCTCTCTCTATCTGTAATTCTGCCTCTCAAATAAATAAATACAATCTTTTAAAAAAAATAAAATACAGTACAAGTTGGGGTAAAAAAAAAATTTACTATCTTTGCGCTTCACCTAGAAGGCATCTCAACAAATTTTAGAGCCACTAATTTCATCATAATAGTTAATATTAAATCACTTACTATATTCAAATACCCAGCACCACCATTTGTATTATCATTATTATTTATAGTTATAATTCTCCTGGGACCGGCATTGTGGAACACCAGCTTAAAGCCCTGACTTGCAGCACTGGAATCCCATATGGGAGCCAGTTTGAGTCCCAGGTGCTCCCCTTCTGATCCAGCTTTCTGCTAATGCACCTGGGAAGGCAGAAGAGGATGGCCCAAGCCCTTGGGTTCCTGTACCCTCATGGGAGACCCAGAAGAAACTCCTGAGTCCTAGATTCGGATCATCTCAGCTCTGGCCACTTCAGCCAATTGTCAATTGAACGAGAGGATAGAAAACCTCTCACCCTCTCAGTCACTACTTCTCTCTGTAACTCTGCCTTTCAGATAAATAAAATAAATATTAAAAAAAATAGAGGGGGCCGGCGCCGTGTCTCACTTGGTTAATCCTCCACCTGCAGTGCTGGCATCCCATATGGGCACCGGACTCTAGTCCTGGGTGCTTCTCTTCCAGTCCAGCTCTCTGCTGTGGCCTGGGAAGGCAGTGGAAGATGGCCCAAGTGCTTGGGCCCCTGCAACCATGTGGGAGACCAGGAGGAAGCACTGGACTCCTGGCTTCAGATTGGCATAGCTCCAGCCATAGTGGCCATTTAGGGGGTGAACAATGGAAGGAAGACCTTTCTCTCTGTCTCCTTCTCTCACTGTCTAACTCTATCTGTAAAATTAAAAAAAATAGAGAGGCAAGCATTGTGGTGGGCCAGTAAAGCTGCTACTAAAGCTGCTACCTGCAGTGCCAGCATCCCATATGGGTGCCAATTTGAATCCCAGCTGCTCCACTTCTCATTCAAGTCACTGCTATGGCCTGGGCTGACAGTGGAAGTTGCCGAGGTCTTGGACCCTTTCACCTGCACTGGAGATCCAGAAGAGGCTCATGACAAGTGGCTTCAGTCTGCTGCGGCTCCAGCTGTTGTGGCCATTTGGGGAGTGAATCAGAGGATGGAAGATGTTTTTCTCTGTCTCTCCCTCTCTCTGTCCATAACTCTGCCTCTCAAATAAATAAAATCTTGTAAAAATATTTTTAAAAAAGGAATGAATTGAACCCCTTAGAACTCTTCCTTGATAAAAATATAAGTAAAAATATTACATAACTTTGTCAAGGTTAATTTAGTTTAACATTTTTCATATCCTTATGGCATATCTGTGTCAACTAGCATTCCAAGATGCTACATCATCCATTATAGAAAAACTACTACACTTTCATGACTACACCCTAATCTTATTCTTAACTAGTTATTGAATTCTTTACATTATTTAACCTATGCTAACTACCAAAATAACCCATAAAAAGAACTGCAGATCCCCAAGAAACATTATTTATTGTCTTTTATTATTTATTTATTGTTACTCAAATCTTATTTGCACATTCATATTTACAAATTATATACATAGGAAAGATGAAATTAACAACCCCTCTTAACCATGAAAGATAGAAGACACCAAAAATACCGAAGCTCTGAATGCACAGAAATTGGGACTTAAACTTTGGCTCTTATATACTCCTATAGAAGATATAAAACCAGAAGAATTATTACTGCATACAGTAGATAATAGAGTCCTCATACCTATAGAAATACCAGTCCATATACTACTTTTATCTGAAGATGTCTTACACTCACAACCAGATCCACCATTTGATCTAAAAACAAATCCCAGGGCCAGGGCTGTGGCACGGCAGGGAAAGCTGCCACCCACAGTGCCAGCATCCCATGTAGGCAGCACTGCGAGTTCCAGCTGCTCCACTTCCAATCCAGCTCTCTGCTATTACCTGGGAAAGCAATAGAAGATGTCCCAAGTATTTGGGCTCCTGCTTCAGTGTGGAAAGACCCAGAAGAAGCTCCTGGATCCTGGCTTTGGATTGGCATATCTCTGGCCATTGCAATCAACTGGGGAGTGAACCAGTGGATGGAGGACGTCTCTTTCTCTCTGTCTCTCCTTCTCTCTGTGTGTAACTCTGAATTTCAAATAAAAATAATGAATCTTCAAAAAAAATTCCCATCCCAGGATGCTTGCATGAGGCAACCTTCACGTCTACCCCACTTGGTCTATATTATGACAATGCTCTGACATGTGTGGGTCCAACCATATCTCCATGTCTTCAAACCAGTACCACTAAAACACTTTGAAAATTGACAGAAATCTGTGTTACATCATTATGAATCCAACACTTCAATATTGAAAGCAATAATATTTCAGTAATGAAATGCCACAATTAGACACACAAATGTAATTAATTAATATGATCTTAATCAAATTAGCAATATTTATTTCTCCAACTAAAATTCTTTTTTAAAATTTTTATTTCTTATTTATTTATTTTGACAGGCAGAGTGGACAGTGAGAGAGAGAGACAGAGAGAAAGGTCTTCCTTTTCCTTTGGTTTACCCTACAATGGCTGCTGAGGCCGGTGTGCCATGTGGATCCAAAGCCAAGATCCAGGTGCTTCTCCTGGTCTCCCATGCAGGCACAGGGCCCAAGCACTTGGGCCATCCTCCACTGCACTCCCTGGCCACAGCAGAGAGCTGGACAGGAAGAGGAGCAACCAGGACAGAATCCGGCACCCTGACTGGGACTAGAACCCAGTGTGCCAGTGCCACAGGTGGAAGATTAGACTATTGAGCCATGGTGCAGGCTCTCCAACAAAAATTCTCTAAATGCAGTTAACCCTCAAACCCACATCAAAATATACTGGATCACCAAAGATGAAATTCCATGAGAAACTGAATGAAAGTTCAGTCACCTTTGTTGTTGTCCTTACAATAACAGGATTCCACATTGTAATTATCATCATATCAACTAACATTTTATTCCCATCTCCCAACTGCCCAGCCAACATTCAATTCATCTACCTTCAACAGTGATGGGTGCAACTCTTTCTTAAATAACAACTGACAGCACTGAAGTACAAACCAGGTCCCTAACACTAACCTCAATCATATTATGTGATTCTACAAATCAACTAGGACAGTTACCTTGTACATGCCCCACACAACCCAAATATCAATTGTCACAACTAGCTATCATTCTCTGAGCAGAAGCAGTAATTGCTGGCCTCTGCCATAAAACCAAAGCATTTCATCCACTTCCTCCCTTAAGATGCACCTGTCTCATTTATTCCTTTGATAGTAGTTATTGACACTACTAGCCTACTTATTAACCCATACCTCTAGCCATCCAATTAACAGCTAGTATCATAGCTCTTCACTTACTCATACATTGTAATGGTGGGGCCTCTAATCTTGACATGCATCAGTCCTGCAACAGCTATAATCACATTTATTCTAATTCTAGATGTTCTTGAATTCACTGAAACCCCAACCCAAGCATCTGTATTTCCACTCTCATGGTTAATGACCCACCGAACTCATGCCTATCATACAAATAACACCAGCTCCAACAACAAAAGAGGGCATTGCCAGGTCTGTTGCTTTTTTTAAAGATTTTACTTATTTATTTATTAATTTGAGAGGTGAATTACCGATTGAAAGAGAGAGAGACAGAGAGAAAGTTCTTCCATCTGCTGGTTCACTCCCCAAATGGCAATGGCCAGAGCTGGGCTGAACCAAAGTCAGAAGCCAGGAGCTTCTTCTGGAGCTCCCACACGGGTGTAGAGATAAAAGGATTTGGCCCTCCTTCCATTGCTTTCCCATTTCAGAATCAGAGAGCAGGATTGGAAGCAGAGCAGCCAGGACATGAACTGGCACCCATATGGGATGCCAGCACTGCAGGTAGAGGCTTAGCCTGCTGCATGACAAAACCAGCCCCTTGTTAGCGCTGTTTCTATCATACAGCTTCATGATAGGTTTCCATTTTAATTCTTCTGTTCTATCATTCCTAGCCTAGGAACTAAAATAATAACAACATGCCAAGGATAATGATATAGTCTGAGAGCAATAAAATTAAGAGCCATCATACTCCCATTTTCAAAAAAGGGTTGATATGATCTTTTTCATTCTATCAGCAGTTTTTCACCCTTACAGGATTATTCTGAGCCTTCTATCCATTATGCCTAGTCCTAAAGCTACAACCTACCAAAAAGCATCTGTGCCCTAATCTACTAGAACTATCTCTACTAAATACATCAGAATTATTAACCTCAGGAGTACCAATTACCCAAGCTCACAAAAGTTTCATAGAAGAAAACAAAAATAACATACAAACTCCACTAACTATAATCAAACTTGGAGCTGATTTTACATCTACAAACTTCAGAATATTTCTTTTTTTCATTTATTAAACTTTTATTTAATGAATATAAATTTCCAAAGTACATCTTATGGGTTACAATGGCTTCCCCCCTCCCATAACTTCCCTCCCACCTGCAACCCTCCCTTTTCCTTCTCCCTCTCCCCTTCCATTCACATCAAGATTCATTTTGAATTCTCTTTATATACAGAAGATCAGTTTAGTATATATTAGGTAAAAATTTAGTTACAGAGAAAGAGAAGGAGAGGCAGAGAGAGAGAGAAAGCCCTTCCAAAAGTGGTTCACTCTCCAGTTGGCTGCAATGGCCAGAGATGTGCCTATCTGAAGCCAGGAGAAGAGAGGAGCTTCTTCTGGGACTCCCATGTGGATACAGGGGCCCAAGAACTTGGGCCATCTTCTACTGATTTTGCAGGCCATAGCAGAGAGCTAGATCAGAAGTGGAGCATCCAGAATTCGAACTGGTGCCCATATGAGATGCCATCATTGCAGGTGGCAGCTTTACCTGCTACACTGCAGCACCAGCCCCAGAATATTTCAATATATGTTTTACCATCTCTGAGGTTGTGTATGGTTCAACATTCTTTACAACCACAGGATTCCATGGCCTATTTGTAATTTAGATCTTACTTTCTCATAACAATTAAAATTTCATTTGATATGAAACCATCATTTTGGCCTTGAAACTGATGCCTGATATACTTTGTGGACAGAGTCTGATTATTCTTACACATCTCTCTTTCCTTATGAGAATCATAAGTATGTTATGTATGTTATTCTTTTCATGTTAACTACTGCTACTGGCTTCCAATGTATTAGCTTCAGTTTTAACCGGAAAAAAAATAATGAACCTTATTTGCTCTCTGACAATCCATATATCTTTAGTGCTGTTTCTTGGAACCACCATAATCTGGTCTCAGCAATTAAATATTTACATAAAAAATAAAGTCCATACAATATTTAGATTTGATCCTATAGTCTTTGCCCAACTACCATTATCCATAAAATTCTCTTTTAGCCATTACAGTCTTTCTATTCAGCCTAGATACTACCATCTTACGTCCTCTGCCATGGGTACTGCAAAAAAACCTAACACTTGCACTTACCATAGAACTAATTATAGTTTCCATTTTAGCCCTAGGTCTAGCCTATGAATGAATTCAAAAAAGACTAGAATGAGTGTAATCATTAAAATTAATTATTGCAACACATTAGGTTAAGGTATTCTATTATCACCAATATGCCTTCAAACCTATAGGAATATTATTTTAGCATATGTTGCATCCTTACAAATACTATCATCAGTATACTGATACATCATCGGTTTTATATTTATGAGGCACAATATTGTATGCATTCATTTTAAGAACCCTTATAATCCTAAATGCTCATTTTATCACATCATGTATAATATTCATTGCCTACTAGTATTTGTAGCCTATGAAGCCACTGTGGGCTAAACACAATTAATAATGGCATCCAACACTTATGGTCTAGATAATGTATAAACTTAATCCTTCTCCTAAGATAAAAACTATGTAACTTACAATTACACTTATTCCCATAACGATGTACTCAATACCATGATACTCTGAATGAACATAAATACACACAGCTTATAGACTACTTCATAATCCTATTTATTATAAATTAACCACTTATAAAATAAGCTGTTTCTCACCCACTTTCCTCTCTGATCCTTCCTGATACCACCTCACAGTTTCCCTTAAAAATCAGAGTGAGTATCCCCTTTCTAAAGAACAACTTCCATGAAAGTGATAAAATACTAATCTTTCTATAGATATTCTTAATTATGACATTCACAGGCACAGAAGTAATTATATTCTATATACTTTTTAGTCAACAGTAATTTCAACCCAAGTAGTTATTACCCAATGAGGAAACTAAATAGCATTTAAATGGAAATCCATGCCTAATAACATTGATAGGAGAAAGTAAAAATATTCCTATATGGTCTTCACCATGTAGAGGCCTCTATTACCAGGTCAATATTCCTTGCAGTCATACTGTTAAAACTAGGAGGCCATGGTATAACATCAGTCACTACAATCTTAAATCTCTTAAACAGGCTATATAGCCTATTTACTTCTTAGATGATCCCTATGAGGAAAATCATAACAAGCTCCATTTCTCTCTGACAAACACATCTAAATCACTAAGCATTTTTACATTAGTCCCTCTACTGATGTCATATCTATAAAATACTCTTCACAGCTGTCCTAATGTTTGCATGAACAAAAATATTCTTAAATCCCAAAGCATTAAAATGATTTGGACAGAGGCTGCATGTTGGGCCTGCTGACCCAGGTAGATGCACAAGCAGGGAGTCTAATTTGGTCCCAGCACTTGAGAGTTAAGAGTGTTAGTGCAGCTAAAGGAGGTGGTTGGGGACTGTGCTGCCCATGTACAAGGCCAGGACAGGTTAGGAACCAGAGCCTTGTTCAGTCCAGGTCCTTTCTGAGGTTTCCAGATGTCTCCTGGATCATCAATAACAGGTCACAACCTGTATGGTGGGGCCAGTGTTGTGATACAGTGGGCTAAGCTGCTGCCTGCAATGCCTGCATATCACATGGGTACTGATTTGAGTCCCAGCTGTTCCACTTCCAAACCAGTTCCCTGCTAATGTGCCTGGGAAAGTAGGAGATGGTCCAAGAAGATGGTCCCTGCATCCATATGGGAGACCCAGATGAAGCTCCTGGCTCCTGGCCTTGGCCTGGCTGCTGGAGCAATGTGGGGAGTGTACCAGCAGATGGTCTCTCTCTCTCTCACTTTCTCTCACTGGCTTTCCATTTTTCTCTGTCTTTTTTTCTCTCTCACTCCCACTGCCTTGCAAATAAAATAAGTAACTGTTTGAAAAAAAAAACCTGTATGTTGTCCCTAGTGAAAACAACCCTCTTATGGTAATACTTAGTTATGTGCATTTGTGTAAATGGACAGAAAATTTGAAGGAACCTCTAAGGTACACACATAACTGCATAAACACTCATATGAGTCTAGATATAGAGAAAGTTGTCACTTTACTTGCATGGATATATCCTTGGGTCCAGGATGCTTCAACATCCTAGGAGGAAGGAATTTATTTTACTACCATAATTTCTAGAAATGAATACACACAAAATATGTATACACATTATATAATAATATAGCTAGAAATAAACTTACAATTCCTAAATATATGAGTTTATAACAAGAAACTATACACATATACTAAATACACATGAAAAGCAGAAACACACACAATATCACACTCATCACACATACACACACACAGTAATCTTTATGTCAGGCAATACTGGGCCCACCACTCACCTGATAGAGATCATGGAGGCATAAACACCCAGAGAGTCCCTCTGCTGCCAGACACAAGGGACCCTGGCAGACACCAATCACCAGGTCCACATCACTGAGTCAACTGTCAACAGGTTTGTCACTCTCAGTGTGGAACTGGCTACTCTTCCCAAAACTGTCCACTGGAAGGAAAATGCATCCTCTCAATAACCTATCAAGTGTTCAGGTTCTCAGGTGCCACAGGGGTGGCTGCAGCTGGGCCCCTCCCTGGAGAACATTCCCTCATTCTGTGTTCTGAGGTGACCATGGCAGCAGTGCATGTACACATGAGCTCAGATGGCTAAAGGACAACTCAGCCCGGGTGCCAGTGGAGAGTGGGTGTTTGGAGACTTTACAGAGCTAGGGAAAGGCCCCATTCACTGAAGGCTACACAGGATGAAAGGCCCTTGGAGTCTGTCAGGATTTTTCCCTGAAACAATCCTGATTCCATAACAACTTCGTAGCCTGACCTGATGTCCACCCATTATACCCTTCATTGATAGATACTTTTGTATAGTAAATTTGGCTAAAATACGAAGTGAGATAGTGAAGAATCACCCGCCTGAGAACATCCTGGAAAACGAGAGCATCTCTGCTGCTATTTCCCTCCTCAGGCATCAGCGCCACAGTCAGGAGCCTCAGGTTGCAAGGAAAGGAACCAAGGGTGTGCTCTTCAGGAGGGACCCACGTGCTGCAGGAACAGCACAGCCAAGGGGCTTTTGGGCACCACCTCCAGGCCGCTTTCCCATTGTGAAGGACGCTCACAGTTGTTGACTTTTTGTCTTCTGCCCCCTGCTGGACGCCAGAGGAATCGCTGCTCATCAGTAGTCACAGATTTCAGGTCCTGAATTCCCAATTCCCAAAGGAGATGGGGAGCAGTGAGTATTCTGTGCATGCGTCACAGCAGATGGAGACCCAAAGAAGCAAAGACACTGTTAGTGTGCCAGTGCCTCCTGATGTGCTTTACACCTGCAGAGAACAACTGAAATTTAAATGTTACCAAATGCCACTTACTGGACCACACAAAAATAGTCACAGGTCTAACAACATATGTACAAAAGTTATCTCCAAAAAGCTACAAAATACAAGGTAGCTTTTATGATCTGTAAACTGAGTATGAAAACATTTCTGCTTTTCTCCTCAACCTGATCTGTAGGGCATCCCCAGATTTCTCCAGAACTGTTTCATAGATACTGACACACTTACATACACCTAGAATTCCAGACCTTCTGGGGGCATGACAGACAACATCACTGGGTCAGAGGCCAAGGGTTGGGCCTTCCCAAAATGATGCATGAGGTGTGACTAATGTAAGCTCTCCCACTATTGGATTGAGATATGTCCTAACCACTGGAGGAAGCTATGGACAAAAACTACCCATGCACAAGGCCAAGGCTGCAGTCAGCCAAAAGTCCCTACAACCTCAGTAGGGCTGGGGTTCACCAATGGGAGGTTAAAGCTTCTATTATGTCCATAGCAAAAATTACAATCTTGGACAAATACTTACCTATATCCACACAGGGAAATGTAAGAAAATATTGAGTGAATCCTTAGACATATATTTAACTGCATAAATACTCAGATATGTCTATAAAATATAAATAAATTTCCTTTACCTAGATAGCTGTAATTTCACATCTGGGAGACTTCGACATTCTAAGAGGGAAGAAATGTTACTGTCATTATTTGCAGAAATGTCTACTTACACACAACATATATCAATATATTTACTTATATATACAAAGACATATCAAAAATAATACAAACAGAAATAAACCTATGGCTCCCAAATACACAAGTTTATAAGTGTACAAATACAAATGAATTAATAATATACACAACACAGAGACACTTAACCACTGTCTACTGGGCCTTCCCATACCCTGCTGGCAAGCATTGTGTCATAAGCATCAAGGCTTCCTTTGGGAAATGGCATTATGTTCTTAAAGTGTGTGTATGAAATACACAAAATTTGTTCCATTTATATAAATTTTAAAAATTTAGAAGATACTTTAAAAAACATATAATCTGCCAGTGCCATGGCTCACTAGGCTAATCTTCCGCCTGCAGCACCGGAACACCGGGTTCTAGTCCAGTCGGGGCACCGGATTCTGTCTCAGTTGCTCCTCTTCCAGTCCAGCTCTCTACTGTGGCCCTGGAGTACAGTGGAGGATGGCCCAGGTGCTTGAGCCCTGCACCTGCATGGGAGACCAGGAGAAGTGCACTGGCCACAATGCACCAGCCATAGCAGCCAGTTTGGGGGGTGAACCAACAGAAAAAGGAAGACCTTTCTCTCTGTCTCTCACTGTCTAACTCTGTCAAAAAAAAAACATGTAATCTAAAACACACATATTTAATATTTTTGTTCTTGGGCTACTGGATCCTCCAGTCCCCTACAAGCAAGCTTGGTGCATAAACACCCAAGCAGCTCTTAGCTAACACCAATCACTATGACCTTGTCACTGAACCTGCCCTTGCCCTAACAACAGGAACCTCACTCTTAATGAGGAGCTAACCACTTCCATTCATTCCAAAGATGTTCACCAGAGGGAAAATCATTTGAATTACCCTTGGGGCTCAGAGACTTGGGTGCCAATACAGGTGTCTGGAGCTGGCTGACGTCACTCTGGGTTCTGAAGTTACCCTGGAGGCAGTACACATATGCACCAGGTAAGATGGCATCAGTCTTGAAGGGCAGCCCTGTGGGGCTGGACAGCAAGGTGGGAATCTGGAGACTTCCCAGGGACATGGAAAAGCCCCAGACCTGGAATGTTATATCCTAAATCTTCTCCAGATTCCTCCATCTTGTTGCAAATGACCGGGAAAAACCCTAATCTAAAGCAGACTGGGCTCTCAGTGCTCTACTGGGATGCCCACCTGTCCTGTCAGGCATACTCTTTTCTTTCTTTTTTTTTTTTACTTTTATTTAGTAAATATAAATTTCCAAAGTACAGCTTTTGGATTACAATGGCTTTCCCCCCCCCATAACTTCCCTCCCACCCACAACCCTCCCATCTCCCGCTCCCTCTCCCATTCCATTCACATCAAGATTCATTTTCAATTATCTTTATATACAGAAGATCAATTTAGTGTATATTAAGTAAAGATTTCAACAGTTTGCACCCACACAGAAACAAAAAGTGTAAAATACTGTTTGAGTATTAGTTATAGCATTAATTCACATTGAACAACACATTAAGGACAGAGATCCTACATGAGGAGTAGGTGCACAGTGACTCCTGTTGTTGACTTAACAAACTGACACTCCTGTTTATGGTGTCAGTAATCTCCCTAGGCTCTTGTCATAAGTTGCCAAGGCTATGGAAGCCTTTTGAGTTTGCGGACATAGATCTTATTTAGACAAGGTCATAGTCAAAGTGGAAGTTCATTCCCCCCTTCAGAGAAAGGTACCTCCTTCTTCATTGGCCTGTTCTTTCTACTGGGATCTCACTCGCAGAGATCTTTCATTTAGGTGTTTTTTTTTTTCCAGAGTGTCTTGGCTTTCCATGCCTAAAATACTCTCATGGGCTGTTCAGCCAGATCCAAATGCATTAAGGGCTGATTCTGAGGCCAGAGTGCTGTTTAGGACATCTGCCATTCTATGAGTCTGCTGTGTATCCCACTTCCCATGATGGATCATTCTCTCCCTTTTTTATTCTATCAGTTAGTATTAGCAGACACTAGTCTTGTTTATGTGATCCCTTTGACTCTTAGTCCTATTAGTATGATCAATGGTGAACTGAAATTGATCACTTTGACTAGTGAGATGGCATTGGTACATGTCACCTTGATGGGATTGAATTGGAATCCCCTGGCACATTTCTAACTCTACCATTTGGGGCAAGTCAGCGTGAGCATGTGCCGAATTCTTCTAAGTGGACTCATTGTTTTTCCTTGTCTCTGCCTTTTATGTCAGTAGGAATAAGTAGGAGAATGCTAGCGTAAAATTCTTCTTTTGTCTTATGTCTAGAAACTGATAAATTTTGAAGATGCCCTTAATGTATTTATATTCTTGGAGAAAGAAAAAAGCAGTTCAGCTAACAGATTGGGGCCAGAACAAAAACAGTAAAAAAAAAAAACTACTTCTATTCCTAAACATGTGTTGAAACTCTTCACTCTGCACCCCAAGAGCATGGGCATCATGCTCATTCCATTCTTCTTCTCTCCTTGCACCCTTTTTAAAGACTTACTTATTTCAAGGCACAGTTACAGAGCTGGAGAGGGAGACATATAGAGAAAGAGATCTTCTGTGTGCTGGTTCACACAGGGCCAGCACTGTAGCACAGTCGGTTAATCTGCACCCTGGCTTTCTATATGGGCTCTGGTTCGAGTCCCAGTTGTTCCACTTCTGATCCAGTTCCTTTCTAAGGCACCTGGGAAAGCAGTGGATGATGGTCCAAGTGTTCAGGTCCCTGCACCCACATTGGAGATCCAGAACCTCCTGGCACCTAGCTACAGATTGGCCCAGCTCTGGCCATTGCAGCCATTTGGGGAAACAACCAGCAGATGGAGGACCTTTCTCTGTCTCCTTCTCTCTAACTTTGACCCTCAAATAAATAAATAAGGAAATCTTTTTTAAAAAATTACCAAGTATCAATAAACACCTTGCCTTCTACTTCCTTCATGCTTCTAAGTCCATCCTTTGGGAGGGCTCAGGTGAGGGCTACAGGTTTTGAACAATACAGTCAACTCTCCATAGCTGCAGGTTCTGCCTCTGTGGGTTTCTAATATTTATAATATTAGAAAAATAATATTCTAATATTCTGACATAAATACTAACATTTATATATTGTATATTTGTTACTTATATTTAACATATCTTAGTATATGTGATTATATGCATTAGTATCTGTATATTAATCACTATAACTTCTAAATAAAGAAAATGAATTACAGTAAGCATTATTTTACAAAAGCAAGCCGCACACCCTATCATCCATCCAACCGCTAACTGCGACCTTGTACCCGGTCAATCAGCCCCAACTGTAACCGTCTGAGTGTCGTTGGGCCCCCACGCTCCCACCCCCACCACCCCCTCCAGACCTGCCACTTGGCTAACCTCATTGGACGATATAAAAGTGGACGATGGGGGGCGCTTGACAGTTGGCGTTAACGTACATGGGACAGAGCCAACCAGCTGACAGGAGCTCAAAGGTGCACGGACCTGGACCAGCTCCACCTCGCTGAACAAGTAGGGGATATCCCGCGAGGTCCTGGGTCATCTGCCTTGGAGCTCTCTCCTGCGCAACTGCCCCCAACTGCACGAGGACCGGCTCCCTGAGGGGGCACCTCCCTCATGACCTCGGCCACGCGGGCCAGTCCCCAGGTCTGAGGTCCTGGATCTCACCAGAGCAGCCTGTCAGGGGCTCCTAGGGCCGCGTAGCCTCATGGACCAGAAAGTCCTGTGGGCGGGCGGCCTGGGCTGTGGAACTGAGCCCTAAAGGGTCTCACACAATTGACGCGATCCTGTCAGAAGGTATTTCAGGCTTTAGCTCAGAAGAGAGGAAATGACTGATGACCTTGACTATACAAAGTTTAAACAGAATCCACAGGCAAGATAAAAAGACAGCAAAATTGATAGGAGAAACATTCCTTCCAATGACTTGGCATTAAGGATTTTGTTTGCCCATTACATACTGCCTTATAAACATGTACAATTTGCATGTGGTTTTTATTTTTCTTTTAAAAATTTGTTCATTCGAAAGCCAGAATTACAAGCAGTACAGTGAGATTGAGTTTCTATCTGCCAGTTCACTCCCAAAAGGGCTGCTACAAGTCAAGCCTGGGCCAGTGCAAAGCCAGGAGTTTAATCCAGTGTCCCAAGTGAGTGACAGGGGCCCAAGCACTTGGGCCATCTTCCTCTGCTTTTCTTAGGCCATTAGCAGAAATCTGGATTGGGAGTGGAGCAGCAAGGATGCTAACCAGCACCAACATGGGATGCCCGCATTGCAGCTGGCAGTTTGACCTGCTATGCCATACATTTATAGGAAAGAATATTGATTTCAGCATTATATATCATAATAACCAAAAACTGAGGCAAAGGAAAAACAGACATTCCGTAGAGGCAACCACATTAAATAAATTCCAATGCATCTCTACAGCTTATTACTATGACTTCGCAGCTTGTTTTTAGTGAGGTAAATATTGTTAATGCAATGTCGAATAAAAATGAAAATTATAGGGGCTGGAGCAGTGGCACTGTAGACTAAGTCTGTGCCTATGGCGCCAGTTCATGGTCCCACTGATCCTCTTCCAATCCAGTTCCCTGCTTATAAGCTGGGAAAGCAGTGGAAAATTACTGAAGTGCTTAGGTTCCTGCAGCTGCACTGGAGACCAGAAGAAGCTCTTGGCTCCTGGCTGTGGGTAGGCCTAGCTCTGGCCGATTTGGGTATTTGGTGAGTGAGCCAATGGATAAGGTCTTTCTCTCTGTCTCTTCTCTCTCTAATGCTACCTGTCAAATAAACAAAATCTTTTAAAAAATGAAATTATACATTTATCTCTTCAGAAAACAAAGGACTAAAATTACAAAAGCAGCAGAAATTTTATAAACATAAAAATTAAATTGCAAGCTACTGAGCACTAGCCAATTGAAGAAATAAAACAGGAAATCAGGAAGTGTCTTGAAAGAAATGAGAATGCAAATACAACATATCGAAATCTGTGGAATATAGAGAAAGCAATGTTAAGAACACAGTTTATAGCAATAGAGCTTATACCAGAAAAACAAAAGAATGTCAAATAAACAATGTAATGATGGAAGTCAAGGACTTAGAGAACAACGACAAACCAAACCCAAAATTACCAGGAAGTAAGATATGACATCAGAGCAGAAATTAATGAAACTGTAACAAAAATAAAATAGCAACAAAATGAAAAGGTATTTTTTAAAAAAAAGAAATAAAATAGACCAACCTTTAGACAAACTGACAAAAAGAAAAACTAAAATAATAAGAGATAAAAGATGTTACAACTGACACTACACAAATACAGAGGATCATAAGCAACCACTATGAAAAGCTAAATGCTAACAACCTTGAAGAAGTGGATAAATCCCTGGATATATATGACCTACCAAGATTGTAATAAGGAGATATAGAAAACCTGAACACACATATGGCAAGCAATGAGACTGAAGGAAGAATTTAAGAACTTACATGAGTGGAAGTTTCAAGATCTGAAGGTTTTAATACTGAATTCTCCAAAATATTTAAAGAGGGACCAATACAATATACAATATATTTACAATACAATACAATACACAAAATATTTAAAGAGGGACCAATACAATATTATTCCAAAATACTGAAAAGAAAGGCACTCTGTCAAACCCCTTATATGAGGCCAATATTATTCTGATACCAGATCTAAACAAAGACACACATAAAAAGCAAACTACAGATCAATATTCTTGATGAACATAGATGCAATAAATCCCAACACCATATTAGCAAACTAAATTCATCACTACATATAAAAGATCATCCATGGGGTAGGTGCTGTGGCATAGTGAGTAAAGCTGCTGGCTACAGCGCCAGAATCCCATATGGGTGCCAGTTTGAGTCCCAGCTTCTCTAATTTCAATCCAGCTCTGTGCTATGGCCTGGGAAAGCATTAGAAGATAGCTCAGGCCTTGGGCACCTGAACCTGCCCAAGGGGAAGCTCCTGGCTCCTGGCTTCAGATCGGTGCAGCTCTGGCCATTGTGGTCAATTGGGGAGTGGACCAGCACATGGAAGACCTCTCTCTTTCTCTGTCTGTCTGTCTGTCTCTCTCTCTCTCTCTCTCTTTCTCTCTGTAATTCTGATTTTCAAATAAATAAATAAATCTTTTTTTAGAAAAAGATCATACATCATATTCAAGAGAGATTATCCAAGAGATCAAAGAGTGGTTCAACATTTGGAAATCAATAAACATCCTAAGTCAGACTAACAGAATGAAGAACAAAAACTATGCACAATCCACTGAAAGAAATGCAGAGAAAGTATTTAATAAGATTCAACGCCCCTTCATAATAAGAATTCTTAACAAATGAAATATACAAGAAACATCCCTGAAAATGATAAAGGCAACAGATTACAGACTAACAGCAAATTTCATATTAGATGTGGAAAACTTGAACGCATTTCTCTAAAATACAGAACAAGACAAGGCCATTCATTTTCACCACTCTTAATCAATATAAAAAAATAAAGGCCATAAAAACCATAAAAGAGAAATCAAAATATCCATGTTTGTGGATGGCATGGTATTGTACATAGAAAATGCCAAAAATCAGTTACAACTGAAGAAGCATTACTGTAAGTATACAAATGTTAAAGAAAAGAAAAAAGAAAGGAGTCTGTGCTCATGGCTGATTTAAACATGTTTATTGGTGTCTCTCCTCTCTGTGAACCAGAGCTGCTCCTGGGTTTGCTCATCACTGTCACACGGTGTGGAAGGCACTCTGTGGGACTTCCAGAGTTCTGTCTGGAAATGCCATGAGCCTCTGCCAGGTCACTGGTGTCACTCATCTGTGGAGCTCTTGACCAGCAGATCAGCACTTTGCATGCCCCAAAGCTCCTCTGATGTAGGAAACCTAGGTCTCATGGGAATTTTCATGTAGCCCTCAGCCTGAATCCAAGCTCCACTGCTGGTCTTGAGTGATGCCATCCCCAGATGACTCCAGCTCCTCACCATGGATCCAGTCCCAGCCACTAACTCTTCCCTCAGACCCCAGACATCAGCAAGCAGATGTGAGCCATCATCACCATGTGACCTATGAATTTCTCTCCCTTTTGGCCATGAGAAAAATAACATGAATATTATATTTATTTTATTTGCATATATTTATACATTATATATGCTTATATTTATATAAGCACATGTATAATTTTATGTATTATATTATACAATACATAATTTATTATATTTATTGTATTTAATGTTATCAAAGTTTATTTGAAAGGAAATTCCATGTTAACAACAAGAGAAACAACATGGGTGTAGTAGAGGTAAAAGGTACAAAACATGGATGAGAAGTCTGCCTTTCCTTCCTTCCCTCTGTCACACCCTGTGAGGCCTGGCTTCTGGAAGAAGCTTCTGTAACACTGCTGCATAACCTTCAATATCGATTCATCCAAATCCATGCAGCACTGACACTGTGGTGGGCTTCGTTCTAGGGCTTGGCCTGCATTTACTCCATTTCCATCCATGTATGCAATGGTGATGAACAAATCAGTTCCTTCAACATTGTCATTAAACATTTGAAACAATCTGAGATGAATCCTTAGAACTGCCAATATTTACTGACTATGGTATGATAGATCAGTACATGTGGACAATAGGTACTCATCGAATCAAGGTAAAATTTTCCTCCCTGAAGAGGAAACCTTTGGTCTCTGCTTTTCTATTTGCTCACAAAATGAAGATTATTGTGAACTGCAGCAAACTCCACCATGCTGAGCAACACAAGAAATTATTCCTTCTACTCAGTCACTGCCTTTTTCTCTCTCTCTTTATCTCTCTGACCACAATTGCCTTATGCCCCCCCAACCTCACACAAAACTTTTCTCTCAAGCTGCAACCCTTACAAGTCTCCATTTTAAACAGAATACTACCCCTTCCTTCCCTCCCCTGTCCACCCACCTGCTCTGCTGAGTAACCTCTGAAGAAAAAGCAGTGCCATCTGTGGTGGTGCAGGTTTCTGACACATCGGTATTTCCAAATTCTAGAAAGTTGGGAGGAACAGCGCTATGTGTGATACAGTCTGAGTGTGTTGCAAAAATGTTTCTGGGTTGGAAGCTTGGTCCTAGTCCAGCGATTTTGGGAGGAACAGGAAATTTTAAGAGGCAGAGACCAGTGTGAAGTAATTAGGTCACTGTGGGCTGTCATTGAAGGGGATTAATGTAGCTCTCATAGGACCTAGGAAGTTTTCACAAGAAACCTGTCTTAAAGAGAACTGACCTTCCATGCTCTCAGGGCTCCTGACTCCATGGTTGGCAACATCACATGTGCTCCCCAGATGACACCATTCTCCCTGAAGCAATCCCAGCATGGCCTTTTAGGCTGTGGGGTGTGTGTTTGTGTGAGACAGAGAGAGAGACAGAGAGAGAGACAGAGAGAGAGAGGGAGGGAGGGAAGGAGGAAGGGAGAGAGAGAAAGGCTGTATGTGTGTGTATGTACTAAGTAAGCATCTTAAAATTATTATAGAGGTAGAATGACAGAGAAATGGAGAAGGGAGAAGGGGAGGGGGACTGATGGAGAGAGTGACAGAGAGGAGGTAGGGAGGAATGGACAGAGACAGCACTCCCACTGATTCACTACAAAATGCCCACAACAGCTTGCACACAAGCCAAAGCTGGGAGCCAGAAACACAATCCAGATCTCTCAGGAGGGTGGCAGTAATATCATTTTTGAGCCAACCCAGTGGACTCCCAAGGCCTACTCTAGGAGGGTTCTTCAGTCATGAGACACATCCAGGTACCAAATGCAGGAACCTCCAATAAGAGACATGGGTATCTCAACTAGCCTCTGAATTCCTTGGCCAAACTTATGCCATGAGCCTCTTTTATATACACTTTTTGAAGTTGTAAAATAGTTGCCCTATTTGTTTCAATGGCCTAGAGACAAGGAGACACAGTCCATCAGACAAGATATAGACAACAATCAAATAATTACGTGCCAGTTTAGCCGGACATACATTGTGTTTTGTTTTGTTTTGTTGTACTCTATATATTAACTACAGCCAATCAGAGAAAGCACATGTCTTCAGGGGCATGGCTTCTTTCATTAAGCATAATCGTCTCCAGTTGCACCCATTTTGTTGCAAAAGACAGAATTTCATTCTTTTTTATGGATGAGTATGTATATATGTATGAGTCACCAGGTGATGGAAATCTGGGTTGATTCCCTACCTTGGCTATTGTGAATTGAGCTGTTATAAACAGGGGGCTACAGATAATTCTTTCATATGCTTATTACATTTCCTTTGGGTATATTCCCAGAAATGGGATGGGTGGATCATACGGTAGATCTATTTTCTGAGGAATCTCTAGACTGGCTTCCACAATGGTTATACTAGCTTACACTCCCACTAGAAGTGTATTTAGGGTACCTTTTTCTTCATATTAGCAGGTCTAGAGATGGATTTTTATTATCAGAAAATGAAAGTATGGACCTGGCTCTGTGGTGTAGTGGATAAAGCTGTTGCCTGAAGTGCCAGTATCCCATATGGGCACTGCTTGGAGTTCCTACTGCTCCATTTCTGATCTAGCTCTTTGCTATGTCCTAGGAAATCAGTGGAAGATGTCCCAAGTGTTTGGGACCCTGCACCCACATGGGAGACCAGGAAGAAGCTCAAGGCTCCTGGCATTGGATTGGTTCAGCTCAGGCTACTGTGGTCATATGGGAAGTAAATCATCAAATGGAAGACCTCTCTGTGTGTGTGTGTGTCTCTCCATCTCTGTCTCTGTCTCTCTCTTTCTCTCCCTCCCTCCCTTCTTCCCTCTCTGTAGGTCTGACTTTCAAATAAGTAAATAAATCTTTTAAAAATCCATAAAAGTACAAGAGAAGCTGCTTCTGCATGTGGTGAGAAAATGATAATGGTATTGTAAAACAGATGAGAGAAAACTCTGAAAATACAGAATAGCAAAGAAAAATAAGCATTTCAAAATGAAATATAGACTAAATAATCTAAGATTTTGATTACTTGATAGAAAAAAATGATAATCAGCTTTAACACTTTTTTAAAGGTTTATTTATTTAAAAGGCAGAGTTACAGAGAGAGAGACATAGAGAAAGAAATCTTCAGTCTGCTGGCTCTCTACCCAAATGGCTACAACATCCAGGGCTGAGCTAGGCTGAAGCAGGAGCTTCATCCAAGTCTTCCATGGTTCTTGGATCCATGGGTCCCAAGTACTTGGGCAATCTTTCACTGCTTTTTCAGATGCATTGGCAGGCAGCTGGATTGGAAGCAGGGCAGCCAGGATTGGAACTAGCAACCATAACAGATTCTTGCATTGCAGGCCGTGGCACAACCCACTATACCATGTAGCCCCCAAAGGCAAGTGATCAGTAGTTAAAATAACTAAGTTTCCCTCTTGAATATGTGAAGTAACTTGATTTAAACAAATTTTACATAGAACTAAATACTAGAAAGTTAAAACCCCAAAACCAACAACATCTCTTACACCAAATGATGAACTTTCTTAAACAAACAAAAGAATTTAGACCAACTGCACTTAGCAATTAGCATAAAAAATAAAAAATAATAGGTAAGTAAATAATTAGGAATAAATTTAACCAAGGAAGTGAAAGATTTATCCCCCAAAATTATAAGCATTAGTAAAAGCAACTGAAGAGGGCACAGATAGATGGAAAGATATCCTATGTTCATGCATTACAAGAATATTGCTGAAGTAATATTACTTGAACTAATCTATTAAACAATATCCATCAATTTTCCAAACATCAACTTTCTTTTTTTAATAATTTTTATTTATATAAGGTGAACAAATTTCACGTGTTTCCTACATATGGATTTAGGAGCATAGTGATTTTTCACCCTCCCTCTGACCCACATTCCCACCCTCATCATTTTTCATATATAGAAAAAATCCTAAAATTAATATGGAACAAGAAAAACAAATAGTCTAGTGAAATGAATCATAGGCAAAAAGTACAAAGCTAGAACAACACACTACCTGATTTCAAACTATACTATATGCAATAGTAATTAAAATAACATGGTACTGGCATAAAATTAGACATATTCGTCAGTGCAATATAACAGAAGGTCAAGAAAAGAGCCCATGCAACTATACCAATTGAACATCGATAAACATGACAAGAATATACAGTGTGAATGGATGGTCTCTTCAATATGTGATGTTGGGAAAACTGTATACTCAATTATACAACAATGAACTGGGACATTATCTTGCACTAAATACAAAAATCGACTCAAAATGGATTAAATTAAATGAACTTGTAAAACTACTAAAGCAAACATAGAGAAAAGCTATGCAGTGTTGGTCTAGGCAATATTTTTTTTTAGATTTGACAAAATGCAGACAATAGAAACAAAGACAATGAGATTACATCAAAACTAAAAGCTTCTGTATAGCAAAGAAAGCAATTAACAGAGCAAAGAGATAACCTACAGACTGGGTGGAAATATTGACAATCCACATATGTGATAAGGGCTTAATATATAAAATATGTAAGTATTCAAACAACTCAAGAAATGGATCTGAATGGACAGTTCTCAAAAGAAGGATTTGAATAGATGTTTTTCAAAAGAAGACAAACTGAAGGCTAACCTTAAAAGGTGCAACATCACTAATCTTTAGGGATATGCAAATTAAAACCTCACACCTGTTAGAGTGGCTATTCTCAGAAAGACAAAGGATAGTCCAGTGTCAGCAAGGATGTGGAGAAAAAGATAACCACCATACACCTTTGGAGGAAACATAAATTAGTACAGCCATCATAAAGTTGCGATAAAATACTAAAACTAAAACCACTATCTGATTCATCAATACTGCCTCAAAGTGTCTTACTGGAAATATTTTAAATTAGTATGTGAAAGAAATGTATTCCTGCCTATTCATTTTGACATTTTTCATAATAGCCAAGATATGAAATCATCCTAAGTGTCCATCAACAGATAAAGAAAATGTGTGTATGTATGTGGGGGTGTGTGTATGTATGTATATATATAACATTTAGCCTTTTAAAAAAGGAAGAGATTCTATCATTGAGGGCAACTTGGATGAACTGGAAAACATTATACCAAAACAAACCATACACAAAAAGACAAATGATCAAGTTCTCACTAATATGTGGAAGCTAAAATAATGGAAGTCATAGAAGTAGATGGTAGAATAGTAATTATCAGAGGTTGGGGAATAGGGGCAAGCAGGAAGATGATAATCTGTGGGTGCAAAGCCCAGCTGGCTATTTTAATTTTTGAGATCTAATATACAGTATGGTGATAGAGGTAATCATTGAGTACTATTCATTTCAACTTCACTAGAGAATAATTCTCAGATGTTCTCACCACAAGAAATGTCAATATTTGAGATGATGAATAGGTTAATTAGTTTTATTTAAACAATCTACATGGTAGTCACAAACCACATCACTTTATACCCTATAAATATACATGAATATACTTTATAACTACAATAAAAATAGAAAAACATAAGATTAAAAATTATATTGAAATATAATTATAAAATGTTTTAAAATCTGCAATATAAGAAAAACTAATAACAGGAACCATAATATTTTATGTGAGTTTTCTATCTCATAAAATAATCAAAATGGGTAGGCAATATAATTTTCTATAGGTTTTAAAACATCTTTCATTATGAAAAATTCAAGCAGTTCTAGAGACAGAATTCACAGAACTCCATTCTATCCATCAACGTGCTTCATCATCATACAACTCACGCAATATAAACTTCCCAAATGCTGCATTACTTTCAAGCTAATCCTAAAGATCACTTCATCTACATGTTGCAATTGTACCTCTAAAATAAAAACACTCTTCAAAAACATAATTAAAGTTATCACAACACAGCCAAAGAAAATTCCATTAAGTTAATCAAATATATGGTCACCTTTTATATTTCTCTGATTTCCCAAAAATTTTGTGTATTTTGTTCAAGATCCAAGAGATATTTATTGACTATAATTTATTATTGTCTCTTAAGATTTTTTTACTCGGTTCCGGTGCTGCAGGGAGGAGGTGGTTCTCGCCCGTGTTGTGTGCGTGTGTGCGCGTGTGTGGGTGTGTAAGTGAGTGGGGGGGGCACTTGGCTGGTTGTTGTCAGTGACTTCCCCTCCCCTCCACCCTTCCCCCTTCCCGCGCCACCACTGCAGTGGCCTCTCCCTGGGCCTGAGAAAAGAGCGATAACGATGACATCGAGGTGGAGAGTGACGAAGAGCAACCAAGGTTTCAATCTGCGGCCCACAAACGGGCTCATCACAATGCACTGGAACGGAAATGCAGGGACCGCATCACAGACAGCTTCCACAGTGTGCGGGACTCGGTCCCCTCACTCCAAGGAGAGGAGGCGAGCCGGGCCCAAATCCCAGACAAAGCCACAGAGCACATCCAGTACATGCGAAGGGAAGCCACACACCCCAGCACGACGGGGACGACCTCGAGCGGCAGAGCGCTCTTCCGGAGCAGCAAGTCCGTGCCCTGCAGAAGCCGAGGGTGAGCGAGCGCCCAGCTGCAGACCAACTGCCCTCCTCAGACAGCAGCCGAGGGCAGCGCCATCTCCGCCTTGATGGCGGCTCGGACTCCAGCTCCGAGCGGAGCCGGAAGAGCCCCCAACAGGAGGAAGCCGAGTGGAGGCCAACTAACTGCGCGGGGCAGCCGGCAGTAAAACTGTCGGCCTCCTGCCGTTCATCCTAGAGCCCTCACAACCAGTTAAGGGACGCTATTTTCCTCTTTCTCTCTCTCTTTTTTTTTAATCTTTATTTTTACGTAGAAGCTCTTGGACAAAGGCTCGCGTCCTCCTTCCCCGTTTCCATATTTTTAAGAGATGAATTCCCTTCAGGGATTCCCTGTCCCCACCAGGAGTTTTTAAACCAAAACAGGGCTGGCACCGCAGCTCACTAGGCTAATCCTCCACCTAGCGGCGGCGGCACACCGGGTTCTAGTCCCGGTCTGGGCGCCGGATTCTGTCCCGGTTGCTCCTCTTCCAGGCCAGCTCTCTGCTGTGGCCCGGGAGTGCAGTGGAGGATGGCCCAGGTGCTTGGGCCCTGCACCCCATGGGAGACCGGGAGGAAGCACCTGGCTCCTGGTTTCGGATCGGCAGAGCGCCGGCAGTGGTGGCCATTGGAGGGTGAACCAACGGCAAGAAAGGAAGACCTTTCTCTCTGTCTCTCTCTCTCACTGTCCACTCTGCCTGTCAAAAAAAATAAAAATAAAAATAAACCAAAACAGCCCAACGTGGAAGCTTTTCCATGGAGGACCGATGGCCGGCCTGACCCCAGCACACGGCGGCCCACCCACTGCGCGCACCCGGCCTCTCCTCCTGGTCCCGCACCCGTATTTGACAGACTTCTTGAATCTGTGAACTGCTCTCCATCCAGAGGATGACCAATCTGGAATAATCAGAATGACGCCCCTCCTTTTTAAGGATTTTTTTCTGAAAAGTTATTTATCACTCCTATCGGAAGATCAGATCCTTGAAGACACTTGTGCCATACGGAAGTGGGGGCAGATTGGCAGCGCAGTGTCTGGGCGTTTTTCACTCCTGCTTCTCTCACGAGCTGTGCAAACCCGCGGTGCCAGCCTGTGGGAGGTCCACGTGACAGTCTCGGGGTGTGCATGGGAGACAGCAGCCGTGAAGCCGCGCCACCAGCCAGTGGAGAGGGTTGGTTACTTGGGGGAGGGACAGGGAGGGCGGGTTGGGCTGGGTCGAGGTTTTGTATTGAGGGCCAGTGATGATGTTTTGATATTTATTCCCTGCTACTGAAATTTGAATCCGATTGTCCCTACTTCTGATGCTGTCAGTATTGCAAAGGACAGATTCATAAAGTATTGATCAAATCTTCTTTTCTTTCCTTGTGTATTTCTAAGATATTGAGCCAAATGATTTTTTAATGTAAATACCAAGAGCAATTTACCTGGTACTAAACCTGCACCCCAGTGCGGATCCACCCCCCCTCCCCCAGACCTGGCCCGTTTCCTCCTGTCCAGGAACCTGTCTCCACTGTGTGACCCGGCCCTGGTTCTGGCTGCGGTCAACAGATCCCAGTGAAGGGGTTTGTGTGTTCAGATCTCATTTCTTTGTCTTTTTCCTACTCTGTCCCCAGCATTTGCTGATTTCTAGCGCAAAATCTGTAGTCTCAGTCTGTGTTTGATTCCATTCCATGGAAATAAAAAGTATGTTGTACATACTGCTCAAGAGTTGTCTTGCAAGTTAAGGCTTCCCCCTTTACTATAAGACTATAAATAAAAACTTATTTTATCCTAAAAAAAGATTGTTTTACTCTACAGAATTGTTCCTGTCTCTCCCTTTTTTTGTCTTTCAATGTATTTATCCAATAGAAACTATTCTATTTGCCTTTTGGCTGTCTTCTTGTAAGACTGCAATATGTGGGAAAGAATCAGGAAGAGAGGACAGGAACCCAGATGCCTGATGCGAGTTAGTTGGAAAGACTCTTAACAGGGCAATGGTCTAATGCAATAGATCTGGGCTGTTATAAAGAATTTCACAGATAACAAAGAGACAAAAATAATATCTCCAAAGGGTTAAGGAAAGAGTGAAATGACAAGGAGTTTTGTCACTGCATTACAGAACATAATTAGCTAATTAGAAGCATTCAAATAAAGCATTGGGCCCAGATGAATTACTGAAGACATAATTCCTGACTTCAATAAGATGCCCCAAGGGAAAAAATAAAGCCCTTCGTGAGGGTTTATAATCATGCAGTAGGACAAAGCAACACTGGAGGACTTGAACGAACAATAACTGATGCTGTGCTCATATTTCAAAAAACAGAAAACCAAAACAAGTACTCATCCAAAATTTAAAATGAGCTGATAAAAACTCCCCAGAATATTATTAAACACCAAAATAACTATAATGCCTCACTGTGGTTTATTATTTTAGTCAAGGAAAACTGAAAAATCATGCCAAACCATTAAGTAAAACAATGTGACACAGAATGACAGCAGACACACCAAATTCTTTCTCTTCCTGTGCTAGAGTTTCACCATTCTGCCTATTCAATCACATCTATTTTCTCTCCTTCCTAAGCTCACAGTTGGATTCACTTCCCAGCTTCTTTTTCCATTAGTTGCAGACATGTGATTGAGTGCTAACCAACAGAATGAGAGAAGTAATGAGTGACACAAAATCCATTGCACCCCACATCCCTGACATGCACCTGTGCACATACCCCCTTCCAGCTGGAGAGAATGCAAAAGATCACCAGGGAGACCTGAGACGCTGCCTGTGGACTGCAGTAGTTTTAAAAATATGTCTCAGAGTCAGTGTTTAGCCACAGGTTAAGATGGTAGGTAGCACATCCATGTCACCTACTGGAGTGCCTGAGTTTAATACCCAAGTCTGGTTCCTGACTTCAGCTGCCTACAACTACAGTTCCTGGGAGGCAACAGTGATAGTTCAAGTAATCAGGCTCCTGTTCCCCATCTGGGAGACCTGGATTGAGTTCCTGTCTCCTGATTTTGGTCCCCTGCATAGGGTTGTTACAGGTATTCGGAGAGTGACTCAGTGGATGGGAATGATCTCTCCATGTTTCTTTGCCTCTTAAATAAAACACAAACAATGAATTTAGAAGACATCTGCAAGTTCTTTAACACACCTCCCTTCTGAGGGTATAGCATGAAAACAGCACAGCTTCTACTTGGTTGGCTTCCTTTCTTCTGCTGCTCTGCATAGAGCACCTCATGCAGGAGGACACTGTGTCAGTCTCATGTTCACACCCCATGAAGAGGAACCAACGTGATCCTCCAGCCCTACTCAGGCTATCAAATGTCTGCAGGTGCAATACATGCCTCACTGCAGTCTCACGACACACTCCTCAGCCAGACCCTCCCTCCTAAGCTGCTCCCAAATCCTTGATCCAAAGAATCTGTGAAGCAATAAGTGCTTATTGTCCTGAGTCACTATGTTTTGGTTGATTTATTATGTAGCAAAAGAGAAGGTTTTGGTACCAGACGCTGGGATACTATTAACAAACAAACTAAACTCCCAGATAAAAGTGTCTATGGGACTAAAGAGAAACCTGAAGGGTTTTCAGGAAAGTACCAGTGAAAGATTCAAGGGCATGAAAGAGACTATTAGAAAGAGACAGTCCTGAAGCAGCCTGCCAGCGAAGACTTAAATGAAAGTGAGAAAAAAAATGGGAAAAATGAATGAAAACAGTTTCTATTATGAAGTCACAGAAAGTCTATCAACAGGGAAACCTCTGGTTAAATAAAAAATGGAAAATACACTAAGAAATTGGGAGATGAAGCTATGGAGAGAACCAAGCAGAATGTTGTAGGTGGTGTCTGGCTTATTCTTTTTATAGTAGAATGAAAGAAAAGAAAAATCAAAAGGAAGAACTAGATGCTAGAACTTGCTGAGTTTGAAAATAAAACTCATCCTCATTTCTAGCTCCTCCAGTTAGCAACATTAAGGCAGTGCTTTTGTGCAAAGATTAAATGTGGGTCAGAGAAAAACGGGATCTAAACATAAAACATAAAACCAAAAATGTGACTGTAAAACTCTTTGTTAAAATTGCAGAAAGCTCTAAGAATCCTTAAGTCACCCAAGGGTTCCCAAAGATTTTTGAAGCTTGCCTCTCAGAACAACTGGCAGTCAACGGTACTGCAAAACGTCCTACCCTGCATATAACATCCTCTCACAACAACAAGAAAATCTGACTGACTCAAAATGTCAATATTTCCAAAGCTGACAAACACTGCATTAGAAGAAAGGAGCCCAGTGGGCAGAAACAGTATTAACTTATTTAGTCCCCATCCCTTTCTGAGTAAGACTCAAGACATGGGTTTTTTTATGTTTTGGTCCTCTTTGCTTCATAGAGTCTTTGCACACTGAAGGCACTAAATGTTTCTGCAATTGAAGATGTGTTAAACACAAGCAAACAAGATTAACACAAATTACAGAATTGAAGAAAGAGCTCATTTCCACTTCAGCCATCAACAAGTTTTATCAGCTTACTCAAGTCACCTTCTCTCTTTTGTAAAATGAAATGTTTTAACTAAACAGCTACTGATAACACAAGTGGCTCCTATGGGGAATATGCTGATACAAAATATAAGAATGTAGAGCTTAAGATGTAGAAGAGAAAATACATATTTGACAGATAATTTTAAATACATATAATTTTATTATATATAATAAAATATGCATGATAGGTAAAAAGCTCTATACTTTGTGCAGTCTTTTCTTTATTAGAATGGCTGAAAAGCCTATGAGAGCATTTCAGGTATGGAAAGCCAAGACACTGCAAAGTAACATATTTATAAGCTATTTCCAAATAGTCTCATCTTTACTTCAAATGTGTTCTCTCTCTCAAATGAAATGATTACAATTCTGTAACCTACTTTTAGCATTTTAACTGACCATATTTAAGCATTTATCTGATTGTTTCGTGGAAATGTTAGCCATTATCTTCAATTTTTAAAGTCTTTTGAGTTTCTAGTTATTGTAGCTGACATTTTGAGTAGTATATTTTCAGTTATTTTCTGTTTGCTATGTGAATCTCCATGGCTTGTTTAGATTTTTAAAAATGGAACAATCTCATTTTAATGCTCAATTTTGATTTAGGCTTATATGTGGGGCAAATGTCAGACATAATCTATTTAATCAAATTTTGATATTTTAATACTGTCATTTGGTATTTTTTGATTTATTAATAACTGCTAAAATTCTCTTTATAAAACTATAGATGTGTGCTGTCCAGCTTGATAGACACAGCTATATTTGGCTATTTAAACTAAGTATAAATTAAGTTTAAAATTGAGTCTTCATTCATGGTAGCCATATTCAAATGATAATGGCAACTGTAATGGGGACAGCATTATATATAATTCCCTTTTGTATTGTTGCATATATATATATTTCTACATTTTCTTTTTATTCATTGGGTTTTATTTTTTATTTATTGGGTTTTACATTTGATATAGGCTAAATATATTTACCTTTATTTCCTTTCTCTCTAAGGAAACTATGAATTTTTATAGTATGTAAATTTTAGCTGTGTTTTTGGTCAATTGTAATTATGTTACACTGTAGTATGTGGCTGGAAGCTGAACTACTTTTGAATTTCTTTTATTTGTGTGTACAGAAGTAATTTATCACAGGTGACACTGGCATGTTTTGTTTTGCTTTTTTTTTTTTTTTTTTTTTGCTTTAAAGACTATCAGCATTTTAATTCTCATTTTGGAAGAAACACTTCCAATACTTTGGTCCGTTGACTGTCCCACTTTACAAAATTAAAATGTCTTAAATGTTGGTATCTTTTAACAGTTTCCTCCAAGCCCAGTTTTTATTTAAATAAAAAACAAATTCCTCAGGGAAGGAGGATTTTATAAGCAATTGCACAGCAGAATTGATTTTGGTGTGTGTCCTTGTGCCACTGCACCCATGTGGGAGACCCAGAAGAACCTCCTGGCTTCAGATTGGCACAGCTCCAGCCATTGTGGCCAATTGGGGAGTAAACCATTGGATGGAAGACCTCTCCTTCTCTCTCTCTACCTCTCCTTTCTCTGTGTAACTCTTTCAAATAAATAAAGATAAAAACCTTTTTCAAAAAACTTTAAAATTTGTGAGTATCTCATGAAAATAAAGGTTTATTTGCTGCAGAACAGACAGTTGCAGGGCTCTGATTGGCAGCCTTTTGCTCCTGATCTTTGGAACTGGAGCGCAATAGTACATGGAGGGCAGCACTGTCATGTTACACTGAGCTGCTTACCGGCAGGGTTTGTGCTCTGGACATCTTCTTTGTTTTACATTAGCCAAGTTTGTTATAGATGCTGTGTATATATATGTATATATATGTGTGTGTGTGTGTGTGTGTGTTAGAATTGACCTTGATAGATCAAACAACATACTTCTTTGGCAACTATATGAAAATAATATTTTTTCTTGAACTCATTATTTCTCACCATTTTAATATAATACAGAATTTCATCTAATGTTAAAACTTTTTAAAAATGGCAAAACTTGTTCAGAATGCATAACTGAAGCTCAAAATTAGAAATGTTGTAAATTGGGAGTTCCTTGATTTACTTTTGATTTTCAGTTTTTTCAATAATAAAAATGGGAATAGGAAATTCATTACATTGAGGTAAGGAATAATTAATTGAAATAAATGTAAAACTCCTTGAGGCCAAAAGAAAAGGGGAGGGGTTAGTGGCATAAAAGAATATTAAAATTAGTTGAAGGGGGAGATAACATGTAATACACTGAATATCCAGATCAATTAAATTCAATAACAATGGGGCCAGTACTGTGGCTCAGTGGGTTTTAAAGCCCCCATCTGCAGTGCTGGCATCTCATATGGGTGCCAGTTAGAGTCCTGGCTGCTCCACTTCTGATCCAGCTCCCTGCTAATGAGCTTGGGAATGCAGCAGAAGGTGGCCCAAATGCTTGGGCCCCTGCAACCATATGGGGCACCTAGAAGCAGATCCTGGCTTCTGACTTTGGACAGGCCCAGCTCTGGCCATTGTGGGCATTTGAGAAAATCAGCTGATGGAAGACCTTCCTCTCTGTCTCTATAGCTCTGTTTTTCAAATAAAATAAATAATTAAAAAATCTATAATAATGGCAAAACATATCTCATAAAGTCAGATAAACTTGTTTAAACTTATACTAGAAGGTCGATATTAGTACCTTCCTTCTTTTTTGAATATTTATTTATTTACCTGACAGGGAGGGAGGGAAGGAAGAGGGGAGGAGGGGGAGAGAGAGAGAGAGAGAGAGAGAGAGAGAGACAGAAAGATCTTCCATCTGCTGGTTCACACCCCAAATGGTGAAACAGTTAGGTCTGTTCCAGTCCGAAGCCAGGAACCAGGAACTCCATACAGTTCTCCCACATGAGTGCAGGGGCCCAAGCCTTTCAAAGGTCATCCTCTGCTGCTTTCACAGCCACATGAACAGGGAGCTGGATTGGGAGCAATGGCTTAATCTGATGGGCCACAACAGCTGCTTTATGTGAGCTTTCCGAAGTACCCACGTCCTATCTCTGTTAAAGCACAAGTTATTCAGAATTTTAAGGTTTTTTTCTCCTGCTTTCTCTATTAGACTTTGGATTTCTTAAAGGTCCATGTGATATTTATCTTCATATCTCCAGTGACTCCTAACCTGAAGATATTAGCATAAATGTTCTGAATGCATTGACAAATGAATCTAGATAAACCCATGACCAAAGAAAACCCTAAATGCTATGGTTATAAAGTCATTAAGAAAATGCCATTGAACTCCAAATAAGCACAGATTACTTATAATTATCTAATTATCAAGGTTAGAAAATACTTCATGGTGACAAACTCAGTCCTTGAAAAATGAATTATCAGGAATCCAACAGAGAGCAGTGGGGGGAAGCAGGGCAGAGTATGGAATATTCCAAAGCACTGAAAAAGGAAAGCATAAAACTTGCTCATGGAATAATGCCAGGATCACTGGTCTAAAAGGGAACTGAGTATGTGTTAGGACTCATGTGTCTACAGGCCATGAGGAGTCACAGAAGGTTCTTGCCAGTAGTAAGATTGTAAATGTGCTGGGAGAAGTGTGATTACAATACATGGGGAGGACTGGATGTGGGAAGATAGTAAACTCAAAGAGAAAAATTAAACAAGAGACTGTATGTAGTGGCAAAAATACTTGAAACAGCAATAAAAATGGAATGAAACTAATGAACACAGGACTGTTACATCTAATGATCCTCTAGTATTTAAAACTATCAGTTTTATAACCATCATTTCTTTACTCCTAGTCTTTAGTTTAAGTCTTGAACACTACTTGGAACACTGCCAATAGGATCCTAGACACTTTTCCAGGCTCTGTTCTCACATTCACCTTCATCCCATTGCAGCAGCCAGAATTATCTTTTTAGGTAAGATACCCCTGCTCAGTATTCTCCAGTAGCTTCCAATTGCTTTGGAAATAAAATGCAAACTTCTCACTGCTGTAAGACTCTGTCTTGCCTTTGCCCTCTTCTCAGATTCCCCACGATAAATCACCTGGCTGTGGTCACACCTGTCTTCTTTTAGTTACTCTCAACACTGAGCTCATTTTCATTGAGAGACTTCACATTCCAATTCCCTCTGTCAGAAACAATCTCCTACATTTTCACATGTCTAGCTTTTAAAATATTTTCACATTTCAGCTCAAATACCATTTGTTCAGAGATCAAATCAGATCCTGATTCTGATCACAAGTCCTAAGGTAGCCATCCCTCCAGCAAATTCTAAGAATTCCCCTACCCTGCTTTATTCTTTCAGAGTAACCATCACCTTCAACAGTTACCTTTCTCTTTCTGTACATCTCAACCCTGTTTCTCCACCACAGGAAGAGAAGACATATTCTGTTTAGGAGGACCTTGGCCATGTCACTCACCATTCTGTTCCCCTCATGCAAAGGATGAGGCTAGAACATAATAGATAATCAATGTACATTTTACAAAGTCAAAATTCTAATTACGGATTCTAGGGAACAAATAGCACTGTACAAGCTTCTCTGAGCTGTACTTTGCTTCTCCTCTTACTATGTTATGAACTGCTTTACAGACTGGATTGAAAGACATGGACATGAGATCATGTTGCACCGTATAAAGACACAGAGTAGAAAATTATTCAAGCCATTCAGGTTTTGTGATTAAGCAATTTAGTGGCTTTAAAAATAAGACTGAGTGGTTTACTTTACACGCTAAGTTCTTGGCCAGAACACGTATGGAGAGGAGGCTTGGGGACTAAGTCTAAACATGGATGAGGCCATGGACAGCCTTCAAGGATGAAAAAAGAGCGAAGCCCCCTAGCTACACATGAGCCTATAGCATTTCCTAATTGCTTTCTCTGAATCTTGGCTTTATAATTTTAATTAAAATATACTAGTGGAGACAAGTTTGAATAAAAATTATTCATATATAATCTGTATTTGTATCTTTTATTTTTGTAATTTATAGTTTTATGGAAAAAACACACAAAACATAAAACCAAACAGTTGAAAGAATGCAGTTTTCAAGAATTGACACTTGAGGCTGGTGCTGGAAAACAGTAGGTTAAGTGGTTGCTTGCAACACTGGCTTCCCATATCAGAGTGCTGGTCTGAGTCCCAGCTATTCCCTTTCCTAACCAGCTTCCTGCTAACATGCCTAGGAAAGCAGCCAAAGATGGCTCAAGTCCTTGGGCCTCTCTCACCCACGTGGGACACCTGGATGGGGCTCCTGATTCCTTGCTGTGGTCTTCCCCAACCCTGGCCATTGCAGCCACTTAAGGAGTGAATCAGTAGATAAAAGATCTCATTCTCTCCCTCTCCCTCTCCCTCTCCCTCTCCCTCTCCCTCTCCCTCTCCCTCTCCCTCTCCCTCTCCCTCTCCCTCTCCCTCTCCCTCTCCCTCTCCCTCTCCCTCTCCCTCTCCCTCTCCCTCTCCCTCTCCCTCTCCCTCTCCCTCTCCCTCTCCCTCTCCCTCTCCCTCTCCCTCTCCCTCTCCGCCTTTCAAAAAGATAAAATTTTTATTAAAAAAAAAAACACTTTCTTATTACACTGCGCAACAGAAATGTTTGAGCCAAGTAGTCAAAATGTTGAGCAAGCTCCCAACCTCGCTTCCTGTTTGGTGTGGCTATCCCCCTTCCACCTTGGTTGATATTTCTTTTAACTAATCTGGCTCCCACGGCATCTGAGTGTGTGACTGCATAGTTGCCATAGTCCCTCCGTTTCCATTATCCATGTGTAGAGAGATTCATTGTAATCCTAATTAGTGGACAGACCAATCTAAAGTTGTAAAATTTGTAAAGATACTTCCTAGTACTTTTTAAAAGAGATACTTTCACTGCTTGATTAACAATCAGTGTTGCACATTCTGATTTTATGCGATCTGCTTTACTGCCTGATTACCCAGATACTTCAATGGTTAATGAGGAAATGCCTCCTTCCGTTTTATTCAAATATTTCTTGTGTGTCTCTTGGGTGACAATACAATGATGATGTACTTTCTGAAACTGTACAATGGGTAGAGGAAGCACTGACACCTCTGAGAGTAGCTTCTCTACAAAGTGAGCTCACTGGGTAATTCAAGCCAACGAAAATGCTCTCCCTCTGCAAGCCACAATTATCTACAGCTGTGCTTTACTCGGAACTCTCAATTCCTCTGAATGATTTTCATCTCAAAATAGAAAATTTCATCTGTTAAAATGCAGTGTAACCTTAACAGCAGACCATATCATCTGAATATTCAGTGTTTGGAACGTGGGAAGAGATGAATGTTGAAATCCAGAGGTCTGGGTATTGTAACAGATAGTAGGAGCTGAAATAGGAGCACACAGGTAAGGCTACAGAAGGATGCAAAGGAAGCCACTGGAGGTACTCATGACACGGTACACTGCACCCATGGCTAGTTTCAGATCCTGATGATTAAATTAACCTTACTACTGTCTATGTGATGCCTTACAATTTAAAGCATGAACCTAATTTTCTACCATTACTACATCTACAAGTTGAACATCTCTAATCCAATCCCAAACTGGATTTTTGGATTAGGGATGATGGTGCTCGGTTCGGCAGCACATATAGTAATATTGGATTAGGGATGATGACTCAGGAACGTCAATGTAACTATTCTTTTTAAATCATTATTATTGATAGAGTTAGACAGTGAGAGAGACAGAGAGAAAGGTCTTCCTTCCGTTGGTTCACCCCCCAAATGGCCACTATGGCCGGCGCTGTGCCATTCCAAAGCCAGGAGCCAGGTGCTGCTTCTTCCTGGTCTCCCACGCAGGTGCAGGGGCCCAAATACTTGGGCCATCCTCCACTGCGCTCCTGGGTCACAGCAGAGAGCTGGACTAGAAGAGGAGCAACCAGGATTAGAACCCGGTGCCCATATGGGATGCCGGTGCTGCAGGCGGAGGATTAACCAAGTGAGCTACGGCGTCGGCCCCAGTGTAACTATTCTAAAATCCAAAAATACTGCAAAATCTGGAACATTTCAGAACCGACAACTTTTAGAGAAAGGATACTCAACTTGTACTTACTAATCTGTGAAAGTCCTGAGAGGTGGTCACGGATGCCTTCATTTCATATCCATCAGACGAAACTGAGGAGGAAAGATGTTGTAGAGTAAATTAGCTGGAAGCCACTTTAGCATCTTCTGACACAGATCACATGGGCTTCCACTGGATGACCAAGGATGTTGAAGTCCAATATCTAATAGCTATGGACATTACCTACGTGCTAAATGAACTTGTCTTTCATGATGGAAGTACTGAGCAGATGGAGAGAAGAGGCTGCTTACACAAATGAATGGCCTCAAGAGGAAGAAAAACGAGAAAGACAAGAATAACAGTTGTTACTTAAAAAGTCATTTGGTAAGAAAGGAATTCAAACACATATAGCAAGAGATAAGTTTTCCTAGAAATATCAAAATAATGACTGCAGTAGAACCTTATCAGATTCACATGACTTCAAATAACTGTTGGAAATTGATAGAACTGATTAAATATTACTTTAAGAACATCAGCATGATAAATATAATTTATTTTTAAAGGAAACATAGAAATCTGTATGCTGGGAATAGAAAATAATATTTATTAGAATTTGGTTAAAAATCTTTATTGTTACCACAAGTAGAATACTGCATTCAGTTAAGTATGACTCCCCTATGGATTTATATTCTACTAAAATTATAAAGAAGTGATACTAACTTGAATTATTAGAAGTAACTCGTAAATAATTCTACATATATTCTTTTGACATCTTGTTCAATCATTGATCAAAGTTCTTTATCTTGAAAGAATTTATTCCAAAGACTGACATAAGAACAATTAATCTTATATAAGATCGCACTTTTGTTGACTTTTATGATTTTAATTTAATAATTTTTTAAAATTTGAGAAGGAGAGAGAGAAAGAGGCAGGTAATTCACTCCACACATGCCAGCAATGGCCAGGGCTACCCAGCAGTCAGGGGCTCAATCCAGGTCTGTCCTGGGAGGCAGGAACTCAACTACTTGGACCATCACTGCTACCTCCTAGGTTCTGTATTAGCAAGAAGCTGGAGTCAGGAGCCAGATCCAGGAATATAAACTCAAGTAGTCCACTATGGGTCCCAGGTGTTTTAAATGGCATAAGATACCACTGGGCTAAAACACCTGCCCTGCTCCAATTTACTAATTTAAATGACTAGAATTACCCTTCCCTGAGTTGTTTTGTATTTCAGATAAAAAACTGAGCTTACAATAATTTTTATTAAAACACAGTTTAATCTCAAAAACACATCTTTATTCTAACATCATTTTTTTAGTTTCTTATTACTGCTTATATTTTTTAAAATGTCTATTATCTTATTAAGTGGACATTATTTTTCACTGGTCTATACTTGCTACTACCCCTCAACAACAGAAAGGAGTACAGTAGGACCCATTGGCCAAGTGGCCCCAGCTTGAATCTGACCTGAATAACCAGTGCACTATGAAAGACATGTACTGTGTTCCATAAAGGTTTTATGATAGGTTTTATGTACACTTTAAAATGTGAATTTAAGGAAAGTTTTAAAAGTTACTTGAGGGGCCGGTGCCATGGTGTAGTGGGTAAAGCTGCCAACTGCAGTGCCGGCATCCCATAGGGGTGCCAGTTCGAGTCCCGGCTGCTCACTTCTGATCCAGATCTCTGCTATGGCCTGGAAAAGCAGTAAAAGATGGCCCAAGTTTTTGGGCCCCTGCACCTGTGTGGGGAAACCTGGAGGAAGCTCCTGGCTCCTGGCTTCAGATCAGTGCAGCTCTGGCCATGGCAGCCAATTGGGGAATGAACCAGCAGATGGAAGTCCTCTCTCTCTCTCTCTCTCTCTCTCTCCTCTCTCTGTGTAACTCTTTCAAAAAATAAGTCAATCTTTTTAAAAAGTTATTTGATATTTTATGCTGCGGTACCAAGGACTATATTATACTAATTATATACATAATTGGGGGAAAATATATATTAAAGACAAATTCCCCCCACCTTTTCAGGTATAGAAATTAGAGCAGCAGCAATCGAAGAAGTTACACAATATCTTGAAAGCAGACTCCAGTCTTCACCGGAATATGAATAGAGGTAGGTCTGATCTTTTCCCTGTATTTTTTTCTTCTTGCATATTTGCTTTTTTCTCCCTGGGAGTTAGGTAGGCCTTCAAGATGAACCCTTGTCTGTTCTCATGAGGAAGAAAGGCTTTCCTCAGCCTCCCTGTCCCCTGGAGCCTTGGCAACCTGGCTCTGGCATCAACTTATGCTCACCTGTTACCCTTCCTTCTTATAGACCTCTGGGACATCTCTTGGTGCCTTTCCACAGAAAGAGCTCCTACACCTCCTACAGTACACTGTCAGGTAATTTCTGTCAGGTTTTAGCATTACAGTATGTGCAGTAAAGAAAACAGCTGACATGAAATACACTGAACAACCAAACAATTGATAACTGGTCACATTGGCCTTTTCCCACAGCTAAAAGAGGCTGAGATGAATATAGACAAACTTTACCCCTTCATCCTGTGAAAGGGGATTATTGGTCATCGAAT
Organism: Lepus europaeus; assembly: GCF_033115175.1. Taxonomy (NCBI): domain Eukaryota; kingdom Metazoa; phylum Chordata; class Mammalia; order Lagomorpha; family Leporidae; genus Lepus; species Lepus europaeus. The sequence goes on from NC_084844.1 coordinate 68,811,934, forward strand.
CTTGCTGGCCAACAACCTTCCTGGGATTTGTGATGTGCCGGGAAAGAAAAAAAAACACAAAGATCAGAGACTCTGACCCATAGAGTATACACAAGAAAACAATCACATCGATTAAATTTACTATTTACTTACTATTTCTTTAATGTTACTATACCATGCTCTTAATTCTTTAATTCTACTTATCCACTGACTTTTATCTTGAGGAAGAACACAAAGAAATAGTTGTCAAGAAAAAAAGAAAATCTTCATAAAAATCATAATAAAATGTGAAACTAGGCCAAACTCAATCACCTAAAAATTGAAAAGAGCTATGATATTTATGGTGTCTCATATTCATATCATCAATCTTATTCTGAATAATTTATATTTCAGGATATTTAATAAATACATTATTACAAGACACAAGAAATGAACAATCACGGGCCAAAAAGCAAGATTTCAAAAGCAACATCACTAAATGGAATCAAAACCCTCTCCACATTTATCTTAATGAAAGAAAAATTTACTGAGGTTTGAATCATAGTTGAGTATGACTCCTATCTTAATGGAAGTGGCAGGGGGTCCACTTAGCACAAGGTCCAATTAGACAACTCTACATGTAGGCTCTGTTTTAAAACAAGCAGGTAAAGAGTAGAGAGAAAAAAAGTGTGAGGACAGAGGTCACAGTCTGCAAGGTGACGTGATTCCTCTTACAACAACAAAAATGTAATTTATAACTGGAAGTCAGCTTAAAAAACAAGCATTCTTGAAAAGAAAAATCTGATTTAATTTATTTAATAACACATTAAAATAAATCTGGATTTGCATTTATTTTTAGCAAATGAATAGTAAAAGTTAAACAACAGGGAACAGGTTGGTAGACAAATATTTGTATACAAATATTCTAGCAGCAGGTCTCCTGCCTTTACTGTCTGCATATAACAGAAGAAAATGCATTTTAATTATTAGATCTAAGTTATTAAATCTAAAATTGTCTTAGCATTTCATTCTGTCTTTACTTGCACAGACACAGTATGCTCAATTTATGCAGATAATCCTAAAAGCTTTGCATAGAAGTCATTTTAGAAACTGGTCTAAATCCCAGTTAGTTCATTTTTGGAGAACAAAAGGGGGTACTATTTCAAAGCAATTTAAAAAATAGCTGCTGAGTATCATTACCAGTTTAGGTAACCAAAGGTTCTTTCCTTCCAAAGACACTAACCCAATTTCCTTCTATTTCTCCTTGTTGCCTTGACTTTGGGGCTTTTAAGCAAAAGAATTGTGAAAAATTTTTCTGATTCTCTATTTATAACAAACTGAAGGCACCTGATACAGTAAGAACCTAAAAGCTAGTTACCCCTCCCTTTCCTGCCCAACTCAAGAGTTTCTGCAAACATTTTTGGAGAACATAAAAGTGTTGCTCTGATTTTTGCACCATCCAAAGAAGAAAAGATGGTTATTTTATCATCACCAGTTACTCAGGACTAAAGGTGGTTCAATCTCATTAGTAAATGTCCTGTGAAAGATAAACATGAATGGCCAAATGACTAGGAGTGAAGTCTCTTGGAAAATTCAGCGATCCCTTTCATGGGTGACCTTCAAGGGCATCAGGTAATGTGTTGATCCACTGCAATCACGAACTGTAAATAAATATTTTCTTCTTACCTTCCAGCAAATGCTGCAGAACTGGCTGCTTCTCAGCTGTCCATGAATCCCCTTCTGCCTTATTGTTGCCAAGTAATTGTTGTTTACAAGTAGTTCTTCCCATTCTTTCCTGTAGGAAAGAAACCAAAGCATGGGAATCCCTTTGTTGGAATTGTTCTGCTTAGAGAGGAACGCTACAGAAAATTAATTTTAAACAAGCCTAAAGAACACAACTTTTAAAACATGTATATTCAATTGTGTACTGTTTCTGAATGCATGGCTCTTTTTGGACACAGTTCTTCTATAGATTTAATGAATATGTAGACAGTTATTATTATGCCAGTGACTGAAATTCATAATGTCTAAGGAGGCTATTCCATCTCCACTAAAATGCTGGTAGTGCAGTTCAGTGAATACACAAAAAATGAATATTAATATAAAACTTGACTCCAAATAAATACTTGACTGCCAAAGATATATTTCCCCAAAAAATACACACAAAAAGATGAATTGTTGATTACACTGATTTATCACATGAGACATTCATGTAGATAAACCTGTTTCTCTTTAATGTTAGGCTGGGCAGTTAAGTGTCGTGAGACTACTTTCTTTAGCTGATATTGCTATACACTATTGAAATTTCTGCAATTTCTTTCTCAATGATCAGTTTTAAAATTTTAACAGGTACAGGCAAATTTGAAAAAAAATCAAAAAATTAAAAACCCTCACTGTAAAAACTGCTAAAGGCAAGCCTGAATACCTTGCGGTACCCATGGCTGAGTAGATAAACAACTGAAATATACCTCCCAGGCATGCAGACACGAGGGGCCTAACACCTGTGCCTCATTAATACACAAGTAAATCTGCTCTACTTGGAAACAATTGGAAATTAATTGTACCAAACCATTTACTGAGTTTGAATAAAGGAATTAAACCTATATTCCCTGCACTTTGCACCAAACCAAACATAAAGAATCATTTGTCAGCAGTGGAGGCAAATAAGATTGGCTTTACAAATTTTCTCTCAAATTCCAACATGCCACAAATAAACCTATAATTTAAAATTTATCATTAATGCTGAAACCCTGGCAACAACATCTTGAGAGGCTTGCTGACAAGAAAGCCACTGAAACCTACACACATGTGTGTGCAGTCATTACCCACCAGACCCTATCATCTGGGGAAAAGACCATCTCACATACTAGGCTAACAGTCATGATTATGACCAACAGAACACTTGAAGCTCAAAAAAATCTGACCACGGGAAAAGCTCATCTTCTCCAAAGTGCTCCAGAAGTGCGACCAAGGACAATGGCCATTCCCTACTGGCAGCAAAAGGATTTCCAGCCTTAACCTGACATCTATCCTCAATCATATCCATTCTGCCGACAGGGACACACATTCTAACCCCGTGCTGAAACTCATGCATTTCCACCACCACCCCACAAGAATTTCTTATTGTCAACACTCTGTTAGCAAGAAAAACACTGCATTTTAATTTTAATTTTCATTTATTAGTGAAACTGCAAAATGCTCATGCTTTTGGAGTCATTTTATCCCATCTTTTGAAAACTTCCTTTCTTGTCCTTTGCTCATTTTAGGCAGTACAGGGTAATGGTTACGATCTTGGAAAACAGAGCCACACTCCAGAATCAACAAAACCAGTCCTACAGTTAGGAACAGTACACAATTTACTGGCTGTTGCAGCATAAACATGTTACTTAGCCTCCCATGTGAACTGCAGTAATAACAGCACCTTAATTTCTTCATCTGTGAAATGGAGTGATAGCATCTATTCAAAGAATTATAATGAAACTTAGAAGAATATATGAAAAATTTGGAGAATATCCACCAAAGAATATTTTTAAAATTTAATATTGTTGATGGGGGCTGGCATTGTGGTATAGCAGGTAAAGCCATGACCTGCAATGCCAGCATCCCATATGGGTGCCACTTCTTGTCCTGGCTGTTCTGTGTCAGATGCAGCACCCTGTCGATGGCCTGAGAAAGCAGAAGAGGATGGCCCAAGTGTTTGGGCTGCTGCACCCATGCAAGAGACCTGGAAGAAGCCCCTGGCTCCTCGCTTCAGCCTGGCCCTACCCTGGCCTTGGGGCCATTTGGGGAGTGAACCACCCAATGGAGGATCTCTTTCTCCCTCTCTCTGTAACTCTGCCTTTCAAATAAACAAAATCTTTATAAAAATTAACATTGTTTTTAATAATTGTAATATCACTTTTATGCGATTATGATGATGATTATGCCTTATGGATCCTAGAGGAAAGTTGTTAATATATCAAAGACATCAGAAACTTACCAGCCAGAACCTTTTTTTTTATCAAACTGTCTAGATTTTCAAAACACTGAAAATTTTTAATTCATGTATAATTTAGTTGTAACTTTATTTTCTCTTGTTGCTTTTTCCATTGTTAAGAAAACCTTAGTCACTCTAAGGTCAAAGAAATATTCACTGAAATCTTGGTTTGTTTTCTTTTTAGCCATCTTAATTCATTTGTGCTACTTACAGCACGTTAAATATGTTCTACTTCTAAACAGTTTCATGTACATTCAAATCTCATACTGCTGAAGTTTTGTTTTCATCTAGTTTTGGGTAATAATCTGAGACAGGATAAGCAATAGGCACATATGCACATCAGAGGAACACATCTCAGAAATGCATGAATACCTGTAGGTCTAGGAACAAAATGAACAAAAACACAGATTTCCAAAGTATTTTGAGTCCAACAGAAATTCATGAGAGATCCTGCAGTGCTATGGCCTGAAAACACCAATAATTCTGGATACCACGGGAATATGAAGGACTCTTTCAGTCTTCCAAAATCGAGACCCATTCACAGGTACCAAGAACTGTGGAGTACAGGGAGGCACAGCTGGTGGCTGGATTAATCGCCATATTGTTAAGTTAAGCAGGCTTTTAAGGTCAAGTTACATACTGCTTATGTAATGAAGGATAATTATTTGTTAGCTTAAATAAGACCCTGTACCTTGATATAGAAAAAAGGAGACTAAGGTATGTGAATTGGAAACATTATCTCTGAAATTTACAATCATTTAATGTATTCATGGGTACTTACAGTTCTAATTAAGGCATAACATCTCACACTGATGAAGAGCTCTAACAACAGGGGAGCAGAAATGCCACAAGACAATCTACTCATTGTGTTTCCCTCCCTTGGAATAGTATTTCATCAATAAACTGTGACACGTGGTAAATAAACATTAATGAAGTGCCTACTATGCCCTTAGCATTCATAGAGTGTTTTTTTTTTTTTAAGGAAGAAGTGAAGGGAGTGGAACAATGGATGTGTAAACAAATAATAATATGATTGATACAAAGCACTTTGGTAGGTATAGAGGAGGGAAAAATGGTTTCATACTTCAAAATTAAAACAGGTTATAAAATAATTGCAGCACCTTAGGAACTGAAATACTAGTACCAAGCTACTAGAGATTATGAGAACGCTGGAAAGAAAAATGCTGAAAGGTTTAGCACTTCTAGGGGAGCTAGGCCCTTACATCATCAAATGAACAGAGGGCCTTCTCCTGAACTTAGGTAACACATGGGGAAAAAATGGGGAATTTCAAAGAATCAGCTGTGGAAATTTTCAGGTTAATTAACAAAATAAAAAGAAAAGAAACTGCTAAATTTTGTCTTATATAAAAATGTATATATAAAAGAACTTCAAGAAGTTCATGGAAAATAGTATTAAAAGACAAATTTAGGGACGGGTGTGGTGTAACAAGTAAAGCTGCCACCTGTGACGTGGGCATCCCATATGGGAACTGGTTCATGTCCTGCCTGCTCCACTTCCAATCCAGATCCCTGCTAACATGCCTGGAAAAGCAGCGGATGATGGCCCAAGTACTTGGGCCCCTGTATCCATGTAGGAGACCAGCAAGAAGCTCCTGGTTCCTGGTTTCAGCCTGGCCCAACAATGGACATTGAAGCCAGCAGATGGAAGATCTCTCTCTTTCTCTCCAACTTTTTCAAATAAGTAAATAAGATAAATAAATAAATAATTCTTTTTGTTTTAAAAAGACAAGTTTATTTCAGTGCAAACATTTCAAAATTCATGCATAGTTCTATCTTAAGAAACATTTTTCCTGAATTTTTTGAATACTCACAATAAAGGTATGTGGAAAGAAGGAGTGTGTGGGTGGGAGGGAAAGAAGAAGAGAGACAGAGAGAGAGAGAGCACAAATAAATAGCAAAACTCTAACAATGATGTCATTAAAATGTCAAAAAATCTATTTATGAAAACATATTTTCTATAACTCACCTCTACCCTCTACAATAACCCTCTGAGAGAGTGTTTTTAATCTTCCTTTCCAAATGAAGAAACTAAGGTTCAGAAAAAAACTAAATAACTGGTTGAGAGAAAAAAGGAATGAGACTTAGAAAACACACCTCCCTGGAATAAGATGGAAGACAAGAGGCACTAAAAGAACACATGATACTCCAGATATTAAGGGCAAAATTGCTTCTAGCAACAAAGCAAGGTTGAAATCTGTGGTTTCTTCCCCAAATTTGTCATTTGTGAATACCACAATTGAGGACATGGAGATGAGTTTTCACCAGTAGCACTCAGAAGGTAGGTTAACAACAGCTGTTGTGAGGGTTCATAACTGGGGCCACTTAGGCATACAAAAGCCTTGAATGGACTAGTTTAGAGGCATGGGCATTGAAGGATTCCTTTTAAAGCCAGGAGTGCCATCTAGTGGTAACTATTCTACCTTGCAGGCACTGGGTCCCTGAAAACAATCAGCACCCAAGTTGGGAGAGGCACCCTAAGTAGGTTTCATCTCCACACTGATGTTAATGGACCAGAGGCTGTCGTGAGCCACTGTGTTGAGGACTCTGAACCTATCCCTGTCCTCAAGAAGGAACACTGTGCCTGACTAATAACAACGGCCATGAATGTCATCATGATTTCTCAGGGAATCAAACTTTCACAGGAGCGACTGATGCCCTCCCCCTTAAGAATTCCTGCTTAGATAGCGCCATGTCCCACAATAGTTTTCTCTGACATGGAAATGCACTAGACTATGCAATGAATCCTTATAAATAGTAAGTACATGTAGCTGATGATTACGGAGGAATATCTATTTCTAATTATATTAATGTAATATTTTCCAAAGATATGAACATAAATTGGCATGATACTAGAATTTGCTTTTTTTCTGTTACAAAGGCGTTTAGTTTATTCTCCTATCACGGATACTCTGGGGTTCACATTTCCCGACGCCGCTCCTCCTATACAGAAGTTCATGTGCAATCTCACCTCCAGGCCCGAGGAGGGGGCGGGGAGGGAGGGCCTTGGCATTTCACGTGGGGCCAGGTGTGGGGGTGGTTGGCCCTGTGTGAAAAGGGGCTTGGGGGCCCGGGTGTGGGTGGCCAGGGGAGGAGGGGGAGCACAGGTGGGGGAAGACCCTATAGTCTTTTTAATTTTTTCTTTCAATTTTTTTTCAATGTCAGTGAATGATTCTTCGCCGTTTGCATTCTTTCCTGGCTGCCCAGGGTGAGCAACCATGGGGTGCAGGGCAGGGCAAGGAGGGACAGCAGCTGGCTGCCTGGGGGCCCCTTGGCTAAGGCACATCCCTGTCTTTGGCTCTCCTGGTGGGGGGTCCCCCCACAGTCCCGGGAGCCAGGGGCCACCTCCTGGGATCCCTGAAGGCCATTGGGCTCTCCCACCTGGCCCTGGCGCTGCAGAGTGCCCCCACCATGGGAAAAGGTGGGGAGGGAGGAGACCCCAGTTCCAGAGAGCCAGTCCCTCCTGCTCAGGCCTGGGAGGCTTGGGCACACCTGGGCATGCCCACTGTCCTCTGATGGTCTGGCTGGAGCCCCCCCACCTGCCCTCAGGCCCCAGCTGCTTGCTAAGTGTGACCAGGATATTGTGCTTTGGGGTCGGTGCTGGGGTGGGGGGTGGGGACTATGGGGCTTGTGCTTTAGCAGGGGGTGCTGGCTCCCCCCACCACATACACACTCAGGGTGGCTGGGGGCTAAGGCGTGGGCCAGGCTGAGAGAACAGAGCGCCATGACTCCCCCCCAAAGCAGGCTGGTGGCGATGCTGCTGGAAGGGTCCAGTGAGGGGCGACCCCCTCTGGCCCCCCTACCAGAACCTCCCCTAAAAAGCCTCCTCTGGAAAGCGAGATCGTCGGGCACAAGGGGCACACAGAAGTCAGAGGAAGGGGGCAGAAAGGCTGGTAATGGGGGCAGGGAAAACGCTCCGTGTTGCATGTACGGGTACACACACTGGTGTACACACACCTGCTTACCACACGCACTTATGCACACTCACGTACACACACACTGGCCCTAGGCGAGAAGGAGAGGAATGGTGAGAGAGAAAAAATTTTTCCAGCGGCCCAAGCAGACCCTGCTCTGCCCCTGGGGGAACCAGACCCATGCAACCAGCCAAGGCCAGGGACCTCCATTGAAATACAGCAGTGGGGGGGGGGGGGGTTGAGGGAGGAAGGGGAGAGGGTCAGACCCATGGGGCCTGTGTCAGGAACACGCAGCCACACTCCACACACACTCTGCCTGCCTGCCCAGCACACGCCCCCCCAGTATCCTGCCTTCCACTTGTGTCCCACCCCCACCGGGGACCTGGAGATGGGTGGGTGGGGTCAGATCCAGTCCCGGTGGTTTGAAACATAAAATAAAATCTTACACTTCAATATTTCAGTCGCTAAGAAATGTTTTAAAAAGTTATGTACACGGGTAGGGGCTGGGGGCCCTGTCCAGGGGTGGGGGGGTGGCAGGGCAGGGGCAGGGAGTGGAGGGCAGGGCAGCAGCCCCTCCCCTCCCAGCCTGCTCCTCCCTCCCATTCCAACCCTGGTCCAACTCTGCCTCTTTTTTTTTTTTTTTTTTTTTTGGACAGGCAGAGTGAATAGTGAGAGAGAGACAGAGAGAAAGGTCTTCCTTTTTGCCATTGGTTCACCCTCCAATGGCCGCTGTGGCCGGCGCGTCTCACTGATCCAAAGCTTGGAGCCAGGTGCTTCTCCTGGTCTCCCATGGGGTGCAGGGCCCAAGCACTTGGGCCATCCTCCACTGCACTCCCTGGCCACAGCAGAGAACTGGCCTGGAAGAGGGGCAACCGGGACAGAATCCGGCGCCCCAACCAGGACTAGAACCCGGTGTGCCGGCGCCGCAAGGCAGAGGATTATCCTGTTTAGCCATGGCACTGGCCTTATACCATTTTAAAAATACAATTTTGGCCAGCGATGCGGCTCACTCGGCTAGTCCTCCGCCTGTGGCACCAGCACCCCAGATTCTAGTCCCAATCGGGGCGCCAGGTACTAGTCCTGGTTGCTCCACTTCCAGTCCAGCTCTCTGCTGTGGCCCAGGAAGGCAGTGGAGGATGGCCCAAGTGCTTGAGTCCCTGCATCTGCATGTGAGACTGGGAGGAAATACCCAGCTCCTGGCTTCGGATCAGGAGTAGGGCAATAAAGTGAGCACAGAACTGCATCACAGATCTGGTAAAACCATTTCTTTACAGATATTAACAGTCCCAAGGTCAGTGCTTGTAGACAGAGGACCAGTCCTTGTCCCAAGTGGAGACCCACAGCCCCAGTGAATTAAACTTATATCCAGGCCAGGATCACATGTGGTTGGTTTCAGTGGTCTCAGATGGTGAGTCCATGTCAGCTGTTGGCAGATCATGGCAAACCGGCACTTGACCATACCCGATTCTGCAGGCTTTTTTTTTTTTTTTTTTTTTTTTTGCAGGCTGAAGGGTTTAGGTTTGATCTAGTATTGTAGCATAGGTGGCCACAAAACTGCTCATTCCAATCCTCCCTCAACCCCCAACTCCAGGCAGTACAACACAGAGAAAGTAACTGGGGTTAAAAAAAAAAAAAAAAGCAGATGAGTATCAAGACATTGTATGGAAACATGGGGCTGGCACTCCAGGAACTCCTGAATCTTTGCTGGACTTAGTGCTTCTGTGACAGCAAACAAATCCCTGCCTACATGAGCACCTGAGCAACCACTTCAGACCTCAGGGCAGCATTCCTGCACCTCAGGCACAGTGGACTGAGGAGTGGAACCTTTGTGGCCCTGACCCTGCCATATGAGCTGCTACCAAGAACCATGCATTCCTCCTAGGACTGAGAAGAGAACCCCATGTCCCAAATGCCACTGTTATCCATTGCTATGAAAGAAGACATTGGGAGACTTTGCAGCATCTAAATGAAAATAAAGCCAAAATTCTTACCAGATACCCAAATACACATTTTAGGAAAAAGTCTTTTACACAAAATCAACTGATTAAAAGTGAAAGGGGCCAGTAGTCTAAGCCTCCACCTGCAGTGCTGGCATCCCAGATGGCTGCTGGTTTGTGTCTCAGCTGCTCCTCTTCCCATCCAGCTCTCTGCTACGGCCTGGGAAAGCAGTAGAAGATGGCCCAAGCATTTAGGCCCCTGCTCCTGCATGGGGAGACCTGGAAGAAGCTCCTAGTTCCTGGCTTTGGATCAGCCCAGCTCTGGCCACTGTGGCCACTTGAGGGAGTGACCACTGGATGGAAGATATTTCTTTGTGTCTCTCCCTCTTTCTCTGTAATTTTTCTTCTCCAATAAACAAATCAATCTTAAAAAAGTCAAAGAAACAGCTATTCTGCTAAATGCACAAATATCAATGTAGGAACACAAGAAGTATGAAAAGGCAAGTCAGTGTGACACCTCCAAAGGAACAAAGTAATGCCTTAGCAACAAATTCCAAAGAAAAAGACTAAAAAATGCCTGCTCTTCAAAGTATTGATTACTAGGATGCTCAAAGAGATACAAGAGAATACAGACTCTGAGATGAACAGCAGCCAGAAATCAATGCATGGCTTTAATGAGAAATTCAGCAAAAATACAGAGTATTTGAAAAAGAGCCAAATGGAAATCTTGAAAATGGAGAATCCAGTGTTTAATAAAAAGTACAGCCGAAAGCCTCAATAACAGACTAGACCAAGCAGAAGAAAAAATATTATCTGTGGCTGGTGCCATGCTCAATAGGCTAATCCTCCACCTGCGGCACCAGCATACCAGGTTCTAGTCCCGGTTGGGGCACCGGATTCTGTCCCGGTTGCCCCACTTCCAGGCCAGCTCTCTGCGATGGCCCAGGAGTGCAGTGGAGGATGGCCCAAGTGCTTGGGCCCTGCACCCACATGGGAGACCAGGAAAAGCACCTGGCTCCTGGCTTCAGATCAGCACAATATGCTGGCCATAGCGCGCCGGCCGCAGCAGCCATTGGAGGTGAACCAACGGCAAAAAGGAAGACCTTTCTTTCTGTCTCTCTCACTATCCACTCTGCGTGTCAAAAAAAATTATCTGAAATTCAAGACATCTTTTGGAATAAACCAGGACCCACCCATAAAAAGGATATAGAATGGAGATAGCCTTTGAGCTGTGTAGGCCAATATTAAGAGAAAAATGTAAATTCTGGATATTCTTAAGGATGAATATAAAACAGTAAGTCCCTATATTAAAAAAAAGATCAGTGCCTGGTGTTGTGCCACACGGGATTAAGCTGCCACTCATGACATGGATGTTCCATATCTGAGCACCTGTTTGAGTCCTGCCTGTTCTGCTTATGATCCAGCTCCCTGCTAATGTGCCTATGAAAGCAGCAGGAGACAGCCCAAGTATTTGGGTCTCTGCAACTCATGTGGGAGACTCACATGGAGTCCCAGGCTCTTGGCGTCAGCCTGGTCCCGCCCAGGGAGTTGCATTCTTTGGGGGAATGAACCAGCAGATGGAACATCTCTTTTTCTCTCTGTCCCTCCTTCTCTGTCAATCTGTCTTTCAATCAAAAAAAGGCAAAAAGGAAGAGCAAGAAAAAAAAGGAGTTATCAAACACACATACTAACAATGTATCTCAAGGACCTAGAAAAATAAGAATAAACCAAACCAAATGTTGGTACAGTGAAAGAACTGATAAAGATCTGGGGTTGCTATTGTGATCCAGTTGGCTAAGCTCCAGCTTGGGAAGCGTGCACCACATATTGGACTGCAAGTTCCAGTCTCTGCTATTCTACTTTTTTTTTCTTTGAAGGACAATTCAATGGGGAAAGGACAGTCTTTCTATTTTTTTTTTATTTGACAGGTAGAGTTATAGACAGTGAGAGAGTGAGAGACACAGAGAGAAAGGTCTTCCTTCCGTTCATTCACTCCCCAAATTGCCCCTATGGCTAGCGCCATGCCAATCGGAAGCCAGGAGCCAGGTGCTTTTTCCTGGTCTCCCATGCGGGTGCAGGGGCCCAAGCACTTGGGCTATCCTCCACTGCCCTCCAGGGCCACAGTAGAGAGCTGGACTGGAAGAGGAGCAACCGGGACTAGAACCCAGTGCCCATATGGGATGCCGGTGCCACAGGCAGAGGATTAACCAAGTGAGCCACAGCATTGGCCAAATATTCCACTTTTTTAATGATATTATTTATTTATTTGATTGGTAGATTTACAGACAGCTAGAGGGAGAGATGAAGAGAAAGTTCTTTCATCCACTGGTTCACTCCCCAAATGGCCACAATGGTCAGTGCTAGGCCAGGAGCCAGGAGTTTCTTCTGGGTTTCCCATGCAGGTACAGAGGCCCAAGCACATAGATCATTTTCTACTGCTTTCTCAGGCCATAGCAGAGAGCTGGATTGGAGGAGGCACAGCCTGGATATGAACTGGCACCCATATGGGATGCCAGTGCCGCATGCAGTGGCTTAGCCTGCTATGCTACAGTGCTGCATCCAGTTATTCCACTTTTAATCCAGCTCTATGCTAATGCACCTTGGAAACAGCAGATGTTGACTCAAGTACTTGAGCCTCTGCCACCCATGTGTAAAACCAGGATGGAGTTCTTGGCTCCTGGCTTTGGTCTCTCTCTGTCTCTCTCTCTCTCTCTCTCTCTCTCTCTCTCTCCCCCTCCCTCCTTCTCTGTCACTCTGCCTTTCAAATAAATCAGTCACTTTTGAATTGTTTTTTAATTTATGTAATGTAATAGAACAACAGAGTTATACAGAGGGGAGGAAGGAACAGAAAGCGATTTCTTTCATCTGCTGGTTCACTCCCAAAACAACCACAAAGGGCTAGGGCTAGGCCAGACCAAAGTCAGGAGCCAGGATCTTCTTCTGGGTCTTCCACACGGGTTCTGGGGTCCAAGCACTTTGGTCATCTTCCACTCCTCTCCCAGGTGCATTAGCAGGGTGCTGGATTGGAAGTGGGGCAGCTGGGACTTGAACTGGTGCCTATGCAGGATGCTGACATTGCAGGTAGTCATTTTAGCAGCTATGCCACAACACCAGCCTCTCAAATAAACCAATCCTTAAAAAAATATCAGAGCCAAAACAAATGATAAGAAATTTCAAAAACTATATACAAGATTCAATGAAATGTAACTTGGATTTTGAAGACAAGTTCCATGTGGGAGACTAGGAAGAAGCTGCTGGCTTTGGCCTGGCCTAGGGCCACCTGGGGAGTGAACCAGTAGATGGAAGATCTTGCTCACTTGCTCATTCTTCCTCTCTCTCAGTAGCTTAGTCAAAAACAAATCTTTAAAAAATACAGTTACATGAAAAACCCTCAGTCAACAGCAACTTGAGGAAGAAATGCTAACAGTATTTCCTCTAAGATATGGAATCAGACAAGGAAATTCACTCTTCACCATTCATATTCAATATAGTATGGAAAGTTTTAGCCAGTGCCATTATCCAATAGAACAAAACGAAAGACACATAAGTAGAAAAGGAAGAAATCACAGTATTCCTGCTTGCAGATGACATAGCTCTTTAAACAGAGTAACATAGACTCCACCAAGAGACTATCAGAATTGATAAATGAATTCAGTAAAGCTGCAGGAAACAAAATTGAGACCTACAAATCAGCAGTATTTTTATCATCAATAATGAGCTCACTAAGAAAGAAATTAAGAGCAATCCTATTTGCAACAGTTATGGAAAAATGAAATATCTTAAAATAAGCTTTAATTTTTAAAAATTTATTTGAGAGAGAGAGACTGTATGATTTATTAACTAAAGACACAGAGAAGTATTTTGTAATTTTCTTGCATTCAGGAACTTTTTAATTTTTTAAAATTCAGCATGAGGGTCTCTAGCTAAATTATTATAATAGATTGTTGGCTAAGACTTATAATTGAGTATCATTAGTTTTTATTATTTTGTGTATCTCTTGAAGTCAACATCACATATACAGATTATTATTCAAAAGTACCCAACTGTCAAAATCCAGAGGATAATACATTTTTTCCTAACAGCACAACTTGGGAAAATATACTCCTCAATGCTGCCAAGTGAAATGAATTAGAAAAATAGAGTAAACTTGGTGATCAACCACCATATATAAGAACCTAGAAAAGACTTAACTATAATTTAAAATTTTTTTAAAGCAAGACACAATAATTTGTATCCTATCCTATGTCATTTATGCAATGCCAAGAAGATGTTGAAAATAAAGGAATATTTTGAGTTTCCCAGAAATAGCCAAATAAGTGGTCTGAGTTCAATCTAACTAAGTCGCCTAATACACCAAGTTAACTATGGCTTTTTGGCTATATAAATAGAACTAAAATCTATCAATAAATGAGACAAAAATTAAGTTATTTTCTGTATTGGGAAATATGACATTATACTTTAAAAACCTTAAAAAAAGCATTACATGAATCAAAAACCAAAGAGACTTCCTAGGAATTTTGTAGAAAGTTATAATCTAATCAAAAAGATTTTTAGAGACATAGGGTAATAAAAAAAGTTTAAAAATGTTCACTTTCAATTTATTTCATAGGTCACTGTTATACCATCAATAAGATAACTAAAAACATGCAAGCAGCTGGTACTGCAGCTAGACAGATTAATGTATTAGTCTGCAGTGATATGTGCTGGCAAGTGCTCGCCTCTTTTGGAGAGGAGAAGGTCAGTTGCCCTTGGGAAGAGGAGGGGAGGATGGAGAAACCATAGTCCTTCCACCATGTGGCCATGTGTGCTCCATTCCCTAAGTTAAACATCCACTGCAGCACACACAGGACACTCTCTCTCTTCCTTCACATCTGGCAGTGTTCTCTCACACGTAACTTGACAAAAAAAATTGGTTTGTAAAACCTATAAGATGTATTTCACAAAGCTAATAATATATTCTTAATACTTATACATTTACCATTTTAACACATTACTGCAAATTAGTTGGAAGCCAAATAATTAAATTTAAACCAACACTTCCAATGCAAGATGTGGCCTGAAAGCATTCAAGCATCATGTAACCCCATACAAGTGTCTCAGGAGTTAAACCCAGCTGTTTTCTACCTATCTGAATCAATGAAGAAAACCACAAAAAAATACAAATCATAGTAAAACCTCGTAGGCCATAAAAATAGATCTGTGAGCGTTAGGCCTATGAGGCTATAGTTAGGGTCCATGGATTTTAAATTTCATGATTTATTTGTTATAGTTCCAGATCTCACCTCTAAACTTACACTAATAGTAACATATGTTCCCCTTTCATCAAGTACATAAATTTGCTATCTAAGGAAAATTTGAAGTAATATATCAGAGGTTTAGACTTTTAATAAAAGCCCCAGGTTAAGCTAATTCTTAGCTGTCTTTCAGGTAACAAAGCTATTTCCCTATTAGTCACACTGCTTGTCTTTTCTTGTTAGTGTTTCTAGCCTAGTACATAAAAAATTTCCTACAATATCAAGTTGTTAATGATGATGATGATGGAACAAACTGTAACATAAAAGCAGTTTATCATTATTTAGCATTTACCAAGTGAACATTATGCCATAAACCCCCTCATGTCAACTCTGTCCAAAGTCTTCAAAGTATTTTAAGCAACACATTATGTTTAGATATTATTTTCAAACAGTCACAGACTGTCCAAAGTCTTCAAAGTATTTTAAGCAACACATTATGTTTAGATATTATTTTCAAACAGTCACAAACTATGCATCCTTAACTAGTAATCTAACACTACATTATAAAAATAATGAAAAAACCAGTGATTCCCATAACCAAAACAAGACAGCATTCAAACATTAGTAAAACTTCAACATAGACTGCAAAAGGGTGCATGTGTTGGAGGGTGAACACCAAGGCATAAAGCTTTCTGCTTGCATGGGTTAGCACAAATACATAATATGATGGCTTTGAACTTAGATTTTCAAGAGAGCTTATTTTACTTATTTTACCTCAGTATTTAAAAAAGTTGTTGGGAGGGAAGCAGATTAGACAATTTAATACTCTTTTGACAGATGAGAAACGAAAGCAAATCTTTACCCTGGACATAAGCTCTAGTGTGTCAGTGGTAGGCTTAAGGCCTGAGCTGTCTCATTATGAGGAAAGGTTAGGACTTCTGAGGCAGTTTAAATAAAGACTTGTTACACAAAAGGACTTCTGAACATTGGAAAATTTATGTTTTTTCGAATAACAGTTACTAGTTAGTTTAACAGCTATAATGGCAACAGAAAAATAATTTTAATCTTCTAAAGCAAATTTTACTAATAATTCTGTTGCTATTTTAATGTGACACCGCTACATTTTCTAGGTTTTGTCTATTAATATTAATAAGAAAATATACACCAGCACTGTGCTTCTATGAATTCTACTTTAACCCAAGTGCCAAATTCACAGCTAAGTTATTACATTATAAGAGCTACTGCCTACTGGGTAGAAAAATATTAATTTCACACTTTACATACTATAATACTATTTAACAGCAGTGTTGGCCCGCCAACTATTAAAAGCCTGCTTTTACATAGTATACTGTATTACCTGAACTTTTTTTAAAAATTTTTTTGACAGGCAAAGTGGACAGTGAGAGAGAGAGACAGAGAGAAAGGTCTTCCTTTGCCATTGGTTCACCCTCCAATGGCCGCCGCGGTTGGCGCGCTGCAGCCGGCGCACCGCGCTGATCCGATGGCAGGAGCCAGGTGCTTATCCTGGTCTCCCATGGGGTGCAGGGCCCAAGGAATTGGGCCATCCTCCACTGCACTCCCTGGCCACAGCAGAGAGCTGGCCTGGAAGAGGGGCAACCGGGACAGAATCCAGTGCCCCCACTGGGACTAGAACCCGGTGTGCCGGCGCCGCAAGGCGGAGGATTAGCCTAGTGAGCCACGGCGCCGGCTTACCTGAACTTTTTATCTTGCCTTTTTATCACAACACTAAATTAATATGCTAACATTACAACAGTGACAAGCATTGATTAAAAATATGTAGTGAACAACAATAGTATTTATTGTGCAAAGTTACTTTAGGAATTTTTCAAAACATAATCATAATTCAGTAATACTAATTTATTTTAATTTTCAAATATTCAAGGAAAAAATAAACTAAAAAATACCATTCTATCTTCACAATACAACATTTCCCTTTATATTGTGTCTGTTATTTATTATAATTAAACTACAAATGAAACTATAAGCTAGAATTCACCAGGGAAATTTACACATTTTTGAAGACATTTTTCTGCCTCTGAAATCCATACTCTCCCTCTATTTTGACTTGGTGATTGTTTATTATATTTACCCTTTCTAATAGTATTTCCAACATATATTTTACATCTATTATCATATTAACATTCCTCAGTCACATGCGAAATCATTAATTGATTTATTTATTTAACTATCTTTTACATTCATGCTTTTGCTTGCTGTGATTGGCTGTGACAGGTTCAGAGAGGGGAATCTCTCTATTATTTAAGATGTCAAATTCTAGCTTTATATTATCCTTTAGGACTAAAAGTAGGATTTGGAGAACTACAGCGTTTATAAAGTAGGACGGGCAGGGCACAGTGAAAATACCACAACTGTATAGGTGCTTCACCGCTGTGATGCTGCCCTTCCAGAATTCCACAGGCACATAAAGCCTTTCATAGTGTTTGTGACACTTGAACGACTGACTATTTACACTCATTCCAAGTGGTAGAAAATAAAGATGTCAAGTATTTCAGTTATCATCTCATTTCTGGAATTCATAAACAAATTGTAACAATGTTCCCATTTACCACCTTCTGAAGTGCTTCCTGTATACAAGGCACCATTCTACACATAAAGCCAGCCTGGGATCTGAGGAAACAAATGACACAGCCCGGGAAGGGAGATGGAATATGGATACAAATAAGACACGAACTACCCAAATTCTCCATGTTTACTATAGAAAAATGATAGAGTTTAATACTGAAATGAGTTTCAAGGTACACAGTGATTCTCACATATATCTTATAGAGCTGTTAGACAAGCAGCAGAACTAATGCACCCTAAGGACAATTAACTCAAAGTATTTCTTCCAAAATACACATGGTCCTCTACAATGGTAAAATGTACTAATGTTGAATCCGCACTTTCTTTTCCTAAAAGAAAAAAGTCAAGATCTTATACAACTTGGTTCAGTATAGAAATTCTCAAATACTGAAAATACTTTATACTTTGTTCTTCCTGGGTTTTCCTGTTAATAAACATTTACTATTTATTATGTTATCATAAATACATCACATGACCAGCACTGCAGCTCACTAGGCTAATCTTCCACCTGTGGTGCTGGCACACCAGGTTCTAGTCCCAGTCGGGTTGCTGAATTCTGTCCAGGTTGCTCCTCTTCCAGTTCAGCTCTCTACTGTGGCCCAGAATGGCAGTGGAGGATGGCCCAAGTGCTTGGGCCCTGCAACCGCATGGGAGACCAGGAGGAAGCACCTGGCTCCTGGCTTCAGATCAGCGCAGCGTGCAGCTGCAACACACTGCTCATAGTGGCCACTTGTGGGGTGAACCAATGGAAAGAAAAGACCTTTCTCTCTGTCTCTATCTCTCACTGTGTAACTCTGCCTGTCCATAAATAAATAAATAAATGCATTATAAATGTTATAATAAACATAAAGAAAAATACAAGCTGTGAAGTGAATGGTGACAAAAAATAAATAAAATACATATTTCTTTACTACTGAATCCTTTCAAATAAATACTGTTTGAGCTGTAACTGCCCTGTTTGCTAAGAGCCCTAAAAGGGCATTAACAATCAGCACTTAATTCAATCACATTTACATTTTAACCTTTCGAAGGTACTCTGAGAGAAGTCTTTAGTACTGTAAAAGATACATGGAAAAACAAAGAACAGATTATAATGAACGTTAATACTACATGTACATTTGTTGTAATCAGTGTACTATAGGATAGGCGAGCAACAGATATCTGATGTAAGCTCATTTACAAGCATTTGGGATATTACAGTTTCTGTTACTCATTATTTCTGCAGATAATCACATATCACAGTAATATTTATATATTACCACATTTTAAAAGCACAAGTCATAATTCCTTGCTATTCTAAGATTAGAATCCTCTAAGTTATTGGATCTTATACATTATCCTGTAATATTCTATATCTCTGTATCTACTACTTACCTACAAGAATTCAAAGTCTCTTCAGAGTCCAAAGCAGAACTTGGTTCTTCTTCCATTTTTATTGGAATCTCCTGGAAAAAATTTAATAAACACACTAAAATAATGAAGAATGCAAAGCAAAATTTCAGTTAAGAAACAGATGTGTAGCAGTCTATGCAGTATATATATATACCCTTGCCCCTTCCCTAAATTATCTTCTGTACTTCTTTTAGGAAAAATACTCATCTTGAAGCCACACTATAATCCAACAGCACTCCTAATTTGCATAATAATGCTATCAATGTAATTACTAAGAATAAATGAAATATAATACAGGTTTTTTTCCTTACAAATTTATACATTTCAACTTCGTCTGTAGAATAAAAATACTTTTACTAAGGAAACTTAAAATGCTAATCAATGCCAATATAATATATATAATATATATTAAGTATAAATATAAGTTCTCAAAATATATATTTCAAAGTTTAGTTATGGAACAATAGTTTCCTATGATTAAACAGATCATTCGTTCTTCACAAAATTACAAAACTGACAGAAAATCCTAAAAGGCATAAACCATTTAGATATAGGCTAGCATTTTCATAAAAGGGAGTTTTCTGTTGGTGACCAAGTCTCCATGCTAACAACCGGGACAGCCCAAGACAAACTCAGGAAAGAACAGGCCCGGAAGGTTTTCCAGCTCCCATGTCTCCACCTGCTAGACACTGAGGACGCAGAGATGAACAGAAAGCAGGTGTGGCAGGCAGTGGCCAGAAACAGATTGTAGGGCGGCAGGGGCGGGCCGGTGCCGGGTCCACAGCCAAGGGCAGCTGAGGGGCCGGCGGACCGAGCGCGGAGCACCGCGTGGCCCCGGCCGCGCCCTCACCTCCTGTCTGTCACCGGGTAGCGCGTCCTGAGCCCCGAGGCCGGATCCTGCGCCGGCGTGGCGCCCTTCAGGTACAGGATCCTGTAGTCCTCGGCCACCAGGACTCCAGGCTGCTGACGACGCAGCTGCGCGGGGCAGCGGGTCGGGGTCAGGGCGGCCGCGCCCGGCCCGGGCCTCCCCCGCGGGCCTCGGGGATCCTGGGGTCCCCGCTCGGGCGAGGCGCGGGGCTCGGGCTCGGAGGAGGGGGCGCGGGCGCTGGGGAGGGGCGGGGGGCTCTGAGGAGGGGGCCGCGGGGCTCTGAGGAGGAGGCGCGGGGCTCTGAGGAGGGGACGCGGGCTCTGAGGAGGGGCAGGGACTCTGGGGAGGGGTTGGGGGCTCTGAGGAGGGGCGGGGCGCTGGGGAGGGGTTGGGGGCCCTGAGGAGGGGCGGGGGCGCTGGGGAGGGGCGGGGCTGTGGGGAGGGGCGGGGTCTCTTGGGGGGGATCTGGGGAGGGGCGGGGGGCTCTGGGGAGGGGTTGTGGAGCTCTGAGGAGGGGCGGGGGCGCTGGGGAGGGGGCGCGGGCGCTGGGGAGGGGTTGTGGAGCTCTGGGGAGGGGCGGGGGTGTTGTGGGGAGGGGCGGGGGCGCTGGGGAGGGGGCCGTGGGCTGTGGGGAGAGGCGGGGGCTCTGGGGAGGGGCCGGGGGATCTGGGGTGGGGGCTGTGTTGCAGCCCCTCGGGCCCCCGCAGGACGGGTCTGGCGATGGCTAAGGTGATGGTGTTCACGGCATTGGGCATTGGTGGTGATGATGATGATGGTGTTGATGGTGTTGGTGATGGACGTGTATGGTGGTGGCGGCTGCGGAGCCCCGGGGCCCAAGGAAGGCCCAGAATGGGCCAGCAGGGGGCGAACCTGGGCGAGGGGTCCCCCCCCCCCCCCCCCCCCCGCCTGCCCTGCTCCGCCCTGCCTCCTGCCAGGCCCCGCCCCTCCTGCCCAGCCTGCCCGGCCTGGCCCCTCCCCGCCCGCTCACAGGAGGAAGTTCTCCATGACCTCCATGACTTAGTGGTAGTCTGGGCAGCTGCTGTCCAGGTGGAAGCTGGCGGCATAGACGATGATGGTGTTGCGGCCCTTGCTGTGGTAGCCTGTGAGGGCGGCCGTCACTGGGCTCTGAGCCACGCAGGGGCACGGAGGGTCTTCTGGGCCCAGCAGGGGGTCCAGCGTCCGGGGTGACCACGGGTACCTGGGGGGAGCCTCACCTCCATGTGTGACCACGGATACCCGGGGGGGGTCTGACCTCCGTGGGTGACCACAAGTACCTGGGGGGGGGGGGTCTGACCTCGGTGGGTGACCACGGGTACCCAGGAGTCTCACCTCCGTGGATGAGTACTGCTTCCCCGGGGTGGCTTCACCTCCATGGGTGAGCATGTGGTAACTGGGGGGTCTCACCTCCACCATGGGTGACCACGGGTACCCCAGAGGGTCTGAACTCCGTGGGTGACCACAGGTACTGGGGGGGGTGTGTCTGACCTCTGTGGGTGACCACAGGTACCCGGGGGGGTTCTGACTTCCGTGGGTGACCACGGGTACCTGGGGTGGTCTCATCTCCGTGGGTGACCATGGGTATGGGGGGAGGGTCTGACCTCCATGGGTGACCTGGGGGGGTACCTGGGGGGGTCCGACCTCTGTGGGTGACCACAGGTACGGGGGGGGTCTGACCTCTATGGGTGACCACGTGGTAACTGGGGGGCCTCCCCTCCGTAGGTGACCACCTTCATGTACGGCCGGATCATGTGCAGGTCAATGCGGTGTTCCTGCTCCCCATAATGACCATGGGCCACAGGCGCCCGTTGGCCACACCGCCGTCCTCTGCCGTGCCGTCCCCAAACAGATCCGCTCTGTCCCCAGGCATGTTCTTGGCGGTGGCCACCGGGGTGTCATCTGCAAGCAGCACCCCTGGGGCTGGACATGTCGGCCTCTCACGGCCGCCTTCATTCTCCCGACCTGGCTGCCTGTCCCCTTACAGGACCTGGCTCAAGTGTCACGTCCTCCAGAAAGCCTTCCGTGATTGCACCTCCCATACACTTGACTCCTAACACTGCCGGGTCTCTTCCCCTTTAAATGAAGCAAACAGCCTGAGGCCTAGGGGTCATTGTGGGCTGCTCTATGTCCCCCACCCCTTGGCAGAGCCACGTTGCTGACAGCAGCAGGGAAACTGGGGTCCACAGCTGTGCCATGGAAGACACAGTGCTGGGGGCGGAAGTCAGACCCAGCTCCCTTCCGGGTGGATCCCCAGGCCCTCAGTGCTGGGGCAGGAGCGCCATCGGGGTCTCTCGGTGCTGGGCCGGGAGTGCCCAAGTCACCCCTGCAGCCGGAGTCCGGAGCAGAGCTGGGGATGGAACCCAGGATCTGATGGGGGGAGTGGGCGTCCTCCCAGCCTGCCCTGGGGTCCTGAACACAGCGCTCCCCTCTCGGGCTCGGCCGCTGAGCTCTGACCTGAGACGCTGGGCGCCTCGTCCAGAGGGGACCTCAGGGCCCGTGTTTGGTGCGGGGATTGAGACAAGGGCATCCCGGGTCAGACTGTGTTCCAGTCCCAGCTCCCTGTGCATGGGGACCTTGGGAGCAGCGGTGAGGGCTCAAGTGCAGGGGCCCCTGCAGTTCCAGCATCCCATATGGGCACCGATTTGAGTCCTGGCTGCTCCACTTTTGATCTAGCTCCCTGCTAACATGCCTAGGAAAGCAGCACAAGATGGCCCAAGTACCTGAGCTCCTGAAACCATGTGGGAGACTGGGAAGAAGATCCTGGCTCCTGGCTTTGGATCAGCCCAGCTCAGACCATGTAGCCCCTTGGGGAGTGAACCAGAAGGTGGAAACTCTCTCTGTCTCTCCCTCTCTCTCTGTCTCTTCCTCTTTCTGTAACTCTGCCTTACAAATAAATAAATACATCTTTAAAAAAATAAAAAGAAACAAGTCACTGTGTACTTAAATCCCCTGTGGGATCTGTCCTTAATGTGTTGTCAAATGTGCAGTGATGCTATAACTAGTACTGAAACAGTATTTTTACACTTTGTGTTTCTGCATGGGTACAAACTGATGAGATCTTTACTAATTATATACTGAATCGATCTTCTGTATATAAAGATAATTGGAAATGAAAAAAATAACCTGGTGTTAAATTGGAAATGACATAGAAAATTAATTAATTTTTTAAAAAATATTATGTAGGATCTCTGTCTTTAATGTGCTGTACACTCTTATTTAATGCTATAACTAGTACTCCAACAGTATTTTTTTTTTCACCTTGTGTTGCTATATGGGGGCAAACTGTTGAAATCATTACCTAATATATACTAAACTGATCTTCTGTATATAAAGAGAATTGAAAATGAATCATGATGTGATTGGAAAGGGAGAGGGAGCGGGAAAGGGGAGGGTTGTGGGTGGGAGGGAAGTTTTGGGAGGGGGAAGCCATTGTAACCCATAAGCTGTACTTTGGAAATTTATATTCATTAAATAAAAGTTTAATAAAAAAATAAAAAGAAACAAACTGGATGTAGAGCTGGTTGGCTCTAAACACAAAGAAAAGGAAAGGGAAGGCCTAGTTCTATTGCTTGCTCAGTTTATGATGTGTTTGTATTCAAATATTCCACCATTCCCAATAATATACAAGTGGCATATAGAAGACCTTTCTCTTTCTCTCCCTCTCATGGCCTGTGACTCTACCTCTCAACCAAATAAATAAAAATCTTAAAAAAAAAAAAAGATCAGGCACTCATGCCGAGGTTGTCACTGAAGGCACAAGCCTCCTGCACAGCTGGGTAGCAAATGTCTTTTCAAAGAAGATGTTGTCCTGGATGACAGAAAACTGGATCTAGGGTTTGTGGGTGTCCAGGTCAAAGCCTTTGGAGAGCCCCTGCAGAGATCTAGGGTAGCAGCACGGGACCAGCTCCGCACTGGGTCATGGCATGCCAGCCCCCACCCCCAGAAGCCTCCTGGTCTTCTACAGGGTCCCACTTCATGTTTCATATGAGTTAGCAGATGTTGGCAGTGCGGGGTGCAAATGAGGCTCTTTGGCTAGAGCCCAGCAGTTCTCCTATCTGGGTTGCTCAGGTGCTCAGAAAGGCATGTGGTCACCACATGGATCTCATTCTCATCTGGGAATGAGAGGGCCCTCCCCCAGCCTGTGCTCCTCTCTGGACCCCTCCCTTGCACAGCCCCATTTTCTGAGGAATAGGAGACTCAGGATCTTTTCTACCTCTGTCCTTCACTCATGGTCACGGCCCTGATAGCACTCCGGTCTGATTAGTACAATGACTCACTTTCTTGCCATCCTTCCTCTTTCCACACTGAAAACCCTTCTAAGAAGAGA
Organism: Lepus europaeus; assembly: GCF_033115175.1. Classification (NCBI taxonomy): domain Eukaryota; kingdom Metazoa; phylum Chordata; class Mammalia; order Lagomorpha; family Leporidae; genus Lepus; species Lepus europaeus. The sequence continues at coordinate 68,836,159 of NC_084844.1, forward strand.
ACCTATCTTGTTCTTTTGGGATCCCTGACCCCTAAAAAGAGGTTCAACATACAGCAGGGGCTTAGCAAGTATCTGCCAAGGAGCAGAGCTGAGGATGGGGTGCACTGATGTGGACACCTGTGGAGCTCCCCAGTGAGGGCAGCCAGCACGGAGCTCTTCCTGCAGCCCACCTGCTCAAAATGCTCACCAGGACACCCTGCAAGGAAGCCACACAGGGGTCTGCCTCTTGCAAAGCAAGGGAGAGAAGGGGCAGCAGCCCTCACTCTGGAGGCTCAAGACTGCCAGTTCTCCCACTGAGGCTTCTCTCCAGGCCCCAGTTACACTGGAGGGAAAGAATTCTCCACTTAGAGGATGATTGCTGCCCCCATGACTGATGCTTTGTTGAATCGAGAGGATCCTGGCTCATTGACTCCTGTCCTTCCTCCAGGAAGTCCACCAACACAGCAGCAGGGACCCTGAGAATACCTGTGGTATCTGGCAGATCTAGCAGTCCAAGTGCCAGGTCCCACCACCCATGGTCTTCATAAGGAGCCCTCCTCAGCTGTGCCCCATCCTGCCAGTGTACCTGGAAGGCATGGGCCAGGTAGGGTGGATGTAGCCTATGGAGAAGGTGGGAAGTATCCAGGAGCTGCTGGACTTTACTGCAGGTCCCATGGGTCACTGGGGTGCTAAGCAGTCACAGAAAAGTAGGATAGCAAACACTCTCTATCTTCAGCCTCCTCGGGTTCTTGACACTCAGACAGGAGGGACTCCTGAGCAAGAGTGCTCAAGGACCCTGGGGACAGTCAGCTGTCGGATGAGAAGGCACAGATGGGCCAGGGTCCGTGGGATAAGTGTGGTCAGAAGAGTGCTTGCTGACAATGCCATTGCAGGGTCAGCACTAGAGCTGGGACTGGGAGGAGGACAGCCAGAACCAAGGTGAAGGGCTTCTGGGAGTGGTCAGGAGGGGAACGAGCCAGTTGCCTGTTCCCTGCCAGCACTTTTAGCCCTACAGGCCCTGGGCTTGCTCCAAGGGACAAAGCAAATGAAGGAGGTCTAGCACGGGGGGATGGAGAGCAAGAAGGAAGCTGTGATTCAGAGGCAACAACCTGGCCTTCTGGGGACAAGAGCGAAGAAAAGAAAGGGAGGCACATGCTGACTGACTTAGATAACATACCCCTCACCTACAATAACCCACATACCAACTGGGAATCAACTCCTCTTCTTGCCTGTACATCTTATCTCCAGGGTGTTTTCTAACAGGGAGTCTTTCACATTGACCTAATCCATTTTCTAGACTACCTATACTGTTTCTTTGTCTTTAATTTTCATATATTTGAGAGGCAGAGAAACAAAGATAAAGAAAGAGCCTGTGGCACAATGGGTTAAAGCCCTGGCTTGAAGCACCGACATCACATATGGTGCCAGTTCTAGTCCCCACTGCTCCTCTTCTGATCCAGCTCTCTGTTATGGCCTGGAAAAGCAGCAGAAGATGGCCCAAGTCCTTGGGCCCCTGCACTCATGTGGGAGACCCAAAAGAAGCTCCCAACTCCTGGCTTCAGATTGGCTCAGCTCTGGCCATTGCGGCCATCTGGAGAGTGAACCAGCAGATGGAAGACCTCTCTCTCTGTCTCTACCTCTCTCTGTAAATCTCTCTTTCAAATAAATGAATTAAATATTAAAAAAATAAGAAAGTGGCAAAAAGGTCCTATGTACTTATTCACTCCCTAACAGACTACAACAGCCAAGGCTGGGCCAGGCTGAAGCCAGGAGCCCACAACCCAATAAGGGTTCCTATGTGGGTGGTATCAGTATTTGAGCCATGACCTGCTACCTCCCAGGAAGCTGGAATCTGAACTGGAGGTGGGACTTGAACTCAGGCTGTCTGATAAGGGATGCTTGCATCACAGGTAGCATTGTTAACTGTTGCATCGCAATCCTTCTCCCAATTTTATACAAAAATCCACCTCGGATTCATTAAATTCACCTCCAGTACTATAGAATTAATCAATATTTGAATTATTTACAGGTCCTATATACTAGCCTACATCTTTTAAAGCTTCAACCTATTCTACTCTCTATCTCCACTGATTGTAGAAGGTGGTGGGGATCACTTCTGTGATTTCTTTAGGTAAAGAAAAACCTGTTTATCTTTTTGGCATATGGAAATTAATTTTAATAAACAGAAGGTTATCTGTCCACCTTAAGAATCAAATATAAGAAAGTGTACCTGCAACAGTGACGAGCACAATGCCTTGAAGGTTCATATAAAAAGGGGATTAGGAATAGGCTATTGGTGCAGCAGTTAAGAGACCCACATCCTAATTCAGTGTGCCTGCTCCAAGTCCCATTTCCATGGTTGTTGCTAATGCACACTCTGAGAAGGCAGCAGAAGACAGAGTTACAGGGAAATGGTGGCAGCAAAGATAATTACCTCAGTTCTTTGTCTCATATGGAAGAAGACTTTCCAAGCAGATAAACAGATTTAAAAAGCAAGATTTATTAGAGTCAAAGACCTCCAGCCAGATGCCATGGAGGGGGGCTTCCAAGACAGGAAAAAACCCTACGGGGATGTGGTAGTAGAGTTTTTAAGTACAATTTTGGGGAAGAAACTGCCAATCAATAAGTTGGGGACAAACCTAAGACCTGATTTACAACTCTTTGTCCTATTTGGCCTGTTCATGATAAAACAAAAGAGCCATCACAAGGGTGGGAAACCTAATTTGCTTTACAGTAAACTGGGAGCTCAGAGGATGGAGTCACCACACCTTTGGTGTTCTCATGTTGAGACTGGAAGCTCCCAAGGAGTGGGCAGGCAGGCACTTCTGACCTTGCTAAGGATAACTTTTGGGGGGAACATTTTCTACCCTCAATTTCCAGACTGCCTATTAACCCATGACTCCTCTCAAAATAGCTCAGAAATCTGGGTTCCTGCCACCCACATGTTAGACTCTGATTGAGTCCTAGCCCCCTGCCCAGCCCTGCTTGTTGTGATCATTTGCAGTGTGGGGGAGATAGTGAATGAGTGAATGGAATATCTTTCTGTCTCTGTCATTCAAATAAAATATAAATAATTAGGTAAAACCTTTTTTTGACAGGCAGAGTTAGAGAGAGAGAGAGAGAGAAAGGTCTCCCTTCCATTAGTTCACCCCCCAAATGGCTGCTACGGCCAGCGCATTGCGCCAATCTGAAGCCAGGAGCCAGGTACTTCCTCCCAGTCTCCCATGCGGGTGCAGGGCCCAAGCACTTGGGCCATCCTCCACTGCCTTCCTGGGCCACAGCAGAGAGCTGGACTGGAAGAGGAGCAACCGGGACAGAACCCGGCACCCCAGCCGGGACTAGAACCTGGTGTGCCAGCCCCACAGGTGGAGGATTAGCCAAGTGAGCCATGGTGCCAGCCAATTAGATACAATTTTAAAACTAAATAAAAAGAAGACTGAATCTGTTATGCCTTTTTTTTGGCAGTGTTCAGTTACTGAGAAAGTTTAGTTGTAAACAAAATGCTATGAGCATTCTTAAAATTCCACCTGATGGCAGTTATATGGACTGGTTTAAGTTGAAATCAAAAACAACCTTTAAGAATTTTATTTCGGGGGACCAGCATTGTGTCACAGAGGGTAAAGCTGCTGCCTGCAATGTCAGCATCCCATATGGGTGCTGGTTAGTGTCCTTTTGCTCCATTTTTGATCTAGCTCCCTGCTAATGGCCTGGGAAAGCAGCAGAAAATGGCCCAGGTACTTGGGCCTCTGCTACCCATGTGGGAGGCCAGATGAAGCTCCTGGATCCTGACTTCATTGAGGCCATCTGGGGAGAGAGTCAGTGGATGAAAGATTCTCTCTTCTCTCTCTCTCTTTCTCTCCCTACATTATCCCCTCTTCTCTCTCTTTCTTTCCCTCCTTCACTCCCTTCTTCCCTCTTCTTTCTCACTATAACTCTGACATTCACTTAAATAGACTTTGTGGGTTGCCTAGTGAGTTGTTGTTTCAATTTTAGCCATTTTACACAAACACAACATCTTACACAGAAATAGCCAAAGTGTGTTTCATTGCATGTACACAAGCAGAATACAGTGAATGTATGTGTGGGAATCTGAGGGCCAGAGGAAAAGCGGATGCTTTAGAGAGGTCACTTCAGATAGAAGGATAAGAGGGCAATGATTTTGCCTAATATTCCTCTTCCTCCCTCGCTGTCTTCCACCACAATCCATGGCCCAACTCAGTGCTCAGGCACACCAGGAAGACCCTACTTTCCACCGATCATCTGATGTATGAGCAAGAGAATATGATAGCCTCATTTTCATAACACCCATGAGTCATTTTCTCTAATTGTTGTCTTTTCAAGAAGCAGAGACAGAGATAGAAAAGTAAATAGAGAACTAACCCCTGCTGAAGCTGTAAGCCTGGAACTCAATCCAGGTATCCTATGTAGGTGTCAGGAACTGAACTATTAACGCCATCACCATTGCTTCTTAGGTTCTTCACTAGCAAGACGCAAGAGTCAGAAATCAGAGCTGGTAACTGAATTCAGGTACTGTGATATGGGACATGGGGGTCTCAGCTGGCATCTTAACCACTAGGTTAAATGCCCACTCCCCTGTGTTCTTATTTTTTAAGGATTTATTTGTTTATTTGAAGGCAGAGAGAGAGAGGTCTTCCATCCACTAGTTCACTCCCCAAGTAACCACAACATCCGGAGCTATGTTGATCTGAAGCCAGGATCCAGGAGCTTCTTCCAGGTCTCACATGTGGGTGCAAGGGTCCAAGGACTTGGGCCATCCTCCACTGCTTTTCCAAGCCATAGCAGAGAGCTGGATCAGAAGTGGAGCAGCTGGGACTCAAACTGGAACCCATATGGTATGCCAGCACTGCAGGTGGTGGCTTCATCCACAATGCCAAAGCACTGGCCCCTGTGTTCTTATTTGTGATATGTTTGCAAAGGGAGTCACACTATTAATAGCAAATTTTCTGATGGTCACAGCTAACCAACTAGTATATATTTTCTTAGAATATGGAGAAGAAAAGATCATTTGAAATAATTCCTCTATCCAATGTTATTTGATCTCTTAGTTTCACCCAGTTTCCTAGGTGAATGTTCACACCTTGATGAGCCCAAAGGCACAAGTGTGATTCCTTCTTTCCCCTTTGAGGAATCGTTCTTAAGTGGAGGATCAGGTAGGAAGAAGAGATGAATACGGAGAGGAGAACTCATTGATCACTGCACACTTCATAGTTCTCAACTGGAGGGATGGACAACTATTCCAAAATATTGTGACCAAAGGAAGACTGTAGAACTCTGAAAACTGGTTTCACACTCGTTGTACCCAGATGTGATATGAATTAAGCATGAATGCAGTATTGCTCACTTTTTTTCATTACCACAATGAGATAGATACCTATGACAAGTTACTTGTGGGGGAATGATGTTTATTTTCCCTTATGGTTTTGTAGGTATAGAAGATGAGCCGGGGCCGGGGCTGTGGTGCAGTGGGTTAATGCCCTGGCCTGAAGCACCAGCATCCCATATGGGCACCAGTTTGAGACCTGGCTGCTCCACTTCCAATGCAGCTCTCTGCTATGGCCTGGGAAAGCAGTGGAGGATGGCCCAAGTCCTTGGGCCCCTGCACCCATACTGGAGACCCGGAAGAAGCTCCTTGTTCCTGGGATCTGCACAGCTCCAGCCATTGCAGCCACCTGGGGAGTGAACCAGTGGATGGAAGACTTCTCTCTCTCCCTTTCTCTCTCTCTTTCTCTCTGCCTCTCCTCTCTCTGTGTAACTCTTTCAAATAAGTAAATAAATCTTTAAAAAAAGAAAAAGATCAGTCAACCCCAGTGACTTGGCATTTGGTGGTGGCATTCTTCCTGGCAGAGTCCTGAGGTGGTGCAGAGCATCCCATGGCAAGAGGAGTACTGTTTCTGTGTCTCTCCTTAAGAGACCACCAGGATTCAATCATGGGGACTCCACACTGGTAATCTAATCCAAGCTAATTGCTTCCACAAGGCCCCACCTCTAAACATCACAATCAGATTATGTTTCCACCCATTTACTACCATTAACATAAGACTTGGGGAACCAAACCTTTAAAGATATGCCTTTGGGCCCACATCCTAACTAATATCCAAACCATAGTGAATGAGGTGGGCAGGTTCAGTTAAGTGCCTAGCAGCAAGTTTGAAGGAAAGGAAGCAAATGTGGTAATTTCTGAGGGTTAACAAAGAATTATCTCAGCAAAATAGCTTTCCAGGTCCTGACGTTCAGTTCCTCTTTGGCCAATCTTTCTGTGCACACTTTCCCCATGGTTATCAGCAAGATGATCTGCTGAAGAGCAAGTGGGCAAGCACACCTAGAGCTGGGTTTGGACGAGGTCACTGCCACACAAAAGTGTCCATCCTGCCCCTCTCTTTTTCCTGCAACTTAATCAGTTGAAAAGCTACTTGGAGGAACAGCGCTGTGGCATAGTGGGGAAAGCCACCACCTGCAGTGCCAGCATCCCATACAGATGCCGGTTTGAGCCCTGACTGCTGCACTTCTGATCCAGCTCTCTGCTGTGGCCTGGGAAAGCAGTACAAGATGCCCAAGCACTTAGGCCCCTGCACCCACATGTGAGACCTGGAAGAAGCTCCTGGCTCCTGGCTTTGGATTGGCACAGCTCCAGCCATTGCAATCAATTGGAAAGTGAACCAGTGGATGGAAGACCGCTCTATCTGCCTTTCCTTCTCTCTCTCTGTAACTCTGACCTTCGTATAAATAAATAAATCTTAAAAAAAAGAAAGCTTACTTGGAGTGGTACGAGTCTGAAGGGTGGGAAGGGAACAAGCGGTATGCCCATCCATGCCACTTGCCATCTGTTTCTCTTTCCAAAAATCACACGTAATACAAGTGGAATTAAATAATAAGAAGTCTCTTTCATCTGGCTTCCCTTATTTGACATGTTTTTGAGGTTCATTCATGTAACCTATATTAGTAGTTAGTCAATATGTTTAAAAAAGATAATTTTGTTGAGATACAATTCACATAACAAAACATTCACCCACTTACAGCATATAATTCAATGATTTTGGCATATTCTCAGGTATATTCACAATGAATTTTAGAACATTTCATCATCTCACAAAGAAACCCTGTGCCCTTTATCAATCCCTTATTCTTGCAAAGTGTCCCCATTCAATTCTAATCTATGATATGTCTCTATAGATTTTTTTCTTTGTATGCTTTGAGCTCTTTAATTTTTTTAAAGTTATTTTTTAAGTAATACAAATTTCATAAGTACAACTTCAGGAATATAGTTATTCTTCCACCTCCTCCTCCTCCATCTATAGGTTTTCCTATTCTGGACTCTTATATGAATTGAATACTATAATATGGACTTTTGTGACCATTTTAATCACTTGTGTGTCTATAACTCTATGGCAGTGAGTACATTCACATTGTTGCAATTCCATCTTCACTACCATCTCCAGTATGTTTTCATCTTCCCAAGCCCAAACTCTGTACACATTAGGTGGCATTCTACTTTAGGGAAAGAGAAAACTGTATGAAAAGAATTCATGGAGATCGAATATCTGGGTATTGATTTTGATTTAATTATCCTTGCTGGGACTCCCTGGAAAAGTGTACTTACATCCCAGTGTGCTGTCATGGATGACTCTCCAACACCGTCTCTAATCTCCTATACCCTCTCTCCTTCTCACTCACTTTTGATGACATTGCTTCTCAATAAGCAGAATAAATAAGGGCACCCACCACCACACCTACCCATTAATAGCAGCAATGGGTACTCTGCCTGCCCTTCCCCTATTAAATATGAACTGTCTGTCCTCTCATGGCCCATTCCTTGACACGGATCTAGATCTTTTTTACACTCAACTACTCAAGGACACTGGACTTACCAGCCATTTACGCATTTAACTGAAATTTATGCCTCTCTCTTAAATCATCATCATCAGCATATACATCAGGCTATATTATTTGGTAAATCAAAAGCAAAACCTGAACACCATTTCCCTTCAGCTACTGCCCCAATTCTGTTTCTTTGTACAGAAAAAAATTACCAAAGAATTACCTGCAGTTTCTGTCTCCACTTTCTCTTCTCTCAGTCCCTCTGAACACACTCTACTAAGGCTTTTGATCACATACTCTGCTGAACTGCTCTTTTCAAGGTCACTAATAACCTTCAAGAAGTTAAACTAAATGAATGAAATCAAATGGTAATTCTTCAGACCTTATTTCACCTATCACTCATAGTTATTTATTACTGTACACCATTTTCCCCACATTTAATAGCTTAAAAGCAAGAAACACGCCATCTTCTCTGGGCGAGAAGTCCAGAAATGTTACATACATAGTTCTGTACCTGGTTTCCACAGCAGCTGCATCGAGCTGTTGGCTGGGCTGCAGTCATCTGAAGGTATGGCTGAGGCTGGCAGGTTCACGTCCAGTACACTCACTCACGTGCCTAGAAATGCAGTGCTGATTGTTAGCAGTAGGCCTCAGTTGTGCACCATGTGGATTTCTCTATGAGGGCTGTCTGAGCGCTCCCAAAGTTGCGATGCTGGCTTATTCTCCAGAGCTTATTTAAAAGAGAGCAAGGGAGAAATTTAAATATCTTTTAGGATCTGGCCTCATAAGTCCCACTCTATCATTTCTGGAACATCTGCTGGATTACATAGGTGAGTCCTAGTCAGTATATATATATATATATATATATATATATATATATATAGAGAGAGAGAGAGAGAGAGAGAGAGAGAGAGAGAGAGAGAATATGCCATCCACTGATTCAGTCCTTAAATGGCCTCCACCTTGGGCTTGGCAAGGCCAGAGCCAAGAGCCTGGGACTCCATCCAGGTCTATCGTGTGAGTGGCAGGTGCCCAATTACTTGGGTCATCCTCTGATATTTTTCTAGATGTATTTGCAAGGAGCTGAATCAGAAATGGAGCAGCCAGGACTGGAACTGGGACTCATGGAATGCTGGCCTTGTGGGTGGTGGCTTAACATGCTGTGCCACAACATATTAATGATATAGTGATATAATTGTAGTTTTTGACATTCAGTGAAAGGAAAGGCCATCACAAAAAACATCTTAAAAATATTAAGAAAATTAATTAGCCAATAGGCACTTTCAAGAAATTAAAACAGAATCATCTTTATAGAGTCCATCGAACTTACAAAGATGCTAAGAGAGCTTTATGAAATTCTTAGGGGTGAAAATTTGACTACAGACACTAAAATCCACTATATTCTGAAAAAGTTTCCCAAAACACAAATATAACATAGAATTAAAAAACTACATAAACTAAACAAACTGAGCCAATTTTTGAAGAACTTGAAAAGGACTTTACAAGAAAAATTTCAGGTGCAGACTTATGGAATATTCCAAACTTTTAAGGAAGGAAAAAATATTTGTTTCCCACACTTTCCCCAAGTGAAAATAAGTAGAATATTTTTAAATTTCTTTTGGAAAACCACTATTACACAGATGATGCAACTCAGAATACGATATAAATTAAAGTGAAATTAAAGAGCTTCTTGTTCATAAAGATATGCAATTTTTTAAAGATTTCTTTTATTTATTTGAAAGACAGAGTTACAGAGAGAGGTAGAGAGAGAGAGAGGTCTTCCATCCACTGGTTCACTCCCCAGATGACCTCAATGGCTGGAGCTGCGCTGTTCTGAATCCAGGAGCCAGACTCTTCTTCCAGATCTCCCATGTGAGTGCAGGGGCCCAAGGACTTGGGCCATCTTCTACTGCTTTCCCAGGCCATAGCAGAGAGCTGGATTGGAAACAGAGCAGCTGGGACTAGAACCACTGGGACTAGAAGCGGTGCCATATGGGATGCCAGCACTTCAGGCCAGGGCTTTAACCTGATGCACCACAATGCTGGCCCTGATATGCAAATATTCTAAGCAAATATTATATAAATTTGGGCCCCTTGCTGTGGCATAGTGGGTAAAGTCATTGCCTGCAGTGCCAGCATCTCATATGGGTACAGGTTCACATCCCAGCTGCTTCACTTCCAATCCATCTCTCTGCTATGGTCTGGAAAAGCAGTGGGGGATGACCCTAATCCTTGGGCCCCTGCACCCATGTGGGAGACCTGGAAGACGATCCAGGCTCCTGGCTTTGGATCAGCCCAGCTCCAGCCATTGCAGCCATTTGGGGAGTAAACCAGCAGATGAAGGCCTGTCTCTCTCTCTCTGCCTCTGCCTCTCTGTAACTCTACCTATCAAATAAATAAATATTTTAAAATGTTATATAAACCACATATGAAAAACTAATAGATCAATGACAAGCAAGATACACTAAAAAGTGCAAGAGTATTTAACATTCTCAAAAAACCATGTAAATCATCCAGGTAGGTGAAGAATACAAGGGATTACATGATCATTTAGATTAAATGTTTAAAAAGAATTTAATAAAATTCTGCATCCAGCCATAAAAATCAACTGTTAGCAAAATAGTTAAAAATAATGATTTGCTTAATCAGATCAAGATTATCTAAAATTAGCATACAATAAATTACTTAAGGAGCACTGATTTTTCCTTGGACGCCCACCCAGACAAGGCTGCCTCCTCTCATAACATTGTACTGGATCTATAGTCAGGGAAACAAAGACATGTAAGATAAAATAATCACATTTTTTGCAATACAATTGTTAATATATGTGGATGACATTACATACAAAGATAATCCAATCTAATCCCCAAACAAATGCAACTGACAATTAGCTATAGCAACACTTCTGGGCAGTAGATCCACATATAAAGCCAATTGGATTACTAAGTACCAGCAAGAAACAAAGTGGACAAAAGACAGACGAGGAAACACATATTTACAAGAGAAATGAATCAAAAAAGGATTCAATTATCTAATACCTTTACGCACTCTTCAAATCAATTTATCAAACGTAAATGACCATATAGAACAATGACCCAGGAATGTGAAGAAAGACAAGGGCCCAGGAGTCAACAGTCGGCAAACCGTGACTCACCTGCAGCAGGTCATTGCAGGCTCCAGCTCACGGATCCCTGTGGGAACAGAGGTACAGCGGGCTTGGCTGCAGCGGAAGACAGAAAGGGGGAGGAGGCGGCTTCAGACCAGAGCCCAGGCTTCTCCCCTCACAGCCCCCACACTGCCACCCCAAGTCACCACCCTCCTCTGATTGGCTACACCTTTGTGACGTCGAACGCTCCCCTCCAGCTTTGCAAACAATCCAATCAGGTGCGCCCGCGCAGTATTACGTAAACACGCAGGCTCTTCGCGTCACAGTGGTAGTCAGGCTCTGCCGCCCGGAGGCCCAGGGTGGTCCAGCCTCTGCCCGCCTGTGAAAAGGAAGCCGGACGGCTCAGAAGCTTGGTGTCCCCAGAAGGGGAGGTGGAGTTGGTGGACCTGCTGGAACTGGCTGCAGGGGGCCCTGCATTCCCCGCGGTTGGCTCTGGAATCTGTGGCCATGGCCTTGGGCAAAGCACAGTGAGTGGCAAGCTTGATCATCTTCCCCTTTACCTCCAGGCCAGGGAGGCCAGCAGCACAGCCTGCAGGGGGACAATGCTGAGGTGATGTTTCCAGGTCTCTTGCTGACGTTCTCTATGCTAAGAATGCAATTTTTCTTCTCAATCAGCATGGTGTGTTAAAATGAATCTTTTGGGGCCAGTGTTGTGGTGCAGTAGGGTAAGCCACAGCTAGGGAGCCTGCATCCCGTACTGGACGGCCAGTTTGAGGCCAGCTCCTCTGCTTGTGACCCAGTTACCTGCTATTGTTGACTTTTAGGATATCAATACAATTCATTTGAACTCATTGTTTTTTAAGTATTAAGACAATGAGTTGGCCGATGCCGTGGCTCACTAGGCTAATCCTCCACCTGCGGCGCTGGCTCTCCAGGTTCTAGTCCCGGTTGGGGAGCCGGGTACTAGTCCTGGTTGTTCCTCTGCCTGTCAAAAAAAAAAAAAAAAAAAAAAAGACAATGAGTTGACAAGTGTTTTGGTAGAGTTTGAAAAATATTGTTATTGTATCTTTAAATGCTAGATAGAATTCACAAAGGAAACCATCTGGGTCAGGACTTTGTGGTAATGTTTTAAATTGCTGATTAAATTCATTATTATTATTATTGTTTGATTTTTGACTGCTTTAGGCTACTAATATTTTTAGTTTCTTCTTGAGAGTGTGACAATTTGTATTTTTCTTTTTTTTTTAACTTTTATTTAATGAATATAAATTTCCAGTGTACAGCTTATGGATTACAGTGGCTTCCCCCTCCCATAACTTCCCTCCCACCCGCAACCCTCCCCTCTCCCGCTCCCTCTCCCCTTCCATTTGCATCAAGATTCATTTTCAATTCTCTTTATATACAGAAGATCAATTTAGTATAAAGGTTTCAACAGTTTGCACTCACATAGAAACACAAAGTGAAACATACTGTTTGAATACTAGTTATAGCATCAAATCACAATGTACAGCACATTAAGGACAGAGATCCCACATGAGGAGCAAGTGCACAGTGGCTCCTGTTGTTGACCCAACAAATTGACACTCTAGTTTATGGCGCCAGTAACCACCCTAGGCTGTCGTCATGAGTTGCCAAGGCTATGGAAGCCTTCCAAGTTTGCCGACTCTGATCATATTTAGACAAGGTCATAAAAGACAGGGTGAGGATAGTAACCAATGATCCTAAGAGTGGTATTTACCAGGTCTGAACAATTATACAGCATTAAGTGGGGAAGAGGACCATCAGTACACACAGGTTGGGAGTAGAGCCATTGGTGGTAGAGTAGAGGTTATGATTACGAAGGAATGAGGCCCAAGTACACTAGACAGGGTCTAGAACAAAGGACAGAGTCATTAGTAGAGGAGCTAAGAAAGGTACTGTCTAAGCTACAATTAAGTTTTCTGATTGAGAGGCAAATAGAACCTGATAGAAGGGGCTTGATAATAATCTGGTGGGCTTTAGGCCTTGTAAGTTAAGAGGCCCAGACCTATCTATCTCTTCACATGGGGGTACATCCTAAAGGAGGTGTGAACATCCTAGGGGAAGGCACTCTGTTGACTTTCATTACTTGGCTGGCCTGGGAGGAGAGCTGGCCATGTCAAGGCAGGGGGCATCTCTAACAAGAAATTTACAGTCCTGCCTGCAATGTTCATGACCCTACTTGGCCATACCCTCAGCTGCAGTGGTCACTTTGGAAGTTGGGCTGAGTGAAGGGCTTTTCAGCTTAGAGCCAATAAGATCTGTGGCTCTGACCTGGGCATCCTTCGACTCCAGGGCAGGTCCATATCCAGTGATCCAACTCTTGGCAGAGCTGCCAGGGCTCTTCACAAGCTGACTTCTGCTGAAGCCCAGGCTTACCACATTGAAAGCCACTGCAGTGGACTGGCCTGTTGGGTCTCCTTGAGGGCAGATCACTGTACAGATCAGCCATTAATAGGCCTGCCACCCATTGCTTCTGATGCCTAGCTTTCTTTTCCTCCTGGTTTGTGTTAAAGCAGACCAGAGGATGCAAGTCAAAGGAGTGCCCGTGTCCCATCTCTAATCTTCGGTGGCCTGAACTACAAGTCTATAGTCACAGGCATGTTCTGTAGTAGTTTTTCTAAGGTAGACAATGCCCATGAGGAAAATTATATTCTCACTTTAAAACTTTCTTTCCCTTTGGTCTGAAAGGGAGGTTTTTTCTACTTACTGTATACTTCGCTGATGGCGAAGTAAATCTAGCTATGAGATTATTATTTAAGTTACAATTTGTATTTTTCTAGCAATGTATGTGCTTCATATAAATTGTTGGATCTTTTGACATATTGATTCACAGTATTCCTTTATAATCTTTTAAATTTCTGTAAAGTTATTGGCAATATACCCTTCTTCATTTCTTAGTTTATGAACCGTGTCTCTTCTGTTTTGGTCTTGGTCTAAGAAAAATCATCCCATCTTGTTGACCTCTGCAACAAACCAATTTTTGTTTCACTGCTTTTCTCTTTTGCTTGATGCCCCATACTTAAAGAGGTCTGGCAATTTAACTATTTCTGTGTGGACATCTATACTTATACCTGACTGGAAAAAGCAAGGAAGGTACAGAAGAATAAAATTCAAGTCCCTGAAGGGCTGTAGTAGAGAAGAAATGATCAGATTCTTCTACTCACCTAAAAGTGGAACTCCTATCGTGGAGTAGACAAGGCACAGAGAAGCAAGCATGGGCATAGTTTGCCCCTATTCTGTAACACACACTGCATACTCAGATTTGGGCCCAGATGCGAAACTAGATGCTCTGCTACCTGTATGTATATAGTTATATTTTACACATAGTTCTTTTGATTTCCCTAAAAGCAATGGTGACCTTTTTACATAAATAAGATAACAAACCATCATCATGTAGACATCCATGAAAGGATTGAAGTTGTGAGACGTAGGTGTTTGGTGCAGGGGTGATGGTACATTTGGGATGCCTGTAGCCCATATTCAGATGTGTGGGTTCATGGTTTAACTTTGCTTCCAATTCCATCTTCCTGCTAATGGGCACCGTGGGAAGCAGCAGGTAGTGACTCAAGTAATCTGGTCCCTGCCACTCCATGGGAGACCTGGATTAGGTTCCCAGCTTCTAGCTCTGGACTGGTGCACCCACAGGTCTTTAGGCATTTGGGTAATGAACCTGTGGATGTGAAACCTATTAGGTTATCTGTCTTGATGTCTCTCTGCTAGTGAAATAAATGGATGAAATAAAGTTAATAGTGGTGGGTGCTGTGGCGCAGCTGGTTAATTCCCTTGCTTGAAGTGCTGGCATCCCATATGGGCGCCGGTTCATGCCCCAGCTGCTCCACTTCTGACCCAGCTCTCTGATATTGCCTGGGAAAGTAGTAGAAGATGGCCCAAGTCCTTGGGTCCCTGCACTCATGTGGGAGACCTGGAAGAAGTTCCTGGCTCCTGGCTTCAGATTAGCTCAGCTCCAGCCGTTGTGGCCAATTGGGGAGTGATCCCTCGGATGGAAGGCTTTTCTCTCTTTCTGCCTCTCCTCTCTCTGTGTAACTCTGACTGTCAAATAAATGAATAAATCTTTTTTTAAAAAGTTAATTACTTATCACTGCAAGGAATGCAGAGTTTGGAATTTGAATTTAGTCTATTGACTACATTGTAAAACAACAATCACTTGAGAAATATAACAGTACTCAATTTCTATAACATAATTTATAATATCCAGGAAGAAATTCAGAATCAACACCCATGTAAAGAAAGAAAAATGTGATTCATAATCAAAAGAAAAAGAATTACTAGAAAGAAACTTAAGTTAACCCAGATTTTGAAAGTAAAATATAAGATGTTTATGCTATATTTATGCTATATGTTTATAATACAAAGAATGATATATCAAAATTATCAGTAGAAAAAACAACTTGAAAAACAAGGGAAAATCTAGAGCTGTATGATACAGTAATAAAATAAAAAAATGCACGTGGACTAAACTACAGGTTACAAAAGACAAATAACCCATATTTTAGCTTTAAAAATGCCATGGGTTTTTTTAAAGATTTATTTTATTTATTTGAAAGACAGTTACAGAGCGAGGTAGAGCCAGAGAGAGAGAGGTCTTCCATCTGCTGGTTCACTCCCCAAATGACCGCAATGGCCAGAGCTGAGCTGATCTGAAGCCAGGAGCCAGGAGCTTCTTCCAAGTCTCCCATGTGGGTGGAGGGGCCAAGGACTTGGGCCATCTTCTATTGCCTTCCCAGGCCATAGCAGAGAGCTGGATTGGAAGTGGAGCAGCCGGGACTCAAACCGGCACCTGTATGGGATGCTGGTGCTGCAGGCTGCAGCTTTAACCCACTGCACCACAGTGCTGGCCCCCAAAATGCTATGGTTTTAACATACCCCCTGTAATCATGTGTTTTAAAAATAGTCCTTAGTGGAACAGTCTCTGTCCTTAGGAATGGATTAATACCAGTGTTGAAAGGTCCTGAGTCAATGAGTTTAATTTCTTGCCCTCTCTCTCATCATACAACTTTTTAAAAGATTTTATTTATTAGAGAGGTAGAGTTATAGACAGTGAGAGGCAGAGAGAGAGAGAGAGAGAGAGAGAGAGAGAGAGAGAGAGAGAGAGAAGTCTCCCATCTGTTGGTTCACTCCCCAAATAACCTCAGGGGCTGGAGCCGGGATGATCAGAAGCCAGAGCTTCTTCCAGGTCTCCCATGTGGGTGCAGGGAAAGAAGCACTTTTGCCATCTTCCACTGCTTTACCAAGCCATAGAACAGAGCTGGATCAGAAGAAGAGCAGCTGGGGCTTGCTCTAGTGCCCATAAGGGATGCCAACAGTGCAGGTAGAGGATTAGCTTACTGTGCCACTGTGCCAGCCCCTCATCTTGCAATTTTGTCTGCAACGCTATGATGTGGTGAGATGACCTACTCTAGATGCAGCTTCTTGACTTCATATTTCCTGGACCCCAGATTTTAAGAAACAAATTTCTTTTCTTTTTAAACTACTAATCTGTGGTATTTTTAAGCAACCCAAAACATACTAAGAAAACAAATCAATAGTTGTTATCCAGTCTTTATAAAAGAAAAATGGGCTGAGGTCCAAACACATGGAGTGATTTACAAATCAATCTCATATTCAAAGACACTTTGAAAGTTTGTGGAGAGTGGAATTAATACCTAATTACATTTCAGGGTGAAAAATGCTGACAGCTGTGAGTATAATATCCATCCATTTTCATTAATATTTTAAAGCCTTCTATATTCATAGATTTGAAAAAAATGCATGAAAATAAGCTTGTTTTACTTCTAATTCACAAATTTTTGAAGTACTCTCAATACATGAAATTAGAGTTTTAGAAGGAAGAGAAACAAAAAAATGTATGTTTCAATAAATCATAAAAGCTTCCCAAATTTTGTGAAAGACCCCAGTATATAGATTTTAAATGTTCAAAGTCCCCCTAATCAGGATTGATACAAAGAAAACTAGATGAGGCATCAAAAATTCAAAAATATCAAAAACAAATGCATCCTTTTGTAAATTAAAAATAGATTTATATGAAGTGGCTCTTTCACATTTTTATTTTTTACTCAATGATTAGAGAGAGAAAGAAAGAGAGAGAGAGAGAGAGAGAGAGAGAGATTATCTTTCATCTACTGGCTTAACCTCCAAATGCCTACAACAGCCAGAGCTGAGCAGGTGGAAGCAAGGAGCCTCTTGATTTACCACTCTGTGGCAAGAACCCAACTACCAAAGCTATGGCATGCTGCCTCCAAGGCTGTGCACAACAGCAGAAAGCTGGAGTCAAAATCAGGGCCAGGACCCAAACTCAAAGACTCCAGCATGGGATGTGGGTCTCCCAAGTGGTATCCCAAGGGCCATGCCAAATGCCCACCATGAGGCAGAGATATTGAAAACAGCAAGAAAAACAACTCTACATGGCTTACTCAGGTACAACCATATGTGAATGATTGCTGACTTCTCAGATACAATGTTAGGGCATCTTCAAAGGGTAGAAAGAAGCTACCCTGCAGTATATGACTCCATATTCAATGGAACTATCCTCAAATATGAGGCAAACACAAAACATTTTTCTAAAAAGATTTCTAAAGCAATTATTAGAATACTTGCACTATAACATGAAGTTCTCCTATTTGAAATAAATACTACAAGATATTTGGATGTACAGGCAAGAATCGAGATCATGAAAGTGGTAAATATGTGTTTGGGTAGATAAAAGGGAATATACATTTGCTTATTAATTCCTTTTTAAGTATTAGTTATTGAAAGTCACAGTTAAAGAGAGGGATATGCAAAGAGAAGAGACCTTATATCCACTGGTTTACTTTGTTCCAGACCAAAATCAGGAGCCAGAACCTTCATCTGAGTCTTCCTTCTGAGGGGCAGGGGCCCAGGCATTTGGGCCATCTTCTACTGCTCTCCCAGATGCATGAGCAGGGAGCTGGAAGCAAGTGGAGTAGGCTGAACTTGAACCTGTACCCATGAGGGAGACAGAGGAAGCTCCTGGCTTATGGCAGCTCAGGCCATTGCAGCCACATGGGGAGTGAACCAGCATATGGAAGACCTCTCTCTCTCTCTCTACCTCTCTCTCTCTACCTCTGCCTCTTTGTAACTCTGTTCAAATACATAATCTTAAAAAAAATAGGGATACCTTGCCACACCCAGCAAATTAGTTCCCCAAATTATATTTGAAATATCAACATAGTGTGCAGCAGGTTAAAGCCATGGCCTGAAGTGCCTGCATCCCATATGGGTGCCGGTTCTACTCCCAGCTGCTCCTTTCCCGATCCAGCTCTCTGCGATGGCTGGCCTGGGAAAGCAGTAGAAGATGGAAAGTTTAAAAAACAAAAACCCAAAACCAAAAAAAAAAAAACACAAATAGCAACATAGTAAGGATGCATTAGTGACTACATCCAATTAAATTAATCAGTTGTAATTATCAGTCACATTTGATCTTAGCCAAAAGGCCAAGAAGCAATCCATGAATCATCCACTTTCTCACTAATGTGCTTTGGAGACTTTGCAGATGCAAGTTTATGTGTCTATAATCATACTTTTAAACTTTAATTAATTAAATTATTGGATTAGAATGTTTAATAAATTACTAAAAATTAAATAAAATTTTATTTTAAATTAACTAAATTTAAATAGTGGTCATCACCTGTTAATTTAATAGCTAAAACTAGTGCAAGTGTTGAAAAAATATAAGGTGTCATGAAAGGCTGCCAAGGAACTGAAAAATCCACAATGATCACTGTGAAATTAATTTAGCAGATAATGGTAAAAAGATCAAAAAAGCCTTCATCATTTTTTTTTTCCTGCAGGAATACATTTGTGGTTTATGGGATAGTATTTTCCTGTGTGTCACATCTTAAGAATTAATTTTGACTAACAGTTTATTTTTTTGTTCTTTAAAGATTTCTTTTATTTATTTGAGAGTTACAATTACAGACAGTGTGAGGGAGAGACAGAGAGGTGTTCCTTCTGTTGGTCCACTCCCCAGATGGCCGCAACATCTGGAGCTGCACCGATCCGAAGCCAGGATCCAGCACTTCTTCCTGGTCTCCCATGTGGGTGCAGGGGCCCAAGGACTTGGGCCATCTTCTACTGCTTTCGCAGGCCATAGCAGAGAGCTGGATTGGAAGAGGGCAGGTAGGATTAGAACCTGGCGCCCATATGGGATGCCAGTGCCACAGGTGGAGGATTAACCTACTGGTCCCAGTGAACA
Source organism: Lepus europaeus (assembly GCF_033115175.1). Lineage (NCBI taxonomy): Eukaryota > Metazoa > Chordata > Mammalia > Lagomorpha > Leporidae > Lepus > Lepus europaeus. Next base: position 68,855,334 of record NC_084844.1, read on the forward strand.
TTAGTTTAAAAAGTGCAAGACCTTTAGGAAAACATGCCTCATGCTGACTGGTCTGTATTACTAGAGGTATAAATTTTTATTTAACTTTTAGTTCTCATTCTTCATTTCTTATCTTTAGTAAATGTGAACACCAAATATCATAATACTCTTAGGTGATTAATCATTTTTCTACTTTTCATCAGTGTTTTTTTTTTATTAGAGAAAGCATGTAGGTTTTTTTTTTTAAAAATGTTTTATTTATTTATTTGAGAGGTAGAGTTTCAGGCAGAGAGAGGGAGAACAGAGAGAAAGGTCTGCCATCTGCTGGTTCACTCCCCAGATAGCCACAAAGACAGGAGCCAGGCTGATCCAAAGCCGGGATTTCTTCTGGGTCTCCCATGTGTGTGCAGGGCTCCAAGCACTTGGGCCATCTTCCATTGCTTTCCCAGGCCATAAATTGAGAGCTGAATCAGAAGAGGACCAGCTAGGACATGAACCAGCATCTATATGGGATACTGATGCCACAGGCAGAGACTTAGCCCACTAAACCACAGCGCCAGCCCCCTTATCAGTTTTAATGTATATTCCATAATATGGATTGTATTAATTTTATCTGTACACAATCACCAGATATTTCCATTCTAGTTTGTGTAAATGTAAACAAATGTTTGTGTGACTGTGTGTTCCCAGATTATGCAGTCATAATGAAATCATTACTATGAAGAACCCTTGCTCTCATTTTATTTTATTTTATTTTTAACTTTTATTTTATGAATATAAATTTCCAATGTACAGCTTATGGATTACAATGGCTTCCCCCTCCCATAACTTCCCTCTCACCCGCAACCCTCCCCTCTCCCACTCCTTCTCCCCTTCCATTCGCATCAAGATTCATTTTCAATTCTCTTTATATACAGAAGATCAATTTAGTATATACTAAGTAAAGATTTCAACAGTTTGCACCCACATAGAAACACAAAGTGAAACATACTGTTTGAGTACTTGTTATCCTTGCTCTCATTTTAAACACTAAGTCCCTATGGAGCTGGTTGCCTGTGCAGCAGAGCCCTGGGCCCCTTACTAATGTGCTGGACTAAACTTTTTCTCCCCAAGGTTCATACCTTAAATCCCTGAGCCCCTGTGTGACTCTATTTTGAGACAGGGACTTTAACGAGGTTATTAAAGTCAAACGTTATCAAAAGGGAGAGGCCATAATCCAAGCTGGCAGGTATCCTTCCAAGGAGAGGCACCAGTGTGGATAGAAGAAATGCCATGTGAGGACACAGCAAGATGGTGGCCACCTGGAAGCCTGGGGGAGAATTCCCAGGAGAAAGAAACCCTGCTATCATTCCATGTGGAACTTCCAACCTCCCGAGCTAGGAGTCATAAGTTACTATCATTGAAACCACCCTATAAGTGGTATTTTATTATAGGAACCATGACAAATAAGTACACTCTCATCTCTGCCTACTTTCCCTGCAGATAGCTAGAAGGTCCATGCTATGATGTAACAGAAATACAGATATTAAAATTGTGACTTCAGATGTCATTGTGCCTAGACCAGGAAAAGAGAGAAAAAAGAAAAGAAGCCAAGAATAAATAAAAAAATTATAAAAATCTAGACATAGAAGAAAAATAAAAAGTGAATGACTATACATGTATTAATTTTTGAAAACTCCATAATCTGATAAAATTGGAAGTCTAAAATTTACTTAAAAGTGGTATCAAAAGCTCTTCCAGGCCAGCTCTCTGCTATGGCCTGGGAAGGCAGTGGAGGATGGCCCAAGTGCTTGGGCCCTGCACCCGCATGGGAGACCAGGAGAAGCACCTGGCTCCTGGCTTCGGATCAGCGAGATGCGCCGGCCGCAGCGGCCATTGGAGGGTGAACCAACAGCAAAAATAAGACCTTTCTCTCTGTCTCTCTCTCTCTCACTATCTACTCTGCCTGTCAGAAAAAAAGCTATTTAAGGTATACAAGTTTCATATATTTCATACAGATCAATTTAGGAACATAGTGATGTTTCCCACTCTAGCCTCCATCCTGCCCACACATTCCCATCCTTCTTCCTCTTCCCTCTGCCATTCCCACTCATTTTTTTAAAAAGATCTATTTTCAGTTTATTTTATATTCATAAGATTCATTCTACACTAGGTAAAGAGTTCAACAAATAGTATGAAGAAAAAAACACTATTCCTCAATAGTAGAGACAAGGGCTGTAAATGTTCCTCAAATCTTAAAGTGTCAATTTCACTCCTTATGCATTACACTTTAGGTACTCTATTGGTAACCACAGGTCAGGGGAAACGTATGGTATCTGTCTTTTAGGGACATTATGCTTATTTCACTAAGCATAATGGTTTCTAGTTGCATCCATTTTGTTAAAAAAGACAGGAGTTTATTTTTTTAACCATTGAATAGTATTCCATAGTGTATATATATCATCATATTTTTTATCCAGTCTTCAGTTAATGGGCATCAGAGTTGAACAAAGCTGGAGGCAACACAATACCACTTTCAAGACATATTACAGGGCAGTTAAAAATCAAAGCATCCTAGTACTGGCAAAAAAAAAATGTGTAGACCAATGGAACAGAATAGAAACTCCAGAAATCAATCCATGCACGCATCTATAGCCAACTTATCTTTGACAGAGGAGCTAAAACCAACCCTTGGAGCAAGGACGGTCTCGTCAACTGCCCCTACTCCCACCCCCACCCCTAGGCCTCCTAAGATAAAAAAAGGCTGGGCAGCTTGTGTCTGGGGCCTCCTGCCTTGTGTTCCACCGATGTGCACACCTACAGTTGGTCACCCACCTCTGTGGATTTATTTTCTCTGAATAAATTCAGTCTGGCTGTAAATTCATATTCTGCCTCCTCTCTGTTCTGTGCCTCTTTTCCTAACACAGGGTGTGGAAGCACAAGCAGGAAAACATGAGATTTCACATAAACCAGTGCTTGGAGAAAACTTACACACTTTAATGAATATGTTAGAATTGAACACAGAAAACCAATCATTTTGGTTCATTCTTAAGAATATATGCAATATTAAAAATATAGAAAAAAGATAACAGTAGGCATAGGTGAAATAGATACAACAAAAACAACAAAAAACAGTTCTTAAAAACTACTAAAAGTGAACAAAGAAAGAGAAAAGTAACAAAATCAACCTCAGTAATCAAAAGGAAATCATTATTTACAGAGTTTGTAGATCTTAGCAAGATATGAATTTTCTGAAATATTTAAGAGTAACTTTTTAAAACAGACACAAAAAATCCACTGAATTTTGGAAGTCATTTTATCAAAACACAAATGTAATATAAAAATAGAAAACTCTTATATAAATGAAATATATTTAGTTAATATTTGAAAGAGCATAGCAACCAACAAAAAGTATTTTATTATAAAGATTTTACTTTTTTTAGAATTTACTTATTTCAAAGAGTTACACAGAGAGAGAAGGAGAGGCAGAGGCAGAGAGAGAGAGAAGTCTTCCAACTGCTGGTTCATTTGCCAATTGGCTGCAATGTCTGGAGCTGTGCCAATCCAAAGCCAGGAGCCAGGAACTTCTTCCAGTCTGCCACATGGAGGGTGGGGGCAAGGACTTCTGCTTTCCCAGGCCATAGCAGAGAGCTGGATAGAAGTGGAGCAGCCGGGTCTTGAACCAGTGCCCATATGGGATGCCGGCACTGCAGGCAGTGGCTTTAGCCACTATGCCACAGCACCAGCCCCCAAAAAGTTTATAAGCAAAAATTTAGGCCTAGATTTAATGAACATTCTAAACTTTTAAAGATGGAAAAAATTTCAAAATTCTGGAGATTCACACAAAGTGCAATTAAACACAGTAGTCTGAATTCCTTTTTGAAAACAAAATTAATAATCCAGACCATGACATAAAATAATAGGTATTTAAGGAGCATCTGTTCCATAAACAGATGTACAGGGGCTGGCACTGTGGTGTAGTAGGCTTACCCCTCCATCGGTAGCACTGGTCCATGTCCAGGCTGCTCCTCTTCCAACCCAGCTCTCTGCTATGGCCTGGAAAAGCAGTCGAAGATAGCCCAAGTGCTTGGGACGCTGCACCCACCTGGAAGACCTGGAGAGAACTCCTGGCTCCTGGATTTGGATCTGTTCAGCTCTAGCCTTTGTAGCCATTTGGGGAGTGAACCAGTGGATGGAAGAACTCTCTTTCTGTCTCTCCCTCTCTCTGTAACTCTCTCAAATAAATAAAATTTTAAAAAAATATAAATATTTAAGTAAAATATTACATCAATTAAACCACATATGAAATTATAATACATAATTACAAAGTGAATATACTATATGATACTATTAAAAAGTAAAGATAAAAAGTCAGTAACACTAAAATAAATTATATAAATCATCCATGTGGGTGAAAAATACAAGAAACTCTAAATGATTACTTAATTAAATGTTAAACAGTATTCAATAAAATTCAGCATGTAGAAATCATCAAGCAAGTGACAGCATAATAGTAAAAATAATACATTGCTTATTCCAGTTAAGGCTGTGTACAGTTATCCTGTAACAGTATAATTCACACAGAGCCTTCAAACCTTTTTCATGGGAGGAGGCCATCGCTCATTCTCAACAATTATACTGGAGATGCAGTGAGGAAATCAAAACACAAAGGAAACATTAGATATGAGGAACGTTTTTTAAGAAACTAAATTGTCCATATATGTGAAAGACACTACTATACACAGAGATAATCAACATATTCCAGAAACAAATCCTACTGATAAGCGAGTGGAAGACGCTCCAGGTTCCTGCTTCAGATGGGCGCAACTCTGGCCATTGCGGCCCTCTGGGGAGTGAACCATCGGATGGAAGACCTCTCTCTCTCTCTCTCTCTCTCTCTCTGTGTGTGTGTGTGTGTAACTCTGCCTTTCAGAAAATAAATCTTAAAAAAAAAAAACACATAGAAAACAATTTTAAATGACCAGACTAGGAAAGGATTTTTTTTTAACTTTTATTTAATGAATATAAATTTCCAGTATACAGCTTATGGATTACAATGGCTTCCCCTTCCCATAATTTCCCTCCCACCCGCAACCCTCCCCTCTCCCGCTCCCTCTCCCCTTCCATTCACATTAAGATTCATTTTCAATTCTCTTTATATACAGAAGATCAATTTAGTATACATTAAGTAAAGATTTCAACAGTTTGTACCCACATAGAAACACAAAGTGAAACATACTGTTTGAGTACTAGTTATAGCATTAAATCAAAATGTACAGTACATTAAGGACAGAGATCCCACATCAGGAGCAAGCGCACAGTGGCTCCTGTTGTTGACCCAACAAATTGACACTCTAGTTTATGGTACCAGTAACCACCCTAGGCTGTCGTCATGAGTTGCCAAGGCTATGGAAGCCTTCCAAGTTCCCCGACTCTGATCATATTTAGACAAGGTCATAAAAGACAGGGTGAGGATAGTAACCAATGATCCTAAGAGTGGCATTTACCAGGTTTGAACAATTATACAGCATTAAGTGGGGAAGAGGACCATCAGTACACACAGGTTGGGAGTAGAGCCATTGGAGGCAGAGGTTATGATTACAAAGGAATGAGGCCCAAGTGCACTAGACAGGGTCTAGAACAAAGGACAGAGTCATTATTAGAGGAGCTAAGAAAGGTGCTGTCTAAGCTACAATTAAGTTTTCTGATTGAGAGGCAAATAGAACCTGATAGAAGGGGCTTGATAATAATCTGGTGGGCTTTAGGCCTTGTAAGTTAAGAGGCCCAGACCTATCTATCTCTTCACATGGGGTATATCCTAAGGGAGGTGTGAACCTCCTAGGGGAGGGCACTCTGTTGACTTTCATTACTTGGCTGGCCTGGGAGGAGAGCTGGCCAGGTAAAGGCAGGTGGCATCTCTAACAAGAAATTTACAGTTCTGCCTGCAATGTTGCTGACCCTACTTGACCATACCCTCAGCTGCAGTGGTCACTTTGGAAGTTGGGCTGAGTGAAGGGCTTTTAATCAGCATGACTTTATAAGAGAACTGAAACAAAGGATTAATCTATGTAGTATTCTGAAATATTCTTCAAATCAGTGATTGCTGCAGGTCCCTGCTCCCAGGAGGCAGGGGCATCAGGGAGGAGACAGCGCCCCCTGCTGTCCGGACAGTCGGGCCCGAGGACGCAGAGGCAGCGTCAGAGGAGCCCAGGCCTCTCCCTTCTCAACCCGCAGGGGTCACAACCCCAAGTGACCGCCCCCGTGCTAGAGGCGATTCTGATTGGCTGCATATTCTATGACGTCATGCGTGCTCACTGGCTGTGCGAACTGTCTATTCAGGCGCACCAGGCAACACTGCGTAACCAGGCGGGGTCTTCTCTGGCCGCCATACTGGGCTTCGCTGCTGTGCGCTGAGGGCGCCCGCGGGTGGCTTAGGCTTCGGCAGTCTGAACGTCCGCGCCCCTGAAGCCCTGCGGAGCGCCCGGGACTCCGTGGAAGCCGGGGAATGGTGAGCGTGCGGGGCCGTTCCCGGTGGTCAGCGGATGTGAATGCGGCCTGCAGCATACATATATATTATTCTCAGGGGGGAAATGTCATATTTTTCTGTCTCTATAAGAGATGGACACAGTGGATACTTTTTCTCTTGGTAATGATTGAGCTCACCTCTTTCAGAAGACATTTTCTTTCTCTTCTGAGTAATTCGAATAAAATCTGGCCCTTGTGAAACCCTGGAAATCTTGTCTGTGGAGATACCAGGTTAAAGACATTCGAAGAGATTTGAAGTTCTTCTGTTTGCTTCCAAGGTGCCTGAAAAAAGGACATGGTTACTGATGAGAAGATGAACTTATCTCGGAAATTGTGTTCCAACAGTAGCTTAGTATTTTGTGGCATGAATGCTTGTGAAGCTGACAGGGGACCATCTCAGAAGAACCAGGCAGGATCCTTGACTTTTTGCTTGCTTTTCTGAACATTGTGAATATTACACATTCCTTCTAAATTGTTCTAGAATATGCAAATATCAATGATGTGAAACTCCACTGTACTGGAAGAATTAATATACTGCTTTAGAAATGTACCTGAGCTAATTGAGGCATTGGGTGCATAGAAACCACCGTAATTCCTGTGACATTTTGAAGTGAATTTAATATTTTTGAAAATGCTTCTTCAAAAACCAGTGTTATATTTTTCAAATCAACACAAAGCACAATGATTACTCTAAACTTAGTATTTTCAAATTCACATATTTAAAGTCATGTGAGCTGCAACTTCCCTGTCAAAATTACTGCTTGCCAAATTTATACCTGTTTCCTCAGCTGTAATTTTTGATATTAGAATTTTTAAATTTCTGTAAAGTAGATTTTGTAGAATGTAATGTGTTCACTGCCTTTGTGAAGCGGTATATAATTGTATAATTTCTGTGTGTAAACTTGGCTTAGGCATTCAATAAAGTATTCATATAAAGTAATAAATATTAATGCTATAAAGTATTGGAGTACATTTTTTATCAAAACATGAGAACACCTTTTTTTTAGTTTCAGATACCTGAAGCACACAGATAAACTTATAGAACTGATGCAAATAATTCCTGACACTATACCATATGCTTTTGGGCTGTTTGGAGGGAAACCACAAAATTTTGCATGTTATCAAGTAAAATTGCTATGACTAAAAATACCAGAATGATTTGGATCCATAAAAGTTTGTAGGATAATATACTACTGACTAACTTGACTGTCAAATTCACAGCAGCTAGATAATATATTTATTAATATGTCTTATATATCTTATAGTTGAAATAAAAACTGAATAATGAGTTGCTGTACTCAAGAGGGAAGAAAAAACAAACTAAATTTTTCAAAAATTTTTTTGCAAAATGTTAAGATGAGGCTAATTTTAAATGTGTCATCCATTTTGTAGTGACCTATTAATTTTATCAAGGGATATTTTGCCAATAGGAACAAATTTTAAACATTCTAAGTTTAGAAATTCTTGAAATTTTCTTTAGAATATTTATGAAATTATTGTCAATAAACCTAGTCTTTAAGATCCTGTGACCTTTTGATATATTTTTTTTATTCTGCCATGGACCATTTGCAAACAAGTCAATTTAGTTTTGTTGGTTATTAGTTGAAGATTTAACATCACGACTTTTGAGGTCTGTGGTTTTATTTGTAAACTTGCAATGAATTGTTTTTGCAAGGGCAAATGTATTTCTTTATTAAATAAAGTACAATAATGGTGAATGTACCAAAATGACATCACTTAAGTCTATGAGAAATCCTGCATTTTACTCTATAGTTAATAGTTTTACTATTTATTAGATATTCATGTTGATCATAGATCAAAGTTGTTTCTGTTTATACAGATAATTGTAGAATGCTAATGGAGTATCTTTAGGATAGGTGGAATACTTCTGTAGTTAAATTGGGAAACCTTGTTCAGCTGGTTTTAGGTACTGATGACAATTTGAAGTAAAGTTCCACAGGTATGTATAGGTGCACTTAACGTGGACTTTGCTTAATGAAATTGTCAGTTCCAATTTATTTGTGAATTTTAAAAAGGCAAATTTTAAGCAGGAGGGTGGCCATGGAAGTCGGAATCCGCTAAGGAGTGTGTAACAACTCACCTGCCAAATCAACTAGCCCTGAAAATGGATGGCGCTGGAGCGTCGGACCCATACCCGGCCATCGCTGGCAGTCCGCAGAGCTAGAAAGAGAGTGGAGGGAGCCGCGGGGCACCCCCGCGGGTCCCTGGCCACCCCCTACTGTGGATGCTACTCTGCGTCGAGTAGGAGGGCCCGAGTAGGAGGGCCGCTGCGGTGAGCCTTGAAGACTAGGGCATGGGCCTAGGTGGAGCCCCGCAGGTGCAGATCTTGGTGGTAGTAGCAAATTGGATTTTGAGACTTCTTGGCATTCTTGAAGCATTCAAAAAATCAAAGTTTCAAACGATCTGGACTCTAAAATTTCCAGTAAATCCTGGACTTTGGTTTTTCCAGTTTGGGCCTATGTCTCTCATCTTATAGAGACACCGACTAATCAGGCTATTTGGATTATATTTGAAGTACTGTCAAGATGTGACGTGGTACTAAATTTTAAGTTTCTAGAATGAAAATGCTATTAATACAAATGTTTGAGAAATAAAAAGTCTAATGATCTTGTGTTACTAGACATGATAGTTATCTTAATGAGAAAGCCCCAGAGGCCCAAAGGGTTAAATACTTGTAAAATCCTGCAGGTGCTTTCAAAAATACTGTGAAGTAAGCAAGTGCCTCTTGTTTGTTGATGAGTTTATAATTTTAAACATGGCAACTTAAAGTCTTTTGTCATCCACAGTTATATATGATTTGCTGCTCATAAAACTAAAGCATTGTTGGTTCTGTGTTTAGCTATCCTCCTATAGGTTCCTATGGACTTTTTCCAGCCACTTCTATTGTATTCAGTACTTTGGGATGGCTCTGTAAACAGATGAAGCCAATAATGTATTAACAGTACCAACTGAGAGAAAGTATGGTTAACTGAGGTTACTAAAAACAAAAAGCAATTCAAATCAGTTGGCAATCTACAAAAAGAGTTAAAGATTTTAAAAGCTAGTATTAAAATTGCTATATTGGTCTATTATGTTATGTTATATGTGTGTACATATTGTATGTCCACATGGGGAAATTTTATTAAGAGTTTTATTTTAAATGGCTTATAGATAAGATTGTCCATAAATTTAAGCTGCTAAAATCAATCAAGGATACATTTTAATTCGTGTGACCTGAATCTGTGTATCATATGTTTTAAACTTGTTGGTAGAAAGAAACTAAAAACATTTTATATGGTTGTGCTTAAGTTTACTGGTTAAACAAACTACACCATGTTAGATATTTAAGAGGTGTTTTCAAATACATGATTCTTAAAATTTATACAAGGCATCGGATCTTCTGGTAAATGTTTTCTTAAGTTGTTATCTAATGGTTGAAACTGTTTGCTAACTATTCATGTGATATTGCTATTGTCAGCAAGCGATCTAGGACTTGCTCCCTCATTTCTCTATTCTAAGCTCAACTTGTTCTTTCATTTCTCTATTCTCCTCAAGGTAGGAAACTAATTCTATTATGAAGGAATCTGTAGGATGCACAATTTAATCTTTAGACCTTATAAAAGAGATGGCTAACATTTTTCTGTAATAGCATAGCCAAAATAAGAGCTTAAATAATAATCTCATAGCTAGATTTACTTCGCCATCAGCGAAGTATACAGTAAGTAGAAAAAACCTCCCTTTCAGACCAAAGGGAAAGAAAGTTTTAAAGTGAGAACATAATTTTCCTCATGGGCATTGTCTACCTTAGAAAAACTACTACAGAACATGCCTGTGACTATAGACTTGTAGTTGAGGCCACAGAAGATTAGAGATGGGACTTAGGCACTTCCTTGACTTGCATCCTCTGGTCTGCTTTAATAAAACCAGGAGGAAAAGAAAGCTCGGCATCAGAAGCAATGGGTGGCAGGCCTATTAATGGCTGATCTGTACAGTGATCTGCCCTCAAGGAGACCCAACAGGCCAGTCCACTGCAGTGGCTTTCAATGTGGTAAGCCTGGGCTTCAGCAGAAGTCAGCTTGTGAAGAGCCCTGGCAGCTCTGCCAAGAGTTGGATCACTGGATATGGACCTGCCCTGGAGTCGAAGGATGCCCAGGTCAGAGCCACAGATCTTATTGGCTCTAAGCTGAAAAGCCCTTCACTCAGCCCAACTTCCAAAGTGACCACTGCAGCTGAGGGTATGGCCAAGTAGGGTCATGAACATTGCAGGCAGGACTGTAAATTTCTTGTTAGAGATGCCCCCTGCCTTGACATGGCCAGCTCTCCTCCCAGGCCAGCCAAGTAATGAAAGTCAACAGAGTGCCTTCCCCTAGGATGTTCACACCTCCTTTAGGATGTACCCCCATGTGAAGAGATAGATAGGTCTGGGCCTCTTAACTTACAAGGCCTAAAGCCCACCAGATTATTATCAAGCCCCTTCTGTCAGGTTCTATTTGCCTCTCAATCAGAAAACTCAATTGTAGCTTAGACAGCACCTTTCTTAGCTCCTCTAATAATGATTCTGTCCTTTGTTCTAGACCCTGTCTAGCGTACTTGGGCCTCATTCCTTTGTAATCATAACCTCTACTCTACCTCCAATGGCTCTACTCCCAACCTGTGTGTACTGATGGTCCTCTTCCCCACTTAATACTGTATAATTGTTCAGACCTGGTTAATGCCACTCTTAGGATCATTGGTTACTATCCTCACTCTGTCTTTTATGACCTTGTCTAAATATGATCAGAGTCGGGGAACTTGGAAGGCTTCCATAGCCTTGGCAACTCATGACGACAGCCTAGGGTGGTTACTGGCGCCATAAACTAGAGTGTCAATTTGTTGGGTCAACAACAGGAGCCACTGTGCACTTGCTCCTCATGTGGGATCTCTGTCCTTAATGTGTTGTACATTTTGATTTAATGCCAGAACTAGTACTCAAACAGTATGTTTCACTTTGTGTTTCTGTGTGGGTGCAAACCTTTGAAATCTTTACTTAATGTATACTAAATTGATCTTCTGTATATAAAGAGAATTGAAAATGAATCTTGATGTGAATGGAAGGGGAGAGGAAGCAGGAGAGGGGAGGGTTGCGGGTGGGAGGGAAGTTATGGGAGGGGGAAGCCATTGTAATCTATAAGCTGTACATTGGAAATTTATATTCATTAAATAAAAGTTTAAAAAAAAATCATAGATTCCAAACAGGCAGTGTTAGGTGAAGTAAATGATTTCAACAAGGATATTTTTATAAGGGTCATGCAGAATTACATGTATGTCAGTTTAATTGATGTCATTAAAACATTTTCTAGTTTGAGCATGAAAAGCAATACTTCAGAGAAAGTATTTTAACTGCAACAGTTGTCTTATAAAAATGTTAAATATAGAAATTATTTCATATTTAAATCATAATGCTTTTTGCATTTGTGACTGGTGTTCTATTTTGTAATTGTGAGAAATTTTCTTGGGGAGGGAAAATTGGAATGTGATTCCCTTTTTAGAAATTGAAGATTTTTGTGAAATTATTTTGCATTACCATTTACAATCAGACCTTGATCCTTGGTTTTGAAATCACTTATATTTGATTCAAAAAATTACAGTGTAAGATATTTTACACACATTCATTTTACAATTTTAAAATAGCACTTTATCTAATGCCTGTTTGAGACAATGCTCATTGTTCACATTGTTGATAGTGAAATGTCATGTTGATTTATAAGGATACTGACCATTTGTTTTCATGTGGATAATTTTAGTGCATTGCTCACCCAGTACATTTCTTAAACTTGAACATTTTACTGTTCTTTTCCCTTCTGATTAGGTAATCACTTGGAAAATTCAACTGTTCATATCTTTTCATTAGGATTGTTAAACCATGGGTAGAACAAGTTAGAAGTTTTTAAGATGCGTCTTTTAGGGGTGGGGGAAATGTTGTGCTTTTTTTTTTTTTGCAAGGATATGTTTGTAATGTATTTCATAATTAGAATATCCAATACAGATAAACTGACTTGAATTGTTTTGAGAAATTTTGCCCTGTGTTGTGTGTTTTACGTACATATTTGCAGTTGGATTTTTTCCAACAGAAAGTGGTTTCACTACTGGCACATTAATAAGCAGCAATAGGTTTTTATTCCAACTCCAAGCACTGTGGTTGAGTAACATCACCTCAATTTTTTATTATCCTTAAAGATATTGCATTTTCATATTCTTTTTTTATAAAGGATTAATGCTGCTGTAAATACAGGTTTTTTAATTTTTTAATTTCATTCCACCACCATCAGATGCAGTTCCCTATTTGGTTTAATGAAGGGATATATAAGCTTTCTAATGGTGTCTTCAGAAATTTACAAAATGTAAATACTGGTTTGATTGGTCTTTAAGATGTGTTTAACTGTGAAACTATTTAACAAATAGTGTGGATGTTATTTGTCATCCAGTATTAAGTTCTTTGATTTTTGTGTTTAAAAAAATAGGAAAGAGGGAAACTGCAGCTTTCATTACAGACTCCTTGATTGGTAAGCTCTCCAAGTGACAAGTTCCAGCAAACTGAGTTTTGCCTTTGGATAGCGGATCTGGAGCATTTCTCTCAGGCTTTAATTTGCTAAAGCTGTGCACATATGTAAAAAAAAAAAGGTTATTTTGGCCGGCACCGTGGCTCACTAGGCTAATCCTCCACCTTGCGGCGCCGGCACACCGGGTTCTAGTCCCAGTCGAGGCACTGGATTCTGTCCCGGTTGCCCCTCTTCCAGGCCAGCTCTGTGCTGTGGCCAGGGAGTGCAGTGTAGGATGGCCCAAGTGCTTGGGCCCTGCACCCAATGGGAGACCAGAATAGGCACCTGGCTCCTGCCTTTGGATCAGCGTGGTGCGCCGGCCATGGTGGCCATTGGAGGGTGAACCAACGGCAAAGGAAGACCTTTCTCTCTGTCTCTCTCTCTCTCTGACTGTCCACTCTGCCTGTCAAAAAATTAAAAAAAAAGAAAAAAAAAGGTTATTTTAGGGGAGATGTAGGTGTAGAATTATGCTCTTAATGTTTAAAAGAAGGCTAGCATTGTTTGCACAAAAAGTTTGTCTTTCCCTCCCCCAAATAGTAATGAAATTACTTCTGTTGAGTAAACTTTTTATGTCATCTTATAATAAAAGCTGAAAAAAATCCCTTTGTTCCTATTTATAAAAAATGCTTTTCTATATGTACCCTTGATAACAGATTTTGAAGAAATCATGTAAGATGATAAAAGCATTTGAATGATACAGTAGATGTAATAAAAATTCAGTTTAAAAGAACGTTTGTTTTTACATTAAATGTTTATTTGAAATCAAATGATTTTGTACATAAAATTCAACAATATAAAATTTGTAAAAAAAAAAAAAAAAGACAACAATGGAAGGCTGGCGCCATGGCTCACTAGGCTAATCCTTCACCTGCGGCACCAGTACTCCGAGTTCTAGTCCTGATTCCAGTGCGGGTCTGTCCTGGTTGCTCCTCTTCCAGTCCAGCTCTATGCTGTGGCCTGGGAAGGCAGTGAAGGATGGCCCAAGTGCTTGGGCCCTGCACCTGCATGGGAGACCAGGAGAAGCACCTGGCTCCTGGCTTTGGATTGGTGCAGCGCACCGGCCATAGTGGCCATTTGGGGGGTGAACCAACGAAAGGAAGACCTTTCTCTCTGTGTCTCTCTCTCTCATTGTCTAACTCTGCCTGCCAAAAAATAAATAAATAAATAAATAAATGACAATGATGGTAACAATGAGAATACAAGAATCATACCCAGAATCAAGAGACACTTTTCCTCAATAGTTAATTGTCCCCTTCCTCCTTTCCTAATCTCATTTAAATTAACTGAAATTCTTAAAAAACATTTTTCAATTAATCAAGAAACAAGTAGCATAAGTGCAATATTTCTTATTACTGCTACAATCATGGAGTGATATTTATAATATGCACTAGATATAGAAAGAATCTTGGATTATACTCAGTACTATGATTTCTTTATGGTTTTCTTTTTTTAAATTTATTTGAAAGACAGTTACAGAGAGAAGTAAAGACAGAGAGAGTCTTCCATCCACTCCCCAATTGGCTGCAATGGCTGGAGCTGTGCCGATCAGGAGCCAGGAACTTCTTCCAGGTCTCCCATGGGTGCAGGGGCCCAAGGACTTGGGCCATCTTCTACTGCTTTCCCAGGCCACAGAAGAGAGCTGGATCAGAAGAGGAGCATCCAGCACTAGAACTGACACCCATATGGGATGCTGGCGCTTCAGTCCAGGGCTTTAACCCACTGTGCCACAGTGCCAGCCCCTATCACTTTCTATTTCTATACATTGGACCCAACAGACAAGAGGTCATGCAATGTGCCTGCAAAAGATCAACTGCAGTGTTCTCGTTGCAATAAGAAAGAATCCAGGTATTCTCATTTATTTAGCATTTATGTTACCACTTATAACAACTTGATGTGAAAAAGAATGAATCACAGAAATTGTATAATTTTTTATCTACAATAACCAGTCACCTAAAAATGAATATAAACAATAGAAGACTTTGATAAATTACTGGGTTAAATGTTAGTGTACACATACAGCCACACACAGAGATAGCATTTTCATAAAAAACATAGCACACAGCTATATATATATATATATATATATATATATATATATATATATATGTGTGTGTGTGTGTGTGTGTGTGTGTGTGTGTATGTAATGTGAAATACATTTGGTGGGTTTATAAAAATAAAATGCCTAAAAAAATCTAGTAAGAAGAACATAGCAGAAACGTGGGTATATAAATAAGTATACTATAAGTATATTCATTCATTTCAACTGGTCAAGCTCATTCTAAAGATCATGCAGCAAGCTTCCACATATTAGTGGGATCATGCAGTATTTTTATGTGCCTGGGTTGTTTCACTTAACACAATGACCTCCAGTTCAATCATTGTTGCTGATGACAAGATTGCACCACTTTTTTTTTTTTTTTTTTTTTTTTTTGGACAGGCAGAGTGGACAGTGAGAGAGAGAGACAGAGAGAAAGGTCTTCCTTTGCCGTTGGTTCACCCTCCAATGGCTGCCGCGGCCAGCGCACTGTGGCTGGCACATTGTGGCCAGCGCACCACACTGATCCAAAGGCAGGAGCCAGGTGCTTCTCCTGGTCTCCCATTGGGTGCAGGGCTGAAGCACTTGGGCCATCCTCCACTGCTCTCCCGGGCCACGGCAGAGAGCTAGCCTGGAAGAGGGGCAACCGGGACAGAATCTGGCGCCCCGACCAGGACTAGAATTTCCTAATGCTCCTGGGAAAGCAGCAGAAGGTGGCTCAAGGGCTTGGGTTGATCTCTTGCACCCACCCGGGAGATCTGTAAGAAGCTCCAGGCTCCTGGCTTCAGCCTCACCCAAGCCCATCCATTGCAGGAATTTGGGCAATGAACCAGTGTCCCTCTCTCTCTCCCTCTCTCTCTCTCCTCTCTACTGCTCTCTCCATAATTCTGCCTTTAATATGTGTATACATACATACATATATATATATATATATATAAACATTTTTATAGTCTGTCAATGAGTAGAACAACATAACTGGTTAGGAGAGGGATGGAAATGATATGAATTCTGCCTTTGATAATGTGACTCAACATCAGTGGAGAAACAGCTTGTGTTTTATTTTTCTTAAAAAAAGCATGTATTCGAGATACTTACAAAGACAGAGGGAGAGGAGAAATCATCCATCTGATGGTTCACTTCTCAGATGGCCACAGTGCCCAGTGCTAGTTCGGGTCAAAGGCAGAAGCCAGGAGCTTCATCTGGGTCTCACACATTGGTGGCTGGGGCCCAAACACTTGGACCAACATCCACTGCTTTTCACAGGCCATCAGCAGAGTGCTGGGACAGAAGTTGAACAGCCAGGACATGAATTGGCACCCATATGGAATGCCAGCATCACAGGTGGAAACTTTACCTGCTAATGCCCCAACACCAACCCCAGGCTTGTGGTTCCCTAACATCTTATTTCCCCTGCTAAATAATGTGCCACTGGGGCTGGTGCTGTGGCATAGTGCCTCTGCCTGCAATGCTGGCATCCAATATGGGTGCCAGTTCATGTCCTGGGTGTTCCTCTTCTGACCCAGCTCTCTGATTTTGCTTGGAAAAGCAGTTATAGATGGCCTAAATGCTCGGGCTCCTCCACCCGTGCGGGAGTCCTGGGAGAAGCTGCTGGTTCCTGGCTTTGGATCAGCCCAGCTCTGCCTGTTATGGCCATTTGGGGAGTGAACCAGTGGATTGAAGACCTTTCTCTTTGTCTCTCCCACTCTGTGTCTGTAACTCTACCTCTTGAATAAATAAATAAATCTTAAAAATGTTTACATGCCACTCCCAGTTATATGCTGAGGCAGTGGCTGAGGTCTATTCAATACTTTGCCTTGAACAATTGTTGCAAATACCAGTACATTTCCCCTTGGAAGAACCCTAGGTTACAGAAAAGTACAGACTTCTTTTAGCCAGTTAACTTCAAATAAGTTGATAGGCCCTTTGCCTTTTCTATTTTTAAACCTCAGCAAAAGGCATTAGCATTTCATCCAATTTATATTCCACTGTAGTTATATTTTTATTTTTATATTTCTTTTACATTTTAATTATTATTTCAATTTTTAAAAGATTTTATTATATTATTTATTTGAGAGGCAGAGTTAGAGGGAGGGTGAGACAGAGGAATGTCTTCCATCTGCTGCTTCACTCCTCAAATGGCCCCAACAGCCAGAGCTAAGCTGATCCAAAGGCAGGAGCCAGGAGTTTCTTCCTGGTCTCCCACATGGGATCAGGGGCCCAAAAACATGGGTCATCTGTTACTGCTTTCCCAGGCCACAGCAGAGAGATGGATTGGAAGAGGAGCAACTGGGACAAAAACCGGTGCCCAAATGGGATTATGGTGCCACAGGTGGAAGCTTGGCCTATGATGCCACCATGCTGGCCCCAATTTTTATTATTTAAAATGCATAATAATCTTGGGAATTCTCTAATAGGCCATCAAATCATAAGGAACAGAGCCTTTTTGAGTCTGTTCCTAGGGTCAGTTTAACAGTTTTTTGGACAAGGATCTAATGAAGGAACTAGAATTTCTAGATTGATTTTATTGCTCCTGTAATCAAAGGTGAAAAAAAAAAAGGAAACTTGGAAAATGCATCAATGACTCAAGTAAGACAGAGAGGTGCCCCTCTCTAGGATAAAGGATATTTGCATGGATAACTGGGCATCTGAGTAACCAGAGTTCAGAGAACACCCTTGGAATGAGAAATGATTGAATTTTGGAGACGGATTGAGTGGTTATAAGAAGGGCCATAAGGGAAGATTTAGAAGTCAAGAAACAAGGGGCCGGTGCTGTGGTGTAGCAAGTAAAGCCGCCTGCAGTGCCGGCTTCCCATATGGATGTTGGTTCAAGTCCCAGCCACTTCACTTCTGATTCAGCTCTCTGCTATGGCCTGGGAAAGCAGTAGAGGATGGCCCAAGTCCTTGGGTCCCTGCACCTGTGTGGGAGACCTGGAAGAGGCTCTTGGCTCCTGTCTTCAGATCGGCCTAGCTCTAGCCATTGCAGTCACCTGGGGAGTGAACCACTGGATGGAAGGTCGGTCTCTCTTTCTGTCTCTCTCTCTCTCTCTCTCTGCCTTTCAAATCAATAAATCTTTTATAAAGAAAGTTAGGAAGCCAAACATCTGGATAACATATTGCAAGAAGCAGAGGCTTCAGTCTCCTTGACACTGCTGCAATCATGAAGCTAAGAAATTAGAAATGGCACTGTCTGCTTCTCAGTGGCATTCTGAAAGTTTAAGATATTTGTCATTCTGTACTAGATAATACCTCACATTGTATTTACATTTAAAAGGTAAGAAGTGTGTATTGTCTCAATCTGTTTCACTAAACATCAGCAACAATATGTCAAGTGAAGCTTGGATTGAGTTTCCACCTACTGCTGTAGCCTCACCTGGGCAGTTTGCAACATTTAAGGAGTGAACCAGTGCTGGAAATTCTGTTTCCACTTCTTCTATTTCTGTCTGTCTTCATCTCAGATAAAACAGAATTGATTAAATACTATTTAATAGGAAACCAAATTAAACAAAACAATGTCAGTCTTCTTATTTTAAATTTTTTATGTATTTGTTTACTTACTTGAAATTCAGTAACAGAGAGGGAGGAAAATAGAGACATTCTGGTTGCTTATATGATGGGCAGAGATTCAAATATTTGAGCTATTTCCTTTTGTTTTCCCAGGCACATTAGCAGAACCCTGAAACAGAAGCAGAGCAGCAAGGACTTAACTGGAACTCTGATATGGGATGCTGATGTTGTAAATGGCAGCTTAATCCATTGCACCACACGAGCCCTGAGTGTCAATATTTTGATCTCCTTTGTGATATATAAAACATGTTTAACATGAAAATAATTAAGTTAGTAACTAATTTCTTTCTCGATAAAATTAAAAATTATATGTAGAAATCATAGAATTAAAAGGTAAAATCAAATCAAGAAGAACACGCCCAGTGACAAATGACTCAAATATCACCATTGTGAATATTAATTGCCTCCACCTTTCTAAGAAGAAATTTGGCAATATGTAAGATGAAACTTACAAATGGTATTAGCTTTCAGGGTAGGCATTTGGCATAGCAATTAAGACATGGGTTTGGATTCCTGCATCCCATACACAGTGGCTGGATTGAGGTCTCAGCTCCAGTTTGAATTGCAGTTTCCTGCTAATATGCACCTTGGGAGCATGAAGTGATGCTTTCAGGAACTGGATTCATGCGACACATGTAGGAGAACTGAGCTACCAATTCCCAGCTTTGTCTTTATCCACACTGGGCATTGTGGGAAAGAGAACCAGATGAAGCTCTCTCTGCCTTCCAAATAAAAATTTAAAAATAGTATATGCTTTGAACCATTAATACAACTTACATTTGAGTATGTATATTTGAGTGTATATATTTGAGTAAATATATGAATAAATGTATATATTTGAGTATACATATATTTATTTGTATATATATAGATATTTTCAGTTCCAGAAGTTATTACTGTAGAATATCACAAGTATATATATATAATCTAAAATATCAAATATTAGAATATTAAATATCCAGGATTAACTTGTAAATAATCTTTTTTAAAGATTTATTTATTTTAATTGAAAGAGTTACATAGAGAGAAAAGGAGGCAGAGAGAGAGAGAGAGAGAGAGGGAGAGGGAGAGAAGGAGAGAGAGGGAGAGAGAGAGAGAGAGGTCTTCCATCTGTTGGTTCACTCCCCAGATGGCCGCAACTACCAGAGCTGGGCTGATCCAAAGCCAGGAGTCGGGAGCCTATTTCAGGTCTCCCACGTGGGTGCAGGGGCCCAAGGACTTGGGACATCTTCCACTGCCTTCCCAGGCCATAGCAGAAAGCTGGATCAGAAGTAGAGCAGCTGGGTCTTGTACTGGCGCCCATACGGGATGCTGGCACTGCAGGCAGAGGCTTTACCCACTACGCCACAGCGCCGGTCCCTGTAAATAATCTTAGCCTGTTCAATGAGAAGTTTAAGCTCTTCATAGCATGTGGGTTTTAATTAATTTTTTTACCTTAGATTTATTTAATACTAAGAAAAAAATTGGGGGGCTGGTGCCATGGCATAGTGCTGCAGTGCTGAGATCCCATATGGGTGTCAGTTCAAGTTCTAGCCACTCCATTTCTGATTCAGCTTTCTGCTATAGCTTGGGAAAGCTTTGAAGGATGGCTCAAGTCCTTGGAACCCTGGACCCATGTGGGAGGCCTGGACAAATCCCCAGGCTTCTGGCTTCAGATTGGTCCAGTTCTGGCCATTGTGGCTATTTGGGGAATGAACCAGTAGATGGAAGATCTCTCTCTCTCTCTCTCTCTCTCTCTCTCTCTCTCTCTCTCTCTGCCTCTGTGTACCTCTGCCTTTCAAATAAATAAATAAATAAATCTTAAAAAGGAAAAAGTTGGGGCCAGCACCATGGCTCACTTGGCTAATCCTCTGCCTGCAGCTCCAGCATCCCATATGGGCACTGGGTTCTAGTCCCAAGTTGCTCCTCTTCCAGTCCAGCTCTCTGCTGTGCCCCGGGAAGGCAGGGGAGGATAGCCCTGGTGATTGGGCACCTGCACCCGTGTGGGAGACCAGGAGGAAGCACCTGGTTCTTGGCTTTGGATCGGCACAGTGTGCCAGCCGTAGCAACCATTTGGGGGGTGAACAAACAGAAGGAAGACATTTCTCTCCATCTCTCTCTCTCACTGTCTAATTCTACCTGTCAAATAAGTAAAAAGAAAAAAGAAAAAGAAAAAAAGGAAAAAATCTCATAGTCCACCACAGTTTTCTTTTTTTTTATTTAGTAAATATACATTTCCAAGGTACAGTTTATGGATTACATTGGCTCCCCCCCATAATTTCCCTCCCACTAGCACCCCTTCCATCTCCTGCTCCCTCTCCCATTCTATTCACATCAAGATTCATTTTCAATTATCTTTATATACAGAAGATCAATTCAGTATATATTAAGTAAAGATTTCATCAGTTTGCACCCACACAGAAACACAAAGTGTAAAAATACTGTTTCTTTTTTTATCTTGTATTTAATGAATATAAATTTCCAAAGTACAGCTGATGGATTGCAATGGCTTCCCCCCCATAACTTCCCTCCCACCCACAACCCTCCCCTTTCCCACTTGCTCTCCCCTTCCATTCACATCGATTCATTTTCAATTCTCTCCACATACAGAAAATCAGTTTAGTATAAATAAAGATTTCAACAGTTTGCCCCACATAGCAACACAAAGTGAAAAAAATACTGTTGGAGTACTAGTTATAGCATTAAATAACAGTGTACAGCACATTAATGACAGTGATCCTGCATGATATTTTTAAAAAAAATTTGATTAATTTTCTATGTAATTTCCAATTTAACACCAAGTTTTTTTTTTCATGTTCTATTATCTTTATATACAGGAGATCGATTCAGTATATACTAAGTAAAGATTTCATCAGTTTGCACCCACACATAAATACAAAGTGTAAAAATACTGTTTCAGTACTAGATATATCATTACTTCACATTGGACAACCCATTAAGGACAGATCCCACATGGGATGTAAGTACACAGTGACTCTTGATGTTGATTTAACAATTTAACACTCTTGTTTATGTCATCAGTAATCTCCCTAGGCTCTAGTCATGAGTTGCCGAGGCTATGGAAGCCTTTAGGGTTCCCTGATTTCGATCTTATTCCGACAGGGTCATAGTCAAAGTGGAAGTTCGCTCCTCCCTTCAGAGAAAGGTACCTCCTACCTTGATGGCCCCGTTCTTTCCACTGGGATCACACTCACTGAGATCCTTCATTTAGGTCTTCTTCTTCTTCTTTTTTTTTCCAGAGTGTCTTGGCTTTCCATGTCTAAAATACTCTCATAGGCTCTTCAGCCAGATCTGAATGCCTTAAGGGCTGATTCTGAGGCCAGAGTGCTATTTAGGACATCTGCCATTCTATGAGTCTGCTATGTCTCCCCCTTCCCATGTTGGATACTTCTCTCCCTTTTTGGTTTTATCAGTTAGTATTATCAGACATTAGTCTTGTTTGTGTGATCCCTTTGACTCTTAGATCTATCAATGTGATCAATTGTGAACTGAAATTGATCACTTGGACTAGTGAGATGGCATTGGTACATGCCACCTTGATGGGATTGTATTGGAATCCCCTGGCATGTTTCTAACTCCACCATTTGGGGTAAGTCCGATTGAGCATGTTCCAAATTGTACATCTCCTCCATCTTTTATTCACAGATCCATCTCTTTTATATTAAAGCACTAGCACAGCTGTTGATTGTGCCTACTCTTAAAATCTTTCAGTAAAATGTAAGTACGTGATGAACACTTTATAAAGTTGTAACTGACAGGGATGCAGTAGTGACGAAATGCTACTACCACTGTTGTTTTAATGTAAAGTAGAAAGCAGGCAAATACCATTGCTTTTTGAGTGCTTTTTTAACTTTGTAACAATGAGTTAATACAGCTTTAAAAGAAATTACCCTCCATTACAGTCTGTAGTATCACCTACATGATATATGAAAAATGATTCAGATTTCAGTTTCAGAATTACCTGATTGCTTCCAAATAGGTGCTAAGCAAACCAATCCCCAATCTATCATTGGACTTTGGACTTGCACCTCATGTTTAATATGAATATTTATTTCCACATGTCCCTCTTTTTTCTTATCCTTCCTCTAGTTCTATTATTTCAGATATGTGATGTCACCTTTCCATATTATTGCCTTTCCATCATGAATGAATGCTTAATTATGAACAGTGGTTACTTTGTAGAGCTCACAGGCAGCATGAGTGTGGAGGTGAGTCTGTCAGAGGGCCGTATGTCTTAGTGTCATTTAAATACAGCTGTGTATAGTGTAATTTTGTTTTGCACATAGTTTGTTGCCCTGAATGGTTTTTTTTTTACCAAGTCATCTTTCTTGTATTTGTGGTCCAGAGCACAAGTTTCTCTTTTAAATACAGTGTAATTCACTTTATTTTACAACACTAAATCCGCTTTAAACTTCCAGTGCATTGGTGGGAGTGGAGACTGCTCCAGCCATCTTCGCAGTTTGGTTAAAGCAGCTCCTTCTGCTTCTGTTTTAAGCTTCAGCTTAAAGTTAGCGGGTGGGTGCCACTTGTGGTATTTAACATTCTGATGTTAGGGTGATGATTGTACCAAATGCTGAGTTGTTTTATTGCTAGATGTAGTTAGTTGACTTTATGTAATATTCTTCCTTTTCTCAAACTGACTTTAAACACAAAGTTTTATCATTTTCATTGTATTTGTATTTATTACAGACTGTTTTAGCTTTGATATTCTTTGTATTTTCACTCTGTTGTTACATGAGCTTTATCAATAACATCTGTATAAATGGTTTTTAAAAATTAACTATTGTATGTGCCCATGCCGAAATTGAGCAATAAAATGAATGCTGTTTGCACTGTCACAGCATCATTTTGGATAGGCCCAGCTCTGGCTGTTGTGGCCATTTAAGGAGTGAACCAGTGGATGGAAGACCTCTCTCTCTGTCTCTCCCTCTCACTGTCTGGAGCTCTACCTGTCAAATAAATAAATAAAAATCTTTAAAGAAAAAGATTTCCTCTTGATCAATATGAGTTTACAATACAACTGGGGTTATATATCGCTCAAATCTTAACCATCACCACAAAGGTGGGTATATCTTATTAGAATCAAGGAAAAAGAAAAACTGAAAGATACCTTACAAATACATCAACAGGAAAAGGAATTTTTGATAGTCTAGGGATACATACATTTCTGTGATCAGATTCTGAAAAAAAAAAAAAAAACACACCAGAACAGCTACCAGCGCCAGGCATACCCTTTCCATATAGATCAAATAGATGCACTTGATGGTATGGAGACAGGTGTGGGTACCAATGTGAATGCATTGATTTGATAGAGCTTAGATGGAAACTATTGAGTAAAAGCTTCTTGGAAATAGATTTTAAATGCAACACGAAGATTTCACTGTCCATATTTGTCCAAAGCTGCCAAGTAAATGCTGAATTCTTTATCACAAAGGTGTTTGTGACAAGCTTTATGGATTTAAACATACTCCAATACTTCCCTAAAATCATTCCAAGGGTAACATCACAAAATATGGTATAAAATGATTATTTGATGAGAAGTTGAAACTCTCGGTTTTAATCAAACTAATCTCATTTATTATTAAATCTGATCTATTATTAAAAATAACCTCTAACATTAAAATATAATGCTCTTCGTGGCAAGATGGCGGAATAGGAAGGTAGCACACTATTAGTCCGGGGGAGAGACACTTTAATAAAAGTGGAGATACTGCAGGGTCAAGGAAGAGTAGGGGAAGAAACAGCAGAGGAAACTCTTCTGGAACTAGTGATTCACAGTGGACCTGCGTGGAGAGCGTGGGAGCCCAAGTTCGGGACACCAGTGGCAGAATCAACACACCAGCGCTGGAATGCGAGGTGAGCTGAACATCAATAGCCCGAGATACCAGCAGGAAAGTGGAAAGAGGAGACTAGAGGGAACGAGGCTTGAAACTCCGTGGGGAAAAGTTCACCAGGCTAACTAGAAGAGAGAGAGAGGAAAAAAAAATGTGACCGATACAGACACAAGTTTCTCTCTCTCTGCTCACCTCTCAAAGGTGAGCAAGACAAAGAGCAGGCACCATTTTGGACATACGTCATAAGCAGGGCGACCTCAGGTCTGCACCGGCCCTGAGCCTAGCAGAAAAACCTGACTCTGGGGGGAGGGGTGAATAACAGGAGATTAGCATCTAACTTGGCAACCCAGTGGGAGACTGCAGGAGAATTGGAGCCCACACTGAGGGCAGCAGAGATTCCCTGTGTGGTCCTTGGGAAAGAGCTTCCAATCTCTGGCTCCTGTGGGTATATCATTTGCCTGCTAACTACCTCCAATTACATTCAGCTGTGTGGAATTACTTCCCTTTTGAATCAAAAAAAGAAAGAAAGAAAGAAAGATTTACCATGCCTAACCTGGGAGTGTCATCTTTGGCACACCCTCAACCCTGAGGGACCAAACACAGCTCTCAGTCCACACTCATCTCAAGCCTCTAAGGATCCACCAAAAGCAGACAGTCCACTTAATATAGAGCCATAGTGTAACAATAAAAACACCACAGTGAAGAAACCAAATATCTCCAACATGCCAAACAACAAACACAAAAACCGAAGTAACAAGAACAAGGAAGATACTATGACGCCCCCAAATGAAAAAGACACCCCAGTTCAAGATTATAAAGATGATGAGATAGAAGAAATGAAAGAAGCAGATCTCAAAAAATTGATAAGAACATTAAGAAGTTCTCAAAAACAAATTCTTGAACTACAGAAATCCTTAATGGACAAGATAGAAAATCTCTCTCGTGAAAATGAAATATTAAGGAGGAATCAAAATGAAATGAAACAACTAGTGGAACAAGAAACTGTGATAGTGACGAGAAATCATAATGAAATGAAGAATTCAATAGATCAAATGACAAACACATTAGAGAGCCTTAAAAACAGAATGGGCGAAGCAGAAGAGAGAATATCAGACTTAGAAGACAGAGAACAGGAAAGGAAACAGGCAAACCAAAGAAAAGAAGAAGAAATCAGAAATCTAAAAAATATTGTCGGGAATCTACAGGATACTATTAAAAAAACCCAACATTCGAGTTCTAGGAGTTCCTGAAGGCATGGAGAGGGAGATAGGATTAGAAGGCATTTTCAGTGAGATACTAGCAGAAAATTTCCCAGGTTTGGAGAAGGATAGAGGCATCTTAGTACAGGAAGTTTATAGAACCCCTAATAAACATGATCAAAAGAGATCCTCACCACGACACATCGTAATCAAACTCACCACAGTGAAACATAAAGAAAAGATCCTAAAATGTACAAGAGAGAAACGTCAGATTACTCTTAGAGGATCTCCAATTAGACTCACAGCAGACTTCTCATCAGAAACCCTACAAGCTAGAAGGGAATGGCGAGACATAGCCCAGGTACTAAGAGAGAAAAACAGCCAGCCCAGAAATATTATATCCTGCAAAGCTCTCATTTGTGAATGAAGGTGAAATTAAGACTTTTCATAGCAAACAGAAACTGAAAGAATTTGTCGCCACTCATCCTGCCCTGCAAAAGATGCTTAAAGATGTGTTACACACAGAAACACAGAAACATGGTCACCAATATGAAAGAAGGTAAAGGAAGGAAACCTCACAGCAAAAGATCACAGGAAGCTCAATTTCTCTTTGACATAGAATTAAACTCTGATGCTCTGTTAAAGCAATGTGTTAAAGTAATCTATTATGTTCTCTTGATGTCTGTTAAATTCTAATTGTTCAAAAACAGCTGAATTTTTATTAAGAGCTATGGGTTATTTAAATATGTGCTTATTTTCAAAGATTTGAATAATCACCTTGTAACAATGATCAAATTTGGTCTATGTTATGTCATGATTTTAAGGAATCTTATTTCAACCAGATGTTTTGGATTTTGAGCCTTCTTGGCATTCTTGACAGGCATTCAAAAAATCAAAGTTTCAAACAATCTGGTCTCTAAAATTTCCAGTAAATCCTGGACTTTGGTTTTTCCAGTTTGGGCCCAAATGAAAAAATCAAAGGACCTATGTCTCTCATCTTATAGAGACACCGACTAATCAGGCTATTTGGATTATATTAGAAGTACTGTCAAGATGTGATGTGGTACCAAACTTTAAGTTTCTATAATGAAAATGCTATTAATACAAATGTTTGAGAAATAAAAAGTCTAATGATCTTGTGTTACTAGACATGATAGTTATCTTAATGAGAAAGCCCCAGAGGCCCAAAGGGTTAAATACTTGTAAAATCCTACAGGTGCTTTCAAAAATACAGTGAAGTAAGCAAGTGCCTCTTGTTTGTTGATGAGTTTATAATTTTAAACATGGCAACTTAAAGTCTTTTGTCATCCACAGTTATATATGATTTGCTGCTCATAAAACCAAAGCATTGTTGGTTCTGTGTTTAGCTATCCTCCTATAGGTTCCTATGGACTTTTTCCAGCCACTTCTATTGTATTCAGTACTTTGGGATGGCTCTGTAAACAGATGAAGCCAATAATTTATTAACAGTACCAACTGAGAGAAAGTATGGTTAACTGAGGTTACTAAAAACAAAAAGCAATTCAAATCAATTGGCAATCTACAAAAAGAGTTAAAGATTTTAAAAGCTATTATTAAAATTGCTATATTGGTCTATTATGCTATGTTATATGTGTGTACATATTGTATGTCCACATGGGGAAATTTTATTAAGAGTTTTATTTTAAATGGCTTATAGATAAGATTGTCCATAAATTTAAGCTGCTAAAATGAAACAAGGTACATTTTAATTTGTGTGACCTGAATCTGTGTATCATATGTTTTAAACGTGTTGGTAGAAAGAAACTAAAAACATTTTAGATGGTTGTGCTTAAGTTTACTAGTTAAACAAACTACACCATGTTAGATATTTAAGAGGTGTTTTCAAATACATGATTCTTTTTTTTTTATTTATTTTTTTATTTTTGACAGGCAGAGTGGACAGTGAGAGAGAGAGAGAGACAGAGAGAAAGGTCTTCCTTTTGCCGTTGGTTCACCCTCCAATGGCCGCCGCGGTAGGAGCCAGGTGCTTCTCCTGGTCTCCCATGGGGTGCAGGGCCCAAGCACTTGGGCCATCCTCCACTGCACTCCCTGGCCATAGCAGAGAGCTGGCCTGGAAGAGGGGCAACCGGGACAGGATTGGTGCCCCGACTGGGACTAGAACCCGGTGTGCCAGCGCCGCAAGGCGGAGGATTAGCCTAGTGAGCCGCGGCGCCGGCCTCAAATACATGATTCTTAAAATTTATAGAAGGCATCGGATCTTCTGGTAAATGTTTTCTTAAGTTGTTATCTAATGGTTGAAACTGCTAACTATTCATGTGATATTGCTATTGTCAGCAAGCGATCTAGGACTTGCTCCCTCATTTCTGTATTCTAAGCCCAACTTGTTCTTTCATTTCTCTATTGTCTTCCAGGTAGGAAAGCATCCTCTGGTCTGCTTTAACAAAAACCAAGAAAAGAAAAGAAAGCTAGGCATCAGAAGCAATGGGTGGCAGGCCTATTAATGGCTGATCTGTACAGTGATCTGCCCTCAAGGAGACCCAACAGGCCAGTCCACTGCAGTGGCTTTCAATGTGGGAAGCCTGGGCTTCAGCAGAAGTCAGCTTGTGAAGAGCCCTGGCAGCTCTGCCAAGAGTTGGATCACTGGATATGGACCTGCCCTGGAGTCGAAGGATGCCCAGGTCAGAGCCACAGATCTTATTGGCTCTAAGCTGAAAAGCCCTTCACTCAGCCCAACTTCCAAAGTGACCACTGCAGCTGAGGGTATGGCCAAGTAGGGTCAGGAACATTGCAGGCAGGACTGTAAATTTCTTGTTAGAGATGCCCCCTGCCTTTATCTGGCCAGCTCTCCTCCCAGGCCAGCCAAGTAATGAAAGTCAACAGAGTGCCTTCCCCTAGGATGTTCACACCTCCCTTAGGATGTACCCCATGTGAAAAGATAGATAGGTCTGGGCCTCTTAACTTACTAGGCCTAAAGCCCACCAGATTATTATCAAGCCCCTTCTATCAGGTTCTATTTGCCTCTCAATCAGAAAACTTAATTGTAGCTTAGACAGCACCTTTCTTAGCTCCTCTAATAATGATTCTGTCCTTTGTTCTAGACCCTGTCTAGCGCACTTGGGCCTCATTCCTTTGTAATCATAACCTCTACTCTACCTCCAATGGCTCTACTCCCAACCTGTGTGTACTGATGGTCCTCTTCCCCACTTAATACTGTATAATTGTTCAGACCTGGTTAATGCCACTCTTAGGATCATTGGTTACTATCCTCACTCTGTCTTTTATGACCTTGTCTAAATATGATCAGAGTCGGGGAACTTGGAAGGCTTCCATAGCCTTGGCAACTCATGACGACAGCCTAGGGTGGTTACTGGCGCCATAAACTAGAGTGTCAATTTGTTGGGTCAATAACAGGAGTCACTGTGCACTTGCTCCTCATGTGGGATCTCTGTCCTTAATGTGCTGTACATTTTGATTTAATGCTATAACTAGTACTCAAACAGTATGTTTCACTTTGTGTTTCTATGTGGGTGCAAACTGTTGAAATCTTTATACTAAATTGATCTTCTGTATATAAAGAGAATTGAAAATGAATCTTGATGCAAATGGAAGGGGAGAGGGAGCGGGAGAGGGGAGGGTTGCGGGTGGGAGGGAAGTTATGGGAGGGGGAAGCCATTGTAATCCATAAGGTGTATACTGGAAATTTATATTCATTAAATAAAAGTTAAAAAAAAATAATGCTTTTCAAGGGCTTTAAGTTCTGTTTGAATTCATAGGCTGACAACCTTTGTTTTAACTTGTTGACAAGTCTGAGAGTTTGGATGCATAGGACACGCAAACACATACACACAGAAAACATGCAAATGCTGTTTGAGAAAAAATCATAGTATTTTAATTTGATAAAGGACAATCAAACTCAGTAAGAGGAAATAAATAAAATTAACTGATTAGAAGTGGTACTGTTGATTTCTGCTGTGTTTGGGGTACCCATGCATTTTGTGCTGATATATAATTTCAAACAATATATGAGTACAAAATAAAAAACTAAAATCAGCTTCCCTGACAACTTACCCCAATTTTTCACCCATGATTGAATAAATATGCATCTCTTTTTCTTAAATCATTAGCAACTTTATTTTTGAAACTGAGTCTTAAAAAACATTTAATTATTTAAAAGAGTCCAGAGAGAACGTGGGAGACAGATCTTCTATCTGCTGGTTCACTCCCCAGATTTCTCCAATGGCCAGGAGCTTCATCTCGGTCTCCTATAACGGTGGTACGGGACCAAACAACTTGGATAATCTTTTGCTGCTTTACCTATGTTATTAGCATGGGGCTGGAAAAGAAGTGGAGCAGCCAGGACTCGAACTGGCAACCATATTGGATGCTAGGATCACAGGCAGCAGCTTAGCTATCCATACCATGCATCTTATTGCATTGTATATATATGTAAAAATATATTTTTGTCAGTAAATCTTGATTGATAATATGAACATCAAGCAGGAAGGATCAGTGGGAGAGAACAAAAAAAAATACTGTTATTAATGAGAAAAAGAGTCCTTAGTTCAAATATAAGTAGCAATTCATTGTAGGCTATCTGTTGGTACTCATTCTCAGGTTAAGACTATTTCCTTAGATATATATTTCCTTATATAACTACATTTGGTTTCTCTTACTGTGACTGTATGTGTAATTTAATTTTCATACTTTTGATTCACATATTTTTAGATTATATGGCTTGTCACTATGTTCTTAGAATCAAGTAAACAAATATTAAATATCTATTATTAAACCAAATTATTCATATTATCTTTTTCCTTGATGTATTATTTTTATGTGGAACTATTTTGGTAGATATTTTTACATTGTTAAGTATGAGTAGTTTTGTCTATTTACAGCCTTATTTGATTTTGACTTCAGGCAATGCAAATGCACACAAAATGAGTTGAGAATTATTAGTTTTTCTTCCAATTTCTTTTTAGTAGGTATTTATAATTACTATTTTAATTAGTAGGCAATCTAGACAAATATCCACATTTCTTTCCTCATATTTATATAAGTATTGAGTTAAATATACTTATTCAATACATTGACTGAAACTACTGACACTCTCTTCCATTATTTTATTTGTTTTGCATAGAATTAGTGTTGTGGGGCCTCCACCTGTGACACTAACATCCCTTAAGGAAAACTGTTTGAGTCCTGGCTGCTCCACTTTCTTTTCTGAGAGAGGGGAGGCAGAGAGAGAGAGAGGTCTTCCATCCAATGGTTCACTCCCCAGATGGTCGCAACGGACAGAGCTGCACCAATCCGAAGCCAGGAGCCAGGAGCTTCTTCCAGGTCTCCCACACAGGTGCAGGGGCCCAAGGACTTGGGCCATCTTCTACTGCTTTCCCAGGCAATAGCAGAAAGCTGTATTGGAAGAGGAGCAGCCAGGACTAGAACCGGTGCCCATATGGGATGCCAGCACTTCAGGTCAAGGTGTTAACCCACTGTGCCACAGTGCCAGCCCCATGGCTGCTCCAATTTCAATCCAGTTCCCTGCTAATGTGCCTAGGAAAGAACTGCTTGGGCCCCTGAACTCACATGGGAGAACTGGAAGAAGCTCTTGGTTTCAGTCTGGCACTGCTCTGGCTGTTGCAGCCATTTGGGGATTGAACCAGTAGATGGCTGGTCTCTCTGTCTCCCCTCACTCTGTAAATCTGTCCTTCAAATAAGTTAAAATAAATATTTTAAAAAATTAGTGACATGGAGGCCAATGCTGTGGTGTAGCAAATAAAGCCACTGCCTGCAGTGCCGGCATCCCATAGGGGTACTGGTTTGAGTCCCGCCTGCTCCACTTCCAATCCAATTCTCTGCTTATGGCCTGGGAAAGCAGTAGAGGATGGCCTAAGTCCTTGGGTCCCTGCACCCATGTGGGAGAACCCGAAGAAGCTCCTGGCTCCTGGCTGTGGATCAGCTCAGCTTCGGCCATTGAGGCCACCTGGGGAGTGAACCAGCAGATGAAAGACCTCTCTCTCTCTCTCTCTCTCTCTCTCTCTGCCTCTGTGTCTCTGTGATTCAGTCTTTCAAATAAATAAATAAATCTTTAAAAAAAGAGAAATATTTGAGAATGAGTCTTCCCTCTGCTTCTGATCTAGCCTCCTGCTAATGTGTACCCTAGGAGACATCAAATGATGGCTCAAGTGCCTGGCTCCCCTGCCACCCATTAAGAAACCTGGACAGAGTACCTACCTTCTGGCTTTAACCTACCCCAACCCTCATTATTACAAGCATTTGGGGAGTGAACTAAATGATTGAAGATATTTCTATCTGTGATTATACACTTCAAATAAAAATAAGTAAATACACCTTAAAAAGAAATCAGTGTCTCTCTGAAAAGTGTATTACTCCATCCTATCAGATGGTGCTATGAAATGCAACTATATAGACCAAACCATGGATATATACATTCTCATATTTATCTCATATTTATATATATGAGATATATACATATCTCATATTTATCTTATATATGTATAAGATATATGTATATATCTTATACATATCTCATATTTATTTGCTTGTATATGTGTTTGGGTATGAGGTTATAATTATATCTCAAACTCCAATCCAATATGAGGTTCACACCAGAAGTATTAAATGATGAATAAAATTTATTAAGCATATCCTTAGTAAGATTTTGTTCTCTCAATTGAGTCTTAGTAATTTCTCTGAAGGAATTCCTTCAGTTATTATAAGATTATTACACTTGATTTTAAAACTTAATTTTTGTCTGACACTTAAAATTGTACAGTAATTATGCATATTTCTGGGGCACAGTATGCTATTTTAATGTAGGAATATATGCAATCAACTCAGGTTAATTAGCATATACATCACCTTAGATAATATTCAAAAACCTCATTAGCTATTTCAAAATAAACTATTAGTTAACTCTAGTTGTTTTTTGATATAATGTAAAACCAAAACTTATTTTTCTATCTCCCTTTAACTTTTTTTAAAAAAGATTTATTTATTTATTTATTTGAAAGTCAGAGTCACACAGAGAGAGAAAGGGAGGCAGAGAGAGTCTTCCATCTAGGTCACTCCCCTAATAGCCACAATGGCTGGGGCTGGACCAGACAGAAGCCAGGAGATAAGAGCCTCCTCTGGGTCTCCCACATGGGTGCAAGGGCGCAAGGACTTGGGCCATCTTCTACTGCTTTCCCAGGCCATAAGCAGAAAGCTGGATTGGAAGTGGAGCAATAGGACTTGAACCAGTGCACATATGGGATGCCAGCACTGCAGGTGGCAGATTTACCTGCTATGCCACTGCACTGGCCCCCCTCTCTGTAACTTTTAATGTTAATCAATGTCTCAAACTCTTCTCCTTTTCCACTACCCTTACCTGCTCTTCTACTCTCTACTCTCTACTTCTACTCTCTACTTCTCTATGAGAGCAACTTTTTTAGATTCTATGTAAGAGTGAGATACCATAGTATCTGTCTTTCTGTGCCTGGATTAACATAATATTCTCTAATAACATTGCTGTGAGTGACAGAATTTCATTAGTTTCATGGCTTCAAAGTAGTCCATATGTTTTATTTTATATGGATTTTTCTTTATCCATTCATCCAATGATGGATACTTAGGTTAATTATGTCTTGGCTATTTTGAATAAGGGTGCAGTGAATCCTGAAGTGCAGAAATCTGTTTGACATAATGACTTCTCTTCTTTTGGATATATACACAGTATTCCTAAATCCCTAAAAACAGTATTTTTATTTGTATTTTTTCAGTAGCCTCTGTTCTGTTTTCCATGATGGATATACTAATTAATATTCCAACCAACAGGGTGCAATGGTTCCCTTTTCTCCACATCCTAATCAACATCTTTTAATTTCTCATGGTAGATTTCATTTGTATTTCCATGATAGTGATGTCAGGTATTTTTTTCATGTATCTCTTGGTCATCTGTGTCTTAAGAACTGTATATATATTTTTAAATCATTTTTACATCTTGTACTTTGTATGTTGTAATTCACTTGTTTCAATTACTTATATGCTTTGGATAACAACCCCTTATCAGATGCATGGTTTGCAAATACATCTTCCCATTCTGAAGGTGGTCTCTTGGCTCTGTTTTATTTGCTGTGTAAAGGCTTTTTTAGTTTCATGTAGGCTTATTTATCTGTATTGGCTTTTGTTGTCTGTCCTTTTGGGGTGCTATAAAATTGCATACTTAGACTAAAGTCTAAGGTTTACCTTTATAACATTTATGTATTTGAAAGGAGAACTGAAAGCAGGGGGCAGGCTGAAATCAGGAGCCTGGAACTCCATCCAGACCTCCAACATGGGTGGCAGACTCAAGTACTTGTGTGATCATCCAGTACTTACCAGCAATATTAGAAGGAAGTTGGATCACAAGCCTAGCTAAGATTTGAACTGATACTCTTACGTAGGCTGTGGACAACTCAAATAGTTGCTTAATCCATTGCCCTTCATTTTGTTTTCTTCTAGTATGTTTGTAATTTCACATCTTATACTTATCTGGAACACTTTAATTTTTGTATATGTTGAGAAGAGGCTGATTTCATTCTCCTGCATGTCAATATCATTTTCTCAGCACCATTTATTAAGAGTTTGCATTTTCCACATTATGTGTACTTTGCACATAATGTAAAAGTTAACTTGTGGTAGATGCATAGACTTACTTTCTATTGTTTTCTCTATTCTGTTCCACTTTTTCATGCATCTGCTTTTATCTAATTCCATGTAGTTTGTGTTACTAAACTTTGCAGTATATTTTTGTTAGGTAGTGTGATGCTTTCAGAGCTATTCTTTTTTCAAATTGATGTGTCTGTCTGAAGTCTTTTGTGCTTTCATAATATCTAAGAATTTTTTAAAGATTTATTTTATTTATTTTAAAGAGTTACAGAGAGTGGGAGGGAGGGAGGGAGGGAGAGAGAGAGAGAGAGAGGTCATCCATCTGCTGGTTCATTCCCCAGATGGCCACAATTGACAGAGCTGCACTGATCCAGAGCCAGGAGCCAGGAGCTTCTTCCAGTTCTCCCGCATTAGTGCAGGGGCCCAAGGACTTGGGCCATGCTCCACTGCTTTCCCAGATGCATTAGCAAGGAGCTGGTTTGGAAATAGAGCAGCCAGGACTAGAACCGGCACCCACATGGGATGCTGGTGCTGCCAGTCAAGGCTTTAATGCACTGCACCACAGTGCCAGCCCCCATATTTTAGAATTTTTTAAAAAAATCTCTAAGAAGGATGTCATTGGCATTTTAATGGAGATTACATTGGATCCATAGATTGTTTTGCACAGCATGGTCATTTTAACTATGTTAATTCTTTTTTTTAATTTTTCACAGGCAGAGCGGACAGTGTGAGAGAGAAACAGAGAGAAAGGTCTTCCTTTGCTGTCAGTTCACCCTCCCATGGCCGCCACAGCCGGTGCACCATGCTGATCGAGGGCAGGAGCCAGGTGCTTCTTCTGGTCTCCCATGAAGTGCAGGGCCCAAGCACTTGGGCCATCCTCCACTGCCTTCCTGGGCTATAGCAGAGAGCTGGCCTGGAAGAGGGGCAACTGGGACAGAATCCAGCACCCCGACCGGGACTAGAACCCAGTGTGCTGGCGCTGCTAGGCAGAAGATTAGCCTGTTGAGCCATGGCGCCAGCTTAACTGTGTTAATTCTAATCCATGAATACAAAGTCTTTTGGTGCCCTCTTCTATTTCAATTATTTATAGTTTTCATTGTAAATACATGTCATATCCTTTGTTGATTCCTAGGTATTTTACATTTGTGTAACTTCTATAAATGCAATGCAATTTTGTTTGTTTTTCTAACAATTCACTATTGGAATATAAGAGTTCCTGACTTTGTCCTAAAAATTCACTGAATTTGGTAATTCTAATAGCTCTATTGTGGATTCTTCTGATGTAATATCATATTGTCTACAAAGGGTAGCAATTTGAACACTCTCTTTTTTAATAGATGTATTTACTTACCTATTTATTTATTTATTTCAAAGAGTTAGAAGGAGAAACACAGAGAGATCTTCATCCTCTGGTTCCCTCTCCCAGTTGCTGCAATGGGCCAGGGCTGAGCCAGGCTGAAGCCAGGGGTTTAATCTTTATTTCCCACATGGGTACAGGGGCCCAAGCACTTGGTCCATGTTCCACTGCATTCTTAGTCCCAATAGTAGGCAGCTGCATCAGAGGTGGAACTGTCAGGATTCAAGCCAATGCCTATATTGGATTCCAGGTCTACAGATGGCAGCTCAACCTATTGCTCCACAGTGTAAGTCCCAACTTTCTTCTTTCCAGCTTGGATGTCCCTCAGTCCCATCTCTTGTCTGACAGCTCTACCCAGCACTTCCAGTACCACGCAGACTGACAGTGCACATCCTTGTCTAGCTCTAGATTTTAGGAAGCTTTCACCTTTTCCCCATTCAATATGTTAGTCACAGGTTTGCTATATATGGCCTTTATTATCTTCAACCCTATTCCTGATATAATGGATTCTAATTCCTCAAGCTTTGAAGGCTCTTTGAGGATGTAAGGTAAACATGTTAATTAGAGGAGTCTATTTTGGGTTGTTTGGTGGTTCCAGTGTAATCACAGAGCTTTATAATGGAGAAGAGGGGAGAGGAGCCAGAGAAGGAGCTAAGATGAAGGCAGCGGAAGTCGGAATGATGCCTCTCCTGGCTTTGAAGCTCAATGATGATCATGAGCCAAGATTAGTATCCACCTTCTCGAATCTGTAAAAGGCAGGGATAATCCTTCAGTGAAAGTTACAGGTGGAAAACAACTCTAATGACAGTAATTATAGAAATACAAATTTGTATTGTGAAAGCTAAGTTTGTGAAAGTGAATATAATTGGAATGAGAAATAGTATATAAATAAATAAGGATAAGGAGGGACACAGGACCAAAGATACATGTTTTAAATTTTAATTGTCGTTTATTGATTTTAGATATGTTTAATTACGTATTTTTGTTTCTTTTATGTTTGTGAACTTATTCATAATTTCTCACATTTAAAAAATTTACTGTTTTGATATCTTTTATGACAATTTACATTATTTGTAATTTCTTGCAATAATGCATTTTTTTTGACAGGCAGAGTGGACAGTGAGAGAGAGACAGAAAGGTCTTCCTTTTTGCCGTTGGTTCACCCTCCAATGGCCACCGTGGTAGACGCGCTGCAGCCGGCGTACCGCGCTGATCCAATGGCAGGAGCCAGGTGCTTATCCTGGTCTCCCATGGGGTGCAGGGCCCAAGCACTTGGGCCATCCTCCACTGCACTCCCTGGCCACAGCAGAGAACTGGCCTGGAAGAGGGGCAACCGGGACAGGATCGGTGCCCCGACCGGGACTAGAACCTGGTGTGCCGGCACCGCAAGGTGGAGGATTAGCCTAGTGAGCCATGGCGCCGGCCACAATAATGCATTTGATATTATAAATTTCCCCGAGGAGCACTTTGGCAAATGTATAAAATATAAAATATATTTTAAAAGTTAACTATAAAGGTATATTGTATAAGCATACTTCAAATAATTTAACAGCAAATGGAATTTTGAAATCCATGTATACAACAGATGTTTGAAAATTTTCATGATATATTCATGCTGTGAAAAATTTTATTTATGTATTTCAAAACACATCTTTAATTCCATTCGTCCATGAACTATCTGAAGTACAATCATATATGTGCTTTACATTTTTTCTATAATTTCAATATTGCATGCTGATCAGTGATACACAAAATTTGTTTCAGGGAACTATATATTGTTTTCTTAGTACTTGAAGATGAACTAGTTGAATCTTATTTTATAAACCTTTTTACCAGTTTGGATCTGTTCATTTGTGGTCAGCACATGCTAAATTTATCTGTCATAGTACTGTTTTTATATAATATCAATTTGTATTCATCAAATTAGTTCTTGTGAATCATGAGAATGCTGAGAAGTATATAAAAACAACAATTTTATCTTATTGGTGGACTCTAACTTTATGAATAAGGTATCACTCTTTGTGCCTTTTGTATCAGTTCTATTGAATTACATTTTGAGATTTATATCAGTACAGTGGCTTGTTGTAATCATCTTGGTCATTTATTTAGAAAACACCCACGTCGGGGCAGCATGTGGCACACTGGGCTAATACATCATATTATTCTAATTCTTATTTCTAAATAGATAAAAGCCAACAAAAATCTATTTATACTTAACACATTACCAAGCAAAACAGTATACCAACATCCTCCTTTAAGTATGAATTATCCTTGGTATTTTGTTATCTTGAATCTTATTACCTGTGATAACCTAATCTTTCTATATGACCCAGACACTGAAAGTGGAATGGAAGACATTGTGTGTTTATGATAAGCCATGTGTGGAGTGAACTCTGTATTTTTGGGGTTGGGTACACCTGCTGTACTCAAATGATCCAGGCCACAATACAAAGAAATGATGACAGCATAGAATGACTACTTTATTCTGCAACACCTAGAGTGTTGGGCAATTATTAGCTCAAACTCAGGAAGAGCTATATTCTACCTTATCCTTCTTGGGCAGTGTTTACTCCAGCAAACTGCACTTAAATGATGAAATCCAATGCGTATAGTTGGACTACTTTTTTTATGCAGTCCACTATCCTATCACAGCAGCACTGCCTTAAAGAAAGCTTTGCCCAGCCTACCTCGAAGGATCTCATCAAATAATAAAGCTTTTATACATTTTTTTTCTTAGAAGTGGACTCACTTCTGGCACCATTATCCCCATAAAAATGTTCCTGGTTTTAGCTTTAAAGTTTCTTTCATATTTCTACTGCTTCTTATCATTCAAGGTGCCAGAAATTATTTATACTTAACCATCCCCTCTAACAGAGGTCAAACAAATGCTTTTAAACAACTACTCTTCATTCAAAATGCACACTAGTAGAAAGCAATCAATTATGTAATTTTATTGATTTGCTAACAACCTAAAAGTGACTCCCATTGACAAGGAAAAGAACTAGTCATTGGTTTGACTTAGATTTATTTTTTTAATGACTTCTAACTAGAAGTTACAAATACTTATCTCCAAGCTCCCGTTCAGACAGACTGTGGTTCTGCCGGGGAGTGAC
This sequence comes from Lepus europaeus, assembly GCF_033115175.1. Lineage (NCBI taxonomy): Eukaryota > Metazoa > Chordata > Mammalia > Lagomorpha > Leporidae > Lepus > Lepus europaeus. The sequence continues at coordinate 68,894,125 of NC_084844.1, forward strand.
AGAGAGGCTTTGGCGAGGCCTGGGAGGACAAAGTGGAGAAGCCAACAGCCTCGGTGGAGAGAAAAATGGCGGCACTGACCAGGCTGGGTGGGGGAATGGCGGCAGGTGTGAGGGAGTGCGGGCCACTGCTGGTCAGGGCGCCCCCTCGCTTCACCGGGCTCCCGGTGGTGATGCGAGTGGCCTGGCCCTCTAAGCAGAGTGCCAGGTGCTGCTGCCTGCTGGGTCTTAGTCCACTCGTACAAGGATGGACTGGGTCCGAGGAAAGGTAAGTGCGCCGCTCGCCCGTTCCCCAGCCTCCCGATCCCGGAGACAATCAGACGCAGCGGGGAGCCAAGTCTAGCAAGGACTCATTTACTTCATGCGAAACAGAACCTTTTATAGCACAAAACTGCAGAGTCATTGGGGCAGGGCTAAGGACCAACCAATCACTTAAACGGTCATTTTCCGGGGGGATTTCTATAGGACTAGCCATATGTCTATACACTTGTTACTAGTTTTGTTACCTCCCCGATGTTGCGCAGCCAATTAGTTTTAGTGGTAAACAACTTTGGATTCCGCCCACCTTACTTCCTTTGGGCACCTTCATGTAACTAATTTCCCCACAGCTGCCGACCCCGTAACAAAAATAAAAGGGTGGGGTCCAGCCTCTGCCTCAGCCCGCATCACCCGCTTCCAGATTTACCTCAGGATTCCGCGCCAACGTGGCCTTCAGACAGCGCCCATGACTGCGGCCGGCGGCGAGCGGCCAGGCCGGGCTCCCGCAGTAGGCGGCTGAGGGAGGATCCTGACGTGGACAGGAGGGCGGGCTGGGAGTGCTGCCGGGGTCACGGGGAGGGAAGCTTGTTGATTGGTCAGAGCAAGGTCAGAGGTTATGACCCCAGTGCCATCACCACCCCGGCACCACACCCTTTTAGATGGCTTCTCTGCACCTACTCCAGAGCATTGCTAGCTATGACCGGAAGTTGAATTGCTGGGGTTAATGTAAAGCCTACGTTCATTCACTGACCTCAGCTGATTCTTTGAGTTACTGATGCAACAATGTTCTCTACATTTAGCGCCCCCCCCTTTTTTTTTCTCACCTGTATCTGTGTTATGGGCATAATGTAAAAGAGAATAATTTCTCAAATAACAAAATTTTGGGTAAACTCTTTTCTTTGAGCATAACAGCATCAACATGCAAAATTTTTGATCATATACTGTCTATTCCGCTCATAAACCCCAACCAACTCTCAGCAGCTAAGGCACCATCAACATTTCCTCTACTCCATGATGGTAAGGATCACCTGGGTTATGCCTGACTTCCTGTGTTGTTTTAATTATATTGATAGAGCACTCAGGCTTATAAAATAATTCAGAAATGCACTGGGAAAGTTACAGCAATTTTATTCCAGACAAAAGTAAACAAATCATTTTTCAAACTGCTTTCAGCCTTAATTCCTGCACAAAATTATAAAACAATAGTTTTTCCTTCTGGAATATTGGATGTTCTTTTTAAAATTATTTGTTCATTTGGGGCTGGCACCATGGCTTACTTGGTTATTCCTCAGCCTGCGGCGCCGGCATCCCATTTAGGGGCTGGTTCTGGTCCCGGTTGCACCTCCTCCAGTCCAGCTCTCTGCTGTGGCCTGGGAGGGCAGTGGAGGATGGCCCAGGTGCTTGGGCCCCTGCACACGCATGGGAGACCAGGAGAAAAGCACCTGGCTCCTGGCTTCGGATCGGTGCAGTGCCAGGCATAGCGGCCATTTGGGGAGTGAACCAATGGAAGTGAACCTTTCTCTCCGTCTCTCTCTCTCTCTCTCTCTCTCTCTCACTGTCTATAACTCTACCTGGCAAATAAATTTTATTTAAAAAATTTGTTCATTTTTTTATTTCTACCACTATCTTAAAGTCAATGATAACATCACAACTGTAAAATGAATGCACTTAAAAACATGAAAGATACATTTCCATGACAAAAAGTATTCAATGATCATGAAAAATCTGTACACTCTAACAAGGATGAGAAAATGAAAGACATTATAAAAAAGTTATTCTTCAAATCTATGCCTAGCAAAAACGCTCTCCTAAATAGTAAAGCCATTATTTAAGAACATGTACTTTTACATATCTGGACACCAGCTCCAATAAAATTAGGGAGAGAAGGGTGAGAAAAGATGGCTAAGTCTCCCCAGGATTTCTTTTTATTTTAGGAAAAGTTTATTTACAGAGGCCCTCCCTCTGTCATTCCAAAAGTTCCCTTTCAAACTGGACTTTTTTTTAATAAAGCTTTTATTTAATAAATTTAATTTCATAGGTACAGCTTTTGGAATATAGCAGTTCTTTCCCTCAAATTGGCCCTTCCACCTCCACTCTCATCCCACCTTCTACTCCCTCTCCCATCCCATTCTTCAGTAAGACACATTTTTAATTATTTTATGCAGAAGATCAACTCTATACTAAGTAAATATTTCAACAGCTTGCACCCACCCAGCCACCCACACACAACATATAAAGCACCATCTGAAGACAAGTTTTACTGTTAATTCTCATAGTACAACTCATTAAAGACAGAGGTCCTACATGGGGAGCAAATGCACAGTGACTCCTGTTTGGTTTAACAACTGACATTCTTATTTATGATGTCAGTGATCACCTGAGGCTCTTGTCATGGGCTGCCAAGGCTGACATTATTTAGACAGGGCCATAACCAAAGTGGAAGTTCTCTCCTCCTTTCAAAGAAAGGTACCTTCTTTTTTGAGGGTCCCTTCTTTCCACTCTTCCCAGGATTTCCAGATAAAAACATGTTCACAGCTACACTTTTATTTTATTGTATTTATTTATTTTTAACTTTTACTTAATGAATATAAATTTCCAAAGTACAGCTTATGCATTACAATGGCTTCCCCCTATAACTTCCCTCCCAGCCGCAACCCTCCCCTTTCCCACTCCCTCTCCCCTTCCATTCACATCAAGATTCATTTTCAATTCTCTTTATATACAGAAGATCAATTTAGTATATATTAAGTAAATATTTCAACAGTTTGCCCCCACATAGCAACACAAAGTGAAAAATACTGTTGGAGTACTAGTTATAGCATTAAATAACAGTGTACAGCACATTAAAGACAGAGATCCTACATGATATTTTTTAAAAATTGATTTTCTATGCAATTTCCAATTTAACACCAATTTTTTTTCATTTTCAATTATCTTTATATACAGAAGATCGATTCAGTATATACTAAGTAAAGATTTCATCAGTTTTAAAACAAGCACTTGATTCCAAATCAAATGACCATTTCCAACAGATGACAACGATATGAAGCTGTTTTCTAGACAGAAACCTGATGAAGCATTTCTTAGTAGCAGCTTAACAATCAAATCAGTAAAATGTAGTGGTACCCTCCAGCCTACTCCCAGCCACTGGAAGCAGTACTTTCCCTGAAACTGTCCTTCATGTCGCTAAAGCATCCTCAGTTATCTGGAGCGATGTCATACTTGCATTATTTAAACTGCTTGTTTTCAGATGTGTAGAATTGTTAGAGCTGAGATTTTTGAATCAATACTTGTAACTTAGTAGAGAAATAAAAATCCGTTTACTATACAATGCTTGGATTTCCTTAAGCATATCTGAATAATGATTATAATAATTTTCCCTTTGAAAATATGTAATCCATATTAACATTAAGTGGCAGGTTACAGTGTATACTTTTTTATCAAGGCATGACTGTTTACATGCCTTCCTAGGGAAACAAAGTCATAATGACATTTCCTGCCAGTTTTATCACTGATAAGCTATAACAAAATTCACATAATGATTACATTAAGTACATGATATTAAGCAAAAAAGTAAAACCATTATAATTTTGCTAAAAAACACATTAAAAAGTGAGTGGTTAGATGAGCATGTTGTAGGTCCCAAAGTTTATACTGTGATTCTGAACTGGCTTTTCAAAACAGAAGTTGTCTACATACAAGTTCTGTGATTATTTCTTATACTAGAAAGATCCAAATCAAATGCTGTAAGCTCCGCACCCCCCTTTTGTAAAAGATAAATATTCAGATAAACTGGAAGTCCCTTTTACTGAAGTGCATCTGCTGCCCACGCCTGCTGTAGCCCTGAAACTCAGAGCTTTCCAGGAAAGTGGCAGTCACACGTGTTTATTTCACTCGCTCACTCACTGTCTATGCTAAGAGTCACACACAACACTGGAGCTCTTAAACCAAATACTTTATAGAGTGAACTATAGAAAAACAATCCTTAATAGACCTTGAAATCTTGAGAGAGTCAAGATGATCTCATTAACTTTAAATACTAAAAATGTAAAGGGTTCATACAAACTAAGAGTTGTAGTAAATGTATACTTTCTAATATTCACTTGCTGTGCTATTAAAAATCTCTCAGAGAAGCAGATATTCCCTCCCACTCCTGCCCAGGTCTTTGGTCAACTGATTCAAAAGCAAAAGTTGCAGGACTGTAAAATTTCATGAAATTTGTGTTTTATTTAAAAGCTAAATTACTTATTATTTTGCATTATTATTGCACTCATATATTGCCTGGAATATGTCTCCAGCAACTCAGAAATAGTGATTGCAACACAGGAAGGTAAATAGTTTGGGGCCAGTGATGTAGTGCAGTGGGTTAATGCCATGGGCTGAAGTGCCGGCATCCCACATAGGCACCAGTTCAAAACATGGCTGCTCCACTTCTGATCCAGCTCTCTACTATGGCCTGGGAAAGCAATAGAAGATGGCTCAAGGCCTTGGGCCCCTGCAGCCATGTGGGAAACTCAGAAGAAGCTTCTGGCTCCTGGCTTTGGATCGGTGCAGCTCTGGCCAATGTGACCAATTGGGGAGTGAACCTCTCTCTCTCTCTCCCTCTCTGCCTCTCCTCTCTCTGTGTAACTCTGACTTTCAAATAAATAAATAAATACATCTTTTAAAAAAGGTAAATAGGTCTACAAAGCATTTTATTTCTTTATGAGGGACTTTCATAGAGGAAATAAAATAACTGCAATTCAAATCAAATTTATATGCTTAACAATGGTCTTAATCTTATCTAAAATTATGTCTAACATTTACCACTACAAATCTGTAAGGAGTCAGAAAACAATTTATAGGACACAATGTCTTGACTGTGGTTGCATTCCACTTTCAAATCACTCTGAGACAAAACAGCATTTTCCCAAGATTAAAGAAAAATAGATTTTATAAAAAGGATCCTTTTAAATGACTGAATACATCATTTCCGTTACTGACAGAAACAGGTTATACTTTTCCCCTACCATTCTGATTAAAGGAATAATTCTTTCAACTAAAAAATGCTATGTATTCAAGACTACAGGAATTATAAGTTGGCATTCTTTCTTCTTAATCTGTTATTTGTCTCTAAAATATGTCAAGTAAACTTTTAAAGACTCAGGGAGGGGCAGCTTCATGATTTTCTCAGTAAATTCTGAGACCCTTCTGGCTTCATGGCTTTGCTGTGGTCTTTCCCCTCCTCTTATTTGTGATCCTCACTGTTTAGAGGCTAAGGAATAAGCTGATTACTCACAAAGACCTACGTGTTAATTCTGTTTCATTCTCTTTTCATTTTGGGTGGAGCCTTTTGGGGAATCCCTTTGGCCTGCGTCTCATTATTTATGAAATTTCTAAGTGCAGTGAATGTAAATACAGGACAAGTCCTGCAGGTTCCTCAGAGCACAGGGTGGGGAGGAGTCCCACAGAATCAGGTTTGCTGTAGTCACTCTTTCTTGCCTGCACAAGTAGAGCAAATAAAACAGCAAGGATATTTTTACTTTTCCAAGTGTTTTGTTCAGTTTGCATAATCTGTGTTAACTGATCTTCTACAGGAATGACTAGTAGGCCTCCCATGTTCAGGAAAATTTTCACATAGCTTTCATTGTCTTTCTGGACTCCAGCAACACAATAATTTGATCATACTGATAACTGTCAGATGCTCTCTGGAGGCAATTACCAACCACAAATGCAGGATCACACAACTCATATTTATCAAAGCTATCACTATGTTTGATGAAGCTCTCCCGTTTTCCCCTGGCATATTCCACCACATCTGAATGAAGCTCAATGCCATGATTTCTTGGAAAGGCAGAATGGTAGAGAAGGGGAGAGGGAGAGGGGAGAGGGGAGAGGGGAGAGGGGAGAGGGGAGAGAGAGAGAGAGAGAGAGAGAGAGAGAGAGAGAAGCGGAGAGGAGAGGAGAGGAGAGGAGAGGAGAGGAGGAAGGGGGAGGGGAGGAGGAGGGGGAGGGGAGGAGGAGGGGAAACAGACAAACTGAAATAAATCAGATCAAAATAGACATTGAAAATAAAAAATATTATCTTAGAGTGTGCATACATTTAGGTAATAATCATTTTCCTATATACAGATATGGTGAATATGGGAGGTTGACAAAGAGTGTGGTGTAATGGGGTTGATAAGATGTTCTAATTTTAATCTGATGATTTACAAACACTTTTATTTATTTTTGTAAGACATCAATGTAGTGGAAAACAATCTTCCTTGCTGTTCAGTTATGCATGCATTGATGCTTAAATGTAGCTCATGTCACTTCAATCTCCACTTTTTCAGAGACATTTCACCCGTCAAATAAATGAATCTACACCTCACGTCTGTTTCAGAACCAACAATACAATAATAAAATTACTGGTCTCCATTTTGTTATTGTATCCAACTGATATATATTGATTATAATTCTATAAAAGTGCTTTTGTAACCTTTTCAAATGTCACATGGTGCTACATTTAAATACTGTACTTACTGTTTGAAATATGCATTTCCTCTATGTTTATTTTATCTTTCTATTATTCCTATACTTGGAGGGAGAAGTCGCTGCCTGGTCCCTTCCAAGGATGGAGAGGGAGCAAAATGTCATCATGGCCATAGGGACTGTAGCAGCCATGCTGATGGGGGGAAACAGGGGCCTAATATTAGTGTGAGGAAAGAGGATGGGGCATCTTCTGACAGACGTGGATGTTTGTGTCTACCCCCAAGTGACCCATGGTGTACTCTCCAGGCCACATCTTGGTGTGGAGTGGGAGAGGGACCTACAGGGACTCAGAGACAACATAACAGCAAAAGCATGGCCTGTGGGTGGAGGCCTTCAGACAGTTGGGGAGGGTTTACCCTCAAGTGTGAGGGAAGGTTGGTTGAGAGGGGTCCCCCAGGGCTTGCCCCTGACCTTCCCTGAATACTCATCAGGGCCACCCCTCACCACCAAGCCCCTGAGTCTAAGGCAAGAAGGCGTTGCTGGCTGAGCCCACCTGGCTGGGTTTCTCAGAGGATCGGTCAACTGAACTGGTTCATTTCCAAAAATAAATAATTTACTAAAAAGCAGCTTGCCAAACCCATGGTGATGCAGGCTTGGTAGTTGAAATGGAGTGTCCAGCCAGCTGGGCTCGTTAGAAGTCACTCCCTTCCTCCCACCCCACCCATGTGCAGCTGTCAGGCCCAACAGGCCTGTGGCAGCAGATGTCCAAGCAAGGTCAGGTTGTGGAGGGCAGGGTGGGAGTTGGTGATGAAGGCTTCCCTGATATGATCTTACGTAAAATATGACAATGACTTGTGCTGAGGCCCAGGACGTGGGCAGCAGCAGCTGCCTACATGGTATAGAACTTGCAGGTTCACAAAGCAGATATGTTCCTGAAAGCATTCCTCCAGCCTTGGCAAGTGGTGGTGACTGGAGCAGGCACAAGACCTGGTGACAGTGTGATAGGGGACCTGTCATGGCCAGGCGTAGCCACATGGTCATTATGGAGCCAGTAAGAAACACATCAAACCAGAAAGCCAGACCATGGACCTTCCCTGAATACAGAGTGTGGAGTTAGTATGAGAGTTATATTCTGTGCATCTCTCTCTTTGGCATCAAAGAGGTCCCTGCACCATCTGAAATCCTGTCACAGCCTTTCCTACCCTGCCCTTGCCACATCTGACATCCCACTGCAGAACCCGCCACCCCTGACCCCATGTTACATCCCACCAATGCTTGGGTTGACCACATCCCAGAGTACCTGGGTTTGAGCCCAGGTTCCATTTCCAATTCTGCTTTCGATTACACATACCCTGGGAGGCAGCAGGTATGTGGTCCCTGCACCCACACGGGAAACCTAAATTCAATTCTAGATTCCTGGCTTCAGTCCACCTCACCCCAAGTGTTGTAGCCATTTCAGAAGTGGACCAACACATGGAAGATTCATTCTCTCTCTCTCTAATTTGAAATATTTGGAAATGTAAAGGATATAAATGTCATTGAAAAATGGCCATAGGATTTTGACATGGAAAACACAAAATAATGCTTTTATTTGATTTTGTCCCTATACAGATTCTCTCCTTCATGCAATTATGTTAATTTCTTTTGGATAATTTCTTATAATTTTATTAATATATCTCACATTAACACAGGATATGCAATTTTGCTACATTCCCTTTCCATGGTCTTTTTAAAAGTGTATTAGTTTATTTATTTACTTGAAAGACAGTGTGCCACAGAGAGAATGACAGAGAGAGAGAAAGCATCCTTATTTTTGTCAGTTTACATAATTATGGGACACATTTTATGTATGTGGGACCATTTCATTAAAGGATAAATGTTTTATTTATCAAAGGACTTATTGTTTTAGGATTATTGAATTATTAGAGTTCCTCATATGGCCTGTTTAAAAAAGTTTGGCTTGGCAGTGGATATTTGGTGTAGTAGGTAAGATGCTGCTTGGGACACTCATGTTCATATCTAAATGCCTGCTTGCAAGTCTTGGCTGCACTTTGGGACTACTACCCACATGGGAGCCTGGATCGAGTCCAGGGCTGTGATTTTTGATTACTGAGTCTGTTGCCAACATTTGGGGAATGAAGCAGCATAGGGACAGCTCCCTCTGTCACTGTATCTCCCTGTTTCTCTTTCTATATCTTTCTCTCCATGTGTCTCTCTCTCTTCCAAACCAAATAAATGTAAATACATTATTCAAATTTTCCTGAATTATTCCCCAAGTAAATGGCTTCCATATAATGGTCATGTATCACATCACAATGAGAATACATTTCGGGAAAGGCATCATTAGGAAATTTAGTCACTGCTGCACATCACAAAATATATCTACACAAGCCAAGATCTATGCCATTACTAGTCAATATAATCTTACAGGATAACCGGGGTTCTATGTGATGGGCTGTCATTCATTGAAGCTGTGTTATCAAATACATGACAGGATGTAGTGTTTTCTGAGGAGTGAAATATTAGAAGTTTAAGGTACTACCATTTCCTGCTGTGATGTGGGTATTTATTTGGTATCCAAGAAATCTGGTCAATGATATAATCAGCATGGTTTTCACCTATTATTTGTTCTTGAACGTTCCTTAACACAGTCAAGGAAATACATGACTAACTCACAACAAGTATCATATTAAGTGAGGAAAAGCTAGAAGCATTTCTACTAAGGTACAGAACCAGACAAGGATGCCCACTCTCACCATTGCTATTCAATAGCATTCTAGATGTTTTAGTCAGAGCCATTAAGCGAGAAAAAGAAATCAATGTGATACAAATTGGAATGGAGAAAGTCAAATTATCCCTGTTTGCAGATGACATGATCATATATGTAGGGAAAACACAAGATGCCACTAAGAGACTGCTGAAACTCAGGGCTGGTGCTGTGGCATAGCAAGTAAAGCCACCGCCTGCAGTGCTGGCATCCCATATGGTGCTGGTTCTAGTCCCAGCTGCTCCACTTCTGATCCAGGTCTCTGCTATGGCCTGGGAAAGCAGCAGCAGATGACCCAAGCTCTTGGGCCCCTACACACATGTGGGAGACCTGGAAGAAACTCCTGGCTCCTGGCTTCAGATTGGTACAGCTCCAGCTATTGCAGCCATCTGGGGAGTGAACTATCAGATGGAAGACCTCTCTCTCTCTCTCTCTCTCTCTCTCTCTCTCACTATCCCTCTCTTTCTCTCTCTCTCTCTCTGCCTCTCCTTCTCTCTGTGTGTATTCTGACTTTAAAGTAAATAAATAAATCTTTAAAAAAAAGACTGCTGAAACTCTTAAGAGAGTTTGGTAAAGTTGCAGGATATGAAATCAACAAACAAATATCAATACCCTTTGTATACACAGAAAAATGCCAGTATCATTCACAATAGCTACAAAATATTTCAATACCTTAGAGTAAATTTAACCAAGGATGTCAAAGTTCTCTACAATGAAAATTACAATATATTAAAACAAGAAGTCAAAGAAGACACAAAAAATTGGAAGAACCTTCCACACTTGTAGATTGGAAGAATTAACATAATCAAAATGCCCATACTATCCATCACAATTTACATATTCAAAGTCATCTTAAAAACAAACAAGCAAAAAAAAAAAAAAACAAAAAACAAAGTGGTCAAAATCAAAGTACCAATGACATTCTTCTCAGATCTACAGGAAACAATGCTAAAATTTGTATGAAAGTACAAGAGACCCCAGATAGCTAAAGCAATTGTAAACAAGAAAAAAAAAAAAAAGCCAGAGGTATCACAATACCAGACTTTAAGTTATCTTACAAGGCACTTATGTTCAAAACAAGCCTGCTACAGGCACAAAAATCGACATATAACCAAGGGAACAGAATAGAAGCCCCAGAAATTAATCCACACCTCTATAGCCAACTAATCTTTGACAAAGGAACTAAAATTGATCCTTGAAGAAAGGCCAGTCTCTCTCTCTTCTAAAATAGATTTATTTATTTGAAATTCAGCATTACAAACAAGAGAAGGAGAGGCAGAGAGAGAGAGAGAGAGAGAGAGGTCTTCCAACTGCTGGTTTACTCCCCAATTGGCTGCAGTGGCCAGAGCTGCGCCGATCTGAAGGTAGGAGCCAGGAGTTTCCTCCAGGTCTCCCACAAGGGTGCAGGGACCCAAAGGCTTGGGCCATCCTCCACTGCTCTCCCAGGCCATAGCAGAGAGCTGGATCAGAAGTGGAACAGCTGGGATATGAACGGGAGCCCATATGGGATGTTGGCACTGCAGGTGTTAGCTTTACCTGCTACACAGGCATTGGCTTTACCCGCTACACCACAGTGCCAGCCCCCAGGCCGGTCTCTTCAACAAAGTGTTGCAAGATGACTGAATCTCCACATGAAGAAGTATGAAACAAGACCTCTATCTTATAGGTTATACAAAAATCAACTCAAATGGATCAGGGATCTAAATCTATGATCTGATACCAGCAAATTACTAGGGAACATTGGGGACATTTTGGCATAGGCAAAGACTTCTTCGAGAAGACCCAGAAGCACAGGCAATAAAAGCAAAAATAAACAAATAGGATTACATCAAGCTAAGAATCTTTTGTACTGCAAAGGAAACACAGCAAAGTGAAGAAGCAACTGATAGAACAGGAGAAAATATTGCAAACTATGCAACTGATAAGAGATTAATATCCAGAACCTACAAAGAGCTCAAGAAACTCATCAAAAGAAAATGAACAATCCTGTTAAGAAATGGGTAAATAACTCAATCAGGCATTTTTTAAAGGATGAAATTCAAATCGCCAACAGACACCTGAAAGATACCCAGGATAACTAGCCATCAAGGAAATGAGAACAAAAACCACAATGAGGTTTTCCCTCATCACAATTAGAATAGCTAATATGCTAAAATCAATAAACCACAAATGTCAGTGATGATGTCAGGGAAAGCTGGGAATGTAAACTGGTACAGCCATTGTGGAAGACAGTATTAAGATACCCAAGAAATCTGAAAACAAATCTACCATATGACCCAGCCATCACCCTTCTGGGAATTTACCCAAAAAATGAAATCAGCATATGAGAGAGTTTACCTGTACCCCTATGTTTACTGCAGCCCAATTTGCAGTAGCTAAGATACAGAATCAACCCAGATGCCCATCAACCAATGTTTAGATAAAGAAAATGTGGTACATATACACTATGGAATGCTACTTAGCCATAAAAAACAATGAAATTTTGTTGTTTGCAACAAAATGGATGCAACTGGAATCAATTATACCTAGTGAAATAAACCAGTCCCAATGAGAAAAATGTTTTCCATGATCTGTGGTAAATAATAGAGTATAAAAATTTATTGTATATGAGTGAAATGGACATTTTGTGGTTTGATTATTGTTTACAGCTCTTGTCTCTACCTTTGAAGAACAGTGTTTTGTTTGTTTCTCCTTCTTACTGCTTGTTACATGTGACTTGTTACTACTTGTGTTAGTGGGGGGTTAAGCTTATGATTATAAAATAAACTGAAATTAAGTCATTGTAAAAATTAAAAGAAGGCCAGCGCTGTGGCTTAACAGGCTAATCCTCTGCCTTGCGGTGCTGGCACACCAGGTTCTAGTCCTGGTTGGGGCGCCGGATTCTATCCCGGTTGCCCCTCTTCCAGGCCAGCTCTCTGCTATGGCCCAGGAAGGCAGTGGAGGATGGCCCAAGTTCTTGGGCCCTGCACCCGCACGGGAGACCAGGAGAAGCACCTGGCTCCTGGCTTTGGATCAACGAGATGCGCCGGCTGCAGCAGCCATTGGAGGGTGAACCAACGGCAAAAAGGAAGACCTCTCTCTCTCTCTCACTATCCACTCTGCCTGTCAAAAAAAAAAAAGAATTAAAAAAAAATTTAAAAAAGTGTAAGAAAGGAATGGTAAGGGAGGGTAGAGTAGGAAGTATCACAATGCACCTAAATCTGCATATGTGAAATACATGAAATTTACTCAACTTTTATAAATTTAAAAATTATCTCAAAAACCCAAAGTGCTGAGTTTTTTTTTAAAATGTTAAAACTATCACTCCTTCAAATGCCACTTACCTAATGGCAATGTTGGTTATTTTTCAGCCCTAACTTCCCCTGTCGGGGCTAGTGGCCCTGGCCCGACATGAGATGCAGCAGGCTGAGGCTGTCCCTTATCTAACCCTGTTTCCTGTGCTTATTGTCCTAAAGGCTGAAGACACAAGATTTTTCATCCCACACTCCTGCAGGCAGGATGTGACTTCTGATGAAGGTGTATGATGTTCTTTGCTCTATCAGCAGAGCTTGTACCCTGATCTTTGCTACCTTGTATACTTGTTTCATTCCTGTACTATGCATGATTGTACACAATGAATGTTATCTGTATGGGGCCTGGGGTATATATCCTTGTGTTTCTTGGTGCTCAGGGCTGGAGACTGAAGGGTTTCCCTAGGGAGACTGCCTCCAGTCCCTCATCGCCGGGCCCCCTACTTTGGCTTGGAACGCGACGAGGCAATAAACGTGGTGATGAATTGACTGAGTGTGCGTGTCTCCGTGTGGTTTGTCGGGTGGCCTCCGACAGCTGGTGCCGTGACTCAGATTCATCTCATCCACAGGTAAGCCTCTGTAAGAGGGAAGGCTGCGGCGGTAGCAGGCTGTAGGGATTACAAGGGAGGCACATAAGCATGAGTAGGGCATGGCAGACTAGGGCTTGCCCGGGGAGCCTCTCCTATTGCCCATGGGGAATATACAGTCACATCTAAATGTGACAAGGATATAAAGGCCTTGTTAAAAAGTGCCGGGATGCCGGTTGCAGGAGAAAGGAGGGAGCAATTGGCACGTGTAGGACTTAAAAGACAAAAAATTTCTCAGGAGCCCCTCTAAGCCATAACTATGGAATATGCGCATTTAAACGTGTCAAAGTGTCCGGACTACCCATTCTATTTTTGTATTATGTACTAACTCTACCCTTGTTATTGATAGGAATGCTTGGGCAGATTATGCGTGGTTGGCTTTAAAAAAAAAAAGTAAATGAAAATATGCCCCAAATAGTTAACATTGCACAAACCTACAAAAATGTAACAATTACAGTTAGTAAGAGGCTACTATCATTATGGCTAAATGGTTACCCACCGTGTTCCATCCGCTGAAAATTTTGTTGTTTTATCAAAAGGAGATGTTACAAATATTTCATAAAACCCAAATCACTAATTTCAGAGTACTGCAAAATGTTAGCACATTTGTTAATTGGACTGTACACCTCAACATGTCTGTTTAACAAGTAACAATGCCTCAGATCTCCATGCCATGAAATTGTCTAGCCAGTTCTCAGGCTGTCTGCAGCAGCTTGAGTTGTTGTATTGGAATGGTACTGTTTTTTATGTCCCTGACATGGGTGCCCAAGAAGCTATTCTCCCTCAGTTATGTTTCAATTTACCCTTAAAACACATTGAGTATTATTGTGTTTGATTGCTGGATATATACTTGTATGAGAAATTTGTATTATATTCTTATAATGTGTTAATTATGTCTACCTCTCAATGCAGCCCTAGGGCCAAATGTAAGGACAAATTTTTGGAATAAAGAGGCTTGTATCTAGGTTCAGCTCTGGTGGACAAGTAACTTTGTTGCTGAATGACCTTCTCCTGCTCCTTGGGAGCCTGGCCAGTTCCCGGGGAGGAGGATAAAGGAATGTTTCTGATAAACAGGTGGGTATGCTTCGTGTCTTGGCTCTCTGGCCAAGATCCGGGATGGGACGCACTGCTTGCCTAAAATCTTGGCAATAAGCCACCCTTGTCCTTGGAGGCTTTAAGAGGGAGCCAGAACAAGCCTCTACTGCTGCTTCATCCCAGGGGAACACACAGTCAAGCTAAATGTTAAACATGCCTGTAATGATTACTAATAATGTCTGATTCTCAGTATGGATTCTTTTCCGGTGCTTTGTAAAGATTGCCTAGTGATGCCCACAACACTATAAATTCTACTAAACGTAAGTACAATGTAAACATGAATCAATTGGCTACTATGACTGAGGTGTTCTGTGACAGTTCCTTTGATGAAAAATTAACAAAATAAATTCACTTAAAAATGGGACATTCAGGACCGGCCACTCTACATGGTTTGTCATTACAAAAATTATCAAGGAGGGCTATGCCCAATAAATAAGGGTGCTATAAATGTGGGCAGCAGGGACATGTACAAAAATTGTCCAAAATTCAAAAATCAAAATAGGGCTCCTCCTGGCATTTTTCCCCAGTGCTAAAGGGGAAGGCATTGGGCCAATGAATGTCACTCCAAAACTGATAAAGAAGGTAATTCATTAAAAAAAGAGTTCAAAAAACTGGAAGTGGGGCCAGTCTCAGGCCCTCCCAACAGGAATCAGTGGACCGTCTTGCTATAGTATTATTAAAGCAATGGAGCCATGTTTATTGCAACATTCTGTTAATCTATACTCCTTTACCATCTTTCCTCTAAATAATTTTAGTGTGCACTATAAGGCTTGCAGCGTATTTCTTGCAGATTAAACTAAAAGTAACTAAGTCTGTACACAGCAGACAGCTAAAAAATAATTTACTGTCACAAATTGGTGTAGTCGACAGGATCTGCAAGTATACAAAGCAATGCCTTTCTTTAAAAGAAAAACTAAAGTTGCATGTGTAACCTGTGATGTTCCTGGCTGGAAAGACCCTCAGTTCGCCTCTTTGGCAAAGGAATGGGCTCTCTGCTCAGGATTGAGTGAAAATTGGAATGACAAGTTACGGAGTGCACAGCCTCCACAAGTTATTAAGGTTTTACAATCGGTAAAATAAAGAAATCCTATCACCAATCAATAAAATACACCTAATCCAATACTGGTATGGGACATGGACTCCTAAGGGATGGTTTTTTTTTATGTAGCGAATATGCCTTCACATTGTTAGCCTCTGATAACTTCCGCAATTCCTCCCTGGACTGTGTGGCCCCGATGCTGACATCTGTATTTACAGCGGCGGATAGAGCGCATCAGCAGCATGCTTCACCTAAAGACTGTAATGGCAACATCATCCTAATAGGAGAGGACACTGCCCTGGCCATGGCTGTACCAGTAGTAAGTGTTCCTGGACTGGCCTTTGGAAATCACCGTGGACTGCGAAGGCTTACATGTTTAGTGACCAAAACAATTAATCTTACTGCTACTGGACTGTCCAATATAGCCGAAGAATTGGATCAAGTTCACTCAGGAGTACTTTTAAACCATGCAGCTAACAATTACTTGATGTTAAAAGATCATATAAGTTGTAAATCTGTAACAGGAAAATATTGTTTTAACATTACTAACAATGTGCCATATATAGAGTCTGTTGTTGATAAACTTAAAAATGAAATGCAACATATGTTTATTACTAACCCCCTAACATTTGGAGGGTTTCAATGGATTCATTGGTTACTAATGTTGACTGGACCACTACTGCTTTTCCTACTTGGTATGGGATGTTTTCCATGTGTTCTGCATTTTATGCTGACTTTGCTACAGTCTGTATGAACTGACATTCATCATTATTTGTAATCACAAATAATTAATATTTGGCTGTATGTTTCATCTCTCACCTAATGTTGGGCTGGAATGGTACTCAGAGATGAGTAAAACACTCAGCATCCTGTACCAACCTAAGACAGGGCTCTAGGCCAAGCTGCCAGAGTTACCGATGACGGGTAAGGACAGAGATGACTGAGGGCAACCTAAGACAGAGGCCATTCTCAATTAAATAAAAAAGGGGGAGATGTAGGCAGCCCATAAACAAGTCATAGACAAGTCAAGGTCAGTCTTGGTTTGTGAAACTCCTGAAAAAAAAAAAAAAAGGTCACCTATTCCCATGCTCCAGAAGAATGATCAAACAAGAACACTCTGAGTGGCAGTGGATCAGCATATCCATTCAGGAATCTTATTACTAAACCAACGGGTCGACGTTCTCCAGGAAGAACTGAATCTTAGACGGGGATGTGGGGAACCCCCTGCTTGGTTCAATCTGTCGCGCTTTGCGTTACTCCGTTTCCCTGGCATAACTATACTCATCTTGCTAATTTGTCTCGCTCTTTAGGTGCCACCTTGAACCATACCTGGGATAGTAATTTCACTCATTTGCTGCGTGAACTACGGCAAGAGATTTGGGTTCTTAACACAACTGGAGACAGATATTTGGTCCCCATTTGAAGTCATCATTACAAAACCCCCATCCCCTGCAATACAGCAGGTGTTGCTTGGTTTCTTGGACCAGTAGCCAGAGACGGATAAGTGCTTTGAGGGATGGCATGCAACCTAAGACAGCGGAGGGCTGAAACTGCTCATGCAAGTCGACCCTCTGGCAAAGACGGGTAAGCTGCCACTCCGCTCAGGGGTGCCTAAGACAGGTGCTGGTCCTAAAGTAATAAAAGGGGGAGCTGTGGGGAGCCGGCCCCCACAGCCTCTGTCTTCTGCTTGCCTGCCTGCCTAGACCTGCCTGTAGACTGATGTGAAGTAAAACAACCAAACGTTCTCATTGTTCCAATGTGCGCAAACAGAGAGACTATCAAAAGGACAGTACATACCTTCAAGGACACTGTCTAAAACAGGGGGCTGTGGTATGTGATATGCCGTGGAAGCCTCAGTCTCTCTCTTCCTAACTGCCTCATTGACCGCTTGCTCCTACACTGTTCTTAGGGTGGACTGGTAGTCAATGACAGGTAAGCACTCGCAGGCTTCTCTAGCGACCTAAGACAGAGGACAGGACATGCTTCCTGTATCCTTGATGATGGGTAAGCAGAGTAAGCGCTGCAGGGCACCTAAGACAGGCATGAGTCCACACCATTCAGCGTTTAATGTGAGGGACTTGTAGGGGATGGATCCTCCCCTGCGGCCCTCTGGACAGTGTAGACACCGGTTAACATAAACACCAGGCCATTCTTGTACAAACAAGAAGGGGGAGATGTCGGGGCTAGTGCCCTGGCCTGACATGAGATGCAGCAGGCTGAGGCTGTCCCTTATCTGTTTCCTGTGCTTATTGTTCTGAAGGCACAAGACACATTCCTGCAGGCAGGATGTGACTTCTGATGAAGGTGTATGATGTTCTTTGCTCTATCAGCAGAGCTTGTACCCTGATCTTTGCTACCTTGTAAACTTGCTCTATTCCTGTGCTATGCATGATTGCACACAAAGAATGTTATCTGTATGGGGCCTGGGGTATATATCCTTGTGTTTCTTGGTGCTCGCGGCTGGAGACTGAAGGGTTTCCCCAGGGAGACTGCCTCCAGTCCCTCATCGCCGGGCTCCCTACTTTGGCCTGGAACACGATGAGGCAATAAACGTGGTGATGAATTGACTGAGTGTGCATGTCTCTGTGTGGTTTGTTGGGTGGCCTCCGACAATTTTAAGTTTACATTACATTAAAAAGGGTTCTTGAATCAAGGGACAAGCTTAACAGGCAAAAAGCAAAAAGATCCTAATTTAGAGGGACTACAGACAATGGCTCTAAACAATATTTAAATATCAAATCTAAACAATATTTGAAGAAATTGGTAAAATAAATATTTTTAATTTCTCCTACTAAAATGCTCAGTCTCATTATTTATCAAATATTAGTGCAAAAATATGGATTTAAATGATCACAAAAAGTGATCAATTTTTGTGTAATAAAGTCCAATTTTTGTCAAGGCTTTTTGACAGTCTCACAGAAAACTTATGTTTGTGAATGGGAAGAATAATATCAAAATGTCCATACTACCAAAAGCAATTTACAGATTCAATGCAATCCCAATCAACATACCAACGATATTCTTCTCAGAGCTAAAAAAAATGATGCTAAAATTCATATAGAAACATGAGAGATGCTTAACATCTAAAGCAATATTATAAAACAAAAAAAGCTAGAGACATCATACCATATTTTAAGACATATTACAGGGGTCAGCACTATGACAAAGCAGGTAAAGTCACCACCTGCAGTGCCACCATCTCATACGGATGCCAGTATGTTTTCCAGCTGCTCCACTTCTTATACCCCTCTCTGTTATAGCCTGAGAAAAAAGTAGAAAATGGCCAAAGTCTTTGGGCCCCTGAACCTGCATAGAGACCTGGAAGAAGCTCCTAACACTTGGATTCAGATCAACACAGCTCTGGCCATTGTGGCCATTTGGGGAGTAAACCAGTGGGTGGAAGACCTCTCTCTCTCTGCCTCTACCTCTCTGTAACTCTGCCTTTCAAATAAATAAATAAACTGTAAAAAACAAAAAGAAGAAGTGTTAGCACTGACATAATAACAGACACATAGTTCAATGGAAAAGAATAGGTAGCACAGAAATAACCCAAATTTCTACTGGCAACTCATATTTAACAAAGGAACTAAAATGAACTGGAGAAAGAAGAATCTCTTTCACAAGTGGTGCAGAGGAACCTGATTATCCATATGTAGAAGCCTGAAAATAGACTCCAACTATGTGACTCCACACTATGTGAAAGTGAACTCACAGTGAACTAAAAATCTAATCAAAAGACCAAAACCTAAGTAAACATAGGGAAACTCTAAATATTGTCAACAGACAATAGTTTTGGGTAAGATTCCAATAGCAATAGTAACAAAAATAAAAACAGACACTTGAGTATATCAAACTAAGATACTTCTTCAAAACAAAGTAAACATCAGAGTGTAGATACAGTGAACAGAATGGCAGGAAAAATTTAAACTCTGAATGTTTACAGATTTCCAGAACTTATATATATATTGGAAAAACTCCAAAAACTACAGTGAAGAAACAGGCAAGGATCTGAATAGACATTTCTCAGAAGAAATGTAAATGGTCAAAACATGTGACTATGCCCAATGTCACTGGCCATTATGTAAATATAAATCAGAACACAATATCAGTCTCCAACATCTGTGGGAGAATACAACGCTCAGGTTTTTGTGTGTGCAGCAAGTGGGTTTAGAGGACCCTGTTCACCTCTGGAGAGCAGAGTCTACAGGGAGATAAAGAAACCTTACTGCTTTCCTAACGGGCTTATTAAGTTCTCAACCAGTGCCTGTTAGTCTTGCCACAAACTTTCTAGTCTCACTACTTTCCTTCTTCTTCCTCTTCTCTGTGACTTGTTAAATAGTATACATTCTATATACTATGGATACTTTTGATTTATTTTATTCCTTCGGTCTCTTATGAAGTTCCCCCACAAAATCACAGCCCTCAAAATATTCATTCATTTATGCAGTCTGCAGATTTCATGAGCTACTAAATTCCAAGTAGTATGTTAAAGGCAAGATCTAGGCCTAACAGAAAAGTGGTCTGAATTCTGTGCCTAGAAGAGGATTTGGGACATAGTAGAACTTCAGGGAAGTGCTATGAGAATGACATGCAATCAGTAAATGAGGAATCTAAAGCATACACTGCATTTAAGCAACACAGCAGCTGCTACTGACCATGGGTAGAACAATTGAGAGGAATAATGGGAACAAAAATAAGACATCAGTAAGTTGAATAATAACAGAGAGAAAACAAAATGAGATAGATGCCAACATTACTGACCTATTTTTGAGGAATTAAATTGATAGAGAGGCTGACATTGTGGCTAAGTGGGGTAAGCTGCAATCTGTGAGGCCAGCATATCATGTGAGTTTCACTTTGA
The DNA here is from genome assembly GCF_033115175.1 of Lepus europaeus. Classification (NCBI taxonomy): domain Eukaryota; kingdom Metazoa; phylum Chordata; class Mammalia; order Lagomorpha; family Leporidae; genus Lepus; species Lepus europaeus. Next base: position 68,914,472 of record NC_084844.1, read on the forward strand.
GTTTAGGATTCTCCACTTCCAATTTAGCTCACTGCTAAAGCACCTGGGAAACCAGCAGATGGACGAAGGACTTGGGTCCCTGCCACTCACGTGGGAGACTTGGATGAAGCTCTTGACTTCAGCATGCCCCAGGCTCAACTATTAAAACTCTCTGGGGTGTGAGCCAGCAGATGAAAGCTATCTCTGTCTATCCCTCTCTCTCTCTAAATCCACCTTTCAAATAAACAAATATTTAATAAACAAAATAACTGATTTCAAAATACACAAAAACATGAACAATATTATATCATCTTTATGCCAAAATGATAAAAAATAACAAATGCTAGAGAGCATATGGGAAAAGAAAACCTTCATATATGGTGGGTGAAAATACAAATTAGTACAGTTGTTATGGAGAACAGTATGGTCACTCCTTAAAAAAGATAAAAATTTGGGCCAGCACTATGGTGCAGTGGGTTAAAACCCTGGCCTGAAGGGCCAGCATCCCATTTGGGTGCCAGTTCTAGTTCCAGCTGCTCTTCTTCCAATCCAGCTCTCTGCTATGTCCTGGGATAGCAGAAGAAGATGGCCCAAGTCCTTGGGCCCATCCACCCACGTGGGAGACCCAGAGGAAGCTCCTGTTTCCAGGCTTCAGAATGGCACAGCTCCAGCCTTTGTAGTCATCTGTAGAGTGAACCAGCTAATGGAGGACCTCTCTGTGTCTCTACCTCTGTCTGTAACTCTTTCAAATAAATAACAAAAATTTAAAATAAAGATAAAAATTGACGTACTATTTGACAGTTATCTTGCTCTTGGCTATATATAAGAAGGAAATTTTATTAGAAGGAAATGAGAAGAGCATATCAAAGATACAGCAATTTTCCCATAACACAGTTCACTGCAGCCATGATTTGAAACCAATCTAGCTGTCCATCAATGAAAAAAATGGACAGGGGAACATCATTTAGATACAAAAAAGAACAAAATATTATTAAATTAATTGAAATAAGCCAGAAACAGGAACATAAATGTCACATAGTCCTTGTCACATGTGGAAGTGAAAGAAAATAATGGATCTGAACACAGAACTGTGATTATTAGAGGCTGAGAAGGGAAGCAGCTAGGGATAGAAGGGGATTGGATAATAGGTAACAAAATACAAAGAGGCAGAAGGAACTTCTGGTGTTCCATAATATAATGAGATGACTACATTCAACCATATTAGGTTCTGTGTAAAGAACTGGAAGAGAGGAGCTGGTAGTCTCAAATCATGGAGAAGAATTAAACTGTAGTTGCTTGGGGGCCAGCATTGTGGCACAGTGGGCTAACACCCTGGCCTGAAGCACCAGCATCCCACGTGGGCACCAGTTCTAGTCCAGGCTGCTCCTCTTCCAATCCAACTCTCTGCTATGGCCTGGGAAAGCAGTAGAAGATGGCCCAAGTCCTTGGGTCCCTGAACCCAAGTAGGAGATCTGGAAGAAGCTCCTGTTTCCTGGCATCAAATTGGCACAGCTCCAGCCATTGCAGCCATCTGGGGAGTGAACCAGCAGAGGAAGACCTCTCTCTCTCTCTGCTGCTACTTCTCTCTGTAACTCTGTCTTTCAAATAAATAAATCTTTAAACAAATTGATAAAACTGTAGTTGCTTAGCTTGATCAGTTTCTACTGTGTAAATGTGTACAAATACTGCACTACACCCTGTAATAATGTCTGACTAGTACACACTGATCACAAATTATTTAAATAAAATTTTAAAAATCAGGAGCATTTCTTTATATTAACAATGAACTCTTTGAAAAAGAAATTAGAAAAACATTTCCATGCATAGCGGTGTAAAAACCAGGAACCAATGTCTTCAGCATTATCCGTGATGAATCAGATTCACAGCCCTCAGCACTCAGATTTTGCCATAGACCTTACCATGGCAATTGTGGGCATATGATAGTAAATCAATGGACAGGAATACTTTGTCTCTAAATCTGTTCAATAAATAAACAAGGAATTCATCAAAGAAAAAGAGATACCAATTTGGATGCCAGGTCACAAAAACACATGCACTTGAGCTATCCTCCACTTTGTGATGCTAACAATTCTTTCAGACATGTTACATTTTCAGAGACTTTTCTGTAATCTTGCTAAGCTTCCTGGAAATCTGCCTTACAGCAAAGGGTTTCCCAATTCCATTACACTCATGATTTTTCTTTTGTGTGAATTATTAGTTTACCATCTAGAGATAATTTATGGTACAAAACTTTTCTATGCATGCATGTTTTCTCATTTGTGAGTCTGTTCATGGGAATTAAAGACTGATTTACAGCAGAAATACTTTTTCCAAAGTCATTGCATGGAATTTTGTTCCTTATGAATCCTCTGAAGTCTGTTGATGTCTAATTTCTGGCTAACAGTTTTATCAAATTCACAGCATGCAAAGAATATTACCTTTTGTGAATTCTATATCTATACAAGCCTGAAATAAAGAAAATGTTTTTACACAATCATTATACTCCTAAGAAACCACCTGTGTCAATTCTCTGATGTACCATTGACTTCTGACAATCTTTTCACACTAATAATATTTATAAGCTTTCTCCATTACATGAGTCTGTTAGATAGGATGTGATTTCCAGCAAAAGGTTTTATCACAATACGTACATGAATTTTGGGGAAAAGCTCTTCCACCTTCATTATATTGTTAAGGTCTCTCCCTTGTTCAAGCTCCATGATGGATTATGAGGCATTACTTATGTGAAATGGCTTTCTCACATGTATTTCATTCATTAGATATATATGTTGTGCATTCTGATATAAGGAGAGATTTGGGCAGAGCTTTCCAACACTCATTACACCCATAATGTTTCTCTCCCATGTGAATTCCCTGTTGTCTTATGAGGTATGGCTTCTAATTAAAGGGATTTTACTTTCAAAGGGGTTTTTCCCTATATGAATTTGATGATGTACAGTGAGGGCTGAATTATGGTAAAAGGCTCTGAGTCATTACATTCATAAAATTTCTCCCCATGAGAATTCTTTTATGTTTGATGAGGTCTGATTTGCACCACAAAGGCTTATTCACATTTATTACATTCATGCATTTCTCCCCTTGGTGAATTCTCTAATATTTCATGAGATATAACTTGTACAAAAAGGTCATATAGAAAATTCCCTGTGTGAATTCTCTGATATCTTATGAGTTATGAATTACAGCAAAAAGGCTTTCCACCATCCTGACATCCATAAAACCTACATAAATTGAGCAACACAGATATAGGAAAACTAAACACACCCACAACCAGATGGAAATGATATCAGTAATAAAGACCCTTGCCACAAAGAAAATCTCAGGATTGGATGGCTTCACTGTTGAATTCTGACAGACATTTAAAGAAGAACTAACTTCAATTCTTCTCAAGTTATTCAAAACAATTGAGAGAGAGGTGATTCTCCCAAATTCTTTCTATGAAGCCAGCATCACCTTCATTCCTAAACCTGAAAAAACTACAACAGAGAAAGTAATTATAGACCAATTTCCCTGATGAACATACATGCAAAGATCCGCAACAAAATTCTGGCCAATTTAATCTAACAATGCATCAGAAAGATCATCCACCCAGACCAAGTGGGATTTATCCTCGGTATGCAAGGATGGGACCAAAGGCTTTTCCACAGTCATTGCATTCATAAGGCCTCTCCCCTGTGTGACTTCTCTGATGATTTCTGAGGATTGACTTCCGGCCAAAGGTTTTTCCACAGTCACCGCATTCATAACACTTATCCTCTCTGTGACTTCTCTGATGAGTTATGAGGTGTGGCTTCTGGCCAAAGGCTTTTCCACAGTCATTGCATTCATAAGGCTTCTCCCCTGTGTGACTTCTCTGATGATTTATGAGGTGTGACTTCCGGCCAAAGGCTTTTCCACAGTCATTGCATTCATAAGGCTTCTCCCCTGTGTGAATTCTCTGATGCTTTTTGAGTTGTGACTTCTGGCCAAAGGCTTTTCCACAGTCATTGCACTCATAAGGCCTCTCCCCTGTGTGACTTCTCTGATGATTTATGAGGTGTGACTTCCGGCCAAAGGCTTTTCCACAGTCATTACATTCATAAGGCTTCTCCCCTGTGTGACTTCTCTGATGCATTTTGAGTTGTGACTTCTGGCCAAAAGTTTTTCCACAATAATTACATTCATAAGGTTTCTCCCCTGTGTGAATTCTCTGATGATTTATGAGGTGTTTCTTCTGGTCAAAGAACTTCCCACAGTCATTACATTTATAAGATTTCAACCCTGTGTGAATTATCTCATGTCTAATGACACCTGACTTCTGGTGAGTGGTTTCTCTACAATCATTACACACATGAGGGTTTTCCACTATATGAGTGCTGTGATGGAGGGGATGGCAGAATTTATTACTGAATGACTTCCCACAAGTTTTACATGCATACGATTTCTTCTCTATATTTGGTCTATGATTCATTCTAAAATGTGATTGGTAAATGACAGGTCCCACAGGCCCAATATTCTTATAAACGTTCTCTCTTTTGGGACTTTGTTGATGTATACTGAGGTTAGACTTTTTATGGAAATCTTGTAGTATTTGAGTTGTCTTGCCAATAGTAGCAGTTGGCTTATTACAGGTTTCTACCATAAAAAGCTTCTCAGATTCATAGAATATATTCTTCCTTTTGAAGACTTTCCCTTGTCCAATTTGTTCAAGTGCCTGCTCCATGGTCTGAATTTTGTGCTGTTGATTAAGAGGCTCACAGAACTGGAGAGTGTTCCCAGGTACCGTAGTAGCATCAAATTTCTCTCCAGCTTGTAGCTGATCAGGCCCACAATGGGGATACACATTCTGACATACACTGCATTCTTCAGGTTTTATTCCTGAATAGTTTCTCTTTTTGATACTCAGTTTTGGAATATGGCTTATACTTAAATTAAGTGTTTTTCTGAATTCAACTCTCTTGGGAGTTAATGTGTTATTATTTTTCATAACATTCTGATTCAGATTTTTCTCCAGACTTTTCTGGTTGGTTTTAATCAGTTCATCCAGTTTCATGGCAACTGAAGTGAGAAAAAAAAAAATGTCACTAAATCAAATATAATTGCTTCTCCTAGCATACTCATGTAAAAGGAATGAAGTTACTTGTATTTAAGAGGGATAAGATGTTAGGAAAAGTTCTGCAATGGTGTCTCCTCACACAGGGCACCAAAATGTTAGGAAAAGAGTTGTAGAATAGAGGAGACAGTGTATCAATTTACAGCCAGACAGAATTTATTCAGAGAAAATTAATCCACAGAGGTGGGTGACTAACTGGCTGTGTGTACAAGATGGAGCAGGTGGCAGAAGGCCCCAACTCCCAGGGGCTAGACCTTTATAAGGAGGGCTAAGGCTGGGCATGGGGGTAGGGGGCAGCAGTGGAGGGGAATTCCAGGAACTGGGTGGGGGGCCTTGGGAACCTGGAAAATAATGCAGGTGGGGTATGAAGGCAATAGGCTGTGAGACCCAACTGAGTTTCAAGGGCAAGGAATACATTCCAAAGTTTATATCCTTTGGGCAATGAGGGAGAATGGCTCAGGCTCATATGCTCATTCCATCATAAAATTTTAACAAAATGATTAGAAGATACATATTTATGAATATACAGGTTTTCTCCATAATACATTAATATATTAAATTGTATCCATAGATTTTCCAATGTTCATCCATGATCCTGTTTACTAACAGAATTTTTTTCAAGTATGATTGAGTGGTTTTTGTGGTAAGATGTCTTAAGTCACTGCTTGAGATGCCTGTATCTCAAAACAGTGCCAGTTTAAGCCGAGGCTACTCTGCTTCCAATACAGCTCTGGGATAATATATACTGGGAAGCAGCAGATAATGGTTCATGTGCTTGGGACCCTGTGATAGAGATGAGTAGGTGAAATTCCAGGCTTCTGGCTTCAGATTAGTCATAACTGTTGCTAGTATTTGGGGAGTTAATAGAAAATATATTTCTCACTGTTTCTCCCTCTTTCTACTTTCACAAAAATGAATAAGACTTCACAGAATGGACTAATATTTAATAAATATATTCATCTGTAATCTAGAAACCAATTTTTCCCTGTCCATTTTTTAATGTATTTTTATTTATTTATTTATTTGTCAGAGTTAGACAGAGACAGAGACAAAGATCTTCCTTCCATTGGCTCACCCCTCAAATGGCAAATACGGTTGGAACTATGCCAATCCAAAGCCAGGAGCCAGTTGCTTCCTCCTTATCTCCTTTGTAGGTGCAGGGGCCCAAGCATTTGGGCCATCCTCCACTGCCCTCCTGGGCCACAGCAGACAGCTGGACTGGAAGAGGAGCAACTGGGACTAGAACCCAGGGCCCATATGGGATGCCAGCACTGCAGGGGGAGGATTAACCAAGTGAGCCACAGTGCAAGCCCCTTTTTCAATTTTAGAAAAATTGTGGGTTTTATACTTCTGTGATATTTCAACCATAAATATGGGAGTTTTACTAGATCATTTCCTTGAAGGTAAAGAGTGAAATGTGTCTATACGCTAAGAAGGATCACATTCATGGGACAAGATTTGAATATGTGGTTGTCTCATGTTCTGTCTTCCCAGGGAAACAGCATTTGTGAAATTTTTCTAATGAAAATCTCTGTTTTATCTTCACTCTTACAGTTTCCCCATATTTCTAAGGAAACCTGATATCCTCAGCTTCTTTGAACTACAACAGTTACAGGAAGTCCCAATATACCACCTTGGCTATACATTCCCACCAGTTTAAATAATTTGTTTCTGCAACCCAGAATCTGCTCAATTATTGAAAATTGATTTCTAACTCATTGTGCAGACGTCAGCCCTGGTTACCTCCTCTTGTTTCTTTCTATAAACACTCCTCTGTGATAATTTGAGTTTCTGGAGGTTTTTCATCAGTTGTTCATTTTCACATAAAACTTCATTTCCTTTGCCTTTACCAGAGATACTGATCTCCATAGATACTGTAGAATGTCTGTGTCTGAATCACAAGACCAGCTGTCTTCAGGAGTAAGACTTGGGAAAAACTCATGGAAAGAACACCACTCAACATCTGCTGCACTGCTGCTACTTTGGCCTCCCTGCCCGTTATGTGCAGACTGACCTGGAAGGCTCTGATGTAGGCATTCTTCCCCCATCCAGGGCTCTGCTCCTTGCTCCAACTTGAAGATCAAGTCAGGTTTGGTCATGCAGTGCCCTATTAATGGAAACAATGTAGACTTTGTGAAATCACTATCTTGGGTTAATTAAAGAAGTACAGCTTGGTCCAGAAGCTATGCAACAAATGTTCCAATTTGAAATCCTTCCCAGGTGGTAGATATTCAGATTCTTCATGGACTCAAATTCTATACCTGTCCCTCATTAAACTTTATGAATAGTGCTCACTTATTTGTCAAATAGCGAGAAAATGTTACCATTGGGCATGTGAAGAGTGTCACTCACCCATGGAGGACAGGCTGCTGTAGGTCTCCAGCATCACATCCCTGTACAGGATTTTCTGAGCTTGGTTCATGTTCTGCCATTCCTCCCAAGTAAAGAACACAGCCAGGTCTTCAAATGCTATCATCACCTGGGATAAAACACTCCTGGTCAACATGTCAACTCTGTCACATAACAAACAATGGCAGTTGTATATCTTCTACATGGGTATGGAGGAAGAAGAAGCAAGAATGCCATTTCATTTCAGATTTGTTGAGCATTTGGACAGCCACACAGAAGCATTCAACAGGGGATCAAACCTATGGTATAAAAGCTGGGGAATAAAAAAACCACTTACAGGGGCCAGTGTGATCGCCCAGTGGGTTAACGCCCCAGCCCGCAGAGCCAGCATTCCATATGAGTGCCAATTTGAGTCCCAGCTTCTCTACCTCAGATACAGCTCCTGCTAATATGACTGGGAAAGTACTGGAGGATGACTCAAATGCATGGACCCCTGCAACTATGTGGGAAACAGAGAAGAATCTCCTGCCTCTTGGGTTTAGATTATCTCAGCTCTGACCATTGTGGCCTTTTGGGGAATGAACCAGCAGATAAAAGATTCTCTCTGTCTCTCTCTTGCTCTCTTTCTCTATCACTCTCTGTGACTCTTTCTAATGTATAAAATAAATATGTTTTAAAAAGTACACAATTTGCAGGTGATGTATTAATTTTCTTTGCTTTTTGAAATATCTGGAGGTGCCCTGAATCATACCTGGAAGAAAACGTGAATGCAAGGATGTAAAAGAAAATTTCTCATCTTTCCTTCTACATAGCACTGTAGAAAAAGGAGAGATAAAATGAATAAAGAATCTTGAATATATAAGTAGAGAAAATGTCAACTTCACCATGGAGGAATAAACGTTTAAACATGGAAATATATAGGCAAGTGCCCCCACCTCTATTAAGTGGCAGAGATTAACCAGAAGTTATCATTGCTTTAATGAAAGCATTGCCAAAATTTTATTAAATGACAATGTAACAACAAAAACAATAAAACTTAGTTATTGTTCAAATAAACTATGTTCAGTAAAATTTACACTAATGAAAGTCATTTTGGGGACTGGCACTGTGGCTTCAAAAGTAAAGCAGCTGCCTGTATCCCATATGGGTGCAAGTTCAAATCTCAGCTGTTCTACTTCAGTTCCAGTTCTCTGCTATGGCCTGTGTAAACAGTAAAAGTTGGCCCAAGTCCTTTGGCCTCTGCACCTGCTTGGGAGACCTGGAAGAAACTCTTGGATCCTGGCTTCGGATTGGTGCAGCTCTGGCCATTGTGGCCAGTTGGAGAGTAAATCAGCAAATGGAAGACATCTCTCTCTCTGCAAACGGGATTGTCACAGAGTATCCAAACTTCCACATTTTTGCAAACTAGGCCTTGTATAAAGTTCTGTAACCTTGAAAGTGTAGTGCAAGGTAGGCTACACAATGCAGGAAAACAGAAATTTTTCTAGAAGATGATATACCATGAAACCCCAAAATTGCAATTGCCACATAGTGTAAGTCAGCCTGCACACACCTCACGAGGATTTCTCAGGGAATGCAGGGACATTTCACTAGTAGCGCTAATCTTACAGACAGGTAAATAGTGACAGAGGTGCAATAGACATTCACCCACACACATTTCATCCCAAATGGCCTGAACCCCCAGCTCCATCCCATTGCCGTCTTGGATGAGACAGACTTCCTACAGAATTTTTAGAACTGTCTTCTGTACACCTGGAGACACATTGGTCTTCTTTCAGTGCACCAATTTCTGACCAAAAAAATCCTTAAAATCTCAACTTTATTCACCTTTTCTCCAGTCTTCTTTCAGTGCAGCATTTTCTGACCAAAAAATTCCTTAAAATTTCAACTTTCTAAAATATGTTAATAAAAATTCACCCTTTCTCCAGCTCCAGAACTGAGGCTGTGCCACTGGTGTCTCTTCCTCGACCAGCCAAGATCTACAGGGTGCACCTGAATACCTGACTTAACACCTCAGATCTATGGCTGTCACCTATGCCACCAAGAGACAGACACCTGTCCTGCTCTCCAAGGTTCCTTTCACCCTCACACTAACACCCACAGACACAGAAACCAACCACACAGCTCTTGAGCATATGAGGAAAGCCCCAGGGGTCAGGAATTCTGTGAAGATGGTGGGAGTGGTTGGAATGGCACATGCTGAGAAGGAGGCCAGAGGAGATTTCCCATGGTCCTGACCTGCTGACATCATGGGCAGATGAGGCTAGATTCCCAGATACCAATGCACGCCTCCATTAGGAAGAAATGAAGATGATCCATATATCGGCTGGAAAATCAGCCTCCTGGGACACAGAGGGGATATATCAGAACTTTCCTAACCACATGAGATACCCACATAATTATCCAATTCCTCAGTAATTCTTGGTTTGACATATTTGCATCTGAAAGAAACATAGTATAAGTGGAAAAATTTAAATGTGGAAAGAATTCTTGGCAATTGTCATTAAATTTATTGTTATTTTTAAATCTGATAATTAAAATATGGTTCTAAAAACCTCACATATTTTTAAGACTATTTTATCTATTTGGAAGACAGAGATACAGAGAGAGGTAGAGCAAGAGAGGGAGGTCTCCCACCTGCTAATTCACCCCCCAAATGGCCGCAACAACCAGAGCTGAGCTATCCAAAGCCAGGAATGGAAACTTCTACTTGGTCTCCTGTGCAGCTGCAGGGGCCCATGGACATGAGCCATCTTCCACTGCTTTCCCAGGCCATACCAGAGAGCTGGTTCAGAAGTGGAACAGCTGGGATTGGAATCAGGGCCGATATGGGATGCCAGCACTGCAGGCCAGGGCTTTTACCTGCTGCACCAAAGCACCAGCTCCCTAAATATATACTTCTTACAGATACTCAGGGAAAGACGCCAAGAATTTTTTTAACTTAAAATATTCGAAGAAACTAATGTTCCTCAACAACTCATTTTTAATCTTTTAAAATGATGCTTGATCTTACCTACTAAAACATTTTTTCACCCATCAATGCATCATATTTTGCAGTGAGGAAAATTATTTGAATCTATTCAGTGTATTAAAATGGCTGGAAATTGGGGTGAGTGCCTTCTAAAATCTTCATGAATATTTGAAATTGCACTACCTGGTAATTCTTTACCCAAAAGTTCCTGAAATTCATCTATGAATCACTCCATTTAGTTAAGTATTTAACAAAACTTTATTTTTTTGAGATCTGAACTTAATTTGTGGTTTCTCCCACAAATTAAGCCCAGAGACAGATATAGGGATGCCATGGACTTTCTGCTTTTATTCCTTTTCCTGTGTAAGTGAGAATGGACATGAAATTATGATTTGAGTGGTAGTGTCATTGGGCACTGACTCTTGGCCCACAGCTATTGGTCAATTTTTACTAGATATAATGTCTGAATTGTGCTGTTCAAATTCCTGTATCATCTCTGAGCTGGTAATTACCTTTCAGTGACTTTATTCTGCAACTCGAGGGAGGTCAGTCTTCCTTATTTTTTATTTTTAAATATTTACAGGATTTCTTTATTTATCTGAGAGTAAGAGTTATAGATAAGGAGAAGCATTGACAGAGATGCCTTCCACCCACTGGTTCACTCCCAACTGGCCACAATGGCCAGAGCTGGGCTTGACCTGCTATATCACAGCAGCAATACCAGTAAAGCTTTTTAAAAATCTAAAGAAGGAAAATGTAAAATGCATAAATTATAGTTGACTGCATGTATACATTTCTGAAAAGTACATAATTTGATCCTATTGAAAACCTAAAATTCATTTTTAAATTATATAATTGAAAAAGATAAAAAGATGTTCTGTCTTATGTCTCTACAGCATAAGATATAAATCAACTTTCCCAGGTTCTATATGCATTTATTAACAAAGTTTCATAGATGTAATCGGTAGAGTGGCTCCAATAAGTCTTAACCAGGGGTGCAACTAAATTTAACAAGAGTACTCAATAGGAATTTTAGAAGAATTCCAAAATATGTATCAGAAGAAAAATAAGTACTTTACTTGGTACATCTCATTTTAACTATACTATTGTCTAAATTTCCAGTTGTCAGATGTACTAAAAAAAATCCCAGAAGTGGCAGAGTTAGTCCAACATGATGTGTAATAAAATAAAGATTTCAAGTTACAACTTGGCTAGAGAAAATGAGAATTTGCAGATCCCAGATTAAAATAACCAAGAAGGCCCAATAAAAGAAAACTCAAAAACAAAAAAAAAAAAAAAAAAGAAAACTCAATGTCTTCATATACTAACATTTACTACCTCAGATTTATTTAACAGAAAGGTGATTATTCAAGCTATACCCCATTAGGTAGCCCAATTATACCTGCTAAATCCAGTAAAAACAAAGCACCTCATGATAGATTACTAAAATCATATTGCTATGTGCCATCCACCATGTCCACTGTACCTTATACCTAATGTTAACACATCTGATGCATCTCAATAGATAAATGCTATGTCTTAACCAAGTATGGCAAATGTGTTTTGTTCAAAGTTTTTCCAAAAGCCCCTCAGTCTCAGTTTGCCTTCACCTTGAAAAGACACTTCTGAGGTATACAAATCAGTCCAGGTTCTTTGGGCCTCCCTCCAATGAAAGGGGCTAAAATCCATCAAAATAAACTCTAGGCACTGTCCTTGTGTTCTCAGTGACTTTTTCACTCTAGGGGTTCACAAACCTAAATTCTCTAGATCACCTGTGATGTCCATTAGTTGTCAAAGACTATGATGCAAGTAATTTCCCCTCTTGGAACCTTGTTATTAACTGTGCTGTATGAGAAATGAAGTCTCCTACACAACTTGTGCTTATGATTCTCCAAACTATGTTGTCTGCTAGGACTTTGCCCATGAACATAGGACAGTAAAACCTGAGCATGGTTACTGAGGTGTCCTTAATTAATGATAGACTGGGGCCAGCACTGTGGTGCAGTGGTGTAATTCTTTACCTGCAGTGCTGGCACCCCATATGTGCACCAGTTCTAGTCCCCATTTCTCCTCTTCCCATGCAGCTCTCTGCAATAGCCTGGGAAAGCAGTAGAAGATGGTCCAAGTGCTTCGGTCCCTGCAAAAATGTGGGAGACCTGGAAGCTCCTAGCTTGGATTGGCCCAGCTCTAGCTGGTGCAGTCATTAGGGGAGTGAACAAGCATATGGAAGACCTTTCTCTCTGTCTCTTCCTCTCACTATCTGTAACTACACCTGTCAAATAAATAAATAAAATCTGTGTGTACGTATGTGTGTGTATATATATATACATATGTGTATATATATATATGTATATGTGTGTGTGTGTGTATATATATATATATATATATATATATATATATATATAAAAAATGAACCAAAATGTGGCATTCTCCATTTGGCACAAAGGACAGGCTCCAATATCTACTGTCTGTGTCAGTATGTCAGTATAATGCAGGAGGTTACCCCTCTACCAAACAAGAAAAGCTATTTAAGTTCAGCTGGACACCATTCTGCTGACTATTGACCTTATTTACTGTTAGTCTGGATGCTTTCATTGGTTGCAATCCAGAGACCCAATTTTCCCATAGATATTAACATCAGCAAACATGAAAATTTGGTAAGAAAACCTTAAGCTGAGAGTTATGATTAATAACTATTTTAACAAAATTTCTCAGAACCCATCTAGTCCAAACCTTGGACAATTGGAAGCTGTTGTACTTGGCCCACCCATAATCAAAATGGATTCCAAATTCTTTAACTGCAAGGAGAGTATCATAGACATTAATGCTCCAAACTGATCCAGTTCCCTGCTAATGTGTCTGGAAAAGCAGCACAGGATGACTCAAATATTGGGGCTCCTGTACCCGTGTAAGAGACTGAAAGAAGCCCCTGGCTCCTGACATCAGTCTGGCCTAGCCACAGTCATTGCAGTCATTTGAGGAGGAAGATCAATCTCTCCCACTCTCTCTTTGTAGTGCTGCCTTTCAAATATATAAATAAATCTTTAAAAAAGTAGATCACTTCAATCAATTTGCCATTGCTCAGTCATGATGACTTTTACTACCCGAAGTTCTTTTTCAAAAGATTTATTTATTCAAAAGGCAGAAAGAGGAGCTGGTGTTGTAGTGCAGTGGACAAAGCTGCTATCTGTTACACTGGCATCCTGTATGTGCACCAGTTCAAGTAACAGCTATTCCACTTCTGATCCAGCTCCCTGCCAATGGACTGAAAAAACAGTGGAAGATGGACCAAGTGCCGGGCTGCTGCCACACACATTGGAGGAGAAGCTCCTGGCTTCAACCTGGCCACACTCTGGCTATTGAAGTCATCTTAAAAATGAATCAGGTAATGGAAGATTTCTGTCTCTCCCTTTCTCTGTAACTCAAATAAATAATTAAATATTTTAATATGATAAAAAAGGCAGAGACAGAGACAAAGAAAGAGGGAAAGAGAAGCAGAGAGATCTCCCATCTGCTGCTTCACTTTCTACATGGCTACAACAACTATGCAAGACCAGGTTCTCAAGTCCCCATTTAGGTTACAGTTCTCCAAATTAGATGACAGGAATCAAAGGATTTGAGCCATCATCCATTGCTTCCTGGGGATATTAACATGAAACTGATTTGGAAGTGGAATACCCAAAACTCAGATTAGCACTGCAATATAGGATGTGGGCATCTGTTGTGATGGCTAACAAATTGGAAAACCTAGAGGAAAAAAATGAAGAGATTCCTGGACATATACAATATACCAAAATTCAGTCATAAAGACACATAGAAAAGCTAAATAAATCAAAAACCAAGACAGAGATTGGATGAGTAATAAAGACCCTCCCAACAAAGAAAAGTCCAGGATCAGACAGCCTCATTATTGAATTCTTCCAGACTTTTAAAGAAGAACTGATTCCATTTCTTCTCAAACTATTCAAAACAATTGAAAGAGAGACAATCCTCTCAAACTCCTTCTATTAAGCCTGCATCACCTTGATTCTTAAACTAGAAAAAGATACAGTGGAAAAAGAAAACTATAGAAAAATATCCCTGATGAGGGCCGGTGCCATGGCACACTGGGTTGATCCTCCACCTGCAGATCTGGCATCCCATGTGGGTGCTGGTTCTGGTCCCAGTTGCTCCTCTTGCAGTCCAGCTCTATGCTCTGGCCTGGGAGGGCAGTGGAGGATGGCCCAAGTGCCTGGGCCCCTACACCTGCATGAGAGACCAGGAAGAGGCATCTGGCTCCTAACTTCAGGTCAGAACAGATCCGGCCATTGCGGCCATTTGGTGAGTGAGGCAGTGAAGAGAGGATCTTTCTCCCTGTCTCTCTCTCTCACTTTCTGTAACTCTACCTGTAAGTAGAGTTAAAATTTTTTAAAAAAGAAAGAAACATATCTGTGATGAACATAGATGCAAAAATCCTCATAAAAGAAATACGTAATTGAGTCCAAATGACCACAATGCCTGGAGCTGGGCTGATCTGAAGCAAGGAGCCAGGAGTTTCTCCAGGGTTTCCCACATGAGTGCAGGGGCCAAAGTACTTGAACCATTTTCCACTGACTTCCCTGCCCATTTGCAGAGAGCTGGATCATTAGAGCAGCAGCCAGGAAACAAACTGATGCCAATGTGATATGCCAGTGTGGGTGGCAAAGGCTCAATCTAGTATACCACAGCACCAGCCCCTCAAAAGCAATCACAGATTCAATATGATCCCAATCAAAATACCAACAACATCCTTCTGAGATCCAGAGAAAATAATGTTAAAATTTGTATGGAAATGGAAGAGACCCCAAATAGTTAAAGGAATCTTAAACAACAAAAACAAAGTTGGAAGCCTCATAATACCAAAATTCAAGACCTATTACAAGACAGTTATAATCAAAACAGCCTGGTACTGGCACCAAAAAGTCATGTGGATGAATGAAGTGGAGTAGAATCCCCAAAAATTAATCCACAAATCTACAACCGACTAATTTGTGACAAATGATCTAAAAGAAATCTCTGGACAAAGAACAGTCTTCAAAAATGGTGCTGGGAAAATTTGACCTTCTCATGCAGAAAAATGAAACAAGATCTCTACCTTACAACTTATACAAAAATACAGTGTAAATGGATCAATGATCTAAATCTATGATGTGATACCATCAAATTCCTAGAGGGAAACATCAGGGAAACTCTGCAAGATACTGGCATCGGCAAAGCCTTCTTGGAAAAGGCTCCAAGAAGCACAATCAATAAAGGTATAAATACTCAAATGGGATTACATCAAGCTAAGAACCTTCTGAACCGCAAAGTAAACATTCAACAAGAAGAAGCACCTGTCAGAATGGAAGAAAATATTTGCAAACTAGGCAACTGAAAAAGTAAAATATCCAGAATCTAGAAAGAGCTCAAAAAACTCAACAACAAAACAAACAATCCAGTCAAGAAATTGGCAAAGGATATAAATCGGCATTTTTCCAAGGATGGATTTCAAGTAGCAAGCAGACACATGAAAAACATGCTCAGGAACAATAGCCATCAGAGAACTGCAAATAAAAGCCACAATGACCTTTTGCCTCACCCAGTTAGAATGGCTCTCATACAGAAACCAAAAGTCAGGAGATGGAGGGTTTTGTGTAGCAGGTTAAGCTGCTGCCTGCAGTGCTAGAACCCCACATGAATGTGATTTTGAGTTCAGGCTGCTCCACTTCTGATCCAGCTCCCTGCTAATGTGCTTGGGAAGGCAGCAGAAGATGGCCCAAGTACCTGGGCCCCTGCACCCACTTGGGTGACCAGGGAGATGCTTCTAACTCTGGCTTCAGATTGGACCAGCACCACCTGTTGGGTCATATGGAGAATAAACTAGCAGATAAAATATTTATGTCTCTCTGCCTCTGCCTCTCCCTCTCTGTAACTCCACCTTTCAAATAAAGAATTCTTTTGAAAAAGTCGACAAACAATAAAGGCTGGTGGAGAGGTAGAGAAAAAGGTACCCTAACCCACTGTTGGTGGGAATGAAGCTAGTACAGCCATTATGGAAGGCAGTATAAAAGTTCCTCAGACATCTGAAAACAGATATACCATATGATCCTGCCATCCCACTCCTGGGAATTTATTCAAATGAAATGAAATAGAATATGCATATGCACGAGTTATCTGTACCCTCATGTTTATAACAGCTCAATTCACAATAGTTAACATGGAATCAACCCAGATGTCCATCAACTGGTGACTGGAAAAAGAATATGAGCTATATATACAGTCTAAAATACTATTCAGCCATAATTGAGGATGAAATCCTATCTTTTGTAACTAAATGGATGCAACTGGAAACAATTATGCTTTGTGAAAGAAGCCAGTCCCCACAAGACAAATACCATATGTTTTCTCTGATTGGTGGTAATTAATATATAGACAACAAAATGTAGCATGAGTTAAATTGACATTTTGAGATTTGGTTATTGCTCACAGAACTTTTCTGTACTCTTTGATAGAGTATCGAAAATATACTCATTGATATTTCTGCTACTACTTGAATTCTTTATCTTATAGTGGGTTGAAGCTTGTGATTCTAAAATAAAATCAAAGCATGCAGTTGTAAAAATTGAAAGAAAATAAAACAAGAAGGAGGGAGTTGGAAGTATGAGACAAAGGGAAGATAGGGTAGGATGTATCAGTTTGCTCTTAAATCTGTATATATAAATTACATGAAATTTGTTCACTTAATATGAGTTTTAAAACATAAACTTAACACTAGAAGAAAAAGACCTGAGATCAGTGTTTTCTGGATCACCACTAATAAAATTTAGTCTTCATTTATGTCTAATCATATTTGATTTTTATTTTATAAGAAAATTAACATTACCATTCTTAACAAGCCCATCCTGAATCATCCATATCTATCAGTTCCCACTATGCTAATTTCTCATGAACTTAAATCCATATCATCTTAAAAAGATGCAATGTGGGGCTGGTGCTGTGGCATAGCAGGTAAAGCTGCTGCCTACAGTGCTGGCAACCCATATTGGTGCTAGTTCAAGTCCCGGCTGCTCCACTTCTGAACCAGCTCTCTGCTATCGCCTGGGAAAGCAGTAGAAGATGGCCCAAGTCCTTGGGGCCCAGCACACACGTGGGAGACCCAGAAGAAGTTCCTGGGTCCTGGCTTCAGATCGACGCAGACCAGCCATTGTGGCCAACTGGGCCACAATCAGCAGATGGAAGACCTCTCTGTCTCTGTCTCTCTGTACCACTCCTCTATTTGTGCAACTCTGACTTTCAAATAAATAAATCTTTTTTTTTTTTTTTTGACAGGCAGAGTGGACAGTAGAGGGAGACAGAGAGAAAGGTCTTCCTTTTTGCCGTTGGTTCACCCTCCAATGGCTGCCGCGGTAGGCGCGCTGCAGCCAGCACACCGTGCTGTTCCAAAGGCAGGAGCCAGGTGCTTCTCCTGGTCTCCCATGGGGTGCAGGGCCCAAGCACTTGGGCCATCCTCCACTGCACTCCTGGGCCATAGCAGAGAGCTGGCCTGGAAGAGGGACAACCGGGACAGGATCGGTGCCCCGACTGGGACTAGAACCCGGTGTGCCGGCGCCGCAAGGCAGAGGATTAGCCTATTGAGCCATGGCGCCGGCCTAAATAAATCTTTTTTAAAAAAACCTGATTCATGTCATTATTTATGTCTTTTAGAGGCTTTGCAGATGTTGATTATGTGAGCCATGAAAATGCATAAAATGCAAATCCTAGAATAGGCAATTCCATGTTCACTAAACTGGTAAAATCCAGTGCATGTGTTGAAAAAAATACACTAGCAATAAATTTGAAAAACTGTTAAGTATTATAAGTGGCTGTCAAAGAGCTAAAAACCTGACAATGACTCATTATGTCATTAATTTAATACATAATGCTGAGAAAAGCAGAAGTATTTGTTAAAACTTCTGCTAAAATGCACTTGATTTATAATATTTGAATGCATCTTTCTTATATGTAATGTAGTCCTGTGCTACTTTAGAGTATCAGAAATTTAAAATGATGGACTGGTGCTGTGGTGCAGCAGGTTAACACCATGGCCTGAAGTGCCAGTATCCCATATGGGGGCCAATTCAATACCCAGCTACTCCTGCTCTCTGCTATGGCCTAGGAAACTAGTAGAAGACAGCCCAAGTCCTTGTGCCCCTGCACCCATGTGGGAGATCCAGAACTAGCTCCTTGTTCCTGGCTTCAGAACAGCACAGCTCCAGCAGTTGCAACCAATTAGGGAGTAAACATAAGATGGAAGACCTCTCTCTCTGGCTCTCCTCCCTCTTTGTAACTCTGACTTTCAAATAAATAAATCTTTAAAAATTAAGAAATGTAAAATGTGAAAGGTTTTTAAAAATGTATTTATTTATTGTGAGGCAGAGTTACAGATATAGAGAGGAAGTGAAAGAGAGGTCTTCTATCCACTGGTTCACCCCCAAATGGCCAGAAGGGCTGGAGCTGGGCCAATCTGAAGCCGGTGCCAGAAGCCAGGAATCAGCAGCTTCCTCCAGGTCTCCCACATGAGTGCAGGGGCCCAAGCATTGATATCATATTCCACTGCTTTCCTAGGCCATTAGCAAAGAGCTGGATTGGAAGTGCAGAAGCAGGGACTCAAACTAGTGCCCATATGGGATGCTGGTACTGCAGGTGGAGGCTTAACCTACTATGTCACAGAGTGGGCCCAATGAATGGTTTTAGGAAGACACCTTTCATGTGGAATAGGCTGCAATATTGTAAGGTAAGGTTTAGCTTTTATTTTTCACACATCAGCATTCATCTTTTAGCAACTATAAATATTGAATATCATACATATATACATAAATATAGGTAACTGAAGATTTTGTTGTCATTCTTTCTAATCTTTTTTTCAATGTCTGCTTATAGGCCATCTTATGGATTATTATATTGATGTTACCTGTACACAACCAACAGACATTTCCACTGTAGAATGCGTTTATATGTACAGGTATTTTTGTTTGTGTGTACATGAATGCACATTGTATGGAGATAGCACTGACAATAATACTGTGAGAAATCCTAACGCTGATTTCAAACTTTCTGTCCTCCCTAGAAATGGCTGTCATTGTAGCAGACCACAGGGCCCCTTTTGATGTTATGGACTGAAATGTGCCTCCCTAAAGCTCAAACACTGAAGTGCTAACCACCAACATGACTCTACCTCAAGAAAGTGCTTTTAAGCAGGTCAAATGATATATGTGTCTGTCTCATTGGGAGAAAGGCTTCTGGAAAAATTGAGCCTTTTAGGACCTTAATCTTATATTTTCAAGCTCCACAACTCTGAGAAGTAAAATCCCATGATTTAAATCATATTCTCTGTGGTATTTTCTTAGCAAATTAATACATCCTCATTTCTGCCAACATTTCATGCAGTCATCTAGAAGGTTCTCATGATTGGCAGAGAAATATAAAAATTAAAACTATGACTATAGATGACCAACTATTTACAAACACAAAAAAGATATCCCAGAAGCAACTTACTACCATCCTCCAGTACCCAGAGAAAAACAAGAATGAATCAAGTTGCAGGGCAGTAGAAAAAGTGAATAATGAAAGATCACTGCAGAAATAAATAAGGAAGGGGCTGGTGCTGTAGTGCAATGGGTTAGAGCCTTGACCTTGCATCCCATATGTTGCTGCTATGAGACCAGCTACTCTACTTCCCATCCAGCTGCCTATTAATGCACCTGGGAAATCGGTGGAAGATGGCCCATGTTCCTGGGTGCTAGCACCCACATGAAAGACTTGGAAGAAGTGTCTGGCCTTTCAAAAAAAAAACCTAAAAAAATAGAGGCAGTGTTAGCACTGTTGGAAAAACAGACACATAGTTCAATGGAAAAGAATAGGCAGCTGAAATAAACTGACTTTTCTATAGGCAACTCATCTCATATTTAACAAAGAAACTAAAACAAACAGGAGAAAAGATTCCTTTTAGCAAATGGTCTAGAGGAAAGTGATTATCCATATGTAGAAGCCTGAAAATATACCCCAACACCTCATACACTATGTAAAAGCAACTCAAGATGAATTAAAAATCTAGATACAAAACCAAAAACTAAGTAAAGATAGAGGAAACTATGAAACATTAGCTAGAGAACAGTTTTGGGTAAGATTCCAAAAGCACAAGTAACAAAAATAAAACATATGAATTTGAGTGTATCAAATTAAGATACATCTTCACAACAAAGTAATCATCAGAGTGAAGATTAACAAACAGAATGGCAGAAAACATTGAAAACTCTACATATGACAAAAGATTGATAGCCAGAACATACATATATAGAACTGGAAAAACTCTAAACAAGAAGCAAAATGTACAGTTAAGAAATGGGCAAGGCCAGTGCTGTGGCTCAACAAGCAAATCCTCTGCCTTGCGGTGCCGGCACACCGGGTTCTAGTCCCAGTTGGGGCACCAGATTCTGTCCCAGCTGCCCCTCTTCCATTCCAGCTCTCTGCTATGGCCCGGGAGTGCAGTGGAGGATGGCCCAAGTGCTTGGGCCCTGCACCCCATGGGAGACCAGGAGAAGCACCTGGCTCCTGCCTTTGGAACAGCGCAGTGCACCGGCCACAGTGCACCGGCCACGGTGGCCATTGGAGGGTGAACCAATGGCAGAAGGAAGACCTTTGTCTCTCTCTCTCACTGTCCACACTGCCTGTCAGAAAAAAAAAAAAAAGAAAAAAAAAGAAATGGGCAATGATCAGAATAGATATTTCTCAGACGAAGAAATATAAATGGTTAAGACATATATGAACATGCTCAATATCACTCACCATTAGGAAAACATATATCAAAACCAATAGCAGACTCCATCTGTGGGAGAAGACAATGTTTGGGTTTTCATTTGTGCAACAAGTGGCTTTAGAGGACCCTGTTCACCTCTAGAGGGCAGAGTCTACATGGCAGTAAGGAAACCTTAATGTTTTCTAATGGGCCTGTTAAATTTGACCAGTGCCTACTATATTTGCCACAACTTTCCAGTCTCACTACTTTCCTTCTTCTTCCTCTCTCTGTCGCTTGTAAAAATAGTATACCTTCTATAAACTGAGGATACTTTTTTTTTTGTTTTTATTCCTTCTGTCCCTTATGATATTCCTCTAAGAAATCACAACCATCAAAGTATTCATTCATTTATGCAGTCTGCAGTTTTCATGGGCTACTACATGGCAAAGTACTCGGTTAAAGGAAAGGTATAGGCCAGGAACTGAGCAAGGTTCACAATGATGAAGCCATTGAGGGAATGAACCCAATGGAAGACCTCTCTTTCTTCCTCTCTCTGCCTCTCCTTCTCTGTCTGTGTAACTCTGATTTCCAAATAAATAATCTTTAAAAACTAGCTAAATAAATAAATATAGTAGTAACCTGGTGGCAACACCTTTCTATCAGAACATGTGAAGCACTCAAACACAGTTTGTCATGGAAAGTCAGCCATAGTTTTCCAGGGCACATCTTCTACTCCACTATGTGGACATCTCTGTGGGGGGCAAGGGGCACTTATTTCTTCCCTTCTTCTTTCTTACCACTCTCACAGTTATAACTTCTATAGATGCTTCCACAGACCAGTCTCTATGAAATTGTAGAACTAATTTCCTCCCATGTCAAAAATGTCACGGGTTTAAACACAGAACCCAAAATAAGACAAATAACTGCCCTTCTTAATTACACAGTGTGGAATATAAGGTTCTCACTGGATCACTGGGTAACTGTAAAGTACTAGGCAGAGAAAAACTGTTACTTATCTGTATTTATGATGCTGTAATTCTCCACTTTATGCAAACTCAGATTAAAAGAGCTCCAGTTAGTGGGCAGCACTGTTGCATAGTGGGTAAAGCTACTGCCTGCAGTGTCAGCATCCCATATGGGTGCCAGTTGGGATCCTGGCTGCTCCACTTTGCATCCAGCTTTCTGCTGTGGCCTGGGAAAACAGTAGAAGATGGCCCAAATCCCTCATCTCCTGCACCCACCTAGGAGACCTGGACAAAGCTCCTGGCTCCTGGTTTTGTATCAGAACAGCTTAGGCCATCTATCTCTGCTTATGCCACTCTGTAACTCTGCCTTTTAAATAAGCAAATAATTATTTTAAAAAACAGCTTCAATGCAGAAGAAGCTCCTGGCTACTGGCTTCAGATCAGCACAGCTCCAGCTGCTGCTGCCAATTGGGGAGTGAACCATCGGATGGAAGATGTCTCTCTCTCTCTCTCTCTGCCTGCCTCTCTCTGTGTAACTCTGAGTTTCAAATGAATAAATAAATCTTTTTTTTTTTTTTGACAGGCAGAGTGGATAGTGAGAGAGAGAGACAGAGAGAAAGGTCTTCCTTTGCCATAGGTTCACCTTCCAATGGCCGCTGTGGCCAGCATGCTGCAGCTGGCGCACTGCACTGATCCAAAGCCAGGAACCAGGTGCTTCTCCTGGTTTTCCATGTGGGTGCAAGGCCCAAGCACTTGGGACATCCTCCACTGCATGCCCAGGCCATAGCAGAGAGCTGGCCTGGAGAGGGGCAACTGGGACAGAATCTGGCACCCCGACTGGGGATAGAACCAGGTGTGTTGGCACCACAGGTGGAGGATTAGCCTATTGAGATGTGGTGCCGGCCAATAAATAAATCTTTAAAAAAAAAAAAAAAAAAAAACTCCAGTTATTGACAACACAGTAGACTTGCATTAATTTTAGTTCACTTTTCACTTTGCAAAGGGATCAGTGGCAGGTAAAAACAGTTGACAACCTTGCTAACCGGAGAAGAAATAGCTGAAGACAGAAAATGAAAAGCAGCCAAATAAATCATCAGCTATGATTCCATGGCCTTGTAGAAGAAATACAGCCACAACTATAAGGATTAAGTTGAGCCAGAATAAAGGAACTAAAACTAATGCTAACCATATCTTTCTGCTTCTATATAATAGCTGAGCTTGCAGGACATGTGCTGTCTTTAGAGAACAAAGAAGAAAGAAAAGCTTCTAACCCTTATCCTGTTGTAACCTATTCCCCCAACCCCTTATCTTGTTTTATTGCTTTACTGCTGCCCTGCAGCTTGTCATCCTGTTGAAACATACCAAGGTCTTGTTGCCACCCCTGGCCTGATGGAATTTTCCCAAGCCCCTTTATCCTGCTGTCCTGCCATGCTCACCGGAACCCCCCTTCCCTGCTTAATTAAGCTGCTTACTTGAGCTGATAAGAAAAGAAAAAAGACTGCAGAGCATGGACAGCCCGTACCATCCTCCGCCTTGCTTCCTCAAGCTGATAAGAAGAAACTATCCCTGACCCCCATCCCAAGCCCCTTACCTAGCAACCATTTATTTGCCCAATAAAAATACTAGTAACCTGTAGCTTGCCCAATGAAACTGTAACACAATCAGGTATGCTAATAGTGTAGTTTTTAGCTTAAATACTCTGTGAAACTGATGTTGGGGGCCGCTCTCTCTCTCTGCACCCTACCAGAGGGTGCTGCTGAGACGGCCCATTTGCAAATGTAATAAACTTTCCTCTTGCCTTTTGCATCGATTGGAGTGGAGTCTGTGTTTCTGGGGTCCGGTTTGTGGGTTTGTGGGACGCCTGCTTAAGGGGTCTTACACAACCTGAGACAAAGAAAGAGAAATGAACCCCATCCAACACAAACCTTGAAAAGTGGATGCTCACAATTAATGAGTGAAGCAGCTGTCCACTGATATCTTGTCTAGGGAGGGAAGATGCCCTAAGTTCTGCTTCTGAAAACTCCAGTCATAAATCTGTCCTCGTAAATCTGTCCCTGGCATCTCTTTTACAAACATACTGGACCCACCGATAGTTGGAAATGTGGTCCTATGTCATGTAGGCTGCATTTAAACCCACCAGTACTATAACAGCTGAGGTATGATGCTGGTGATCCTATGAATATTCTAACAAACTTGAATTTGATGCTCAATTCTCAGGAAATCATTCCAGCTGAGCCTAGGGCCATTAATATAAACTCCTTGGACCCTCCACTCTCTCTGTGCCTGTTTGAAAGAAGGGAGTTTTGCCACCCCAGATTTCTGTAACAGCTTCAAATTCCAGATTGGAAAAATCTGATAATTAAAGACGGGAAAGGGATCAATGCACAAAGCTTCACACTGCTCACATGCTTCACACTGCTCCCTCTGGGAAAAAGCTAAACACTCAGGGCCACACCCAGCAGGTGTGTCCGTGGGGACCCCACCAGGAAGATGAGGTGCAGGATGAGAGCAGTGGGGCAGATCCTAGTCAGATCTTCCTTCCCACCCCTCTGCTGCCCCAGGCTCTCTGCTGAAGACCATCCAGCCCCACCCTGCAGGAACCAGCCCAGGAAACAGCAGGAGGCCCTGCCAGACTGCATTCTGAGACCACCCACAGTGGGAACGCAGCTTATTTAACTGGAGAGCAGGAGTCTCCCCGCCTTCCTTCCCTGTGCTTTCAGCTGCCCTGCGTGTGCAGTTTCCCAGAACGCTGCCCTCTCCTGTAACCACTAAATAAAGCACATTAGGGACAGGCCAGGCGCTGGGAGCCTGGGAAGCCTAGGTGGGAGACAGAACAGCCCGGGTCCCAGCCCTTGACCTCGGGAAAGCTGCCATGATCGCTGAGAAGTAAGTGAGCCTCACTGGGGGCCTCCAGCCGCCCTGGCACCCACCCTTCTCCCTGACACCCACCCTTCTCCCACACGCGTCCCCGCCCGTTCCTGTACCCCAAACCTGCTTCAGAAAGTCCCAGGAGTAGGTACCTTTTCTTCTGGAACCACAGGGAGCGAAGCGGGGAGAGTGGAGCAGAAAGAGTCCCTGGCACGTGGGACCCACAGGCGGAGGATGAAGAGGGAAGCAGCAGCAGGAGGCAGGCTCGGTGAGCACCCGGAAACTGCCTGGGATCCCATGTGCAGAGCAGGAGATGCAGTAAATGCAGGAGGAGTAACACAGCCCCCAGGGCAGACCTCCACCAGGGAATGAACTCCCTCTGGTCCAACCCTTGGGCGGGCACTATCACGCGCATGCCCACAGGCATTCGGAAGGCAGATTACATCGGAGATCCTGGGTACTCTGGGAAATGGAGTCCAGGCCACAGCATCCCTACAGACACCAGCTGGCCCTCCCCAAGGGGTGCAGGCTGGGGTGGGTGCCCACAACCAGAGGGCATTTGCTTTTGTTAAGTCCCTCCTTCCTGTCCTTCCCACCCCAAAATCTCAAGGATCAGTTGCTGTTCTTCCTTTTTGAATCAAAATTTTAAAGATTGACACCTACTGCTGCTACTGACCCCAAATCCTGGCTCCCTCGTAACCTCTGTCTCTTCCAGAAAAATCTTATTTACTGCTTTGGCCCTAGAAATCATAAATGGCTATGGTAGAATGTAACTTTTAACAGAGGTGTAGAAGGCATGGTTTAACATCCAGTTTTGAGGATACAATTTTTATTTGTGTTTTATGGATGTTTACAGTTCTTTTAAGATTTATTTATTTATTTGGAAGTCAGAGTTACAGAGAAGGAGAGGCAGAGAGAGAGAGAGAGAGGATTTCCGTCAGCTGGTTCACTCCCCAATTGGAGGCAGCGCCACAACACTGACCCCTTACAGTTCTTTTCAAATCATTTTACACTGTCTTTTTATTCATCTAGTATGGAGACAAACAGAGGAATGGACACAGAGCTAACACAGCTGAGTATTCAAGAAGACAGGTTAAGGGGTTAAATGCCTTATATCATTTATACCTTCGATTAATTCTGGGGACAGTATTATCTGGAGTTTACAAAGGAGAAACTGAATGGAAAGAGCTTAGAAAAATATGGTGTTTTTTAATATCATTAAAAAGTCTAAGTTAAAGGCCAATCAAGGGGTCAGCGCTGTGGCATAGCAGGTAAAGCTGCCACCAGCATTGATATTCCATATGGGTGGAGGTTGAGTCCCGGTTACTCTGCTTTCAATCCAGCTCTCTACTATGGCCAGGGAAAGTGGTGGAAGATGGCCCAAATCCTTGGGCAGCTGCACCTGTGTGGGAGACACAGAAGAAGCTCCTGGCTGCTGGCATCAGATCAGTACAGCTCTAGCCATTGTGACCAATTGGTGAGTGAACCAAAAGATGGAAGATGTCTCTCTCTCTCTCTCTCCCCTTCTACTCTGTGTAACTCTGACTTTCAAATAAATAAATAAATCTTTTTTAAAGAGCCAATCAACATATAATACTAGTTTTAAAAATCTTTTTTTTGTCTTGGGCCTCAGTTTTTAAAATCTGATTTCTCATAGGGAAAAAATGTGAGAGATACAAAGACTACCTACGAAAATAATTTACACTGTAAAGAACCACAGAGGATTATAACTTGTCTAGAAAACAAAGGAGATTCAAAGTTTCTATTATTTCATGGTAATTTTTTCTTATTTTTAATATCAAGATAGTATGTAAATATGCAGTGCTAGGTATTTGTGTGTTGTTTGATATGTTTTATTTTTAAGCAGAAATTCAAAGAGATAACTGGGTAACATGGGGTTCTATATCTCTGATTACTTCTCTCAATTAGAGATCATGGGATTAGAGTTGGTGCTGGATTAATAATGCTTAAATCTTTATCCACTGACTTCACACCACCATTCACTATGAAAGACAATATTCTTTGGGTAGATTGCTCTTTCTTGCCAGACTGTAAACTTCATGGGGTCTAGAAACATATTTGCTTTGACACTAAAACTCAGCATCTTGACAGTCAGTCTTTTAGTTGAATGAATAAATTATATACAAAATAAATATTTCTGCCCCTGAAGAACTGCCTAATAGAGAAGAAAATAAAAATTGATTTGATGACTGTCAGTATTAGGTGAATATATAATTTGTTGTTCTGATATAAGCTTGGTCATAAAAAGGGCATATTAATAATGACACAGAGTTGAAGTGTATAAACATCTAGGGCCAAGCGGGTTAAATGTTCACCCTAGCTATGTAAGGCATTCCATGTCAATAGGAGAGGAAGGAGGAAGAGGGGAGGGAGTGTAGGTGGGAGGGTGGTTACAGTGGAAAGAATCTCCATGCTCATTAATTATTAGCAAAGAGAGAATCTATGATCATTTGTTGCTTAAGAAAGGGTGATAGGCATTATT
The DNA here is from genome assembly GCF_033115175.1 of Lepus europaeus. Taxonomy (NCBI): domain Eukaryota; kingdom Metazoa; phylum Chordata; class Mammalia; order Lagomorpha; family Leporidae; genus Lepus; species Lepus europaeus. Next base: position 68,941,988 of record NC_084844.1, read on the forward strand.
TAATTATAATGCAGGCATTAATGTTTTCCTGTCTCTGAAATAGGAAGTCTATAACTCAGAATTCCTTGCTGTTTCATCAAAAACAATTCAAAACAAAAACCTAATTAAGCATAAGAGGAAGTTATGCATTAGAAGTGTATTCTAATTTCTAGGAGATTCAGTGGTTAGAAAATTCATCCCAAATCTTGCTGCAAAATGTCCCATATATTTTCCATGACCACTACCCGTAAGCATAAACTCTTTTTTTTAAAAGATTTATTTATTTGAAAGTCAGAGTTACACAGAGAGAGGAGAGGCACGGAGAGAGGAGAGGCAGAGAGAGAGAGAGAGAAAGATCTTCCATCTGCTGCTTTACTCCCCAATTGGCCACAATGGCTGGAGCTGAGTTGATCCAAAGCCAGGAGCCAGGAGCTTCTTTCAGGTCTCCCACTTGGGTTCAGGGGTCCAAGGACTTGGGCCATCTTCTACTGCTTTCTCAGACCATAGCACAGCTGAATCGGAAGTGGAGCAGCCGGGACTCAAACCGGTGCCCATATGGGATGCTGGCACTGCAGGCGGCAGCCTTACCCACTATGCCAGAGCACTGGCCACCATAAACCCTGTCTTCCTCAGAACCAGTATCCCAGACACCAGCCACCACATGACATCCCACGGCACACTCCTCCCCCCCCCCCCAGCAGTGTTCTGCAGCTCCTGCTCCTCTCCACTTTCACTGGAAGGATCTGCTGCTCCTTTTCTTCATGCAAGTAAGTCTGATTCAGATGATGTCCCTGATACACTTGGCTGGCAAGAGCCATGGCATGTGTCCATGACCTAGCTAAATGCAAAGCTGGAACATTTTTAACTTTTCACTGCCATGGTGAGACAAGGACTCCATCTAATGAAGTAGGGGATTTTTCAGGGAGTCTACAGAATCAAATATGACAAAATGACAAATCTTAACCAAAGAGTGTCATGGTAGAGAGGAAGAGAACCCAAAATGAATTTTTCTATCTTTTCTTTTCTGATATAAGTGCCTAAAAACAAAGCCAAGGAGGGCTGCCACAGACCCATTCTGAAAATTCCTTAACATCTTCATTTTCATCCAAATTAATACATTACTTGAAGAAAATAAACTTTTACATAAATGAAAATGTAATACTACAGACAAGTGTACAGGAGAAAAGAGGCACTCAATTACCTTAGAAAAATCTGGGTCCATTAATGTGTAGCTCCAGAACCAATGCTGCAGTACAATAGAACCACAGTCTCTGACATTCCCCCTCCACCCTGATGGATCTTGGGTTTTCCTCCCACCTTCCCTCTCCTGTGAATATCTAAATAGTAGGACAAAAGGAATCCAAAGATACGATGATGGTATATAACATGGAATAAACATACTGTTTTAGTCAGTACAATCCTCAATACTACAATAATTATTTCTAGTTCACTGATTACAAAATTAAGTATATGAAATCTATTCCTAATTAATCATCCCATTGAGAGCTTAATGTAGACTTTCAGAGGTGAAAGAAACAGAGATATGTGTAGAGATGTGTATCTCTAAAATACAGATTTACCTCTGTACATTATAGACAATATACCATGTTTGTATTTTTTTTGCAGTCTGGCATAGTTTATTACATCCAGCTTGCCACTTTGGAAATTTTATAATTAGACATTAATATACAACAAATTTTGAATCTTTACAGATGATATAGAGCACCCTAGGCCCTTCCAAGGGCAGAAGACAGATCAAGAGCTCATACAATGGCTTCAACCACAAGGAGCAGATGAAGATATCATCGGAAAGATACCTATTTCTGCAGTGTGGTTGCTGAGCAGTTCTGCCCTTACGGATCTTGTTTGGAATATACATAGTATGAATTATGTGTCACTCTCACAATTTATTTAGCTATTTTTGAAGTTAACACCTTAAAAAAATAACTTGAAAGACAGCAACTGAGATCCTCCATCTACTGCTTTATTTTCCAGATGCCCATAACAGCTGGGGCTGGCCCAGCCAGGAACTCCAAGCCTTTAAGCCATCATCTGCTGCCTCCCAGGTGCACAAGCCTGACCCACTATGAACAGATGCCCCTACATTTTTTATTTTCCACAAACTTTTTGAAGTCACTTTTGCCAAAAGGTTCCTGACACCTCTCTTGTTGCTTTCATAGTGGCAGACCCTGGAATGCCATCTCCCAGTACAGAAGACAGCCTCAGTAGTCCTCGAAGATCAAGAAGTAGGTGGATGGTGACATCTTTGTTGTTAATGTAACTGTGAATGTGGCCAGTACTGCAGCTCATTAGGCTAAGCCTCTGCATGCGGTGCTGGCACACCAGGTTCTAGTACCAGTTGGGGCACCGATTCCATCCTGGTTGCTCCTTTTCCAGTTCAGCTCTCTGCTGTGGTCCGGGAAGGCAGTGGAGGATGGCCCAGGTGCTTGGGCCCTGCACCTGCATGGGAGACCAGGAGGAAGTACCTGGCTCCTGGCTTTGGATTGGCACAGGCGCCAGCCATAGCAGCCATTTGGGGGTGAACCAATGGAGGGAAGACCTTTCTCTCTGTCTCTCCCTCTCTCACTAACTCTGCCTGTCAAAAAAAAAAAATGCAACTGTGAATGTCCATATAATTTTGTTCTGTTTACACAAAAATATCTTTGTTTAACAATTGAAGATTGATGCTGTAAAAACTGTCCTCAAATTTTTTGCTATTTTATTATTTATAAACCCATTTTGAAGATTTGTAGATCCGTAAGTCCCTTGAGGACAGTGCACCCTGGTTTTGATATCCTTCACAGAAATAAATACAAAATGATTTCCATGGTGGGGGGAATCACTACAAACTATTGAACTTGTCTGAAAGCAAATAAGAGGCTGGGAGAATGGCTGCTCTGGTTATGCACAGTAACTACTATAGCACTTAAATAGGTATAAAGAATCTGACTGTAGGAAACAAATATAAAGAATTGTCTTGGGCCCTCTGCCAGCTCTAATCCTCTCATTAGGGAAGTGACAGTCCGACAGTCATGTGAACACACCTGAGGGGGATGCAGCACTGCCCCTCAGGGCAGGCAATGAGCTCTTCCCCTTCAAATAGTGGCAAGGTTGCAGCAGGCACACAAGGAGTTGCTCTTCCTTTAAGTAACTGGGGAGTATTTGTCAAAAGTATTAAACTAAAATTTGGGAATCTCTGTATTGCCCTATCCTCACATTACTTAACATTCAATTACATGTTTTAAAAAATTTTATTTATTTATTTGAGAGGAAGAGTTACAGAGAGAGAGGCAGAGAGAGAAAAGGGGTCTTCCATCTGCTGGTTCATTCCCTAAATGGCTGCAATGGCCAGAGATTGGGCCGATCTGAAGCCTGGAAATCAGGAGCTTCCTCTGGGTCTCCCATGTGGGTGCAGGGGTACAAGCACTTGGGCAGCTCACCCTAGCATGCTGCCTGGTTCTACTGTTCAAGCACACATCTCCCATTCTCTTTTGGCGGGTCTACTGTAAAGAACGGGGAGTATCTACAGTAATTAATATCTTACTGTTGCTCTTGCTGTCCACCTGCAGGCCTGAGGGAAGAGCACCTAAATACACACTGTGGAGTTCTGGACGTAGTTTCCAAAATTCAGTCTCTTCGCAGCTTAGGGACTCTGTCCTCGTCAATCACCTTAAAGCCTGCAGGAGTAGGGAGAAACTGTGTTTGAAGAATTCGCAAATAAAGTGCATTGAAGCCAACCACTACCACCTCCACCACACCCCTAATTCAGGGTTCTGGCAAATCCCAAGCGGACCAGGAGTGACTCAGGAGGTGACCTCGACTCTGAAAGGCTCCAAAGAGCCTGGTGCAGCCAGGGTGAGCTCAGCGCATCGCCCTCCCGCCCCCGCCACTAGGACGCCCGGCTCCCAGATCCTCCAGGAGGCAAGAGGCAGCCCCGCAGGTCCAGGCACACGCGGACGTGCATCCAGAGCTGTCCCAAAAAGCAGGCCCAGCTCGGGTGTCGCCTCCTGACAAAGTCGCTGTCTCCTACTCCCTCCCGGAAGGTTGCAGGCCAGCACCCTGAGTCGAGGCCCTCCCGTGAAGAAAGCCGCCCCCGTGGGAACCCCGCTCCACCTGCGGGCAGGGCTGGGGAAGAAGGGCTAAGCCAGCCTCCGCCCCAGGACTGCAGCCTGGGAAAGTCCAGGGCTCCAGCGCCCCTGCAGGGCGTGGTGTCTCCCTCAGTGCGCTCTGAGCCCGGCCTCAGCCATCAGCAGCTCCCTTGCTTCCAGAATCTGCTGCAGGGCGGCTCAGGCTCCGCCCGGCCAGGGGCCTCGGACCAATCCTCCCTGTCCTGGGACAGGACCGGCGCTGCCAGACTTGCCCCACGCCGGGCCGGCTATAAAGGCGGTGGTCATTGGCGGGCACCTGGTAGTTGTGGTGTGTGCGGGTGACGTGGGTGGTGTTACGTTCTTGGCCATTGAGCTCAATTTTGGACGTTGGGACAAGAACACAGGCGGCAGTGATGAGAGCTAGGAGAGCCAGGAGGGGAGGCAGACCCGGTGAGTGTGACCCTCAGCCTCTCCCGCCAGCCCCGCTGGCTGAGGTTTGCAGCAAGAGTGGCACTTGGGGAAGCAATGAAGGCCGAGTCTCAGCAGGAAAACCAAGGGCCCGATGCGGATTTGCACACTGATGCTGCATCTGTGTGGTCTGCTCGGGCAGACACCCAGGAAGGGCTTGGTAGGAGGGCGCTGGAGGTGCACTGGGCCCTCGTGCACAGCCTGATGTAGGCATCCAGGGCAGCAGAGTCCTGCAGGGTCCCTAGAGATGCTGGCCGAACTGTGCCTTCCGTCATCCACCCTCCTGCGCTGCCGCTGGGGCAGTGCTTCTGCGGTTGGATGTCTCGTTCGAGTCCATGGTCGTTTTCTCATGATGGGCTGACCTCACGCAGTGACAACCATGGAACAAATCACTGTTCTGCGGCATCTGCCTCCCAGGAGCGTTGCGGGTTACAGGGGGGCACGGGTGAGGCGGTGGCACCTCCTGTGCGTGGTCTCTGGCCCTTCCAGGACCGAAGGTGGAAAGGGAAGCAGAGGAGCTGGCTCAAGGTAGTCCCGCTGCGGGTTCCATCAGGTGTGAAATGTCTCCCGATTGCGGTTAACCTTGCAGGGAAACTGTCCCCTTTTGTGGGCCAGAGACAGCATCTGCTTTATTAGCTGTGCAGTATATCGAAAATTAAAATTTGGGCAGTCCTATCTTTAGTCCTCACAGCAGCACTTACTTTATGAGGAACACATGAAACTGCTCAGTAATTCGGTGCTGAGTTTTTTTTTTTTTTTTTTTTTTTTGGACAGGCAGAGTGGACAGTGATAGAGACAGAGAGAAAGGTCTTCCTTTTTTTTTTTTTTTTTTTTTTGACAGGCAGAGTGGACAGTGAGAGAGAGACAGAGAGAAAGGTCTTCCTTTTTGCCGTTGGTTCACCCTCCAATGGCCGCCGCGGTAGCGCGCTGCGGCCGGCGCACCGCGCTGTTCTGATGGCAGGAGCCAGGTGCTTCTCCTGGTCTCCTATGGGGTGCAGCACCCAAGGACTTGGGCCATCCTCCACTGCACTCCCTAGCCACAGCAGAGAGCTGGCCTGGAAGAGGGGCAACCGGGACAGGATCGGTGCCCCGACCGGGACTAGAACCCGGTGTGCCGGCGCCGCAAGGCGGAGGATTAGCCTGTTGAGCCATGGCGCCGGCGAAAGGTCTTCTTTTTTGCCATTGGTTCACCCTCCAATGGCCGCTGCGGCCAGCGCACTGCGCTGATCGGATGGCAGGAGCCAGCTGCTTCTCCTGGTCTCCCATGGGGTGCAGGGCCCAAGTACTTGGGCCATCCTCCACTGCACTCCCTGGCCACAGCAGAGAGCTGGCCTGGAAGAGGGGCAACCGGGACAGAATCCGGCGTCCCGACCGGGACTAGAACCCGGTGTGCCAGCACCACTAGGCGAAGGATTAGCCTATTGAGCCACGGTGCCGGCCCGGTGCTGAGTTTAATATTAGGTTGGTAAGCCTGCTATTGGCTTTTGGTTTGTTTGTAGCTATTGGATGACTTTATTTGGTAAAAATGCATTCAGGTCAGTAGTGTACTCAAGGATGGTCATTTAGTGAAATGTACTTTTTTTTACGAGTAAAAGATTGGAAGACACGATTGAGCTACCTCAAAACTCCACCACTCCTGGGAAGGCCACAGTTGGCAAGAAAAGCCCGTAGCAAACTTTCATCAAGTAAGTTGAGATTCCTGTTTGCAATCTGAACAGCTCACTGCTGAGCCAGGAGGGGAACTGCTCTGAGCACAACTCACTACAGAACTGCTCTTGCAGACTTTCCCCGAAGGAAGCACTGCTGTGGTCAGAAGCATTCCAGGAGCTGCTGGCCTGCAAATGTGAATTAGTCCTGAATTTAATCCATTGCAAGTATCACAAGAATGCAGAAAGGCTGTGTCCTCAAACACACATGAGCAGCTCCCCAAGGGGAATGAGACTTAACCTAGAAGGCCTGTTTATCTCCCTTTATCTCAGCATATTCACCCCAGGTGGGGGAGATAAATCACCCTTCAGCTCTGCAATGGCAGTGCTCTGGGTGGAGGCTGAGGATGCTTTTCATTGCAGGCAGTGTTTGCAAGAGACTTAGTTCCCTGACGATTTGTGCCTCTCCTACAAATACATTTTGGCATTAAAAACAAACTGAAGTATTTATGTTTTAGTAGTATGGCACCAACTTAAGTATTTTGCCTACTGGCATCTTTGTCTTTAAAGAGCTAAATCCTCAGGACTACAGGATTGAGTAAAAACTAGAAAATAGCTAATCCTAGTACTAGAAAAGCACAAGGGATTATTTGATCATTCGGTTCTTCATATTTCACATGCTTTTTTTCCTACTTTTCCCTTCCTACAGATATTCTGGCTGTATTGAAGGCTTTTTTAAAAACTGAATTCTGTGAAGAAAATATAGGCTTTTGGCTGGCTTGTGAAAACTTCTGAAAAATCCACCCACCCCAGAAGCTATCCTTAAAACCAAGGTAAATATATACAGTCTTCATAGAAAAAACCCCCAAAGAGGTAAGACCAAATTCCTCATTTCAGTATAAAGTGTACACCCTTGGCACCAAGAAGCAACAAAGGAAGTAAAGATATAAGACTAAAGCAAGGGCCAGGGAATCTGAAAAGCTTCCTTTCCTGGTGTCCTGGCTTTCAACTAAGTATCCCCAGACCTGGCAGGTGGAGCTCATCACAGGTTACAGCTTCTGATTTTCACTTTCAAAGAGCAGAGCTCCCTTTTCTAACGAAGGATAATGAGTGATCTTTGTTTCAGATGAGCATGCTTTCAAACCAAAACTCTTATTATCCAAAATATACAAGAAGCTACAACTCCCAGCTGTACAACTGCCTGGAAAAGGGTGTACAACATGATGTTTTACTTATTTGAAAGGCAGAGTTGCAGAGAGAGGTCTTCCATCTGCTAGTTCACTCCCTAAATGGCCACAGTGGTCAGGGCTGGGTCAGGCTGAAGCCAGGAGCTTCCTCCAGGTCTCCCATGTAGGGGCAGAGGACCAAGCACTTGGGCCATCTTATGCTGCTTTTCCCAGCAGGGAGTGGGTAAGAACTGCAGTAGCTGGGACTCAAACTGGCATCCATATGGGATGCTAGTGCTGCAGGCATCAGTGTAACTTGCTATGCCACAGCACCAGCCCCAGGTAGAACACTTATCCCTGTTTTTTGGAATCAGAGTTCTACTAGGGCTTGAGTGAAAAACCATAGATCGGCCGGCGCCGTGGCTCAACAGGCTAATCCTCCACCTTGCGGCACTGGCACACCGGGTTCTAGTCCTGGTAGGGGCACCGATCCTGTCCTGGTTGCCCCTCTTCCAGGCCAGCTCTCTGCTGTGGCCAAGGAGTGCAGTGGAGGATGGCCCAAGTGCTTGGGCTCTGCACCCCATGGGAGACCAGGAGAAGCACCTGGCTCCTGCCATCCGATCAGCACAGTGCGCAGGCCGCAGCGCGCAGCTACCGCGGCAGCCATTGGAGGGTGAACCAACGGCAAAAGGAAGACCTTTCTCTCTGTCTCTCTCTCACTGTCCACTCTGCCTGTCAAAAAAGAAAAAAGAAAAAAACCATAGATCACCACAGACACCATGGTTGATGAGAAAAAGGGAGCCCCAGAGTAGAGGACATGTTCTGTTTCCTAAGGCAGAAGTCTGTGACTGCCAGAGACTGACATTCAATTCAGTTCCCTCAGAACTAATGATTCCAAGCTAGGTAGTGAGTCAGGAAGCTGGTGACTGTCCAGGAGATGCTTGTATCAGAACAGCTTCCACCACTGTACAGACACAGGCAGGAAATATGTGGTCTGAGGGGGTGGGTTTTGCTGGAAAAGCAGGACTGTGAGATAGAAGATAATGCAATGGAATGCTGTTGACCTAAACTCATTTAAAATCAATAGGTCTGGGATTCTGTGGCCTTAACTACCTAGCTGTATATCTTTCATTAAATCAGTTCATGTTACCACATAGTGGTTTTGAGTCCCAACTAACGTAACATGTTGACTAGGTAGAAGAGTACTAAAGTTCTTGTGACTCCATTTCATGCATGCTATTCTTGTGTATTGCCGAACCTGAAATGATGTTTGAATTGTTAAATGGTATATAAAATAGTGAGTGCTTGTGTGTAGAAAACCACAGTGTCTATTACAAGTGCCAAAAACTCTTGAAGGCAGTTAAGCTTTGAAGTGGTCTTTGAATATTTGAATACATTTATTTCGATAAATACTGTCATTGAATACTTACAGTCCAGGTGTGAGCTGATTTGATGTTGATAACTAGAATTATGACCAACATAAGGGGAAGATCTTTGTAGTAGAGAAGAAGTGTGCATTACTGTGTCTGTGCAGGGAGAACTGACAGCCCCAGAGCTGAGAAGAGGGTGGCAAGGAAGATGCTCTTTTCTAAACCTAAGTCACAGCACATCCTTAGACCCACCCAGGGTAAAAAATTTTACCCAGGGTAAAAATTACTAACAGAATCTTTTATTAAACAACAGGGTCTTTGATGAGAATAGAACATTGACCTAAATCCCTTTTTGAGGATTGAGAAACAACTAAATAGAAGTGAACTGTATGGAGACAAACACCAATGTTACATTACTCAACTCTCCACTGCACCAATGAAGGAAGAAAACAAATGGAAAATATGGGCCTCCCCCTTTTTTGTCCTCTTTTCTTTGGTTCCAACTCACATGGGCTTCCAGAAGACATACATGGAAACTGTTCTCTTCGTGGTCAACATAGATCTCAGAATTTCCCTTATTCATTTGCCTTCACTTGCCTAACAGATTTTGATTATGTTACTTTAGGTAATGAGGAAGGCAACAGAAGTGCACTTTTCTCCCTCATTTTTATAACATTTATTTGAAAGGCAGAGTTACAGAGAGGGTGTAGAGACAGACCTTCCATCTATTGGTTCACTCCCCAAATGATCACAATGGCCTGAGCTGAGCCGATCCAAAGCCAGGAGCCAGGAGCTTCTTTCAGGTCTCCCACAGGAATGCAGGGGCTCAAGCACTTGGGCAGTCCTCTGATGCTTTCCCAGGCACATTAGCAGGGAGCTGGATTGAAGTGGATCAGCCAGGACTTGAATCAGTGCCTATATGGCAGTGGCTTTACCCACTGTGCTACAGTGTGGGACCCATATATGTATATATTTCAAAGACTCATTTATTTGAAAGGCAGAGAGGCAGAAGAAGAGAGATCTTTCAACCTCTGGTTCACTCCCAAAATGTCCACAACAGTGGAGGCTGGGCCAAGCCAAAGCCAGGATGTTGAACAGTGTATAATCTCTAAGTATTAAATTGAAAAGGCTGAAGCTGGTGCCATGGCATATTGGGTAAAGTCACCACCTGCAGTGCTGGCATCCCATATGGGTACTGGTGCATGTCCTAGCTGCTCCGCTTCTAATCTAGCTCCCTGCTAATGTGCCTTGGAAAGCAGAAGATGGCCCAAATACTTGGCTCCTGAATCCATGTGGGAGACCTGAAAGAAGCTCCTGGCTTTGGATCAGCCCAGCTCTAGCTTTTTGCAGGCACTTGGGAGTAAACCAGCAGATGGAATATCTCTTGATGTATGTCTCTCTGTAACTCCTTAAAAAATAAACCTTTAAAAAAATAAGGTTTATTGACATGTGCTATGATCCAATCCAGTAAAAGTAAGAGAAGCAATAACTATCACTACCTATATTTTTATCTAATTTAAGTATTGTGTAAACTAAAATATACAATACTAGGAGTATACTATCAGTAATTACACTACTGAGGTGGGGACTGCGGTACACAGGTTAATCCTCTACCTGCAGTGCTGGCATCCCATATGGGTGCCAGGTTCTAGTCCTGGTTGCTCCTCTTCTGGTCCAGCTCTCTGCTGTGGCCTAGGAGGGCAGTGGAGGATGGCCCAAGTGCTTGGGCCCCTGCATCCGCATGGGAGACCAGGAAGAAGCACCTGGCTTCTGGCTTTGGATCAGTGCAGCTACAGCCATTGTGGCCATTTGGGGAGTGAACCAATGGAAGGAAGACCTTTCTCTTTCTCTAACTCTACCTGTCAAATTAATACATAAAATCTTTTAAAAAAGTAATTACCAATACTCAGTGATTATAATTAAGAATTTTAATAACTATATTGATTCTTTTTTTTTTTTTGACAGGCAGAGGTAGACAGTGAGAGAGACAGAGAGAAAGATCTTCCTTCCATTGGTTCACCCCCCAAATGGCTGCTATGGCCGGCACTATGCCAATCCAAAGCCAGGAGCTGGGTGCTTCCTCCTGGTCTCCCATGCAGGTGCAGGGCCCAAGGACTTGGACCATCTTCTACTGCTTTCCCAGGCCATAGCAGAGAGCTGGATTGGAAGTGGAGCAGCCAGGTCTTGAACCGGCACTCATATGGGATGCTAGTAGTTCAGGCCAGGGTGTTAACTACAGTGCCACAGTGGGGGCCCCAGTCCTAGCAGTTCTATGTTGTTTAGCATTTCATCTTCAGTGTCAACTGCTAATAATACAGTAGAGTTGTAGAAGACCTGACAGTCATGCAAACCTTACCACAAGCTAGTACTGTGTAGAATAAATCCTTTAAATATAAAGACAATCTTATTTCACAGCGGAGGAAGAACCAGATGGGTAAAATGACTTGCTAATGTCACTTAGCTCTTTCGCTACAGAAACAAGGAAGGGTCTCAGCTTTATGCCACTTGCCTCAACTAGATGAGCCTGCAATTTTAATGACACTCAACTTGGGCTCCCGGAGTTTAAATGAATTTTCCAAGGTTACATGACAAAGAAGCCCCAAAGCCAGAAGTAAAAATTATTGCTCTCATCTTTCTCTTCCTTATCCACTATGGAAGTCTGATTTACAGTTGTAAATTATTCTAATATCATTTACAACCAAGAAGCATTATTTTTTGCTAACTTTAACAATGAAACTATTTTTAGCCATTGAGGAATTTATTTTAATGAAAGATATAGACATCCTTTTTTGTTTTGTTTTTTAATTGGAGATGCAAAGAGACAAACAAGTAGTCAGAGAAGTGGTATTCACCCTCTAGTTCACTGCTCAAATGTCCACAGTGACCAGGGCTGGCCCAGGAGCAGGGAACCCCATCATCTGAGCCATCACTTGCTAGCTCTCAGGGTTTGCATTTCCAGGGAGTTGGAGTCAGGGGCTGGAACTGGGAATCAAACCCAGAAACTCCAATGTGGGATACAGGCATCTAAACCACAAGGCTACACCCTGGCTTCCAGACTTGTTTTTTCACCAGTCATCTGAAAATGAAAGTTAGTTCGGACCTGAAGTCTAAGGCTCTGGAGTCCTCAGGTGTGTGTGTCTATGCATGAGAGTTAGTTAGGTTGCCCAAGCAGAGTCTACAGTTTAGAGAGAACAGCAGAGTGAAATGTGTGTCAGAGGATGTCAGCACTGAAGAGTGGCTGTGCTCTAGTCAGAGGCTGAGGAGGATGAGTCCACAGAGAGCAGCAGTACCAAGGGAGTATGCTAGAAGGTAGGGAGAAAAAAGGTTGAAAAACAAATATGTTAAAAAGATTTGTTTATTTATTTGGAAAACAGAGTTATAAAGAAAGAGAGACAGGGAGGGAGAGGGAGAGATCTCCCATCTGCAGATTCACTCACCAAATGGTCACAATGGCTGGGACTGGGTCAGATCAAAGCTCGGATCTGGAACTCCATCCAAGTCTCCCTCATGGCGGCAGGGACTCAAGAATTTGGGTTGTCTGCTGCTTCTCAGATGCACTGCAGAGAACTGGATGGGAAGTAGAACAGCTGAGCTGTAAATAAGTGCCCATATGGTGTGCCAACATCACTGGCAACAGATTATCCTAATGCATCACAACACTGGCTCCAACAAATGAATTTAGGTAAAACAATTCAAAATGCCAGGGAAATAGCAAATAAAATGTCAGGGATGAGCACTGTGGTGCAGCAGGATAAACCACTACTTAGGAGGCATACCTCATTCTTAAGTATGATGATATTTTTTTAACCACTTTTGTACAAGAGAGTAACAGGATGAAAACTGTTCTCCAAGGAGTCTGATCTGATAACCTCACATAGGATAGACTGAGATGAGAAGAAATTGCAAGACAGATTACGAGTGCAGAAAAGAGGAAACTAAAACTGGAATGAAAGCATGAGGAAGGAAATGCAATCCATGTTTTGCAAGAAATAAAATCAAATATATATACTGTTTATAGAAAAATAGAAATAAAAGCAAATATGAGAGAGTTTCAAAAGTTTGTGGAAAATGGAATTAAAAGATAATCTTATTTTATGCAACAAATTTTGAAATCTATGCATGTGAACGGTCTTCAAAAAGTTCATGGAAAATGTCTATTATACAAAAATGGTACATGGATTTCAAAAAAAATTTTTAAAGAAAATCCATTTATTTTTAATTTTTTATTTATTTAAGAGGTAGAGTTACAAAGAGTGAGAGAGAGACAGAGAGAAAGGTCTTCCTTCTGCTGTTTCACTCCCCAGATGGCCGCAACAGCTGGAGCTGTGCTGAACCAAAGCCAGGAGCCAGGTGCTTCTTCCCAGTTTCTCATGTGGGTGCTAGGGCCCAAGCACTTGGGCCATTTTCTATTGCTTTTCCAGGCCATAGCAGAGAACTGGAATGGAAGAGGGGCAGCTGGGACTAGAACTGGTACCCATGTGGGATGCCAATGTCACAGGTGGAAAATTAACTTTGTTTATTTTTATGAAAGACAGTTATAGGGGGGTGGAAAGGGGAGACACAGATCTTTCATTTTCTGGTTCTCCCAAAATGACCACAAGAGCCAGGACTGGCCCAGGCTGAAGATGGGAACCAGAAGTCCATATGAGTCTCCCACAGGGGTGGTAGGAGCTCTTCTGCCAGGAGCATTAGTAGGAAGCAAAACATCCAGGACTGCAACTCGCACTCAAATATGGGATGCTGGCCTCACATGTGGCAGCTTACCCTGCTGTGTCACAAAGATGGTCATTCAAAATAAATTCTTGAGGGTTAAGCCACCTTTTGCAGGGCCAGCATCCTATATGGGTAGCAGTTTGAGTCCTGGCTCCACTTTTGATCCAGCTCCCTGTTAATGTGCCTGGGAAAGCAGTGGAAGATGGTCCAAATGCTTGGGCCCCTATACCACGTGGGAAACTCAGAAGAAGCTCCTGGCTTCAGCTTGGCCATTTGGGGACTGAATCAGCAAATGGAAATCTCTTTGTAACTGTGACTTTCAAATAAATAAATCTTTAAAAAACATTCTTGTGCACTTAAAAGACCTCTTGCAATACAGGTGCACAGTTACTTATTCAGGAGAAATGCTAATTCAGGTGCAAGAAATGCTGGTATCAGGGATGCCATGGTAAAGTAGTAGTGTGGAGAGGCCACTTAAGGGAGTTTTATGTAGAACACAGGCAGCGGCGTTTTAGAGTTTAATAGATAGTGTTGGTTTAAAAATTACATATTGGGACTGGTACTGTGACATAGAGGGTAAGTAAGGCCAGCAGTGCCACCATCCCATGTAGGTAATGGTTTGAGACCCAGCTGCTCTGCTTCCAATCCAGCTCTCTGCTGAGGCCTAGGAAGGCAGTAGAGGATGGTCCAAGACCATGGGCCCCTGCACCCAAATGGGAGGCCTGGGAAAAGCTCTTGGATCCTAGCTTTGGATCAGCCCAGCTCTGACCATTGTGACCATTTAGGAAGTGAGCTAGTGGATGGAAGACCTCTCTCTTTCTCTCTGCTTCTCTGTAACTCTGCCTTTCAAATAAAATAAATAAATCTTTAAAAAAAACTTAAAATAATTATGTATTAACTTCCAACTGGGAGATCAGTAATTAAGTCAAGGTAAAGTTAGTCATTTAAATAGCCATCTAGTCAGCCAGTAATGATGACCTCGTTTCATTTCTAAACACAAATTACTTAATGGCTTTAGAGATGTACTTATCAAAATAATGTGGGCAGGACTCCCTGGGGCAGCATGGAGGCTGTGGGAGAATGCAGAGCACCTGAACCAGTGAGCCCTGGGCAAAGTGTTATGAAGCTGATACAGACTCCCAGTCTCTAAATGACAGACACATGGTTCACAAATGGAATCAGAAGAAAACTGCCTGAGTAGCATAGTAATAGGAACAGGCACAGAACCCTGGTGTTCCTTTTGGTCCTCTGCAATTACTTCCCCTTAGCAACAGGCAGAGCCTGCAGCCTTCTGCCACCTACCCTCTCCCCACAGAAAGGAAGAGTTGGAGGGGCCTATGGAAGTGGTGCATCTTGGGAGGCTGAATCTCTAGAAGAGAGGGCAGAGCAGGTGTAGAGCTCACCTGGCAGTGCCTGGGGACAGTTTCTCCATTACTGCATTTTAATGGGGACAGCAAAACCCTTACCATAGCCCTTCCCATACACACTGCAGAGGCTTAATTGGTGAATCCTTCCAGACAACAGTGATTGGGCCAGGAGCTAAACACAGCAACTTCCTCTAGAACTGTGCTGGGGGAACAGTTCCCACTCAGATGGAGGGAATGGGGACAGGCTACACCCCCCTCCCAAACACAGGTCAGGTCATAAGGCTCTCACCAGCTAGCAGCTCTCTGGTCTCACCTCCCTGGTCTTTCTAGCTGACAAGCTCTTCCCAACCTTGCTGCCTGGGAGGGACACACTCAGGTGTCACCTTCATGGAAAAACTAGTTTTTTTTTAAGATTTATTTATTTCTTTGAAAGAGTTACACAGAGAGAGAAGGAAAGGCAGGGAGAGGGAGAGGGAGAGAGGGAGAAGGAAAGGCCTTCCATCTGCTCTTTCACTCCCCAATTGGTCACAAGGGCTGGAGCTGTGCCAATCTGAAGCCAGGAGTCAGAAGCTTCCTCTGGGTCTTCCCACATGGGTCCAGGGGCCCAAAGACTTGGACCGTCTTCTACTGCTTTCCCAGGTCATAGCAGAAAGCTGGATTGCAAGTGGAACAGCCAGGACTAGAACTGGCACTGCAGGCAGCAGCTTTATCCATGACTCCACAGTGCCAGCCCCAACCTAGAAGTTCAAGTTGACATAGTGGACACCACACTGTGGTCCCCAAGTCTAACGTAACCATGGGCAATGCTAATAGATTGTGTCACAGGCTGAGGGAGGTGACACGCATGCTCTGCTGCAGAGCTGTGACATAGGAGAAGGGGCTCCAGACCAGGAGAAAGGGGACCCTGGGGTTCCCCGCCCTTCCTCTCTCCTCAGTGACCACTCTCCAGACCACCTCTTCTCTGTGGCCACAGACAGCTCTGAAAGCAGTGTCTTGGGGCAGGGAGGGAGGGTTGCAGGAAAGATCTCTGAGTAGTTGGTCCAGAGGGAGCATTCCTCTTAAAACATTACAGTGCTGTCTGCACCCACTCCCCTGGCCTTGATGGTCATTTGTCTATTAATGTCCCATTTCAGATGATACCTCTGATGATACCTCCAAACTTTGCTGTTGGACAGGAGGTGATTGGTGAGAAAATCCTACCTAGAGTTTTAAAAGATTTATGTATTAAAGAGCACTTCCAATCACTGGCTCACTCCCCAAATGTCTGCAAAGCCAGGGCTGGGCCAGGCTGAAGCTAGGAACTCCGTCCTGTTCCCCGACATGGATGTCAGGAGTTCACACACTTAGGTTATCACCATTGCTTCCCAGGTGGATTAGCAAGAAGCTCAACTGGAAGCAGAGGTGGGACCTGATTTTAGGTCCTCCAATATTGGCTGTGGGCATTCCAAGTGGCAGCTTAACCCACTGTACCATAACACCCTCTACTTTGATATTATTTATTTATTTACATATTTATATGTTTATTTATTTGAGACACAGAAAGAGACCTTCTATCTGCCATTTCACTCTCCAAAGGCCTGAAATATTTAGGGCTGCGCCACACTGAGGGTGGGATCAGAGAACTCAATTTGGTCTCCCCACATGGTTGGCAGGGACCCAACTACATAAGCCATCACCTGTGCCTCCCAGGTTGCACATTAGCAGGAAGTTGGAATTGCAAGTGTGCCAAGACTTGTACCAGGCACTTTAATTTGGGATGAAAGTTTCTCAAGAGCCGTCTTAACCACTGGGCCAAGCACTCACCCCCCACCTCAGTTTTTAAAGAAAAACAAGGGATTCCATTCTCTTTCTATTACCCGTAAATAAGAGTGTGGATAATCTCAATTGCTTGCTCCAAGCCTAATTCCTTTTGCCACAAAGAGAATCAACTTCAGATAATGGTAGTGCTGTGAGTCACAGAGCAGAGGTGAAAAGAACCCGTGTTCTCACTGACGTCACTCAGCCATTGAATTTATCAAGCCCAGGACCATTGTGTCTGGCTCTCCTCATTGTTCAAGCTGGTTGGAGATGGGCTTTTAGTGACCTGAACTAAAAACATCCCAGTGAAAACACCATGTACTCTACAAGATGTCTGGGAGAAGGATTTTAAACTAAACTATCCACGGTCACCTAATGGGCCACTAAAGAGTTGGACTCACAATTTTGTCTTAGTACAAGGACAAAGCCACCAGGATTTCTTCTGTTTGATTCATCTTCCATTTGAGGAAGGTACTGTAGTGCCTAAAAAGGGGTGCAGGAACCTCAGTTTTCCCACTCAGCTGTGTGGCCCTGAGAAAGGTGTTTAGATTCTATGGCTCCACTTTCTCACCTGCCCATGGAGAGTATCACAGTGCTTGTTTAGAGGGTTATTGTCAGTATCAAAGAAATGAAATGACTCACGTGTATTATAGTTTATTCCAGCTATGAGTGGCACACAAAGTAAATATTTAAAAGTGTAGCTTAGGGGCCAGCATTGTGGTATAGTGGGTTAAATCACAGCCTATGACTGGCATCCCATAGGGTGCCAGTTCTAGTCTTGGCTGCTCCACTTCTGCTGGAGCTCCCTGCTAATACACCTGGGAAAGCAGTGCGGAATCCAAGTACTCAGGTCCCTGCACCCAGGTGGGAGGCCTGGATGAAGCTGCTAGCTCACGGTTTCAGCCTAAGTCCTAGTGGCTGCAGCTATTTGAGGAGTGAACCAGCAGATGGAGGATACCTCTCTCTGACTTTTCTTTCTCTGTAACTCTGCCTTTTAAATAAATAATGTCTAAAAAAATAAAACCACCTGTAGCTTAACACTTCTCTCACATTTAAGGATTCAAAGATATTCATTCCAGGAGGGGCTCATTTGCCTTGTTGCCTTATCCATAACATCCCCTCATGGTACAAAATGGTTCCTGCAGCTCCAGTCATCCACCCTCCATCCCATCCAGAAGGACAATAGCAAATGAGAAGAGCATTTTTCTACTCTAAGAATATTTCCTTGGCATTGCACCTAGCAGATATGATTGACATTTCACAAAGAACAGTTCAGAGCTAACAGAATTTACACATCCAGAGTCTAGAACCCAAAAGATTTTACAGGACCCAAGATGTTAGCAGGAAACAAAAGGCCTGGGGAAAGTGTTCTGAATGTATTACACTTGGTAATGAAGCTTTCGTGTAGAAATAACAGCAAACCCGATTTAAGTGGCTGAAATGTTCACACCAAATAAAAAGGGAACTTCAAAAACTTTTCACATGACATTAAGCAGAAACACAGAAAACATTCAAAATCAAGATCATGCACTGTATGCCCTGAAACTCTTAAGCACTGCAAACATGAAAATGAACTGTACCTGTATCTTTATGGGGAATCAAGAAGGCAGGACTGCCTGTTGCTCAACCACCTACACCCACACCTGAGCAGTTTCTGGACCTGTAGGGAAGATGTTTTAGAAAGGGAAATATGTGATCAATGCCATATTTCTGACACCCCCACCTTCCATAGGAGCACAGAAGCCATCATTTAGTTCCCCTCAAAGTACTTATCTTCCCCATATACAACTGATATCATTTTTTCCCTAGTCTTTTGTCTAAAAAAAGAGGCACCAGATTTCAAGATTTTGTTTTATAAGTCTATACCTAGAGCCCTCAGCGCCTTGGTTATTTTTGCTCAATACCATGCAATTTGAGCTTACAATTCTGGTGTTTGGGAAATGTTGCCAAATTAGCATCAACAACATATTTTCTTTTTTTTTTTAAGATTTATTTTACTTATTTGAAAGAGTTACAGAGAGAGAGATACAGAGAGGTCTTCCATCCGCTGGTTCACGCCCCAGATGACCGCAACAGCTGGAGCTATGCCGATCTGAAGCCAGGAATGAGGAGCTTCCTCCGTGTCTTCCACGTGGGTGCAGTGGATTGGAGCACCCATATGGGTGTTTGGCCTTCCTTGATTATAAAGGTGATTCTTAGTGAAATGTTACATAATTTCTAAGAAGAATGAGAATTTACTATAACTAGAGAACCTAATGGAAAGCAGTGTGCAGTACATTGCACGCGTTCCAGCCCACGTGTAGCTAACTGGTAAGACAGGCAAACAGGGCCTGAAGGCTGGAGCCGGCCTCACTTCAACAGAAGGCCACAGCGCAGTCCACGCTCCCCGATCTCCCTCCGTCCTCTCCACACAACCTGGGGAGAGGCGGACTGCGCGCACACAGAGGGAGAGGAGGCTCTGGAGCGAGCCGAGGCCGCTGGTGCAGGGACGGGGCCTGTCGCCCGTGTCCGGAGCCGGCCCAGCCCTCAGCGGTGGGGTCCGCGGATGGAAGAGCTCAGGTGGGGGAAGTCCAGGTCCCTCTGTAGCTGGTTCTGGCAGGATCCATCCGCCCACGGCCCCTTCTGGGAAACCTGGCCCCACACACTCACCACTTCCTGCTCCCGAGGTCCGGGGCTTCCTCTTCTCAGAGAGGAGAAGGCCGAGCCACCACAGGGACGCTCTTCCCGCTGTAGTCTGGACGTGACTAGGACACAGGGATCTCGCGAGATGATGAAGTTGTCTGTCACCACCACCAGGGCCCCTGATTGGACAGCTGCAAAGCCAATGGGCGTGAGGGGTGTCACAAAAGCCGTAGCCAATCAGCACGCTCGCTGGCACAGTGGGCGTGGGGAGGTTGTTGCCAGGCGACGGGAGTGCAGGCCGGGTTTGGGGTCTGAGGCCGGTGGGGTCGCTGTGGCTTCCGTGTTCCTCGGGGCTCTCGGGACCTCTAGAGTTCGCCATGAGCTGCAGAAGCCGCTCCAGGTGAGTCCCCGCCAACTGCGGATCATCGACTTCTGGTCTTTGTTTCTTCACATCCGGAACGATTTCTCTTGTGGGAAGTTTCTGTGATGTTCCTTTGAACGTTGTTTAAAGATATTGCGTGGTTAATCCTCTTGGTCCATTTCTCTTGTAGATACGTGTTTTCTAGTCTGTCTTTCGTCTTTTTAATATTTCCTGTGTGTTTCTTGCTGTTAGCAATGACATTTAAAAAAAAAAAAAGATTGTTTGAAAGGCAGAGTTAGAGAGCGAGAGAGCAAGAGAGCGAGAGAGCGAGAGAGCGAGAGAGAGAAGGCTTCCATCTGCTGCTTCACTCCCCAGTTGGCTGCAACGGCCAGAGCTGCACAGATATGAAACCAGGAGCCAGGAGCTGCTTCCCTGTCCCCCATGAGGGTGCAGGGGTCCAAGGGCTTGGGCATCTTCCACTGCTTTCCCAGGGCATAGCAGAGAGCTGGATCGGAAGCAGAGCAGCTGGGATTCGAACCGGCTCCCACATGGGATGCCCCGGTCATGATATTTTACCCAGTCATCTCATTACCCTTAGCATATTTTCATGTGTCTATAGGCCATTTGTATTGATTGCATCCTTTGAAAAATTTCTGTTCATGGGCCGGCGCCATGGCTTAACAGGCTAATCCTCAGCCTGCAGTGCCGGCACACCGGGTTCTAGTCCCAGTTGGGGCACCGGATTCTATCCCAGTTGCCCCTCTTCCAGGCCAACTCTCTGCTATGGCCCGGGAAGGCAGTGGAGGATGGCCCAAGTGCTTGGGCCCTGCACCCGCATGGGAGACCAGGAGAAGCACCTGGCTCCTGGCTTCGGATCAGCACTATGCACCGGCCGCAGAGGCCATTGGAGGGTGAACCAATGGCAAAAAGGAAGATATTTCTCTCTGTCTCTCTCTCTCTCACTATCCACTCTACCTGTCAAAAAAAAAAAAATTCTGTTCATGTCCTTTGCCCATTTCTTAACTGCATTATTTTGTTGCAGTTGAGTCTCTTGAAATCTTTAATCATCACATATTAACCCTTTATCAGTTATATAGTTTGCAAATATTTTCTACCACTCTTCACTCTGCTGAGTGTTTCCTTTGCAGCAAAAAAGCTTCCTAGTTTGAGGTAATCCCTTTGTCTATATCTGCTTTCATTGCCTGTGCTTCTGAGGTCTTTTCCAAGAAGTCTTTCCTAGGCCAATGTCTTGCAGAGTTTTCCCAATGTTTTCCTCTAGTAATTTGTTTAATTAGGTCATAGATTTAGATTCATGATCAGTTGTGAATTGATTTTTGTATGGGGTGTAAGTACAGGTCTTGCTACATACGTCTGCATATCATATAGAGATCCAATTTTCCCAACACTCTTTGTTGAAGAGACTGTCCTTTCTCCAGGGATTGATTTTAGCTCGTTTGTCAAAGATGTTGAGTGTACCTGCATGGATTAATTTCTTTGGTTTATATTTTGTTTCATTGGTATACATTGGTTCCAGTCCCAGGCTGTTTCATATGTAACTGCCCTGTAGTGTGTCTTGAAATCTGGTATTCTGATACCTCCAATTTTTTCTTGTTTAACATTACTTTAGCTATTTGGGGGGGGGGTCTCTTGTGTTCCTATACAAATTTTAGCATTCTTTTTTCTAGATCTGAGAAGAATGTTCTTGGAGTTTTGATTGAGATCTCATTGAATCTATAAATCGTTTTGGGTAGTATGAACATTTTGATATTGATTTTCCTGTGCACAAACATGAAATATTTTCCCACTTTTTTGCGTTATTCTATTTCTTCCTTTAATGTTTTGTAATTTTCATTGTGGAGATCTTTCACATTCTTAATTAAATTTGTTCCAAGGTATTTAACTTTTTGGTAGGTATTGTGACTGGTATTGCACTTACAAGTTCTTTCTCAGCCTGGGCTCATCAAATACAGACATATTTATCTTATCCAATTCCCAAGGGTTTCAAAGTTCACTTTTTTGGTGCATTATGAAAATTATTATCCCAGATAATAATTATTGTCAGATCATTCATAGAGAGATAAAATTAGAGATGTGGATGTTAATTATAAGTGTAGATGTTGATGAATCCACCATAGTTTACTGTGGTATTTTGGGTTAAATTTTAAGTCATTCCTGATTACAAACTGATGAGTATCATAAAACTTGTGACAGTGAAGTGTGTTCATAACTTACATTCCTACTTTCTTTGTATTCTGAATAATTCAAGCTAGACATGGAAGGAAGTCAAAATGTAAGCTTCCTAGCCCACAGAGTTGTTAGTCTTGGTGCTTAGCAACAAAGACTCCCTTCCATTGCCCCTAGTACATTACCTTGCATCCTTACCTAGCCACTTACAGAGCACAGTTTTTTGTTTGTTTGTTTGTTTTGTTTTGTTTTGTTTTTGCTAAATTTACAGTATGAAAGAGGGCAGACAAGGACTCATGTTCTCTTGTAGGCATCCTAGAAAAATCCTAAATACAGAAAAAGAGGGGGAGTGGTTTGGTAGCTCATTTACTCTTTCCAATATTTCCATTCATGTAAGTCATTCATAAACCCCATATAGAGGAACAAGTGAGCTGGTGTCAGGAGCAGTGCTCTAATGTTTAGGCATCTTACTTTGTGGAGGGGGTTGTATCACTTGTCAGCCTAAATTCAAAAAAGATACTCTGTCCCAAAAAAACAAGAAGACTAGGAAAGTCAGCATACATAAATTGTTGTCCAACTATGGTCATTATGTTAAAGGGATATTTAGAAGAATGTGAATATTGTGAATATTGAGCAAGGAGTTGCTCTCATATGACATGGGCTTGAATCCATTGTAAGAACAATATGCATGAGTACATTCTTAGAGAATATTTCTGCAGTGGTTTCTGTGTTCTTACAGATTTCAGTTTTGTAAAAATGATGCCAAAGTATTATATTTACTTGTTTCCTCAAGAGACACAGTCAAGTATTTTTCTTTGAAGTGAAGAAATTGTAAATGGTTGGGAAGCAATTGATTCTGGTATGTGGTAATTTGCCGTAACCAGTCAGGATGGCAAAAAATGTGTGTGTGTGTGTGTGTATATACAAATTTAAAATGCAAACCAAGAAGTGAAAGCTGTTTTTGTTGCTTTAAAAATGAACATTTTAAATTCTCTCCTTAAAATATATTTCATTTTATACACTCTCAGTTCTTATTCTCAAGATGTTAAAGTGTATCACATTTTTTTGGAAAGCAAAGGAAAATGTTCCATTTTAGAATGTTAAAAACATACAATTTTAAATTTTGCTGAACAGTTTGTAATAGTTGAACTTGTATTTTTAAGCATAAATATGTTTTCTTCTTAATGTATTATTACAGATATGTTATTTTAAAGGTAGCAGAATCTATGAGGTAAATGATCCAACAGATTTGTTTTCATTAGATCAAACTTGCCCATGGGGTATCTAAACGTAGAATGAATTTGATATCACAACACTATTTACATTCTTTGCAAGAAAAGTAAAGGATGTTTTGTCCCTAAATTTCAATCACAGAATGAGATAGTCCAATTTATTTTTGGTTCTCAGTGATGTATTATTGTGTTTTGTAACACCATGCATTCATGAAAAATATTTTTATTCAAAAGTTCACATTTGTACCACATTTTTTTAACTCTGTAGGTCTAAAATTTTTCTAAAGGACAAGCTTTCTAAAATACAAGTTTATATGTGTTGCCTAATGTAATAAATTTCTTTTTTTTAAAGATTCATTTTTATTTATTTGAAAGAAAGAGTTACATAGAGAGGCAGAGATAGAGAGAAAGGTCTTCCATCCACTGGTTCACTTCCCAATTGGCTGCAACAACCAGAGCTGAGCTGATCTGAAGCCAGGAGCCAGGAGCTTCTTTCAGGTCTCCCACGTGGGTTCAGGGGACCAAGGACATGAGCCATCCTCTGATGCTTTCCCAGGTGCATTAGCAGGGAGCCATATCAGAAGTGGAGCAATCAGGACTTGAACCAGCACCCATATGGGATGCCAGCACCACAGGCTGGGGCTTTAGCCTGCTGTGCCACAGCTCTGGCCCCTGTAATCAATTTCTAAAGTGTATACACTGACAAGAAGAATTACACAAAGTACACTCATAGAACAAGCATATCTTTGCTAAATTTAAAGATGATGGCTTTACCTGCTACGCCATAATGCTGACCCCAAGTATTTGGTTTGGAGCAATATTCATCTGCAATTTCCATAGAGTTTATCAGAAAGTATCATTTGATAGTAAATCCCTTTAGTGGGTATATGAAATAGACCAAACATTGAATTTGTAAAAAAAAAAATGGCTTTCATTCAGATCATGCCAAGTCTAAGGCTTTGCCACTTCATGGTTATATATCCTTGGGCAAACCAGTTACTTACCTCTTCATGCCTCAGTTCCATTGTCCTTAAAATTAAGATAACAGGAGCTATCTCCATTTTTCTGGAAACATAAAATGCTGGAAATATCACCTGGCATAAAATAAATGTTAGCAATTATTGTTATTATGTATTTGCACTTTCCTAACTAAAGGTATTTAAATATCTGTGATTTTATGCTTAATGTTGTAGTGTCCACATTTAGATACAACTCAAAATTTATTTGAAATTATATCTATTCCTTTTTTAAAACTTCATATTTTGCTTGACATACTTACTCAAACTAGATTCAATTCTGTTTAATTTGATGAGTGAGCCATTTCTTATCTAATTCCCTAGATAGTGCAACTTATTCACTCATTTGTGCTTTGTGATGGCACCTGCATCTTTTTCAAAAGAGTAACTAAACTGTATCATTTTTGGTCAAAACTAAATCACTAGGGTAAATTGGTATTTAAAGAAAGGGACTATTCTCTGGCAGTAATCTTAAACTAGTACATTGATGCACTTTGGTAAGTGCATTGGAGACTCGCTGATTGTGTATGTGCATTTGTGAATGTGTGTATGGTGTGTGTGTAAATGTGTGTGTGTGTGCTCCATTTAAAGCTACAATAAAATTGTAGCATTATCCAAACAGATCATTCTAGAAAATCATAGTTTGTAGTAATTTTTGCTCTTTGGAGATCGTGATGTTTAGATGATGCCTAAAAAGTTATGTGATTTTTTTTTAAGAATTCTAGTAACATACAACACTGAAATTCATATAGAAGGGGAAAATAGTTGGGTTCAAAGATATCATTATACTACAGAACCAATCAGCCATAATTCAGGCCCCCAAATTAAGCTAGTTGTATGAGAAAATTTAAGCAGTTGTATTGATGTCACATATTGTTTGCAAACAAATGCATCTTTTTTAAAAGATTTATTTATTTATTTGAATGTCAGAGTTACACAGAGAGAGAAGAAAAGGCAGAAAGAGAGAGAGAGAGATCTTCCATCTGCTGGTTCATTCCCTGACTGGCCGCAATGACTAGAGCTGTGCCGAACCAAAGCCAGGAGCTAGGAGCTTCTTGTGAGTCCCCTGTGTGGGTTCTGGGGCCCATGGACTTGGGCCATCTTCCACTGCTTTCCCAGGACATAGCAGAGAGCTGACTCAGAAATGGAGCAGCCAAGACTTGAACCGGCATCCATTTGGGATGCTGGCACTGCCAGGCTGCAGCTTTACCCACTATGCCACAGCGCCAACCCCAAATGTATCTTAATATAACTGTATTTGATAAACATATAACATTAGTGTTAATAAATAATTATACACCTCAACTAAGGCAATTTTCATTAGGTAACAAAACCATGAAATACAATTCAATTTATCTAGTCCAGATATTTTTTCATAAAGAAAATTTAGACAAAATTGTATTGATGCCAAAATATTCACACTGATTCCCAAGAGAGCAAACATATGGTAATCATTTACATTAGACAATTGCTTGATAAAATTCATCCATAAATTTAATGTAGTCTAGCATTTAATAAATCCTTGAAATTAATTGAATTAATTTGAGGATATGCTTTGAATATAGAGTCTATAAAAAGTGTAGGGCAATAATTTATACTGACCATTATTTAATGTGTAGAAGTAAATGCCCATAATGTTAATTGTGTGATAGAATAGTAGATTTTCTTGAAACTTTCAATATTCTTGTTTTCAACGTTGTCTTGTTTTACAATGAGAAAAACATTCAAAAAATTATTTGAGAGGGAGAGACAGCAGCAGAGCTCCCATTTGTTGGTTCTCTTCTCAAACACCAACAATGTAGATCTGAGTCAGCCTAAAGCTAGGAGCTGGAACTCAATGCAAGGCTCCCACATGAGTGGGGAATCCTACTAGCTGAGCAGTGAGCACTGCCTCTCAGTGTCTGTGCTGGCAGGAGGGTGGAGTAAGCATCCAAAGCCAAGATGTAGACCCAAGTACTCAAACATGGGACACTGTGTTCCCAAATGGCATCTTTTAAAAAAAAGTTTTATTCCTTTATTTAGGAGGCAAAGAGAGAGAGACATCTTCCATCCTATGGTTTATTCTCCAAATGGCAGCAATGGCCAGAACTGGGCCAATCCAATGCCAGGAGCCAGGAGCTTTTTTCAGGTCTCCCATATGGATGCAGGCACCCAAACCCTTGTGTCATCTTCCACTACTTTTCCAGGTCTTAAGCAAATAGCTGGATCAGAAGAGGAGCAGTCAGGACATGAACTGACACCCATATGTGTGCCAGTGCTGCAGGTGGAGGCTTAACCTACTAAACTACAGCAATGTCCCCCTAAAATGACATCTTAACTGCTAAGCAAAATGCCTTCCCAATTTTATCTTCATTAGAAAGCAAGTTATACCTACATCCTTTTTGTAAGCTGGCTGTGAGTCGAAGTATAGGAACTAGTTGTCTCCCTCCCACAGATTGGGCTTGTTGTCTACAACACTCTTGTTCAGAACTGACCCTAAGCCTTTTGGGTAGACCCCCTCATGCAGCACAGTCCCCTAAGCCAGGGCAAGGCATGAGTGGAGAGGGGTGGTGAGGACCAGGGCATCACTAAATCAGGTGACTGGGAATTCCTCTGGGCAAGGCTGGTGGATCACACTGCTGCTGGTGATTGGGAGCACACACCACTGATGCAGATTCTCATTGTTGGGAAGCAAATCACTCATGACCCCACCAGCTCAGTGGCCAGTGCCTCACACACCCTTTCCACTGGTTGGCTGGCTGCAGACTCTGCCTGTGCCCACAGCATAGAGCAGGTGGGCAGCTACCTGAATGAGGAGAGGGCAGCCATAAGCAATGGAGGAAAGAATTTCTGAAAGATCAGAAGAAAATTTGAATTTCTGGAGCAAAACTGCAAAGTATTTCTAAAGCACTTAAAGTCAGTGACTTGCAGCTGGGTGTCTGATTTTAAGAAATACCTTGGGGGCTGGCGTGATGATGTAACAGGTAAAGCCACCACCTGCAGTACCAGCATCCTATATGGGCACCAGTTCATGTCCTGGCAGCTCCATTTCTGATCCAGCTCTCTGCTATGACCTGGGAAAACAGTAGAAGATGGCCCAAGTCTTTGGGCCCCTACACCCCTGTGGGAGACCTTGAAAAAGCTTCTGGCTCCTTGCTTCGGTTCAGCGCAGCTCTGGCCCAAGCGGCCAATTGGGGAATGAACCAGTAGATGGAAGACCTCTCTCTCTCTCTCTCTCTCTCTCTCTCTCTCTCTCTCTGCCTGTCATTCTCTCTCTGTGTAACTCTTTCAAATAAATAAAAATCTTAAAAAAAGAAATATCTTGAAAACAGAACCATTGCATATGTCAGAGGTAGAGAATCTGCCTCTGGGGACACCCAATTTTCATCTCCACATTTTGTTGACTCCACCTTGCAGCCCCTCAGACTTTGAACCCTAAGTGTTCATTTGATTGCACCAACACCATCTACCGAATACTTCAAGTCATTTTCCGATATGCCCAAGCTGCACATTGCTGCACCATTCAGAGGAAGAAAAATTCCAGTGTCTCTTCTCTTGCCTTAGAAACTTCAGGCCTGGAAAACTAGGGAGTTTGAGTAGTCCTGAATTCACAGATACTGAAATATGTTGTACAAATTAATGTCTACTGAAGGATCCTGCTGTGCGCAATTTTGATTGCATGATTTCACCACAGTTTGTGCAATGTCCACTTGTTACATTGTAGTCTGAGATTGCCTGTAATTAGGGTTGATGCATTTCCTACAGAAGGGGCCATTTGTGAGACAATGAATAACTGCTTCCTGGCAGAAAGAATATCAGCTCCTGCCTATTGACTTAGTAAATTGTCCACTTTGCAGGAAGAGACCCTTACAATACAGAGAGCACTGAAAAGAACAAAAGTGAAAAGTTTCAAAAACCCCGGTGAGGAAAAGCAGACCTGTATTTGAGGATACAGCACTGAAAACCCAAGCAATGGCCCCTTTCCCTAACCCTAAAAACCTGGGACTAAATCATTATCTTTCCAAAAGGAAATTTTAAATTGTGAATTAGATTGAGGATATAACCTTGAAATAGAGAAATAATCTTGCATTACCCATGTGGATCTGATCAAACATTTGACTTGTAAACAGAGAACGGGCACGCAGAAGGATTGGCCTGGGATATGTGGCAGGATTCTGTAATTCTCTGTTGCTTCCTTTGAATACAAAGGCCCATGATCCATGGAATGCAGTGCTCTCTAGAAGCTGGGGACAGACCTCTACTTATAGCCGAGAGAAAACAAGGACTTTGGTCCTACCACAAGAGAATGAATTCTGCCAAAGACCCAGTGAGCAAAAAATGAATGGACTTATGGAGCCTCCAGAATGGAATATGCCCTGCATTTTAGCCTGATAGACTTCTGACATACAGAATATCAGAATGTAAATTAGTGCTGCTCTAACACACCAAGTCTGTAGATATTTGCTATTTTAATTATAGAAAATGAATACACAGGAAAGCAGTTTAGTTGGAGGTGGAGAAGAAAGAATGTTGGAAAATAGAATTCAAAATTATTTTTATTTGGTGTTGCATATATCAAGATAAATGTGTAAGTAGATAAGTTATTTTGAAACAGGTAAATCCTGTAATAACACTCAAGTTCAACTATGGTGTTATTCATTCCTTTCATTTACATTTAGAATCACACCTGCCTTTAATTGTTACATCACATCGGAAAAATGTGATTTGGATTAATGTAGGAAATAATCAGTGGAATTTAAAGTTAAAATAATGTTTTCTCCACCATGAATCAGCCTAACCTTGTTCCAGTGAGAACTGACATAGAATCAGGGTTATGCTGGAGGTAAGACAGAGGATACTTACTGAGGAAGTTTGGTATACTTACTGGTTTCATGGTGTGCATTTCATGGAAGTCAAGAAATATCTGGGCCAATGGCCAGCTGTATTATAAAAGATTTCATCATATTTTATAGGTAGTGCAATTAAAACCACTTCCAGTGTACAGTCACAAGTTACATTTTTCCAACTTTAAGCAGCAAAGCTAGGTTAGCAGCAAGTGGGATGAGGGAGAGAGAAAAAGGAAAGATAGAGCTCGCTTGCTCTATTTCTTAAATTATTTGCTTTAAGAGGTCCTAGATTTGGGTCCAGCATTGTAGTGCAGCAGGTTAAGCCACCACTTACAATGCCAGCCTCCCATATGAGCACCAGTTTCTGTTCCAGGTGGCCCACTTCCAATCTAGCTCTCTGCTAATGCAACTGTCAAGGCAGTACAAGATGGCCCAAGTACTTGATCCCCTGCCACACACGGGAGACCCAAATGGAATTTTGGGTTCCTGACTTCAGCCTAGAACAGTCCTGATCTTTGTGTCCATTTGTGGAATGAACCTGCAAATGGAAGATTCTTGCTCTCTCTTTGCTCACATGTGCGTTTGTGTGTATGTATGTATATGTAAATATATGTATGTATATATCCCTCAGTCTTTGTAACTCTGCTTTTTAAATACAAATTTTTTAGAAAGAAATAAACAAGAGGGCCTGGCTTGTGCTTATTAACTACTGCTATTTCAAGGCATCCAAGATCCTCCTACAGAATAATAAACCAATTCTTCACTATAAAACTTAGCATCCTAACTCAAACTTCAAAAAGGAAATTGCATGTATTCTTTAATTTTATGCCTATAGCTTTCTCCCAAGAGGAACTCTTTTGTAAGAACATCTGGAGGGTGATTAATCAAGTACAATCTATCTAACTTGTCTAGAAAAGAAGAAAAATAAAAGCACAAAGTCATCTAAAGATTTGGGACCACACAGATTAATATAATTACATTTTAGTATTTTATCTTTCATAGTTTATATGAAAAGCAAGTTCCTAGAAAATTTAGTTTACATTGCTAAGATATTTTTCTCAGTGAATAACCTCCTTTTGTAGTGCAAATATATTATTTCATCATCAAATTGAAGAATTAGTTTTTTAGGTTTATTTATTTATTTGAGAGACAGAATCACAGACAGAAGGAGAGACAGAGAGAAAGGTCTTCAAATGGCACAATAACTGGAGCTGGGCCGATCCAAAGCCAGGAGCCAAGAGCTTCTTCTGCGTCTCCTATGTGGGTGCAGGGGTCCAAGCACTTGGGTCATCTTCCACTGCTTTCTCAGGCCGTGGCAGAAAGCTGGATTGGAATAGGAGCACCTGGGACATGAACTGTCACCCATATGGGATGCGGGTGCCACAGATGGAGGCTTAGCCTACAACACAGTACCAGCCCCCAAATTAATTTTTTGTGTAGGCTTCTTGATCTGAATATAACATTCAACCTTATACCTAACTATTCCTTTGTAATGATTTGATTTCCTTGAAAATATTCAGGTATTATGTTTAAGTATATTTTAGAAAGTAATTATAACCAAGATATTGTTACCTGTGAATTGAATCCAACATAAAGAAACTTGCTAACATAGGATGATTTGATAGACATGTATTTAAGGAAATTTCTTCCTTTTATTTTTTAAAAAAATTTCCTAGGACCTAATAGAATTTTAAGACACAGTGTTAGGATTAATAGTATAGAATTTGACTTTGTGTAGATACAAGTAATAAAAGTCTTTAGAAATAATATTTTCATTTTGAATACAAATAAAGCTCCAGTTTGCAGCTCATGTTCAGAGGTTCTGATATACATGAACAACTTTTTAAAAAAGATTCCACCAAGGCTGGTGTGGTGTGTGACTATAGAAGTTGAATCAATGAGCAGAGACTAATGCCACTGACAGATCCATTGCTCATATTAATAGTACTATAAAATGTAAAACCCTGTATTTATAGCTAAATATCTTAAAAGCTATAGTCAATATACAAGTGATATTATTATGAATAAGTACATTTCTGGAAATAGAGAATGACAAATCAAATTTTGTTAAATTTTGTATAACCTAGAAAATTTGATTTTTTCTGAATAGTATACCGTTTTCACTGAATATTAGAATTTTATGGGAATGCAATATCAATAATGATACATATGGATAAAATTAGTATAGTAGTACAAAATATAAAACGAATCAAGGAAAAATGTGTAAAGGGCACATCTTTGGGCCACCAGATAAGATGCCACTTTGGATGCCTGATCCAATGTTGCTGTGTCTGAATTTCAGTTCCTGACCTTCTTTTGACTTCACCTTTCTGTCAATGTGCATTCTAAGAAGCAGCAGATGATGACAACAATATTTAGGTCCCTGCTACCCACAGGTGAGACCTGGATTGACCTGGGTTTCTTGCTTGACCTTACCCTGCCTCAGGTTTGGCTGGCATTAGGTAAGTAGACCAGTGGATGGAAGATCTATGTCTAACTTTCTCTCTGTTAGTGTCTGCTTTTCAGCTAAATAAAATGATTAAATGAACTTTGGAAAGTATAAAGTCATCATATGATGTGCTGTGCAGTGATTAAAATAAAAAGTAAAACAGATGTGATGCCCACAAACTTCAAGGCAGATTTTAATTGGTTTTGGAGTAGGAACATTGGCATGTGAGAAGAATATTGGAGCTGTGTGTGGACAGGGAGCTAAGCTGCTATCTGCAATGCCAGAATCCCAAGTCAGAATGCCAGTTCAAGTCTCAGCTATTCTGTTCCTGATCCAGCTCCCTGCTAATGTGCCTGGGAAAGCAACAGATGATGGCCCAATACCTGGGCCCCTGCCACTCACATGAGAGACCAGGTAGGAATTCCGGGCTCCTGGCTTCAGCCTGGTCCAGCCCCAGTCCTGTGGACATTTTTGGAGTGAATCAGCAAATGGAACAAAGATCTCTTTCTCTCTCTCATTCTGTCAAGTAAACAAATATTTAAAAAATAAGAATGTTGGTTAAAAAGGATGATATTGCATGTAACATAAGTATACCATTTAGGGTTGGGACAGAACAATTGAAAATTTTTTAAAGATTTATTTTATTCATTATTTATTTATGTATAATTATAGAGAGAGAGAGAAAGATCTTGGCATCTGTTGATTCACTCCCCAAATGTCTGCATTGGCTAGAGCTAGTCCAGGCCAAAGCCAGGAGCCAGGAGCATCTTCTAGGTCTCCCACATGGGTTGAGGGGCCCAAGCACTTGGGCCATCCTCCACTGGCTTTATCAGGCACATTAGCAGGGAGTTGCATCAGAAGTGGAGCAGGGGCCTGCTGGTGTAGCAGGTAAAGCCTGGTACTGTGGTGTAGACTAAGCCTCTGTGGTGCCCGCATCCCATATTGGTGCCAGTTCAAGTCCCAGCTGCTCCACTTCCAATCCAGCTCTTGGCTATGGCCTGAGAAAGCAGTAGAAGATGGCCCAAGTCCTTGGGCCCCTGCACCCATATGGGAGACCCAGAAGAAACTCCTGGCTCCTGGCTTCTGGCTTCAGATCAGCCCAGTTCTGGCATTGCGACCATTTGGGGAGTGAACCAGCAGATGGAAGACTTCTCTCTCTCTCTCTGCCTCTGCCTCTCTGTAACTCTGCCTATCAAATAACTAAATAAATCTTTTTTTTAAAGTAGAACAACTGGGACTTAAAGTGGTGTCCATATGGGATCCTGGTGCTGCAGATGTTCACTTAACCCACTGTGCCACAACACTGGCCTCCAATAATTTAAAATCTTAAATATTAAAGTCCTCATTCTGATGCTTTATTCAATGTCTCATTCAAATGCATTGTGTTCTGGGGACAGGTGTTGTGGTATAGCAGGTAAAGTCATCACTAGGAATATCTGCAAACTATCTTCGAGTGCCTGGCGTCAAGTCCTACCTGTGCTTATGATCCAGCTTTCTGCTAATGTGTATTCTGGAGACAGAAAGTGATGAATGAAGTAGTTGGATTGTTGACACTCATGTGGGAAGATCAGATGAAGTACTGGACCCCGGGATTCAGACAGGCCCAGTCCTGGTTGTTGCAGGCATTTGGGAGAGTGATCAAGTGGATGATAGTTCTTGCTCATTCTCTCTCATTCTCCATTCTGTCACTCTGCCTTTCAAATAAATAATTTTAAAATAAATATACGTTAATAGAAGACAATGTGCTCTGGGTTTAAATATGTCCCCAGTTTCCTGCCAACAGTTTTCCTCTAAACATTTTTTTTTTTTATAATTTTTTATAGTTACACAGAGAGAGGAGATGTAGACAGAGAGAGGCAGGGGCAAGGTCTTCCATCTGATGATTCACTCCCTAAATGGCTGCAACTGCCAGAGCTGTGCTGATTTGAAGCCAGGAGCCAGGAGCTTTTTCTAGGTCTCCCACACAGTTACAGGGGCCCAAGGACTTGGACCATCTTCTACTGCTTTCCCAGGCCATGGCGGAAAGCTGGATTGGAAGTGGAGCAGCCAGGTCTCAAACCAGCATCTATATGGGATGCCAGTGCTTCAGGCCAGTATGTTAACCAGCTGTGCCACAGCACTGGCCCCACAAGTTTAGAATCAATAATGACAGGCGGCCTTTTACAGCTTTTGTAATTTTATTTCTACTCTTGTGTCTTAGGACTCTACTTGAGATTATGAAATGCTTATAAATTAATTTCAGTTTTGTTTTTATTGCTGGACCTCAATTCTGTATTTTTGGGAAAAAGGCCACAGTAGTGAAGTGTCATTTTTATCATATCAAATCAATGGTAAATGCTACTGACATGACTATCATATCATTTGTGATGTCAACCATGATCCCCAGGCCATTGTATTGGTTGTCAGGTTCTTCACCATAGGATGTGTGCTTTCTCATTCTTTCACTACTCTATTCTTTGAAAACCAGTCACTAAGCATAATAAACCCTCAAAGGAGGAGAAATTCACTTCCATGACCTTGAGGAGATTTTCTCCAGATAAATCTAGTTTTACTAGCACTCAATATTGTTGTATTTTGAACCTTGGTTATTTTAAGAGCTGTGTCATGG
This sequence comes from Lepus europaeus, assembly GCF_033115175.1. Taxonomy (NCBI): domain Eukaryota; kingdom Metazoa; phylum Chordata; class Mammalia; order Lagomorpha; family Leporidae; genus Lepus; species Lepus europaeus. The sequence continues at coordinate 68,975,880 of NC_084844.1, forward strand.
CTGGTGCCGTGGGTCACTTGGTTAATCCTCCATCTGTGGCACCAGCATCCTATATGGGCACCGGGTTCTGGTCCTGGTTGCTCCTCTTCCAGTCAAGCTCTCTGCTGTGGCCCGGGGAAGCAGTGGAGGATGGCCCAAGTGCTTGGGCGCCTGCACCCACATGGGAGACCAGGAAGAAGCACCTGGCTCCTGGCTTCAGATTAGCACAGTGCCAGCTGTGGCAGCCTTTTCAGGGGTGAACCAATGGAAGATAGACCTTTCTCTGTCTCTCTCTCTCACTATCTGTCAAACAAACTTTAAAAAAAAGTGTTTAGAATATAAATCTATTTCTTATAATTTACTGAAAATTTGAATATGGGAATCATTATTTATTTGATAGGACTTTGGTCTGCAATTCCTTTGTATTACAATTTTTTTAAAAAAGAAAATAAATATTCATAAATAAATAATAATACATTTTGTTTACTTGCTTAATGGAACATGTTAGTCACTAATCAGAAAATTCAGGTGAGCAGCATATTGACTGCGTGTAACAGCTCCAGTTCTTCAGCTCTCCTTTATTCACGTCTGCTGCCACAGAGCATTCTTGTGGCTTCCCACTCCTCTCTACATACCAGCCACATTTCCTGGTTTGTACAGTGAGATGTGTGCAGGTCAGACAGAAGAGATTTGGAAAATCATGTACATCTCCATCCAGGCTCTTGATCTTTTATCATGGCCATAACCATAACCATATGCCTGAGCAAGCCTTCTATAGTCTAAAAGTCATGCCTGTATTCTGCTTTGGAGTCTGTTTGTATGGAGCCAGATGTAGAGCCAAGGTGCCCTAGTCAGGAAAGCTGAGGCCATCCTAGGTTAGCTGCCATCCAGATGAATTCCAGATATATAAGTTGAGTCTAGCCCAAGTGAACTCCACCTCACAAACACATGACCTAATTATGTATATCTTGCTGTAGATCACCGAATGTTTCGTATTGTTAGAATATATACTGATATAATATCTTCATATCAATATCTAGAAAATGCAACTTTAAATTTCATTAGACTTTCCAGTGTGTTTGTAACATATTAAATATAGTGAGCAGCTGGGACTTGAACCGACACCCATATGGGATGCTGGCACTGCAGTTGGCAGCTTTACCTGCTATGTCATAGTGCTGGCCCCTTCCTATACATTGAAAGCATGTACATATTAACTTTCTCACATTTTAGTAGAAAATGACCTATAAGTGTTATTTAATTTTACTTATCACAGTAAAGAACCAGTGTTAGCAAGTGGGCATTAAGACTTGCTCAAGGGGCTGGCACTGTGGCATAGAAAGTTAAGTCACCACATGCAGTGCCAGCATTCCACACGGGCACCAGTTTGAATCCCAGCTGCTCCATTTCCCATCCAGCTCTCTGCTAGTGCTCCTGGGAAAGCAGTGGAAGATGGTCCAATTCTTCTTGGGCCTCTTCTACCCAATGGGAAACCCAGAAGAAGCTGCTGGCTACTGGCTTTGGCCTGGCCCAGTCCCGGCTGTTGCAGCCATTTGGGGAGTGAACAAGTGGATGGAGGTTTTTGCTTCTCTCTCTCTCTTGCTCTTTATCTCCCCTTCTTCCTCCTCTTTTTGCTCTCTCCCCTCTAACTCTGCCTTTCAAATAAAGGAATAAATCTCTTTTTTTTAAAGAGTTTTTCAGAATTTTCTGAACATTTCATTTTCTCATCAGGGAAAAAATATCACTAATCTCCCTTAACTCAAGATCAGGTTTCCTGAAAAATTGCCAGTTGGTCACATTTCTTCTTTTCACATGATATGGGATAAAGACTTTTGCTTATAAACATATTTAAAGTGACTTTTGCAGTCTCCTTTCCCCCTTATAAACATCTCCATTGCATAAGACCACTATAGACCTTAGCCTGCTGAACTTCCTATAGCTCCCCACCTCTCTTCTGTGTTGGACCTTGAACATGTGCCCTCCCTTTAAATTCTGTACTTTGATAAAATTCCTTTTATAATCAATAGTCATAACTCCCAATGCAATCATTTTGAGTCTATAGATATTTTCTCTGAAGTCATGATGTTTCCATGTTTGGAAAAAGAAACCTTTTTCACAAGTGTTTTTCTTGGGAATCATTATTCCAAAAATGTGTTTTTCCCTATGTATTTTTAAAAATCTTTATTTATTTGATAGGCAGAGTTACAGAGAGAGGTCTTCCAATCCACTGGTTCTCTCCCCAGATGGCCATAATGGCCAGAGCTGCACTGATCCGAAGCCAAGAGCTTCTTCCAGGTCTCCCATGTGGGTACAGAGGTCCAAGCACCTGAGCCATTTTCTACTGCCTTCCCAGGCCATAGCAGAGAACTGGATTGGAAGGGGAGCAGCTGGGACTTGAACCGGCACCCATATGGGATGCCGGCACTGCAGTTGGCAGCTTTACCTGCTATGCCACAGTGCTGGCCCCTCCCTATGTATTGAAAGCATATACTGTATTCTCATTTATAACAAACTTATATTAATAAAGCTCTTGAATTCTAAACAATTTCTTGTATCATGTCATTTAATTTTGAAGTCCTTCAGCATGGAAAGGAATACAGAAAGCAAATTTTGATAACAGTTATTTATTTATTTATTTTATTTGTTTAGCACCAGTGCTTATTTCAAGGAGATGGGCTCAAGGACCAGGGTGTGTCCAGTGGAGTCCCAGGGTCTCCTGTTTCTCACATGACCTTCAGGTTAATGGAACTTTTTTTAAAAGATTTATTTATTTATTTGAAAATCACAGTTACATACAGAGAGGAGAGGCAGAGAGAGCGAGAGCGAGAGCGAGAGAGAGAGAGAGAGGTCTTCCATCTGCTGGTTCATTCCCCAATTGGCTGCAATGGCCAGAGCTGCACCAATCTGAGGCCAGGAGCCAGTAGCTTCCTCCAGGTCTTCCTACATGGGTGCAGGGGCCCAAGGATTTTGATCATCTTCTGCTTTCCCAGGCCACAGCAGAGAGCTGGATTGGAAGTGGAGCAGCTGGGACTTAAACCTGTGCCCATATGGGATGCTGGCAGTGCAGGTGGTAGCTTTACTTCAATCCTCATGAGTTTTTTGTGTTTGGCCATATGTGTATATTTTTTGTGTTTGGAGCATATGCTCCAAGCGGCAGGGGTCACCAGTCTTGATGTGTCCTGTGAGAGCCCCCCCAGCCATTAAACTGAGCTGGCCCAAGGTTCCAGAGATGCCCCGCATCCTGCGATCAGGTACCACCAGCTTCCCCTTCCCCCACTCTGGACACCTGGCCCCACACACTTACCATTCCCAGGTGTCCAAGATGGGCTGTGTTGTGGTGGAAAAGGTCAGAGAACAGCAGATGCTGCACTAGCTCCTGAGTCTCCCAGCGGCAGAGACCCCTCCTTGGACCTCTCTCCTCCAGGAATTTGGAACTCTATGGTGTCACAATCCAATGTGATTATGTGGCAGTGATGTCACCATGCCTGATTGGACAGCTCACATAGCCGTCAGCACACAGGACCCAGAAGTCACAACAAATCAGCATCTTTAAAGCAGGGACGTGTACTCTAGGCCACTCCACATGGTAGAGAGATGAGGCCTGGATTCAGGTGCCAAGGGCCTCCTCCAGGGCTGCACCCTTTCACCAGTGGGATCCTGCCACCTGCTGGGACCCTCCTGCCTCCCCACAGGTCTACCTGGGAGAATCCCACCTGGAGGCTGCAGTAACCTGCTTAGGGTGAGTTAAGAGACTATTGGCTATTTATTGGCTTTGGTCTTTTTCATTTCCTTCATATTGCTGACTCATTTCTATGTGGGGTTTTTAATATTAAGAATGTTTACAGATATTACAAATTCAATTCTTTTTTTCATCTCTCCTAGATATTTGTTTTCTAGTCTGCCTCTTGCCCTTTAATATTATTTTCTGTTTGTTTCTTGCTGGTACTTAGTAATTAGTGGATTTTATGCATTGATATTTCCAGTAATATTGTTAAATTTATGTATCAGTTGTATTTATTAATAGATTTTATAAATTATCTAGCTACTTATGTGTCATCCTATATAATTCTTTGTGTGTATGTATATATATATATATATATATATATATACACAATTTCATTCTTTATAAATTGAACTTTACACATTTTTTGCCATTTTATTTCCCTGATTACCCTTACAACAGAAAGTTGAAAAGAAATAGTGGTGGCATCTGGGTGTAGGCTTACATCCAGGGAAAAGCTTTCAATGATTCTGTATTAGTTGTGTTGGTTTTTGTAACTTTCTTTTAATCTTGATCAGATTGAAGAAGTTACTTTCTGTTTGTTTTCACTGAGAGTAAGTTTTTTTTTCATTAGAGGCTGAATTTTATTAAATATTTTCAACATGTAATCTAAACAGTCACATGATTGTCTTTTTGCATTTTTCACCTATTTGGATGGCTGTTTTGGGAATCTTGACAACTCTTGTATTTTTTATCTCTTGCTTGTGATCGATCTATTATGTTTCCCTATATCATTTCATTTATTATAATAATACTTTGTGGTCCCCATGAATCGTGGGCTGGCTACTGTGGTTCGCCGGGACCAGGAGGCCCGAGCAGGGTCGCAGCCTGGCTCCCCGCGACCCCTTGCAGTCAGGGCAAGGCGGGCTCCCCAGATGCACACGGCCTCACCGGGCAGTGGCCGCAATGGGGACACGCCTTGTGACGGCCTCATCTGCCACCTGCAGGCATGAGATCCAAGGGCAAGAAGTTCGTGGTGCTGCCCATGAGCCCAGCGCCGCCCACAGTGGAGCAGTTCCTGGAGGACGTGCACAGAGCACGGGCCAAGACCTTGTCTTCACCGCGCTGGCCCCGGAAGGTAGGGGGCTCAGGCCGGGGCAGGGCAGGAGGCGGCCCCGAGGCCCCAGGAATGGTGGCTGGGGCAGGACCATGTGTCCCATGCTGCATGGGCATGGGGCTGAGGAAGGCGTTGGCCCCATTAACGGAGGGGGAGCATGCTGCGGGACAGGGGCCATGGTGGGGGTCGCAGGGGTCTCCAGCCTGGCCGGGGTGGAGCTAAGTGGGGTGTGCAAGGACAGGGTTCCGCATGCAGGATCGGGGTGGACTCTGTGGTCTCTGTGAGGTGCTCAGCTATACTGAGCCCTGGGCCCAGACGGACCTAGAATGCCGCACCCACCCTCCCTGGACAGGCCCCTTGGACCAAGGCCTGAGGATTCTATGGGAACCTACTCTTCTTTCTCTTTATTTTTTCAAAAAGACATCAGAGACAGAGGGAGATCCATCCGCTGGTTTACTCCCCAAATGGCTGCAGCGGCCAGAGCTGGGCTGACAAGGAGCCAGGAGCTCCATCTGGGTCTCCCACGCAGATGCAGGGGCCCAAGCACGTGGGGCATCCTCCACTGCTCTCCCAGGGCACAGCAAAGAGCTGGATCAGAAATAGAGCAGCCGGGACTCAAACTGGTGCCCCTATGGGATGCCAGAGTCACAGGCGGCAGCTTTACTGCTACGCTACAGTGCTGGCCCCAGGAGCCTACTTTTTAGAATTAAGTTATACTGGGGCCCTGTGCCCGCGTAGGATCCAGAGGGAGCACCTGGCTCTGGCCTGGCTCAGCCCCGGCTGATGTGGCCATTTGGGGAGTGAACCACAAATAGAGGATCTCTCCCTCCCTCCCTCCCTCCATCTCTCCCTTCCTCCCTCCCTTCCTTCCTCTTCTCTCTCTCTCTCTCTCTCTCTCTCTCTCTCTCTCTCTCTATCTCTATCTCTATCTCTATCTCTATCTCTACTGTCAGATGAATTAAACAACCCCAGCCATACTACCACATTCCGTGCCAGGCTCTGTGTGACTCAGGGCTTCTTGGCATCGCCGCAGACTGCTGCCATCAGCTGGAGGTTCTGTGGGACAGGGCACCTGGCAGAGCCTATGCTGAGCAGCCTTTCAGTCACCGGCTGCCTTTTGTCTGTTGCGAGTCACCTGTAGTGAGCAGGCATCAGGCCAGGGTTCGAGGCCAGGTTCCCAGCCTTGGCCAGGGAGGAGCTGGTGGCTGTAATGCCACAGGAGTGGACCCACTCCCTCATTTCAGCAAAATGTGTTCGCTGACCAGGTGGCACCAGGCTGCCTGCTTCCTGCTGCTGTTCTGGCCCTAGACTGCATGGGAGGTCGTGGACCACATGTGTGTGTGGATCGTGAACCACGTGTGTGTGGGGATTGTGGACCATGTGTGTCCGCACACTGCCATCCCATTGCTGCTTCTGAGGGTCACAGCCACGCTTCCCCTCAACCCCCCATGCAGTATCGCTCCAGGTGCATCTGCCTAGGAAGTGCCACAGCCCATTTGGCAAAAAAACAAATTGCATTCCACTGCCTCGGGCTGACCTGGGCCCCTTCTTCCAGGCCTGGGTGCCAGCTGGGCTATGTAGGTACCCAGGGCCAGCTCCCCACCCCCAGTGGGCCCTGTCCATCTCTTGGGCCTCCCTTGGCCCTGGCCCTCCTTGGGGACGGGGCTCTTAGAGGGGCCATGGCTGTCGTGTGGTGGGCAAAGCCGCCGCCTGTGATCCAGGCTGCTCTATGTCCCATCCGGCTTCCTGCTGGCTGCCAGGGAGAGCAGCTGCCGGTGGCCTTGGTGTGGGCCCTGCTGTTTCCATCATTGTGGAGGAGAGCATTTCTAGAACAATGTGCGAGACGGGGATCTGGGGACCTAGAGCTCTGGGTGGGCGGCAGGGACCCCGCTATTGAGACTGGTATGTTTTGGCTGGCTGGCGTGTGAGACGCCAGGTCACGCGTGGGCCCCCGAGAGTGACTGTGGGGCACCTAGGCCACCCGGGGTGGGCTTGTGCTGTGCAGGGGTGGGGTATGCAGGTGCCTGCATCCCCAGGCTTGGCTCCCTCCTGCTGGGTGGCTCTGGTCTTGGGGGCTCCCTTGTGACTGATGCTCCCTCATGCTGTCCCAGACCCCCCAGGAGACCCCAGGAGGAGTGAGGACCCCGAGGCCCAGAGGGAGCGGCTGTACCAGCAGAGCCAGGCCTAAGTGACCGCCAACGTATGGCTGCAGCGGGCAGGTGAGGGGCTGAGGCAGCAGTGCCAGGGCCTGCAGTGAGCCGGTGCCAAGCTGGAGCTGGACGTCGGCCACGTGATGCGCTCAGTGCTGCCCAACGCCTCTGCCGCTACCTCCTCTGGCTGACCTGCGCCCTTCCCCGCCCCCGGCACAGGCTGGACCCTGTATGGGCGCCTGAGACCACCTCCCCCCAGCGGACTCTGCCCATCTCACGGGGCCACTCTGCTCCCTTGCCTGGCGCTGGATCAGCGCACCACTCCCTGGCTGAGAGGAGGAGCCGGCAGCCCTGGCGGGGCCCCGCAGGCCTCATGCTGCCACTCCTGGGCAGGAGCCTCCCCTTCATCACTGCGGGAGAGGCTGATGTGGGGGACAGCCGAGCGTCCACGGGCTGGCAGGGCCTCTGTCCCTGGGAAGGTGTCCCTGCATCCTGGGGGGCAGGACTGAGCCCCAGGGCCACAGGAGTTTCTCTTCCGCTGCCTGAGCTTCAGAGACCCCAGCCACAGCCTCTCAGCCGGGGCAGAGACTCCCCAGCCCACTAGGCACTGTCGGACCTGACAGAGTCTGGGCCACAGCCAAGGACAGAGCTGGACAGAGACGTCCCAGTGGGACAGTCTTCCTGGGCCAGTGGGGACCGCTGGCCTCCCTGCTCGTGGCCGGTGTGGGAGGCCCGCATCTGCCCCACTCATGCAGCAGAGGCAACTGGACAGCTCTGTTTTTTAAAGTTGTGCAACACTGATGCAGGGGATGTGGTCCTTCCGCCAGCCGGCGGCTTTACATGGGGTGCTGGCGGGTGGCGCGCTATGTACACATGGGACAGATGCTGCAGGGCGGCGTGAGGAACAGGAGGGTGGGTGGAGGGAAGGCTGCCAAGTGGCCGCTGATCCTCAGTGGCCCTACAGGCTGGCAGGGAAGCCGCCCAAGGCGATACCCAAGCCCTCTTGGGCAAAGGGCGCGGGGGCAGGGCCCTTGGCCGGGACCGGCTCATCCACTTCGTTGGGCGGCCGGGGCGCTGGTTGGGGCGGGGGCTGCTCCGGGTTCCCCAGGCTCAGGGACGTGCTTGCGTTGGTCTAGGACTGGGCCACCTCTTCCATCTGCACTGAGGCGTCCCAGGTCTTCCGCGGCGGCGGGTGGCCCCGGAGCAGCAGGGCCGAGGAGGGCAGGGTGCTGCGCGGGATGTGCGCGACGCCTCATCCCGGATGCGCCGCCACATCGTGCCTGGCGCGACCACCCTGGGCAGTGGCTGGGCCATGCTGATGTGGGGCTGGGAGGAGTAGCGCTTGAAGAGGGGTAGCGCGGGGGGCGTGCGCACTGGAAGGCGCGACGGGCTCTTGGAGCTGCTGCGCCGGAGCGCGCACGTGCTGGGGCCGGGACCGGACCCTGGCCGGGCCGGCTGCTGCCAGGGGGCCGCCCTCAGCTCGTCCCAGCGCAAAGAACAGAGGAAGATGGCGGGGAGCGCCGGCCGTCCGCAGCGGGGCGACGCGCCCTGGGAGGTGGAGGCGGAGGCGACGGAGGCGGCGGCGGAGGACAGCTCCATGCGCCGGCAAGGCAGTAAGCCAGGCGACTTCTTGATGAAGGTCAGTTGAGCGGTCCGAGGACTCGCTGCCGCTGGAGCGGGCGGAGGCCCCACGCACCAGGCCCAGTCGGCCCCACGCGCCCCCGCCACCCCCTCGCGGCCTCTGGGGCTCGGCTCTGGGGCAGGTCTGGCCAGCGGCGGCGCCCCGCGCTTGGCCGGCCTCTGCTTGAACGGGATCTGGACAGGCGACTTCTAGGTCTTGTGCTTGGCACGCGCGGGGCTGCCGGGCCGGGCAGAGACCCTGCAGCTGGGGTGGCGGGGGTCGACTTCCTGGGCTGAGGCTGAGAGGCGGGCGAGGTCTGGGAGGAGCTTGAAGAAGGGGTGTTGGACAGAGGAGCAGGGGGGCGTGGCGCTCCTGGGGGCGGGGGTGGCTCACCGCCGCCAGCTCGGAGATCTTGCCTGGCCTGTGCAGGCTCAGAGAGCTCTGCTTCCCAGGCGCTGGCGCCTTGCCTGCGGCTGCTGGCTGTGCCGAGCTGGGGGTCTCCGCCGCCTACCTCGGTGTGGCGCGGGGGCCAGGGACAGCTTTGGGGTGGGGCCGGGTGGCCGGGCTGGGCACGTAGATCACTGTCCGCCACTACCTTCTGAGCAGCGCGTGGCTTCTGGGGGCCCCCAGGGGCGCGGGGCCGGCCCCTGTCCTGCGGGCCCCGGGGCTGCTCCTTGGGGGGGGCCCTTGCAGTCTAGTGGCTGAGTGGCGCGGCGCTGGAGAAGTTGACCAGCGTGCCCTCGGCCGAGTCGTCCTCCCGGGCCGGGGTGGGCACCAGAATGTAGACCGGGACGGGCAGCGCCCGGCGGCCGGGCACCTGCGCCAAGGCCACCTTGCGGAGCCGCGCGGGCACGACCGCCCCCAGGCACTCGCGCAGCAGCTCCAGCTCCTGGTCCGCGGCCATGCGGGTCCCGGAGCCTGCGGGCGCCGGCCCCTCTTGGCGTCCGGCGGCTTCTTCTCACCGGCGTTGCCCGGCACCACCGCCACCACCACAGACGCCGCAGTCTGGGCAGGAGGGCGGCAGCAGCCGCAGCTCCATGTCCTGCTGCACCTAGTGCTCCTGCAGGGCGAGCGGGCTGAGGCTGGAGGCGCAGGAGAAGTTCTCGTCCGGCTTCTCCACGGTGAAGCGGACGCTGCCAGCGTCCAGCTCGGATGGCAGGCGGCAGCGCTCGCGGCAGTGGACGATGTCCAGGAAGCGCTTCACGTAGCTCTCCCACCGCAGGCTGAACTGGCTGCTCTCGGGCTGGCCGCGCCGCGCAGCCTGCGGCGTCTTGCTGCGGCTGGGCAGCATGGTTTGCCCGGGACTGTCGGGCAGCTCGCTGGGGCTCACTGTGCCGCTGCCCAGCCCACTGCAAGGGCCGCTGGGGATGAAGCTGGCGATGGACAGGCTCTGGAAGCTGCCCAGGGAGCTCACGGAGCTGCAGCGGCTCAGCACCAGCGGTATCTCCTGCACACAGTTCTCAGAAGAGTTGGACAGCGTGACGTCCTCCACGCCCAGGCCCAGACCGCGGCCCCGCCGGGGCGCCGGGATGGCGACGGGTAGGGAGGCGGCCCCCGGCCCACGCCACGCCCCGTCAAGCTCCGCCTCTTCGGGGCCGGCCTCCTCCAGGCCCTGGAGGGAGGAGTCGCTGTCCAGGTCTCTGGCCTCGCTGGGGCCCGGGCGTCCGACCGAGGACAGCGAGCTGCAACGGGACAGTGAGAGGGGCCCCTACTGCGCCACCAGCCTCTGCAGCGCCCTGCTGGCCGCGGCCGGCCTGGCGGCCCCCAGCTTCTCGGGCACCTGGCTCAGGCCCTCTGCCAGCAGCCAGGCCTGCTTCCGGGCCGCGGGGGGCGCCTTGGGGCCGCCGGGTGGGGGGGGCGCCTGCCCTGCCCGCGGACTCCAGCGGCAGCACGGGCTGATAGGTGGGCGACAGCTTGATGGTGCCCACGCGGGCGTCGGCGCCGGCGGCGTCCCGGGTGGGCCCTAGGCCTGGCTGCCCCTCAGGTCGAGATCGGGCCGAGCGGCCAGCGGGCAGGGCCGCTTGTGCTCCCGCGGGCAGTAGCCATCGTTGGTGCTGCCGCTGTTGAGGCTGTCGTTGGACAGGCTGGCATGGGCCGCCTTGAGCCAGAGCAGGGCGTGCACCCAGCCCCCTGCTTCCTGCCGGCCACCCTTGGGGCCGCCCCAGGGCGAGCAGGACTGCGCCTGGCCCTCCCTCGGCGCCTCCTGCCCGTGGTCCCTGGAGCTGAGGCTGAAGCTGTCATCAGACAAGGTGTGCAAGGCCAAGATGTCCTCCACCAGACAGTGGATCCGCGCCATTGCCAGCGCCAGCTTGGCTTTGGCCGCCAAGGCAGCCTCGCCGCGGGGGGCTGGCGGGGTGCGGGCCAGCGCCTGGCCCTGCGGGAAGGGGCTGCCCAGGAAGAGGGAGAGCACGGCCGGGCTGGTGGGCTCGGCGGTGGCGGTGGCTAGGGACGGCGCGTCGTCGTCGTCGAAGCAGACCGAGTCGGAGGTGTAGTCCCCCGCCAGCCCGTCCAGGTGCGGCAGGGGCGGCAGCGGCTTCTTGACTGCCGCCTGGCCCCGGGCAGGGCCTGCTTCTCCGGGTGGTTGAGCGCCTGCGCCAGATGTTGGGCGTCGAGCTCCGCCTCCGGCGCCTGCTGCTTGCACACGTAGAGGCTGGGCACGCAGGTGCTGGGGGACACGGCCGTGGCGGCCGCCTGATGTTTGGCGGGCCGGTGGGCCAGCAGGTTGCGCAGGGCCGTGGCGCTGCCCATGGCGATCATCTTGTGCCTGGAGTGCACCAGGTTGCGCAGCATGCCCACGGCGCTCAGGTCCCACAGCAGCTCCTGGTCCTGCGCGCAGCGGGTCGACAGGTTCCAGAGCGTGCCGCACGCGTTGCTCACGATGGTCAGGCTGAGTGAGGTCAGGTGCTGCAGCAGCTTCTGCAGGCAGTTGTAGTCGCGGAGCACCTGCCTGGGTGGGGGAGGTGAGGGCGGGGTCAGGTGTGGCCGGAACAGGCGGCCCCGCCCCACCCTCCCGGGATTGAGCGACCAGAGCAGACGGCCCCGCCCCGCCCCACCCTCCGGGGTTAGAAAGGCCAGAGCAGAAGGCCCCGCCCCGCCCTCAGGGGATAGGGCGTCCGTTTTGGGCATTTGGGGGCCCGGACCAGCAGGTGGGAGGGGTGGTGGGGGCCTGGACCAGCAGGTGGGAAGGGTGGTGGTGGGGTGTCTCTGCATTTCTCAAATAAATTTTAAATTAAAATTAAAAAATAATAATACTTTGCTTAGAATATTTGTATCTGTTTATGAAAGGTATACTTTTAAGAATTATTTCAATTATTCCTGGTACACTTGCATCATCATCGACGTAATGCTGATTTTCCGAAAGAAATTAAAAATATTCTCTGCTTATTTCCATTTGCATAGGTTTGGGAAACAGGTTTCCTTTTTCTTCCTTAGAAGTTTGAAATATACCTGTAAGCATGGGCCTGACATTTTGATTGTTTAGCTTTTTTTCTTGGTTTCAGTTTTCAAAATGTGATTTAACGTACCTGGTCTATGTATAAGTTTTGCTATTTTATGTTATATTTGTGTTTTGGAAATTTGATTTTCAAAAGATGGTAGATTTTGATCTAGGTAGTCAGAATTTTACTCAAGAATTTCACACATTTCTCTAAGTAGGTTGGTAAAGACTATAGTTTCTACAAAAGAACGATTCTGTTTTAATTCCTGAAGTAGATTATTTGTGTGACTTTTACTTATGTTTCCTTAATCGCTTTTAATAATGAGCAAAGAAATGACCCAGTCATTTGGCCTCCTTTGTTTCTTGGACATGTCTGACCTGTGGAAAAAATGAAGTAATTATTGCTCATTAAGTTGTAAAGAAATGCATGGCTGAACTACAATAAATATTCATGAAATCAGATGACTGTGATGTTGATATAATGTTCTTATATTGGAAAAAAGTAATACTGTGTTTTCATGATGCAATCTGATGAGTCTTAAATGTTGATAGAAAAATGTACTATGAGAAAACTATGCATAGATTTAAATATGTTTGCAGAAATGCTTATCTTTCAATTCCATGTTCTAAAATCTTCTCAATGTGCCCTAGTTTATATATGCTAAGCAATCTCCTCTGAATCCCTTGTTGTTTTTGTACCATCCATATAGAAAGTGAGTCTTGTCTGACTTGTTTTAAGGTCGTACGTTATGATTAAAAAGAAATAAAACAGTACATTTGCAGTTGTTAAATTCTGGACTATTTCATTTTTCAAAGATTTATGTATTTACTTGAAAGGCAAAGTTACAGATGGTGAGAGAGGGAGATCTTCTATCTGCTGGTTCACTCCTAAAAATGGCCACAATAGCTGGAAATGAGCAAATCTGAAGCCAGAATCCAGCAGCTTTTGGGTTTCCCTTGTGGGTACAGGGACCAAGTGCTTGAGCAACCTTCCACTGCTTCCCCAGGTGCATTAGAGGGAGCTGGATCAGAGGTGGAGCATCTGGAACTCAACCCAGGATTTATATGGGATGCCAGCACTACAAGCAGCAACTTTACCCACAAAGACACTGTGCTGGCCTCAAAATTTTGGACTTTTAAGACAGAAATTTCACTGACTGGAAGCTAAAGATGTTTGTCATCAATTCTTTCAAAGGGACTTGGCACTGTATAGCAATAAACCCAGAGTACCCAACTTTACTGTTTAGATTGCCTGTCTATGCTGAGGTACATGCATTGCCAGCTGTCACTTCATTGTGAAATTCAATTGTACTTAAAAACAAAGCAAAAGAAATACCAGCACTGTTTACAAGCATGAAATTTAAAATAAGTACATAAACCTTCAAATGCAACAGTCCATAGTTTCTTATGGTTTTCTGCTGTAAATTTTCAAAACATCAAAAGCCAAGAATAAAATGAGGAACAATAAGACAAAAAGAAAATACTTAGCAATACTGCTAATGACAATAATGTTAACAGTTTAGTTACATGCCCTATATCAATTGTGTTCTTTCAAATTGTGACCCAAGCACACAGACCCCATCACTACCTTAATAAACACTTAGAAATCTGGAATCTTTTGTAGAAAAGTGCTAATCTAACCCAGCCCTCATTGGAAAAGACATTTATCCTAGTAAAAGGGAAAGAAATCCAAGGCAAAACAGTCAAAATGAAGACAACTCTGATCATTGAGGTTTCAGATAGTGAAGTTTAGAGCTGTTCTCATGGGTAATCCACACATATGTAAGTATCTTTCACTTTCATTAATTTTCCAAATGAAGGCAAAATGCTGTCAATAAGCTTTTGGAAGGGCATTACAGAGTCTACTAACCAACTTTGCATGGGAGTATAATGTACACATTTCATTTCTCCAAGGTGGGACAGTGAACATATTTAACTAGCAAAAGGTCTGAATCAGGATTTCTAATACTCACTAAAAACACTTTAGAAGAAATATTTGCTTAAACTTTATTTTTAATAGCCAAGTAGTGTAAAAAACACTACTCTGAATTCATTGCCATTCTCACAGTGTTCTAAATTCTTCACTCTGGCTCTAAAACAAAATTGCATCATAATTATTGTCAATCTCCATAATTACTCAGAATATAAGTCAGTGATTCACAGAGATTTGATTAGTCATATTGATAATTTTAAAAGAATTGGAAGTAAAATACTGGGTGGGGCAGGGCAGCAGATAGCATGGTAAAAAAAATATATATATTAGTTTGGAGCCTGCGGTGTGGTAGGTAAAGCTAATGCCTGCACCACAGCTTCCCATATGGACACCGGTTTGAGTCCCAGATGCTTCACTTCTGATCCAGCTCTCTGCTATGGCCTGGGAAACCAGTAGGGGATGGCCCAAGTCCCTGAGCCCCTGCACCTGCATGGGGACCAGGAAGAAGCTGCTAGTTCCTGGCCCCTGGCTTTGAATCAACACAGCTCCTCCTATTGTGGCCAATTGTGAAGTGAACCAGCTGGTGGAGGATCTCTGCTTCTCTCTGCCTGTCCTCTCTCTGTGTAACTCTGGCTTTCAAATAAATAAATAAATCTTTAAGAAATAGTCTTAGATTTGCCCTGTATATAATTCACATACACCAATAGGCATACAGGTATACCTCTAAAATAAACCTTAAAGCTACACTTTTTTATTTTCTTATATTCAATTTTTTCTATGCTTTGACTCTATCTTAAGGACAAATCTTTTGAAGGCATATACTCATTCTGTTACTTGTGTGTTTATTATTTATGGTTCTCACCACATTCAGAGTTTTCAGATCTCCCTTTGAGCAGTTCTTTATTGCTTTCTCATCCAAGACAGCTGGAAACATCACTATAAGCTCCAAACTCAGTTTTTTCCCATTTTTGTAGATGCTACGATGTGTGGGGTTTTGCTACTAATTCTTCTCTTTTTTTAAAAAAGAATTATTTTGACTTTCACTATTTTTGTGGTCTTTCATTTCTTAATTAATTTTTATTGCCAAATTCTATGCCATTATAAAAGATATACTGCACACTGTTTTTCTCACATATTAGTATTTGAGTTGCTTTCATATTTGGCTTTCATGAATACCACTGCAGGGAGCCTTCATGGGCATGTGGATTTTGTATCTTTTAGTGGCATACCTGGGAGACAAACTGCTGAGTCAATAAACAGTCCCATGTAGAACATGCTGAGAAACTGCCGAATTACTGTCCATAGTGGCTGCACTGTTTTACTGGAAGTTTATGAAGGCTCCATGCTCTTCATGTCCCTATCAACATTTATCTATGGTTGAATCAGTCATTTTACTGAATATGAATTGATGCCTTCCTGAAGAGTTGATTGCATTTCCGACAACTAACAGTCAGGGAGATTTCAGCTCGCTCTGGTTTTCTGCACTTTTCTTAGTGTCACAGAGTTGTTTTCTCAACAAAGGACACCTCTGGGGCTCCCAATCCCCAAAGCAGAGCCCTGGAAGCTATTTTGCAAAAAAACTCTCCTGGCCCCTGGCAACAACCTAGGCATGGCAGGAGGGGGACGCAGTTCTCCTGTGGTAGGCTGGGGGAGGGGTAGGAGGCAGTAGGAGCTGCCCCACACCATTGCCATGGCTGAGTGTGGTGGAGTGCTTGCCTCCCTGAGCTGCTATGCCCATCAGCCAGTGCCCCACGCCCCCTGGGAGCTGGGATGCTCAGCCCAGTGGACAGATGAGGAAACCAAGACAGGCACCTGCCCCCCTGGCTGCCACCTGGATGGCCCTGTGGTTTTGGCCATCATGACTCAAACTCAGTCTCTCCCACCAAGTTCCTCTCCTGGGACCCCCACCACCGCTGTCCAACCACGTCATGACTGGACACCGAAGCAGCTGGCGCTGAGTGAAAGGAGACAAGACAATGCCGGCTTTGAGGATGGCAGATGACGGTAAAATGATGTGACTAAAATAAAGCAGGGGGAGTGGGGGAGAGCCCGGAAAAGGTGGTGGAGAGGGCGCAGCTGGGACCTCAGATGGGCTGGGTGGGGAAGGTATCGCTGGGCAGGTGAGGGAGGGAACCTGTGGCTGCAGGTGCCGGAGCAGCATGTGCAAAGGCCCCGGGGTGGAAGCATCTCTGTAGTGCTCACGGCTCAGCTAGGAGGCCAGAAGGCCAGAGCAAGATGAACCAGGGTAAGTGGCAGAAGGCGATATGACAGTGACGGCGGTGATGAGGTCAGGGGGGCCTCGGGGCCTTTGCAGCCATTGATGGGGGTGGGGGCAGAGAGGGACATGTGCTGATCTCTTAATGGAGCCCTTCCAGTGGCTTCATGGGGCTTGATTGGCAGCTGGGAGCCTGGCAGGGGGCTCTTGTCACCTGGGAGCAAGGGGAAGGCTCACCCCAGCTGTGGGGGTCTGGAAGGGGGCCCGGAAGACAAGTGGTGTGCGGGCCTGGGCGGCCCAGGTAGGAACCATGTCACCACCCACCCCTCGCTCCTGAGCCCTGAGCCGCACTCCTCCACCTCCTGTGACCCTCAGGCTCACCCCTCCCTCCATCCCCAGCTGCTGCGCTGACCTTCAACCTTCCACTGTCACTGGCCTGCAGCATGGTCCCCCCTCCCCACCCTCCCACCCTGCCACCTCCCGTGCAGCCCCCTCCCCACCAGCCCTGTGACTTCTCATCATAGCTGGGTGGCTACAGCCAGAGCACTCCCAGCCTCACCTGTGGGGGCCTGAGTGCTACCACCCTGGGGGAAATTGGGGGTGCCCCCCCCACAGAAGGGGGAGCAAGGCTGGCCCTCCAGCACCCCATAGCACCTGGCCCAGGAAATCTCCAAGTACCCAGCCTCACTCAGAAGGACCCTGGCGGGAAGGCATGGGTGCAGGGATGGGCCTTGGAGGAAGCTCAGGGCTCAGTGACGTCACTACTCTGCCGTGACCTAGGGCAACTCCACTCACCACCCTCTGCAGCCTTGCTGGGCCCCCTCTGCCACTCGGGATTGGTAAGCCCTATTTTTGCAAGGTCTAGGAGGGTCCTGGAGGTGTGGGTTTACAATGACCTGGGACAGTGTCTCAACAGACCTCCAGCCCTTAAAGCAACAGACACAGCTGGGAGTGACAGATGGGGCTGCTGCCTCAGATCAGCCACTTCTCAGCCAAGCAACCTACAGGGAGCCCCTCCTCCAGTCACTACAGAACATAGCCCACCTCCCCCCAAGGTAGCGTCAGGTGCACCCAGTGCACAGTAGGTGCTCAGTAGTGGTGCTGGAGTGCATGGACCTCACCCTGCAGGCAGGTGGACCTGGCACCTGCACAGCCCCTGCCCCCAGCCGGGGCAGCTGTAGGCCCAAGGGGGTGTTTCTGTTTCCCATCAGTGGTGGGCTCAGCAGAGCACAGCAAAGTCCCCTGGCATGCAGACAAAGAGCTATTGTTGCCACAGATCCAAAAGCCGGCCGCATTCACCTGCTTCCCCATCCAGTTGGGTGTATTTCAAGAATGTGCTGATTAGTGCTGATTGCACCTTGATTATGGGAGTGCACCACCCAACCCCCTCCCCAGGCTCTGCGGGGAGCTGCCCCCCCTCCTAGGAGGCCCTGGCTGTCATCCAGGGGCTGCTGGGCCAGGCTGGGGAGAGGAAGAGAGGAAAAGAGATAAGAAAACTGGGATAAAAGGTAGCAAAGCAAATTCTACAGGCTTAGCTCAGGAGTTTCCCTGGGGCCATACCGCAGTTTAGGGCCACAAAGCATGGTTGACATGGGACAAGAGTCAGACTTGGAGAAGAAAGATTCATGAAGCAATAAGCAAAGAAAGAGTAAAAGATGATATAGGAATTGGTAAGAGGAGGAAACACAAGGGTTTGGGAGTTGAGGTTGTGTGATTAAAGCCAACACACACACACACACACCACAAAAGGTAGAAGTGAGAAAAAAGCTTACAATAGATAAAGTGAAAATCTATACCAAAGATCTATGACAACCGAAATGAATTATTTGATTTGAAATGAAAGTAAGGACAAAATGGAGCTGAGTTATATTTTATAATAGTTGCAATCTGAGAAAATAATGCTAGCACAGGTTTACGTTGCATAATAGTTTGCAAGGAAAATAAAAGCCATCTGTCCTTCCACAGTACACGTCACTGAGGATGCCTGGCAGAGATGAGGTAATTCTGACAGTCAAGGGAAGGGCACTGGAAAGGCAGGTTCAGGGGACCAGCTTGCACTGGTACACAGCACAGCAGGGCACCAAACAGTACTGGGTCAGCGGAGCACAGCCTTCCAACCTCCTCAGGGGTTACACCCATGCTGCATGCACATGGAGGGATTTGAAGTCTTTTTCTGTCCCACCGCGATGACAACCCTGAAGACGTCCCTGATGAATGAAGATGACTCACTGGAAGTGTTGCTAACTTGCATTTTACCAGTCAAGGAACGCTGGGGTGTGGACACCTAAAGCAGCTGTTCCTGTTGCCTGAGACATTTCAGGAACAAGACTGACCGCACCTCACTGACAGAGGAAACCGACCCATCTCAGAACTCCGAGAATCCCATGCACAAAATTCTCTTCTCCCCAAACTTCCACAAACGAGTACATCATTCCCTTTCATACAGCACAGGTCCCTGCTTTCCTAGCAGCCCTTTTAGAACCACAAGCAGCTTGGTGATTTGGAATCTGCCTTCGTTCATTTTTGATATCCTACTGTGAATGCCTGCAAAAAATGAATGCTTTGTGTGGTAATTTAAACAAACATCTTACAAAAACTAGGTGTTCCTCTGATATGAACTAAAATGAGAAATCCTGAATGATCATCATCCCCTCCTCTGAAACCCGACTATAACATCTATAATCCATGTGGCTACTAAGTAATTCATGTAACTCTTATGGCACAATTTTAGTTGTAAAAAATTCAGAAACTTCTACTCTGAAGATACATAATAGGCTTTTTTTTGACAAGCAGAGTGGACAGTGAGAGAGAGAGACAAAGAGAAAGGTCTTCCTTTGCAGTTGCTTCACCCTCCAATGGCCGCTGGGGCCGGCACGCTGCGGCCCGTGTACCGCGCTGATCCGATGGCAGGAGCCAGGTGCTTCCTCCTGGTCTCCCATGGGGTGCAGGGCCCAAGCACTTGGGCCATCCTCCACTGCACTCCTTGGCCACAGCAGAGAGCTGGACTGGAAGAGGGGCAACCGGGACAGAATCCAGTGCCCTGACCGGGACTAGAACCCGGTGTGCTGGCACCACAAGGCGGAGGATTAGCCTGTTGAGCCATGGCGCCAGTCCATAATAGTATTTTTTAAAATTTATTTATTTATTTAAAAGGCAGAGCTAGAGAGAGAGGGAGGGAGCATGAGCGAGCAAGCCAGGACGGCGCTGTGGCATAGTAGGTTAAGCCTTTGCATACATCACAGCCACCTATTTGGGCACTAGTTTGAGTCCTGGATGTTCCACTTTCAATCCAGCTCCCTACTCATGTGCTGGGAAAGCAGTAGAAAATGGCCCAAGTGCTTGGGCCCCTGCACCTGTGTGGGAGACCTAAAAGAAGGTCGTGGAACCTGGTTTCAGTCTGGCTTAGCCCTAGCCTTGGTGGCCATCCAGGGGAGTGAAGCAGCAGATGGAAGATCTCTGTCTCTATCTCTCTATCTCTCTGTCTGTAACTCTGCCTCTCAAATAAATAATCTCTTTTTTAAAAAAAGGAAAGAAAGAAAGAAAGAAAATAAAAGAAAGTGGAGCAGCTGTGATTTGAACTGGTACCATATGGGATGCCGGTGCTACAGGCAGTGGCTTAACCTGACACACTATAACGCCAGCCCCTATAGTGGGCTTCTCAGATCAAGGAAACAAAAGTTATTAAAGAAACTTGGAAATCTAGAAAATTATCACTTCTAGTAATTGTGTATTTCATTTTTTAAAATTTGCTATGAAATATGACATACATAGAAGTATAAGTAAATACAGAAGTAAATGTGTGTACACATGTACACATAACAAATATTTGCTAAATGAAAGAATGATACAATGAACTCCCAAGCACCCACTACTTAGGTTCAGAAATAGAACAGTTTGAACACTAGTGAAACCCCTCAGCAGAATACATGCTTGAATCTTTCAACCCCCTGCCATCTTTGTTCACCAGTGATGTCTCCAGTCATGTCAAACTATGGATCTGCCATTCCCTACACAAACTATTTTATGACGCTTTACACTTTTATGTGTTTGCTTTAGCTATGTCCTCCCTCGAAAACACAATCACTTCCCTTTTCAGCTCCCAGAATCCTATTTGTATGTTTGTGTAAATGCCACCTCCTCTAAGAAGCCTTTCCTGACTTCAACTAAACATATGAACTCCATTCCCAGTATCTCCACTATCTCATATGATCTCCTGCTAGAGTCTTCAACTCTAAACCAGGGACAGGGAATGTCCAGCCCATCGATCATGTAGGGCCACAAAATCATTTGGTCTGGCCCTGCCAAGGCATCCACAGCTGGGGACTCAAATTTCAATAAATAGCAGTAGTAGCAGGCTAACTTTTAAGTCGATAATTGTGTATGTCTCACAAATGATATTTTAAATATTCAAATAGCCCTTGGCAGAAAACAAGCTCCCCACCCCTGCTAAATGAGGTCTTTGGGTGCTCATATCCAGAGACTGTGAGGTTTCTCGGTGGAGGGCTCTATCTTTTTCATCTTTGTCTCTTCAGCACTTAGCACAGGGTGTGCCCTAATCATTTCTCAACAACTTTGTTTGAATGTTCTTGACCTCAGACATGCTCCAAGAGGGTAGACTAAAGAATTACTGGTTTCATCAAACCCAAGATCTCTTGAAAGTGTCTGTAATTTCCAGAAATAGAGAAAGATGCAGAAAGCATTTGACAGTTGAGTTGGGTGGGACGTGTTGGTGTGACAGAACAGGCAAATAGGGAGCAGAGATGGATAAAACAGCCTTTTCCCTCCTCCCTACACAACCCCTCATCTCCACCCCTTCATAATTCATGTGTTTAGAATGGAGACTACCCAGAGATTCAGTCCCCACCACCAACCCAACCACAGATTCCTTGCTCAGAAGCAAAGAAATGTTTCTGCCTCCCTTCCACCAGCTGTCTCCTCTTGGGGTCATAATGGAAGCAGCTATTAAACTGGCCTATGCCACTAGGTCAAATTTATAAATGACTCATCTAAGATAATGTATCAAAGCTACTCCAACCAGTTTGGCATCCACCCTACCGCATTCCAACTGACTTTGACCACAGAATGTGGCTCTGTCAAATGTGAGGTAAGAGGGTAACAGCAAGAATCAGCCTGTTCATTTTTACAAAAATTTTATTTAAGTTACACAAGTTTCATATATTTCATATATACAGATCCTACCCTACCCTCCGTCCTGCCCACTCTCCAATCCTTCTTCCTACTCCCTCTCCTATTCCAACTCTTAATTTTTACAAAGATCTATTTTCAGTTCACTTAATGATCATAAAGTTAACCCTACACTAAGCAGAAGTGTTTAAGAAATAGTATGGGCCAGCGTTGTGGCTCTCTTGGCTAATCCTCAACCTGTGGTGCCAGCACACCGGGTTCTAGTCCCGTTTGGGGCGCCGGATTCTGTCCTGGTTGCTCCTCTTCCAGTCCAGCTCTCTGCTGTGGCCTTGGAAGGCAGGAGAGGATGGCCCAAGTGCTTGGGCCCTGCACCTGCATGGGAGACCAGGAGGAAGCATCTGGCTCCTGGCTTCGGATCAGCTCAGTGTGCCAGCCATGGTGGCCATTTGAGGGGGGTGGTGAAACAATGGAAAAAGGAAGACCTTTCTCTCTGTCTCTCTCTCACTGTCTAACTCTGCCTGTCAAAAATTTTTTTAAAAAAGAAATAGTATGAAGAAAAAATCGTATGAAAAAAAAAAAAACCAAAACAAAACATGTTCCTCAAGGGAAGAGACAAGGGCTATAAACAATCATTGCTGATTCCAGTTTATTTCATAAGCTTCCTAAATGCACAAAACATGGTTAACTTAGATGTTAATTTTTTTATAACTCTTCAAGTTACCTTCACAGTCTGTAATGTGAGATGTGTGGGGCTTCAAAGTAAATCAAGTTTAAGTCAGTTTTCAGCAGGCCTTGAAATTATTCTAAATTTATGAAGAAAACAAGAACTTGCAAATTAATGGATAAGTTTGCCATCACAAGAAGTAAAACTTGAATAATTTCATTTTCTCTACAAGTCTATGTGAGATGGCAGAAGTTTGGAGTGAATATTTTTAGACACTCTAGGTCTTCAATATTCCTGTGAAGACTATTTTTTGGAACTAGGTCTCATTTTAAAAGAACAGTGTTAACATGCACATTAAGAAAACTCACTATTTCCATCTACAATTAGCTGGTGCATTGGAGGATAAATTATAAAATTCTGAATCAATAAAATAATCAAGAGTAAAACATAATCACCCACAGGCCACTGCCGCTGCATCCTCAAAAGGGGCCCTCGGACTCCTCGCTGGGCCAGTGCGGCACTGAGTCATGGAGCACCGCACATCTCGGGCTGGCCCCTGAACGGCGAGCCCTTCCTGCCAGAGTTGAGGACAACTTTCCCCTGCCCTTGGGTGCCGCGGTGGCGCGGTGGCTCCTGGACAGTGCCCGCCGCAGGTTCCTGAACTCAGCGCTCCGCTCGCTGCGCCTCCGCTGGGTGCTGCGGCGGGTCGCTCCCCACTCCCCACGTGCACGTGGGGTGTCCCTGCCCTGCGTCCTGCAGGTGAGATGCCCCTGTCACGCATCATGAGCCAGGATCTGGAGAAAATTGCCATGGATTACATCATGCCGTGCCTGCACGAGGTGGGCTTCTGCTACCTGGACAACTTCCTGGGCAAGGTGGTGGGCAACTGCGTGCTGGAGCGCGTGAAGCAGCTGCACTGCGAAGGGGCCCTGCGGGACGGCCAGCTGGCCGGGCCGCGCGCCCAGGTCTCAAAGCGGCACCTGCGCGGCGACCAGATCACGTGGATCGGGGGCAACGAGAAGGGCTGCGAGGCCATCAGCTTCCTCCTGTCCCTCATCGACAGGCTGGTCCTGTACTGCAGAAGCCTCCTGGGCAAATACTACGTCAAGGAGAGGTCCAAGGCAATGGTGGCATGCTATCCAGGAAATGGAACAGGTTATGTTCGCCACGTGGACAATCCCAATGATGACGGCCGCTGTATCACCTGCATCTACTACCTGAACAAGAACTGGGATGCCAAGCTACATGGTGGGATCCTGAGGATATTTCCAGAAGGGAAATCGTTCGTAGCAGATGTGGAGCCCATTTTCAATAGACTGCTGTTCTTCTGGTCGGACCGCAGGAATCCACATGACGTGCGGCCTTCCTATGCCACCAGATACGCCATGACTGGTACTTTGATGCTGAAGAAAGAGCAGAAGCCAAAAAGAAATTCGGGAATTTAACTAGGAAGAGCGAGACTGAGCTCACTGAAGACTGACCATGCTGTGACATTCGCTGGCCTCGTTCACTTTAGTTACAGTTCCCGAATTTTCTTTAAGCATTGACACCCAAAGATGACAAGAAAGTCCTCTTGAGTGTTTGTCTCCCTCATGTCCTGTCTTGTGTGTGGTACTTGGTGTTCTCTTGCCAACACTGTGTTGACCTGCAGATACTGTCTCTGCCAGACGAACTCACTTGCTACTCCAGAAAGACCTGCACATGTCCTTGTTGGCCAGCCGGTTAGCTGATAGGTTTGGTAAAACTGGTTATTGAAACAAGAGCCTGGGAGCACAGGGATGAATTTTACTTGCACTTTATATACGCTTCCTGATTTGAAAGGAGGAGGTTTGCAAAAAACAAAACAAAACAAACAAACAAAAAACAGAGCATGGTGACAGATACCACAGAGAGGCATTATTAAAGCCTTAACAGTGGGAAACCAATCTATGTCATCTGAACAATTTCACGATCTAATGGCATTATTACCTCTAGAAAGGGCTCCTGTTATTGTGATCAACTTATAACTGTCCCAAGGTCTGGACACTCCTTTTTTCGTTCTAGTCCTGCAACCTGGCCTTTCTGCCTCTGTCCCATTTTTTTCCTGAAAATAATGATCACTGAGGACAGCATCATTCATTCTCTATTTTCACTGCTTACCTGGAGAACCTAATTCTCCAGGTGCTAAAACTAGAAATGAGTTCTTTTGGTTGGAATGGGAATTTGAATTTCAATCAAAAGACGAAAATCTCCCTGGTAGTTGAGTGTGGACCACCGGGAACAGTGTAGCTACTGACGGACATGCAATAGCCGTGTGTCTCTTCAGCAATTGGAGAGGGAAGATGGAGCGGGAAATGTCAATATTCCCGTGGTTTTTGTTTTTTCAGTTTTCATTTTTTATGAGCCCACCCTTACCTGACAAAATTAACCAGCCTCGGGTGCTGTATTAGAGAAAGGAAATGGAAATAAAAAGAAAACCTCAGAGAGCTGTTTGAATTCTTGCACATTATCTGTCCTGTCTAGCTTTTCCTCGGCTCCCCTGACGCTGCAGCCCCACTGTGGATGGCAGTGGGGCGAGCATCATGGAATTTGCTGGAAATGTGGAAGCTTCTACCACAGCAGCCAGCAGAGATCCCACTGCCTCAAGACCTCTGTGTTGAGAGTCCATTTTATGAAAGTTACACTTCCTACTTTTCAGTTCTACTCTTGTGTTTGTTTAAAAATCCCATTTATTTCTTGCTTGAAAATCCATGAACGTCAAGGAACCAGAAATATTTTCATCAGTCACGTACAGACTTTCCAAGAAAGAAGTTTATTTTTTTCTTTCCTGGTTTCAGAAAGTTCCCGTTGTTCACTCTCACAGTTGCTTTATTTTGTTTCACTGCAGTACTTCTCACCCTCTCACTGACTATGTAATTTACTTATTTATTTTGTTTATTGTCTTGTGTCCTTTCTCTTGAGTGTGAGCCCAATGAAGACAGGGATTTTGTATGTTTTTAATCAATACAATATATTCCTAGCACCTGACATAGTGCCTAGCACACAGTAAGGGCTCAGCAGCTATTTTGAATAAATATAATCTCCTACACTAGCACTAATAATTTGATTAATTTCCTTCATCTTTGGCAAAAACGCTTGCTAGCTTGTTTCTACCATTGTTGACATAACTCATTTAGGCTAAGAGTTTTCAGAAGCTTGGTCATGGTGTCATTTCATGTTCATGTATCTAGGAATATGTCATGCATTGGCCACTGTGAATCTGAAAATTGAACAAGTGATATTTCTGCCCTTCTGTGTCTTTGGACTATGGGGGTAGCTTAACGGTAGTTTCTGGTAGTAGAGTACATTCCTCCTTTGGCACCATTTTGGAAAACTGAAACAGAAAAAGAAGGAAAGTTGTTTATTATAGAATTTGTATTCTGTTAATATGTTTTCATGATCACTAATGTCATGGGATTAATAGTGACCTTATTCTGAAGAACCATGATGTATTTCCAATAGTGTGTCTGTATCATTCAGTGGAGTCAATATTTTGACTTGCCAATAGATCTGACCTCTTCGACCTTGCTATGCCTTCCAGACAAATGTACATAAACTAATAAACTAGATATCAAATAAAAAAAGCATAATCACCAACAAAGAAAGGAAACATTGACTATCTTCATCAAAAGACTTTGATTTGGATGCAGTCTTTTCTACAGAAGTCTTACAACATGTTTTATAATTGTAAAATTGCTAGTGAAGTCCCTCATTCAATACAAAGTCTGAAAGAGGTCAAACAACTTGCCCAAGACTCCTCAGCTAACAAATTACAGAAGCAGGATTCAAACCCAGGAAGAACTGTGGCTTCAAAATGCTTAGGATGTATGAGGAAGTATAAGACAAATATAACCCCAATGAATCACTTTCTCTTGATTGTGACCAAAGTGGCTCAATTATGTAAAATAACTCATACTTCCTAGCACTTTCAATACTTGCTCTCAGTTCATAAAAAAAAGTATAAAAAGGAGTGCTATTAAATATGTACAGATCTCAATATATAGATTTCTTCCTCACACATAGAATATCTATCACCCGATAAACAATTCAGTGATGAAAGGAACCATGGATAAATTTAAAAATTGTTTTATTTCAAATAAAATATCTCAGGGTAAGTTGAAGGAACCATGGAACTGAACAGCAAACAACACATACATTATATGAGACAACATAGATAAAGTGCTCAAAACAGTGCCTGGCAAACAATGGGCAGGCACCAGTAGGTAGCTCCCTCTGCGTTGCTCCCCAACTTTGGTAACAGACAATTCTAGGCCGGGATCACTGCCTCTTGCTAACGTGAGGCACATTACAGGCTTCATGATCTGGCCCTGGCAACTTCTCTGGTCTTCTCTCTCACCTCTCCTGGTCTTGCACTCAGTCCTCTAACAACAGCAAACAGCAGCTGGTTCTTCTACACCTATCTCTGATTCATTTTGTCCCCATGCCTGGCAAACCCTTTCTCTATGCTCATCACCCATATCATGCCTATATGTCCCCTCAGGGCCGTTGGGCAGCAATTAAGCACAGACCTTGGCAACCTACCTAGAACATCCTTCACCAGGTTTCTGAGACACCCCATCCTCATGGGTCCTCCAACCTCTCAAAACACTTTATTCCACATTGTATACGAGGTCTATCTCCTCTATCCAAATATATTGAAACTGTCCAGACCTCCAAGTTCAATCTCTTCTCTCTTCTAATGAGACATTAAGAATTTAGCCTTTGGGGTTGGCACTGTGGCTCAGCAGATTAAGCTGCTGCCTACAGTGCCAGCATCTCATATGGACAGTGGTTCAAGTCCCGGCTGCTCCACTTCTGATCTGGCTCCCTGCTTATGTACCTAGGAAAGCAGCAGAAGATGGTCCAAGTGCTTGCCACCCACATGGGAGACCAGATGAAACTCCTGGCTCCTGGCTCCTGGCTCCTAGCTCCTGGCTCCTGGCTTGGGCCTAGGCCAGCCCAGCCATTGTGACCATTTGGGGAGTGAACCAGTGAATGGGAGATCTCTCTTTCTCTCTCTCTCTCTCTCTCTCTCTCTCTCTCTCTCCTCTGCCTTTCAAATAAATCTTTAAAAAAAATAACTTGGGCTTTAGATCCTGAGTCCCCAGATTTGCTTCTTATTAGCTCTGTAGCTCCTCTGCTTCCTCATCTACAATGCAGGTAACAATAGTATCTGCCACACAGAGTCATCCAGATCAGATCAACTGGGGCCAAAGCAGTGGCTCACTTGGTTAATCCTCCACCTGCAGCACCGGCATCCCATATGGGCACCGGTTTCAGGTCCCAATTGCTCCTCTTCCAGTCCAGCTCTCTGCTGTGGCCCGGGAAGGCAGTGGAGAATGGCCCATGTGCTTGGGCCCCTGCACCCAAATGGGAGACCGGGGGGAGGCACCTAGCTCCTGGCTTCGGATTGGCACAGCGCCAGCTGTAGCAGCCATTTGAGGATTGAACCACAGAAGGAAGACCTTTCTCTCTGTCTCTCTCTCTCTCACTGTCTATAACTCTACCTGTCAAGTAAAAAACATATTTTTAAAAAAGATCAAATCAACTAATACATGTAAAATGCTCAGACCAGTGCTTAGCACACAGAAGTCAGTTCATAGCCACTGGCTATTCTCATTAATGTGATGATAGGAAGCACTATTGGGGCAGGCATCTGGCCTAGTAGTTAAGACAACCATATTCCATACTGGAGTGCCTGGGTTTGAGTCATAGCTCTACTGTCAATTTTAGCCTCCTGCAAATGTGCACCCTTGGAAGGCAGCATGTAATGACTCAAATAATTGGGTCCCTGCCTCTCACATGGGAGACCTGTATTGAATCCTGGCTCCTGGCTTTAGCCTGGCTCAGCCCCTGCCATTGCAGGCATTTGGGGAGGGAACCAGTAGATGGGAGAACTCTGTTTTTTCTCTCTTTATTTCTCTACTCCTCAAATAAAAACAAATGAATAGGGGCCAGCACTGTAGTATAAGTGGGTAAAGCCTCCGCCTACAGTGCCAGCATCCCATATGGGCACCAGTTCTAGTCCTTCCTGGCTGTTCCACTTCTGATCCAGCTTTCTGCTATAGCCTGGGAAAGCAATAGAAAATGTCCCAAGTCCTTGGGCCCCTGCACCTGCAAGGGAGACCTGGAAGAAGGTCCTGGCTCCTGGCTTCAGATCAGCACAGCTCCAGCTATTGAGGCCAATTGGGGAGTGAACCAGCGGATGGAAGACCTCTCTCTCCCTCTCTCTCCCTCCCTCCCTCCATCCCCCTGCAACTCTGCTTTTCAAACAAATAAATAAATCTTTAAAAAAAGAATGAAGTTTTAAAAAAGAAAGCGCTTTTGCTGTTTTTGTTTTTATAATATATCCCATCTACTCTCATGAGTTTGAATATCAGTATTTTCCAAATTTCTATCTGTAGCCCACAATAACTGCCTAAGATCATTAATTAGATATCTTAGATGTCATTTTCAATTTCAAAAGTCTAAATCAGCATTCTTGTCTCATCTCCTTTTAAATGTGAGTTTTGTCCTTCCTGTAGCACTCAATCACAGTACTAGACAAGGAGCTCAACTCAGCTAGTTTCTCTAACTGAATACTCATCCTTACTATCACCCTCTCCTTCACCCCCATACCAAGCCCATCACTAGGTCCAACCTGAAATAGCCACATTCAGCGCTCCTTTCTCCATCTCCACAGCCACCACCTGGCTGTCAATGACTGTGATGCTGAGAATAGCTCTCCATGGACCTTTTCTTCCCCCATTCTCAGATCAGCAGTCAGTCAAGGGATCTTTTTGAAATGAAAAAATCCTGGGGCTGGGCACTGTGGCTCAGTGGGTTAACACCCTGGCCTGAAGCAACGGTATCCCATATGGGCGCTGATTCTAGTCCCAGCTGCTCCTCTTCCAATCCAACTCTCTGCTATGGCCTGGGATAGCAGTGGAAGATGGCCCAAGTCCTTGGACCTGGAGGAAGCTCCTGGCTCCTGGCTTCGGATAGGCACAGCTCCAGTGTTGTGGCCATCTAGGGAGTGAACCATTGGATGGAAGACGTCTCTCTCTGTCTCTACCTCTCTCTGTAACTCTGCCTGTCAAATAAATAAAATAAATCTTTTAAAAAAATCCTATGATGTCATTTAAGCCCTTGCTTAAAATCCCTTAATAATTTGAGATGAAACATTCATATTCGTCCCTAGAGTCCTGCATTATTTGACATGTGTTTTCAGAAGCTATTGGAAAACCATACTTATCTCATGACATCCCTTGCTCTCCACCCCACCAAGGGCCATCTGAAGGAGTTTTCCATTAGCTGCTTAAACAATCCACACTACCTTGGGTCTCAATACTTTTTCTTGGCTTGAAACCCCTAGTTCACTAGTTTTCTCACTAATTCCTGCTTACCCTTACTTCTTAAGCTTGAATATCTGTTCCTTAGAAAAACCTCCCCTGACCTCTCCAGCTAAGTTAAGGCCCCCTGCTATATTTCCTTACATAACTCTGTACTTTTGTTTCATTAGAAAAACCATGAAGGCAGGGGCTATATCTGTTCTGTTCAGAACAGATGCTCAAGGCTCAACAAAGTGGTCTACAACAGGTGCCAAATAATTACCTATTACATAAGTGAGTGTCCTATTTCATCAAGTCTAAAGCGCCATCAAGGTGGCGGCTTTACTTGCTATGCCACAGCACTTGTCCCACAACCAAATGTGCTTATCAACACCACACTGAAATGGTTATAGGTACCCAATGTTTTTGGTTGAGGCACACTGGCTCCATTCTTTGTTTTTCCATTGTTGAACTTTGCCAAGTAGTTCTCCTGTATCATAGTTCATTCCAATAATGACATAGGATAAGATGCATTCATGGGGCTGGCATCGTCACTCAGTGGGTAAAACCTCCACCTGCAACGCTAGCATCCCATATGAGCACCAGTGTAGTCCAAGCTGCTCCACTTCCAATCCAGCTCCCTGCTAATGGACCTGGGAAAGCACTGGAAGATATCCCAAGTGCTTGGGCCCCCACACTCATGTGAAAGACCCAGATGGAGCTTCAGGCTCTTGGCTTCAGTCTCACCAATCCCTGGTTGTTGCAGCCATCTGAGGAGTGAACCAGTAGATGGAAGATCTCTCTTTCTCTCTTTCAAATGAAGAAATAAATCTTTAAAGAAAAATTATGCATTCCTAATGTGAAAAAATAATGTACATGGGAAAATTGAGTAAATAAAGCAGATCACTATGGTACATATTGTTCTAAGCTCATCCTGACTAGTTAATTTGAGATTTCCCTTTCTTTTTATCTACTCTTCAAATTTTGTTTAAAAGTAACTGATATCTTTCCAAAGCAAGGCAGAATTTTAAAAATAAAAAAGCTAATTTTTAAAACTCAGTTTAAATTTTATGAGCTCTGGGAAGGATTTCTGGCCATCAAGTTAGGGTAGGGTGTTCTGTTTAGAGCTTTCAAAACATTTGGTTTTTATCTCTATGCCTACTTGCATTCTATTATTGTAATCCCCTCACAGATTTGTCTCTCCAACCATACTGGGACTCCCCTGAGGATATGATTTGATGTTTACACTGGCATCACCCCCAAACTGGGCCCAGTGCTTACAGAGTTAGATGCTCATGAGATGTCTGTTTTGTGAATGGATACATGAATCTATAAAACTGGCCCTGGGTTTAGAACCATCTTACAGGGAGCTGTCTCCTTTCCCTGAGCTCTGGCTGTGCCAGTCTTCTATGTTCCTAGGATACGCCAAACTCTTGGTGATTGCAAGGCCACTGACATACCTTCTGCCTAACAACGTCCTCCCCTCCCTGCCTTGCTCTTCTTATGGTTAGTTCCTGCTCATTCTTCAGGTCTCAGCTTAGATCTCTCCACAGAAAAGTTCTCCCTGACCACACTATAGAATGCTTTGTTTATTTGGGATTATCTGTCACCCCCCACCCAGTAGTCCAAAGGCCTGTAAGGGCAGGGACCACCACTAACAATGTCTAGAGCTGAGTAGTACATACTCAACAATTACATATGGAGTGAAAGTGCTTACTTAGCATTTATTTGAAAATAAAAAAAAAAAGGTGATCAGCAGATCGTGAAAGACCTCATCTGCTATGGGAGGCAGCTTGGCCTTTACATTACAGAAGGCAGAGAGCTAAGGGTTTTCAAGTAGGGCAATGAATGACCAGATGTTTCCAATGCCCTAGTTCTAAGGGCAGTCTTTTAATCATCATTAAAAGCACATCTCGTACAAATCTTCCTTGTAATTAGTTGTTCTCCCTCTAGTGATGTGCACAATTCTGTCATTTCCATTTTATCTGGAGACAGGAGTTCTCTATTATAACATAATGTGTTCATTCATATTAAACAACAGGGGATAGCATTGGAGTGCAGGGTCCAGGAGGGATGTTCAAGCGGGGTTGCCTCATTTATGATGGGAGCAAGAGGGGAGATTCCTGTCCTGGAAACAAGAGCCTTGGGAGGAAGGTGATTGAGAAGCTCCTAAGTGAAAAAACCTGTTGGCTTGCTTCTGCATGGAAGCAGCAAACTGTGGACTACTTGCTCTTTTCTGATCAGCCCCTCCACCCACTCCTTTACAATATATTTAGGTGAATTGCAGTTGGGAAAAGCAGCTCTAAAAATTGATCCAGGCCCTATTTTTGGAAGGAAGGCTGGAATCAAAGATTTTAAGCAAATTTAAAACTTCTATTGGCAAAACAAAGACAAAACACAAATTGACCAAAAATATATTTGTAAAAAATGAATCCCCTTAGTGTTTAAAGACTTCTTACAAGTTTTAAGAAAAAAATAAATAACTCAATAGCAAATAGGCAAAGGAAAAAAAAATCAGGCAACTAGCACATTACTAAAAAAATTAGAAAAAAAATCCAATCTCACTAATAATGAAAGGCAAATTTAAAATACTGCCTGAAATTTTACATATTAGATTTGAAAAAACTTAAAGGACTGAAAATAACTTGTGTTGTAAAGAAAATGGACAATCGGGCATTTTCATATCTTGGGGAAAGGATACAAAGGAATAACTTTTTTGGAAAGTAATTTGGTAATTTTGTCTACAACATAAAAATGTATTACTTCAGTGAAGAATATCAAACTAGGGGAAAGTGACTTTCAGTTTTTTCCTTTATGTACTTCCATATTTTAAAATGCTTGATGAGTATTATTTTATAATTAAACAAAAAGTTTTAAAAATATTTACCTATTTGACTAAGAAATTCCATATCTTGGGGCTAGCACTGTGGCACAACGGGTTAACACCCTGGCCTGAAGCACAGGCATCCCATATGGGTGCTGGTTCAAATCCCAGCTGCTCCACTTACTATCCAGCTCTCTTCTATGGCCTGGGAAACCAGTAGAAGATGGTCCAAGTCCTTGGGCCCCTGCACCCACGTCGGGGACCCAGAGGAAGCTCCTGGCTCCTGGCTTTGGATCGGTGCAGCTCTGGCCATTGTGGCCAATTGAGGAGACCTCTCTCTCTCTCTCTCTCTCTGTCTCTGTCTCTCTCTCTATCTCTCTCTGCCTCTCCTCTCTTTGTGTAACTCTGACTTGCAAATAAATAAATAAAATCTTAAAAAAAAAGAAATTCCATATGTAGCAATTTTCCCCATGAGTTACTCAAAAATAAATATTATTCAAAAATATGTTTTTAAAAGAATTGTTTTACAATTCTACAGAATTTGTAAAAGAACCCAAAGATTTTAAGCAAATTTAAAACTTGTGTTGTAAAGAAAGTGGACAATCGGGCACTATGCATTGAACTATGAGCTGGAAAGTAAGCTGGCTATTTACACCTGTGACAAAAGTAAGATTATGTACACAGAGGTTAATAAGTATACCTATATTAATATGTTAATACATAGTTCAATGTGATTTATCTCTACAAAGGAATACTAACAGGTAGATGTACTATATGGAAAAATACTACTAGTCATAAACCATGATGAAAAGATAGCAAAACATCATCATTATATGATACTGTTACTATTTAATATAGTTTGTATTTATGTATCCATAAAATACAGTGGTTTAGAATTCACATTATCATTTGCAGTTTCCATTCTTTGTGAACAATGTTAAGTCCATGATGCGTGATCATCTCTCCCAGGCATGAATGAATCATAGCTATAAAACCTCTCTGGGAAAGCAAGAGTAGAGCTGGAGAATGGGGACTGGCCCTGGACCTCTATCTCAGTGCAGCTTCATTCTCTCCTAGTTTGTGTGTACACTCCTGAAGAGTAAGAATTGTTTCACTGTAGGAGAGAGCTGGAAAGTAAGCTAGCTCCTTGCACCTGTGATAAAAGTAATATTTATGTAAAGAGGTCTCTGAAAGTGACTGTAATAACCAATACCATTCCCTTTCTCCCAAGCCCCACATCTCCTCCCAGGATCATGTTGCACACCTTGTTATTTATCAATTATACATTAATGAAGTTCAAAAGAAATCGGTTCCTTTAATTTTGTACAGCATGTCTATTTACTTATTCTCATGTGAAGGATGATATCAGAACCAAATACTAAAAACCAAGGAAATCTGATTGCGAAAAAACTACAAAGTCTCTAACTAAAACCCAAAGAACCTCACTGTCATCTAAATCTGATCTATTTATGTTCAGCTTTTAACACACCCAGGAAACATCTGCAGAACTTGGGAAAACCCCTACTCAAACCTCACAGTGTTTAGAAAGTATGAATCTCAGAATCAGAAGAGACTTACAGATCTGTTTTTAAACACCTCATTCACAAGGACACTAAAGCTCCGAGAGCAAAACTGGCTCAGACCAGACCACACACCAAAACCAGGATGTCCTGAGTCTTGAGGCCTTCTCTGGCTCCCTTCACCCCCAGAATCAAGCCTATTTGTACAGCTGAATACACAGCAAGAGGAAAGTAAAATTAGTACAGATTTTGAGTACAAACAACTAAAAATCTGGTTCATTATTGAACAACTTGGTTTCCCTCTCTCTGTTTTCCTAGACAGAGTTAGCAGGTGGTACAAGAGCAGGCCCACAAGAAAACTCCTTGGCATCATCTCCTAGCTTCATCCCTTTGTTGTGCCTACAGCATGATCAAAATCTACAGAGCTACAAAGTGCCAAACCATAGCTTCCTTTACTGACAGCTAAATCCATTTATCCAAGTATATTCATTGTCTAAACAAAGATTTACAGAGTACCAACTCTGCCAGGTACAGCTCTAGTTCCTGGACAGCTCTAGTTCATGGCAGTTGGGGTAAGGGTTGGTGGGTTCCCTTATGTTCATGCACTTAGAGAACCGGCAGCTCTGCTGGACCCAAGGTATTTGGTCATGGATCGGGCCAAACTGCATATATTCATCATATTGAGTCTTCATAATAATGTCTACTAACTGGCTTTGGTGGTTAGGACTAGCATTATGTTCAAGTACATTTATCTACATTACCAAAATCACAGCCAGCCCTGGTACACTGAAAACCAAGTGGTGGGCCTGGACCTCTGAAATATTGCGGCACAGATGCTAGAGCTGTCCTTGTTAGCAGTCTGAGTAAATGGTCTCTAAGAATGAAAAAGTGTTTAATTCAGTCACAGATTGCCTAAGAGAGTCTGTAAGACTGTACTTAACTTCATACCCTCACTGATTCTGTTTGGATTCACAAGCAATTATTGTCTGTTCAGTCTATTCTATACACTAAGAACTACATAAACAAAAAAGTATAAGATGTTGCCCCTCCCTCCAAAGATATGCTGATGAGATGGACACAGGCACCATCAACATGATGCAGTAAGTGTCATGAATGAGGCAGGCATAGGTGCTGTCAGAGCCCCATGGAGATAAGCCTCACCCAGCCTGGGCAAAGAAATAAGTGCACACAGTGGCTTCCTGAAGGAGAGGGTACCAGGATTGGAGACAGAAGGATAAATATGAGTTATCCAGGCAATGAAGTATGCATGCTCCAATGAGTAAAGCCACAGACACATAAATCAGGATAAAATATATGTGAAAAGTAACAAGTAGTTTAGACTCACTGTAGCAAGAAATGAGAAGAAGCCAGAGAGATTCTCCGAGTTCATATCATGAAAGGCCTGGCACATAGCAGATACTCAATAAACACTTAACTGGTGAAAGAACTGGCTAGAGCTTTCATTTAGGAAAGATTATAACCAAATGGTCACACGGGCTGGGCATATTTTCTGTAGATTTTGTTAGTAGAAACAGAATATAGTGAATCAGTAGTTACAAGAACATGACCCAGTCAGCAAGAACATAGGTCACTCAGCATGATACTTGGGCACTCAGGCATAATAAAGAGGAAGGAGCTGCAGAGTTCTGATGTTCTTGTGGCCACAAGGAAGAGAGGAGTTGGAGTGATTTCTGCACAGAAGACACAGGCTGAGATCACACGGAGGAAGACTGACACAGGAGAATCAGGGTCTGGGACCTGGGAACTTCCTGGACATTGCAACCATCCCTTTCTCCCAATGGCCTACACATGACCAGCATAGATAAACCAAGTATCTGTGTGACTCCAGCTGCCCTCTCTCATGGCATCATGTGGAAGGAACCCTGAACTGGGGTGGAGTAGTAGAACTCATATTCCTGGTGATTGCTTTGTGGTGGGCATGGGTCTTTCGCTGCTCCTGAAAAAGGAAGCAGACACCCAGAGGTGGAAGAAACAGGAGTCAGCACAACCCACACCCTAACAACTCCATGTTGAATACACTGAGACACGAGAATTTGGGGTCAGTGTAGGTTTTCCCTATGCATAAGAAAACAGAAGCAATGAAGCTAATAAGGGAAGCAGACACCACAGCGACCAGCTATAAATTCTAAGAACTGTCATCACACTCACATCAAAAACAACACGGTGAAATTTGTCCTTTTGATATCCCCAGCATTGACTTTCTTGTGCTGTATTTGTTTTTTTAGAAAATGTGAGACTGTGGACAAGGGGCAGGAGTACATGGCGATACTCAACACTTTCTGCTCAGTGTTGCTATAAACCTGAAAGTACTCTAAAAAATAAAGTCCAGTATAAAAAGTTGGGGCCAGCGCTGTGGCAGTGCAGCTGCCACCTGCAGTGCCAGCATCTCATATGGGCCCTGGTTCTAGTTCCTGCTGTTCCACTTCTGATCCAGCTCTCTGCTATGGTCTGGGAGGGCAGTAGAAGATGCCCAAGTCCTTGGGCCCCTGCACCCACATGGGAGACCAGGAAGCTCCTGGCTTTGGATCAGCATAGCTCCAGCCATTGCAGCCATCTGGGAAGTGAACCAGTAGATGGAAGACCTCTCTCTCTCTTGCTCTCTCGCTCTTGCTCTCACTCCTGCTCTGTCTCTCTGCCTTTCAAATAAATAAACAAATCTTTTTAAAAAAGTTCAAAAGTGAAACTGATCTATTAATACATGCAACTGTTCAAGACTGGGATCCTGAAGTCCATGTTCCTCATCCTTTGGCCCTAAGTTGTGACTCTGTCCCCTGCCATCCCTGGACCACCTAACTGTTCTTAGCCCCTCTGAGTGTCCAAGGGCTCCATGATTGTAGGGGCCTGTGACCCACTTACACTCACTCAGATGATGGATGAGCAGGGCATGTGTTAAGACTAAAGGGTAAGGGGCCGGCGCCATGGCTCACTTGGTTAATCCTCTACCTGTGGTGCTGGCATCCCATATTGGCACCAAGTTCTAGTCCCGGTTGCTCCTCTTCCAGTCCAGCTCTCTGCTGTGGCCCGGGAAGGCAGTGGAGGATGGCCCAAGTGCTTGGGCCCCTGAACCCACATGGGAGACCAGGAGGAAGCACCTGGCTCCTGGCTTTGGATTGGCATAGCTCCGGCTGTTGTGTCCATTTGGGGGGCAAACCAATGGAAGGAAGACCTTTCTCTCTGTCTCTCCCTCTCACTGTCTAACTTTATCTGTTAAATTAAAAAAAAAAAAGACTACAGAGTAAACAAAAAGATAAGCAACTGAGAAGACCAATCTCACAGAGGTGAAAATGAAGCAAACTATTGATTGTAAGGTAGGCCCAGGCAGCACAGCAGTAGCAATCCATGGCCTTTCTGATGTTCCACTGATAAAGGGGTCATTACCAGCCATATGTCCATACCACAGTTCTCTGGTTTATCTGTTCTATACTCCTCAGCTTCAATTCCAAACAGAACATCTGAATGTCTAGATAAATACTGCCTCTGTGCACTACTCAAATGAGGCCTCATCATAGGGCCCTTAGCTAGCATGTGAGCAAGCTGTCCAGGGGTCCAGGCCTCCCCTGATCCAGTCAGCATGGCTATAATCCAGTCAGAGAGGCTGGTTACTTTGGTTTCTCAACAAGGGGCCTAGGGAAGTATAATTATATAGCTACCTTTAGAAGAAAC
Organism: Lepus europaeus; assembly: GCF_033115175.1. Lineage (NCBI taxonomy): Eukaryota > Metazoa > Chordata > Mammalia > Lagomorpha > Leporidae > Lepus > Lepus europaeus. Next base: position 69,013,217 of record NC_084844.1, read on the forward strand.
TAGGAGTATGGCAGGCACTAGGAATTTGTTTACGACACACTGAAGGTGGCAATGCCTTAGAGGTTTGGGGAACAGGGAATGGAAAAAGTGACATCTGTGCAGTACTGGAGACTTAATAACATAAAAATAAGGAAATAAGACCTTTAGCAACCAGGACAGACCTAGACATTCCTGAAAACCTCATTTTCAGCAGTGACTATTCTATCCCCATCCACTCCAATCCCATAATGTAGAAAAGCACGTGTCCCACTCTCTAAGACTTTAGGGACACAGCAAATGAGGTTTTACAAAGACAGCATGGCAAGGATTTGAAGGTTCATCTCCATACTAGACAAACTTTTCCTTAGCTTATGGGCTGTGTCTACATCCTTATCATAGCCCTTATTATAGTTTTGAACTTCTCTTATTCTAATGCACTAATTTGGAAAAGCAGATTTATATAGTTGACGTTACACTACAGAAACGAATAATTATGACCAAAATCCTTGCTTCTGGCAGGGTTAATCCCTTCTCAAAGCAACTGCAAGCAGCTCCGCTCCCAATTGGAGGTCCGACACCAAGGAGGCCACTTGCTCTCTCTCATTTCAACCACTCTTTACCTTCAAAAAGTCAAGCAAGCCAGGAAAAAGGTAACTATGGAGCCTTGTTTAGAAGAAATTACAGGGATTAAATTCATTCACTAAACTCCTATACAAACAACATTCTGTGGCCATTGTAGCACAATGAACTTTATACAGGGGTGCCTTGCTTACATATTACCCTTTCCTAAAAAGCATGCTCAGATTAGGATGCAAGGAAGCAGAACACAAGAGGCTCTAACCAGCTGTAGCTATGGTAGAAGACAAATACACACCCCTTTCTCTTTTTTTAGAAAGAATGTGAATCTGTTCCAGTAGCTAAGGAGGGTGGAGTAGATATTTAGGGGGAAACAGCACACCAGCTGTAGTGACCATTTGGGGAGTGAACCAATGGAAAAAGGAAGAACTTTCTGTCTCTCTCTCTCTCTCACACTAACTCTGCCTGTCAAAAAAAAAAAAAAAGAGACTAACTTGGCCTCTTTTCAATCTTCAAATGATTTTTTTTTTGACAGGCAGAGTGGATAGTGAGAGAGAGAGACAGAGAGAAAGGTCTTCCTTTTTGCCGTTGGTTCACCCTCCAATGGCCACTGCAGCCGGCTCATCGTGCTGATCCGAAGCCAGGAGCCAGGTGCTTCTCCTGGTCTCCCATGTGGGTGCAGGGCCCAAGGTCTTGGGCCATCCTCCACTGCCTTCCCGGGCCACAGCAGAGAGCTGGCCTGGAAGAGGTGCAACTGGGACAGAATCCGGCGCCCCAACCAGGACTAGAACCTGGTGTGCTGGCACCGCAAGGCAGAGGATTAGCCTGTTAAGCCACGGCACCAGCCAATGATTTTTATAAATCTAAATACTCCAAAGTGAAAATTATATGAAATCCCAAGGAATACAGAGTATACTTTATGTTCTTAAATTAACAAAATAATTTCATAGACAGAATCAGAACACACATGAATGTATTTATTTGCTTCAAACACTTTAAGGTCAATATTGTCTTTTTTAATTGAATAAATTGTCTGCTTTTTGAATCATAAAAAAGCAGAGAGGGTGAATTGAATAATTACAGAACTTTTCACAGTTAGGAAATACCTAAGTCACTGTAAATGAGTTTGATTTCCAGTCAATCTTCAACTGAATTTTCTACCATTTTAAATTACCCCTTCACTACTAATGATCTTTAAACAATGAAACACTCAGCTTTAAAAAGATGTGACAAAAGATGTCAGGTGATGAATTATTTCTGATGTCAAAAAATGTTTTAGGGTATGGAACGACCTAGAACATATTCAGAGACACTGTTGAAATAAAGAGAACAATTAGACTATTGGAGAGTTCAAATTTTCTGTCACATGAATTAAGTAGCATGGTTGAAAGAAGTCAGTTGATCACTCCATGCGACCTTTGATTAGATCATGAGTTACTGATTTCTGTAATAACAAAGTCTCTTTTTAAAAACTTATTTTACCCTAGTAGGAATGGCTAATGTTATTGAAGTTGAATAAAAGTACAAATCAGAAAAATCTTTTTAACTATTTTGGATTTGTTGAGGGACTTCTCATCTGGGTACTAACCATATCTGTCTTTACTACACTAATGTGATGCTACACATCACAGCCAGGAAGAAAAAAGAGATTTAGGTGGATGGTTTAACATAAAACAGCAAACCTTTTTAGAAAAAAGCCCTAAAAGTTTAATAGAAAAGGCAAGAAAAAAATAAAGGACAATTGCCCAATTTTTAGCGCTGTGGTAATGCCAAATAATTAAATTACTTAATATTTCCTTTAAGAACAAGCAAATCTGCATATCAGTTAAGAATGTTGTTCCTTTGAAAATACTATGTAAATTTTTTTTGACAGGCAGAGTTAGACAGTGAGAGAGAAAGGTCTTCCTTCCATTAGTTCACCCCCCAAAATGGCCGCTGCAGCTGGTGCGCTGCGCCTATCCAAAGCCAGGAGCCAGGTGCTTCCTCCTGGTCTCCCAAGTGGGTGCAGGTCCTAAGCACTTGGGCCATCCTCCACTGCCTTCCCGGGCCACAGCAGAGAGCTGGACTGGAAGAGGAGCAACAGGGACAGAACTGGCTCCCTAACTGGGACTAGAACCCAGGGTGCCGGTGCCGCAGGTGGAAGATTAGCCTAGTGAGCCGCGGCACTAGCCATATGTAAATTATTTTTTAAAGTTCTTCATTTTACTTGAAAGGTAGACATGTAGAGAGAGATACAGACAGACAGACAGACATGGAGATCTTCCATCTACTGGTTCATTCCCCAAATGCCTGCAACATGCAGGGCAGGAACCAAGGCTCCCATGTGGGTGGCCAGGACCTAAGAGCTTGAGTCATCATCTGTGGCCTCCCATGGTGCTCACTGGCAGGAAACTGCAAACATAGTGAAGCAAGGAATTAAACCCAGGCACTCAGATATGGGATGCAGGGATCCCAAGTGGTGTCTTAAGCTCTATACCAAACACCTACCTCACTATGGTAAATTCTTTAGGCTGAACTATATAAGCAATTTGAACAGCCTTGCATTAGCAACTATATAACATTATTTTTAAGTTGTTAATTATCACCATATACAATTTGGAAGACAAAATTCAATCACCTTTCCATGGCAAACTGTTTTTCATTTTCTTGAACTTGCTTAAATCATATTCCTCTTCAATACTTTTCCTGATTTCAAGCCAAGTTCTAATTCAATATGTAGTAATTGAGTCCCTTCTATGAGCAAGGCTCTGTGTGAAACTGGAATCCACATGGAACAAGGGGGGTGCTGGCGTGATCTATTCTCTGCCTGCCAGTTCCAGGCCTCTCTTCCTGATCAGTGTCAGTGAGGCTAATGAGCCATGTGCATTTCAGTCCTGACAGCACTATCACTAAGCATTATTATCTTATTTTTTTTTCAAATGAGAAACTGAAGTTGGGTGTGCCAAAGTCATCTGGCCAGGGCCGGCACTGTGGTGTAGCAGGTAAAGCCGCCACCTGTAGTGCTGGCATCCCATATGGGCACCAGTTCGTGTCCCAGCTGCTCCACTCCTGATCCAGCTCTCTGCTATGGCCTGGGAAAGCAGTGGAGGATGGCCCAAGCCTTTGGGCCCCTGCACCCATGTGGGAGACCCAGAAGAAACTCTTGGCTTCTGGCTTTGGATTGGCACAGCTACAGCTGTTGCAGCCATCTGGGGAGTGAACCAGCAGATGAAAGACCTCTCTCTCTGCCTCTCTTTCTCATTCTGTGTAACACTGACTTTCAAATAAATAAATAAATCTTTTTTTAAAAAGATAGTCTTAATTCCTACTTAAAAAAGTCATTTGGCCAAGATGGCACAGCCAGCAACAGTGCAGAGCCAGGATTTTGCCTAGGAATACCTGACCCCAGTTTTCACTCTCTCCATTACACTCCATCCTTCTTATTCAAACCTCAGTCTCAAATGTTAGCTTCAAGGAGTGGCCCATGTTTTTAAGTCAGTAGGTTTATTTTTTTTTTCACATTTTGTGGGAAAATAGATCCATTGCTAAACCCTGAAAATCAGCCTTTTCCAGTCAAAAACAAACAAAAGCTGTTTGTACATTTTTTTTCAAATATTCACTTAGGTAACATTCTTCCAGAGAGGAGAAAATAAAAGGAAAGGAAATGACACACAGATAGAGTAAAAATAAGGATGATGCTACCAAGAAGAATGGTGTTACACTTTCCTTTGTTCTACTGAAAAGCTAAGAAGAATGGGGTATTCCAAAGGCCAAAGGCCATACCTAAACACTTTACCACTGTCAAACCCACTAGATTTGTCCGTACTTCTAAGCTAAACCAGGAAGAAGACCCCAACAAAGACACAAATAGACCTTGGGCACATAGATGAAATATGCACTCAGTTTGGAATGTCAGCACTGGGATGTGGGCTTCTTAAGAAAGTAATGAATCAGTATTTACTTGTTATGTAAGAATGTTTCTTAAATGTACTTCCAGAAGATTCTCTGGGGCCGGTGCCATGGCTCACTTGGTTAATCCTCTACCTGCAGTGCCGGCATCCCATATGGGTGCTGGGTTCTAGTCTTAGTTGCTCCTCTTCCAGTCCAACTCTCTGCTGTGGCCCGGGAAGGCAGTGGAGGATGGCCCAAGTGCTTGGGCCCTGCATCCACAGGGGAGACCAGGAGGATGCACCTGGCTCCTGGCTTCGGATTGGTGTACCTTTGGCCATAGCAGCCATCTGGGGGGCAAACCAATGGAAGGAAGACCTTTCTCTCTGTCTCTCTCTCTCTCACTGTCTAACTCTATCTGTTAAAAAAATTCTCTGATGTGCATTTTTTAAAGATTCATTTTATTTATTTGAAAGACAGAGTTACAGAGAGAGGTAAAGAGAGAGAGAAAGGTCTTCCATCTGCTGGTTCACTCCCCAGATGGCTGCAATGGCTGGCACTGTGTCAATCCAAAGCCAGGGGCCAGGAGCTTCTTCCCGTCTCCCACATGGGTGCAGGGGCCCAAGGACTTGGGTTATCTTCTACTGTTTTCCCAGGCCACAGTAGAGAGCTGGATCGGAAGAGGAACAGCCAGCACTAGAAACAGTGCCCATATGGGATGTCGGCACTGCAGGCCAGGGCTTTAACCTGCTGCACCACAGTGCCAGCCCCCAACTGATGTACATTTTTACCTAAGTAAAAACTCAGCTGTCAGAGGAGAAATAGGTCATGTAACCTGAAACTATTTACCTATCAAACATATGGACCAGTGTTCCAGAGGGGTTTTACACTTTGATTCTTTTTTGCTTTTGGTTTTGCACTATCTTTGACCCTCATCCTAGGCACTGTGAAGATGCAGTTGGAACCTACAGCAAGAGTTCCTAGCATCCCTACCCTCCTCTTCTCTCCACATTACCACACTGCCCTGCTTCCAACAGCCTGTTGAGATGACTTACCCACCTGCCATCTGCCCCGTAGGTTCCAGCAGTACCAGATTATTAGGCAACACAAATGCTAGAAGAAAATGTTTTAATCTTGGATGAGGTCTCTGGTTATCTCTCATTTCAAGTTCATGTATTGAGCACTTCTTAGCAAAGATCTCCTCCACTTTAATGAATTCTATTAAATTCTTCAAGAAAAAAATTGAAAAGACTATAGATTTGGTGATGCTCTTGTTAGACAGTATTTACCAGGATTCAAAAGGCATGGGCCGGGGCCGACGCTGTGGTATAGTGAGTAAAACTGCCACCTGCAGTGCCGGCATCCCATATGGGGACCGGTTCGAGTCCTGGCTGCTCCACTTCTGATCCAGCTCTCTGCTATGGCCTGGGAAAGCAGTAGCATATGGCCCAAGTCCTTGGACCACTGCACCCACATGGGAGACCCGGAAGAAGCTCCTGGCCCTGGATTAGGGCAGCTCCAGCTGTTGCAGCCATCTGGGGAGTAAACCAGCAGATGGAAGACCCCCCCTCTCTTTCTCTCTCTTCCCCCTCCCCCACCTCTCCATAACTCTGCCTTTCAAATAAATACATAAATAAATCTTTACAAAATGGCATGGGCCAGTGCTGTAGTGTAGTGGGTAAAGCCGCTGCCTGTAGTGCCGGCATTCCATATGGGCACCGGTTCATGTCCTGGCTACTCCACTTCTGATCCAGCTCTCTGCTATGGCCTGGGAAAGCAGTGGGAGATGGCCCAATTCCTTGGGCCCCTGAACCCACATGAGAGATCCAGAAGAAGCTCCTAGCTCCTGCTCCTGGCTTCAGGATAGCCCAACTCTGGCCACTGTGGCCATTTGGAGAGTGCACCAGTGGATAGAAGACCTTTCTCTCTGTCTCTCGCTCTCTCTGTCTGTAACTCTTTCTCTCAAACAAATAAATAAAATCTTTTAAAAAACATAGAAAGCAAAAAAGCTGGGAGAAGGACGAGATGAAGCAAGATATGCAGAGGGCTGCTGTTTGTTGAAGCTACATGCTTGACTATTTTACTATTTTATTTACTTTATGTATATTGAAAACTCACATGTTTTTAAAGATAAAAGTTCTCAAATTTCATAACAAAATCTAAAATAAAAAGTATAAATAATATGTGGTAATAAATATTAAAGAATTTCCCATAATTTTTAAAATATTTATTTATTTGAAAGGTAGAGTTACACAGAGGCAGATGCAGAGAGAAAGAGAGAAAGAGGTCTTCCATTCATAGGCTCACTCCCCAAACGGCTGCAATGGCCAGAGCTGAGCTGATCCTAAGCATTTCCCTTATTTTAACACTTGGAAAGCCTCTTCCGGGAGGGATGAACTAGATCAGTAACAAGTGCCCACGGCTGGAAGCATTAAGGAGAGATGTCCACAGGAAGTAGTTGTCAACAGTGTAACAGATTCAGAGCCCTCCCTCACCTTCTAGATTGTATGCTCAGGTATTATTAAACCAAAGAGTAAAGGTGTAATTGCATGGGATAAAAATAGACTCCTACCTAACACCACACAGCAAAATTAAATATAACAGAGACCCACATGTGAAGTCCAAAACAGTAAGACACTGAGCAGAAAAGCTTCATAACATTTCCTGGATATGACACCAAAAGCATAGGCAACAAAAGAAAAAAATATATAAATAGGACTGCATGAAAATTTAAAACTTCTGTGCATCAAAGAACACACGACACAGTGAAAAGGCAACTTACAGAATAGGAGGAAATAATCTGACTTAAAAATTGTCAAAGAATTTGCACAGACATTTCCACAAAGATGTCTTAAAATGACCAATAAGCACATGAAAAGATGCTCAACTCCAATAATCATTGGGGAAAGGCAAATCAAAACCAAAATGAGATATCATTTCCTACACATTAGAATGCTTCACATCAAAAAACCAGAAAATCATATAGTAGTTTCTCAAAAAATGACACAGGCCAGCACAGGTAAAGCCACAGCTTGCATCCCATATTGAAGTGCCAGTCCAAGTCCTGGCTACTCTGATACTTAGGTGGGCCCCTGCCACTTATTTGTGAGACCAGGATGGAGTTCCTGGATCCTGACTTTGGCCTTGCCCAGAACTAGCTGTTGGAGACATTTGGCAAGTGAACCAGTAGACTGAAGATTGTGCTCGCTCGCTCTCTCTCTCTCTCTCTCTCCCTCTTCCTGTTGCTCTGCCTTTCAAAAAAATAAATCTTTAAAAGAGAGAGACACACACACACAGAGAGAGAGAGAATTATCATATGACCTAGTAACCCCCTTTCTGGATGAAACTTCCCTACAAAGTTAAGAAACAAAGAAGTAAACAGGTGAAACCAGTGGATGGAAGATCTCTCTCTCTCTCTCTCTCTCTCTCTCTGTCTCTTCCTCCTCGCTCTTTGTAACTCTAACTTTCAAATAAATAAAGAAATTATTTTTAAAATGTCTTTTTTAAAAGCAGGTGTTGAGCATAAACCGTAAGGTTTATACACAAAACATAGGCACAGAGAGCCACTATCAATCAGTGTGGTGAGAACCCTCCCCAAATCCAAGTGCCCAGATACCACCCAAGGACCAACCTTATAAACAGGCCTTTCAAAGGACAGCAGTCAGGCCTGCTATGTAACTATTTTGCACAGATATACACTAAAATATTTGCGACAAAATGTCAGTCTGGATTTGCTCCAAAACAATATGACAGGATGAAAGAAGGTGAGAGTATAGATGACCTATAAGACTGGCTACAAGTGGATAACTGCTGAAGTTAGGGTGGGGGTACACGGGATCTCACCATAGTTCTTTCTACTTAGTATATTCTTCAGATTTTTTCATAATAAAGAATTCTGTTTGTCTTTAATAATCAAAGAAAGATCAGAACTAGTGCTTAGACTGTGACTCAACAGGGGCTATAAGCTGATGGGGATGAGCCTTAGAGTTTACAGAATCCCTGAGTTGATACCAAGGTCTGAGGGAAGAAATGTTGTTCCAGGCTGTTGTAAATAAGGCTTTGAGCCTTGACACTCCAATCAGTTAACATGTTCTGGGAAGCAAAGAGAGAAAAGGTGGTCCAAGGTAAATTATATCTCAGAGCCAGAAGTTGAAAGTAATTTAATTAGAGTCACAGATTAACCTACTGGAAAAATGATCTTTAAAAATCTATAAAGCATCGCAAATCAGACTCATTATACTTTGAATCATTAATTGCTGAGCTATCAAATAATTATGCAGCCACTCTTTCCCTTAGCACATTAACAAAGAAAGGAGAATATTTCTTCCATTTCAAAATGTGTTCTTCAGCACTGGTATATGCACACAACATTAGCCTTAGTGTGAGCAAACTCCTAACAAGTTCCAAACACTAGAGATACTGAGCATTTTATTCACTGCTGCACAGTCTCCAAAGGCATCATTAAATGCTGATTTACTTATGTGGGGTATACAGGAGAACTGAAGCCCATGGGAGAAATACAGGCAAAAATATATCCTTTCCTCTAAAACTACAATCTATACTTAATAATAATTATTTGGGATACAAATATAATGAAACGTCTAGCTTGTATCAGAGAAGGGTAGAAAAAAACAACTAAAAGCCCATGGGTGAACTATCAGTATAATCTTCACTACCTGGCCCCTCATTCTAACATTCCTTAATAAAACAGTTCAACCTACAGGAGAAAAGAATGAGATAGGGAGGGCCAGACCAAGTCAGCAGCACAGACACACGTCTTCCCTTAGGTATGTAAAGAAAACTCGTGTTTACCACTGCATGGTGCCATCCCTAGTCTCCAAACAAAGCTTTAATGACTTATCATCAATAGCTTTAATGACTTATCATCAATAAAACATGCCCTATAAGTGGGAATAGCTTTTCACACTTTCTTATCCAATGTGACCAAAAGCATAAGATGGTATTTCACATGCTGGGGGTCAGGCAAGACTAGAAGCAGGGCCCAGAAAGCTAGTCCCTCTCAGTTTCTCAGCTCTGTTGTTTTATGCATATCTGTATCCTCTGCTCTCAGGGTCACGTGGCTGGACACGATGTGCACAGCTCCTGGGCTTCAAGTTTACAGGGCCTAACCACAGGAAGTGAGCTTCCTCCTCTGATAAAGTCTCATGAATTGAACACAGAATGGCCAGGTTGCCACTCCTGGTCTAGACACTTGCAGCTACCATGAGAAAGGATGCCAAGTTATACAACTGGCCAGGGATTAAAGAAGTTTCATTTTCATCTAGGGAGACTCTGCCTCCAAAAAGTATCCATTGCAGAAGAAGCTATGAAAATACAGGAACAGAATGAGGGTTTATTTTGTAATCATGAAGGATGAAGATCCTCCAAAAATTCTGACTGCAGCTCATTTATGTGCATGGGCAAACATCACATAACGACTCAGCAGACTACCAGGGCTTCACTACTGATTGCAGTACTGAGGACCCAATGCTCAAAAAGTTTAAATAATACTAACACAAAGCTGGAGGAGAACAAGACTCCACCCTCAGCCAACAACCCCACGAGTATCTGTGAAACTGGAAGGTTCCTCAGAGTTGTCCTGAGTTGGCACAAGGGGGCTGGGTCTTTATATCCATGCATCAACCACTCATTTGACAAGGGAAATACCTTGAGTAAAACAGCTTTTTTAACTGACAAAATTTTGAGTAACCTTGCAGCAGTCGGGAAGAGGGAGCTGACAAGTCCTGATAAATGCAGCAGAATATCTACAGCAGAGATCCTATCCAAAATTTGCAGCGGTTATCTTTGGAAGATTGTTTTCATTTGATTTCTCCACTAGAGCTTCTGTATTTTCCAAATAAACATAAATTATACCCTATATATATTTATTGTATATATATTTTAGAAAAATGTATACCCAATACATTTATAATGGAAAATTAAATTTGCTGAAAGGAGTAACTATTAGTACACAGAAAATTTAGTTGTAAGAAATTATGCATAGCTAAGGTTTGGTTATTTTAAAATTTTAAACAATTTAAAATTTATCCCTAAGAAATGTTATTATAAAAAATAACTTCTTTGTAAACAGGTCATAAAAGGAATTCTGGTCAAAATTAATTTTTACTTTGTATAACAGATATGCACAAAAGAGCAGAGATATGAAACTGAGGGACTGACTAGGTTTCTAAGGTAACAAAGGAGTATAGAAGGTAACACAAATTTTAAGTATAGGGGGTAATGCATATATTTAAGTAGCTAACAGCCAACAAAAATGTGAAATTTCAAAAATATTAGGACAAATTAGTCCATCTTAAAAATAGAAAGCCATGTAGGAGTTTACTTATAGACGTGCACACACACAAGTTTACACATTTTCACAATGATAGGCAGGATACTTAAAGTAAATTTTCAAAAGTTGTTACTTAACAGAAATTTTCCTTAAAATGACTCAAAAGAAAGTGTATATTAAGTCATCTCAATAATCGCATCTAAATAAAATAATTACTTAAACACTTATAAAATAACTAATCTCAGGACTTCTGGTTCTAGATGTGCTGGAATAACTTTTATCAGATCAACATCCCCACTGTGAACAACAATTTTAAACTGTAGTTTAAAATTTCTCACCAAATGCAAAAATGTAACAACATCTTAATATCATTATACAATCTAAAAGGCAAGAGGACTGGAATAAGCAGCCAGTGTGGCTTTACCACAAACATCACATCAGGATTAGGAGACGAAGGGAAAGTGAACTCTCAAGTTTCTTCAATGAATTTTTCTAGGTCTTCAAAGGTTGCTACTGGTGCTACTTCTCCCTTGTCTATTTAATACCATATGTTCTTCTCCCCTCACTGAGATTCAAGCACACGTGGCTACAATAAACTCAGGATATCCTAAGAACAATCCTGGCAGGAAGACTGGCATGGTCTCTAAACACTCATCCTGTAATTGAAGTCTTCCACCCACTCACTCTTACTCATACCCAGCGTTTCCCACATTATTGAACCTTTAGTCCTTGCCTGATGTGTTCAAGCTTCTAAGCCTGAGGAAGGCAGGGCTTTAAAACGCCTTAAGTACAGGACTCAGGAAGTAGGCAGAGCACCCAGAAATTATGACTGGGACTGGGCTATTAGATGCTAGTACTTGCGTTTTGCAAGGTCCAAAGAATAATTAGAATTAATCTTTCACCTTCCACATTCTATCATATTCCTGTGTTATCTATACTTGTTTTGTGCACACATAACAATGTATGAATTAAATCCTATTTTATACTTTATTCACATTAAAGCTGAATGCTTTTAGCTACAAGGAACAGAAAAGTCTGACTACAAAGACTAAACTATTAAGCATTTAATTGTGTACTTAATAAGAGTCCAAAGAAGGTTGTCTCAGGGTCACTAATGTCATTAAGAACCCAGATTCTTTCTGCTTTACCACCTTAGCTTTAAAACCTTTCTAGCTTTTCATACTCAGGCCTGTTGCTTAATGATGACAAATCAGCTGCTACAACTCCATACATCATCTACCACATTTAGGGTTGGAAGGAAAAAGGGGGCATGCATTCAAACTGTTCCCATATTTCTGTTGCTTTTATCAGAGAATAAAACTTCGTTTTTCCTGGTAAAGGCCCTCCGGAAGATTTACAGTTACATCCTATTGTCCAGAACCGCATCATCTACCTATGCCTCACTGCTAGTGAGGTTAGAAAAAGGCATTTTTTGGCTTTCAAATCTTCATAGTGGCCAGATAAAAGGCTTTAGGATTGGCTTTGGGAATTCCACCAACATAATATGACACATCAGTATTATGTACAAAATGTTAGTAGTGATGCTACTTAATTATAACTAGGGAAAGAAACTTTAACAGTCCTGAGTTAGTACAGTTTCCCTTTCAAAGCAAAAACTTTTTTGGCCGGCGCCGTGGCTCAACAGGCTAATCCTCCGCCTTGCGGCGCTGGCACACTGGGTTCTAGTCCCGGTTGGGGTGCCGGATTCTGTCCCGGTTGCACCTCTTCCAGGCCAGCTCTCTGCTATGGCCCGGAAAGGCAGTGGAGGATGGCCCAAGTCCTTGGGCCTGCACCCGCATGGGAGACCAGGAGAAGCACCTGGCTCCTGGCTTCAGATCAGGGCGATGTGCCGGCCACGGTGGCCATTGAAGGGTGAACCAACAGCAAAAAGGAAGACCTTTCTCTCTCTCTCTCTCTCTCTCTCTCTCTCTCTCACTATCCACTCTGCCTGTCAAAAAAAAAAAAAAAAAAGCAAAAGCAAAAACTTTTTTAAAAGGTTGAAAATGCTGATGATGGGATTAGAATGAAAGATACAGCCTTGTCAGATGGTGCTGAGATGCTGAGCTGCAGATAGACGATAATTGACAGAGTATCTCCATTCAAATCCTGGCTAGAATGAAGGGAAAACTGTATTAGTGTGCAGAACTGATACCCCGAAATCTTCCAGAAGCTTTAAGGGTATGATTAAATGGAGGGTTAGGGCTACAGTTTAAAAAAAAAAATAAACCGATTTTTAGAAATAATTTAAAATAGAGAAGCCAATTGTAAATGCTAATATAAATGGACTCCATGATGTTGGACCAAGTATTAGGCTTTATAAACATACACATATCTATACATTTCCCCCCCTCAGCTTTAATTGAAGTCTTCCACCCACTCACTCTTACTCATACCCAGCGTTTCCCATATTATTGAACCTTTAGTCCTTGCCTGACATGTTCCAGTTCCCTATCAGGTAGGTACATTCACTAATTTGCCTATGGTTACACAGTGAAAAGCTCAATCTTAATTATAGAGATCATGCTTTTAATCCTGTTCATTACTTTTTATTATTTCAATAATTCTCCTTGGTATTTACTATTCTTTTCACATATTTATAATTTAGTCATTCAGATTCAGAAACTTTTACTTTTTTATAACCTGAAAATACTCTGGGTGGGCATTTGGCCTTAGTGGTTAAGATGCCTGCATCCCACCATGTGGTGCCTGGGTTCAATTCCTGGTTCCAGCTTCTCATTTTAGCTTCCTACCAATACAGATCTTGGGAGACAGCAGTTGATGGCTCAAGTAGTTGGATTCTTGCCACCCATATGAGAGATCTGGCTTCAGTTGTCTGTTTCTGGCTTTGGCCTGGCTTAGCCCTAGCCATATGGGCATTCGGAGAATGAATCAGTGGATGAGAGTGCTTACTGTCACTCTCTCTCTCAAACACACACTGAAAATAGTCTTCCTCTACTTTTTTTTTTTCAGAGTACATCTGATTCACACAAATCCCAAAGTGGCAAAGCTATCTCAAGCACATCTGTCAAAAACCTAGAGTCAAATAATCCAGATAGATATTTTTGGTTAGCTTTAGAAAAACTCAGAGGGGCCAGTGTTGTGGCTTAGCATGTAAAGTCATAATCTGCAGTGCCCATATGGGCAGCAGTTCAAGTCCCGGCTGCTCCACTTCCAATCTAGCTCTCTGCTATGGCCTGGGAAAGCAGCAGAAGATGGCCCAAGTCCTTAGGCCCCTGCACCCATGTGGGAGACCTGGAAGAAGCTCCAGCTCCTGGCTTTGGATTGATGTAGCTCCTGCTGATGTGGCCAATTGAGGAGTGAACCAGCAGATGGAGGACTTCTCTATCTCTCTCTGAGTCTCCTTCTCTCTCTGTGTAACTCTAATTTTCAAATATTAAATACATATTTTTAAAAATTACAAATAATCTAGCAAAAATAAACTACCAAAAAAAAGACACCATAACATGAAGATAACGTATAAACAACAAAAATAGAAATATAGTGATACAGCTGTATAAGTACTATGTGTTCCAATTCTTCTGTTTTCCTGTTTCATCTATTTTTAGTTTGCTATCTTTGTAGCACACTAGCTACACTTCTAGGTGAGCCATCAGTTCCCTGAGTTACTGGGCATGTTCTCTCCTGCTTCTCACCTAGGGGATATTAATCCTGTTTGTCCCACACATAGTTGGTGACACAGATTTGGGTGATTGTCCCCAAGACCCCACTATCAAATTCCTCTTTCCTCAACTTTTTATTTTTTTTTCTTTTTAAACTTTCATTTCTTTACATCGTTGTTATTATGCTCACAGAAAACTTAGCTCCTGAACACACATAATAACCTGAGCATATTTTCAATGAGTCACACCTTTTTAAAAAATTATTTATTTATTTGAAAGTCAGAGTTACACAGAGAGAAGACACACACACACACACACACAGAGAGAGAGAGAGAGAGAGAGAGAGAGAGAGAGAGAGAGAATATCTTGCATCTGCTGGTTTACTTCCTAGATGGCTGCAATGGCTGGGCCTGGACCAGACTGAAGCCAGGAGCCAGGAGCTTCTTCCAGGTCTTCCACCTGGGTGGCAGGGGCCCAAACACTTGGGCGATCTGCTGCTGCTTTCTCAGGCCATCAGCAGGGAGCTGGATGAGAAGTGGAGCAGCCAGGACACAAACCAGTACCCTTATGAAATGCTGACATCATAGACAAGGGCTTAATCCGCTATGCCACAACATTGGTCCTGATTTATACCTTTTTATCTTCCAAAAAAACTGCAAACCATATGTTTTACATAAATTTGTCCCTAGTGTCTTCTCATCTATCTTTAAAATTAGATGTGAATTAAACTCCTTTCCAGTTTTCTCAATGGCAGGGTCCTCATGTTGAGTTGGAAATCCAAGATGATCACATACAGGAAGAGGCTCTTATTACTTATGTCTCTACCTTGCATTCCCTAACTCTGTGTCCAACAATGCATCTTTCTTTAACTATCTGGAAGAAAAACAAATGCACTGCATGACAGCAAGGTCAGCTGACAGGCAGTGTGATTAACTGAGGAAAACAGTGATGGAAACACAGACAGCCTCCTCCTCCCTTCAATAGTCCATCAGACAACCCCAGATGGTATTTGCCACCCTGTTTGTATACACAAACATTTGCTTGCTAGGTCAACGACATGCAAACCAAAATATGACAGCTATAAATAAAACAACAAAACTGGGGCCACTTTTAGATTCTGACAAGCCAAAGTTCATGCTCTTCTCTTCTGAAAACTGTCACCAAAGGCAAAGAGTGGGCAGCCTCAATAGGAAATAAGAGAAAGTCACTACCTGACCTGAATGATTCATGTTGAAATCAGAACCATCCAGGACAGTAAGGAAGATCAATAGCTTAAAACGGTCTCAAGTGAACAGTCTGTGCCATTCTTCTCTAGCTTCTTGGACAAAAGCAAGGGGAGCGCTAAGGTCTTTTAATAAGACTGCTAGTCCATTAATTATATGAAGCACTTTTTGTTTTGCTGGAATTAATTAACATGATCCTTCTGCCTTAAGCTCCAGCTGCATCTGATGTCACTGCTCAGGCAGTGGAGAATGAAAACCAAAGGACGACTGTCCATTGGAGGAGTTAAGCTGCCTGAAATGAAAAGCAGCCACAGAGGCAGTCCTAGGGCTCAGGCTGAGACTTCATTTGTCTACTTATAGAACACATTCTCGACAAACTCAGTCTATCCAGTTTCATTATAAAACCTTAAATGCTGCCAAGCTGAAGCCATTTTCTTATTTTCATTTGTTTTTTTAAGGATTTATTTATTTATTTGAAAGTCAAAGTTACACAGATGGAGAGAAAGAGATGCATACAGAGAGATCTTGCATCTGCTGGTTCACTCCCCAAATGGCCACAGTGGCTTGCATTGGGTCAAAGCCAGGAGCTTCTTCCAGATCCTCCATGAGCCTTCTTCTTGATCTCCCCAAGTGCTGGGGCCATCTTCTTCTGCTTTCCCAGGTGTATTAGCAGGGAGCTGGACTGGAAGTGGCGTAGCCGGGTCTCAAACCAGCACCCACATGGGATGCCTTCTTTGCAGGTGGCGGCTTTCCCTGCTACAGCACAATGATGGCTCCAGCCGAAGCCACTTTCAAGCTGTATTCATGTAGAATGAACTATGTATCCACCTTCTTCATCCAAAGATAGATACATAGATAGGTAGACAGGTAGGTAGATCACTTATTTGAAAGGTACAGTTACAGAGAGAGAGAGAGAGACAGAAACAGAGATCTTCCATCACTGTTCACTCCCCAAATGGCCAAATGGCCAGAGCTGGGCTGATCTGAAGCCAGGAGCCAGGAGCTTCTTCCAGGTCTCCCACGTGGGTGCAGGGGCCCAAGGATTTGATCCATCTTCCACTGCTTTCCCAGGTACATCAGCAGGGAGCTGGATCAGAAGTGGAGCAGCTGGGACTCAAATCAGCACCCACATGGCATGCCAGCGCTGCAGGTGGTACCTTTTCCGATATGCCAAAGTGCCGGCCCCCCATTTGTATATATTTTTAAATAATTAATTTGGCCTCAATCAAGGCAATTCAGAATTATTAAATTTCTCATCAGTTTATGATGGTTACCATAGAAAACCCTTAAAAATAACTGAAGATAAGCAACTCAAATCAAAATAGAGGCTACATTCTTAACTGTAAAATAATTTTGTTCTTAAGGTTAAACAATTATGTTAAGGATCTAGTTCTAATATTTAGGATGACACAAATAACAATTGGGTCTTACAGATTTGTTAAAAAGGCACTGTCTTGCTGTTTAATGTGCCCATTACTCAGATTTTCCTGAACTCAGATGAGACATCCCAATCCTCAATCTAACCAAGGAAGCTGCACTCCACACATCTTGTCCAGATTCTTCTTCAATATATTCTAGGGGCAGCTCCAGCTCCAAAAGACAAACAGGACAATCAGCAACTTGCGGCTGTCCCAAATGTCCTATTTTAATTTTCCAGAGGCTAAGGCACTGCTCTTGACACAGATGCAGAAAACTCTTGAGCTCCATGAGATGCCATCTCCGTCCCAAGAGAAGTGGGCATCTCATGAAGAACCAGGTCCTGAAAACCCCTGGCAGTTTCCCAGACACATCTCAGTTGTAAACTCATTACAAGAAACATTTAATTATGGGCTCTGCAAACCAGGGAAGCTGATCTGACATGCATTAACAACAAGACTCCTCTTCAGAGCTCTCAGGATCTGTCTTGTGTCTCAAAGACTGTCTCCCACATTTCTTCTCTTAAATGTGATTCTCTTCAATCTCCTGCATTATTTCTCCTCCTTTTATCCTAAGTTAATCTTTCCATTTCTAAAGCCAACAGCTTCTCAACAACCAGGCTTTCCTGCCATTACATATGGATGCAGAAGTTTGATGAATCCAGAGTGGCTTTAAAAACAACAACAAGAAGAAGATGAGGAAAACACAGTGGTACATCAAATAAAGCTGGCACATGCAGTGCTGACAATCCATACGGGCACTGGTTCAAGTCCAGGTACTCTATTTCTGATGCAGCTCCCTGCTAATGTGCCTGGGAAAGCAGTGGAAGATGGGCCAAACCTTTGGGCCCCTGCCTGGAAGAAGCTCCTGGCTCCTAGCTTCAGCTTTGGCAGTTGAAACCATTTGGGGAGTGAACCAGAGGACTGAAGACCTCTCTCACTCTCTCTCCCTGCCTCTGCCTCTCTTTAATTCTGCCTTTCAAATAAATAGATAAATCTTTTAAAAAAGTATTTCATTTATTTATCTATGTACTTGAAAAGCAGAGTGAGAAAGAGATTTTGCATGCACTGGTTCACTCACTCTCCAAATAGCCACAACATTCAGGGCAGGGCCAGGCCGAAGCCAGGAGCTTGGAATTCCATCCAGGTCTTGCCCAAATGCCCAAACACTTGGGGCATCTTTTGCTGCTTTTCCCACACCAATGGCAAGGAGCTGGGTAGGAAGTAGAGCAGCAAGGACATGAACCAATGCCCATATGGGACGCTGGCTTTGCAGCAATGGTTTAACCTGCTCTGACACAACAGTGGCCCCTGAGTGGTTTCTGCTAGTCAAGAATAGCCTCTTATGAGCAAGCAGATATAGTAATGTGTAGATTCATAGTACAATTCATCCTGCCAAGTGGCTTCCAAAATATGGGAAGAAGAAATGATCCTCTGTTCTCTCCAGTTAAGCCAATCTACAGCTTGATTTGCCTGGTTCATCAATTAATAATATTGATCGACCTATCTCTGTTGTCTGGAGAATTCCCTTCTAGTAAGCTGCTGTGGCAGACACATCTTTTTTTTTTTTTTTGACAGGCAGAGTGGACAGTGAGAGAGAGAGAGAGACAGAGAGAAAGGTCTTCCTTTTTCTGTTGGTTCACCCTCCAATGGCTGCCGCAGCCAATGCAGTGCAGCCAGCACATGACGCTGATCTGAAGCCAGGAGCCAGGTGCTTCTCCTGGTCTCCCATGTGGGTGCAGGGCCCAATCACTTGGGCCATCCTCCACTGTACTCCCGGGCCATAGCAGAGAGCTGGAGTGGAAGAGGGGCAATCGGGACAGAATCCAGGGCTCTTACTGGGACTAGAACCCAGTGTGCTGGTGCTGCAGGTGGAGGATTAGCCTTTTGAGCCATGGTGCTGGCCAGATGCACCTTGATATCTCAAATATATAATTATATTTAAGGCTTTATTGCTGAGTACTTTGAAATTCCTATGTGGTTATTTTCTTATTTATTTATTTATTTATTTATTTTTAGTGTTGTAAGCTTTTTTTTTTTTTTTTACTTATTTGAAAGGCAGAGTTAGAGAGAGAGGAGGAGGAGAGGGAGAGGAAGAGAGAGGGAGGGAGGGAGGGTGGGTGGAAGGGGGAGAGAGGGTGTGTGTGTGTGTGTGAGAGAGAGAGAGAGAGAGAAAGTGAGCGAACTATCTTCCACCCACTAGTTCACTCCCCAAATGGCTGCAATGGCCAAGGCTAGGGTTGGCCTAAGCCAGGAGCCTGGAGCTTTTCCCAGGCCTTCATGTGGGCACAGGGGCCTAAGCATTTGGGTCATCTTCTGCCGCTTACAAAGCCCATTAGCAGGGACCTGGATAGGAAGTGCAGCAGCTAGATTTTGAACTGGCACCCACACAGGATGCTGGCATTGCAGGATTAACCTGCTACACCACCATGCCAGACTTAGTGCTCTAAGCTCTAACTAGATTAATCTTATTAACATCGTTATCACAATCACCAAGATTTTGTGACAATATTGTTACTGCAGAAAAATGGAATGGTTTGTAACTACAAATTCATTAACAACTACAACTAATTCCCTCTTAAAGGAATACAAAAAAGCTTTCAGTTCTCTTCACTTTCAATAAAAGACTTTCAAAAAAGACTGGAAGGACATACATCAGAATAGTAAAAGTATGTGGAGTCAGCATTATGGCACCGAGGATTAAGCAGCTGCTTACGAGCACTGATTCAAGTCCTGGATGCTCCCCTTGCACCCCAGCTTCCTGCTGATATAAAAAGCAGGAAGAAGCAGCGAAGAAGGCCCAAGTCCCTGTGGCCCTGCCACTCATGTGGGAGACCCAGATGGAGTTCCTGGCCCAGCCACCACTGCTGACGGCACTTGGGGAGTGAACCAGTGATGGAAAAATCAGTCAATCTCTCTCTCTCTCTCTCTCTCTCTCTCTCTCTCTCCCTCCTTTCCCCTCTCCCTCTTTCTTTCTCCCCTTCTCTCTGTCACTCTTTCAAATAAATAAGAAATAAATCTTAAAGGCTGGCATCCCAGATGGGCCCCAGTTCAAGTCCTGGCTGCTCCTCTTCCTATCCAACTCTCTGCTGTGGCCTGGGAAAGCAGTGGGAGATGGTCTAAGTACTTGGGCCCCTGTACCAGTGCAGGAGACCCAAAGGAAACTCCAGGCTCCTAGCTTTGGATCAGCTCAGCTCTGGCTGTTCAGCCATTTGGGGAGTGAACCAGCAGATGGAAGATCTTTCTCAGCATCTCTCCCTCTCTCTGTCTGTAACTCTACCTCTCGAATAAAAAAATTTTAAATAATAATAAAAAGTTAAGAATTTCTGCAGGGGTCGGCCTCAGTGGCTTAGGGGGTGGAGATGCCACCTGCAGTGCCTGCATCCCATAGAGGCGCCAGGTTTGAGACCCGGCTGCTCCGCTTCCAATCCAGCTCTCTGCTGTGGCCTGGGAAAGCAGTGGAGGATGACCCAGGTCCTTGGACCCCTTCATCCACATGGGAGACCTAGAGGAGGCTCCTGGCTCCTGGCTTCAGATTGGCGCAGTTCGGCCATTGCAGCCAATTGGGGAGTGAACCAGCAGATGGGGGACCTCTCTTTCTCTCTCC
Organism: Lepus europaeus; assembly: GCF_033115175.1. Taxonomy (NCBI): domain Eukaryota; kingdom Metazoa; phylum Chordata; class Mammalia; order Lagomorpha; family Leporidae; genus Lepus; species Lepus europaeus. Next base: position 69,033,796 of record NC_084844.1, read on the forward strand.
TGCCTCTCCTCTCTTTGTGTAAATGACTTTCAAATAAATAGATAAATCTTTAAAAGAAGATTTTCTGCAAACAGTGAGAGTACACACAATTTTTTTGTTTTTCTAACTTTCTGAGAAACTGCACTGGACTCCTACTATTTTCATAGCATATTTAAAGGAAAATAGCTCCCCAAGTAATTTTGCAAGTCATTTCCTATACTATTTCACATCTATTATTAGTAAAGGCAGTGGAACATTTTTTGCCATAGCAGACTCTCAATTACATGTTTGTAAGAGAGACAGTTTTTTCCGGTTGTCTTTAAAAATACAAAAGGATTGCGTGGGTCACTCACTCCCAAGTGCTAGGTCTTTTCACACTTTCTGTTAAAAGTGAGACCTTAAGGCTATCTGGTCAGGGGCTGGGATGGGGCAGGAGGAGCATGTCAGGGAACAACAAAAAAATGTGGCTGACAATATGTCTATGGTAATATGATCTCACAATCCTAAAAAGACTCACTACCACCACGAAATAGACAGCCCAGTTCAACTAACTTTATTGAGTACTTCCTAGGGAGGGGTCTTGGCAAGAGGAAGTGTAGTAAACACAGTAAGAAAACTGGAACATGGGCTCCAGACACAAGGTCTGTGCAGCATCTCAGCATGGGAGTCCACAGACTACATTAGATCCTTCATGAAACTGGTTAAAAATGTAGATTCTGGGGGTGGGCTTTTGGCATAGCTAGTAAGGTGCTACTTGGGATGCTCAAATCCAATAGCAGAGTGTCTGGGTTCTATTCCCAGCTCTGATCCTGATTCTAGCTACCTGGTAACAGACACTGGGAGGTGATGAGTCTGGGCCCAGTCACCCGTGTGGGAGACCTAGACTGAGTTCCTAGCTCCTGGTTTGGTCTAACCCAGCCCTGGCTGTTGCAAGTATTTGGGGAGTGAACCAGGGAATGAGAAATCTCTTCAAATCTGTCTCTCCACCTCTTAAAAAATAAAAAAAAGGAAAGAAACCTTTTATGTAAGGTCTCTGCCTTTTAAACAAATGAAAGATACAGATTCTGTAGGCAAGATGCAGAAATTTACATTTTTTAAGCCTTGTAGGGAGGCCAGCTTTATCACATAGCAGGTGAAGCCCCTCCTGCAAAGCCAGCATCCCGTATGGGAGCCAGTTTGATTTCTGGCTGCCCCACTTCTGACCCAGCTTCCTACTAATGCCTGGGAAAGCAGTAGAATATGGCCTAAGTCCTTGGGGCCCTCATTGTGGGAGACCAGGAAGAAGCTCCTGGTTTCTGACTTTTTTTTTAACTTTTATTTAATGAATATAAATTTCCAGTGTACAGCTTATGGATTACAATGGCTTCCCCCTCCCATGACTTCCCTCCCACCCACAACCCTCCCCTCTCCCGCTCCCTCTCCCCTTCCATTCACATCAAGATTCATTTTCAATTCTCTTTATATACAGAAGATCAATTTAGTATAAAGATTTCAACAGTTTGCACCCACATAGAAACACAAAGTAAAACATACTGTTTGAGTACTAGTTATAGCATCAAATGAAAATGTACAGCACATTAAGGACAGAGATCCCACATGAGGAGCAACTGCACAGTGGCTCCTGTTGTTGACCCAACAAATTGACACTCTAGTTTATGGCGCCAATAACCACCCTAGGCTGTTGTCATGTGTTGCCAAGGCTATGGAAGCCTTACAAGTTTGCCGACTCTGATCATATTTAGACAAGGTCATAAAAGACAGAGTGAGGATAGTAACCAATGATCCTAAGAGTGGCATTTACCAGGTTTGAACAATTATACAGCATTAAGTGGGGAAGAGGACCATCAGTACACACAGGTTGGGAGTAGAGCCATTGGTGGTAGAGTAGAGATTATGATTACAAAGGAATGAGGCCCAAGTGTGCTAGACAGGGTCTAGAACAAAGGACAGAGTCATTATTAGAGGAGCTAAGAAAGGTGCTGTCTAAGCTACAAGTAAGTTTTCTGATTGAGAGGCAAATAGAACCTGATAGAAGGGGCTTGATAATAATCTGGTGGGCTTTAGGCCTTGTAAGTTAAGAGGCCCAGACCTATCTATCTCTTCACATGGGGTATATCCTAAGGGAGGTGTGAACCTCCTAGGGGAAGGCACTCTGTTGACTTTCATTACTTGGCTGGCCTGGGAGGAGAGCTGGCCAGGTAAAGGCAGGTGGCACCTCTAACAAGAAATTTACAGTTCTGCCTGCAATGTTGCTGACCCTACTTGACCATCCCCTCAGCTGCAGTGGTCACTTTGGAAGTTGGGCTGAGTGAAGGGCTTTTCAGCTTAGAGCCAATAAGATCTGTGGCTCTGATCTGGGCATCCTTCGACTCCAGGGCAGGTCCATTTCCAGTGATCCAACTCTGGGCAGAGCTGCCAGTGCTCTTCACAAGCTGAAGCCCAGGCTTACCACATTGAAAGCCACTGCAGTGGACTGGCCTGTTGGGTCTCCTTGAGGGCAGATCACTGTACAGATCAGCCATTAATAGGCCTGCCATCCATTGCTTCTGATGCCTAGCTTTCTTTTCCTCCTGGTTTGTGTTAAAGCAGACCAGAGGATGCAAGTCAAGGGAGTGCCCAAGTCCCATCTCTAATCTTCGGTGGCCTGAACTACAAGTCTATAGTCACAGGCATGTTCTGTAGTAGTTTTTCTAAGGTAGACAATGCCCATGAGGAAAATTATATTCTCACTTGAAAACTTTCTTTCCCTTTGGTCTGAAAGGGAGGTTTTTTCCTACTTGCTGTATACTTCGCTGATGGCGAAGTGAATCTAGCTATGAGACTATTATTTAAGTTCTTATTTTGGTTATGCTATTACAGAAAAATGTTAGCCATCTCTTTTATAAGGTCTAAAGATTAAGTTGTGCATCCTACAGATTCCTTCATAATAGAATTAGTTTCCTACCTTGAAGAGAATAGAGAAATGAAAGAACAAGTTGGGCTTAGAATAGAGAAATGAGGGAGCAAGTCCTAGATCGCTTGCTGACATTAGCAATATTACATGAGTACTTAGCAAACCATTTCAACCATTAGATAACAACTTAAGAAAACATTTACCAGAAGGTCCAATGCCTTCTATAAATTTTAAGAATCATGTATTTGAAAACACCTCTGAAATATCTAACATGGTGTAGTTTGTTTAACCAGTAAACTTAAGCACAACCATATAAAATGTTTTTAGTTTCTTTCTACCAACAAGTTTAAAACATATGATACACAGATTCAGGTCCCACAAATTAAACTGTATCTTTGATTGATTTTAGCAGCTTAAATTTATGGACAATCTTATCTATAAGCCATTTAAAATAAAACTCTTAATAAAATTTCCCAATGTGGACATACAATATGTACACACATATAACATAGCATAATAGACCAATATAGCAATTTTAATAATAGCTTTTAAAATCTTTAACTCTTTTTGTAGATTGCCAATTGATTTGAATTGCTTTTTGTTTTTAGATTACTTTAACACATTGCTTTAACAGAGCATCAGAGTTGAATTCTATGTCAAAGAGAAATTGAGCTTCCTGTGATCTTTTGCTGTGAGGTTTCCTTCCTTTACCTTCTTTCATATTGGCGAGATATAGCCCAGGTACTAAGAGAGAAAAACTGCCAGCCCAGAATATTATATCCTGCAAAGCTCTCATTTGTGAATGAAGGTGAAATTAAGACTTTTCATAGCAAACAGAAACTGAAAGAATTTGTTGCCACTCATCCTGCCCTGCAAAAGATGCTTAAAGAGGTGTTACACACAGAAACACAGAAACATGGTCACCAATATGAAAGAAGGTTTCTGACTTTTGCTACAGCCATTTGGGGAGCAAACCAGCAGATACAAGATTTCTCTTCATGTCCTGGCTGCTTCACTTCTGATCCATCTCGCTGCTATGGTCTGGAAAAGCAGTGGAAGATGGCCCAAGTCCTTGGGTCCCTGCAGCTGTGTGGGAGACCCAGAAAATGTTCCTGGCTCCTGGTTTTGGATTGGAACAGCTCCTGTTGTTGCAGCCATCTGGGGAGTAATCCAACAGATGTAAGACTCTCTCTCTCTCTTTTTCTCTCTCTCTCTCTCTGCCTCTGCCTCTCTGTAACTCCGCCTTTCAAATAAAATAAATCAATTTTAAAATAAAAAAGATTTCTCTCTTTCTCTCTCTTTAACTCTGCCTTTCAAATTAAAACATTTTTTAAAAAAAAAGTATTCTAGGTTATTCTTACATACAGTAAAACTTGAGAAATTCAAGTGTTATAAAAGATTAAGACAAGAGAGTAGGGTTCCAAAAAGATCATCAGTACTGATCACCAGGCTATGAAGTGAGCTAATTCTGTAGATAATTAGGGTGAAAGAGGAAGGGATTGGGCATCACGCAGGTGTTGTAAGGCAGAGAGGCCAGCGTGTGGAGCTCTGGACATTGGGTCAGTACAGCTCATCACAGCACAGGCTGAAAAACAGAACAACTGGAAGCACTGGAAAGTGAAGGAGCATAGTATACAATGATGCCTGAGAACTGATCGGGGTGGGGGGGGGGGCAGCGCTGTGGTGCAGCAGGTTAACGCCCTGGCCTTAAGCACCGGCATCCAATATGGGCACCAGTGCTAGTCCTGGTTGCTCCTATTCTGATCCAGCTCTCTGCTATGGCCTGGGATTCCAGCAAAGGATGGCCCCAGTCCTTGGCCCCTGCACCCATGTGGGAGACCTGGAAGAAGCTCCTGGCTTCAGAATATCACAGCTCCAGATGTTGCAGCCATCTGGGGAGTGAACTAGAGGATGGGAGACCTCTCTCTCTCTGTCTCTACCTCTCTGTAACTCTTTCAAATAAATAAAAATGAATCTTTAAAAAAAGAAAAAGAAAACTGACCAGGAGAATCAAGGGGTTCTCTTCCCTGGGACTGCTCTGCTTGCAGGATAGGAAAGTCATGAAGTTACTCATGAATAAATACCATTACATTAGCACTGAAGTGTTAAAAACAAGAAAGATGGAGAACATTTTCCAATGATACTTTAATGTCATTTCATCCGTTCATTCATTTCATCTCTGACTTGGTACTTATCAGATACCTAATACTGTCCTAAATGGCAAGTCTAAAAAGAAAAAAAAACTGAGTTCTATATTTTGTATGGATGAACTGTACGATTTATTAATTATAGCTCAATAAAAGTATCATTAAAACAAAACAAACATCTTCCCTTGTCCTTAAGGGGCTCAGAGAAGTACTAGGAAGACAGACAACTGCAGTGCAGCATCTGAATGTTAGAACAGAGGTTAACAGGGAGCACGAGGTTTTACCCATGTCCTACTCTGTCAGCATCTAAGGCTGCACACAACCCTCACCCAGACTGTGGCTGCCACTGTGATCCAAGGCCATAGGAAAGACTGCTGCACACAGCAATGACCTGAAAGCTTCACACACACCAACACACTTTCTGAGCGCTACAAAGATCTCATTCTAGAGTGCTGCCTTCAGCACTGGGTGTAGTTCACTCCATTCTGTTTTAAAGCAGGTAGTGAAGGACTCCAGGGTTCTCAACTTTCCCTTGAGAGCAAATGTATCCCTAGGCTACTCTGGACAATTTTAGTTTGTTCTGATAAGGACGATATGTTGTCCACAATAAAATGATGAATTGTAAGGTAACTTTCATTTATGTTTTTAAAGATTTATTTATTTATTTATTTATTTATTTATTTATTTATGTATTTGAAAGGCAGAGTGACAGCAAGGAAAGGAAAGAGAGAGAGAGAGAGAGAGGGAGGGAAGGAGAGGTAGAGAATGAGAGATCTTCTATCAACTGGCTCACTCTCCAGATAGCCACAATAGCTAGGGCTAAGCCAGGAGCCTGGATCTCTATCTGGTCTCCCTTATGAGCAGCAGAGGCCCAGCTACTTGGGCCATCCTCCGCTATCTTCCCAGGTGCATTAGCAGGAAGCTGGACTGGAACTGGAACAGCTAAGACTCGAACTGGAGTTCCAATATGAGATGCCATTGTTGCAACACCAGCCATGTTGGGTAATTTTCAAGTTAAAATTTGATCATCTGTACTATAAGGCGAGAATTACATAGTTTTTTCTCTTAAATATTCTTTCTAACTGAATCATTCTCTCTGGCCTAGTTTCTTCCAAGATCAAGGAGAAACATTGAACAAGAACAATAACAATGTTCTATGAAAAAAAAAAGGAAGAAAGAAAGAAAAAGGAAAAACAAAGAAGAAGGGCAACAGCAATGAAAATGGTAAGAAAAAGAAAACAGTTTGGACTTCCAAAAGGATAAATTTAACTGTAAAAGGATTTCTCAAAACAGAATAAAGACACTGAATGGCAGAAAGTAGCTCTCAAAAGTAGGACATCCAGTCACCCTGGTCCTGAGACAATGTACATAAAAAGTGCTATTTTTAAAATGAAATGAATGTGAATGCCCCACACTGCATAAACAAATATGCCAATTCTTGCCAGGGAGAGGTGGATTTTAAAATTGACTAAAATGGACCAATTCAAGCAAAGATTTATGTACAAAGGAAGCTCACCATAATAATTACTTCTAGCAGTGAAAAATGCTGAACAGTACAACTGAGTGATGGAATATTATACAGCATTAAAAATATTTTCAAAGAATATTGTAATGATTAAAAAATCCTCACAATTTGGTCATTATACATTACATTATTATTACAATATGCCCTATAAATTTATAAATTATATATCAATTAAAAATGTTTTTAAGTATACCTAAAAGCATACAAATTTTTTAAAATTTCAAAACTAAGTTTTTAAGTATTATTGAAAATAATTAAAAAGATCACTATCATAAGTATAGATAAAAAACTTAAAGAAACGAATCAATAGTAGACTAATTCCATTGTATGTGGGGTGTGTGTGTGTGTGTGTGCGTGTTGGGCTTATAACAAAGAACAATAAGGGGCCAGCACTATGGCATAATGAGCAAAGCCACCGCCTGCAGTGCCGGGACCCCATATGGACTCCAGTTGGAGTCCTGGCTGCTCCACTTCTGATGCAGCTCTCTGCTATGACCTGGGAAAGCAGTAGAAGATGGCCCAAGTCCTTGGGCCCCTGTACCCACATAGGAGACCTGGAAGAAGCTCCTGGCTCCTGGCTTTGGAGGTACAGAAATGAACAGGGGATGACTCAGACAGTCAGAAAGAGTCAGAAACTGTGTATCACAGGAAGGAGAGAATAAAGTATGGAAGTGAGAATTTGAAGAAAATACTGGGAAACAGAATGGTGAAGAAATATGGCAGGAAGATCAGCAGCAAAGGTGACGTAGGAGTCATGACTCCCTAATTAATTAAGATTGAATAAAAGGAACTCTTCAAATCTTCTATTTCTTCTATTTCTGATGTGCTATATTTGCCTGTATTATTCTTCATGGCTGTTTTATTTAATTCACAATGATTCTCTGGGGAAAGATACATAACATCTTGTGGCCATGCAAAATTCTCCCATCTGCACCAAGATCATAGGAGGAGGAGTCGAACAGCATCACTGTCATTTCTGTGATGGTGGACATCATCAACTATAGGTAGCTGTTCCACTGCATCTACCCAGCATGACTCCTTCTGATGGGAACAGCTCTCAGCCATCTTACAAGTCAGTCTTGACTGCTCACAGTGTCCCTCCCCCTCTGCCTACAGGGCACACAGAAAGGAGAGGGCACATGACTCCCAACAAGGGCAACCAGAATTCCCCTGTCAGCATCACTTCTTCCAGGCCCAGAGCTGTAAGAAAAGATCATGTGGTCTGTGCTGTTGACCAACCTTTTCACCCCCAAAAAGAGCAGTCCTAAGGATGAAACTAATGTCAGACAGCAGAGGAGAGCCAGTGACAGAGCACCCCCAAAACACCATTTTCCAGACTTGAATTCAGCCACGCCCAGCCTATGGGGTCTTAGAAGCAAAGAAAACCCTTTCTGACTTTGGGTTGGGTTTCTGCTACTTCCAATTAGAAGTTCCTTGGCTGGTAAACTGTTTTTGTTGTTGTTGTTGCTTTTGTAAACTGTATAACACTGTCAAAAAGAGCTGAGGGTGGTGTGTCAGAACTAACATGCTTGGCTAACTAGGACCTCTCTATTTGCATACCACATCTCAGTTGATACTGTAACTTGAAGTAGTAAGTTTCAAATATGTAAAGCTTAATGTTTAATGTAGAAATTAATTTTAAATGACATACATTTATTTAAGATCTAACAAAGAGGGGCCAGCACTGTGGCGAAGAAGGTTAAGTCTCTGCCTGGAGTGCCAGCATCCTGTGTGGGGCATTGGTTAAAGTCCTGGCTGCTCCATTTCCCAACCAGCTCCCTGCTAATATGCCTGGGAAAAGCAGCAAAAGATGGCCCAATTGCTTGGAACCCTGCACCCACGTGGGAGACCCAGAAGAAGCTCCTGGCTCCAGGCTTCAGATTCGCACAGCCTCAGCTGTTGGGGCCATTTGGGAATGAAACAGTGGATGGAAGATATCTCTCCCCTCCCTACCAACCCCCACCTTCTCTCTTGATATGTCTGCCTTTCAAATAAATAAATTAATAAATATTTAAATTTAAAAAATCTAACAAGTATCCTAAAAGCTGAGATTTAATGCTATAAACTTCTATTATTCCTGATGTCAAATACTTCACCATTTTTTCAGCTTACTTTCATCTTTATGAACTGAAGTGCTCTATCCTTTAATCCTTCTATAGTCTCTTCACTGCTTTCATAATCCTGCTTCTTGTATTCTGGAATTTCTCTAGTTTGTGTATATGGCCCCACACATAGGATTCCTACACAGAGAATGTAGGGTTTTATTTTTTAAGGGATGGAGGACACACAAACTTGTCTTCTGTGTATCCAATCTGCCTCTAGTCTTGCATTTTGCTTACATTTTTGGTCAGAGAAGCACACCAGGCCAAAGGAGGTAGACAGAAGGTCTTCATGAACACTTAGGTATATATAAGGCACTTCTTCCTTGATGTCAATCAAGTCTGCAGCCATTGTTTTGAAACTAAAACATAATTACAGGGGCTGGTGCTGTGGTGCATGGGTTAAGGCCCCAGCTGATAGTGCCAGCATCCCATATAGGCACCAGTTCGAGTCCCGACTTCTCCACTTCTGATCCAGCCCTCTACTAGGGCCTGGAAAAGTATAAAAGATGACCCAAGTTCTTGGACCCCTGCACCCAAGTGGGAGACCTGGAAGAAGCTCCTGGCTCCTGGCTGTAGATCAGCTCAGCTCTGGCCATTGTGGTCATTTGGGGAGTGAACAAGCAGATGGAAGACCTCTCTCTCTCTCTCTCTCTCTCTCTCTGGATCTACCTCTCTCTCTAATTCTGTCTTTCAAATAAATAAAAATCAATCTTTAAAACAACAACAACAACAACAACAACAAAAAGGGCTGGCACCATGGCTCACTTGGTTAATCCTCCGCCTGCGCCACCAGCATCCCATATGGGTGCCGGTTCCAGTCCTGGTTGCTCCTCTTCCAGTCCAGATTTCTGCTGTGGCCCAGGAGGGCAGTGGAGGATAGACCAAGTCCTTGGGCCCCTGCACCCACAACGGAGACCAGGAGGAAGCACCTGGCTCCTGGCTTTGGATCGGCACAGCGCCAGCCTCAGCAGCCATTTGGGGAGTGAACCAGTGGAAGGAAAACCTTTCTCTTTCTCTCTCTCTCTCTCTCTCTCTCTCTCACACACACACACACACACACACACACTGTCTATAACTCACCTGTCAAATAAAAAAAATAAAACCATAATTATGGGACCAGCACTGTGGAATAGTGGGCTAAGTCTCTGCCTGCAATGCTGGAATCTCATATGGGCACCAGTTCGTGTCCTGACTCCTTCTGATCCATCTCTCTGCTATGGCCTGGGAAAGCAGTTGAAGCTGGTCCAAGTGCTTAAGCCCCTGTACCTTCTTGGGAGATCCAGAAAAAGCTCCAGGCTCCTGGCTTTGGATCAGCTGAACTATGGCCATTGTGGCCATCAAGGGGATGATCCTGGATGAAGACCTTTCTTCCTGTCTCTCCCTCTCTCTGTTCGCAACTCTGTCACTCAAATAAATAAATAAAATCTTTAAAAATAAATAACATAACTTAATTACATCACCCCAACTTCTACAACTGGGAAGTCTCTGTTGGACAAGGAAAGTTTTGATGCTAATATCAGCTGGGTAAGGCAAATTGCAAATGAGGAGGACTTAGGAGAGAAATACATAAAGTTCAAGGAATGAGGAAGCCAGAAACAAGTTTCTGCAAAGTTTTACATTGTATCACCACAAACTCACACTGATGTTACAACCAAGGTAGATGGGGGAGGGGAACCACTGCAAGGAAAAACTAACCTAAGGCACTTCAGAAAGCTAAGAACCTAAGGAAACAAGGCATTAAAGATGGACAGCATGCATATCGGCAGAGCGGCAAGTGTGAGAAAGAAAGATGACCAACTTTATTCCTGTTCCTCCCACTCTCTCCTCACATGAAAATGAACCTCTCCAGAGTGATGTGCATGGCCAGCCCTTTGTAGTAAGCCTAAGGTAGAATCACAACATTAATTTTATTATTATTATTATTATTATTATTATTATTATTATTTTGACAGGCAGTTAGGGAGAGAGAGAGAGACAAAGAGAAAGGTCTTCCTTCAGTTGGCACACCCCCCTAAATGGCCCCTATGGCCGGCGTGGTTCGCCAATCTGAAGCTAGGAGCCAGGTGCTTCCTCCTGGTCTCCCCTGTGGTGCAGGGCCCAAGGACTTCGTCCATCCTCCACTGGCTTCCCGGGCCACAGTTGGACTGGAAGAGGAGCAACTGGGACAGAACTGGTGCCCCAACTGGGACTAGAACACAGGGTGCTGGCGCCGCAGGCAGAGGATTAGCCTAGTGAGCCACAGCGCTGGCCCATACAACATTAATTTTAGAAAAACAAAAGTCTCTTCCTTCTGCCCAGATGGGCAATTGCAACTCCAGTGAACTCACTGAATAAGTCTGGGGAAAGAAGCAGCCAAACACAAGGGGACTTTGTGGGTGATGGAAAAGTTCAGTATCTTGTTGGTAGTTGTTACCTGATTGAATATTTCTATTAACATTCATCAACCTGTACACTTTAAATCAGTGCATTTTCTTGTATGTAAATTATACCTCAATAAAACTGATGAGATGTTGGGTGAGGGGAGTAGTATGCTGCAGGGAAAGCAAGAACCAACTTCCCAGACAAATGGAAAAGTCTGGGAAGACCACTATGGTTTGATGGACAGGCCTGTTGGTGTGGGTGAAAGAAGTGAAGTTGCCCATACAATATCCTGCCTAGGAAAGACCTTACTTCATAGATTAGCCAGAGGTTTATACTGAAAATATTTTATTTTTTATTTGAGAGGTAGAGTAACAGACAAAGATAGAGAGAGATAGAGAGAAAGGTCTTCTCTTTTTGGTTCACGCCCCAGATGGCCACAACAGCTAGAGCTCCAAAGCCAGGTGCTAGGAGCTTCCTCTGGGCCTCCCATGTGGGTGCAGAGGCCCAAGCACTTGGGCTATCCTCTACTGTTTTTCTAGGCCATAGCAGAGAGCTGGATTGGAAGGGGAGCAGCCGGGAAACAAACCAATGCCTATATGGGATGCCGGCACTGCAGGCGGAGGCTTAGCCTACTATGCCACCATACAGGTCCCAGGATTCATACTTCAATAACACTCTATACTGCGTTAGGAACTATCTGACGTGGAGACTAGTAAATTCTCACCCAAACGCCCTTAAATTCATTCTGTGGAGGCCAACTCAATCATAGATAGAAAAGCAAACAAGCTAAATTGCTTCAAAGGTAAGAAGTAAGATGGGCAGGCATTTGGTGCAGTGGTTGAGATGTCACTCGGGACATCTACATCCTACAGAGGAATGTCAAGTTCAAATTCTGGCTCCTCTACTTTCTATAAATGGGAAGCAGCGGATGATGATCCAAGTACTTAGGTCCTTGCTATCCATGTGGGAGACCTAGACTGACAAATGGAGAAATAAGAGCCAAGAGAACAAAAAGCACAGAAAGAAGCACATGGCCAATCTAAGTCTGAGCTGACATTAGACCTTGGGTCTCCCAACACCCTCCTACCTGGGTCCTTCTCCCTCAAGTAGCCCTCTCTTCTTTCACGCTCCCACCCTCTAAATAATCACTTTACATGCAAATCAGCACTGTCACTAACAGCCTGGATCAACTCCCTTAAATAAGCAGCTTTCAAAAGAAAAAGATAAAAAGATAATATATACAAAGAGCCTTTAAATAGTTAATGGAAAATGCTTGTTTTGGAAAAAAAAACTATGCATGGATTTAAAAATTTTTACATCAGGAGCCGGCGCTGTGGTGCAGCAGGTTAACATCCTGGCTTGAAGCACAGACATCCCATATAGATGCTGATTCAAGACCTGGCTGCTCTACTTCCAATCCAGCTCTCTGCTATGGCCTGAGAAAGCAGAAGATGGGCCACGTGCTTGGGCCTGTGCACCCGCGTGGGAGACCTGGAAGAAGTTTCTGGCTTCTAACTTCGGATCTGTGCAGCGCCAGCTGTTGCTGCCAATTGGGGAGTGAACCATTGGATGGAAGACCTCTCTCTATCTCTCCCTCTCTCTCTCTGCCTCTCCTCCCTCTGTGTAACTCTGACTTTCAAATAAAAAAATAAATCTTTAAAATTTTTTACATCAACATAAATTAATCTTTTAATTCCTTCTTCCCCTGAACTTTTTGAAGTACCCTTGTATATGTACATGCACATACACACACACACTAGTCTATTAGTATTTAACCATAAAAAGAATGAAGTACTTATTTATGCTACACCATGTATGGATTTTGAAAGAAGCCAGTCACAAAAGACCACATAATACTTGACTGAATTTGTATGGCATGTCTAGAACAGGTGAATGTGTGGAGGCAGGAAATAGAATCATTGTTGATTAGGGCTGGGGCACAGAGAAGCAATAGGTGAGGATACAGGATTTCTTTATGAAGTAATGAAGACATTTTAAGTTGAACTATGGATATGCTTACATATGTGAATATATTAAAACATTTAATTATATACTAAAGACAATTTAAATCTAAATTTCAACAAAGCTGTTGAAAAAAAAGGCTGAATATATTCCACAAAAGAATTCAGGTTGCGGCAGACATTTGGCACAGCTGTGAAGTCACCACTGTGTCTCATATTGGAGTGCCTGGCTGGACTCCCAGCTCTGCTTTCAATGCATACCCTGGGAAGCAGCAGTAAAGGCTCAAGTACTGGGGTCCTTGTTATCCACATGGGAGACCTGAACAGAGTACTGGGCCCCTGGCTTCAGCCTGGATCAGCCCTATCTGCTGCATGCATTTTGGGAGTGAACCAGTAGATGGAAGAGCTCTCTAGGTGTCCGTCTCTGTCTTTCCCTTCAAATGAAAATAAATAAAGAAACCAAAGATGTTTTTACAAAAGAATTCAGGTTTAAACCAAAATCATCATTCTGCCTTTTAAAAGAGTGCCACAAGGAAAACAGGCTAGGGTAGGAATGGGGGAATCATGAATTTAAAATGAGGATCTGCGTTTCAGGAAGATGACGAATGATCCATAGGGGAAATCAACGACGCTCAAGTTTTCTGCGAAGCAAACTCCCAACTCACCTCGTGCTTGGGCCTTTGACTAATAAATTATTTATGGCATAGTTTCTCCTCAGATCATAAAGTCATTTTTATTATAAATGATATTACATTAGATTTCACACATGTAAGGTACTAAAAAACTACTATATCCAGAAAGGTAGGGACTAGATAGATCTTTTTCTTGTAAGGCAGGAGGAGAGGTAGCTTGGCATGTCAATGACTTGAGTGTGAAAAATAGGAATCAGAGAGCCTTCCATGTGATGATAAGTACAGGAAGGTGTTTGTCTGATTGCTGACGACAGTAGGGAGTTCCAAAGGATTTAAGCAGGGGTACCACCCCTCACAACTCTAACTTCCACGAGTCTGATCTTGTGGGTCTATCTATGTCGTAGCCACTAATTTTGTCTATGTGTGTGTAGGTGTGTGTGCCTTTGTTGATGCTAACACATTAGGTAGTTTAGCACCATGGGCTATAGAGTGTGACAGACTTGGACTTAAGGACTGGCTCTGCTATGCACCTGCCATCTCATATGGGAAATCTATCTATCTATCTATCTATCTATCTATCTATCTATCTATCTATCATCTATGTCTTGTAAGTCTCATAACACACCACAGTCACTCAATAAGATTAAGAAGGTAAGTCAGTTTCTCAGTCCTCCCAACCATCTAGTAGTTTCTCTTCCCAAGAGTCCACCATTAAGTTTTATCAATAACTTTTAAAGCATAATTCATTTTCTTAGCTGAAGACACAAAGTTATCAATTCTTAGCACCTGTACCATGAGCCAATGAGCCTTTCTCTCTAAAATCAATGACCTAATTTTATATAGATAATTTCCCAGCTCCCACAGCCCCAACATACACAATCACTGTGCACCAGATGTTGGAATCCATTTTCTTTATTGTCAGTTTAAGACTTTACTTTGGAAAATATCTCTTTAGTAATTATCTCTCTGATGATTTTAATAATGTTAAAATATATTGCTTCTATAAAAATTTGAAAACTGGGCCGGTACTGTTGCTCAACAGGCTAATCCTCCACCTTGCGGTGCTGGCACACGTGGTTCTAGTCCTGGTTGGGGCACAGGATTCTGTCCCAGTTGCCCCTCTTCCAGGCCAGCTCTCTGCTGTGGCCTGGGAGTGCAGTGGAGGATGGCCCAAGTGCTTGGGCCCTGCACCCGCATGGGAGACCAGGAGAAGAACCTGGCTGCTGCCTTCGGATCAGCATGGTGCGCCGGCCGCAGCGGCCATTGGAGGGTGAACCAATGGCAAAGGAAGACCTTTCTCTCTCTCTCACTGTATTCTGCCTGTCAAAAAAAATTGAAAACTGAAATACAATTAAGTAAGCTTTTTCTGAATGCACAGGTATTATGCAGCTGTCTGAATCTCTAGAGGCAAATCCAACATTGCCTAATAGGATATCAGCAAATATTTGGAAAACTCCCATTTGATAAGATTCACTAATGCCTGTAACAGAGTAAATGAACAGGTGATTAATTTCAGAATATCAACTGAACAATTATAGCAGACAATTTTAAGTCTATTGTTAATTCTTGAATTATTGCAAGATGTTGGACATGTTGTAATGTGCCATGGCTAAAAACATTTTCATCTTTGTTGACAATAACACATTAAGAAATTTAGCTCCATGGACAGACCTGGGCTTGAGGCCTGCTATGCTATCTACCAGCCATCTCACCTGGACAAGTAACTTCACCCTTCTATGCTTCCATTTCCTCATTTGAGATATGGGAATAGCAGTGACCACTCTAAATGGTGATTGTGAAAATTACATGGGATAATGCACATGCCACACTTAACAAAGTATGTGACACATGGTGAGTGCTAGAGATCTGGTCATCATCATTGCCAAACATTGGGTTTCAGTATTTATAATACTATCATCATCTCTTTTTATCTCTACTCCAATTGCAGAATGTTGTCCAAAAAGGCTATTTGAAGTCAGATTAGTTAATTACTTTTTCTAACAACAGAGCAAGTGTAAGTCAAAGAGATTCGAAGATTAGAAGTGTTCAGGCTGGTGCTGTACTCTAGGCATCCACACAGAGCCTTAGGGCAGCACCTGCGGAAAAAGGTGAGATAAGAAAGCTGGAGAGCTGTGGCATTCCTTCAGTCTGGCTTCATTTTTCAATAATGCTCCAGAATAGCAGATTTCCTTGCATGCAAGTAGTAGTAAAATTATTTCCAATTATAAAATCTTACACAGGGTAATAAGGAGTTGACCTTATAATGAGTTTTTTTTTTTTTAATGAATGTTTTCCTAATCTCTGATAATATGGTTTTTGTAAATTCCTAATTAATCTGTTTACAAAGAGACTTAGGCCTAGAAGGAGTGTTTTTCAAACTTTAAAATGCATAGGAACTACTAGTAGATCTTGTTAAAATGCAGATTCTGATTCCATAGGGCTGAGATTCTGTATTTCCAGTAAGTGCCACAGTACTTGTGGACCACAATGGTGGTTACCAATGCTTTCAAATTAAATTAACTCATCTAGAGAACTGATTAAAATACAACATATGAATTTAGACTTATTTATGATCTGAGGTTGTTGTTTTTTTTAAATAATAATTAACCACTCTCTAGAAGTTGTAAAGAGTTCCAAAGGTTAATATATTTGCATGTAGACTCAACATTTTTAAATCCCAGAAACAGGACAGTGACTTCTGAGCTGTTTCAAAAATGCTGGCCTAGGGGCCAGCGCTGTGGTGGTGGGCTAAGCCTCTGCCTGCAGCACCAGCATCCCTTATGGGTGCCAGTTCTAGTCCCAGCTGCTTCTCTTCCAATCCAGCTCTCTGCTATGGCCTGGGAAAGCAGTGGAAGATGGTGCCTGGGGCCCTGCACCTGCATGGGAGACTCAGAAGAAGAAGCTCCTGGCTTCAGATCAGTCCAATTCTTGCTTTTGCGGCCATTCTGTCTGAGACCTTTCTCTCTGTCTCTCCCTCAGTCCGTAACTCTATCTTTCAAATAAATAAATAAAATATTTAAAAAAAAAAGTTGGCCTAGGGGCTGGTGCTGTGGCATAGTGATAAAGTTGCCATTTGCAGATGCTGGTTTGAGACTTGGCTACTCCACTTTTTATCCATCTCTCTGCCATGGCCTGGGAAAGCAGCAG
Organism: Lepus europaeus; assembly: GCF_033115175.1. NCBI lineage: Eukaryota > Metazoa > Chordata > Mammalia > Lagomorpha > Leporidae > Lepus > Lepus europaeus. Next base: position 69,050,543 of record NC_084844.1, read on the forward strand.
AAGATGGCCCAAGTCCTTGGGCCCTGCAGCTACATGGGAGACCCAGAAGAAGTTCCAGGCTCCTGGCTTCAGATCAGCACAGCTCTGGCCGTTGCAGCCATCTGCAACTTCATCTAGGGAGTGAACCAGCGGATGGAAGACCTCTCTCTGTGTCTCTACTTCTCTCTGTAACTCTGTTTTTCAAAATAAATAAATAAATAAATAAAACTTTAAAAGCAATATGCTGGCCTAAAGTACATAAAATAGAATGTTCTGCCACCATGTCATCTTAGCCACATTTCCTAGCCAAAAAAGACCCCAAAACTAAGAACAACAACAAACTCCCTCCTGCCATTTATGAGTTTGTACAAGAACCCATTTTATTTAGCGTTAGATTCCAGATTTCTGTAAACATTTAAGGAAAGGATTACAGCTAAGTCTACCTCTTCAGATGCCTACAATTTGTTTTTAAAACAGCTTTATTCAGGGATAATTGGGTACAATAAAATTAACCCATTTTAAATATGTAATTCAATAATTTTTGTAAATTTGCCAAGTTATGCAATCATCACTGTGATCTAATTTTAGAACAATTCAATGGCCCTGAAAACAATTTCTATGCCCATTACTATCTAAACATGTTGTATAAGGAAGGTTAAATCCCCCGACAATACCCCACATTTAACACAAACCAACCAGCATTCCAAAGAAAGGATGACTGAGTCAATAAAGCACTGCTTGTAAGAGCTGAAGAATAACATTTCATTACCCAGCAACGTGCAGGCCCACCTTGTGGGTGCCATCTCCTTTGCATCACCCACTCCTTCCATCACAGGGCGACCTCCTTGATTGGTATAATGAAAGTTATTTGCATTTCCTACAATAAAGGAAAATAAAAGTTTTATAGTCTATGAAAAACCATTGACTTCTATCATGTCCACTCTTAGAAGCAGTAATAGCACAGGTAAATGTACAGGGTCTAGAGTTTGGCTGTCTATGCTTTCAATTATATTTTACTATAAAATGCAAATTTAAATAATGAAGCGAAATGCTTACAAGTTTACTTATCTTAACTGCTGCAATGAATAGGTCCTTTCTAAAGGTTCAATTCTAATCTACATGTTAGGACAATTTCCTCAAATATTTTACTCCTTCATTAGAAACCCTATTGGCCTCTGTGAAATAAACTCCATTATGATTATTTTCTTTCTTTTAATCAAGGCAAAGTTCAGTACACACGAGAGTAGAGATTAGTATAATGCAACTCTATGTACCACATCCATCCTTGAGTATCACCTCAAGGCCAAATCTGATCCATTTATACAGTCATTCACTCCTTCCCTACCCCATGGCTATTTTGAAGCCAGCTGTGGGATTTGTATCATTTCATCCAAAAATGTTTCAGTATGAGATAAGCTTCTTTTGCATAGGTATGTTTAGGAACTCAGAAATTAAAAGAAAACAACACCAGCACAATAAATCTAACCCCAGATTCATACCTCATCGCAGCATTTTAAATTCAGGTATATTTGCTGAGGCACAAAGTTGATAGAAGATATGATAGTTTCTCTCCTCTTCTGCCTTTGAAATAAGAAGAGTTTTCAATTACAACATTTTAATTTAAAACTCAGAAAATTCTATCCTAAATTAAAATTTTTAATATTTAAATATCTACTTGGTGAATAAACTGCCCTTTCCTAAAGTTCTTAATAATTATTTATGACAATTAAACTTTATGATTTGCAGTCTGTGTATATATGTGTACATATGTATATATTGGTTACATTCACTAAAAATATTAGTAATTTTTAAAAAAATATTATTTATTTGAGATACAGAGTTACAGAGAAAGGCAAAAAACAGAGAGAGAGAACTCTTCATCCACTGGTTCACTCCCCAAATAGCCACAAATACAAGAGCTGGGCCAATCTGAAGCCAGAAACTAGGAGCTGCTTCTGGATCTCCCACAAAGGTGCAGGGGTCCAAGAACTTGGGCCATCTTCCACTGTTTTCCCAGGACATTAGCAGGAAGCTGGATTGGAAGAGGAGCAGCTGGGACACTAGTTGACACCCATATGGGACACCGGTACAGCAGACGGAGGCTTAGCCTATTATACCTCAGCACAGGTCCTGGAGTCATTCTTACACATGAAGGACAATATCAGGTTTGTTTTTTCTGACTGGGTGATTCATTTTGACATACAAAATGTCAATAATATTCTATAACCCTGGGGACTAAGGAACAGCTAGAATTGTTTCAGTATCTCTGGACAAGACAATAAAGATTAGGTTTTACCATATTGTATTAAGCATTACTAGCCTTTGGCCATCAAACTAAGGACAGTTTTTCCTATCTACTTCATTCATTCATTCATTCATTCATTTAATTGAAACTCAAGAGTTACAGAGAGAGAGAGAGAGAAAGAGAGAGAGAGAGAGAAAGAGAGAGAGAGAGAGAAAGAGAGAGAGAGAGAGAGAGAGAGAGAGAGACGGAGAGAGAGAATCTTCCATTTGCTGATTTACAACCCAGATGGCTTCAATGGCCAAAGCTTGATTAGGCCAAATCCAGGAGCCAGGAGTTTCTTCCAGGTCTTGCACATGCGTGCAGGGGCCCAAGTACTTGGGCCATCTTCTGCTGCTTTACCAGGTGCATAAGCAGGAAGCTGGAGCAGAAGTGGAGCAGCTGGGACTCATGTGGGATGCTGGCATCACAGGTGTTGGTTTAACCTACTACTCAATGCCAACCCCTCTACTTCATCTTTACTCTAATCAATTGAATCTCTACTATTTGGATTCAATCTTCTTAGATCTAACCATATCTCACCCATTCTTTTTTCTGGCTACTAAACTACATACTTTAGAGGAAAACCTATAGAAGTGTAACACTGCTCTATGTGTACCTAGATACTAAAACAAGGGTGGAAGTGACTATTGGCTCATTATATAAATCAAGTATTATATTTGAGGTGGTGAAAACAACACCAAAGTTAATGCCAAGGTAGTGGCAGTCTGCACAAACTCACAACACTTAGTATGTTCAAAACACTTTCAAAAACATAAACAAAGGCTTGGGCAATGGATATTGCGAACCTCACTTAATGGCACTGCTAGGGGTATTTGAATCTCAGTGCAGTGGGCATCTGGTTAAGAGGCTACTGAAACCCCAGATCTTAGAGCACGAGGCATGCTGTGTGTCACCAGGAGCCCCACACTGGGAGTTTTCCAATGATAAATAATAAATCCGTTTGTATACTTGTTAATGTGTAAATATATCCCAGCTATTTTTATCAAAAAGGACTAAGAGTATTTGTGGGAACATGGCTGCACAGATGCATCAGCTGAGTATAGTTTTTGATAGTAGTTTGTGACCATGTTGTGAAGACTTTTTTTAACCCTCACTATTTCACCTAAACAATACCATATTCTAAGAGAGGAGAAGGAAAAAGAAAAGAGGACAAGGATAATTATTTTTTCTTGAACCGAGTTCAAACCATAATTCACTGAAAGCATAGATGAACGCCTTTTCTATCGATTGGAAAACATGAGAAACAAGACTACACTAATATCTCTTCTTAACTAATTGTTTCAATAAGCATCTGTAGGAAAATGTCAAAATCATTAACTTAAATCAGTGTCTAGCCCCGAAAACTGTTAATGTAAGAGGCAGTCCTGTGCTTCCGAATGGTATTATTTTACATGCTCAATCCAAGTGTGGTTAGTAGTAATATTGTGCGAATCAGAAACTCTGCAATTATATGGCAAGCTACCACAAGTATACATGTGTACATGTCCGGCTTACCTGGAATACCTTCTCCAGAAGGTAAGTTCTCATGATGGCACCAATGATTTGATACCTCTTATCAAAGCCAATCTCAATATACTTCCCCAAACGGCTGCTATTATAATTCCTGGTTGTTTTAGCATTTCCAATAGACTCAGAAGCAAGGGAGAAAACAAGCTTTTAGAAGCGCAATTCACAACATGGTGTTTATAGAGTTTGTTCAGAAAGAGAGAGGGCAAAGCAGCACACAACTCCTCAGAACAGATTCTTTTAAGAACAGAACCAGCTTAGCCCCTACAGGCGCAAGTGTTTGCTTTGCCCAGTATACTACTACACAGATATATTCTCATAGTTCTGATTGTCTTCTTTGTCTCATAAAAATGCTTTTCAGCAACAGAAAACCTGAGTCCCGCAGATAGGAGATTTCATACACCATTTGGGGCACCTGAATATACTTATTTATGTCAGCAAAGAGAATGGATGGGGTTGGGAACTACCTGGACACCAGACTAGTTAGGTTAAGAACAAAGTTTTATTTCTTGAAAAATTTAGTGTTTTATGTAAGTAAGATGGTTAACGCATATTAATATTTTCCTGAAATGTCGCTCTAGCATTCAGTATCTCTTGAGCCAGATGATTGTATCATCTGACCTTGTGGCAACAAGTGTCTAGTGGGATTGCTTATTAACACACTATTAGTATTACACACTCAATTTAAATTCCATTTTCTGAAATGAGAGGAAGTAAAATTTGGCTATGAATTTTGATAGTCATATCCACCTTGCAAAACATCTGCTGCAAGATACAGAGAATATAGCTTTCTGCTACAGTTTTTATATTACCTTAAAAATTAAAGTGGTAGCCGGCGCCGCGGCTCACTAGGCTAATCCTCCGCCTTGCGGCGCCAGCACACCTGGTTCTAGTCCCGGTCGGGGCACCGATCCTGTCCCGGTTGCCCCTCTTCCAGGCCAGCTCTCTGCTGTGGCCAGGGAGTGCAGTGGAGGATGGCCCAAGTGCTTGGGCCCTGCACCCCATGGGAGACCAGGAGAAGCACCTGGCTCCTGCCATCAGATCACTGTGGTGCGCTGGCCGCAGCGCGCCTACCGTGGCGGCCATTGGAGGGTGAACCAATGGCAAAAGGAAGACCTTTTTCTCTGTCTCTCTCTCACTGTCCACTCTGCCTGTCAAAAATAAAAATAAATAAATAAATAAATAAATAAATAAAAATTAAAGTGGCATATGTCTTCCTTATGATTCAGGTAACATACTTCTATATATTTTTCTTTTAAGGAAAAGCAAAAACAAAGGGTAGTTAATAGAGCAAGTGTTCACACAACACATGTATTAAAGATTAATAAAGTAATTTCATGTAAGATTAGACTCTTTCACTTGAGCAAAGCCCATGTTAGAGTTAGTGCATAGAAAGCACAGCAGAGCGAAAGATGTGAAAATTGTCTGGAGTGGTAAAGAGCAACACTTTTAGAAAATGCAAAAGTCAACATGCTAGATTCTGTGATCAACCAAAGACAATGTCTTTTTTCGTGTTATGAAATAGATGGCAGATATCATCTTATTTTGTTTTGGCAATGAACACACTGCTATATTTTAGATTAAGATTTTAAAATGATTTTCAAGAAAAATAAGAATGATTGGAAGCTATCCTCCCAGCAAAATTATAGAGCTCTAACATAGCCTGAAATGATTTAACTATTCAGACATTGGTTGACATTGGTTCAGGTATTATCCTTCTTGATATTGCAAAAAGCCCGAAAAAATTCTCCATACATTCCCAATATTATTATGACTTTTAGAAATGAATAGTTATAAATGTGGAATTATCTCCCAATACAATATAATCTGTCCAAGAGCAAAAGAGTATGTAGTAGAAGTAGCAGCAACAGGAATATTCACTGCATGTTAGCCACTGTTCTAACCACTTTCCTGCCAGTAACCAAGCGAGCTGAGGAAGGGGTGATCCACAGCTCTTTCTCCTTCCCACTCATCCCACCTTCCAGATGTCATCTCTCCCTCAGCTACTTAAACTGGAAATCAGAGTGGCCAACTTGCTAAGCAACACTAAACCTGTAAGAAAAGGCAATGAGCAGGCTAGGGTTAAAGCAGATCTTTCTGTCATTGGATAAAATGTATTTAAACACAGAACAAATGAAACAGAAACAAATGAAACAGAAGTCTATAGACCTGGGCATCAGAAGAGGCCCTACTAGCAACTTGACATCATTCCTGTCTCTGAGAAGCACTAGTGATGTGACCCCAATCACAAACTGACTAGGATGGCTGAGCTTTAGGGTCCATTAGAAGAAAACAAAATCAAGGGCAGGTATTTGTCCCAGCTGTTAAGTCACCTGCATCCCACAAGAAGCAAGTGCCTGGGTTCAATCCTCAGCTCCGGCTCCTGACTCCAGCTTCCTGCTAATGAACACCCTGGGGGCCAGCAGGAATGTCTCAAGTAATTGGGTTCCTGACATCCACGTTAGAGAGCCAGATGGATTTCTAGTTCCCTTCTTTAACCCTGTGAGGGCCATGGTAAGCATTTGGGGAGTGAACCAGCAGACACAAGCTAGTTTGTGTTTTCTCTCTCTTGCTCTCAAATACATATACACATTTTAAAAATTTATTTATTTATTTTCATTTTATTTAAAATACAGAAGGAGATAGAGAGACCTTCCATGAGCTGCTTCATGCCCCAAATGCCAACAACAGTCAGGGCTGGACCAAGCTGAAGCAAGATCCCAGAAGTCCACCCAGGTCTTCTATGTGGATAGCTAGAACCCAAGTACTTGAGCTATCATTTGTTTCTTCCCAGGGAGTGCATTAGCTGGAAACTGGATCAGAAGCAGAGTAGCTGGGACTCAAACCTGGCACTCCAATATGGGATACAGGTGAACCAAGTGGTTGTTTAAATGCTGTGTTACCACATGCAGGTCAAAATTAGAACATTTAAACAAATCACATTATTCTGGGGCTGGCATTGTGGTGCATTGGGTTAAGCACTGCTTGTGACACTGTCTTCCCATGGGAGTGCCAGTTCAAGTATTGACTGCTGGATTCCCATCCAGCTCCCTGATAATATACCTGGGAAAGCAGAGGAAAATGGCCCTAGTACTTAGGCTCCTATTACATGAGAGACCTGGATGAAGCTCCTGGCTCCTGGCTTCAGCCTGGCCCAGCCCTGGCCATTGAGGCCATTTGAGGAGTGAACCAGTGGATGGTAGACCTCTCTTTCTTTCTCTTCCTCTTCCTCTTCCTCTTTCTCTTTCTCTCTTTCTCTTTTTCATTCTCTTTCTCCTTCTCCTTCTTTCTTTCTCTTTTGCTTTCTCCTCCTTCTTTCGGCCTCTTTCTCTTTCTTTCTCTTCTCTCTCTCCCCCTCTCTATAACTCTGCATTTCAAATAAATAAATACATCTTAATAAAAAATCATTATTCTAAGCCATGAAACTGATATAGAAAGAAAGTTTTCTCTTTTGTCTCTTCTCCCTAATTGTCACTTCTGCTTTATAAATGCTAAATTCACAACAGACTCCCAAACGCTATTTTTCATCAAACAGTAAGAAACTGCTAAAAGAAGGATGTTTTGTGATCTTGATCTTACTGCTGATTTCAATGAAATGTTGCATGGGTTACTCTTCTTTACTAAATGGGGTTGAAAATCTTCAACTGTGGTTATTGAAGACAAAAAGAAACTACTATAATCCACTATGCCCTAAGAACCTTCTCTATCCCCATCTCATGATGGAAATTTTCAGGAGAAAAAGAAAACCTGGTGAAAATAGAGCAAAAATAGTAACTTTTCATTCATCATTCATATTTTGCAAAAGGAGCCTATGTTGAGGGGGAAAAGCTCCCTTGCTAAATGATAATATGCAAATTCCCCTAATGGCCAGATTCTCTCATTAACTGGGTAGGATGCTCACCATCCAATGAGAGTTTCCGCAGATTGCTCGAGACTCAGACACTCTAGCAAAAGGCTTTGATATGCAGATGGCCTTGAGGGAGGTTTAAAGCTACCCGTTTTCTAAGCTACATACTCAATGTTCTACCTCTGTTTTCTTCTAGGAACTATATTTTTTGTCATCATTGTTTGGCCCATATTCCACTTTGGTCTTTCAAATTGAGATGTCCCCTTTTATAGTTGTTGAAAATCAGTTTTCAAACTCTTCAACAAGTTTTTCTTAATTCAAATTTCTATACTTGGATATTTCTATATACTTGGATATGAAAAGAAGAACCTAGGCATAATTGTTCCCTTTATCTTTTTCTGTTTATCCTAGCAAGCAGATCAAATTCCTCATAACTGCATAATAAAAAGTAGTAAAGAAGTATCTGTGGCCATTCCAAATTTTTAATATCAGTCCTACTAACTCAGTTCAAATCTGCATTTGGCACAGTGATTAAGATGCTACTTAGGATCTCTCTGTGTTTGAACAAATTAAATAAATAAAATTTTTAAAAAGAAAAAAAAAAACCAATGAAGCTGTTTTTTCAAAGAGGCCATAAAACATTTCTCATGACTTTTGACATATTCTAGAAGATTCATTCCTGACCTAAGTTATCCTCAAAAAAACTTCAAATCCTTTATATGGTCCAGACCAGGATAAGGTGAGATTCCCTAATGCCACTGTAATTAGGCTTTTGGGATATTCTAATATTAGGGAGTAGAATGGCTGACCTGGTGCTAAATATCAAGAATACGATGTTATAACCAAAACAGTACAAACAATTGTAGGAGACAAAGTCCTGTTTTTTTTCTGACTCCAAACCAAAAATTGGTTCAATAATTAACAACAGGGGTGTGCACTACTACATCTGTAATTTAATTTCTTTTAAAATCTTAATAATTTGCTTAAAAATCTTCACTACTGTCTTCTCCACAACCGTCTGTTCCTTCCTACCCATGCCATTTCAGGAAATGTTTCTAGTTTCTTTCTATAGCATGCTCAGCCTAGAAAGTCTCTCAAGTTCCCCCATCTATCCTGTCTTTTTATCCCAAGAATCTCCATCTTGCTGTAAAGGGCAGCCCTGCAGACAAGGGGTCACAGCACTCTGTTTTGAAGTGTCACACACAGCACTGCAAAGCAGTCACAATTACCTCTGGATAGATTATTGCAAAACCCATTTGTATCACAGGTGCACCAGGCCAGTTTTACCTCCATCTGTGTTTTGGGTGACAAATAAAGCTGGACAAAGGAAAAAAAGACAAGAATAAAAAATACTCATTTGAATTTTTAACAAAAATTTTTGTTTTTTCATATCCAAACTGATTTCTCGACATCTAATTAAACGTATCTTCTCTATTTAATGGGATTTCCTATAAAACTATCATATTTGTAAAGTCATATTATTAGATAAATAGTCCTCTAGTTACAAATCTTCCCATCCTCAGATTTTCACACAACTGCTTCCATTTCATTTGGCATAGGCATTTCTACTTTGCATATGTATTCAACTTTTGAAAGTACATCCATGAAGTTCTCTCCCTCTCAGGAACTTAAAAAGTTCTTGAATTTTTTCATTTTTTCTGCTAACATACAGTTGTGTGATGTGCTTGGCAAAAACAGAAATAAAAATGTTTCTAAAGACCATAGATTAAGTTTATAGTTCACATCTAGAGAAATCTTAAATTTACAATAAACAAGTTGGACTAAGCTCAGAAAATGAAATGTGGGCAAAGGAAGATGAAGCTTGTTCATGCTTGGGCACAGTGAATCTATGTTTTGGAAGGAGCATAAATATAAGCTCAGGACAGATGAGAAATAAGCAACAAGCACTCATGATACCTGTAACAATGGATATAAGGCTACTAACTAGGAGACAGGAACTTCAGAAAATGGAGTACTGCTGCCTGTAACAATTCAGTTGGTACGTGAAGAATGCAGAGTTGAGAATAACAGATTCTCCTCTGGTAGGGCTTTACTCAAAGTATCTATTTTACTGAATTTTCATTTTTCCCAACACATAAAAAAGCATTTCCCCAGTCTTAGCACCTGAGAGACTGCAGACTTTCTGACAGGTGCTGTATCCTCCAGTTTTTTAAACTGTTTGTTAACAAGAGAATGCAGTAAGAAAGTTGGGCATGCTGCTTTCTCACCTCCATGATGGGGTTGGAGGCTAGGACCTTTTCTTCAACACTGGCCTCACTGGAGAGCCACTCACAGTTGCAAACTATCACATGGCATACTTAGCTGAGACTCTTTCTCCTACCCCAGACTCTCCACTTACGATGATGGACTGATTTCACTCATCTTTATAAAACAAAGAAGAGTAAACTGCCAGCGCTGCACACTCTGGAATGTGATTAACACTATTTCCTTCCATTCTCATCAGTGAGGCAAAGTGAGTTCTGCTGGTACAAAGATGCAGCAATGTGGAAAGGAATAAAACAACCACTTATAAACTAAAAATGAACAGAGAGGGAAAAGACAGTACCAAACATTAAATCAAAAGCACCACATCTAAGGATGAATCTACCATAGAGTGAAGTTTTATGCATGTCTGTAACTCAGACATATTCTTTTATTCCTAAAGAATTACTCTGCTATCTTACAGTACATTGTCAACCACCTCAGAAAAGAAAGGAAGTATTCTTTGGGCTTAAACTGTCTTTGGATTCTTTTCCAGAAAATTATCAGAAAAGAGAACTTGTCCTAATTCCCACATGATCAATCCTGTCACAACACCCCAGGTGACAGCCAACTTGATAAAACCCCTCCAGTGGCTTTTCTACTAACAAATAGGAGGAGGTATCACATGCAACGAAAATATATTGCCTTTGCAAAGCTCCGTCAAGTCCCAATGACAAAATGTTGATCAAGAAAAATCTAAAACTTTGTATGTAATAGTCCTTTCCTATAATATGCATAAGAAGAAAAATATTAGAGGCTTGAAAACCAAAGACTGTTCCAATAAAATGGGGATTTGTATAATTACACACACACACACAAAGATGTCAAACGCCCGTCAAAGTATTTTCTTTTTCATGATTTACAGATCCTAGATCCCTATGGCTAGCAGTTTTTAAATGTTTTTAAGGGACCTTTGTTGTTTCTTATATTTCCCTGACATTTTGGAAGATAGGCTTCCCTTTTCCCCCAAGCTAAGTACAGGTTTAACACCCTTAATTCTAAAACCCCAAATCCAAAATGCTCTGAGGTCACTCAAGAAATTTCAGATTTCAGAGCATTATGGATTTTCGGATTGGAGATGTTCAATCAGTAACTTCTATGCAAATGTTCTGAAAAACTTCAAACTTGGAAACAGCTCTGAATAAGGAATACTCTTATCTTCAGAACTTTCAAATATATAAATATGTACCATTCCCCCATTATGCTTGCACAAACCTCTCTGAACTCAGGATCTGGTCCTGGCTCTGTCATTTACTAGTTTCAGGGTTTTGAACAATTACATGACCACTCCAGATCAGCGCTTTCTCATCTTCAATATTAAATGCCATGGGTTTTGTGCTATGGTGCAGCAGGTAAAGCTGCTGTCTATGACTGTGGCATCCCATACAGGTGCCAGTTCAATAGTCCTGGCTGCTCTACTTCAGATCTAGCCCCCTGCTAATGCACCTGAGAAAGCAGCAGAAGATGGCCCAAGTCCTTGGGCCCCTGTACCCACGTGGGGGACCTGGAAGAAAGTCCTGACTCCTGGCTTTGGCCTGGCCCACCCCTCGCCCCTATGGCCATTTGGGGAGTGAACCAGTGGATGGAAGATTTCTGTCTCTTCCTCTCTGTGCAACTCTGACTTTCAAATAAATAAATAAATCTTATAAATAAATATAAAATGGCATCTAAGTTTCCCTCAAATTCCTAAGCACTGTGAAAGACAAAGTAACTTGATTTTTGCAGATGTTGGATTGGCCACAGCCAATGCTTCAAGTCAGAGTGAATTCTTGAGGTCAAGGATAATTGGAATAGGCCAGACCTAAAGATACTCAAATGGTCTTGAATGGCTCTAACTGAAAAAGGCAACATTTTCCTCCAAAGGCTGCTGAATCAAAGACAAAAATATAAAACAGTCCACAACTTGTTTTTAACTTAAGAACAGGAAATAGAAACTTTATAAGTACGACATATATTTAAATTCTATGTGGTCACAGGAAGAAACAAAAAAGACACAACAAAAGCAGAAGACAGATGGAAGTGGGGAGCCCAAGAAGAGAAACATAAGGGAGAAGGGGAATGCATAAGAAAAGATAAAGACACACTCATGGGGAAAAACAAGTGAGAGCCAAGTCTGCTCTCAGTCCACCCTATCTGTTGTGCCACTTGCCTGTGTCAGTCACTAGTGTGGGAGTGCAGGAGACCCATCCACCTTCCCAAAGCATGGGCAGACCTGTGTGGTATACTACACTGGGATGCGTGAACATGCAAAGACTTATTCCTCCTATGACAGAAACAAGCCCTTTATATTTAGGCTGGGAACGCAGGCAGTGATCCAAGGCTGGAAAGAAGGGGTTACCCAGGTGAGTGTGGGTTACAGCCAATCTGACCCCCTCCCTAGACTATGACCCCTAGTGCCACTGAGCACCCAGGCATCATGGCACCATGTGCAACTCTTGTCCTTATCGTAGAGCTTCTAGATGGAATGACACAAATGGCCACCTTCCTTAGCTGCCGTTCATAGATCTGCGATGGGGGTAGAGGGTGGAGGTTCAGGGCCTCCAGACATGTGAACAAGAATCCACATTGAGCTTTTCTTGCTGTTCCACTATACTTTTTCCACAAACATCTACTTTAACTGAACATGTTCAGTCACCCAGCTTTGCTTCTGACACCTCTATTTCTTCTTCCCTTCCTCCATGTAAGTGTGTGGCTACCTCAACAATATGCCAGAAGCCTCAAATCATTCAGTTGATTTTGTTTTCATTTGGAGGTGAAGATTCAGTTTCAGGCTTTTGGGATCTAGCTTTCCAAGGGAGTACTCAGTCAAGTATCAACAGCATGTGATAGATGGACTTTAGAACAGGAACTGGTGAGGGTGGGGCGGGGCTTGCAGGAATCTTTATCTGGATGAAAAATTTACCTGTTATACATTAAAAGTTCTTGCTGCTGCACTGAGAAGCCACAGCAGACTTCAGAGATGTTCTTAAATTAAATTAAAAGCCATAGCCCAAAACTCAAGTTGGGAGAGCAGTGCTTCTGCCTCCACCAGCCACATCCTAGAATCTCCTTGAACTCTAGGCTGCTTCATTTAATGCTGGACACTGGCAGACATCACGGAAACCTTTTGGTGACTTAGTTTGTTTATTTATTTTTTCTTCCATTTTGTGGTTTTTCCTAAGGGCAGTCAGGACTTAAGTAATATCATAATTATCCAAAGTCCAACACTTTCTAAATTTTAAGAACTTTAATCAACAGTTTAAAATCAAAGGTGCCGTTTGTAGACTTCACACCCAGTGAAGGTCCAGCAAACATGACAAACCCAAGAGCATGGTCTTAAGAAAATGATGCTGGCCACTGTGGCTTCAGTGTCTCCGCTTCTTTGATGCTTGGCTCTCTCTGCTGGTCCCAGATTTTCCTGACTGTTCCTCCCTGAGCCCCTTCTCACGCTTTTGTCATCTTATACAGTGATTTGGTAAGAGAAATTATTCCTTCCCCTTAGTACCAAATATGAGTTTCAAGTTTTATTATCACAGTAAAAACCCTTTATGTTGGCTTTTCTCAAAAACAGCAAGAATATGATAGAGATAGGAAGAAAGCAGGCAAAAAATATCACATATAAATATTTTATGGTTTCAGGTGAACACCATGATTCACTTCCTTCTACTTATGTGAGGGGCAGGCTTCAGAATGTTACTTATATATAATTAGTAAGTTATTAGTCCTTGAAATTTTGATGAATGTATACATCACGAATATATCACAGGTCCTTTGGGTGCTCCTGTGCTTCTTTCTACTTTTGGGACATAGATAGCACCTCAAGGGGCTTACAAGACCAAGCTAAGGAGTAGGGATTCTCCATCTCTCATCAAGGACAGTTTAAACTGAAGCAATCTGTGGACACATGACCAAAGATTTTATCACTTCTAGATTGGTTAGTCCCTCCAAGGGCAATACAGTGATCCCAAACTGAGCACTGTGTGATATGGAGTAGAGATGAGTTCTGAGCTGATTCAGCCAATGGCTGTCCCAGAGACTTTAATGTGAACTCAAAGTCCCGCTGAAAAAACTCCTTCCATTTTCCCCTTCTCCCTTCCTGAGTCCTACCCTCTCTCCCTTCTTTTATCCAACAAACATAATAGGGAACAACAACACACTGACTACTTTATGGAGACAAAAGACTCTAGGGTCAGAGCCTATTGAAGGGGACTAAAACATACAAAGTTAAAATACAGGAACAGCAGTTCAAATGCTGCTTACGACACCCGCATCCAATATCAGAATGCCTGGTTCAAATCCCAGCTACTCTGCTTCTGGTTCCAGCTTCTTGCTAATGCACATCCTGACAGGCAGAAAGAGCAGGCTCAAGGACTTAAGCCACCTGTGTGGGAGACCAGGCTCGAGTTCATGGCTCCTGGTTTGAATCAGTCCAGCCCCAGCTGTTTTGGGCATTTGGGGAGTGAACTAGTGGATGGAAGATCTATGTCAGTTGGGCTGTATCTGTTTTTTTTTTTCTCTCTGCCTTTAAAATAATAAATAAATAAATAAATAATAAATAAATAAATAAATTTATTGGGGAACAACTGCTATAAAGGAGATCTACCCAGGATACCATGAAAGCACTGAAGTGCAAGGACCTAGAAGTCGCTGTGAGGGGGAGATATTAGGAAAGGCTTTCTAGAGAAGCTGATACATGATTTAACAAATTTATGACAATCTGGAGAAACTAGGCTATGCAGGAAGAAGGAAATGAGAACTAAAGCATGTAGAGAACCTAAAACTCCAAGAACAAATCACTGAAGAATGGAATTCTCATCTGGGTTGACAGAGAGGTGTCTCGCTTTAATCTATCTTCCTGTTACAGTTACTAGTGCCCCGTTATGTATTTGGTCTATCCAGTCCTTCCTTTTATGATCTCTATCAAGTTTTAATTTTTTTTTGACAGGCAGAGTGGACAGTGAGAGAGAGAGACAGAGAGAAAGGTCTTCCTTTGCCGTTGGTTCACCCTCCAATGGCCGCCACGGCTGGCGCGCTGCGGCCGGCGCACTGCGCCAATCCGATGGCAGGAGCCAGGTACCTATCCTGGTCTCCCATGCGGTGCAGGGCCCAAGGACTTGAGCCATCCTCCACTGCACTCCTGGCCACAGCAGAGAGCTGGCCTGGAAGAGGGGCAGCCGGGACAGAACCGGCGCCCCGACCGGGACTAGAACCCGGTGTGCCGGTGCCGCAAGGTGGAGGATTAGCCTAGTGGGCCACGGCGCCGGCCAAGTTTTAATTTTTTAATGTGTCTTATTTTATGCATTTCTCTTCTGAATTTTACTCTTTTAAAAATATAATCTCGACTGGCATGGCGGCTCACTAGGCTAATCTTCCACCTGTGGCATCAGCACACCCGATTCTAGTCCTGGTTGGGGCACTGGTTCTGTCCTGGTTGCTCCTTTTCCAGTCTAGCTCTTGCTGTGGCCCAGGAAGGCAGTGGAGGATGGCCCAAGTTCTTGGGCGCCTGCGCCCACATGGGAGACCAGGAGGAAGCACCTGGCTCCTGGCTTCGGATTGGCACAGTGCCAGTCATAGCTGGCATTTGGGGGGTGAACCAACGGAAGGAAGACCTTTCTCTCTGTCTCTCTCTCTCACTCTCTAACTCTGCCTGTCAAAAAAAAGAAGAAAAATGTAATCTCTCCAGATTATCATGGTCATACAAATACTACTCACATCTTAGTAACGTAATAGGCATACTTTCAATTCATATCTGGGTTATTACCAAGGAAACTAGGTAATGCTTACCCCAGACCTGACTAATGCAGGACATAATTTAATATTTCTACCCACACTGATGTTAACTCATTGATAACCACCCACTGGGTCTTGTCACATACCTTGGTAAAGTGTACAAGCACCTAGCTCTAAATTTTCAGCTTATAAGCAAACATACTCACATGAAACAAAATCTAGACTTTAACTTTTTTTGGTAAGCAATCAATTTAATTGTTTATCCTTTTATTTGAACCCATATTAAAAAAGAGAATTCTGAGTTAATATAGTAAAATGCTTTCTTCCAAAGCTGAGTTTTTACTGTGTGGCTTCAATGAGATTATAATAGCTCTCTCTATTGTTAGAGAGATGCTAAGATTTTCTACAGTGTTACCACTCATCAAAATCCAGCTGCTCTGCTCTGATTTCTGCTTCTGATTAGTTCCAGGAACAGAAAACTGAAAACTCAAAAGTTGGTACAAGGCAATGAATTCACAATGCCAATACACAGTTTTATTTGTGAAGTGTAAATACTTACGATCAAAGAGGGTGGAAAGCTATGCTTTAGAAAGGCAGAGAAACTATTAAAGAAATGAAAACAAGTGACCTCTGGAAACACTTGCTGAGACCATCCAGTTCATGGTAAGAAGCCTGTCATGTCAAATTCAGTCTTCTGTCCTACTGGTACTAAACACATAGAATACAGAGTGATGCCAAGCAGAAATCATACTTGTTTTTAACCTTTGCACATTAGAGTGCTCTAATATGCACTATATGTCATTCCTACTGCAACCTCATGGAGTGGATAGAACTCAGTAAGTCCCAAATGAGTAGCAGCTCATACAATAAAGAATTCTAAAGAGGAATCATTTACTGTCAGCTGGGTGGTCTGAAAGTAAATACTGAATGGGATCATGAAGCATACATTTAAATGGGGTAGATAAAGAAGCAAGGAAAATGATATCCTATGCTGAATACAAAATATAGAAATAGAGGGCCGAGTGGCAAAGATGCAGGTTGGAATGACTGCATCCTATGACAGAGTGTGTGGTCAGAATTCTGCCTCTGGCTCCCAAGGCTCTAGCTTCCTAACAGTGCAGACCTTGGCAGATGGCAGTGATGGCTCGAGTTAAGAGGGTCCCTGCTACCCACATGGGACACTGGTATTGTTTTCTGGCTCCTGGTTTCTGGCCCCAGTCACTGCAAGCATTTGGAAGAGTACACTAGTGGATGGAAACTCTTTGACTATGTCTCTCCCTCTGCCTCATAAATATGTAGACAGGAAGATAACTTTTTAAGGTGCAGAAACAAAACTAGACAAAGTTAATTAAGGGAACAGGCCTGTCAGACTAGAGCCAAACAACTGAAGGTTAAAAAAAAAAACACAAAACAAACAAAACACCAAAATGACAGGAAAAAGGGCTTAGAGTCTCAGAACTGATTTCAAATCTCAGCTCCTGCATGCCTTTTATTGGCATTATGGCTTGAACGTGTCACTCTGCAGTTTTCCCTTCTGTAGAGCTGAAGTGATACTGTCTGCTCCCAGGAATACAATGAGGATCAGAGGTAACAAGCCTGACATCATGTTGATACACAGCATCTAAACATGACAGTCATTTAATAATATGTTAATTCATCTTTATACACTATTTATAAAATTCTCCTTATTAAGTAGAATTGCATTAATTCAAGTCTATTTGTGCAAAGAGGATCCTTGGCACCACATAGCAGCTGAGTCACAACTGGTAACAGGAGAGATGTTAATCTATAATGACCGTCTTTTACTTGGCCAAGGAATCTCAACAGAATGGAGCAGTCAGAGACACGTAACCAAATGAAACAGGGAGTACCCCAAGGTAAGGGCTAGCAATAAATGAAGTCAGGAATGATAAAACAGGACAAGAAGAGAACACAAA
This sequence comes from Lepus europaeus, assembly GCF_033115175.1. Taxonomy (NCBI): domain Eukaryota; kingdom Metazoa; phylum Chordata; class Mammalia; order Lagomorpha; family Leporidae; genus Lepus; species Lepus europaeus. Next base: position 69,068,088 of record NC_084844.1, read on the forward strand.
CATGCGATTCCATATGATGATGACTATGACAGGGAAAGTTTATATTTAAATACTGTTCAGTATTTTCAGGGCTTGTATGTTTGTCGTCTTATATAATTTTCATCCCTGATGTAGCAGGACAGATATCTGCTTTTCCTCTTTGTGGTCACAATACAGAGAGGTTAGACAGTTTGTCCAAGGTTAATGGCTAGGGTAGCAGAGAGAAGATGGCTTGTTACACCCCACATCTAATTCCAAGGGAAGTCTACACTCTGCTCCGTATCTTTGCTTAAACAGCTCTGAATCTAATGCTGACATATTAGTCTTCATTAAACAGAAAGATAACAAATGTATATAATGGGCCTTGTTGCCCCATGCCTTTGGGTGTACAGCCTTTTGGCCTCCACTCTGCCTTTGCTTTCCTGCCTGTACTAGGCTACCTGTGGTTGCTAATAATCATATACCTTGCTCCACATGGCTACTGACCTGCTCTATTCCTAGTATGGATCCAACTTAGCTTCCAGACTTCTTTCTCCCCTAACTAAACCTCTCACTTTCCTGAGCCTTTATCTCACTGAATTAAACATTAAAAAAAAAGAAATTTTACCAGTACGATACCAAGATGGACTGTATAAAAGAGATCTTCAAAAAGTATGTGGAGGGTCCAGTGCCATGGGTCACTTGGTTAATCCTCCACCTGAATCTCTGGAATCCCATGTGGGCACTGGGTTCTGGTCCCAGTTGCTCCTCTCCCAGTCTAGGCAGTGGAGGATGGCCCAAGTGCTTGGGCACCTGAGCCCACATGGGAGACCAGGAGGAAGCACCTGGCTCCTGGCTTCGGACTGGTGCAGCGACAGCCTTGTGGCCATTCGGGGAGTGAACCAACGGAAGGAAGACCTTTCTCTCTGTCTCTCTCTCACTGTCTATAACTCTACCTGTCAAATAAAAAAAGTATGTGGAAAGCACCTATTACAAAAAATACATGGATATCAAACTTTTGTATCAAAATGAACTTATCTTTGGGGCTGGTGTTGTGGCATGGCAGGTAAAGCTACTGCTTGTGATGCCAGCATCCCATAGGGGCACCAGTTCATGTCCCAGCCCCTCCACTTTGGTCCAGCTCCCTTGCCAGTAGCCCGGGAAAAGCAGTAGTGGATGGCTTAAGTGCTTGGGCCTCTTCACCCACATGGGAGATTCAGATGAAGCTCCTGGCTCCTGGTTTTGGCCTGCCCATTGCAGTTGTTTGGAGAGGGAACCAGCGGATCAAAGAGCTCTCTCTCTCTCTCTCTCTCTCTCTCTGCCTCTCCCTTTCTCTCTCTCTGTGTAACGCTTTCAAATAAATAAATCTTTTTTTAAAAAAATAAACATCTTTTAATTTTACTTTCCATGGGCTTTTTGGAGGACCCTCACGTGACTTATTTCAATGATCCATAAGCAAACTTAAGTAAGTAAAATTGATTTACCATTCCATTCACAATGGAGAGACAAATGCAACAAATTAAAGTTACCTGTACTACCTAATTTTAAGAAAACAAAAATTTAAAAACTGACATTTTAAGGAAAAGAATATTATGACTTCCCTTTGAGAGAATCATCAGTCCCAGCACTAAAAATGAGTGGCAAGAATGTGAAACAAGACTATGAGAAGAAAAACAGACAAGGCAGTCTAATGAGCTTTTCTTCCCAGTAGGTCAAAAGGATTATTAAAATTAAGAGCCTATTCTGTGAAAGTATTATGAGGGCATTGTTCTCTAAGGAGCATGTTCAGAGAGGAGCCATGACTTAAGGATACTGGTTACTGCAGCTGTCACAGAACATGTATGTGTTTTGGAAGAGTCCCTAGTATCAGCTCTGCTTGGAGGATGTTTGTCTAAAATGCAATTCCAATCTTAAAGATTGAGAGTGGGATCTCCAGCCCCTTCCCATCTCCTCCACACCACACACATACAGACATACAACCTGCTTTTGCTACAATATTCTCTAGTTCAGTAAATGGCAACTCCAACCCACTAGGTGTTCAGACCAAATTCCCGGTGTCATCGTTAACCATCCTTCATTTCTCATACCCCATGTAAGCAAGACTTCACCAATTCTATTCTCTTTTTAATTTTTTATTTGTCTGAAAGGCAGAGAGAGAGAGAGAGTGAGCAAATGAGCTCCCACCCACTGTCTCGGTCCCCAAATACCCACAAGAGCTAGGACTGGGCCAGGTCAAAGCAAGCAGCCCAGAATTCAATCCATTCTCCCCGATGGGAGGCAGCAACCCAAGCACTTGAGCCATCACCCGCTGCCTTTTAGTATTCAGAAACCTGTGATTCTCTCTCTGCACAGTGGTTCTCAAGTTATGCTGAGTGATGGCCACGTTGTGGTGCAATGTCCCAGCACAAATCAGATACTGGTAGACTTTTCCAACTTAGGGGGAAAATTATACTGATAGATGTAATTTTCTTAATTTAAGCTAAAAAGTAGCTTTTCTTAAACTCTGGATACTGACTACTATTATATAGCAGAATTTGGTGTACTACTACGGTATATTACATAAGGCTAAACTATGTTTAGTAATTTTATATTTAATATCAATCATTTATAATGTCAGATTAACTGAATATGAAGACTGACCTTCCTTCTTGTATAATCTTGGAAAAGTTACATAACTTTTGTCTGTGCCTCTGTTTTCTCATCCATAAAATGAAGGTTAATAATAATGCCAAACTACAGGTTGGTTTGAAGATAAAAATAGTTAATAAATGAAAAGCCATTAAACAATGCCTTGCATGGAGCACACATAATAACTCTTAGCTGCTACTAAAAGGATTAGTGTTAATACAATTTTATTATTAAAAGGGCACAATGACTTCTATGGGCTCTGTCATTGAAATAATTCTAAAATTCTGCCATATGCTTATACAAATAAATATATATACACATATATTATATTATACAAATGTAAATATATATATATATGAAGTACATGGGTTCCTGTAAATACACACACACACACACACATATCCTTCTTGGTTGAAGAGGAAAAAAAATCAAAATACCTCTGCATTATTAGTTTTCTCCTTATAAATTGCCTGAAAGTTTCCTATATCATATTTATAATAGGCCAGCTTCCATTAAATATAAGCTGGAGAAATATTTAAATATATAGTATTCTTCTATACATTCAAAGTTTTGCACTATATTATATTATGCCATATTTTATACTAAGAATATAATCTAGAGCTATATATTTAAGCAGTGATGAATGCTGAATGTGACATGGGCATTTCACATCAGAACACCTGGGTTGGAGTCCCAGCTCCTCTATCTATTCTAGCTTCCTGTTAATGGGAGGCTACAGATGATGGGTGAAGTACATGGGTTCCTGCCATCCATGAGAGAGGACTGGATGGAGTTCCAGGCTTCTGGCTTGGGCATGGCATAGTTCTGTTGTAGAAATTTGGGGAGTGAGGGTGCACCCACTGTGGTGCAGTGGGTTAAAGCCCTGGCCTGAAGCTCCAGCATCCCATATGGGTGCCGGTTCCAGTCCCAGCTCCTCTTATTCTGATCCAGCTCTCTGCTGTGGCCTGGGAAAGAAGTAGAAGATGGCCCAAGCCCTTGGACTTCTGCACCCATGTGGGAAGACTTGAAAGAATTTCCTGGCTCCTAACATCAGATCGACTCAGCTCTGGCCATTGCGGCTATGTGGGGAGTGAACCAGTGGATGGAAGATCTCTCTCTGTCTCTGCCTCTCTCTGTAGCTCTGTCTTTCAAATAAATAAAATGAATCTTTTGAAAAAAAGAAAAAGAAATTTGGGGAGTGAACCAACAGTCAATGAGAGGTCTCTTGTCTGAGCTCTGCCTTTCAAATGAATAAAATGAGTGTAATCTAGATTTGAAAGCACTTTTCCCTCCCATTCTCTATCATCACAACATCAGGGTCTGTGGTTAATATCAGACACATTTTGTAGGTGCTGCTCACGATCACCAATGCTCTTTGAAATAACACTAATATGACAATACATGCTTTGCTTTAGTGCTTATTGTCTAGGATGCAAATAGGTTTTCATCCAACTTGTTGGCCTTTAGTTCTAGTCTATAACTCACTAGCTACGGAACATCGAGACTTACCACTAAACCCAGCCCCTCTCATCTGTAAAACACAACATCTGTCCTTGCCTTGTTACAGGATCATGAAGAGATTCCAAAGGCAGTTTTTAAAAACTATATGTCCATTAATAAATGTGAGATTATTTTAATATTTAAGTAAATTAGGCTATCTGAAACAAGTTGGTCAAGACTGCTTATTCAGCACTGAATCACAGAGGCTACTCACTTTAAAATATCTGTGACTTAGTAAAGAAGGAATAATCACATCTAATAAGAGCCACAATACAAAGATAGCTGCCACCAATCTGGCCATTTGCTTGAAAGCTTCTTCAGCTACTGCAAAGATATGTGGGTCCATATCACCCATGTTCTGACCACTGTATGCATTAATAATATCTTCTCCATGAATGGGCAGCTGCTCATAGGGATTTAGAGCTACTAAGATGATACCTGGAGGAGGGATCCAAGAAAGAAAAAAAAAGCAGATGAGATTCTCATGTGCATTCAAACCTGGTAAAGTGAGCCAGTTTACATAAAACTTCATTTTAATTTAATAAATAATAAACTAGTAAGTTATTCAAGGATCAAAATATACCACAGCCTTTACCACTGAACCTATTAAACACCATTTAAAAACCAGACCAGAGGGTGGGTTTTTGGCCTATTGGTTAAGACACTTGGGTCCCAAAACAAAGGATCTGGATTTGATATCTCTCTATATATTTTTTGACAGGTAGAGTGGACAGTGAGAGAGAAACAGAGAGAAAGGTCTTCCTTGGCCGTTGGTTCACCCTCCAATGACCGCTGCGGTAGGCACGCTGCAGCTGGCACACCGCGCTGATCCAATGGCAGGAGCCAGGTGCTTCTCCTGGTCTCCCATGGGGTGCAGGGCCCAAGCACTTGGGCCATCCTCCACTGCACTCCCTGGCCACAGCAGAGAGCTGGCCTGGAAGAGGGGCAACCGGGACAGGATTGGTGCCCCGACCGGGACTAGAACCCGGTGTGCCGGAGCCGCAAGGCGGAGGATTAGCCTAGTGAGCCACGGCGCCGGCCTTTGATATCTATATATTTGATATCTATATTTGATATTCAGCTCCTGACTCCAGCTTCTTGTTCATGCAAATCAAAATAATACCAGTAATTTTTCAGAGGTTAATTACAAGTTATTGTTTTTCCTTTTTTATACTTTCTATATTTTCTAAAAATTTTAAAGTAGGTATATAATAATTTAATGAAGTTCAAAAAATACTTATTCAATTCCAACTACATTTCAAGTCTTGTCTAAGTGTCAGGTTTACACAGCAATAAATAAAAAAGGCAAATTGTCACCTCTGTTATAGTGGAAAATTCAAACAATTAACAAGACAAATAAGGAAATACATATATCAAATATGTATATAATATCAATATACACATGCACATATATATCATAAGTTAGATAACAGTAAGAAGAAAGCAAAAAAAATGAAGCAGGCAAGGAAGACAGGTGATAAGGAGGCGGAGGAGTAATTTATAATTTATATAATGCAGCCAGAGAAAGCTTCACTGTGAAAGCAACATGTGCAAGAAAAAAATAAACTAAAAAAGATGAAAATTGAGAAAAAAAATGAGGAAGAAGACAACACAATATCAAGAACATAAAGGATATAAATTCTTTTCAGAAAACAAAGTGGTTACTCCTGTCTAAACAGAAGAATAATGAATAAACATTAAGCACTGAGTTGGATACACCAAGCAATTGTACTTAGATGGAAATGACTGGAAATCCACATCTGAGTTTTAGAGGAGACAGTGATTAGTGAAGGGAAACAAGAGGTCAGGGGAGAAAATAAGGAACAAGACTAAAACAGAGGAAGAGAGAAGAAAGAAAGAAAGGGAACAGAACACACACATGCACAGAGGGCATGTGCTTCGTTTCTCAGTGGATAAGAGGCATCCCGGGCTGAGTGGCTGGCAGCTGACACTGCAACAGCAGGACTACAGGCCAGCAGGAGAAAGCAAGAGAGTCCCCTAAAGTGAAGTCAGTCCTGAAGGTCTATACCTGAGAAAAAGACAACACTAGACTCCTTGTACCTGCTCCACAGATAAGTCCTTGGAGATTGACTGGGTAGTAGGTATTTTAAGAGATGCAAATAACTGGTGAATCTGACACTGAATCAGATGGAGGGGGAGGGAATCTATAAGACAGGTCCAGTTCTTCTTATTTTGAGTAAAATTACGTAAGTTCCAACCTTTACTCAGCTCAAACTGCCACTTGGCCTATATTTTCAATTACTCTGGAGAACCTGCTTGCCCCGTCTACCACAGTCCCATGCTGAGTCTACTGGAGAGCTTAGATTGCACTCAGACAGCAAGGCATACTTACCACAGTATGGATAAATGAGCTTAGAATCAATAAAGTGGACTCGGAGATTGTGGAGCACAGCAGGCACATGAAAATAGCTGGGAGCTGTGAAGTCATTTTCACCCACAAGTTCGTCAGGGTTTCGTGAGTGAAGCAGCTCCTTGGTCTTTGGGTCTAGGTGGTACTCCAAATCCTGGAAATGTACAAGATGTAATTCTGGGTAAATCATGACAATGAATGTGAAATAGGTCCATTCAGATGGCTGATTTCCTCTTCTTCATTAAATACATTCTTTTCCTGGCATCTTCTACTATTACAGAAACTGCTAGAAATGGCAAATATTAAAGAGTTTTCTCTTCCATGAGACACATCAACTTGTATTAACAATGCCTGCTAATATAGTTTGAGAAGTCATAGACTAGGTCTTTTCTACCTACTAACTGGACTAAAAGTTTTCAATCTTTAAATGAGCTTTCCTTTCTTTCTTTACCTAAGATAAGTGACAAGCAATAGACATGACTTGTCAAGAGCTTGGTTCTGGGGTTGGCACTGTGGTGTAGCAGGTAAAGCCACCACCTGTGACACTGGCATCCCATGTGGGCCTTGGTTTGAGCCCCAGATGTTCCACTTCTGATCCACCTCTCTGTTGATGCACCTGGGAAAGCAGCAGAGGATGGCCCAAATGCTTGGGCCCCTGCACCCATGAGGGAGACATAGAAGAAGTTCTGGGCTTCTGGCTTTGGACTGGCCCAGCCCTTGCCATTTCTGCCATTTGGAGAGTGAACCGGTGGATGAAAGATATCAGTCTCTCGATCTCTAAATTTCTCCCTACCCCCATCTCTTCTTTCATCTGTAACTCTTCCAAATAAATATTTTTTTAAAAAAAAAAGAGCTTGGTTTTATGTTCAAATTGACTTGGGTACAATTCTTGACACTGGTACCTACTTTATGGGGCTTTCTGTGTGATATTAAACCTAAAACTTTCATGTGTAAAAATAAACATAGGCGCTGATACTGTGCCGTAGCAGGCTAAGCCTCTGTCTGCAGTACTGGCATCCCATATAGGCACTGGTTCATGTCCCAGATGCCCCTCTTCTGATCCAGCTCTCTGCTAATGGCCTGGGAAAGCCCAAGTGCCTTGGTTCCTGCCCCTGCATGGCAGACCAAGAAGAAGCTCCTGGACCCTGGCTTTGGATTGGCCCAGCTCAGGCAGTTGTAGCCATTTTAGGAGTAAACCAGCAGATGGAAAAACCTTTCTATCTATCTCTCCCTGCTTCTCTTTGTAACTCTGCCTTGCAAATAAATAAAATCTTTATATATATATATATATATATATATATATATATATATATAACAGAAGTAGCTCGGACAGCTGTGGTAAAAAATCAATGGGGCAATGTATGACATGTGTTCAGTACCTGGGATCTCCTGAACCCTGACAGACTGAAGACTCTCTGAAATTATGTACAACACCGTGTATGTGCCTTGTGCACAGACGTGTACTTTTTGGGAAAGACAGTTCATAGTTTCCATTAAATTTTAATGAGGTGCTTAGCCTTTTGAGACTTCACTTTAGTTAAGACGTCTCATGCACTTTCAAGTCCTGGGAATACTGCTTTAAAACAGAGCCAACCATAGAAATAGTTGGTTAGCTATGTATTAAGGACAAATAACAGAAGACAAGTATGATGTTATGAGATGTAGTTTTTATTTTCATCCCCAGTTCCTGTCTCATAACTCCCTCCCCAAGCCAGGTCATACAAACTACAATCTCTTCCCCAAGGCAAGTCAAGACACTCTCCCTATTCCAGAGGGGCCCCAGTACCCCATACCTAATGGGAGGAATGCTGCACAGAGAGACTAAGAAGAATGCTGAGTCCAAGAGACCTTGCTGTGTTTCTCCATCCAGTCTATTAACAATTACACCTATGAAGTGACGTCTCCATAAAAAACCAAAAAGACAGGGTTTGAGGAGCTTCCTGATAGTTGAACAGGCGGAGGTTCCTAGAGGGTGGTGTGCCTAGAAAGGACATGGAAGATTTGAGCTCCTTCTCCTGTGTCTTTCCCTATGCATTTCTTCATCTGTATACTTTGTAATAGACTCTATAATAAAGCAGTACCTCTCGGGCCGGGTGCTATGGTGTAATAGGCAAAGCCTCTGCCTGCAGAGCCGGCATCCATATGGGTGCTGGTTCAAGTCTTGGCTGCTCCTCTTCCAATCCAGCTCTCTGCTATGGCCTGGGAAAGCAAAAGATGGCTGAAGTGCTTGGGCCCCTGCACCTATGTGGGAGACCTGGAAGAAGCTCTGGGCTCTTGGCTCTGGATCAACTCAGCTCCAGCTGTTGAGGAGTGAACCAGCAGATGGAAGATCTTTCTCTCTGTCTCTCCCTCTCTCTGTCTCTAACTGTGCCTCTCAAATAAATAAAATCTTTTAAAAAAGTAGTAATTTTCTGTGAGCTGCTCAAGCAAATAGAATGAATCCCCATTTAGAGCTGGTCAGTCAGAATCACAGGTAAAACTACCTGGGACTTGCGATGGGCACTAAAGTGGGAGTAGGGCCAGCCTCAGGGACTGAGTGTGCAAGCTGGGAGACGTGAAGCCAACTCCAGGTAGACATTGTCAGCACTGAATGGAATCTGAGGATGCCAGCTGGGGCTTGCTGCAGAAATAACTGCCTGCTTGCTGCTGTGGAGAAATCCTCATATTTTCGGAGGTCACAGAAGTCATCTGTACGGACTGTAGTATGGAAGGAGAGGAGGAAAACCTGGTTTGTTTTTCCATACAGAGCAAATGAAAAGGAAAAATAATGCTATTTAATCGTAAGGAGGGACAAGTTTTTTTTTTTTAAAAAAAAGCCAGTTTGTTTATATTGAAGATATGCAGAGGTTAATTATGAATTGCAATCAGGTAGTACAGAACAAATTACTCTGAAGGAGAGAGAGACTGCGCTGCTCAGCGTGTCCCTCAGCCTGTGTATCAGAGTGTAACAACCATCCCCAGAGCAGACTGCTCCTTGTGTTGGCCCCATCAGCACAGCTGTCTGTTCCCTTGCCATCCCCCAGCTGAGTGCTTTTGTATTTTTTTGTTTCTGCTTTTGTATTCCTCAGTACATTCTCCTTTTTTGCTTATCATCTGTAATGTTCATATACCTTTAGGCATGAACGACAATGAGCCTCAGGGAATGTGGATTCTTTAGAAATCTCCAGAACCTGGATGAATTAGTAATATATTTCATCATGGGGTGTTAGCAGGATCACTCCAGAATAGCAGAACAGCAACCTATACTTCTCTGTTTGGTCCTCATTACAGTACGGGGTTCTCCTGTATCAAGTGAGGGAAGGAGTTGGAGTTCAGATATTAAAAACACTAATATGGGGTGGGGGAGGGTGTCATCTACACCATCCATAAGAAAATTTCCTTCTTGGAATTAGGCATGGAATGGGGATAGCACATTAAATCACAGCACATTAAATAAATGCACTCTTCTAACACAAAGCGATGTATCTCTATTTAATCTAGGACCCTGAGAGACTACAGTTCTTAAAAGGGAAGAATCCTTGGACAGTTGATGGATTTTATTATGTCTATCCTTTTTACTTGCCTCCTGTTCCTAGATTTGCTTTTATTAAATGCATATAATACATTTCTGGATTTCTCAAAAAAAATGAATACAATTAAACATAGACACCGAGACTGTGGTTGGTAAATCTATTTCTTATAGGGGTATGATTAGTAATTCTGAAATAATTTCTGAAGTGTAACAAATAAGTAAGTAGACTCTAGATAACAAAAGCCAAAGAATGAAGTTACAATTAAGAAAGGGATAAGAGAATGAACCATGTGCTGTTGGTGTGGAGAAAAAGGAGTCACTATGAACTAGTAGTTAAAATATGCACGCGCATACACACACACACACAATTACACATGCATTCATATTAGCATGTGTATACTCATGTGTATGTGTATTTCATAGCTCTCTAGGCTGAGAGAGCCTATAGGCAGTGCCAACCCAATAGTAAGAACAATAACAATGAGAATACCTAGTGCCCAAATCTTGGTTGCTAAACAGCACCTTCCAATAAAAGGTGTCAGGGTTAGGGAAAGAAAAATATAAGATAAGCCTAAAGTGTCATATGATAACTGAAAGTAAGGAAGTGCTAAAAAAAAAGATAAAAGTATGTCAAATAGGCAAAGGAACCAATCTAAGAGGGCTCTCAATGGCCAAGGCTGGAACAATCTGAGTGATAAAATGAGTTGTGAAGAATAAAATAAATGCTTGTGACCCCATAATGACATACTAACTGAATCCAATGGGGAGGGGGAGACAGACATAAAGATGAATTCCAATTAAAAAATGGAGAAGGGGCCGGCGCCGCGGCTCACTAGGCTAATCCTCCGCCTTGCGGCGCCGGCACACCTGGTTCTAGTCCCGGTCGGGGCACCGATCCTGTCCCGGTTGCCCCTCTTCCAGGCCAGCTCTCTGCTGTGGCCAGGGAGTGCAGTGGAGGATGGCCCAAGTGCTTGGGCCCTGCACCCGATGGGAGACCAGGAGAAGCACCTGGCTCCTGCCATCGGATCAGCGCAGTGCGCCGGCCGCAGCGCGCCTACCGCAGCGGCCATTGGAGGGTGAACCAACGGCAAAAGGAAGACCTTTCTCTCTGTCTCTCTCTCACTGTCCACTCTGCCTGTCAAAAAAAAAAAAATGGAGAAGGAAGGAAGGAATTAGAGATTCACCCTTCAAACATCACAGCACTACCTACTGCAGGCAAGACCCAGTAATGAAAACTTAGTGGGCAAAGCTCAAGGCAAAAATAAGATATATCATTTGGCTTCAAGGCATCTCCCTAAAACAGGGATATTCATTCATTACAAAGGAAAAAATACTAACCTTACAGTAGATGGCATGCATACAGTAACAAGACATACTACTATCACAGATTCTTTGATGTGATGCATTGAAGTGGTTACATCATCTAGGAAACCCTCCCCAAAGTGCAGTATCTTCAATTATGAGAAAACATCATGAAGGGGAATCCTGCAAAACATCTCTTCAAAAGAGACAAGATTATGAAAGACAAAGACAGACTGAGGGACTATCACAAATTGGAGGACACTAAAGAGACACTACAATTAAAATGCAATGGCCTGGGATGGAAACAAAACAAGGCAGTAGAAAAACAAGTGAAATACAGATAAAATCTACAGTTCAGCAATATTCTTACACCAATATTAATGACCTAATTTTGATTATTTTATACTGTTAAATAAAGTGCTAGAATTAGGGGAAGCACAGAGATGGAAATACCCTTACCTTAACAGTTCTACAGTAAACCAAAAACAATTTTTTTTAAAATTTTTGACAGGCAGAGTGGACAGTGAGAGAGAGACAGAGAGAAAGGTCTTCCTTTGCTGTTGGTTCACCCTCCAATGGCCGCCGCGGTAGCGTGCTGCGGCCAGCGCACTGCGCTGATCCGATGGCGGGAGCCAGGTGCTTCTCCTGGTCTCCCATGGGGTGCAGGGCCCAAGCACTTGGGCCATCCTCCACTGCACTCCCTGGCCACAGCAGAGAGCTGGCCTGGAAGAGGGGCAACCGGGACAGGATCGGTGCCCCGACTGGGACTAGAACCCAGTGTGCCAGCGCTGCAAGGCAGAGGATTAGCCTATTGAGCCACGGTGCCGGCCCCAAAAACAATTTTAAAATAAAGAGCTCGGGCCTGGCACTGTGGTATAGCAGGTAAAGCCACTGCCTGCAGTGTCAGCATCCCATACGGGTGCCAGTTCAAGTCCCGGCTGCTCCACTTCTGATCCAGCTCCCTGCTAATGTGCCTGGAAAAGCAGTAGAAGATGGCCCAAATGCTTGGGCCTCTACACCCATATGAGAGACCTGGAAGAAGCTCCTGGCTCCTGGTTTAAAATTGGCTCAGCTCTGGCTGTTGTGGCCTTTTGGGGAGTGAACCAGCAAATAGATCTCTCTCTCTCTCTCTCTCTCTCTCTCTCTCTCTCTTGCTCTCTTTCTCTGCTTTTTAAACAAATAAATATGTCTCTTAAAAAAAAGAGCTCTAAAGTAAGTATGGCTGTCATATGTATATTCACTCACTCTTTAAACTATCCAGAAAAATCTACTGTGGTCAGACAGAGTAAGCACTTGCTTTAGAGTCAAAAATTCTGTGTTCAGGGTACGGACATTTAATCTAGTGGTTAAGATGCTCATAGCCAATATTAGGATACCTGGGCTCACTTTCTGGCACCCATTCCTGACTGCAGCCTCTTGTTAATGCACACCCTGGGAAGAAGTGGTAATGCCTCAAGTAACTGGGTTTCTGCCACCCACAAGGAAAACCCCAAGTGAGCTCCTGGCTCTGAGCTTCATCTTCAACCACTGGGGCATGTTGGGATTATACTAGCAGATGGGAGTTCTGTCTGTCTCTCATATAAAATATAAATAAAATAAAATAAATAACACAAAATTGTCTTAAAATATCCTACATTCAAATCCTACTTTGAACTCTGAAAACTACTTTCTGTTCGGGTGATCTTAGGCAAAATGACTCAATGTCTCTGAGGCCAGGCTTCCATATTGGAAAATAGTGATAATGATCCCCTACTAACACATAAGGCTGCTGAGAAAATTGGTATAGAGTTAATCCTATGTGTAAAAGGTAATTGAAAATAGATTTTAGTAAAAAATAAGAATGGGAATAGGAGAGAGAGGAGGAAGAGGGGTAGGAGTGTGTGTGGGAGGGTGAGTAGGGTGGGAGAATCACTATATTCCTAAAGTTGTATTTATTAAATGCATGAAATTTGTATTCCTTAAATAAAAGTTTTCTGGGGGAAAAATTAAAAAAAATAAGAAAGAAAATTAACATGAGAAAATATAGCCCACAGGGACTAACACTACATAAACACAGGAGATGACAATAAATGTGAGTAAATTAATTTCTGAGTTTGGCATCCGAGGCCCTCCGGATCTAGCCCAATTCTTCTCTGCCTTATTTCTAATTGTCTTCACGCCTCAGCTTTGCTCTCCAGGTCATCACCAAGGATTCCTCTCTAAAGCACAAACCTGACAACATTCTGCTTTTTAAAACCACCATAGTCACTCCCCAGAGCATACTAGTAGTTCCAAGACATTTAGCATGAACACCTGGCACCCTGTGATCTCTTTCCAATCTCCACTGTCTTTCTAGTGCTGTGCTCTCATGCCACCTCCCAACAGCACACTGAACGTGTGTAGTTACCCAAGCACACAGGACTGTGCACTCCTGGCCTTGGAACGTGCTTTTCTATGTCTGAATTGCACCACCCATGGCTGCTCATTCTTCAGAAAGTACCTCCTGTACTCCTCACTTTCACCAGCCCCCTGACAACTCATTCCTCTGCTCCACTTTATTTCTAATTTAGATTTTTATTACATCATGTGCCATCTGTATGTCTTACCTGACATTGAAGTCAAAGATCATAAGATCATACCTTCTGCCATCGTTTAGCCTGGCACAGTGCAAGTACCTTTAAGTGTATCTGTTGAACTGGAACAAACGTCTTTCTATATCTCTGATCCAGTCATCTTGTTATATTCAGTATCTCCATGACACATCTCAATCCTCGCAGGGTCTACCTCTTTCTCTTTGTCAGTCGAAATTCCTTCTTGATTTTTAGATCTGGCCAAAAGCCACCCTCCTCCTTGAAGCCTTCCCTGACAGAGCAAGTAGTCCATAGTATTTTCCCCGGCTGGGATCCTTAAGTCCTTATCATTACTGTAGTATAGCAGAGTGGTTATGAGTACAGACCATAAAGACAAATTTCTGGCTTCAAGTAATAGCTTCAGTCTTTAGTACTTGTATAACCCACGGCCGGCGCCGCGGCTCACTAGGCTAATCCTCTGCCTTGCGGCGCCAGCACACCGGGTTCTAGTCCCGGTCGGGGCACCGATCCTGTCCCAGTTGCCCCTCTTCCAGGCCAGCTCTCTGCTGTGGCCAGGGAGTGCAGTGGAGGATGGCCCAAAGTCCTTGGGCCCTGCATCCCATGGGAGACCAGGAGAAGCACCTGGCTCCTGCCATTGGATCAGCGCGGTGCGCCGGCTGCAGCGTGCTACCGCGGCGGCCATTGGAGGGTGAACCAACGGCAAAAGGAAGACCTTTCTCTCTGTCTCTCTCTCACTGTCCACTCTGCCTGTCAAAAACAACAACAACAACAAAAAAACAATACCTGTATAACCCTGAGTAAGTCATTTAAACTCATTGAGCCTCACTTTCCTCATCTGTAAAATGGGAACAACATCCCCACCTCACAATGTTGCTGTAAGGATTAAATGAGATGTGACACATAAATCACTTAGAACTTTGCCTGGTATATTGCACTCAACATATGTTAACAGTTAAAACAGTGGGCCAGTGCTGTGGCTTAACAGGCTAATCCTCCACCTTGCAGTGCTGGCACACCAGGTTCTAGTCCCAGTTGGGGTGCCGGATTCTATCCCGGTTGCCCCTCTTCCAGGCCAGCTCTCTGCTATGGCCCGGGAAGGCAGTGGAGGATGGCCCAAGTCCTTGGGCCCTGCACCCACATGGGAGACCAGGAGAAGCACCTGGCTCCTGGCTTCGGGTCAGCGAGATGCGCTGGCCGCAGCAGCCATTGGAGGGTGAACCAACGGCAAAAAGGAAGACCTTTCTCTCTGTCTCTCTCTCTCACTATCCACTCTGCCTGTCAAAAAAAAAAAAGTTAAAACAGTGTTACTTATGGGGCTGGCACTGTGGTGTAGTGGGGAAAGCTGCTGCCTGAAGAGCCAGCATCCCATTATGGGCACTGGTTTGAGTTCAAGCTGCTCCACTTCTGATCCAACTTTCTGCTCTAGCCTGGGATAGCAGTGGAAGATGGCCCAATTCCTCAGGTCCCTGTACCCACTTCGGAGACCAGGAAGAAGCACCTGGCTCCTGACTTTGGATCAGCCCAGCTTCAGCTATTGTGGCCACTTGGGGAGTGAACTAGTGGATGGAAGACCTCTTTCTCTCTGTCTCTGCCTCTGTAACTCTGCTTTTTGAATAAATAAATAAATCTTTAAGAAAATGAAGATAGTGTTACTCCTTTGGAAGCTAATCATATATTTATTTGACAAATTCAGAATCATGGTGTTGAACTCTGCTTTATGTCTTAGCTTTTCATGTATTTATATCTAGTTTTCTGGGATACACTATATGTTCTTTAAAGGAAATCAGTGTCACAAAGGTTTCAGTGAAAAGTGTGACATGCCCTGACACAGGCAGTGCAGACACTGAAACGAGAAGAACTCAGAAAGACCCACTTATACAGTGAGTGAGGAAAGGGTTGGGACAGGGACACAGTTAGGGTCAAGCTTTTCTGGTCACTAGCACAGTGTTTCCTACCCATAGCCATGAAAATGCAATCCTGACTAGACCAGCGCCTTACATGATGTCTTCTTGGTTAATCCAAATGATTTTACAGCTAGTCCAAACAAAATGCAACAAACAGGCACATCTTTTTAGAAGGGTTAGCAGTGTATCTACGTCTGATAATCATAGGACATTTATAGGCCAACTAATATTCTCATTAATCTGTGTCACTGATAACTCTATTAGGACAAAAATTTAAGCTTGCTGTTTTTATAAATAAAAATGCTAGATGAGTTCAAAATTTACCGTCCAATTGGGGGTAAGTCAGCCCAGTAACTTATACTTTTGAATTATTTTTATTTTTAGCAAATGACAGCAAATCAAGGTGGAATTTTTACCTTTCCTTCCTTGAAGTGAAGCAGGAGGGCTTTGTCTCCTGGTTTGTAATCTTTCAGCAGCTCTGCTGACTTCCAAACTTCCTCTGGATCAGGGATCCACACCCTGGCAAACTAGAAGACAAATATATATATATATATATATATATATATATATATATATTTAGTACATATATATATATTTAGTACATATATATATATATATATTGCAAAGATATATATCATGACTTTAATTTACAAAAAAAAAAGAAATATTGGACAACATGAAAACCACTTTTTAAATTAGCAGGAAAAAAGTACTCTAGCCCCAAGAACACTATCATCCCAAATTATATAAAACCTGAGTTATTAAAAAATAGCTATAGTTAAAATTTGACTCTGCTTCAAACAGCAAATGCACTGAAAGCATACTTCTAGGTTAAAATGTATATATGAAATCTATTTTTGAAGCTCTGCTTTGATAGCTCTGCTAGTTTCTGAAGCACAGCCATCTTTTATGGCAGGGTTTACAATTTGAATTTTTTTATTGTGGTTTTTACCCGATGCCCTGAAAACCTTGGTGATTTCTCAGATATCCCTCAGGAGCCACTATGGTAGACAGAAGCGTTGACTTGTGGCTTAGACCCACAGCTATGTTATATGCTGGGTATCTGGAATTTTCTTTGAAGAAAGTTCTGTTACTAATTAAAAAACTGAAAAATAGTGTTTAGTATATTATCTTATCTTTAAAATTCACAATATAGTTAATTCTTTTTCAAGATTTATTTACTTATCTGAAAGTCAGAATTAGAGACGCAGACACACACACAGGGAGAGAGAGGCAGAGGGAGAGAGAGAGGGAGAGGGAGAGGGAGAGGGAGAGAGAGTGAGAGAGAGAGAGAGAGAGAGAGAGAGAGAGAGAGAGAGAGAAACGAGATCGAGAGAGGTATCTTCCATCCACTGGTTCACTCCCCATATGGCCACAATGGCAGGGGCTGGGCCAGAGGAAGCCAGGAGCTAGGAACTTTATTCAGGTCTCCTACCTGATGGCAGAGGTCCATGTACCTGGGCCATCCTCCTCTGCTATTCCCAGGCCATTAGCAGAGAGCTGGCTCTGAAGTGGAGCAGCCAGGACTTGAACTGGTGCCCATATGGGATGCTGGTATTGAAGGCAGCAGCCTAACACACTATGTAACAATGCTGGCACCTATAGTTAATTCTTTAAAAAAAACAAACTTAAATTTATTTATTTTCACCATACTTAGAGAGAGAGAGAAAGACAGATGTCTTTTATCTGCTGATTCACTCCCCCAAATGACTACAACAGCCAGGGCTTGGCCAGCCCAAAGTTAGGATCCTGTGGAACTAATCCCAGGTGGTTGGCAAGGATTCAACAACTTACCATTACTGCTGTGACCCAGGTTGAGTATTAGCTGGAAGCTGGATTGGAAGTAGAGCCAGGACTCAAACCAGGCATTCCAATGTGGGACACAGGTACTGCAAACAGCATCTTGACTGCTGAGCCAAAGGTTTGCCTCTACCTCATCATTTTATAAAGATGAGTGGCAAATGGTAAAGTTGGCATGTTTGCTCACAATTTGCTTGGATTTCATAGTCTCAAGACTATGGTAGGGGCCTGGTGAGTATCATAGATTCCTAAGCGGCAAACCTTTAGCCTCAACCAGATACTCTCTGGACTTAAACTAGATAATTGCATGGTCATGCTAGAATCTTTTGCCAAATGGAAGTCTTAATCACAGCTGTCATGGGCCATGGTGAGCCTAGTCTCTGGCCCCTACTTGCATCTTCATTTCAAGCAAATTCACCTCTAGATGTCACTTTCAGTAATGACCAGGTTGCTAATGTACTTGGAGCTTTGAGCATAAGGAATGCTTAAATTTAAGTATATTACACATGGGGCTACTTCCTAACAAACTGTGATATGACAGATATTGTAAATACTGGGCACAAAGAAATTCTGGGAGCTTGTAAAGCAAGTAAAAGAGAAATTTAAGGGGCCGGTGTTGTGGTATAGTGGGTAAAGCTGCTGCCTACAATGCAGGCAATCCCATAGTGGGATCAGTTTGTGTTCTGGCTGTTCTACTTTCAATCCAGCTCCCTGCTAATGGCCTGGAGAAGGCAGAAGAAGGTGGCCCAAGCACTTGGAGCCTGTTACCTACATGAGGAGACCTGGAAGAAACTCTTGGTTCCTGGCTTCAGTTTGGTTCAGCTGTGGCCATTGCAGCCATCTGGGGAGTGAACCAGAGGATGGAATATCTGTTTCTCCCTCTCCTGTAACTCTGACTTTCAAATAAATAAATAAATAAATATTTAAAAAGAGAAACGTATATGACCTGATAACTGACAAAGATGGGAGGAAGAGAGCAAAAAGACAGCAGGTGAAGGAAGGTAGAGGAAGGTCTGAGATTCAGCAGAATTCTAAATGTCTCCTGCAAGAAAACATTTCAGCATGTTGCTGTTCTGGATGTTAACATCTTCACTCAGATTTGCAAATTGCACTGTTAGGAGGCTGCTGTGATATACAGTGCAGTGATTTCCAAACTACCACATGTCACAACTGACAGGAATTAAACAAAAAATGTTCGGGGACTGCCATTGGGTTATCAATTTTTGTTTTGCAAAGATTACAAAACAAGTAAGTGTTAACAGAACTGTCAGATAAGTTAAGGGAGGTTAAAGTCCTCATACCACCCAGAGGCAAGATATTTAAAAGCAATCTATAATCTTATATCACCATGGTTGTATGAAATAAAGGGTACTTTATCACTGGAGTGGTGCCCAAATCCTTTCCCAAGTCTACAAGGACCTTCAGGTCTGTCCTTTCCTCCTTCTCCTATTTCGAAGCTGGAGTCGCATTCCCATAGGCCTTGTTTCAGTTCTCTAGGAACACAGGCTCCTTCTCATCTCCAGAACTTTGCCTGTGCTTTTCCCTTCTCTTGCAGTGAACTTCTCCTGGGTCTTCCGATGCCTGCCTCTTTCACAGTATTTAGATGTTAGCTCAAATGTAGACCTCTTCAGACAAGCCTTTCCTTTCTAGCCACAGTCACCCTCAGCTACCACCACTGTTTTCTATTTCATTTTCTTCACAGCTCTTACTGCTTCTGAAAGTACTTACTGTTCTGTTGTATGTATGTATGTATGTATGTATGTATTATCTCTGTTTCCTCACTAGAACATAAACCCCATGTCTGTGTTGTTCAGCCCTGTACAATCCCTGACACATAGCTGGCACTTGGCAAGTATTTGTTGAAAGCAGTTCAGAATAAAAGTCATCTCCTTAAATTGAGCATCGGTAGTATGGCAGAAAACTCACTCAGCTGCTTCATTTTTCTCTGTCCTTACAGACTCATACAAACTTGTCATCTGAGCAGTCAGCAGGTGAGAGAGCACTGAACTGGACTGAGGATTTGAACCTGAGGCTTCTAATCTGGTCTCAGTCTTGATTTCAGACAACTGTAAAATTGGCATGACAATAAGAGTCATCCAGTCTATTTCAAGTTATAGAAATTTTGTGAAAAGCATAAACTAATATATATAAGTACAAAGTGAGATTACTACTGAGTGTTGTTTTCTGTAAGAAATTATTTCTAATGTCATACCTCAAATATGTTATGGAAATTTGTTTTATGCCTTTCCCCCCAAGGAACACTGAGAAATATCTGTAGACATTAATATTTTTTTGACAGGCAGAGTAGACAGTGAGAGAGACAGAGAGAAAGGTCTTCCTTTTTCTGTTGGTTCACTTTCTTTTTTTTTTTTATTAAACTTTTATTTAATGAATATAAATTTCCAGAGTACAGCTCATGGGTTACAATGGCTTCCCCCTCCCAAAACTTCCCTCCCACCCACAACCCTACCCTTTCCTGCTCCCTCTCCCCTTCCAATCACATCATGATTCATTTTCAATTCTCTTAATATACGAAAGATCAGTTTAGTATAAATTAGGTAACGATTTCAACAGTTTGCCCCCATATAGCAATACAATGTGAAAAAAAATACTGTTGGAGTACTAGTTATAGCATTAAATAAGAGTGTACAGCACATTAAAGGCAGAGATCCTACATAATATTTTTTTAAAAATTAATTAATTTTCTATGCCATTTCCAATTTAACACCAGGTTGTTTTTTTCATTTCCAATTATCTTTATATACAGAAGATTGATTCAGTATATAATTAGTAAAGATCTCATCAGTTTGTACCCATGCAGAAACACAAAGTGTAAAAATACTCTTTCAGTACTAGTTATAGCATCACTCCACATTAGACTACACATTAAGGACAGATCCCACATGGGATGTAAGTACACAGTGACTCCTGTTGCTGACTTAACAATTTGACACTCCTGTTCATGGTGTCAGTAATCTCCCTAGGCTCTAGTCATGAGTTGCCAGGGCTATGGAAGCCTTTAGGGTTCGCTGACTTTGATCTTATTCCGATAGGGTCATAGTCAAAGTGGAAGTTCTCTCCTCCCTTCAGAGAAAGGTACCTCCTTCTTTGATGGCCCCGTTCTTGCCACTGGGATCTCACTAACAGAGATCTTTCATTTAGGTCTTCTTCTTTTTTTTTCTTTTCCATGGTATCTTGGCTTTCCATGCCTACAATACTCTCATGGACTCTTCAGCCAGATCCGAATGCCTTAAGGGCTGATTCTGAGGCCAGAGTGTTGTTTAGGACATCTGCCATTCTATGAGTCTGCTGTGTATCCCACTTCCCATGTTGGATCTTTCTCTCCCTTTTTGATTATATCAGTTAGTATTAGCAGACACTTGTCTTGTTTGTGTGATCCCATCTGCACATTAATGTTTATTGCAGCCCAATTCACAATAGCTAAAACCTGGAACCAACCCAAATGCCCATCAACAGTAGACTGGATAAAGAAATTATGGGACATGTACTCCATAGAATACTATACAGCAGTAAGGAACAATGAAACCCAGTCATTTGCAACAAGATGGAGGGATCTGGAAAGCATCATGCTGAGTGAATTAAGCCAGTCCCAAAGAGACAAATTTCATTTGTTTTCCCTGATCGGCAACAACTGAGCACCAAAGGGGAAACCTGTTGAAGTGAAATGGACACTATAAGAAACAATGACCTGATCAGCTTTTGTCCTGACTCTAGATGTACAATGTAATACTTTATCCTTTTTAGTATTTGTTGTTGTTGTTGTTGTTCCAGTACTAGTGGTTGAACTCTGTAATTAACACACAATTATTCTTAGGTGTTTAAATTTTCACTGAAAAGTGACCCCTGTTAAATTTCAGAGTGGAAAAAGAGAGGGGGGAGATGCACAATTTGGGACATGCACAATCAGTCTTGCCCCAAATGATGGAGTTAGAAATGTGCCAGGGGATTCCAATACAATCCCATCAAGGTGGCATGTACCAATGCCATCTCACTACTCCAAGTGATCAATTTCAGTTCACAATTGATGGCTCTGATAGGTCTAAGAAACAAAGGGATCACACTGTTGGTTCACTTTCTAATGGCCGCTGCGGCCAGCACACCGCGCTAATTCGAAGCCAAGAGCCAGGTGCTTCTCCTGGTCTCCCATGAGGGTGCAGGGCCCATCCTCCACTGCACTCCCAGGCCACAGCAGAGAGCTGGACTGGAAGAGGAGCAACTGGGACAGAATCCAGCACCCCAACTGGGACTAGAACCCAGGGTGCTGGGGCCGCAGGTGGAGGATTAGCCTATTGAGCCGTGGCACTGGCCTATCTGTAGACATTATTAAAATATTACTCATTCAATACACATTTCTATGTACCAACTGCTCCTACTCTGAAGCTCACTTTACAAAATCAATATTTTTGTGAGTTTCTCTGGAAGGATTCACTGCTTCCAGGAAACACAGATGATTGCAAATATTCAGAGCTATGAAATGACCTACTACCTTACTACCTTGTGTAGTTCTTTTCCACCTTAACAAATGGGATCTGTGACTATGCAGAAACAACTCTTCCAGAATTGGGTCAACCTGAGAGTACATACCTTGGCTGCTCTAACATGGAAATCACAGCCCCATATGCCCCTTCTATCCTACCTCCTACTTCCAAAGACAAGGCCCCTTGACCACACGGGACACTACAATGAGAATCAGGTAGAAACCAGAAAAAGGAGTAGACACTTGCCCCTCCATTTGCCCTAGGCCTTCCTGGTACAACAGAGAGGTTAGGAAGAGTTAACCTTGGCCTAAGTGATTGAGACTAGACAGCCTCAGAAGGCAACAGAAGGAGCCCCATCCCGCACCTCAGCTCTGTCACAACCACTGCTAAAGATCAGACTTTCTTGTAAGGTTCCACATTCCTTCTTAAAAAAAGTTTATTTATTTATTTGAAAGGTAGAATTAGAGAGAGAGAGAGAGAAGAAGAGACAAAGAGAGAGATCTTCTACTTGGTGGTTCACTCCTCATATGGCTGCAAGAGTGAGGGGTGGGCCAGGCAGAAGCCGGAGCCAAGAACTCCATCTGGGTCTCCTTCGTGGGTACAGAGGCCCAAGCACTTGGGCCATCCTCAGCTTCTTTCCTAGGCACATTAGTAGGTAGCTAGATTGGAAGTAGAGCAAGCAGAACTCAAACTGGTGCCCATAATGGGTTGCTGGGTCATAGGCAGTGGCTTAATCCCTGCACAACACCCTCACACTTAATTTCCGCTTTTCCCTCACAAAACTCTATCTGATGAAAGTTCCCAAATATATCATTTAAGAAATTTCAGATCTTATTTTAGTTATTTATAGATTTCTCTACCTCACAGTAGACTATATACTCTCTTTTAAAGCAATCTTTTAAAGTTCCTTGCCCATATTTGGTGTGTAGCACATGTTGATTTTACTTAAGTCTGAGGGATGTGTTGCCCTGAACAGCTTCATCCTGTGGCAAGAGGGAAAGGTGGTGGCTGGTGGGAGGACAGGTCCCAGCAAGAGCGGGAAGGAGTCGGCACCACCTGGCCACAGCGGGGTGCGCTGGCTGTGAGGTCCCAGTCTGCATCCTGCTCACCCTCTATGTCTGCCGTCCACTGCCCTCCAGCTCTGCCTCCCCCTTGTGTGAGGGGGAATGCAGCCAGGGCCATGCACTGAGCCTCCCTCTCTCGCCTCCTCCAGGCACCTGCCCGGCCCTGCCGCAGGGCTCCTGTAGTCTGCCCAGTGGGTGGGAGACCCTGCAGACAGAGTTGTGGCTTAGGTGGCTCCGTTCACCCAGAGCACACACTTGGTGCTTTGGTGAAGTTCCTGGAGCTGCATGAATGGATGAACAAGTGAACGAGAATGCAGGAGTGAACGGACACAGCCCCCTGCCTGGTGATCCCCTGAGAGATGGTGGGGGGGGCAGGCATGGAACCCCACAGCCCTGTGCCTGCTGATCCCCTGAAAGACGGCAGGGTGGTGGTGCAGGCATGGAACCCCACACAGCCCGTGCCTGCTGGTCCCCTGAAAGACAGCAGGGTGGTGGTGGTGCAGGCATGAAACCCCACAGACCCGTGCCTGCTGATCCCCTGAGAGATGGCAGGGTGGTGGTGCAGGCAAGGAACCCCACAGCCCTATGCCTGCTGGATCCCCTGAAAGATGGCAGGGTGGTGGTGGTGCAGACATGGAACCCCACAGCCCTGTGCCTACTGGATCCCCTGAAAGATGGCAGGGTGGGGTGCAGGTATGGAACCCCACAGCCCCGTGCCTGCTGATCCCCTGAGAGATGGCAGAGTGGGGTGCAGGTATGGAACCCCACAGCCCCATGCCTGCTGATCCCCTGAGAGATGGCAGGGTGGGGTGCAGGTATGGAACCCCACAGCCCCGTGCCTGCTGATCCCCTGAGAGATGGCAGGGTGGGGTGCAGGTATGGAACCCCACAGCCCCGTGCCTGCTGATCCCCTGAAAGATGGCAGGGTGGTGGTGAAGCAGACATGGAACCCCACAGCCCTGTGCCTGCTGGATCCCCTGAGAGATGGCAGGGTGGGGTGCAGGTATGGAACCCCACAGCCCCGTGCCTGCTGATCCCCTGAGAGATGGCAGGGTGCGGTGCAGGTATGGAACCCCACAGCCCTGTGCCTGCTGGATCCCCTGAGAGATGGCAGGGTGGTGGTGGTGCAGACATGGAACCCCACAGACCTGTGCCTGCTGGATCCCCTGCGAGATGACAGGGTGGTGGTGGTGCAGGCATGGAACCCAGAACCGGGAGGCGGAATCAGTTGCTGGCTGACTGCAGGCTGGGGCTGCCCTCCCATGCCAGGCCTTAGGCTGCTCACCTGTCTTGGGGGGAGGTGCTACAGCTTAGAGCCCCTGGCATGCTTCAGTGTGCCTGGGCCCCAGACCCTGCAGCTGATGGGGGGAGAGGAGGGGCTAGGGGACTGGGTCTGGAAGGCCGCACAGTGCTGTGTGCCCGGAGGGCCCACCACACCCCAGATCCCAAGTCCTCAGGATGCTGCACCCTTCCCAGGATGGAATCGGCCAGCCAAGCTGGGCCTCAGCCCGGTGGTCACAGCAGCAGCTGTGAAAGCATCCGCGCAGTGCCCGCACATGGCTGGCTGTCACCTGAGGCCACCTGCAGGGGTGGACCCAAGACCTCTCACAAATTCCCCTGGGCCCCTGAGACGCCTGCCCTTTTGTTCCCTGGATTCCCAGAGGGGGTCCTGGTTACAAGGAACCCCCCCCCCCATAATCCTGAATCCATTGTCCGCACCCATAGGGGATGGCATCTCCTCTAAAGCATCTCCACACTCCGGCTCCCCGCCCACCCTGCCGTGCCATTCAAGCCTTCCATGCTGGGGTGCCTCTGCTGAGCCCAGAGGGGAAACCTGGCCCCAGCTGGGGCCCTTGTGGAAGTGCTGTGTGACCTGGGAAAGCCAGAGCTGCCCGCTCCCCATCTTCCCTGGGGAATTGGCTCTCACAGCCATCCCTCTGTCCACCAAAAACACTTTAGAAGGTGCGCCAAGCTCCTGGTACACAGAAGGCGTTTAATCAGTGCCAGGTGATGTTGCAGTGGGATTCTAGCGCCTCTCGTGGGTGGTGGGTGGAGAACGCCAGCAACTTCCAGGCCGCTCAGCCTTGTCCCTGCTCAGACAGGCATGCAGGAATCTCCCTGGCAGCTCTCCATGGTCATGGCCCAGGACACCAGGCCTGTGCCTCCACCCCCACCCCACCCCACCCCACCCCACAGAGGCAAAAAGGCAGAGGAGGAAGGATGGCCCCAGTGTCCTGGCTCCCTTGGGGCAGGGGCACAAGCTCACTCCCCCAGTGTGATGTGAGGAGCAGAGGGAGGCAGAGCCTGAGGGCGGCTTAGAGTCCCAGAGTGGGTCGGTCAGTGCTGCCCTCCTTTCCGCCCACAGGCCTGAGCCTGCTCCCTGCCCTCTCCCCTCTGCAGCCTGTCTCTCTAGCAGGGGGACCTCACCTGGGCAGCCAGGTGAGGTTCTGCACCCATGTCTAGGCTGTGGGCCATGTGCAGTGGGCTTCCTTGTCTTCCCCAGCCTGTCTTCTCCTCCACCCACAAGATGGTCCTTCAGGGAGCAGCTGCCGGCCCCGCCCTTACCAGGTGCATGCAATCTTACTCTCGGGGAGCAGAGGTCTTGGGGCCAGGCCCGGGCTGGAAGCCTGGCTCTGCTGCCTCTGTGTCCCTGCCTGTGACATGGGTGCCTCCTGGGCCAGCTGTGAGGACCAGGGACGTTGATGTCAGCAGAGCCGGGCACAGAGGGCGTGCCTGGCCCTCTGAAAACAGCGACCTGGGGAATGGGAGCCAGATGTTCTTGATTAAGAACTCGGACTGCATGCAAGGTGCAGGGATCTGGCTGGGAGGAAGACACAGCGGTGCCAGATCCCAGGGTTCACTCTGCTTAGCACCCTGAGGGGCACGCCTGCTTAGTCCAATCCTTCTGATTGCAAGCAGCTCTCCTGCCACAGCTGCTTGTAATCAAGCTGTCAATGCTATGGGATGGTGAGCACCTTTTCCCTCCAGCCCGAGAGGAAGGGCTCTGCTGAGACCCAGCCTGGGGGCAGAAGGGCCAGGAGGGGTCCACAGGGCCGGCCCCTGGGGCCTCCAGGCTCCCCAGCCCCCCAGTGCTGCAAACACATCCAGTACCCAACCCAGGCAGTGAGCTGAGCCAGCCGCTGGCCTCCAGCTGCCGAGCTGGAAACTTGTGGGAACTCCCCTGGTGGTAGGGGTCGGGGGAGCCAGGTAACTTGGGGTCAGAGGTGTTCTGGAGGTAATTAGACCCAGCCTCTGGAGCCAACTGTGTAGCTGACCATCATCCCTGGCTGCTTGTGTGTCAGCTTTCTCACCTGCAGAGTGGAAGCCATCCCCACAGCAGCGAGGACCCCACAGGGCAGTCAGGAGGGCAAAGGAGAGGGGCATGCCCAGGAGCTGCTGTCCAGAGGGAGAGGCCTGCCAGCGGCCGGCAGCACAGAGGAGCTGGGTGCCCAGGCAGTGACCCCATGGAGGCCAAGATCAACAGCAGGGTTTTTGTTGTCGTTTAGGATTCATTTATTTTAAAGGCAGAGGGAGGGAGAGAGATCTTCCATCCATTGGTTCACTCCCCAAATGGCTGCGATGGTCAGTGCTGGACCAGGCCGGAGCCAGGAGCTAGTTGGGTCACCTTTCACTGTTTTCCCAGGCCATTGGTAGGGAACTGGATCAGAAGTGGATCTACAAGGACTCAAACCAGTGTCCGTGTGGGAAGCTGGTGTCGCAGGTGGTAGCTACAGCTGCTATGCTACAGCGCCTCGGCTGACAGCTCTGCCCCTGACTCATGCCCATGACCCCTCTGTTTGAGCCACCAGCACTCTGTGCTCTTACTCTGTGCCCACAGCTTGCGCTGAAGCCTGCACCAAGTGTGTGCCTAGGACAGTGCCAGGGGTGCCATAGGAGCTCTCAGGGCTCTTGGGCAAGTGCACCCCAGAAGTCGGGATGTAAGGACCCCAGTTGCAGGTTGCAGAACTGATAGGCAATCCTGGGAGGCCTCTGGGCCTCTGGGCCACTCTCAGAGGTCCCAGCAGATTTGAGTCCCTGGTGCCACAGTGGCAACCTTGGCCATGACCCTTGCATCAGCAGCCCTCCTTCACCATCTCACTCTTCCTGCCCCCTCTAGCAGCCACCTTTCACACAAAGCAAGTCCTGGCCTCCCATTCTGATGTGAGGGGCCTGAGCCAGGCTCAGGGCTCCAGATTTCAGGCCTGGCCCTGCCTCCTCCACACAGAGTGACCTTGCACAGGTCCGTGTGCCTGCCCCTCTGGGCCCTGTGTCCTTCATGTGTTCCCGGCATGGCTGGGGCTCTGTGACTGGGGCACAGGTGATGAGGGATGGCATGGACATTGCTTGGGTGAGCCTCACCTCCCCTGACCTCAGCCACACCCCTCCCTCCTGCTCCATGACTCCCCCCTCCTCCTGCCTTCTTCTTCCCCAAAAGGGCCCAGGAGTGTGTGTCCGCAGGAGAGCTCGCCTGCATGTGCATTGGATGCCAAGTGCACACAGGTGCACAAGCTTTGCTCACCTTCCAGGCTGCAGCCAGACGTGGCTGGGGGGCTCTTGTGTAATACAGACACAGTGACAAAGGGGCACAGGGACACTAGGGACCTGGGGCCTACAGGGAGCGACCCAGGCCACGTTTCCCTCCCAGAGAGGCTCACAGTCAATCTCAGGCACATGATGCACGGAGGAAGGCAGGAAGTCAGATCCTGGAAGTGATTGGCAGACACCTCCTCTGGTGTCAGCCCACCTTAGAGACCAGGGGTGTGTGCAGGGGAGGGGCTCAGGGAGACCCCAGAGTTCAAATCCAGCCTTGTGAAAGGGCCTGATGTCTCTGGTCTCAGTGCCCTCAGCTGTAGAACAGGACCTGTGCTTCCTCCCTCCTGGGGCTCCGCGGGGCGTCAGGCTGCCAGGTGCACGGTGCTTTCAGTCCAGGGCCAGACACACAGGGAGGGCTTCTAGATACCACTCAGGATGACAGCTGGGGTGACAGGGTTCTGTCCCCTTGGTGGCATCGATCACTCTCTGCCCTGGTTCTGAGGTGGAAGACAGCCTTCCTGGGGGACTTCTTCCTCACTTGAGGGCCGCCATCACTCATGGTGTGTGCCCCATGTGTGTGTGTCGGGTGCCCAGGTGTATGAGCTAGGATGTGTGAGCTCACAGGTGCACAGCTGTGGGGGCAGGTGGGCTCTCGCGCCCTCCAAGCCTCTCCTAGACCAGAGCAATGTGCAGCTCTGAGTGTGGAGCAACTGTTGCAGGTGCCTGCACTCCTCCCCCGTGGGTCCTTCCTAAACCAGGAGTCTCACTGTTTAGGGATAGGATTGTGTAAAGGCAAAATCGGGCATCCAGAGATCCTTAAATACTTCTTCCTAAAGGTTTGTTTTATTTATTTGAAAGGCAGAATGAGAGAGAGACTGATTCAATCCACTGGTTTACTCCCCAAATGTCTGCAACAGCCAAAGCTGGGCCAGGCTGAAGCCAGGAGCCAGGAGCTTCTTCCAAGTCTCCCACATGGGTGCAGGGGCCCAAGGACTTGGGCCATCTTCCACTGCTTTTCCAGGCACATAAGCAGGGAGCTGGATTGCAAGTGGAGCAGCTAGGACCTGATCTGGTGCCCAAATGGGATGCTGGCATTACTGTTAGCTCCTTAACCTGCTGTGTCACAGCAAGAAATTCTAAAAATTAAAAACAATCAGTGCCGTGAACTGTAACAATAGTTAGTGATGAGTTTCCAGGACCCAGGAGCCAAGAATTCACAGAAGCCCTGGGTCCCTGGTGCGTGGCATTTCAGGACCACAAAAACCTACCTGGATGGGGCAGAGGCTCTGCGCTCCAAGCCAGGCTTTACCTGGGTCCTGGGACCACACAGGGCACCCCCCAGAGAGGGCCAGCTGGGTGGCTTTGAACTTGCTGGCCTCCTGTTATTCAGAGGCAGCAGGCACAGCTGCTGACAGGCCCAGCCTGGGGGCCTCCTGCTCCAGTGCCTTTGTCTGTGCCATGGTCAGAGCCACGGGCTGCAGAAATCCCCAGCTCTGTGACCCCTTCACCTCCTCTGCCTCCACCGCAAGTGGCTGGGGGAGCGGCCGCTGATAATTGTCTTTCTCCAAGCCACTTCGAGTAACTCATCAGCACTGGGATGCTGGCAGCTGGGACTGCTAATGGAGTTAGAAAGTGTCAAACTGAAGGGAGTAATTGTCTCCTTAAAGAAAACTAGTTAATTAGCGTAATCGGGAGTAAAAGGGCCATGTTCCTCTCCCAACGTGGGGGTGCATTGCCTGAAGGTGGTTCTGGGTCTCTGGCAGAGTCAGCCACTCAGCAAGGGGCTGGGGTCCCCAGGTCAAAAGGAAGCCGGAGAAGGTGGGGGAGGCACGGTGTGGGTGCACCCAGATGTCAGTTCATGCACGATGCACCCCCGTCTTCTGGCAGCGACTGTTCGTCTGTTCATCTTGGCAGTTTTCCAGCCACCCTTTGATGTGTGTTTACGGAGCACCTGCTGGGAAGGCAGCCATCGTGTTTTCTCAGCCAAAAAAAGATTTTATTGAAGTTTGCAGAGCATACTCCTCCCTCCCATGCACCCACCCCAACCCTACTGCCAAAGAGGTTTCTTCTCTGGCTGTCAGGCAGGAGGAGAGCTTGTCCTCAGGTCCATGCACCGGGATGGGGGACCTTCAGGGCACCGGGCACAGCAGCACTCATTTGTTAGGTGGCCCAGAGTCACAGCTGGTGGCAGTGTCTGCTCCTGGGGGGTTCAGGAGGCTGGGGAGAGGGAAGCATCCCTTTCTGTTCACTGGCAGCTTTCCAAGAGTCCCCACACCCCCACTTTTATTGGACCCATTGTATAGAAGGAGAAACTGAGGTTAAATAATTGATTGAGCATCCCCCTGTAAGCACCTTGCAGAGAAAGGATTTAAATGCAGGAAGCCCACATCCAAGGTTCATGTCCTTAAGCCTCTGAGTAACACTGGAGACATACTTGGGATGAACCACAGAGCACGAGAGAGGGAGAGGGATGGGTAGTCAGCACCTGATGTGTGGAGGGCCCTGGCCTGAGCACCAAGGCTGGGTGGCAACCAAGACCCAGTCCCTGCCACTGAGGCCCCTGAAGGCTGGAGTGGCTCCTGGGCTCTGGGTTCAAATCCTGCTGTTTTTCAGGTGTTGCCCAACTGTTTGAATGTGGGCTCCCTTAGAAGCTGCCTTGGAAACAGAGATTCAACTTCAAACAAAAACAGCAAATGAAGTGAGACTTTGTATTCATTGTCTCCTGTGTAACAAATGATCCCTAAATGTAGCAACTCAAGACCAGGAGCACATAATTTTCTAATCTGAAGCTTCTGAAGACAGGAGATCTGGAGGGAGCTTGGCTGGGTGGTCCTGGCTAAGGGTCTCTCATGGGGCTCAGCTGAGACTGGGGGAATCTCCTCCCCAGCTCACCTTGGCTTTGGTCCCTCACCATGTGGACCTCCCTGGAGGGCTCCCTGTGTTGTGGGGCCAGGGAGGGAGAGACTTCCCAACAGAAGCTATGGTGTCTTCTGTAACGTAACCTCAGGAGTGACACCCCACCAGCCACCTTGGCCCTGCTCTGTTGGCCATGCTGACCAATCCTGACAGTGTGGGAGGGACCATGAGGGTAGGAATGCAAGGAGGTGGGGTCACTGAGCCAAGGCCCCTGTGGGCAGCAGGATGGGGAGCCCAGGGGGCCATGGGAGCCCGGGTACACCTTAGAGCTGCACCCATCCACAGGTGAGGCTGCTGGGGCTGGTTCCCACCCAACACTTACCTGGCAGTGGCCCAAGGCGCCTCCACGGGCATTCATGCCAGCATTTTCAGCTTGCCTTGTGCACACAGCAGTTTTGACAGGTGGTACCCACGTTGGGCAGCCTCGCTCTGACCCCTGTTTCCTGGGCTGTCAGGGAGGTGCCAGCCCTTGCCTGGCAGAGGGACGATGCAGCAGTTCCCCTGGCCCACAGTGAGTGCTCAGCAAAGCAGAGGTGATGTGGCCAAGGTGATTGGTCATGCCGCTGGGTGAGGGCGAAGTGAGGCGATGGCAGCCCTGCTTTTGGTTGCCAGGTTCCCTGATGCTCATTCGTGTGCTCAGCTTATCCCCTCTCAGACCCCAGACAAGAACACTCCAGAAACGCATGCCCTGGTGCTCAGCATGCCCAGGGACAGCCGGGGTGACAGCTGATGGCTCAGCAGCCCTGGGCGCACAGGGCCCAGTGAGCACAGAGAGGTGTTGGCACCTTGGACAGCTCCTGAAGCCTGGGCCTGGCATAAACCCACCTCAATTGCTCTGTCCACTTGGTTTGCAGGTCTTCTGTCACTGCCCTGGCATCCTTGGTCACCTTTGAACAAGAGGCCTAGCACCTCCATCATGCACTGGGTGTGGGAACCACAGCAGCACTCCTTCCCTGCCGAGGAGCTCTGTTCCCCCTTCCAGGTCCGCCCTCTCCTGGGGCCCAGTGGCTCCAGCTCTCCCCTATCCAGGGAGGGCCACACTTACAGGAGCCCTTGTCCTCTGTGTCCTATGGGATTCAGCCAGTGGGGACCTCGCAGGAGAAGAGTGGGCACTGAAGGCCAAAGGTGGCCTCCCCCCACAGCTCCCTCTGGGCTGGGTCATGCAAGAGTCCTCCGGGGAAGCCACAGTCTTCGTGCCCTTGCCCAGAGCCCCAACCACTGTCCCCTGCTCGGGTGACGACTCCTGACCTGGGTTTCTGCCCAGGGTTGCTGCACCGATGCCTCACCACCTTTGGTGCCCTCTGTGCACCTGTCAAAACAGCTGCTGTCTCAGACATGGGCACCTCTTGCTTCCCACCAGGACCCCCCACCCTGATGCCCTCTCCCATGGCTGGGTGGGAAGGGGGGCAAAGGCCTGCAAGTGACAGTAAAGCCCCTGTGTGTGGCCAGTGCTGTGCAAAGCCACACTCCCACCCTTGGTTTCCTGGCTCTAATGGCCAGTTGTTTTAACTGGTATCCTAGGCTGCCACAGCCCTGCCTGCACATGCACACACACATGTGCATGTGCATATGAGTACACACACATGTACACACACATGTCCATGTGCACCCGTGCATGTTTACACACACACACACTGCTCCTTGGCTGACAGTTCTCTTGGAGAAGTTCAGACAACCAGAGAGCTCTAGCTGGGGGCCTCTGGCTTTGGGAGTGAGATGTGGAGCCTGAGCTGCTCCCCAGCTTCTGGCCTCCAGCCCGGGGGATGCAGGCAGCCCGCTGTCTGTGGAGGGTGCCTCCCCTCAGAGCAGGTTCCCCGAGGCAACAGCATCTAAGCCAAGACCTGAAGGGGCTGAGGCAGGAGGGCCTGCGTGGCTCCATGCTGGTTCTGTGCCCCGAGCAGGAGTACGTGGAGGGCTGGTGCCACTGAGACAAGGTGGGCTCAGGGACGGGGCCAGCCAGAGTCTTGCTCTCCACTGCAGAATCACTCTGGCCACCAGGGAAGGGGAGACTGGGGCGTGGGTGTTGTGGCACAGCAGGCTAAGCCGCCACATGGCACCCCCACGTCCCATATCAGAGTGCTTGCTCTGAGTCTCGGCTGCCCTGAGCTTTGAACCAAGCTCCCTTCTAAAGCACCTGGCAGGCAGCAGGTGATGGCCCACATACTTGGGTCCCAGCTCCCCTTGAGAGAGACATGGATGGAGTCTGTCTCTCCCTCTCTGCCATTCTGCCTCTCACATGAATAGATACATCTTTTAGAGAAGAGAATCAAGTAAGGCGGGGATGAATGGATGAGTGAGGAATGAATGAATGAGTGAGCGAGCATCCTCAGACCTTTCCATGACTTCGTCTTGACCACTCTCTTCAGTGGAGACAGAGGCAGGAGGAGGAGGAGGTAGGCTGGCAGTGTGGAGCGGGGGCCCAGCGGGCAGGCAGCTGGGCCTGCTCTGCTGCCAGCACAGCCCCAGGGAGCCACTGTGATCACAGCCACCAGGAGAGGATCAGAGCCAGTGGCGCTGTTTTCCCTCTGAGGGTGTCCCCAGCCAGCCCCTCTGATCTTCCTTCAGTCCCTGGGCTGCCGCCCCCACCCCAGGCCACAAACAGACTCCCAACAGCTGATCCTGCAGAAAAGAGAGCAGGCACTGGACAAACAGCACCCCTTGGAGGTGAGGCGGGGCCCAGGCCCTGGCCTGCATGTGCCTGTGAGCTACCACAAGGCCAGAGCATTTGTTCCTGTGGATTAAGTGCCTGTTCCTGCTCCTGCCCCAGCTCTGGCAGGTGCTCCTTTGTCTGCCTCTCCCTCTCCCTCCACCTCCCTCCCTCCCTTTTTCTTCCCTCCTTCCCTGTCTCCATCCCTGCTTCTCTTCCTCTCCCCAGTCCTCTCCTTCCCTCTCCCTCTTTGAATTTCAAACTGAGGAGGTGAAGGGAGGCAGAAGGCATGGAAGCCGGGCAGCCCAGGAGAGAGCCAGTGGCCTTGCCCACGCTTCCAGTCAGTGTCTCCCTGGACCCCACAAGGGTCCTGCGTGGCAGGTGCTAGCTAC
Organism: Lepus europaeus; assembly: GCF_033115175.1. NCBI lineage: Eukaryota > Metazoa > Chordata > Mammalia > Lagomorpha > Leporidae > Lepus > Lepus europaeus. The sequence goes on from NC_084844.1 coordinate 69,101,683, forward strand.
AGGCTTACCTTGCAGAGCTGGACAGGGAGGCTCAGAGAGTTTTTGTCACCTGCCCTGGGCCCCGTGAGCCAAGTCCAAGTTGGTGTCCAGGAGATGAGGAGCATTTGTTTTCGAGAGCAGATGCAGTGGCGAGAAGAGGAGGTGCGAAGCTTTATTTGAGTAGGGGCCAGGATGCTGGAGAGTGAGCTGGCCGGTGGAAGGCAGTCCAGGGGTGTTTGTATATCCTGTGCCTCCTCTCCAAACAGCAAACAGTGCTCACGCATTGGCTACTAAGAGAACAGGGATTTCAACGGAATTCCTTCTAAGCTGTTGTTGGTGAAATTCTGTCTTGCAGTCCATTGGCAAACACTGTGATGACTAGACTTGCATCCTGTTTTGTTCCATGTGTGCGTGCTGGTAGGGAACCATGACATGGTGTCGGAGGCCTGAGCCTGGGTGGAGGTCGTCCGACTGCTGCTGTTCTTGGTTTCCATCAGCAGAGGAATCACGGAGCTGAACTGTGCGTCCCTGTGTGCACCGGCCATGCCTGTGTGTCCTCGCGGTGGTCAGGGCTGAGCGTCCCCATGCTGGCCAGGGCTGTGTGCAGCAGTCTGGGCCCAGCAGGGTCAGTGCGGGGCGGCCTGAGGTCCCTGACACCTGGGAGAGGGACGGCTGTGGGTGAAGGAGCCTGGGCTGCTCCTGTCTGACCCCAGAACTCCCTCGGGGCCTGGAGGCTGGGCCTGGCTTAGCTCCAAGGACCCTGGTTTCCCCACTCAGCGATGCCATGAACAGGTCCAGGAGGGGCCCTGTGAGCACTCAGACACCTACTGCCCTGGGGTCACCCCTAAAGCACCCGCTGGGTCTACTAGAGACTTTTGACCATAGAGGTAACTTCGCCAGCTTTCCCCAAGTAGCCCAGCATCTCCAGGGCTCTGGACCTGACCCTGTGGCTGAGACAGCAAAAACAAGGTCCCTGCTCCCCAGGAGTTCTGGCCAGGCTGGGGGCAGCACCCACCCAGACGCTGAGCACTGTCACACATTCTCCCACCAACCTATTCAGAGTGAGTTTAGAAGTTGTGCAAGCCAAGAAGGGATGCCAGGGCCCTCGGGGTGCAGGGAACAGCCTGACCCGGTGGTGGGCCTGAAGGTCACAAGGTCACGGTGTGGTTAGGGGACTAGCTGGGGGGCCAAGGGGCATGAGCAGGCAGAGCACCCACGGGTCCTCCATTCCCGCCTGCCCACTGTCTCTGCAAAGCACCCCGTGCTGTGCTGCTGAAGCAAGTCTGCCCAGCCCCCAGTTTGCATCTCTCCCCTGGAGGCATCGTCCCCAGGTGTCACAGAGGTGCAGTCACATAGACGGCGGGGAGAGCAGCTGCAAGGGCTGGTGCCCTCTGCTCTTGAGAGGGGCAGCTCCCTCCCATCAGAGGGCAGGGCCAGGGAGGCCAGGGCTCTGGCTGAGTCTGAAGGATTCTGATGTGGTGGGCGCGGCTTGGGGGCAGGGAAAGGCATGATGGGAAGGGGCTGGATCCCCATAAGAAAGGCCAGGAGTGCACAGGGGAGGGCAGTGGACATGCCGACAGGGTGGTGGGGCCAGCACAGCCAGTGAGCACCTCCAGTTCACCAGGAGAGCGTGGAATCAGTGTTTGGAGCTGTCACAAATGATTAATTCATCAGAAACGCAGCGCAATGGAAAACTGGCTCTGACTCAGTGTGCAGCCTCTCTGGGCCCCACACGCTATTTAAAGCTCAGAGACAGAGCCTGGGGAGGGGAGGAGCGGGTGGGCTCTGGGCCTCCTGGCCCCTGGGCCTCCCCTGTGTGTCAGTCAGTGCACAGGCTGAAGGGAGGATGGAGAGAAGGGCTCTTATTTGGGCTGGCAGCTCTACAGCAGCCCCTGGGCTCACAGCCAGCTCAGAGCAGTGCTTGATAAAATGTGCAACAAACTCATAAATGCTAGCATGGGAACAGGTGTTTCTGTCAGGTGCCAAGTGCTCTGTGAGCTTGGAAGAAGAAGAGATCAAGGAAGGCTTCCTGGAGGAAGGGGCACCGGGAGTAGGCCACCCAGGAGAAAGGCACAGACTAGTCCTGCCTGGGGCCAGCTCTGGCATCTTGTCATTTCATCCTCGAGACAACTCAGTGATGGTTCTCATTATTATGCCCATCTCGCAGACGAGGACACCGAAGTCCAGTCAGGTTAAGCCTTTTACCCAAGGTCCCAGAACCAGGAGTTGGGACATGAATCAGGTGGCCATGCCAAGGACATCGTCCCAAGTTCCCAGAGTGTATCCACTCACTGCGCAGGACCCCCATGTCACCCTTCCCAGGAGCACCTTTGCCCCTCCTGTCAGGTGTGCCTGTGGGGGCCCTGGGCTCCATGGCCTGGAGCTGCATGCATGTGTGCAAGCGGATGTTGGTGCAAAGATCCCAGGGTGGACGCGTGGGAAGGCGGGCCTCACTCTGCACTCGGTTGCCATGGGCCACTCGTTGTGTGACCGGCCACCTGGTGTGGATTCAGAGTCCTTCCTTCCTGTCCACAGAGAGGGCAGATGGGGAGAGTCACCAGCCAAGCTTCCCTCTGCTGGTCCCCAGGGAGCCCCCTTGTCCTCTGTGTCCCTGTCCTTCGACCTTCGTTGTCACCACAGTCCCCTCTGATGATCCACCAATGGGGATCCTGTGTCAGGGACAGGGTCCCTGTGCCTTCCCTGGGGAGTATGGGTGCCTGCATGTGCACCCAGTGCCAGAGGCCATGGTGCGTGTGTGCCCAGAGCATGTGTGCACACCTGGGCTGAGTCTGTAGGTCAGCTCTTATATGTCCAGTGTGAATACTAGTGTGTGGAGTGTGAGCTCTGCTGTAGGGCAGCTGCAGGAGCCCTGGCCGCAGCCTCAGCAGCTCAAGGGGTGGAGGTGTTGTCCTGAGCATCTGCCAGTGAACTTGGCTGACATCCAGCACCCTGCTGCCTGCCGGCTGCACCTCAGGGACCCACAAGAACAGGGCTGCCTCTGCCTGGGCGCACCTGCCCACCATAGCAAGCAGCAGATAGACATGCAACGCCCTTGCCCTGAGGATGCACAGTTGCCAACTTGTCCCATGGGCAGCTTTGAGCCCTGGCCCACCTCACTCCTACAGAACAGGAAGTGCAAGCCTCCAGGGAGCAGCCTGCACCACCAACCAGGATTCTGTGCACCTTAGAAGCCACTCAGATGCCTGCTTGTATCTATGCGGGGGGCAAGCAGGGGGCCCCTGGCATGGGGCAGTGTGCATAAGGACAGTGCCCCAGCCGCTGGGGAGCCCAGTCCCCTGGGTGTGGACACAGCAGGCTGCTGATTCTGTCTGTGCCACAGTGAATGCGGGCTTGTTGAGAACCTGGGGGTGCATGCATGGATACAGGCATACATGTGCTGGGGAGCACGGGGAGTGATGTGTGTTTGTGTGTGTGTGCGTGTGTACACATCTGTGTGCCCACTCACCTGGCCACAGTGCTGCCGGGGCTGCCTGACGTACGTTGAATGCTGCACACTCACACAGCCCCCTCCCCACAGCATCACTCCTTGCACAGCCCTGGTCCCTGGGAGGAGAGATGCTCAATTTCCCAGCTGATGTTTTAGCAGCTCATTCACCGCTCATTTGTGGCCATTTGCCACCTTCCTGGCTGCACCTGGCCTGGCACTGCTACCTTGCAAAGGAATGGCAGCAGGGCAGTGGGGGTCAGATGGCAATCAGCTCCCATGCTCAGCCACCAGCTCCAGAGTTGGGGGTAGGGGCGGGGGGGGGCTGCCAGGCTCCCTGAGGTCCAGGAGCCCCGGAGCAGGGGAGGGGAGAACAGCCTGTTTCTGAGTCCATGCCCCAGGTTCACTCTCTTCCAGGGAGGATTTGGGGGTCTCCAGCAGCACCCCCTCCCAGGCTGTGCCCCTGGCCCTGCAGGGTCCTCCAGCCAGAATGGGCCAGTCCCTGACCAGTGCTGGGGCTGCCAGCTGCTGCTCAGCCTCCACACACCCCACGCAGAACTGTTTTCTGCTGCTGCCTTTGACAGATAAGTAAACTGAGGTTCACAGGGGTGCCCAACCTGCACCGGGCACTTATAACCTTATAACCTTGGGCTGAGGCTTCCCTGTCCAGCCCTGTTAGAGAGGTCACCTCCTCCAGGAAGCCCTCTTGGCAAACAGCCTGGGAGACCCTGGCCTGAGGCATGTGGGTGCTGGGGCAGGCAGAGCAGGGAGTCTGGGCCACCCCATCTTCTTTGCTGACCGATGTGAAGGACGCAGCCATGCCAACTCCATGGAGGGTGGGGAGCAGCAAGTGCAGAGGCCTGGGGCAGGAAGGGGCTGGGATTGGCAGGACACGCCCACATGGCTACAGGGTGCAGAGGGGTGGGGTGGGGTGGGGGGCCAGAGGCACTCTGCAAGGTCACACAGGGCTTCCTGTGTGTTTCTCATCATGCAGAGCTCCAGACCACCTGCTCCAGACGTGACTGCCCATCCCCCAGGTCTCTGAGCTCCCTGTCTCACTCAGCAGCTGGAGAAAGCATTTTGGCTGCCAGGCCTTCCTCTGGTCCCAGGCCATGGTCAGGACAGCGCCCTCGGGCTTTAGGGTCTGGACACCAGCAGCCACAGCTGGCCCGTCTGGGCTGTGAGCCTCTGCAGTTTGTAGGTTTCTGCTTCCCCAGCTCCTGTGTCTCCCTGCAGCATGGTGGGGAGGCTGAGAGAGGGACTCTGTGCAGGCCCAGAACTGCCCACTGAGTGGGGCGGGCGCAACGTCCAGGCTCCCAGCCTGGCTGTGCCCGATGTAGGGAACCCAGTTTCTGCCTCACTGTGGCTGGATACAATAATCCGGGTCAGGGATGGGTGACTTGTAAGAGGCCATACAGTCAGCGTGTAGGTTTGTGGACTGCGTGGTCTCTGCCCCCGGGCCAAAGCAGCCATGGACAGTACATGGTGTGGCTCTGTCCCAGTGGTAGTAGGCAGAACTGGGTTACCCCTATCTAGGTGACCTGGCCATAGTATTAATCAGGACACCTGAGATCACCAAGCACCAGAATCCCTGTCCCAGCTGGCTTCAGGCTCAGCCTCCCCTAGGGCAAAAGGGCTTATTGGGCCATGAAAGGGAGAAGTGCCACTAGGACTTCAGGCACGGCTGGATCCAGGAGCTCTAGTGGTTGTATTGAGACCCACCACACCCAGGTTTCATGCTTGCCACGCCCTGACCACATGTATCCCTGTTTCAGCCTCACTGAGTTCAGGCCCTCCTGTCGTAAGGACAACACAGCTGTGAGCAGTGGAAGTCCCAGGCTCAGCCAGACCTGTGGCTCATGCCTACCTCACAGCAGCACCCTCCCCAGGGGCAATGTCGCCCTGTGGTTTGGCCTCATGGGACTGTGCCTCAATACCTGGGTTTGGGACTCCCCATGGGGCAGGCACCACAGTAGTTGGAGCAGCCCTGGCACTGGATGGACGCCTCGGAAGTCCACGTGGCCTCCAGGTAGATAGTCAGCGCTCTTCCTGGCATCCTCCCTGGGTCATCGCAGCCTCCTCATACCTCCCAGGCCCACGCACTCCCTGTGTAGCCCACACTGTGCTCCACCACCCACCAGCCTCCCAAAGCCTCCAGCCGCTGCCACCAGGGCCAGGTCCTATGGCTCCATGAGCACCTGGGGCCCCCACGGTCTCTCCTCAGCCTGGACTTGCTAGACAGAGTCTGAGTTAGCAGGGATGTTCAAAGCTGTGTGACCTTCAGCAAATCCCCATCCGTCTCTGTGCCCTCAGCCTCCTCACCTGGAACTTGGGGATCCTAAGAAACCTGGGTCACTTCTAAAGTACAAAATCCCACAGAAACACAGGTGTCCCTGTACCTCGAGCTACGCCTTCCTCCAGGCTGCAGTCACAATTCCTGCTCCAGCGGCTCCACCCCCTCCTCCCACAGGCCCCACCCAGATAGGCATGGCAGCCCCAGGGCCCAGCTCTAGGTGCCTCACCCACCTGCTCTGTCTCCTGCACCCACACTTGCCACTGCCTGAGGGGTTGTCCCGGGCTGTCCCTGCAGGTGCCTGGGCTCGGTGCTGTCCCAGGTGACGCTCCCACTGCTGGGCCAGTGCTGAGGAATGTCCTCTCTCCCTTTCCAGTGCACCTGTCCCCTGTGGCCAGCCAAGGCCACCCCTTCCTCTCACTGTGTCTTGAGTCCCATTCATTTTCTCCCCATGTGAACTAAGCAGTGAACCGCTGTCACCTGTGAGCCTGCAGCCAACAGAGGTCACGTGCGTTTTCCCGTCACCTCATGGCTGCCGTGGAAGTCCCTGTAGTGCCATCTCTGTCCAGTGGTGACCACAGCCAGCGCTGGCTCCTGCCATCGGATGCGCTCACACAGGAGCGCCTAGGGCACGATGTCCACCCGTAGTGCGTATCCGTAGCTGTTCTGTCCTCACCTTGTGCATGGGATCTCAGCGTTGAGAGCCTGGTCCTGAGCAGGGCCAAGCCTCGCACAAGCACACAGAAGGTCCATGGCACCCAGCTCAGTGAGATCGGTTAGACAGCAGTATTCCCCCAGCCTCTCCTCCACTCACCTCCCCACCTGGCTGCATGCAGCTAAGGGGACCAGCCACACTCACGCCTGGTCCTTGCCAGCCCTGTCCTGGTGCCTCCTGAAGTACAAAGCAGGTGGCCATTTGGTCCAGTGGGAACAGGTCCTGCCATCTGCCCCCTCTTAGTTCAGCAGGTTTGGGGCACTGGGTGTCCGTGCAGGTCCCACACCTCCCGATAAGCATGCAGGGTGGTCCCCTGGGAAGCGCCTGTGGCTCACCCACCTGGGAAGGACGAGGACCACAGGAGAAGCCTGGCCTTGACCCACTCTGGTCTCTGCAGGGCAGCTGGCCTAGAACCCACGGCCCGGCCCTGAGACAAGGCATGCAGCCTCTGGGACGCTCACAGCCTCTCTTGGTCTCCGTGAGCAGCCAGGAGTGCATGCAGAGGTCCCCTCTGGGACATGTGGCTTTGGAACACAGCACAGAGGACACTGGTGGGGGCCAGGGGGCTGGGGGAGAGAGAGGGGGAACCTGGGTGTCTGGGCAGTGGGCACAGTGGTGAAGTCGCTGCTTGGGATGCCAACATCCTATATGGGAATGTCTGGTTCCAGTCCTGGCTGCTCTGCTTCCAAGCCCAGTTCTTGCTAATGAGCATCCCAGTGGGGCACAGGTGATAGCTCAAGTAATTGGGTCCCTGCCACCCACATGGGAGACCTGGGTTGAGTTCCAGGCTCCTGGCTTTGGCTTGGCCCAATCCTGGCTTTTGCTTGCTTTTGGAGAGTGAACCTGTGGTTAGATTATGGATCTCTCTCTGTCTCTCTCTCCCTCCCTGCCTTTCAAGTAGACTAAATAACTAGATAGATATAGATAGATACATACATACATACATACATACACATAGATAGATAGATACATAGATACATAGATAGACAGGCATAGATAGATGATAGAAGGATTTAAGAAAAAAATGAGTTGGAAGCCCCCAGGTGCCTCAAAGCCGCCCCATGGCACACGTGCACCACATGCAGTTTGGAAGAATGCGTGGGTCTGGGCATGCTGTGACAGAGCAGGGGCTTCTCTGAGGAGCTGCTGAGTGGGACGAGCAGGGGGCACAAGGACCCAGGACTGTGGGGCCGTCCTCACACACAGACAGCAGGGAGCCCGGCTGCCCCTCTGTGCACACTCACATACACAGCACGCTGTTCCTGCTGGGGAGTGAGGATGAGAGAATTGCTGCCCTAAGGACTGTGAGAGTTCCCACAGGGGGACCCCTGACTGGCTGGGGTGATTCTGAGCATTCTGAAGAGGGGAGAGAGGGAGAAAGTCCACAGAGGCAGGAGGAGTGGGTGGGAGAGGAAGGGAGGGGACAGGTGGTCCCCTCTTCTTGCACCTGTGAGTATCTCCCTAGCCGCCATCAGCCTGGGGCCCCAAACGCCGAGACCCAGCCTGGCGGTTTTCTCTCTGGAGGGATTTCAGTTCCTGTCCCAGTGCCGCCTGCCCCTGCTGGGCATTCCGGCCCCCTTGTTGGGCAGAGCCAGAAAGGACCTCACCGCTGGCCCCGCGCCTGGCCCTGATTGCCCATTGTTTCTGCAGGTGCACTTCCCGCTGGGCTTCCCTCTCCCAGATCTATTCTAGGAAGTCAACAGCTTCTGCCTGGGATGAAAACGCCAAATAAGCATTTTCTCATCAAGAATGATCCTGGGATTAGCTGCTCTGTGGATGGCAAATAAGGAAAGAGTGCAGGCTCCCGCTGCTCCTGTGCCTGCTCCCACACCTCGGCCCTGGGGGACAGCCGCCCCGGGCCGGTCTGGCCTGCCCACTGACACCCGACCAGGAAGTCCTAGCATGAACTGCTGCTCTCCCAGAATCAGCCCCTGGGGTTGGCACTCCAGTTGTCCCCAACCCGGGCAGCTGGCTCGTCTGCCTCCTGGTGTGCACATGGGAAATGCACGTGGTCTTAATTTCACTGCCCATGAACTGCTGAAGCCCCTTCCTATGGGTTGCCTCACCTTCCCACACCTTTGGAATACATGGGCTGAACGTGACTCCCCCTTCCCTGCCCCAGGAATGCTCCCAAAGGAGCCCTAAATGAGGCCCCTCCAACACCGAGGTCTGGACGCTAGCCACAGCACATCTGGAACATCCTAGGGTTCAGATCTGGTTGCACTCCTCTGCTAGGTCAAGTTCAATGTCATTCCACCGCATTTGGACACAGAGCAGTTTTTCTCTGATCTGGTAAAGCCCCTCAGTGTGCACATGGAGGGTGGTGGATGGCGTGGTTAAGGATGTGTGCCTCTGAGCCCCACCCGCAGGGCCCAGAGAATGCTCCCACTTCCCTGAGCCTCTGTTCCCACAGGGACGGGCCGACTGTGAACCCTGTGTGCAGTAAGTGAGTTCATCTACACAGAAGGCTAAGCTTGGGCCCAACGTGTGATGCAGGTGGGTTGGTTCCACCCTAGGATCTGAGGAGATGGGGTGCGTATGACTCAGGCTCAGTCAACACTGCATCAATGCCTTCAACCTCATCCTGTGACGGGAGAAGGACGTGTGTGGGGAGGGTTGGCAGCCATCCTGTAAACACCTGGGGTGAAAGAAACCCTGAGGACAGGGGAAGGGGGACTCAGTGCCGCTGACGACAGAGCCCGGGCCTCGAGGCTGTGCAAGGTGTTTGACTCCATCTCCAGCCCCTGAAGCTGAAGGAAGTTGGGGGAGGGGAGCCACTCTGGCCAGAAAAGGAGCAAGCCGGGAGGGCCTTGGACACCTTTGAGCAGTGACTCTGAGCTTCTCTCTCTTCAGCTACACAGGTGGTTCAAGCCGTCAGGAGCAGGCACTGAGCTGGCAGAAGTGGAGCTGTTCTGGCTGAACCAAGGGTGATTGGCAGGACTCAGGTGACAGCTCCACACACAAGAGCTGGTAACCCTGGACTCCGCATACCCTCACTGTCTCAGAGGCATAGGGTGGCCTGGCGGCGGGGGAGCTCCTGGACAACCCAGGAGACGAAGCCAGTCTCCCCGATGTCTCCATGACTCCTGCTCCCCCCATGCCTGCCTCCCAGGCTTCTGGTTTACCTTCTGTCCGGGCATGCCTAGGCCTCGCTCACCTCCTACCCTCCTCAGTTCCCACAAGAGCCTCCTGTTCCAGGGACCTGGTCTGGGTGCTTGTCGGGTGCCCACAGGGGCAGGTGACTGATATCCAGATCCCCCGCGGGGGCAGCTGGGAGTCTGGTGGGGCCCAGCAGGGGCACTCACACAGGGGCAGACCTGTGCATCTGCCTTCCCGACCTCCCCAAGCTCAGAGCCAGGCGCCAGGCAGGCCAGCATAGCTGGGGAGTGGGCCAGGCAGGGGGTGCTGCAGGTGTCCCGGTGCCTCCCATCCTGGGACCTGCAGAGTCAAGAGCCCAGCAGAGGGGGAGAAGGAGCCGCATATGTAAGGGCCAGAGCCGGGAACCTTGAGCGGCACTGAAGGGCCAGATGCAAACCCCGAGTGTGAAAGAGAATCCAGGGGGTGGGGGTGGTGTCTACAAGTATAGAGCCCTACAGTGTGCAGGGCTCTCTCCCCACCAAAGGGAGAGTGAGGACCCAAAGGGAGGTGGGGCAAGGCCCAGGACGGGAGTCCAGGGCAGCTGGGCCAGAATCAGAGAGGGTTCACAGAGGCGATGAGGCATGCAGGCGGCCTTGACACCACACTAGAATCCTCGTAACTGGGGAGCAGTGGCCACCCATCAGGGCACTAGCTGGCTTCCTCCTAGCACCCTTGCAAGGGGCACCCTACCTGCATTTCACATTTTGCAGATAAGACCCAAAGAGGTGAGGCCACTGGTGTTTGGGTCTGTCAGGCTCCAAAGGGGAGGATGTGCCAGGCCACCTGCTGGGAAGGCGTGGGCAGGGAGGGGCAGGCATGAGGAAGTGGGCCCCTGGGCAGGGGTCAGCCTGGGGAGGGTCAAGATCCCAACACCACGACCAAGTGCACAAATACTTGCCCATTCAGCAAGGAGACAGCTGGGAGAGCCATCTGCCACAGCATGACCAGGGACCCGATGATGAAAGGATCTCTGTCCTGCAGTCCCCCACGGGGTCTGTTGTGGTTTCTCAAGGGGCCACAAGCAGTAATAACTCTTCTGCTAATGGGGGAACCTGTGGTGTGAGGTGCAGTGAAAGCAGCAGCAGCCCTTCTGCAAACAAACACGGAGGCTGCAGGCAGACCGCTGGGTCTCACTGTAGTTCTGGCGAGCCTGGAAGGTACAATTCTGTGTTGTCATGGAGATGGAGTCTGCCAGGAGCCGCCGATGAGGGTCTTGGGCAGCAGGCAGGAGAGCAGCCTCCGGCCTACACCTGGCCAGCAGGACCTTATTCTGCTCCAGAACACTCAGTGGCTCCCCAGTGCCCCTGAAGGTCAAGGCCCGGCCATAGACCAGCAGGCAAACCCGGCAGGCCCATCCCAGGCTCCCCATGGCGTCTCTCACAGACGGTGTTGTCTGTCTGTCTAGCACCCAGCAGGTGCTCTGTGTGCAGTTGTGGAGTGAAGGAACACATGGATGAAACAGTTCCCTAAATGAGGCTACTCAAACTTAGTCATTTGCAAACCAGCCACAATAGTTTTTGCAAAAATCTGTGCCTACACCTATTTTTATTTACTTAAATATTTTCCTTTTTTAGATTAAATAAGTGCATCTCAGAAGGAAACATTGCATCATCATGGAACTGAAAGACCAGTATGACTTGCCAGAAATAGGTCTCCAGGGACATAAACACAAGGGCACACGGCTCACTCACGGAGCACCACCCAGGGACTTGGCACTGGCAGAGCAAAGGCCAGGGAGCTGCTCCACTCCGTGCCAGGCCTCCTCGCTGCCACAGCTGGGAATGCCGCTCTGCAGGGCCCACCACCCTAGCTCACAGGCTCTACAAAGCACGCCCCCCTCCACTACCACCACCAGGGAACATTGCCGGCTCCCCAGGGAGCTGAGCGGGACAGGGGGCAGAGAGACACACTTGTCCCCAGCTGCTGGACTTGGTTTGGACAGAGGCATCCAGCAGGTCCCATGTTGTCTGTGACCTGGGCACCCCACCACCTTGTCCTAACTTTGGGGCATCTCCCGGCCGGTCGCCTGTACCTTGATGCTTGGGAAGCCATGGAGGCAGCCTGAGGAAGCCATCAGCTTGTGTATCATGATCTGCCCCCCACCCCGCTGCATCGTGGAGTGTCAAAGAATAGTAGCTGAACCCCCAAAGGGATGCACTTCAGCCTCCACCCCTTTCCAGAGGCTGCTCCCCAGCCCCCCAGTGTCCCCCAGGATTCCCCGGTGGGCCATGGTGCCTTCCACTTCCTGCCGTGCTGGAGCTGGGCCTCTCGCTCTGAGCTCTGAGCTCTGAGGCTCCCGCGCGCCCAGGTCAGGATCTGGACGGGCATCCAGGAGCTGCCCATGGGCCGTGCAGGAGCTCAGAACCCTGGGGGCCGTCCTCGAGGCCAAGGAGCGGGACCAGCGTTCCAGGCTGGGCTGTGCGAAGGCAGTCCGGCTCCCCTTGAGCTCCGGGAGTGGACAGTGGTGTTTGGTAACGGGGGCTGCACGTGAGGGCGCTGCGGGCACAGTGGTCTGGCAGAGGCCACAGGGAGGCAGGTGGGGCCGGGCCCGCCCTGCGCTTTGCTTTGGCTCAGCATGGAAGTCACTCAAGCTGACCCCTGACCCCTGCTGACAGCATGGGCTGCTGGGTTCTTCTTATTGCTTTGGTTTTTAAATGGGCAGATTTGCAGGGAGAGGGCCAACGCGGGGTCATTCAGAAGCAACTGTTCTGAAACCTGCTTTTCTCACAAAGCAAGGTGCTCTAGCCCGCATGCCCACGCCTTGGCTGCAGAGTGGAGTGAACACAGCTGTGGTGGCTTCTGGGTCCAGAAGGCTGCAGCCCCACTCTGCTGGGTTCCTGTGTCTTCTGATAAATCACGGAGCCTCCGCCTCTCAGCGCCCCAATGGCCCTCCCCTCCACGGCGGTCCCTGGGCCACCGGCCCCTCCCCAGCATGTTCCTGCACCTGAGGGCCGGCTCCACGCTGCATAGACTCCTGCCGTCACCCTGGCTGGGGATGCTCTGCCAGCCACGTGCACAGCCCAGACACCAACAGCTTCCTGCTGCCCTGTCACCCTCCATCCCCCATCCCCGCCTGCCCGCTCACCGGCCCCCTCCCCTGCCAGGAGCCACATCCAGAGCACTGTGGGAACTGACCCATTGCAGAAAATCACCAGGTGAGTCCAGGTGTGGGGAGGAACGCACACCCACAGCTCCACGGAGGATCACCACATTTCACAGATGGGGAAGTTGAGGCTCTGAGCCATCCACAGAGCCCTTAGCTGAGTAGGTTGGGGCATGCAGCTGGCAAAAGGCAGTGTAGAGGCTCAAACTCAGTTTTACACACTGTCCCCTGGAAGTGAAGAGGCAGAAGGGTGCAGGCTGCCTGTGGCAAGTCTCAGGGTGGCCGTGGCCAGCAGTGGTCGTCCACGTGTGGAGAGCCTGGGCTGGAGCTGGGGCCGGGCTGCCAACCCCAGCCCCTGCAGGCGTTGGGGGAGAAGGTGGGAGGGCTGTGTCTGCCTTTCAGCTAAACAAAGTGAAAAGCAAGAGCCGGCTGGGGGCCCCCAGCAGCGCAGTGAGGGGGTCCTGTTGTGTGAGATCCGGAGCGGTGGAGACGTTTGCTCAATGACACACACAGCGCCCACGTGGTGAAGTGGACTTGGGGGAGGAGCTCAGGACCCCTGGGGTGCAGCACCACCTGTGGCCGGGACACCTCATCTTCAGCTGCAGATGGAGCCACTTCACTGCCAGCCCGGACACTGCTTATGACCTTGACGAAGGGCAAATCCCCTATCACATCCTCAGAGACAAAGAGAAGATCTTTCCTTACAGCCCTGGTGTTTGCCTTTGGAGGGTCATGGTCCTGGGCTTGCTCCCTGGGGCGGGACACAGAGGCTGGAGCCCTGGAGCATGTTGCCCCTTCTGGCTTTGGGCCCGAGGCCTCTCCTTCGCTCCAGAGCAGGGGCAGCAGGAGAGAGAGGGCTTTCAGGGGCACACCTGCCCCAGCCCCCAGACGGCTGCTCCACTTTTGTAATTTCAGGGCGAGGCCCCTGCAGCCCCCACTCCTCTCTGTCCTAAACCCCAGCCCTGTCCTTCCAGGGTGACCTTGAGCCGCAAAGCTGCTGTCCATGTGGACCAGGGCTGACATCGCACACCCACCTGCCAGGACCCCTGTGTGCAAACCCAGAGACATGGCGGCCAACGGCAGCAAGGTGGCTGATGGCCAGATCGCCATGGAGGTCAGCGAGGCCCCTGTGGCCAACGACAAGCCCAAGATCCTGGTGGTCAAGGTGCAGAAGAAGGGGGCAGAGCTTCCCAACAGGGACACGTGGAAGGGCTGCTTCGACTTCCTCATGTCCTGTGTGGGCTACACCATTGGCCTGGACAATGTCTGGAGGTTCCCGTACCTGTGCAGGAAGAAAGGAGGCAGTAGGTACTGGCCCTGTGGATGGCCACTGGTCCGGACCTGGGCATTTTCTGGGGCACTGTAGCAAGATAGGGCCACTGGAGACCCCAGGGTAGCTCCAGGCCCCGTACTTGCTCCTCACTTCTCTTTAGGGGTTCCCCTAGGACGATGCTTGTGTGTGAGCAGTACCCAGGCGGGCGTTTGGGTCAGGGTGAAGATGCCACTCGGGGTGCCCTGTGTCCCTGGGTTCAGCTTCCTCCTAGTGGGCAGCCTGGGAGGCAGCAGGGACTCAGGTACTCAAGCCCTGGATGGAGTTCCCATCCTGTGGCTTCAGCCTGGCCCAGCTCTGGCTGCAGTGGGCATTTGACAGAGTGAACAGGTGGAAGGTGGATGGAAGACCCCTCTCTCTATCTCTCTGCCTTTCAATTTTAAAAAGTTTATAAAAAGTTAAACTGTACCCCAAAATTCATCTCTCCATTTGGCAGAGGATGGGCCTCCTCCTGGGTGCCCTGGGCCTCTCTTTGTTTGGCTGTTTGTGCTGCTTTCCAGGCAGAGAGAGAGGAAACCATGGAGGGCAGCCTGGAAGCAGAGTGCTTCCCCTGACCAGGGGGAGGGGCCCAGCATGAGCCTCACGTTCTCTGCCCCCAGGGGCCTTCCTCGTCCCCTACTTTCTTAAGCTCATTTCACTGGAGTCCTGCTCCTGCTGGAATGCTCACTGGGCCAGTACACGTCCATTGTGGGGCTTGGCATCTGGAAGCTGGCCCCCATGTCCAAGGGTGAGTGTGGCTGCACCCCTAAAGCCAGCACCAGCCAGGGCGTTGGGTAGGGCAGGGGAGAGGAAGGACTCCCTCTGCTCACTTCCTGGTGGGGCTTGGAGCCTGGCAGGCTCCTGGGACATGCGGGGTGTCAGGCGTCCTGGCCGTGGGCCCCACTCTGCTTGGCCCCAGACGTGAGTCCTGGCTCCCTCACCTGGGGGGCATGTGTGACCTTCTGCTGGTCACCACCCGGCCCTTTGCCTCCATCCTGGTGGTTGGCTGAGTGGGCAGCGGCCGTGTGGCTGACGCTGCATCCTGCCCGCAGGCGTGGGCCTGGCCTGGCCGTGCTCTCCTTCTGGCTGAACATCACTACGTCGTGGTCATCTCGTGGGCCATCTACTACCTGTACAACTCCTTCACCACGGTGAGCAGCCCCCCGGGTACTTCGGGGGCAGAGCGGGGTGGGGTTTCCCACAGCAGTCCTGGCTCTGAGCACCTCCGAGCACACCTGCCCCCCACCACACCCCATCTAAGATGGGTATGGTTGACCCACGGTGCACAGGCCTTACTGGCCTGGGTTCAAATCCCGAGTCCACTCTGCTGTGCAGCCTCAGCTAAGAGACTTCACCTCTTGGGGCCTTCGTGGCCTCTTTCTGAAATGGGGACAACCTCGGCTCCCCAGGAGATGGGCACAGGGAGCCCCCTGTGACCCAGCCTTCCCCTCTCTGGGTCAGCACCCCAGGAGGAAAGCAGGGGCAGGGTCTGTAAGAGGGGCCGGCACACACGTGTGCACAGCAGCTCTACACAGTAGCCAAGGCCCTGGATAGGATGGCGGGCCGAGGTCACGAGCCGGGGCCTGTGTGCCCAGTGGACGTGCGCGTTTGAGGCAGGCAAGGCCACCACATGGGGGAACCCAGAGGACAAGGTGCAGGTGAAACAAACCGGTCCCAGAAGGAGGGACTCCTCGGGTTCCCTGCCCCAGTCAAGTTCATGGAGGCAGAGAGCAGAGTGGAGTCACAGGGGCTCCAGGAAGGGAGTGCAGGGTTAGTGTTTAGTGGGCACGGGGTCCCAGTTCTGTAGGCTGGAAGGCAGCTGGAGCTGGCTGGGGTGATGGCTGGGTGGCAGCAGGATGCACTGAGCACCCCCACGCTGTGCACTCAGAAGTCTGGCTCAGCACTTAGGACATGACCGCGGTGCCCGGGTCCTTGTGGGAGTGCTGAGGTTTGACTCCCAGCCCTGCACCAAATTCCACCTTCCTACTCACCTGCACCCTGAAGGCAGCGGGTGATGGCTCAAGGAGTTGGGTCCCTGCCACCCACGTGGGAGACCCAGATTGAGTTCTGGGCTCCCGGCTTTGACCTGACCCAGCTCCAGCTGTTGCAGTCATTTGGGGAATGAACCAGCAGATAGGCCATCTCTGTTCTCTGTTCCCTCTCTCTCTCTGCCTTTCAAATGAATAAAATAAATCTTAATTAAAAAAAAAACTGGAAGGAGACAAAATGTGAAACCAGCCTCCTGGGGTTCTCAGGGTCTCACAATGCTGAGAACCAGGCCTGGTAGAGAAGACGCCGGGGCTGGTCGTGCTGGCCGTGTCCCTCTGGGTGGGCAGTGGGTGAGGTCCCATGGCCAGGGTGGCAGAGCTGGAGAGTGGTCCCAGGGAGGGCCCTTGAGCCCAGGGATGTAGTTTGGAGGGCTGGGCCCTGGAGTGAGCAGGGTACACTCTTGTAGCCGCTGTGTGACCTGGAGCAAGATGCTGCCCCGTTGTGATCACGGTGCCACCTGCCCACCCAAGCTGATGGCAACGGGAGGCAGACTGTGGCTTCCCGGAGGTTTGGGATACCCTGAGGATGGCCAGGGAGAGCCGGGCCATGTGCCAGCCCCTGGGACCCCAGTGGGGTTTGGTCACATGACCATGTCCTCGCAGACACTGGAAACAGTGTGACAAACCCTGGAATACCGACCACTGCTCTCCAAAAACAGCATCGTCAACACCACCAACATGACCAGCGCCATGGTGGAGTTCTGGGAGTGAGTGTGGGTGGCATGGGGCACTGGGGTGGGCAGGGCCTGCAGGGGACAGGGCAGCCCCTCCTAACTGGGTGGGGAGACTGCGTGCAGTGGCATGGGCAACGTCTCCCCTTTCCAAAAGAGAGCTGGATGGAGAATGAGGCACCTGATGCCAGGCATGGCTGCAGGTAGAGGAGCCCAGCTGGAGACACAGTCGTGTAGCAGGTGGGTGGGGACACTTAGTCCCTGGCATCCTGCTCTCTGAGCCTCACTCCCTGCCAGCACTGCCCAGTGGCCTATCCAGAGCTAGCCAGAGGCCGAGAGACCTGAGAGGTTGCCGGAGCAGTCACCTCCTGGGGCGCAGTGCAGGGTAGAGAAGGTGGTGGGTGGATGGAGGGGGGCTCAGGGCAGGGAGGAGCCAGCACAGCTGAGCAGGGCTCCCAGAGAGGCCAGTGAGGACCAGTCTTGAGAACCAGCCCAGGCCCAGTTGGCCCCTGCATCCTGGGTTCACAGGTAGTCCAGCCGATAGTGGACCCAAAATAGTTGAGAAAAAATTGCGTCTATGCCGAGCGTATACGGGCTTTCTTCTTGTTTTTCAGGGAACAGTGCAGTATCGCAGCTTTTCCTGTGGTGTGGACAGAGAGCTAGGCCGATGTCATGCAGAGATGACTCCATGCTCACAGGAGGCGGTCCATGTGTAGCTTCTGTGCACACAGGTGCCATTTTCTGGTGGGAGCTTGAGCACCTGCAGAGTTTTTATCTGCAAGAAGTTCTGGAAGCAGTCTCCTTCAGATACTGGGGGAACACTGCACTTATAAACCCCAGGTCGCCTGGAGTGAACACATGTGCCCACATACCCATGCACACACAGGTGCAGACACATACATGTGTGATCATATTTGTGCATGCACGACCACACATATACACATGCATGCAGACACATGCACATGTAAACACATTAACACACTTTCACATGACACCCATCTGCACGCCAACACACACGTACACACATGAACATACATGTTCACACATGACATGGACACACACTGGCACACCTGCCTACACTCACGTACAGCTCATGTGCAGGCACACACAGAGACATACATTCTGGCTCCGGGAAGGCCGCGCTGATTCTGTTTCCCAGGGGGGCACCTCACAGATGTGTGTTGGGGGCGTACAACAAATGAGGTCTTGGGGTCCAAGTCTCTGTGGCGTGGAGTGTTCCCCTGTGCTGGGCGGCTTGTTGGAGGCAGTGCACCGAGAGAGAAACTTCTGTAAGCGAGGGCGGGCAGGGGAGGCCCTCAGGGCCCAGGTCCAGTTCACCCAGCCCCTGCCGTGCCGCCCACAAGGGCTGAGCTGTCCAAGCGGCCGGCAGGCTCCTGGAGGTGGAGGCCAGGCTGCTGACATCGGCCCTGGTCCTGCCAGCCAGGGTGGGTTACCCTGGGGGAGGGGTGCCCGTGGGCTGGGGGGGCCTTTTCTCCAAGGCCCTTGTGAAAAGGGGCCTTGCATGTGGGGGGCTGCAGGTGCTGAGCCCCGGGAAGGGTCAGCCCAGGCAGTGGGGCCTTGGTGGCCGGCCTGGGAGCTGACAGCGCCGCCCCTCCCCCTCCGCAGGGCGTGTTCCTCATCACCCCTCTCACCATGGGCAGCTACGTGTTCCCCAAGTGGGGCCAGGGAGTGGGCTGGCTCATGGCTCTGTCCTCCATGGTCCTCATCTGCAGCTACATGGCCTACATGTTCCTCACCCTGAAAGGCTCCCTGAAGCAGCAAGGCCTCGGCATGCTCGGCCCCGTGGCTGGGCGCAGCTCCACTCCAGCTGGGAGACTGACAGCTTCAGAGCCGATGGCACGACAGGGTTCGAGGCACCGTGACGGGGTCCAGCCAGGGACAGGGTGGAGGCTCCTGTCTGTGCAGCTTGGAGGAGGGGGTAGCTCAGAGGAGGCCTCTGGGGAAAGCCGGAGTTCAAAGTAGATGCAGAAAGGATGTTTCTGGGGGTGGGGGAGGATGTGCAAAGGTCCAGGGGTAGAAACTGCCTTTGGTGAGCAGGAGGGAGGTCAGGGTGGAAGGGCTCAGGGTTTGTGATAAGAAATGGGGCAGGGGCGGGAAGAGGTCTGGCAAGGTTGTGAACGAGGTATTTTAGGCCAGAACATGAACTAGGGACTTAGCCTGAGAGCAGTGGGGTTTGGAGCCCATGAGGAGTGACACTAGAGTAGCAGAGTCACTTCACTGTGTCTCACCTACGGACTTGGTATAACCAAATGTGGTTTTCTCCTCAAGGAAAGACACATGGACCCCTCTGTGAGGGGCCCCATGTCATACACTGCACCCCCGCAAGGCCCTACCATCATACAATAACACTACAACCCAGGGCCCCGCCATCATACACTGACACTCCCCCCCAGGGACCCACCATCGTACACTGACACTCCCCCCCCAGGGACCCACCGTCATACACTGACACTCCCCTCAGGGCCCCACATCATACACTGACACTCACCCCAGGGCCCCACCATCATACACTGACACTCCTCCCCCCCAGGGACCCACCATCATACACTGACACTCCCCCCCAGACCCCACATCATACACTGACACTCCCCCACCCAGGGACCCACGATTATACACTGACACTCCTCCCCAGACCCCACATCATACACTAACATTCCCCCCACCCAGGACGCACCATCATATACTGACACTCCCCCCAGGACCCCGCATCATACACTGAAACTCCCCACCCAGGACCCCACATCATACACTGACACTCCCCCTCAGGGCCCCACATCATACACTGACACTCCCCCCCAGGAACCCACCATCATACACTGACACTCCCCCCCAGGGCCCACATCATACACTGACACTCCCCCCCAGGGACCCACCATCGTACACTGACACTCCCCCCCCAGGGACCCACCGTCATACACTGACACTCCCCTCAGGGCCCCACATCATACACTGACACTCACCCCAGGGCCCCACCATCATACACTGACACTCCTCCCCCCCAGGGACCCACCATCATACACTGACACTCCCCCCCAGACCCCACATCATACACTGACACTCCCCCACCCAGGGACCCACGATTATACACTGACACTCCTCCCCAGACCCCACATCATACACTAACATTCCCCCCACCCAGGACGCACCATCATATACTGACACTCCCCCCAGGACCCCGCATCATACACTGAAACTCCCCGCCCAGGACCCCACATCATACACTGACATTCCCCCCACCCAGGACGCACCATCATATACTGACACTCCCCCCAGGACCCCGCATCATACACTGAAACTCCCCGCCCAGGACCCCACATCATACACTGACACTCCCCCTCAGGGCCCCACATCATACACTGACACTCACCCCAGGGCCCCACCATCATACACTGACACTCCTCCCCCCCAGGGACCCACCATCGTACACTGACACTCCCCCCCCCCAGGGACCCACCGTCATACACTGACACTCCCCTCAGGGCCCCACATCATACACTGACACTCACCCCAGGGCCCCCACCATCATACACTGACACTCTTCCCCAGGGCCTCACATCATACATTGACACTCCCCCCCCCAGGGCCCAACCATCATACAATAACCCTCCTTGCCAGGGCCCCCACCATCATAGAGTGACACTCCCCCCCAGGGCCCCCACCATCATACACTGACATTCCCTTCAGGGCCCCCACCATCATACACTCACACTCCCCCCTAGGCCCCCACATAATACACTGACACTCCCCCCCAGGGCCCCCACCATCATACACTGACCCTCCCCCCCAGGGCCCCCACCATCATACACTGACACTTCCCCTCAGGGACCCACATCATACACTGACACTCCCCCCCAGGGCCCCACATTATACACTGACACTCCCCCCCAGGAACCCACCATCATACACTGACACTCCCCCCAGGAACCCACATCATACACTGACCCTTCCCCCCAGGAACCCACCATCATACACTGACACTCCCCCCAGGAACCCACATCATACACTGACATTCCTCCCCAGGAACCCACATCATACACTGACATTCCTCCCCAGGAACCCACATCATACACTGACACTCCCCCCCAGGGACCCACATCATGCACTGACACTCCCCCCACCCATGGCCCCACCATTATACACTGACACTCCCCCAGGGCCCCACCATCATACACTGACACTCCCCCCAGCTCCCACTATCATACACTGACACTCCCCCCCAGGGCCCCACATCATACACTGGCACTCCTCCCCAGGCCCCCACACCATACATTGACACTCCCCCAGGGACCCACCATCATACACTGGCACTCCCCCCCAGCTCCCACTATCATACACTGACACTCCCCCCCAGAGCCCCACATCATACACTGACACTCTCCCACAGGGCCCCACATTATACACTGGCACTCCCCCCCAGCTCCCACTATCATACACTGACACTCCCCCCAGGGCCCCACATCATACACTGACACTCTCCCACAGGGCCCCACATTATACACTGACACTCCCCCCAGGGCCCCACATCATACACTGACACTCCCCTCAGGGTCCCCACCATCATACACGGAATGTCCCCCCTCCCGAGGGCCCTACCATCATACACTAATACTCCACCTTAGGGCCCCCACCATCATACACTGACTCTCCCCCCTCCAGGGCCCCACATCATACACTGACACTGGATAAGCCAGTTAACTTGGATTTGCCTTATGATTCTCTACACCACATTCAGGTTGTGATTTTGTGTCAGAACTACCCCATAAGTGATATTGTGTCCCTCTCAGCACATTGCATCAGGAGATACGTGATGTTGACTTGCTCTGTCTTTGGAGATGTTAATTTCATAATTTCTTAAGGTGATGTCTACCACGTTTCTTTACTGTGAAGTTGGTAGTTGTCTATTTGTAATAAATTGTGGTGAGATAGTTTGAAACTGTAATTATTAGAATTTCATTCACCCATTTTAGTATTTATTGATAATTATTGTCCGGGTCTGTTATTACTAGGATATTTTCTAAATGGTTGTTTTTACTATTACCATTATTTTGTTTTAATTAGTTGTTATTTTAATTTAATTTTTTAGAAGATTGATTTACTTTATCCAAAAGGCACAGTTACAGAGAGAGAGGGGAGAGTAAGAGGAGTCTTCTAACTGCTGCTTCACTCTTCAAATGGCCACAAAAGCCAGGGCTGAGTGAGGCCATATCCAGAAGCCAGGAGCCTCATCTGGGTCTGTCACATGAGTGCAGGGGCCCATGTAGATGGCCTTTCCACTGCATTCCCAGGCACACCATTAGGGAGCTTGATTAGAAGTGGAGCAGCCAAGATTCCCAACTGTACCCATATGGGATGCTGCATTGCAGGCAGCAGTTTAACCTGATAACAGTGGTAGTCTTACTTTAATAAAAGTGTTCCCTCCTCCTCCAACTATTTATTCACTTTTATAACAATAGAAGCTCACAGAATTTTATTTTACTCAACAAATTAAAATGTGCTACTATTTAAATACTCGACTCCTGTATCTGATCAGTGGGAGCCATTCAGGCTGGTTTCTCTATCCTTTTGAATTCTCTCAGTTAATTTAATCATTTCCTTATTTACTGGCATGATTAAATGTTCCAATGTCATTTCTAAATACTAGTCTCTTTCTTCCAGTCTGGAAGAAACCATTGCACTATAAACCTGTTTGCTTGCAATGAAGAATACCCAGAAAATAAGATGTAGGTGAGAAGATTACAGCATTTATTTTAGTTAGTGTAAATCATATTTTAATCTTAATCTTACAATTCCTTCAATTCTAGAATATATAAACATGTAATTTTAGGATGCTAATCCATACCACAGTAAAAATCAAACATAGTAGAACTCATTATCTCTTCATAGTTTTATCTGTCTTTATACTGAGGTATCATAATCAAAATTATATATACAAGTTTACTTGGATATGTTTTCCCCATTCAGTGTGGTTGTTTTTCATTGAAGTTAATTTATGTTTGTTCCTGTTTTATACTCTCTGACATCATCACTCAATTCCTGTTTGATTCCATCGACACATTTGTAAAAGTTAAATAGTACAAAAATGTACAATTACAACAGTTATCACTGCTCCCACAGTTCTTGGTGTGTGTTAAGGAAGAAAGTGTGTACCCTAAAAATTCATAATTTAAAGAAGGTAAACCCTAGTACCTTGGAATGCGAATTTATTTGGTAATAGGACCATTAAAGAAATGGCTGATATATGTGAGCCTATTGCAGTGAACTCTCATCCAAGGACTGATGTTCTTACAAAAGAAAAAGATTAGGACAAAAGGATCAGGTATGTTCACACACAAAGGAAAGAACAGGTGAACATTCAGCAAGAATGTGACCATCTTCAAATCAAAGAAAGAAGCCTTGGAAGGAACCGGACCTGTTGATACTTTCATCTTGGACTTCTAACTTCCAGTACTATGAACAAACAGATTTATGCTATGTAAGCCAGCCAGTGTGCACTTTTATGGTTTCCCTGGATAACAACTATAGTAAAGAAGTTCCTTCTTCCTGGGTTACAATATCTGCCTGTACCCTGTATTATGCTACATTGCACTCGAGTAGATCTAGTTGCAACAGAACGGTTCTAGTGGGCCAGGAAGCCAATGATCATCCCTTTTTGAAGATACCACTCCAGATGGTGCTTGGGTTTTCAGAGGAAAGATAGTCTCTTGGACATTGGACTGTAAATTACTTCTGGTAAGAGGACCCCTAAGTGACTAAATGGCTTCATATGGTGTCCAAACAAGATGTGCTGTTTACAAAGGTCAGTATCTCACTCTTTACCAATAATCTCCATAAATTTCAAATGAAAAACATGGAAGGTTGGGAATTCAACTGTCATCATAATTCAGCAACCTGAATAATTGTGTGTGTGTGCATGTGTGTGTGTGCGTGTTTAGCAATTTCAATCTAGTGACTACAGAAAATGGGAGACTATTCTGGAATTTTAATGAAAAATTTCTGTTTCTGAGGCTGTGGCTTGAGCTGAGCTTAGAGTGTGAACTTGTCAATGTTTGTTTTATATTTTTAAAGATTTATTTCTTTACTTGAAAGTCTGAGTTACAGAGCAGCAGCAGCAGCAGCAGCAGCAGAGAGAGAGAGAGAGAGAGAGAGAGAGAGAGTTTTCCCCCTGCTGGTTCACTCCCCAAATGGTCACAACAATAGCAGGAGCAGAACCAATCCAAAGGCAGAAACCAAGGGCTTCTTCCTGGTCTCCCGTGTGGGTGCAGGGGCCCATGGTCTTGGTCCATCTTCTACAAATTTCCAAGGTTATAGCAGAGTGCTGGATTGTAAGTAGAGCAGCTTGGACTCAAACTGGCACCCGTGCAGGATGCTGGCACTACAGGCAGTGGCCTTACTATGCCCCAGCCCCAGCCCCTGTCAATATTTTTTATATGTGCCCAACAGGCAAATGAATCCACCCCATATAATGACCCTTATGAATGATCATTATGGCCACAATCAAACATAGCAACTATTTGGCTCCCAAGTCATGTGTTTGACTTGCTACTACATCAAAATCTACCACAACTTGTTTCACTTTTATGTCACTGCAGGTCATGGACTTCTAATAGCAACATCCCATTGTCACAGTTTCTGCACTACAGTTAAGTCCAAAGGATTAGTAAAAAGAATAGAACAGATCTTTGCAACAAAGAATTAAGGGATGGCTAAAATACAGGGCCAAACTAATCCCCATACTCCATCTATACAGGCCTAGTTCCTTGGATGAATTCTGTAACAATCAGTATCTATTGAAGAAAGAGAAAACACTAGTAACTTGAACTGAGAAAGTTTTATATAAAATTATCTGTAATACAAATACAGTTATGAAAGATTGGTGACTAATAAAGACAGGGCATGTAAATGTAATTAGTATGGCAGATATAAGGATGACTGAGGTAGAATACCCAAGAAAGAGTCTTTCCCAGGGTTAAGGTTCCTATCTGTTCATATCTGTTGTTTAGGGCATAGCTGTGACTCAATGGCAGAATAATTGTTATGATGAAGGCTCAGACTAACATGAGTTAAGTAAAGCATGTAGGGTGCAAAAGAGGAAGAGGCCTTCATTCTCCAATGTCAACTCCACCACTTCTGTGACAATGAATGCCTTAGATTGTTGGACCTCTCAGTTGCAGAGATGCCCACTTGCTCGGGAGGACGCCCAAAGATCCAGACTCCAGACCAGTTGATGCAAAAAGCACCAGGTTTTTATTGAACGTTTGTGCAAACGGGCCCCCACCTCAGGTGGTGAGGAGCCCTGAGCGGCAGTTTCACACAGGTTATATAGGCAACGAATTAGCATATTCCTAATGCGCATGCATAGGATTGGTCAGTTCAGAGGGACCATTAGCATATGGAATGCAGAGGTGGCACGGGATTGGCTGGTTCGGAGGGACAATTAGCATACCGGAGAGTGCTGAGGGAGAGTG
This sequence comes from Lepus europaeus, assembly GCF_033115175.1. Classification (NCBI taxonomy): domain Eukaryota; kingdom Metazoa; phylum Chordata; class Mammalia; order Lagomorpha; family Leporidae; genus Lepus; species Lepus europaeus. Next base: position 69,126,870 of record NC_084844.1, read on the forward strand.
CTGAGGGAGAGTGCTGAGGGAACGTGCTGAGGAGAGTGCTGAGGAGAGTGCCTAGAGACTCTCTGAAGGGGAGTGGCAGCTCTGCTCTGGGCATGCCTAGAGGTTCTCTGAAGGGGATTGACTTTTCCTTCCCAGAGAACGTCCTGCCCGCTGGACTCTGGGGAACATCTAACCTCTTAAGAAGCCCCTGATATCTGCCCAGGCCTAGTTTCTTGTCCCTCTCCCCCATAAGGGTCCTTCATTCCCTCCTTTTCTTTTTGCAAAGATTTTAATCCTAAAATCTATTGGACCAGCCTGGGGAGAGCCTGCCTCACTGGAGGGAGGGAACTCTGTTCTTGCTGGACTGGGTTGGGTTCCACGTTAACAATTGTGGAGCATGGGGATTGGAAAAACAATGGGGAAAGGCCAGGAACATCATAAATATTAAACAGTTTTTGAAAGTCTTAGCTTGAGTGGGTTCTGAGTGCGCTGGAGCTTCCATTTGGCTGGTCTATCCGGATCCTCGGGGCCCTGGGGAGGTGGTGCTCGCTTCACGTGTGAGGCGTGGACCCAAGCAGCGATTCCGTCGACCTTGAGAGCGGTGGGAGTTGTCAACAGCACAGTGAAGGGGCCTTTCCACCGGGGCTCTAGAGTCTTAGATTGGTGCCTTCGGACATACACAGCATCACCGATTTGGAAAGGATGTGGGATGGTTGTCGTCTCGGGTTGGTAGGCTGCTGCAAGAGGTTTCCAGACCTGGTTCTGGATGATCTGGAGCGCTCTCAACCAGGCCTGTAATTTAGGGGCATCGGCAACGGAGTCACTGGCAAGGTCAAGCAAGCCTGCTACTGGTGGGGGCCCTCCATAAAGGATTTCGTATGGTGTCAGCCCGCAATGAGAGGGCATGTTTCGGACCCGGAACAACACCATAGGGAGGAGTTGGACCCAGTCTTTAACACCAGTCTCCAACGCTAATTTGGTCAAGGTCTCTTTAATTGTTCTGTTCATTCTTTCTACCTGTCCTGAACTTTGGGGTCTATAGGCATAGTGCAATTTCCAATTTATGCCTAATGCTTTGGCCACCAACTGACTTACCTGGGAGACAAACGCTGGGCCATTGTCGGACCCGATTACCTTAGGCAAGCCGAACCGGGGGAAGATCTCCTCTATGATCTTCTTGACGACCACCCGGGCGGTTTCCCGTTTTGTGGGGAATGCCTCAGTCCATCCGGAGAAGGTGTCTACAAAAACTAGAAGATACTTATTCCCATAACTGCCCGGCCTTATCTCAGTGAAATCGACCTCCCAGTTGATTCCTGGTCGGTCTCCTCTTACCCTAGCTCCCTCCAGGAGCTTGAGGTGTCTGGCATTTACCTTGGCACACGGAACACAGGATTCAGTCACCTGCTGGACTAAAGAGTCAAGTCCGGGGATGTAATAAGACTGCCTATATTCCTGTAAGGCTGCTTTTAGCTTTTTGTGTCCCAAATGAATCCATTGATGGAGGCTGGTAATTATTTCTTTAGCCAATTGGTGTGGCAGGACTATTTTCTCTCCGAGCCTCCAAACCCTTATTTGTTCATCATACTCTGCACCGAGCCGCTGGATCGTATCTAAGTCTTGGTCCGAATAGAGGAAAGGTGGTTCCCTCGATACTTGGGTGGGCTCAATTGTCTTTAACGGGAGCACTTGTTGGCTCAGGGCTGCCGCCCTAGTGGCCTCGTCTGCCATCCTGTTTCCCCTTGCTACGGGGTCGTCTCCTCGTTGGTGCCCAGGGCAATGAATTATACTCAACATTTTGGGCAGGAACAGGGCCTGTAGAAGATCTAGGATTTCCTGCTTATTTTTAATGTCCTTGCCTGCTGAGGTTAAGAGGCCCCTTAGCCGGTATATCTCCCCATGTACATGGGCAGTGGCGAAAGCATACCGACTGTCTGTGTAAATGTTGACCTTTTTGTCTTGTGCCAGTTTTAAAGCTTGAGTTAAGGCTATGAGCTCGGCTTTTTGAGCAGAAGTTCCAGGCTTTAAGGCACTTGACCAGATAACAGTTTTTCCATCCACCACCGCTGCCCCAGCCCTCCGCTCACCGTTCTGTAGAAAGCTGCTCCCATCCGTGAACCAGGTCATTTCGGCATCCGGCAGAGGCTGGTCGGTTAGGTCTTTTCGGGTGCCGTGGGCCTCAGCCAGGATTTGGTGACAGTTATGGATTACCTGGGCCTGGGGCCCCAGTTCCGGGAGCAGGGTGGCCGGGTTTAAAGAGGTGGCAGTCCCAAACCGGACCCGCTCTGAGTTTAATAACATAGTCTGGTAATGAGTTATCCGAGCATTTGAGAGCCACCGATCTGGTGGCTGGCGGATAACTGTCTCCACAGCATGAGGTGCCACTATGGTGAGAGGTTGGCCTAGAGTCAATTTATCCGAGTCTTTCACCAGAACTGCCACGGCCGCTATCATGCGGAGGCACGGAGGCCAGCCGGCCGCTACATTGTCTAGCTTTTTTGAAAAGTATGCCACCGGCTTTTTCCAGGGTCCAAGCATTTGTGTTAGCACTCCCTTCGCCACTCCCTTGTTCTCATCCACGTATAATGTGAAGGGCTTGGTCATATCAGGGAGGCTCAGGGCTGGGGCTGACAATAGGGCCTTTTTTATGTTGTCAAACGCCCGCTGTTGCTCTTCTCTCCATTGAAAGGGAGCACTGGACTTCGTGAGGGGGTACAATGGGGCTGCCAGCTCCGCAAACCCAGGAATCCAAAGGCGGCAGAATCCCGCACTCCCGAGGAATTCCCGCATCTTTCTGGCATCGGTGGGGGGTGGAATTAGAGCAACCACCCTTTTTCGGCTCTCTGTCAGCCACCGTTGCCCTCCTTCTAGGAGGTAGCCTAGGTAGGCCACCTGTTTCTGACATATTTGGGCCTTTTTCGCGGAGGCTCGATAGCCCAATTCCCCCAGTCTCTGTAGCAGGGCCCCGGTACCTTTTAGGCAGTCCTGCTCAGTTTCAGCGGCAAGGAGGAGGTCGTCCACATATTGCAGGAGGACCAGGTCCGGATGGTTGACTCGGAAGTCGGCCAAATCTAGGTGCAGAGCTTCATCAAACAAGGTAGGCGAGTTTTTAAATCCTTGGGGCAACCTTGTCCAGGTGAGTTGTCCTGAAAACCCGGTCTCTGGGTCTCTCCACTCAAAAGCAAAGATGGATTGGCTCTGAGGGCTCAGTCTTAAACAAAAGAATGCATCTTTTAGATCTAACACAGTGTACCATACGTGGGTCGGAGGCAAGGTACTTAGCAGATTGTAGGGGTTGGGCACTGTGGGATGCATATCCTCCGTTCTCCTATTAACCTCCCGCAAGTCCTGTACCGGGCGGTAGTCACCCGTACCAGGCTTCTTTACTGGTAGTAGGGGGGTGTTCCAAGGTGAACGACAAGGTTTTAAAATGCCTAGGTGTAACAGTCTCTGGATATGTGGCCGGATACCTTCCTTAGCTTCCTTGCCCATCGGATATTGACGAACTGACACGGGAATGGCCGTGGGCTTCAGATCTATGATCAAGGGAGGCCGGTTGACGGCCAGCCCTATTCCCGCAGTCTCTGCCCAGGCCTGAGGAAAATCTGTGAGCCACTTGGGGTCCAGGGGAGCCATTGTGGACGAGGGCCTCTCGAATAATCGGTGTTCGTCCTCCAAGCGTAGTGTTAATACCTGGAGGGGCCACCCTCCTGAGTCTGTGATGGTAGCTCCTTTCTCATGGAAGTGAATTTGGGCTCCTACCTTCGAGAGTAGGTCCCTGCCCAGGAGGGGGTAGGGGCAGTCTGGCACTAGTAAGAACGAGTGTGTCACAAGTCCTGTACTTAACTGGACCTCTCGATTGGTTGTCCAGCGATATAACTTCCCTCCAGTTGCCCCCTGAACCCAGGAAGTCTTGGAGCTTAAAGGCCCTTTTTCTGAAGTCAGTACCGAGTGCTGCCCTCCCGTGTCAATCAGGAAGGTTACCGGTCTGCCCCCCACTTCAAGGGTTATCCTGGGCTCAGGGGGGGGCTCCTGGCCCTGACTCACCTAGTCGTCTTCTTCCAGGGACAGGATTGGAACTGGTCTCTTCTTTGGTCCCTGTGTTTTCTTCGGGCAGTCTTTGACCCAGTGTCCTCTTTCTTTACAATAGGCACATTGATCTCTTTCCACCCGAGGCTTTCGTTTGTCTCCCAAGTCCCTATTCTGTCCTGGCCTGGTCTACTCCTTTCTGTATCCTGCACTACGGTGGCCAAAATTCTACTAAGCTCTCAATTACGTCTTTTGTCTCTTTTGTCTTCCCTTTCCTCCTGCTCCTTGCGGATCCTTTCCTCCTTCTCCTCTCGGGTCTCCCTTTTGTTGTAAATCTTTTCTGCCTCCTTCATTAAATCTTGTATAGTATACCCCTGAAGCCCCTCTAGCCGCTGCAATTTATTGCGGATGTCCGGCGCTGACTGTCCTATAAAGGACATGATTACATCTCCCTGCCGGTCCTCTGCCAGGGGGTCAAACGGGGTGTACATACGGTAGGCTTCCATTAATCTTTCTAGGAAGCCTGCCGGCGTTTCCTCAGCCCCCTGTACTACTGCACGTACCTTGGCCAAATTGGTGGGGCGCTTTCCAGCCCCTCTGAGACCCGCAAGGAGAATCTGGCGGTAAAGACGAAGTCGCTCCCTACCAGCAACGGTGGTGTAGTCCCAATCAGGACGGGTTGAGGGAAACGCCTCCTCGATTTCGTTTGGCAGTAGGGTCGGTCGGCCATCTGCTCCAGGGACGTTTTTCCCTGCCTCAAGGTAGACACGCTGCTTTTCCTCAGTAGTGAGGAGGGTCTGCAGAAGCTGCTGACAATCATCCCAGGTGGGCTGATGAGTCAATAAAATTGACTCGATCAGCCCAGTCAGAGCCTGGGGGTCCTGAGAGAAAGAGGGGTTATGGGTTTTCCAATTGTAAAGATCGGAAGCAGAAAATGGCCAGTACTGCATCTGGCCAGCCACCGAGCGAAGAGGAAAAGCCTGCGAAGTCCAGATGCTTCCCGAGCCCCCTGCCTGCCCCCGATGGAGGCGCAGGCGGCTGGAGGGCGGGGAAGGCGCTGAGACTTCTTCCCCTGCCCTCGTGGAATCAGGGGATGGTGCAGAAGGTTGCACATCCCGCTCTGGTTGTTGTGGGGGTTCCTGCGGGGGAGCAGGCTGGCCGGGAAGATAGGGTGGGGGAGAGTCAAAGAGCAGAAAGTCCTGATCAGCCGGAAGAACCGGTGGCTTGTCAGGTTTTGGATCTCGAATCTCCTTCAGAGGGTATAGGGAGGAGGTTGGCACAACCGGGATAGGAGGAGGGGGTATCGGGGAGGAAGGTATTAAAGGAGTTGGGGATGGCCGAGGAAGGGGTAACGGGGTCCGTATGGGCTCCGTCGGGAAGGAGAAGGGTTCTATCCAGGGAGGGGGGTTACGTGAAAGATCCTCCCACGTGGTAATGTAGGGCACCTGATCAGGGTGTCCATTGGATCCTGGCTGAAAGACTCGCGCCTTAATCTGTAAAATAATATCGAGGTTAAAAGTGCCGTTCCTTGGCCAGCCGACCTCGAAGGCCGGCCACTCTGAGGAACAGAATTTTGCCCATTGTTTCCTTTTAACCTCCACTGAGAGGTGGCGCGCGCGTTCTCGAACGTCCTTCCAGTGATCTAGAGTGAGACTTAAAGGGGTGGTTATTTGTTGACCCATGGGTGCAAGGATTTCAGCCCAAACAAAAAGAACAGCCAATGCACAGACACATACAGTAAGCAAGACAAACCACATGGCTAGGACAAATCGAACGCTATTGCGCTATTTTTGGGAGCGGCTGCCTGACCAGCCCTCCCCGGGAAGGAGGGAGACTTGGTCTCCGACCCACCTCCAGACCACCCCGGGAGCGTCTTCCGGGGGAACGGACCGAGGGTTTCCCCTACTGATCTCACAGACCGGAGCATCCTCCGGGGAACGGACCAGGGGTTGCTGGGCACGCCTGCCTCCCCCACTGGTCTCACAGACCGGAGCGTCCTCCGGGGAACGGACCAGGGGTTGCTGGGCACGCCTGCCTCCCCCACTGGTCTCACAGAGTCAGGTACTGGCCAGTCAGAACACTCAAGACGAAGAACAACAAACAGAAAACACTTAATTATACCTCCAACTAGTCCGCAGAGAATGGGTCTGAGGGCGACCTAAAATCCCCGTACGGGCCACCAAAATGTTGGACCTCTCAGTTGCAGAGATGCCCACTTGCTCGGGAGGACGCCCAAAGATCCAGACTCCAGACCAGTTGATGCAAAAAGCACCAGGTTTTTATTGAACGTTTGTGCAAACGGGCCCCCACCTCAGGTGGTGAGGAGCCCTGAGCGGCAGTTTCACACAGGTTATATAGGCAACGAATTAGCATATTCCTAATGCGCATGCATAGGATTGGTCAGTTCAGAGGGACCATTAGCATATGGAATGCAGAGGTGGCACGGGATTGGCTGGTTCGGAGGGACAATTAGCATACCGGAGAGTGCTGAGGGAGAGTGCTGAGGGAACGTGCTGAGGAGAGTGCTGAGGAGAGTGCTGAGGAGAGTGCTGAGGAGAGTGCTGAGGGAGAGTGCTGAGGGAACGTGCTGAGGAGAGTGCTGAGGAGAGTGCTGAGGAGAGTGCTGAGGGAACGTGCTGAGGAGAGTGCTGAGGGAGAGTGCCTAGAGACTCTCTGAAGGGGAGTGGCAGCTCTGCTCTGGGCATGCCTAGAGGTTCTCTGAAGGGGATTGACTTTTCCTTCCCAGAGAACGTCCTGCCCGCTGGACTCTGGGGAACATCTAACCTCTTAAGAAGCCCCTGATATCTGCCCAGGCCTAGTTTCTTGTCCCTCTCCCCCATAAGGGTCCTTCAAGATTTTACATCTAAGTCTAGCATTATCTTTACATTCTCTTTAAGTGAAAATTACATGGACTCTTTTTCACTGGAAACCCATATTTGTGCTTCTCACTTTCTAACTATTCATGCCAAATTACTCACTCATGTTAATCAAAATACAGTGGCTAGTGTTGTGGGGCAGAAGGTTAAAATGCTTTCTGTGATGCCAGCATCCCATCTGAGCTCAGGATGAGTCTTGGCTGTTCCACTTCCAACCCATTTCACTTCTATGGAAGGTGGTCCAAGGTTTGGGTCCCTGCCATCCACATGGGAAATCCAGATAGAGTTCCAGGCTCTTGACTTCACCCTGACCCAGTAGAGGCTTTGTGGTCATTTGGGGAGTGAACCAAGAAATTGAAGATACCTCTCTCTTTCTCCTTCCCTCCCTCCCTCCCACTCAGCTTTTCATGAAAATAAAATAATTCTTTAAAAAACAATTAAAATAAATACCTTAGGGCTGGTGCTGTGGGGCAACAGGTTATCGCCCTGGCCTGAAGCACTGGCGTCAAATATGGGCACCGATTCTAGTCCCGGCTGCTTCTCTTCCATTCCAGCTCTCTGGTATGGCCTGGGAAAGCAGCAGAAGATGGCCCAAATCTTTGGGCCCCTGTACCCACATGGGAGACCCAGAAGAAGCTCCTGGCTCCTGGCTTTGGGTTGGTGCAGCTCCAGCCGTTGTGGCCAATTGGGGAGTGAACCATCAGATGGAAGACCTCTCTCTTTCTGCCTCTCCTCTCTCTGTGTAACTCTGACTTTCAAATAAATAAATAAATCTTTAAAAAATACCTTATGAGTTCATCCCTTTTCAAATTTCACTTTGTCTTTGAATTATAACTATCACCTAGGTATATCATCACTAACCTAGTTTATGCCAACACTAAAAGTAACCTGTTGATTTATTGGTAGGTACTATCATTGTGACATCATCAAGTAACTCAAAATTCTGTCAGTTGCTACAGTGATTTTATTGTACACAGCTGCCTAAAATCAGGTATATTTTACTTTCTTTATTCTTATGTTATTCAAAATTAATCATTGACTTGAAATTTTCTATTATTTAGATTGAAACACTGGTATCATCTTTTATATTATTCTAGTAATAGCCATAATATGTTCATCTAGTTCCTCACCATTACCATTTTCCTGTGTGTTAGTGCCTGTAATGTTAGGCATACTTTTCAAATATTTCCATGTATATTCATGTCTGTTAATATTCATACCATATCATTCATTTTACCTATGGTAATCAAACTATAATGTGAATCATGAAATTAACATCCCTTATTTATTTTCCATTTTGATTCTGAGTTTGTCACTATCATATGTGTATATAATTAGTAATCTTTCTTTTCTTAACATCCTACCATGGGTAAACTGTGCCATCCTGGTTTGCATTTTGTTGTTGTTGTTGTTGTTATACAGTCATCAATCTCCTGCATATTCTGGTGGAATACTTTTTTGTCTTGTATTTCTAACTATTTTAAAATGCATATTGCATACCTATATGCAAGCAAGAGAATGTTTACCTTTAAATTATGTGGACATATTTCTCATTATTGCAGACTCATTCAGAGTAACTTTGATGTGCATATATTTCTCAAATTCTTGTTGATGTCAAAATTTTCCATACGTTAGATTGAGTCTCTGATATGATTTAAACTTTTTCTACAAATAGCTTGAACTTTTGTAGTTTTAAGATACTGCAATATTGGCTGGCGCCGTGACTCAACAGGCTAATGCTCTGCCTTGCGGCTCTGGCACACCGGGTTCTAGTCCCGGTCAGGGTGCCGAATTCTAACCCGGTTGCCCCTCTTCCAGGCCAGCTCTCTGCTATGGCCTGGGAAGGCAGTGGAGGATGGCCCAAGTCCTTGGGCCCTGCACCCACATGGGAGACCAGGAGAAGCACCTGGCTCCTGGCTTCGGATCAGCACGATGTGCCAGCCACAGCGGCTATTGGAGGGTGAACCAACGGCAAAAAGAAAGACCTTTCTCTCTGTCTCTCTCTCTCACTATCCACTCTGCCTGTCAAAAAAATAAAAAGATACTGCAATATTTCCAAATTGTATTGGAATAGATTATTTAGGAATATTTTTCCAACATGATCTGTATCTTCTTGGAACTCTATAAGCAATACTACTAAGTTATCAATTTCTTTTTTAATTTTAATTTATTTTTTTGAGGAATACAACTTAATGCATTTAATATATGCAGATTTGGTAATATGATGCTTTTCCCCCCCGCCCCCACCCATACTCCTGCTTTTCTTCCTTTGCCCTCTTCCTTTTCTATTCTTATTTTTTAAAGAGTTAAATTTTCAGTTAATTTTTATACTCATAAGATTAACCCTACACCAGGTAGAGAGTTTACTGATTAGTATGAAGAAAAAAAAGAAGTAAAGACAAAAACAAAAAAGGAAATCCTTGTTCTCCAACAATCTAGGGCTAAGTTATCCATCTCTACCCTTAATAGTCATAACATAATATATAGCACTATACTTAAGCCAATTTTATTTTGTTTTGTCATTGATCATTGTCACTTGTTTATATTTTCAATATTGTATACCAAATCTCCTATGAGGAATTTGGATGTATTCTGGTTTACTTGGTTTTTTTGTACATTCATCAAAATTTAATTTTTTATTTCAAACACTTTAAAAACAAACAGGCAAGTTGCAGGCAACAGGCTGCACTTTTGTGTTCTTGCATTGCAATGCCTTCCTTCTTCATCCCATGCTTCAGGCAGCAGTCAGAAAGGCAGCATCACCTGAGAACATTTCCACCACCTGCTTCTTCCTTCCAGCTGCCCACTTTGCACTGATGCTGAGTAAGCTTTCAGCACCCTGATGCCATAGCTAGCACACTGCCAGAGGAGCCAGATGTGCATAAAATCAACCTAAAAGTCATATGAAATCATGAGACCAAAAATAACTAAAGCAATCATAAACATTAAAAGTAAAGATGGAAGCATCACAATAACAGATTTCAAGAAATATTACGGGGCAGTTAAATCCATTTGGTATTGGCACAAAATTAGATAGGTCAACCAATGGAACAGGCTAGAGACCCCAGAAATTAACTAATGTGTCTACAACCAAGAAATCTTTAACAAATGAACTAAAATCACTTGCTGGAGAAAGGGCATTCTTCTCAAGAAATGATGTTGGAAAAATTGGATCTCTGTATGCATGAGTATGAAACAAGAACGCTTATCTTATACCCTATACAAAATCATATCTAGTGGATCAAGGACTTAAATCTAAGACCTGAAACCACCAAATTACTCAAGGAAAACTAAGGCAAAACACTACAAGACATTGGCTCACGCAAAGGCTTCTTGGAAAACACTTCAGAAACACAGACAAAAAAGGCCTCATAGACAAATGAGATTACATGAAGCTAGGAAGCTTCTACACTGGAAAGGAAACACTCAACAAATTAAAGAGGAAATCAACAGAAAGCGATAAAATATTTGCAAACTATAAATTCCATAGAGGATTAATACGAGGATATAGAAAGAGATCAAGAAACTCAACAACAACAACAACAACAACAACAACAAAACAAGCAATCCAGTTAAGAAATGGGCTAAAGATATAAACAGGGATTTTTCAAAGGATGGAATACAAATGGCCAACAGACACATGGAAAGATGCTCAGGGTCACTTCCCATCAGGAAAATGTATATAAATTCCATAATGAGGTTTTACTTCACAACAATTTGAATGACTATCATACAAAAATCAAACAACAACAAACTGTGGTGAGGATGTGATGAAAAAGGAACTTTAATCCACTGTTGATGGGAATGCAAATTAGTTAAGCCAGCATTGGAAGACAGCATGGAGGTTACTCAGAAATCTATAAATAGATCTCCCAAATGAACTAGCAATCCCAGTCCTGGTTATGTGCCCAAAGAGAATGAAATCCACTTATGTAAAATTATCTGTACCCTCTGCTTATTGCTAAGATATGGAATTAACCCAGATGTCCATCAACTGATAACTATGAAATTGTGAGATGCACACACACACACACACACTGGAATTAAAAATGAAATTTTTTGATTGTTTTTTTTTATTAAACTTTTATTTAATGAATATAAATTTCCAAAGTATAGCTTATGGGTTACAATGGCTTCCCCCCTCCCATAACTTCCCTCCCGTCCGCAACCCTCCCCTTTCCCGCTCCCTTTCCCCTTCCATTCATGTAAAGATTCATTTTCAATTCTCTTTGTATACAGAAGATCAGTTTAGTATATATTAGGCAAAGATTTCAACATTTTGCCCATATAGCAACATAAAGTGAAAAAACACCATTGGATTACTAATTATAGCATTAAATAGCAATGTACAGCACATTAAAGACAGAGATCCTACATAATTTTTTTTTCAAATTAATTAATTTTCTATGCCATTTCCATTTTAACACCAGGTTGTTTTTTTTTTTTCATTTCCAATTATCTTTATATACAGAAGATCACTTCAGTATATAATTAGTAAAGACCTCATTAGTTTGTGCCCACACAGAAACGCAAAGTATAAAAATACTGTTTCAGTACTAGTTATAGCATCACTTGGCTTTAGACGACACATTAGGGACAGATCCCACATGGGGTGTAAGTACACAGTGACTCCTGTTGCTAATTTAACAATTTGACACTCCTGTTCATGGCGTCAGTAATCTCCCTAGGCTCTAGTCATGAGTTGCCAGGGCTATGGAAGCCTTTAGAGTTCGCTGACTTTGATCTTATTCCGGTAGGGTCATAGTCAAAGTGGAAGTTCTCTCCTCCCTTCGGAGAAGGGTACCTCCTTCTTTGATGACCCTGTTCTTTCCACTGGGATCTCACTCACAGAGATCATTCATTTAGGTCTTTTTTTTTTCCATGATATCTTGGCTTTCCATGCCTGCTATACTTTCATGGGCTCTTCAGCCAGATCCGAATGCCTTGAGGGCTGATTCTGAGGCCAGAGTGTTGTTTAGGACATCTGCCATTCTATGAGTCTGCTGTGTATCCCACTTCCCATGTTGGATCTTTCTCTCCCTTTTTGATTCTATCAGTTAGTATTAGCGGATACTTGTCTTGTTTGTGTGATCTCTTTGACTCTTAGAGCTATCAGAGCTATCAATTGTGAGCTGAAATTGATCACTTGGACTAGTGCGATGGCATTGGTACATGCCATCTTGATGGGATTGTGTTGGAATCCCCTGGCACATTTCTAACTCCACCATTTGTGGCCAGTCCGATTGAGCATGTTCCAAATTGTTCATCTCCTCCCTCTCTTGATTCTCTCAATAGACGCAGAGAAAACATTTGATAAAATACAACACCTTTTCATGATGAAAACTCTAAGCAAACTGGGTATGGAAGGAAAATTCCTTAATACAATCAAAGCAATATATGAAAAACCCACGGCCAACATCCTATTGAATGGGGAAAAGTTGGAAGCATTTCCACTGAAATCTGGTACCAGACAGGGATGCCCTCTCTCACCACTGCTATTCAATATAGTTCTGGAAGTTTTGGCCAGAGCTATTAGACAAGAAAAAGAAATTAAAGGGATACAAATCGGGAAGGACGAACTCAAACTATCCCTCTTTGCAGATGATATGATTCTGTATTTAGGGGACCCAAAGAACTCTACTAAGAGACTACTGGAACTCATCGAAGAGTTTGGCAAAGTAGCAGGATATAAAATCAATGCACAAAAATCAACAGCCTTTGTATACACAGGCAATGCCACGGCTGAGGAAGAACTTCTAAAATCAATCCCATTCACAATAGCTACAAAAACAATCAAATACCTTGGAATAAACTTAACCAAAGACGTTAAAGATCTCTACGATGAAAACTACAAAACCTTACAGAAAGAAATAGAAGAGGATACCAAAAAATGGAGAAATCTTCCATGCTCATGGATAGGAAGAATCAATATCATCAAAATGTCTATTCTCCCAAAAGCAATTTATACATTCAATGCAATACCCATCAAGATCCCGAAGACCTTCTTCTCAGATCTGGAAAAAATGATGCTGAAATTCATATGGAGACACAGAAGACCTCGAATAGCCAAAGCAATCCTGTACAACAAAAACAAAGCCGGAGGCATCACAATACCTGATTTCAGGACATACTACAGGGCAGTTGTTATCAAAACAGCATGGTACTGGTACAGAAACAGATGGATAGACCAATGGAACAGAATAGAAACACCAGAAATCAATCCAAACATCTACAGCCAACTTATATTTGACCAAAGATCCAAATCTAATCCCTGGAATAAGGACAGTCTATTCAATAAATGGTGCTGGGAAAATTGGATTTCCACGTGCAGAAGCTTGAAGCAAGACCCATACCTATCACCTTACACAAAAATTCACTCAACATGGATTAAAGACTTAAATCTATGACCCGAAACCATCAAATTATTAGAGAGCATTGGAGAAACCCTGCAAGATATAGGCACAGGCAAAGACTTCCTGGAAAATACTCCAACAGCACAGGCAGTCAAAACCAAAATTAACATTTGGGATTGCATCAAATTGAGAAGTTTCTGTACTTCAAAAGAAACAGTCAGGAAAGTGAAGAGGCAACCAACAGAATGGGAAAAAATATTTGCAAACTATACTGCAGATAAAGGATTGATAACCAGAATCTACAAAGAAATCAAGAAAATCCACAACAAGAAAACAAACAACCCACTTAAGAGATGGGCCAAGGACCTCAATAGACATTTTTCGAAAGAGGAAATCCAAATGGCCAACAGACACATGAAAAAATGTTCAAGATCACTAGCAATCAGAGAAATGCAAATCAAAACCACAATGAGGTTCCATCTCACCCCGGTGAGAATGGCTCACATTCAGAAATCTACCAACAACAGATGCTGGAGAGGATGTGGGGAAAAAGGGACACTAACCCACTGTTGGTGGGAATGCAAACTGGTTAAGCCACTATGGAAGTCAGTCTGGAGATTCCTCAGAAACCTGATTATAACCCTACCATACAACCCAGCCATCCCACTCCTTGGAATTTACCCAAAGGAAATTAATTTGGCAAATAAAAAAGACATCTGCACATTAATGTTTATTGCAGCTCAATTCACAATAGCTAAGACCTGGAATCAACCCAAATGCCCATCAACAGTAGACTGGATAAAGAAATTATGGGACATGTACTCCATAGAATACTATACAGCAGTAAGAAACAACGAAACCCAGTCATTTGCAACAAGATGGAGCAATCTGGAAAGCATCATGCTGAGTGAATTAAGCCAGTCGCAAAGAGAAAAATATCATTTGTTTTCCCTGATCGGTGACAACTGAGCGCCAAAGGGGAAACCTGTTAAGTGAAATGGACACTATAAGCAACAATGAACTGATCAGCTCCTGTCCTGACTTTAGATGTACAATGTAATACTTTATCCTTTTTAGTATTTGTTGTTGTTGTTGTTCTAGTACTATTGGTTGAACTCAGTAATTAACACACAATTATTCTTAGGTGTTTAAATTTTAACTGAAAAGTGATCCCTGTTAAATCTAAGAGTGGAAAAATGAAATTTTTAATTAAAAATTTTAATGAAAAAATTTTTCATTAAAAAATGAATTCTTTTTTTTGCAAGAAACTAGATGAAATTGGAGACTAGTATGCTTACTGAAATATGCCATCCCCATAAAAATAAATAGCATATATTACCCTCATTTGTTTTTTTTTTGTTTGTTTGTTTGTTTGTTTTGACAGGCAGAGTGGACAGAGAGAGACGGAAAAGTCTTCCTTTACCGTTGGTTCACCCTCCAATGGCCGCTACAGCCAGCACACCACACTGATCTGAAGCACACCACACTGGTCTCCCATGTGGGTGCAGGGCCCAAGCACTTCGGCCATCATCCACTGCACTCCTGGGCCACGGCAGAGAGCTGGCCTGGAAGAGGGGCAACCAGGACAGAATCTGGCTCCCCAACTGGGACTAAAACCCAGGGTGCTGGTGCCGTAGGCAGAGGATTAGCCTATTGAGCCACGGCACCGGCCAACCTTCATTTGTTATGGCTAATATACAGAGTAAAAAGTGTAGTGGGTATGATCAAAATTGATATTTTTACATTTGACTATTTTAGTCCTGGTCTATACTCTTGAGGAACAGTGGGGTTTTTTTTTTATTTAGTTGATTTTTTTTGGTTTGCTATTTTACTAACTTACAACTTGTTACTGGTTGAATTCTTTATTTAGTGGAGGGTTAAGCTTGTGCATAAAGTAAATTAAAAGTATGTCATTGTAAAAATTAAGAGGAAAATAAGAAAGGAAGGAGGAGGGAGGGAGGGAGAGAGGGAGAGAGAGAGGGTAGATTGGGAAGTATCATTATTCTCTTAAAACCATATATGTGAACTATATGAAATTTGTTCCATTCACTTAATTTTTTTAAACCCTTTTAAGATTTTTATTTATTTCAAAGAGTTACAGAGAGGCAGAGGCAGAGGGGGAGAGAGAGAGAGAGAGACAGAGAGGTGTCTTGCACCCGCTGGTTCACTCCCCAATGGGCCACAACAGCTGAGGCTGGGCCTATCTGAAACCAGGAGCCAGGAGCTTCTTCCAGGTCTCCTACAGGGGTGCAGGGACCCAAGGACTTGGCCCATCTTCTGGTGCTTCCCCAGGCCACAGCAGGGAGCTGGATTGGAAGTGGAACAACCAGGTCTTGAACCAGCACCCACATGGGATGCCTGAACTGCAGGTGGCAGTGTTACCTGCTATGCCACAGTGCTGGGCCCTCCATTCATTTATATAAAAATTATTTTATAATTGTTAAAGGAAGTATTGAAATGAAGATATATAATTGGGCAATGCAATGAGGAAATAAAATTTAAGCACACTTATAAGAAAAAATAATGCAAAACAACAGTGAGATGACATTTTAATGACTCAATTGATGATTCTTTTAAAATTTTCCAATACCTCTTATTACTAAGCATTTTCTAAAAAAAAAAAAAAGACTCTTATACCATTTTGGCAGGTAGCTAAATTACTGCTGTCTTCTCTGTAGTGAAGTTTAGCATTATTTATCATAACCCTTTAAATGTCCCTACTCTGGGACCCAGTAATCAATCTCAAGCTTAGTAATTCAACTTACACAAAGCAGTCTAATCTTAAAAATCAGACATGACTTATATGAAGAGTGTTTACTATAATTATTCACCATAGAAAGTTGTTAAAACTTAAGTGGTGAAAGGAGAGGTTAATATTTTCAGCCAATAAAAATCAGTTTCTAGTTAATAATTCCACATACTAAAACTATTGGGGTATTTCCTAGAAAGCTATGCCGAAAGGCCAGGTCCTGGAACTGAGACCCTGTTTCCCATATGGGAAGAAAAGAGAACTGAGGACCCCATAGATGACAGCTCCTCATGTGCATGAATCCCATACACACAGCACTGCTTCTCCCTAGTGACCACTCTGTCCACACTGCACAATCAGGGAGATGCGGAGCTGCTGCCACTCAGCTCTCCACAGATGGCTCTGGGGCTGAGACCTCTCTGCTAACAGGGAAGGGGCAGGGGGTGCCTGGGTCCTGGGTGCCAGTCCAGGCCCCACCCACTAGACCACAAGGAACCCAGGGAAGTGCTGTGCTGACAGCGAGATGGGGCCCAAGGTTCCAGAGATGCCCTCTGGGAGCCAGCGTCCTGCTAGCAGGTACCACCAGCTTCCCCTTCTCCCACTCTGGACAGCTGGCCCCACACACTCACCACTCCCAGGCATCCAAGGTGGGCTGTGTTGTGGTGGAAAAGATCAGAGAACAGTGGATGCCGCACTAGCTCTGGAGTCTCCCAGCGGCAGAGACCCCTCCTTGGGCCTCTCTCCTGCAGGAATTTGGAACTCTATGGTGTCACAATCCAGTGTGATTATGTGGCAGTGACATCACCGTGCCTGATTGGACAGCTCACATAGCCATCAGCACACAGGACCCAGAAAACAAACCAAATCAGCATCTTTACAGCAGGGACAGGAACTCCAGGCCACTCCAGATAGGGAGAGAGGGGAGGCCTGGGTTCAGGGGCCAAGGGCCTCCTCCAGGCTGCACCCTTTCCCCAGCGGGATCCTACCACCTGCTGGGGCCCTCCTGCCTCCCCACAGGTCTTCCTGGAAGAATCCCACCTGGAGGCTGCAGTAACCTGCTTAGGTCAGTTAGAGAGAATTGGCTGTTTATTGGCTTTGGTCTTTTTCGTTTCCTTCATAGTGCTGACTCATTTCTCTGTGGAGTTATTAATATTAAGAATGTTTACAGATATTACAAATTCAGTTCTTTTTTTCTTTCATTGTTCTTGTAGATATTTGTTTTCTAGTCTGCCTCTTGCCCTTTAATATTATTTTCTGTTTGTTTCTTGCTGGTACTTAGTAATTAGTGGATTTTATGCATTGATATTTCCAGTAATATTGTTAAATTTGTGTAAATGTTGTACTTATTTTTAGATTTTATGAATTATCTATGTATTTTAGTGTCATCCTATAAAATTGTGTATATACGCAATTTATATATATATATACACACACAATTTACATAAATATATAAACACATGCACATTTCATTCCTGAGAAATTGAACTTTTCACATTTTTTGCCATTTTATTTCCCTGATTACCCTTACAGTAGGAAGTTGAAAAGAAACCGTGGTGGCATCTGGGTGTAGGCTTACATCCAGGGAAAAGCTTTCAATGATCCTGTATTAGTTGTATTGGTTGTTATTAGGTTTCTTTCAATCTTGATCAGATTGGAGAAGTTACTTTCTGTTTGTTTGCTTTTACTGATAGTAAGGTTTATTTTATTAGGTGCTGAATTTTATTAAATATTTTCTTTTTTTTTTTTTTTTGACATGCATTTAGACAGTGAGGGAGAGAGAGACAGAGAGAAAGGTCTTCCTTCTGTTGGTTCACCCACCCGAATGGCTGCTACAGCCCATGCTGTGCAGATCTGAAGCCAGGAGCCAGGTGCCTCCCCCTGGTCTCCCATGTGGGTGCAGGGCCCAAGCACTTGGGCCATCCTCCACTGCCCTCCCAGGCCACAGCAGAGAGCTGGACTGGAAGAGAAGCAACCGGGACAGAACCAGTGCCCCAACCAGGACTAGAACCTGGGGTGCCAGCACCACAGGCAGAGGATTAGCCTAGTGAGCTGTGGCACCGGCCCGAATTTTCTTAAATATTTTCAAGATGTAATCTAAACAATCACGTGATTGTCTTTTTGCATTGTTCACCTATTTGGATGGCTTTTTTTGCGAGTCTTGACAACTCTTGTATTTTTTATTATCTATATATTTTATTATCTATTATGTTTTCCTATCTAATTTCATTTATTATAATACTTTGCTTAGAATATTTGTATCTGTTTATGAAAGGTATGCTTTTAAAAATTATTTCAAGTTCTGGTACACTTGCATCATCATCGACATAATGCTGGTTTGCCAAAAGAAATTTAAAAATATTCTCTGCTTATTTCCACTTTGCATAAGTTTGGGAAGCAGGTTTCTTTTTTCTTCCTTAGAAGTTTGGAATATACCTGTAAACATGGTCCTGAAATTTTGATTATTAACTTTTTTTCTTGGTAGTGTTCAAAATATGATTCAACTTATTTGGTTTATGTAAGAATTTTCCCATTTTGTGTTATATTTGTGTTTTGGGAATTTGATTTTCAAAATATGGTAGGTTTTGATCTGTGTAGTCAGAATTTTATTCCTAATGATTTCACACATTTCTCTAAGTAAGTTGGTAAAAGCTATAACTTGTACAAAAGAATGATTTGGTTTTAATTCCTGAAATAGGTTATTTGTGTGACTTTTACTTTTGTTTCCTTAACTGCTTTTAATAATCTTTTATTAACTTTGCTACCATTTCTTAAAAAATCATTGTATCCTTGTTTATTTGCTTCTACTTTTTTACAGCATTTCATTGTGCCTGTTAAATTCAATATATTTTGAATTTTTTTCTTTCTAATTCTTGACAAGAAAGCTGTAATGATTGCTTTTCAGTGTTTTATTCTAACATAGTCATTGAAGGGTATATGTTATCTCTAAGTGCAGATTTACTGCATCCTCCTTATTCCCTTCTGTGTTTTCAACCCCTATATGTGCAGGCCCCATCTGTCTCCCAGTGTCCTCAATCCCATGTACCCGCAGCCATCACAGGCTACATGTGTCTTCATTTCTGTACCTGGAATTCATGTTCTGATTGGTAACTTGGTGGTTGATCCATTAGAGACCCATTCTTTACAACTGTATGTGCATGTAATCACAGCACAGCAGCCACCCCTTCCATGACTGCAAAACAGCCATGGCCCCTCAGGATACAGCACGTTCTCATAGAGCAGTATCTCTCCTGGTTTCTTTTAGAAAAGCAGTAAAATTCCCAGGCACAGCAACTAGACATTTCCTTATGTTCTGTCAACTGCATGTTTTGACAACTTCTAAATCAATTTTCCAAAACAAACAGGACTACTGTGATTGTCTGAATTTTTACTTTATGGGGTTGCCTGTTAATTGCCAGCATGTGTTGATGCTAAAGAGATTCATATACCTGATTTTTCTATTAATTCACTACATTAATTCACTAATTCTGGAGTGGCCTGGATGGCAGGACTCTTTAATCATAGAGCGTATTTAAAGAAGGTGATACAGACAACATATTTTTAAGTGAGAACTGTCTAAGTTTTTTCAGAGCTTTAGAGAAAAAATAAAACTTTATAATTCAATAGATCCTAGCCCAGGAGAAAAAAGTTACTTTAGATAGAATAGTTTGAAAGGTTTCATTAACGGGTAATATTTGAGCTGAACACATAATAATGGGGCGTGAAGATCAATAAGGAAGCAAGGAAGACAACATTTAAGATGAGGAAGCAGACAGCAAACCTAGAGATATTCATGAGGGGAAGAAACTGAGTGCATAACTACAGGATAGAAGTTGGTACTGTTTAACTGTTGAATAACGTGGTTAGTGACGCTTGAGCTTGTGATTATAATTTTTGCAAAAATCCAGGGAAAAAGAAGAGAAACTGCAAAGTGGCCAGCAGCGGCGGCGGTCGCGGGCGAGCGGTGGGGAGGGGCAGAGCGGGGGGCGGGCGCACAGCGGAGGTGGGCGGAGCGGGGGGCGGGCGCGAGCGGTGATGCGGGGCGGAGCGAGGGGCGGGCGCCCGCCGCGGCCAGGGGTCTCCAGCCTGCGCGTTCCCGGTCCGCGGAGGGCGGGAGTGCGCGGCGGGAGCGGGCGCGGCCGGGGCTGACGGGCGGCGCGGCTCCCGGGGAGGAGTCTGCGGCGGTCGGGCCCGGAGCAGTGGTGGCGGCGCCGCAGAGGACGCTGCTTTCCGCGCCGGGCTGCCCGAGCGGGGCGGGGAGAGTCGAGGCGCAGCCGGAAGGAAGAGGCGGCGGCGGGGAGACCCCGGCCCTGGCCGCGGCGGGAGGGCCACGCCCCGCCGCTCCTGATGGCCGGGGCTGGTTGGGGCCCCGAGTTCCCTCCTCATAAGATGGTTCTTGCAGCCGGTAGCTCTTAGTTCAGGGCCGTGTTCCTGAGTGGACCAAGTGCACGTGAACAGACACGCGTGCACCTGAGAAATGCGGGTGCTGCCGCCTCACAGGTGGTGATAACTTATGCTCACACGGGGACTTGGCGATCCGTGACAGCGCCGTAGCACAGCCTAGGAAACAGCCTGCTTCCTGCAGGTGCAAGATGTGCTGCGACGTTGTCGAGAATATTTATTGAACCATAAATGCCGATAATTGTGTGCGATTGTTAAGTTTGCTGATCTCTTCAGTTGTGAGGAATTAAAACAGAGTGCGGAAAGAACGGTGGAGCGTGAGCTCACTGCTGTGTATCACCAGGAAGGGGGCCTGCAGCCATCACGGGACCTACTGATAGACATTCTCAGTGCTGACAGTTTAAACCTAGCAAAGGAAGGAACAGCTGGAGAAGCTGCTGTGCTGTGGCTAGAATACAGCACAGAATCCCGGTCCCAGTGTTTGTCTTCAGTTCTCAGCCAAATCAGAACTGATGCACTTTCAGAAGTAGCAGAGAGCTTGGCTTCCAGGTTTGCCACCCAATGAGAAGTCTGTGGGGGTTCAAGGTCTTTATGTCCATGCCCAAGTTTTTCAAACCAAGACTTGGGAGATGAAATAGGTTATTCAGTAATTGAGAAACGTTCACGTGTAGCATGAGAGCGTAAGAGTCTGGGTTATCTAACATTGTTAGCCCTGTGTATGCGCAGTTCAAAAAGTTCACTTATAAAGTAGCTTCTTGTTCTTAGTGTGGTATATCAGCATTGTGCTGAGGTTATTTAAGTATGTGTATTTCATTCCTGTGCTGCTTCTCTGAAGTCTTGGATTACAGTTTTTCCAGTGTAATTAATTCAGCTGCACTTAACACTAACGACCATGTTGGTATGGAGTTGTCTAAGTCCTTTACTATGGTTGAGGAAGATCTTCCATAGTTCTATGGTATTACACAGGGAACGCTATGACTGCAGGATCAGTCTTACTATACTGTTAGGTGCATGTATTCTCTTTCCATTAACTTATACTTGTCTATCTAGAATACAGGTTGCCCAGTCCACTGGTCATATACCAGGTTTGGACTTACGTTGCTGGGTTGGCAATAAGAATTGCTAGCCCCTCATCGTGCGAGTCGGAGTGGAGGTTTAATCAGTAAATGTCTCCACTCTGTATCACATTTACATTGGCTCCTGTATATAACTACCTGCTGCTGATGTAGTTCTCCATCTTAAAGATTTCTAGTGGGTTTACCAGGTCATTACATCTTAATTTAATAACAAGCATTACTGCAGAGTGATTGTGTACAGGTATCTGTTGGCTGTCAGGGTTTGTTTTTTTTAAACCTGTTGTGTGTGTGTGTTGTGGGGGTAGGATTAGGAAGGGGAACTGTTCAGGAATTTTCTGCACAAGCTGTGCAGACGAGCAGGTAACTCACACTGCTCTGGCATTAATCCCAGGAACCAGTAGCAGTAGTGGGGCGCCGCCAATTTAACATGCGCACAGGTGCTTCATGACAAACATTACTAGCATGGTCAACTGAATAATGTTCTGGCACTGTATTTTAAATGACATTAATTTATTAAATAAATTGTATATATTCAAAAAAAAAAAAAAAAAGAAAGAAAGAAAGGAAGGGCCGGCGCCGCGGCTCACTAGGCTAATCCTCCACCTGCAGTGCCGGCATCCCAGGTTCTAGTCCCGGTTGGAGCGCCGGATTCTGTCCTGGTTGTTCCTCTTCTGATCCAGCTCTCCGCTGTGGCCTGGGAAGGCAGTGGAGTGTGGTCCAAGTGCTTGGGCCCTGTACCCGCATGGGAGACTAGGAGGAAGCACCCTTCTCCTGGCTTCGAATCGGTGCAGCGCACCGGCCATAGTGGCCATTTGGGGGGTGAACCAATGGAAAAGGAAGACCTTTCTCTCTGTCTCTCTCTTTCTCTAACTCTGCCTGTCAACAACAACAACAAAAAAAAAAAAAAGAAGGAAGAAAGGGACTTGAGGGAGGAGGGAGGAAGAGTGGTAGGGAACTATGCATATCTTTAGAATTTTACATGGAAATACATGAAATCCATTCTCTTTATAGTAAAAAAAAAACTAATACAATTTTTAAAGGTTTTTTTTCATTTTTATTTATTTGAGAGGTAGATTGACAGACCATGAGTGGGAGAGACAGAGAGAGGTCTTCCTTCTGTTTTTCACTCCCCAGATGGCCACAATGGCCGGAGCTACGCTGATCCGAAGCCTGGAGCCAGGTGCTTTCTCCTGGTCTCCCATGCGGGTGTAGGACCCAAGCACTTGGGCCATCTTCTGTTTTCCCAGGCCATAGGTGAGAGCTGTATTGGAAGAGGAGCAGCTGGGACAAAAACTGGTGCCGATATGGGATGCCGGCACCACATGTGGAAGATTAACTTACTGAGCCATGGCGCCAGCCCCAATACAAAATTTTTAAAACTTGATTGTCATGTAAGATGGAGATAAAAATGAAACATGGTAAATATGGTTAATAATAATGGATTATATTTTCCAAAATTGTTGAGAAGATAGATTTAAGTAGTTCTCAAAATATATGCGAGGTGATATTAAACCCATTTCTTTAGCCATTTCATAATTCATACATATTTCAAAGACAATATATACAGTGCTACTTCAAAAATTTTTGTAAAATGAAACATTTTTGGTTCAGAAAAGCTTCAAATTCATATATAGTTTTTATAACATTTTCAGTGACTTTTTAAAAGATCCTGTTATATGTATGGTTTTCAAGTTTTCATGTACCAAAATAAATGCACTTTTAAATTCCATCTTCTTCAAACTTTTTGAAATACCTATAGTACATAATAAATGAAAATAAAATGTTCACTTTAAATTTTAATTAAATGTTTTTATCAAATGAATAAATAATAAAATCAGAAAAGATTGAGTGATCTTAAGCCTGGAGGTCTTTTTTGTAGCTGATGTTTTAAAGAACTCACTCATCTTGTGGAGACTGGATAGTAGAGGGGTAAGAATAAATGGTAAGATCCAGTTAGGAAACTAAGGTTGGCTGTTCCATCACTGACTGAGCTGATCATTTTCTGATGGCATTGTGAATGTTGTCCTCCATGTCTCCTACTTTTCTGTTGATTGATTGCTATTACAAGCAACACTGTGAGGAACATCCTGTGCAGATGTCTTTGTGGTCTGTTCCTTTTGTTTCCTTAGAATAAACCCCCAGAAATGAAATTACACAGCACAGCTCCTATTGTTGTGGCCACCTGGGGAGTGAACCAGAAGATGGAAGACCTCTCTCTCTGTCTCTACTTCTCTAACTCTGCCTTTCAATAAATAAAATAAATCTTTAAAAAAAGAAATTACTTTATCAAAAGGTGTTTTTAGTTTAGTCTCTCATCACACAAGGCATCCTACCCTTTGGAGTCATGATGCTTCTGCTGTGGCCATTTGAGAAAAGATAAAGAATTGATTATCGTTATGGAAGCATGGATTCTGACTTCCCGTCTTTCTACTAGAAACCATAGTTTGAGCATTACCAATAGCCACAGCTGACAAGGGAAGTTTTTCTTTTCCAGAAAATGGTACTATGCTTGGGGCTGGAGCTGTGGTATAGGAGGTAAAGACTCTGCCTGCAGTGCTGGCATCCATGTGGGCACTGGTTCGAGTCCCAGCTGCTCCACTTCTGATCCAGCTCTCGGCTATGGCATGGGAAGGGAATAGAAGATGGCCCAAGTGTTTGGGCTCCTGCACCCACGAGGGAGACCTAGAACAGGCTCTTGGCTCCTGGCTTCATTCAGATTGGTGAAGCTCCAGCCGTTGTGGCCATCTGGGGAGTGAACAAGTGAATAGAAGACTCTCTCTGCCTCTGCCTCTCTAACTCTGCCTTTCAAACAAAATAAATTTTTAAAATGTTACCATAATAATGTAAAATTGAAGATAGAGTTTTATTAAAAAGTATTTTGTGAAGCCTAAACATATATGGACTCCACAACAGTAAGCATAATTAATTGGTCAGGTAAATAATTAGTTGATGCAACTGCAAATATCAAGGTAGCCTTACAAAATAGGTTAAAAGGGGAATAAACATAATGATAGAATATAGGCAGCAGTTTGTCATCATTGCATTAGTTAATTTGAGAAGCTTTTATATGTCAGTAGAACAAAGTGGCTAGATTAGGAAAGAAAGAGGGAGCCCTTAGTTAAATTTGAAGTTCTGCTAAACAACATAATTTTTGGTTTGGCTATGTTCCACACAGTATTAGGGCATCCTGCACTTTATCCGACAGACCCATTCTTGTAGCTGTGCAATTATCACATTGCATATACATATTGTCTTCCAGTGAAACATGTTTCACTTAAGCCTATAAAACTTAGCTTTAAATCTATGTTTCTGAAAAATTTTTAGGCTATAGAGTAAAACATTCAAGGATAATCTAAGAGAATCCAGAAAAAAAAGATGACAGTGAGGTGGGTTTGGTGCAACTGGCCTTTGTTTCCAGTAGGTCAATAAAATATTAAAGGGAATGTACAAGACTAAATGACAGAAATGAGCAAAGAATAGACCCAGTCATTTGACCTGCTTTGTATCTTGGACATGTGTGACATGTGGAGAAATTGAAGTAATCATTGCTCATTAAATTGAACAGAAATGCATGGCTGAAAAAAAATATTCATGAAATGATAACTGTGATGCTCATAGAATGTTCTTATATTAGAAAAAAAGTAATACTTGTTTCCATGATGAGATCTGATGAGTCTTAAAATTAATAGAAAATATGTACTATGAAAACAACTATGCATTGATTTAAATATTTTTGCAGAAATACTTATCTTTCAATTCCATGTTTCTAAAATCTTCTCAATGTGCCCTTGTTTATATATGCTAAGAAATCTCCCCTGAACGTCATGTTGTTTTTGTACCACCCAGTGTTGAAGGTGAATCCTGTTTGACTTGTTTTCAGGTTGTAGATTATGATTAAAAAGAAATAAAATAGCATATTTGCAGGTGTTAAATTCTGGATGTTTTTGTTTTCAAATATTTATTTATTTATTTATTTATTTTAGGTTTGGTCCAGCCCTGGCCATCATAGCCAGGGGAAGTTAACCAGTGGATGGAATATAATTCTCTCTCTCTCTCTCTCTCTTTTTTTTTTTTTTGGACAGGCAGAGTGGATAGTGAGAGAGAGACAGAGAGAAAAGTCTTCCTTTTTGCCATTGGTTCAGCCTCCAATGGCTGCTGGGGCTGGTGCATCATGCTGATCCGAAGCCAGGAGCCAGGTGCTTCTCCTGGTCTCCCATGTGGGTTCAGGGCCCAAGGACTTGGGCCATCCTCCACTGCCTTTCCAGGCCATAGCAGAGACCTGGCCTGGATCCGGTGCCCCAACTGGGACTAGAACCCGGTGTGCCGGCACCACAAGGCGGAGGATTAGCCTGTTAAGCCACCGTGCTGGCCTTATTTATTTATTTGAAAGGCAAAGTAACAGACAATGTGAGAGAGAGAGATCTTCCATCTGCTGGCTCACTCCCCAAATGGCCACAATAGCTGGAGATGGGCTAATATGAAGCCAGGATCAAGGAGCTTTTGGGCCTCCCATGTGGATGCAGGGGACCAAGTACTTGAGCAATCTTCCACTGCTTTCCCAGGTGCATTAGAGGGAGCTGGATCAGAAGCGAAGCACCTAGGACTCAACCCAGTGCCCATATGGGATGCTAGCACTACAAGCAACAACTTTACTCACAACACTGTGCCAGCCCCAAAGTTTTGGACTTATAAGACAGAAATTTCACTGACTGGAAGCTAAAGATATTTGTCATCCATTCTCTCAAAGAGACTTGGCACTGTTTAGCAATAAACCCAGAGTACCCAACTTTACTATTCAGGTTGCCTGTCTATGCTGAGGTACATGCATTGCCAGCGGTCACTTCCTTGTGAAATTGGATTGTATTTAAAAACAAAGAAAAAGAAACCCCAGCCCTGTCCACAAACATGAAATTTAAAATAAATACATAAACCTTCAAATGCAACAGTCCATAGTTTCTTGCAGTTTCATGTTGTAAATTTTCAAAAACATAAAAAACCAAGAATAAAATGAAGAACAATAAGACAAAAAGAAAATACTTAGAATACTGCTAATGACAATAATGTTAACATTTTAGTTATATACCCTCTACAAATTGTGTTCTTTCAAATTGTGACCCAAGCACACAGGCCCCCATCACCATCTTAATAAACACTTAGAAATCTGGACTCTTTTGTAGAAAAGTGCTAACCTAACCCAGCCCTCATTTGACAAGAGCTGGGAGTCTCCAATTGTACACTGATTTATCCTAGTAAAAGGGAAAGAGAGCCAAGGCAAAACAGTCAAAATGAAGACAACTCTGATCATTGAGATTTCAGATAGTGAAGTTTAGAGCTGTTCTCATGGATCATCCACACATACATAATTATTTTTCACTTTCATTAATTTCCCAAATAAAGGCAAAATGCTGTCAATAAGCTTTTGGAAGGGCATTACAGAGTGTATTAACCAACTTTGCATGGGAGTATAATCTACACATTTCATTTCTCCAAGGTGGGACAGTGAACATATTTAACTAGCAAAAGGTCTGAATCAGGATTTCTAATACTCACTAAAAACACTTTAGAAGAAATATTTGCTTAACTTTATTTTTTGATGGTCAAGTAGCATAAAGCTCTAAAGAAAAAGAGTACTTTCAATTCATTGCCATTCTCACAGTGTTCTAAATGCTTCACTCTGGCTCTAAAACCAAACTACATCACAACAATTGTCAATCTCGATAAGTACTCAGAATATAAGTCAATGATGCACCGAGATTTGATTAGCCATATTGATAATTTTAAAAGAATTGGAAATAAAATACTAGGGACGGAGGAAGCAGATAGCATGGTAAAAATAGTCTTAGACTGGGGCCAGCACTGTGGTGTAGTGGGTAAAGCTAATGCCTGTAACCGCCGGCTTCCCATATGGACACCAGTTTGAGTTCTGGCTGCTCCATTTCTGATCCAGCTCTCTGCTATGGCCTGGGAAACCAGTAGGGGATGACCCAAGTCCCTGAGCCCCTGCACCCGCATGGGGACCAAGAGGAAGCTGCTAGCTCCTGGTTCCTGGCTTCAAATCAGCGCAGCTCTGCCCATTGTGGCCAATTAAGGAGTGAACCAGCGGATGGAAGGCCTCTGTCTCTCTCTGCCTCTCCTCTCTCTGTGTAACTCTGACTTTCAAATAAATAAATAGATAAATAAATCTTTTAAAAATAGCCTTCAATTAGTCCTGTATATAGTTCACATTCACCAATAGGCATATAGGCAAACCTCTAAGGTAAACCTTTAAGCTACACTTGTTTATTTTCTTATATTTAATTTTTTCTATGCTTTGAATCTTATTTAAGAACAAATCTTTTGAAGGCATATACTCATTCTATTACTTGAGTGTTTATGGTTCTCACCACATTCAGAATTTTCAGATCTCTCTTTGACAGTTTTTATTGCCCTCTTATCCAGGTTAGTTGGAAGCATCACTTTACACTCCAAACTCAATTTTTCCCATACTTATGGTTTCTTTCTTAAAGATTTTGCTATTTTCTTAATAACTTGGATTTTATAATAGCATCCAGAACTTGTATTTTATTTTTTATTTTTATTTTTTTTCATTTTACTTGAAAGGCAGAGACATAAGAGAGAAAAAAGATCTCCTATCAGCTGGCACACTCCCCCAAATACCCATAGCAGCCTAGGATGAATGAAACTCAAGTCACTTGAAACTATCTTGGTCTTCCATGTGGATAGCAAAGATCCAGGTACTCAGTCAGCACCTGCTGCTTCCCAGATTGCACATTAGTATGGTGTGAGCTTGGACTCAAGCCATGTACTCTAATATGGTATGCACGTATCCAAAGTGGCATCTTAACTGCCATGCCAATCACCTGCCCAAAGTCCTTTACAAATATATTGAACTGGGGCTGGTGCTGTGGCATAGTGGGTAAGGCCGCTGCCTGCAGTGCTGTCATCCCATATGGGCGCCAGTTCTAGTCCCGACTGCTCCACTTCTGATCCAGCTCTCTGCTATGCCCTGAGAAAGCAGAAGTTGGCCCAGGTACCTGGGCCCTTCACCCACATGGGAGACCCAGAAAACACACAAGGCTCCTGACTCCTGGTTTTGGATTGGTGCAGCTCCAGCCAATGCTGCCAATTGGGGAGTGAACCAGCAGATGGAAGACCTCTCTCTCTCTCTGCCTCTCCTCTCTCTGTGTAACTCTGACTTTCAAGTAAATAAAGAAATCCTTAAAAATATATTGAACTAAAAACAAACAAGCAAAAAATATATTTAACTAACTGGTGACTAACTTACTCAAGGGAAAATGCATATTTGAAATTATAAATACTAGTAAAGTGATGTGGGCAAGCCACACCTGTCGAACGGAACCTGAAGGAGGGAGTGGGAATGAAAAGAGGGACAAGGTCGCAGAGAATGGAGCCAAGACAACAAGGCTGATCAAGGCTCGTTTATTCCAGCGTCTCAGTGATATTTTATACATAACCAGCTGCAGCTCAAGGCAACACAGAAGTGAACAACACAGGCAAGCAACTTATCAGGCTTTCTGCAACACAATCATAACGTAGTTAATTTTAGCGGAGTGTTCTTGTTTGATCATTCTCCTAGAGCATGGGAATAGGTGACTTTTTTTCCTCCCAGGAATTCCACAAGCCAAGACTGACCTTGACTTGTCTATGACGTGTTTATGGGCTGCCTACAGTAAAGGAGACTATTTCATGTGCTTTGAGTGATGAATACTAGGGGTTCAGTATATTATAGCAAAAAGTTCTTACTGCCTGTATGCACGTGTTTGTCACTGTGTATTTGGGTACCTTTTTGAACATAAAGGAAAAGTATATTTCCAATTACACATTATAGTTTCATTTGAGCAATGCGACTGAGTGCTGGTGAATAGGATGTGGTCAGAGGTAATCAATTCTGAATCTGATACTTCAAAGATGCAACCCTTTCTTCTTTGTCTTGTAATCTACTTGGTAGATCAGCCACAGATGCTTATGCAGCAGAAGGAACTTCGATGTTGGATCTACTGCCTGGGCAGGAACTTCAGTTATGGCTTCCCTACATGGCAGTGGGTGAGACATGAGGGAACTTAAGAAAATTCATGGAAAGTGAATTAAAAGCATGAGTTTGTTTTGATATATGTGTTCTTTGCAAAAAAGGCATTTTTGTAATATATGGAAAGTACATAAGGTGAAAAATACATTTTTATGAATTTCAAATTGCAGTTGCACCAAAATAAAGCCATATATTTAATTCTGTTTTATGAACCTTTAAAATGTTTTTATATTTGTTTCTTTGAAACTTAAAGTAACAAAGAGAACTACTTCCATCCTCTGGATCATACCCCAGATGTTTGCAACAGCCAGGACTGGGCCATTCTGAATTCAAGACCAAGAAACTCCATCTGGGTCTCCAATGTGGGTGGCAGTAATCCAACCACTTAGGACATCATCTTCTGCCTCCCAGTAGAATTAGTATGAAAATGGATGAGAAGCAGAGGTAGGACTTGATCCCAGCACTCTGCTGTGACATCTCAAATGGTGCCTTAACCTGTTACACCTCAAACCAGCTATTCTTTGAATGTTTTGAAGTACTTGCATACTTTTATTTTACCAAGTATCTGATATTCCAGGTGTGACTTATTACCTCCACAGTATCTACTTTCTCTGTCCAGCAGAGAATATCATGAAAAGATGATTGTGAAAAGAAATATTAGCAAAGACAAAACAAATCTTGAAATATGAAGATTAATAAGGAAATGGATTTCAGAGGATTGAAACTTGAGATGGTTTTTCTAGCAGTGGCAAATATCTGATAAAATGCTTATTTAGTAGATAGAAATTGTGTGATAGCAGATGACTCCATGAAATAAATCTAAGACAATAGTGTTCAGCAATGTGATGATTTCTAGGATGGGAAAATTTGTTTTCAAGCCTCAAAATTAAGCAACCAATATACTGAGACTTTGACAATGAAAATTGAGTAAGACTTTTTAGGAAAATAGTATGCTATAATTTAAGGACCACATTGAAGGAAAGGCTTTTTTTACCATCATTTTCCCACTGTTCTAAGGACATTCCCTTTAATTTGAGACGAAGAATCATGAACAGGAGAGAAGGAATAAAAATATGGTTCATATCTGTCATGCAAATTACTTCTAACAAGGTACTGTTTGGAATCAAAGTGACAAAAGGCCCACTGGGTCTTTGAAGATTTTGTTTAATAAACCATGAGCCTTAATTTACTTGCCATTACCAAAAACCTTGATGAGGCTGGAGCCATGGCAGAATTTGTATAAGGTGGTATCAAGATCACTATTTCACAGTGGTTTCTCAATGTCGGGAAATACCTCCTCAAAATGACTAAATAACTACAGTGCCAATACACATAACCACAAAAATATATTTTTAAAAAAGTGAGAAATATTCCAGCTCCAAAATCCCTAACAAAAGTGAAGTATTCACAGCAGACTCATAGAATGGCACATCTCCTAAACAGCACTATGGCCTCAGATTCAGCCCTTAAGGCATTCAGATCTGGCTAAAAAGTCCTTGAGAGTTTCTCAGGCATGGAAAGCTAAGACACTGTGGCAAAAAAAAGACCTAAATGAAAGATCTCTGTTAGTGAAATCCCAGTGGAAAGAATGGGCCATCAAAGAAGGAGGTACCTTTCTCTGAAGGGAGGAGGTAACTTCCACTTTGACTATGGCCATATCTAAATAAGATCAGAGTTGGTGAACTCAAGAGGTTTCCATAGCCTTGGCAGCTCATGACAAGAGGCCTCAGGTGATTACTGACATCATAAATAAGAGTGTCAATTGTTAAACCAACAACAGGTGTCACTGTGCACTTACTCCCCATGTAGGATCTCCATCCTTAATGTGTTGTGCTATGTGAATTAATGGTGAAACTAATACTAAAACAATTCTCTATACTTTGTGTGTCTGTGTGGGTACAAACTGTTGAAATCTTAGTAAATACTAAGCAGATCTCCTGTATATAAAGATAATTGAAATAAATTGTGATGAAGAATGGGATGGGAGAGGGAGTGGGAGATGGGATGGTTGAGGGTGGGAGGGAGGTTATGGGAGAAAAAGCCGCTATAATCCAAAAGTTGTACTTTGAAAATTTATATTTATTAAATAAAAGTTAAAAAAGAAAGTGAAGTATTCATCCAGCGGAGAAATTTGGTGGGATGCCTTTAGGAGAAAAGCTGAAATCAGGGGGATGTGGTAAAGGATTGTTGGTTTTCTGGAAGGTACATTGATGCTGGTGGGGCCTAGGAAGTAACTCACACAAGTTACCAGCTCATGCACTTATTTAATAGCCAAGAAATACAATGAGGAAGATCCACTGGGAAGAGAATCCAGTGTGAATGCTAGCAAAACTAAAAGCAAAGTAAAGAAAGTTCAAATATATGATGAAAAGAATAAGAGAAAGGAAGTTTTCAGAAAACAGACAGGATCCATCTTTTAGTACAATTTGTAAACAATATACAACACCTTAGAATCATGATGCTAGAAGATTCTTCCTTGCCTGTCCACTAACAACCTACATAGAAGCTACATAAAAGAGCATAAAAGCCACTGTGCTCCAACATGAATGTGGAACAGGCACAGTAGCAGTGCACCCACAGAGCAACAGAATAAAAAAGCAACATGAAGAAACAAGAAAGACATGATCACAAAACATGAAAACAAAAAATCTAGCATTGCAAGGTGATCTGACATAGTAAAACATTAGATTGTGAAAAGACAAAATGGTCAGAACAACTCAAGTAATAGAAAAAAAGGAAAAAAACAAAAAGGAAAATAATTAGAATTCAGTAAAAAAAGAATTAGAGAAGAAAAAAATGACTATAGAAAGGAAAATTAAACTGAAGGTAATACAAGAGTGAAGATAAAGAAAACATATTTGAGGGATCGGTGCTGTGGTGTAGTGGGCAAAGCTGCTGCCTGCAGCGTCAGCATCCCATATGGGCACCAGTTTGAGTCCCAGCTGCTCCACTTCTGATCAAGTTCTCTGAGATGGCCTGAGAAAGCAGGAAAACATCGAAAGTCCTTGGGTCCTGCACCCACATGGGAGACCAGGAAGAAGCTCCAGGCTTCTGGCTTTGGATCAGCACAGCTCCAGCCATTGTGGCCATTTGGAAAGTGAACCAGTGGATTGGAGACCTCTCTCTACCTCTCTCACTATCACTCTGCCTTTCAAATAAATAAATCTTTTTTTAAAAAAGAAAACAGATTTGAGAGGATACCAAGGTTGTACATAGAGAAGATAATTTAGCAATGGTGACAACACAGAAGCAAGTTGAAACAATGGAACAGAACACATACTGAAAATCTAGAGTTAAAACACTTTAAGTGCAAAATATACTTGATCACCTATGTTTATGCAGTGCAAATGTGTTTAAGATTCAAACATTCAAAACTTAGACATGTTCTTATAAAACATAACATTGAAAACTTAGACATGTTCTTATAAAAGTATTGAATGTGTAAAGCAAAGGAAGATATTATGGTTATCTAGAAAGCTAGGCACTGATGAGAAAAATGAATGGTAATGTGCCACGCCCACAGCTGTGATACCCGCGTGGCAAAATGTTGCTACGTTGGAAGTCTAAAGCTGCAGGGTTTTGGGGTGAGCGCTTTGTCGAAGCGGAGCCTCAGGCGATTCCTGTGTAGTCCGCGGTTGTAATGACCCTCGACTCACAGTAGGGGAGCCGAAGACTGTCCTTGCTAATTTTGGGGGGACACCGTGTCTCTGCTCTGCTGATGATCTCATTATGCATTATCTACCAGCTGTGTTTACACTTTACTGCTTACCCTCATAATTCTCAAAAACTAAAAAATAAAAAAAAAAGTTTCCCGTAAGCCAGGAATACAAGTCAAAACATATCATTAGGTTCCCATTGTAGTAACAGAAAAATGTTAAGGTTACTCAAAGGTTATCTCCAGGTACCTAGAGGGCAAGCAAAACCTTGGACAGTTATTCCCCTAAACAGTTCAGTAAATGAAACTAAGTCAAAGGTCAATTCTCATCCTCAGTAAATGAAACTAAGCCAAAGGTCAATTCTCATCCTCAGTAAATGAAACTAAGTCAAAGGTCAATTCTCATCCTCAGTAAATGAAACTAAGCCAAAGGTCAATTCTCATCCTCCGTAAATTGTCTAAAAACAATGTCCCCACTATGTTCCTCATAAAACCACTCATATGACATCATTGTTTTAACTCATTTTGTCAACCTTTGTGATAAAAGTTTTACATTTGCCTACAGCATTGTTCTTTACTATATAAACCCAAGCCTTACTACAATAAATCACAACAGTAACATACGCATAACGTGTGTGTGTCTGTCTGTCATTTCCCCGCCGATTTCTGACTCTCCTGGCTCTTCGTCCCTTGTTCTCCCCAGTCTGTGACTCCGCGAGAGCCGGTTCGCGGCAGGTGGCGCCCGAACAGGGACCTGAAGGACAGGTAATCTTTCTCTTTCTTTCCTCAGAGTTAGAAGCGGCTCTTACGAGGGATCTGCAGTCCCACCGGCGAAAATTTACCGGTTAAGAGTAAGTAATCTTGGGAACCATGGGGCATTCATTGTCAAAGAAGGAAAAGATGCTAGTTGTCATGCTACGGAAAATGCTAACTAAATCCGGATTTCCTGTCTCGGTAAGAACAGTAAAAACTTTTACTTCTTTTCTCAGAATGGTTAGTCCTTGGTTCCTGGAGGGAGGCTCTTTAATCTTAGAGGATTGGAAAAAGGTTGGCAAAGAAATGCGTAGGTATGTGCGAAACCAAGGGGAAAAAACCTTGCCCCCACAAGCATATCAACTTTGGTACCAAATTAGAGAACTTTTGGCGGAAACCACGCAATTTGAAGGCTTGTGCCGTGAGACAGCCTCTGATACAGAAAAAACTACAAATTATAAAATACCAGATTGTGGTCCAGGGGGTTCCAGGCAGCGTACTCCTTTGATGGCTTCTGCACCTCCTATGGTGTATAATGCCATAAAAAAGGATGAGAAGGAAGATGATGATTATAGCGAAGTATATTGGAAAGAACTGGAGGATGTAGAACGAGAGGAGGACGAGGAGGATGATTATAGAGACCACCATAGGCCTCCTCCTATTCCTATGCAATCTATGATGAGGAAGCCTTCCAAGCCTAGAAGGCACCCTCCTCCATTACCCCCTCCTCCAATGGGCTTTAAAGGTGCCATAGCTGAGGCTCGAAAAAATGGGGATGTTGCCTTTGGCATCTTTCCTGTTGTAGAGACCTCTAAAAATGATAAAGAACCTACCTGGGAACCCCTACCTTTAAAAACGCTCAAAGAACTTCAGAGTGCGGTAAAAACTAGTGGTGCTACCGCGCCTTACACTTTACAAATTGTGGACATGCTAGCCAGCTTATGGCTGACCCCTTATGATTGGATACAAACAGCTAAGGCTACTCTTAATCCTGGGGATTTTATCCTTTGGAGAACAGAGTATGAGGGTAAGTGTAAAGAAACTATTAACCAAAGTATCAAAAAAAGAGGCCCTAAGCCTACAATGTCTATGCTTATGGGGTCAGGGGAATATGCCCCCTTAAATACTCAGCAAAAAATTCCAAAAACATTTTAAAGTTAATAACCAACAATGCAATATACGCTTGGCGTAACATTCCCCCTACAGGAACCAACCCAGGAACATTGGCAGGTATTAGACAGGGAATGGAAGAGCCTTATCAGGATTTCATTTCCAGATTAGAAGAAGCAGTAATGAGGATGCTGCCCCCTTCTGAGGGGACAGACATGCTCTTAAAACAATTGGCTTGGGAAAATGCTAATCCATTGTGTCAGGATTTAATTCGGCCTATTAAAAAGACAGAAACTATTCAAGATTATGTAAAAGCATGTTTAGATGCCTCACCAGCTATAGTCCAGGGAATGGCCTATGCTGCAGCTATGAAAGGTCAGAAGTTCAGTACATATGTTAAGAAAACATACGGAGGAGGCGCCAAATCATCATCTATGGATGTTTGTTATAACTGTGGTCAACCAGGGCATATGCAAAGGGAATGCAAACATCCTAAGGAGGATGCTAAAAAGCAAGGGCCGCCGGGGCTGTGTCCTCGGTGTAAAAAGGGAAAACATTGGAAATTTAAATAAACAGCATTTTATATAGGGGCCACTACAAAAAATTTGGTAACAGATAAAATAGAATGGCTGACTCAAGAACCTGTGTGGGTGAGTCAGTGGCCCCTAACAAAAGAAAAAATACAGGCTCTTGAGCAGCTAGTAAAAGAACAACTAGAAAAAGGGCATTTAGTAAAATCAAAAAGTCCTTAAAATACACCAGTATTTGTTAAAAAAAAATCAGGTAAATGGAGGCTCTTACAAGATTTAAGAACAGTCAATGCAGTCATGAAGGACATGGGTCCTCTGCAACCTGGACTGCCATCTCCGGTTGCTGTTCCTAAAGGATGGAAAATTATTCTTATAGATCTACAAGATTGTTTCTTTACTATAAAATTGGATCCGGCAGACTGTGAACATTTTGCTTTTAGTGTGCCTTCATCAAACTTTAAACAACCTTATAAAAGGTATCAGTGGGTTACTTTGCCACAGGGCATGAAAAATTCTCCTACTTTGTGTCAAAAATTTGTCGATAAGGCCATGCAAATAATAAGGAAAAAATATGCTACTGCATATATAATTCATTATATGGATGATATATTATTGGCTCATGAAAATTCTGCTATACTAGATGATTTGTTGTATGATACTATTCAAACTTTAACTGCTCATGGCTTGGTTATAGCCCCTGATAAGGTACCAAAAAATCGACCTTTAAATTATTTGGGACAAATTATAAAAGATAATTATATTGTTTCACAAAAGATATCAATTAGAAGGGATAGGCTAAGAACATTAAATGATTATCAAAAATTATTAGGAGACATTAATTGGCTAAGACCTCATTTAAAGATTACTACAGGAGAATTGAGTCCCTTATATTCCATCTTGCATGGTGACTCTAATCCTAAGTCTCTAAGGACATTGACGCCAGAGGCTTTACAGGCATTACAATTAGTTGACGAAGCCTTATCTAAGGCACGTGTACATCAAATAGATTATGTTGTGCCCTGGTGTCTTTTAATTTTTGCAACAGCTTATACGCCTACAGCTTGCCTATGGCAGGAGGGAGTCTTGGAGTGGCTTCACTTGCCTCATACACAGGCAAAGATGCTTACAGATTATCCTTATTTATGTGCTTTACTAATTACCAAAGGTAGAGCTCGCTCTAAAGAATTGTTTGGCAAGGAGCCAGCCACTATTGTCACACCCTACAATAAAAGTCAAGTAGAGGAGCTAATGCAAAATAATAAAGATTGGGTCATAGCGCTGCAAAACTATGCAGGGCAGATAAAATATCATTATCCAAAACATCCTATCATAGAATTTGCAAGACACGTAAAATTGGTATTTCCAGTCTGGTTTTCGCCGCAACCTTTAGCTAAAGCTCAAAATATTTTTACTGATGGGTCATCTTCAGGTTGTGCTGTGGTTTATTCTGAAGAGCACGGTGTGTATGTTAAAAGTGGTGAAAAGACTTCCGCCCAACAAGCGGAAATTAAAGCAGTCATATTGGCCTTTACAAAGTTTCCACAACCATTTAACCTTTATTCAGATTCTAAGTATGTGGTTAATTTATTTCCGGCCTTAGAGACAGCTCTCTTATCAGGAAAATCACCCATTCTTACTCTATTAAGACAATTACAAAAATTAATAAGAGAAAGAACAGCAAAGTTCTTTATTGGACATATAAGAGGCCATAGTAAATTGCCAGGGCCTCTGGCAGAAGGAAATGCCATAACAGATATGCATACCCAGTCTATTGTAGCTACAGTGCAGGAGGCATTAAAAAGTCATAATATTCACCATCAAAATGCAGCCTCTTTACGAAAAATGTTCTCTATTACTAGAGAACAGGCAAGACAAATAGTAAAGCAATGTACTCATTGTCCCCCAGTACATCATCCTCCAAAAATGGGTGTAAATCCCTGAGGTTTAAAAGCTAACATTATTTGGCAGATGGATGTAACTCATGTGTCTTCTTTTGGTAAGTTGGGATATGTACATGTGACTGTTGACACCTTTTCTCATTTTGTGCATGCTTCTGCTAGAACGGGAGAAGCAGTAAAAGATGTTATTCAACATTTAATTCAGTGTTTTCAAATTATGGGCATTCCTTCTCAAATTAAAACTGATAATGGACCAGCTTATATCTCTAAAGCATTTGTAAATTTTTGTGCCCAATGGCACATAACTCATATTACAGGAATTCCTTATAATCCTCAAGGACAGGCAATCATTGAAAGAACTCATCAAACATTAAAACTACAATTGGAACGCCTTCAAACTGCTAATTCTTATTTCTCACCCCATCATATATTGTCTCATTCATTGTTTGTTTTAAATCATTTAAATGCTGATGGAAAGGGCCTTACAGCGGCCCTACGACACTGGGACAGGGAGGTCTATAAAACCCCCCTGCCCAAAGTCCTCTGGAAAGACCTGTTAACAGGAATGTGAAAAGGTCCGGATGTGCTAATCACCTCGGGACGAGGCTATGCTTGTGTTTTCCCACAGGATGCCGACTGCCCCATCTGAATCCCAAATAGACTCATCAGGGCGGTCCCCGGCACAGCGCCGCAGGCAGCGACGCTGGAAGAAACAAAAAAAAAACGCATAAAACATCAGATAAAAAAATTGAAAATAATCCAGCAGAGGCAAAAAATCACCTGGACGATGGTCCGTCACCTAGCTCGAAAAGCCAAGGAGCTTCTCGCTGAGCAGGGAAGCCTCGCACAACCTCTTATCTTTTTGTGGATTTTCTTGCCTTGATTTCAACTCCAAAAATTGAGGGGACTTCATATTGGGCTTATGTTCCTAATCCACCTATTGTGCAACCTGTGGGGTGGCTGGATAGGAAACCTGTAAAAGTGTTACAATGTTTTCTACTCATTGTCATAATAACTTTAAGTCGATCTGTGTTACTCCGCTACCATATAATTCTTCAAAATCTTGGGAGAAAGTGAAAGCGCATTTGCAGGGTGTCTGGCATAATAATGATGTTACGCATAATTTAAACGCTTTGCAAAAGAAAATTACTGTTGCTAGTCAATCAAGGCTACAAATAGGGGATTTACAAGATATAGCTACTAGTTTAAAAGCAGAAATCAAAAATTTAAACCCCATAAATTAAAAAAACTACCTCATTTATATAGGGATAGTGGCATTAGTAGTATTGCTAATTATAATTTTTCTTCCTGGAATTCTAAAATGCATATTTGATTCTTTACAGAGCGTCCAGCAGGAAGTCTTCGAGCTTCATTTTAAAAATAAAAAAGGAGGAATTGCCACGCCCACAGCTGTGATACCCGCGTGGCAAAATGTTGCTACGTCAGAAGTCTAAAGCTGCAGGGTTTTGGGGTGAGCGCTTTGTCGAAGTGGAGCCTCAGGCGATTCCTGTGTAGTCCGCGGTTGTAATGACCCTCGACTCACAGTAGGGGAGCCGAAGACTGTCCTTGCTAATTTTGGAGGGACACCGTGTCTCTGCTCTGCTGATGATCTCATTATGCATTATCTACCAGCTGTGTTTACACTTTACTGCTTACCCTCATAATTCTCAAAAACTAAAAAATAAAAAAAAAAAAAGTTTCCCGTAAGCCAGGAATACAAGTCAAAACATATCATTAGGTTCCCATTGTAGTAACAGAAAAATGTTAAGGTTACTCAAAGGTTATCTCCAGGTACCTAGAGGGCAAGCAAAACCTTGGACAGTTATT
Source organism: Lepus europaeus (assembly GCF_033115175.1). Taxonomy (NCBI): domain Eukaryota; kingdom Metazoa; phylum Chordata; class Mammalia; order Lagomorpha; family Leporidae; genus Lepus; species Lepus europaeus. The sequence continues at coordinate 69,166,150 of NC_084844.1, forward strand.
CCCCTAAACAGTTCAGTAAATGAAACTAAGTCAAAGGTCAATTCTCATCCTCAGTAAATGAAACTAAGCCAAAGGTCAATTCTCATCCTCAGTAAATGAAACTAAGTCAAAGGTCAATTCTCATCCTCAGTAAATGAAACTAAGCCAAAGGTCAATTCTCATCCTCCGTAAATTGTCTAAAAACAATGTCCCCACTATGTTCCTCATAAAACCACTCATATGACATCATTGTTTTAACTCATTTTGTCAACCTTTGTGATAAAAGTTTTACATTTGCCTACAGCATTGTTCTTTACTATATAAACCCAAGCCTTACTACAATAAATCACAACAGTAACATACGCATAACGTGTGTGTGTCTGTCTGTCATTTCCCCGCCGATTTCTGACTCTCCTGGCTCTTCGTCCCTTGTTCTCCCCAGTCTGTGACTCCGCGAGAGCCGGTCCGCGGCAGTAATGAGGGGTTTCAAATTATCTGAAACTACAGAAAGAAAATGTAAAACCTTAAAACACCTCTTAAACAGATGTGCTTAATGAGAATCTTTTTTAAAATTACACTTCACAAAGACATTTATAATTTTTTAACCAAAACTTTAATCCCAAGGATTCTCACAAAAACCTATTACAAATGACAGCATGAAAAAAAATCTTGCACAGTAACTCAAAGTTCAGCAGCTCTACAATGTACCCTTAAACTGGCAGGACATTGGTATTTTCTGAAATCTCAAATTTCCCAATAAATACTGTTATATAAACAGCTATGTATTCTATATTGCAATTACATAAGGAACTTATCACCTAGACAAAGGTAAACTTCCTCAAAACTTACTAGATTCTAGACCAACTAAGACAACCTCTGCCCAGAGTTAAGACTAGCTGGGTTTTTCCAAAAACCTCTAATCTATTTTAACGGTGCAGCTTTTTATTTTTACCTGCTGGCTTGCGTCACAGCAGCTCCTAAAGACTGCTTGCTCATCTACAGCTTCATACTACATACCAGCCGAGGGAAAAAGGACATTTTAGTTCAGTTTTTGACAGTGCTGTTTCTACAATATTAAAACATCACACTTTGTTTAGCTGGGCAGGATTTAGAGGTCATCAGTCTTTGCAAGACTAAAGCTCAAAAGTAAATTCAACCTTGCTTAAGGGAACATTGTAAAGTAACAATTCTTGGTATCACATGCCTCATATGATCCATTTCAAACCATAGAGAATGACAGCTTTTTGTGTGTCACTGTTCCAGGAGACAAATTTGAACAGCTAAAACATCTTAAAAATGCACCAAGCTTATGAAGTCTCAAACAAAACTTGAATTTACTGTACAAACTCCTGTCAAATGAAGTTATTTCCTGTACACCACTTCTCTTGCAAACGGATCTTCTATTTTCTTTCATTTGACCTAGATCGGCTACGAGACCTAGAGAAGGATCGGGATGGCTTGTGATTTCTCTCCCGAGACAGTGATCTTTCTCTTCTCCTATCTCTAGAAAGGGACCTGCTACGGCTGTGAGAGAAGCTTCTCCTTCTTGGAGATCTGTGGCGAGGTGGAGGACTCCTTCTATGATAATCATCTCGAGGGCAACAACCCCAAGAGGGAGGTGGGCCACGATTTCGACTTCCCTTTTCACCATTCCACAGTTCCACTCTTACACGGCAGGCACACAGCGTTCTTCCATCTAGCTCTCGGGCGGCATCAGCAGCATCCAGGGGGTCTTCAAACTCAACAAAAGTGAAGCCAGGAGGGTTTCTTGCAACCCACACACTTTGGAGTGGTCCATAATAGCCAAAGGCCCGTTCAAATTCGGTCTAGTTGCCATTGTTTCCAAGATTACCTACATACACCTTACAGTCCAATGGACAGGAATCACGATGCATTTCTAAATCTTAGGTTAGAAGCGCGGAGGCTCAACTCCACAAGCTCCCAAGGATCTTCCCGCTCTGCACTACTCCGCTCCGGCCCGGCTCCCGCAGATACTCCCTCTCCTTCGGCGTCCACGAATGGCCGACATTTATAATTTTATTACTTTTTTCTGTACGATAAAAGCCATGTCTTTAACATGGTTTCAAGGACACAATTATACTAATACCCTTATGGATTAGGATTAATTTAAATTTTATTTATTGAGAGAGAGAGAGAGAGAGAGAGAGAGAGATTGATTTATCTTCCATCTGCTGGTTGACTTACCCAAAATGGCCAAAATGGCCAGCATTGCTCCAGGTCAAATCCAGGCATGTGGAACTCCACCCAGGGTTCCCACATGTGTGGCAGGAGGTCAACCACATGGGCCATCTACTACCTTCCCAGGTACATTGGAATCAGAGAACCTTATTGGCCCTTAGATATGGAGTGCCTGCATTTCCTGCGGTGGTTAACCCAATGTACCACAACAGCAACTCCAGATTATTTTAATTTTACATATGGGTCTTTCATTGATCTTCCAGCTATGGAATTCTACAATAGAAAAGCATTTATCTTTCAGATTATCCAGATCCAAACATGTGTAGCATACTATTAGGGAATTGGATGTCATATTTGTTAAAATTCCAATGCCCTGAAAGCCACTCTAGAAATAATGGTATTTAGGAAAAAGGCCTCATTATTTTAATTTAGGCGTAATTTTTATTAAAAGGCATCTGTTTAAAAGATGACTATAGCTGAAGAAAGAACCTAGGCTAAACAACTTTAAGTCTGGAAAAATATTTTTAATTGTATTTAAAGTATGCAGTTTTCATATAATTCATATATACAGATTTTGGAACATATTTTAACTTGATTAATACAGGCAGGCTGTCAGTTATTTATGATGCCATTTCCATGGCTTAAATCCCCAAACACAAGCCACCTCTCTCCTATTCACAACCTTTTCTGCTTTTAGTAGTAACTGTTATCCATAGTTTTCATTTTAAAATAAATGACAAAAGCAGTAGGAATACTCCTTGAAAACATAAACAGGCAATCAGGAAAAGTGGCTTATAAAGCAAAAGCTCAACATGATAGGATAATGAATTTGTGTTCTGTGAAAACTGTTAATTGTAGGATAACAGGTTGTCAGTAAAACAGGATGCTTCAAATGTAAATAGCCACAAAATATTGCTTGTAAATGTTAGATTTGTCTCTATGAAGCTGGTTTTAATGATTATAATGATGATTATAACGGAGATATAAAAAACTGGTTTTTAAGACTTTAAAATAATAATTTCTGTATTAATACAATATTTTTCTATTCAATGAAACATAAACATAGAAAAAATTATGGATATCAATAAAGAAAATGATACAAAATGATTCCAGTTAAGAATACACAACGTCAAGCACTTGCATTGCAGTACTGTTGGTTAAGCTACCACCTGTGATGTTGGCATCCTCTGTGAGAGCTGGTTTGGGTGCCTAATGCCTCACTCCTAATCCAGCTTTCTGATAATGTTATTTCTAGTGCCTCCAGCAGCAGAGGATGGCCCAAGTACATGGGAGACTCAGATGGTGTTCCAGCCCCAGCCATTGTGGTCATTTGGGGCAATAAACCAGAAGTAGAAGATCTGTTAATCTCTAACATTGCTTTTCAAATAAAATATGTTGGCAACAACAACAAAAAAGCAACAACAAACACTGTGAAAAATCATTTGTGGTCTTTTAAAAATACTTATTTATTTCTTTGAAAGTCAGAGTAAGAGAGAGAAAAAGTCTTCTATGCACTAGTTCACTCCCCAGATGGCTACAACTCTCACAGTGGCTCTAATTTGGGTGCAGCGATTGGTTGGGGATCAGCATCCCACACAGGGTCAGGCAGTGGTTTTAATGGTGGCTTTGGCTCAAGCATGGATTCAAAATCTTCTGGCTGGGAAATGTAGACCATGGGCTGTGGTTGATTGGTTAGAATGGTGAGAATTCAATTTTTTCTAAACTCATGGTAAGTCTATTGTAAAATACATATGTACTAAGAATTTTCAAAATTAGTTTGTTCGGTGTGGAGTATATTCAGCAATATTTTTGACATTTTTCTTTAAAAAAAAGGAAGAGCTAAAGGAATTTTATAAGTTTTGTTACATAAAGGGTTGAAATAGTGAGTGGTTGAAAGTTGAACAGCTGTTTGCCTGATTGGTAAACCAACAAACTATAATTGATATTGAAATGTTTCTCCTGTAATCTCTTATCCCTGGACTTGTCAAGTGAATTCTTTGCATGTTCAAAGTGGAAACCATTGATTTAGAACTACATTTTTTTCTCCTTGTTTTAATTTGATCCCCACCCTATGGATTTTTTCCTTAGGAAAGTCTTCCTCTCGGGAGATCATGGTGTCACGCAGTGTTTGGTTCTTTAGGTTTTGTTTTTAACTCTTGTCTCCCCTCATATAAAAGTACGATATGAAGCCTTCATTTAATCTCTGCAGTTCATCTCATTTCAAACGTTTATGAAAGAAGCACTTCACTGAAAGTAGTGCTGTAAACATTCTGCCATAGGAATACTTCTGTCTACATGCTTTCTCTTTCAAGAATTGGTCGTCATGCTGTGTGAGCTGTGTCTCTGACGGTGGGTGTCCCATTTTTATCCAGTACTCTTTATTTCATGAAGGAGTTGTATCAACGTTCTGAACGCAAGGCTGTGATATGGATCCAGAAGGCTGTTTGAACTTTTGAAACCTTGTGTGGGATTGATGGTGGTGCCAAGGCATGAAAGGCTAGTATGAACGAGGGAAGAAGAGAGCGTGTGCAGAGACTTGGTGGTGCATAATGGATATTTTTTATCTTGGCGAGATGTGTCTCTCAATCCTGTGGCTTTGGTGCAATAGTGTACAGAGAGCAATGATAGCAAATAATGTATGAATGTTTTATTTTTTATTTTTTATTTTTTTAAATTTTTTTTAACTTTTATTTAATGAATATAAATTTCCAGTGTACAGCTTATGGATTACAATGGCTTCCCCCTCCCATAACTTCCCTCCCACCCGCAACCCTCTCCTCTCCCACTCCCTCTCCCCTTCCATTTGCATCAAGATTCATTTTCAATTCTCTTTATATACAGAAGATCAATTTAGTATAAAGATTTCAACAGTTTGCACCCACATAGAAACACAAAGTGAAACATACTGTTGGAGTACTAGTTATAGCATTAAATCACAATGTACAGCACATTAAGGACAGAGATCCCACATGAGGAGCAAGTGCACAGTGGCTCCTGTTGTTGACCCAACAAATTGACACTCTAGTTTATGGTGCCAGTAACCACCCTAGGCTGTCGTCATGAGTTGCCAAGGCTATGGAAGCCTTCCAAGTTTGCCGACTCTGATCATATTTAGACAAGGTCATAAAAGACAGAGTGAGGATAGTAACCAATGATCCTAAGAGTGGCATTTACCAGGTTTGAACAATTATACAGCATTAAGTGGGGAAGAGGACCATCAGTACACACAGGTTGGGAGTAGAGCCCTTGGTGGTAGAGGTTATGATTACAAAGGAATGAGGCCCAAGTGTGCTAGACAGGGTCTAGTACAAAGGACAGAGTCATTATTAGAGGAGCTAAGAAAGGTGCTGTCTAAGCTACAATTAAGTTTTCTAATTGAGAGGCAAATAGAACCTGACAGAAGGGGCTTGATAATAATCTGGTGGGCTTTAGGCCTTTAAGTTAAGAGGCCCTGACCTATCTCTCTCTTCACATGGGGTATATCCTAAGGGAGGTGTGAACCTCCTAGGGGAAGGCACCCTGTTGACTTTCAACTTAGCTGGCCTGGGAGGAGAGCTGGCCAGGTAAAGGCAGGGGGCATCTCTAACAAGAAATTTACAGTTCTGCCTGCAATGTTGCTGACCCTACTTGACCATCCCCTCAGCTGCAGTGGTCCCTTTGGAAGTTGGGCTGAGTGAAGGGCTTTTCAGCTTAGAGCCAATAAGATCTGTGGCTCTGACCTGGGCATCCTTCGATTCCAGGGCAGGTCCATTTCCAGTGATCCAACTCTTGGCAGAGCTGCCAGGGCTCTTCACAAGCTGACTTCTGCTGAAGCCCAGGCTTATCACATTGAAAGCCACTGCAGTAGACTGGCCTGTTGGGTCTCCTTGAGGGCAGATCACTGTACAGATCAGCCATTACAGGCCTGCCACCCATTGCTTCTGATGCCTAGCTTTCTTTTCCTCCTGGTTTGTGTTAAAGCAGACCAGAGGATGCAAGTCAAGGGAGTGCCCATGTCCCATCTCTAATCTTCAGTGGCCTGAACTACAAGTCTATAGTCACAGACATGTTCTGTAGTAGTTTTTCTAAGGTAGACAATGCCCATGAGGAAAATTATATTCTCACTTTAAAACTTTCTTTCCCTTTTGTCTGAAAGGGAGGTTTTTTCTACTTACTGCTTATTTCACTGATGGCGAAGTGAATCTAGCTATGAGATTATTATTTAAGTTCTTATTTTGGCTATGCTATTACAGAAAAATGTTAGCCATCTCTTTTATAAGGTCTAAAGATTAAATTGTGCGTCCTACAGATTCCCTCATAATATAATTGGTTTCCTACCTTGAAGAGAATAGAGAAATGAAAGAACAAGTTGGGCTTAGAATAGAGAAATGAGGGAGCAAGTCCTAGATCGCTTGCTGACAATAGCAATATCACATGAATACTTGGCAACCAGTTTCAACCATTAGATAACAACTTAAGAAAACATTTACCAGAAGGTCCAATGCCTTCTATAAATTTTAAGAATCATGTATTTGAAAACACCTCTTAAATATCTAACATGGTGTAGTTTGTTTAACCAGTAAACTTAAGCACAACCATATAAAATGTTTTTAGTTTCTTTCTACCAACACGTTTAAAACATATGATACACAGATTCAGGTCACACAAATTAAAATGTATCTTTGATTGATTTTAGCAGCTTAAATTTATGGACAATCTTATCTATAAGCCATTTAAAATAAAACTCTTAATAAAATTTCCTATGTGGACATACAATATGTACACACATATAACATAGCATAGTAGACCAATATAGCAATTTTAATAATAGCTTTTAAAATCTTTAACTCTTTTTGTAGATTGCCAATTGATTTGAATTGCTTTTTTGTTTTTAGTAACCTCAGTTAACCATACTTTCTCTCAGTTGGTACTGTTAATACATTATTGGCTTCATCTGTTTACAGAGCCATCCCAAAGTACTGAATACAATAGAAGTGGCTAGAAAAAGTCCATAGGAACCTATAGGAGGACAGCTAAACACAGAACCAACAACGCTTTAGTTTTATGAGCAGCAAATCATATATAACTGTGGATGACAAAAGACTTTAAGTCGCCATGTTTAAAATTATAAACTCATCAACCAACAAGAGGCACTTGCTTACTTCACAGTATTTTTGAAAGCACCTGTAGGATTTTACTAGTATTTAACCCTTTAGGCCTCTGGGGCTTTCTCATTAAGATAACCATCATGTCTAGTAACACAAGATCATTAGACTTTTTAATTCTCAAACATTTGTATTAATAGCATTTTCCATTATAGAAACTTAAAGTTTGGTACCACATCACATCTTGACAGTACTTCTAATATAATCCAAATAGCCTGATTGGTTGGTGTCTCTATAAGATGAGAGACATAGGTCCTTCGATTTTTTCAGTTGGGCCCAAACTGGAAAAACCAAAGTCCAAGATTTATTGGAAATTTTAGAGTCCAGATTGTTTGAAACTTTGACTTTTTGAATGCCTGTCAAGAATGCCAAGAAGGCTCAAAATCCAAAATATCTGGTTGAAATAAGATTTCTTAAAATCATGACATAACATAGACCAAATTTGATCATTGTTACAAGGTGATTATTCAAATCTTTGAAAATAAGCACACATTTAAATAACCCATAGATCTTAATAAAAATTCAGCTGTTTTTGAACAATTAGAATTTAACAGACATCAAGAGAACATAATAGATTACTTTAACACATTGCTTTAACAGAGCATCAGAGTTTAATTCTATGTCAAAGAGAAATTGAGCTTCCTGTGATCTTTTGCTGTGAGGTTTCCTTCCTTTACCTTCTTTCATATTGGTGACCATGTTTCTGTGTTTCTGTGTGTAAGACATCTTTAAGCATCTTTTGCAGGGCAGGATGAGTGGCAACAAATTCTTTCAGTTTCTGTTTGCTATGAAAAGTCTTAATTTCACCTTCATATTGCATTCAAAAGACATCCATATCTGTTGGAAGACTTTAAGTGAGTTTTGTTGCTAGATAACCCATGTTGGCTGAATGTGTTACGTGAAATGATACTTTTATCCCCTGCCCCTTTGTCAACTGCTGTGAATGCTGTATGGTGTGTGTTTCTCCTGTTACTGATCTGCAAGTGTGGTCATGTGAACTGAAGCTGCTGGGGTGAGAACATGGACTGAGCTTGTGCTGTGCTTTGCAAGAGTACTTGGAAGCAGAGTTCCCCAGTGAGCTCAGGTGTCTCCAAGAAGGGTGGAAGTTCAAATGTCTGTTAGCTACCCATAAGAATGCTGTTTGCTGCAGTTCTGTGTCCTGTGCTTGGACGCTTTTTATAAGAGTTGTCAATGTTGTAAATTCTTAAATAAAACTGATTTAAATAATAAAAAAAGAAGTATCCCTTTCATAAACTTAGCTAAAAGTGTCCTAAATCAAATATTAATAAAGGAAATCACATATAAAACATAAAAAATCAATAGCAAGCAATGCATAATAAAAAAATGCAAGAGTGGTTAAGATTCCTTACAAGTCACCCAGGCAGGTAAAAAACTACAAGAAGAAAATCACATGCTCCCTTTGGTTACTTGTTTAAAAGCATTTAATAAAGTTCAACATGCAATTAAAAAAAAAGTGAGAAAAGAGTAACAAACAAAACACAGCCATAATGCAGAGAGTTTTGTAACCTAATCAACAGCGAAAGGAACCTACAACAAACACAGCTAATACAGAGTCGTTTAAATCTTTTTCCCTGAGAGTAAACCTAGAAGTCGGCCCAAGCGGTGGGAGAGGGCACCATGACTGGTTGGCGCTGGAGCGGTGGGCCTTGGAGGGCCCTGGCGAGTCTGGGTTTCAATCCAGGGCTGGACTTCCTCCTTCCATGTTTCAAGGCCATGAAGGGCTGCGAAGGGCAGGGAGTTGGCCCAGCAGGAAACCTCGACTTGGTTCTAAGAGCCCTGAGGTTGAGAAGGAGTGACCGGAAGTGATCTTGGGCTGACTAGAGCAAGGCCTGAAAGGGAACAAGCAGGTCCCCGGAGGGAGGGGACTTTCCAGCAGACGGAGCAGGGAAAAGGTGGAAGACGACGTGGGAGCGCCGGGCTTGCTGGGGTGGCTGCTGCTGGGAGCTCTGGATAGCCCAGGGGAGGGAGCGGGGAGTTCGGTGTGGGATAGTTGAGCTGGGAGGACTCGGGCTCCAGAGAGCTGGCCAGGGGGTATTCTTGGCAGTCGGGGCAGCAGAGAGCCAGGAGCCAAGGGTGTGAGCGATAAGTTGTGCAGACAGTGCCAGTGGGGGGTGGGCTCTGCGCTGGGAGCTCTGGGTTTGGAGTTTCCTCGCTGTCTTGGCGCGTTGAGTAGAACCACACTCCGTGCCTTTGTACAAGAACCAGTGTCTCCTGAGGCGCGGAGGGAGCCAGCATGGCCTGGGCTCTGAAGCTGCCTCTGGCCGATGCGGTGATGGAATCCGGACTGGTGCAGGACTTCGATGCTAGCCTGTCCGGGATGGGCCAGGAACTGGGTGCTGGAGCCTATAGCATGGGTGATGTCCTTGCATTGCCCGTTTTGAAGAAAGAAGAGTCAAGTTTGCCTGCTGATAATGAGAATAAAATCCTACCTTTCCAGTATGTGCTTTGTGCTGCCACCTCACCTGCTGTGAAACTCCATGATGAAACCCTGACATATCTCAGTGAAGGACAGTCTTGTAAAATTCGAATGGTAGACAATAGAAAACTTGGAGAACTTCCAGAAATTAATGGCAAATTGGTTAGAGTAAATTCCACTCAATGGTCCATGAGAGAAGGCTACAGTACACTGAACATCAGCAGCTGGAGGGCTGGAGGTGGAACCGACCTGGAGACAGATTTCTTGACATAGATATCCCAGTGTCTGTAGGTATAATCGAGCTCGGGCTAATCCAAACCAGCTAAACACAGTAGAGTTCCTGCGGGACCCTGCGAAGAGGACATCCGTGTTTATTCAGGTGCACTATGTCAGCACAGAGTTCACTAAGAGGAAGCATGGTGGAGAAAAGGGTGTGCTTTTCCGAGTACAAATCGACACCTTCAAAGAGAATGAGAATGGGGAATATACGGAGCACTTGCACTCAGCCAGCTGCCAGATCAAAGTCTTCAAGCCCAAAGGTGCAGACAGAAAGCAAAATCAGATAGGGAAAAAATGGAGAAATGAACACCCCATGAAAATAGAAATACCAGCCTTCCTATGACACGACCATCCTCACAGAGTGTTCTCCATGGCCCGAAATAACATACGTCAATAATTCCCCATCACCTAGCTTCAACAGCTCCCACAGCAGTTTTTCTCTTGGGGAAGGAATTGGTTCACCAAACCACCAGCCAGAGCCACCCCCTCCAGTAGCAGATAACCTCTTGCCAACAACCACACCTCAGGAAGCTCAGCAGTGGTGGCATTGAAACTGGTTTTCTACATTCTCAAGGCTTTTCACAGACTTCCCAGGGGCAGATTTATTGAAACCAGAGGTAATGGGATTCAAATTTGTGGCCCTGCAGATGGAATCAGGGTTTTTAATTCATTAGAAGGCTGGATGGTGGCTGGCACCACAGCTCACTTGGCAAATCCTCCACCTGTGGCGCTGGCACCCCAGGTTCTAATCCCTGTTGGGGCACCAGGTTCTGTTTCCAGTTGCTCCTCTTCCAGTCCAGCTCTCTGCTATGGCCCGGAGAAGGCAGTGGAGGGTGGCCCAAGTGCTTGGGCCCTGCACCCACATGGGAGACCAGGAGGAAGCATCTGGCTCCTGGCTTTGGATCGGCGCTGCGCGCCAGCCGTAACAGCCATTTGGGGGATGAACCATGGAAGGAAGACCTTTCTCTCTGTCTCTCTCTGTCTAACTCCGCCTGTCAAAAAAAAAAAAAAGGCTGGATGGTGCATCCAAGGTTAACCATTTATGTTTGTCAGGAATCACTGCACTTGAGAGAGCAGCAGAAGCATGAGGATGGAGACTCAAATGGTACTTTCTTCATGTACCATGCCGTCTACCTGGAAGAATGACAGCTGTGAATTGACAGAGAAGATTGCTCAAATTTTCAGCATTCCCCCGCACCAGATTAGCCATATTTAGAAAAAGGGGCTGACAGGGATCCATGTGCTCATCAGTGAGATGATCAGGAAGAAGCCTGTTTTATTCTGGACACAATGAAAGCAGAAACCAATGATAGTTACCATATCATACTTAGGTGTGGGCATTCTGTGCTCAGAGGCTACCGCTTCCTTCACCTCTTGCAATCTGACTTCTTCGAGATGGGCATGAACTGTGATCTGCAGGCACCTCACCCATCTGTGTATGGAGGAGTCTGGGCCATGGAGGCAGAATCCCAGCCGTCTGTGTTGGCTCAAGCTTTCGTGGTACACACAGACCACTGCCCAGCATGCAGCTCTGCAGCTGTTTCCTAGATACAGTTTCTGGATCCTGTGGCTGAATGTCAGTAGAAACTCCTCATCATTTAGGGTGTTTGTAGGGCATGATGATGAGGAGTACTGTGTGCTGTTGTGTGGAAAGATGTTATATGTAATATGGAGCCATGTGATTTTTACCGAATATAAAAATGTACACCTATATTCCTAAGACTAGGCTCTCAGTCTCCTTTGCATTGAACATGTGAGCATCTCTGCTTTTTGCCACAGTTGGTCTTTGAAAACTTCACTAGTAAGGAGAAATATGGAGATAATTTTTCTTTTGGTTCCTCTGTAGTGTTACGACTAGTAATAATTTTAGCTAACACTCAATGGGCCAGGAAGTGAGAGAAATTCTTCATGGATTGTCTTGGTCAATCCTCTTAATAAACATGTATGTATGTAACTGCAGGTGAGGCCAGGGAGACACGTAGTGGTGCCCTTGTAGGATGCGACAGAACAGGCAGCTAGTATGTAGTGATGCTGAAATCCAAACCCAAGCACCATGGCACTTGTTCTTCACCATCCAGCACCGACAATGCCTCCTTTCACAGCTGTGCTCACCTGGGTTTCCTATTGTGGCTCTTCTGATGAATAGGACATAACCTGCATGTGAACTGAGGGGTAGCCACTGGGAGAGGCACACCACACCTACATGATGATGCACAAATTGAGTCTTGCAATACACAGATGCTTTTTTAAGTGTCATCAGTTATCACAATCAGAGAATTTTAGGTTTTGAAAATTTGGGATTATCTATAACCAAAACTCACTGTGCTTGAATGACATTCTCAAAATGATTTCTAATGACTTAGGCTAATCCCTGCTTTCATGTTCTCTTCTTTGCATCTGCTCTTGGTTTAGAATGTTCTTTTAGGGGCTGGCATTGTGGCACAGTGGGTTAATGCTTTGGCCTGACATGCCGGCATCCCATATGGGTGCCGGTACTAGTCCTGGCTGCTCCTTTTCCAATCCAGCTCTCTGCTGTGGCCTGGGAAAGCAGCAGAAGATGGCCCAAGTCCTTGGGCCCCTGAACCCACATGGGAGACCCAGAAGAAGCTCCTGGCTCCTGGATTTGGATCGATGAAGCTCCAGCCATTGCAGTCAATTGGGGAGTGAAACATTGGATGGAAGACCTGTCTCTCTCTCTCTCTCTCTGCCTCTCCTCTCTCTGTGTGTAGCACTTTTATTCATGTAGTGTCCTTTTATTCATGTAGTATTCTTTTATTTAAGCTTTATAAGAAATTTATTGCAATCCCATTGACATTTTCATCATATGTTTTCTTCTTCTTAAGAATGATTGTGTGGTGTCTGGGTGTGTTTGCATGTGTATAACTGTATAGCCATTGGTCTTCTCTTTTCACATGAAAAGTATATCCAGAAATCTCTTCACAGAATATGTGGAAGTGAACAAAGTTCAAATATTCTGTATTAGATTTGGATTTGTGTATGTGTGATGCATTTGATATTTTTTAAAAGATTTTATTTATTTATTTGACAGGTAGAGTTACAGACAGTGAGAGAGACAGAAAGGTGTTCCCTCCATTGGTTATTCCCCAAATGGCTGCAACAGCCAGAGCTGCACCAATCCAAAGCCAGGAGCCAGGACATTCCTCCTGGTCTCCCATGTGGATGCAGGGGCCCAAGCACTTGAGCCATCCTCCACTGCCTTCCCGGGCCACAGCAGAGAGCTGGACTGGAAGAGGAGCAACTGGACTAAAACTGGCGCCCATAAGAGATGCCAGTGCCACAAGCAAAGGATTAACCCATGTGCCACAGTGCTGGCCCCTTTGACAACATTTAAATGTTTTTTATACAGAAATTTTTGTTCATTAAAATTAACCTGAAACATGAAAAAAAAAAAAAAAAGAGTAAACCTACACCCCGATGCCTGCACTTATCTCTCTTCATCTTTCTACTGCAGGAATAGTCAGTGAAGTTTAACAGCAAAAAAGAAATTCTAAGGTGTTGAAGTCAATTTCTGAGCAGTCACATATGAATATATTGGATGATTATATACAGGGCTAATCCATGAAATATAAAAACAAATACAACTGATAAATGAGATTCATGGAAAGATACACACACACACACACATATACAAGCAATAACAAACAGAAAATAATATTTAAGGACAGTAGGCAAATGAAAAAAAATGGCAAAAGAAAGGGAAATGATGAAATTATATGATGTCGTTAAACATTCTTTAAAGCAATATTTAAAAATCACAAATGTCTCAACAGAAAAACATGTCACATATACAATGGAAAAGGAAGGCTCAGCTGCCAGTACACAGCCAGTAGACTGTAACTGACCTGAAGCAGGGTCCTGCACCCTCCAGGTAGGATCCTCTGAGTGACAGGGACCAGGGAGCAGGAGGGCGCCCAGCAGGAGGCAGGACCAGGGGTGAAAAGCCCTCCCACTGCAGGCAGGGCGGAGCCCTGGAGAATGAAGTTTCAGTACTGATCCCAGGTCTCCCTCTTATTTTTTCCCATCTTGCACGTCAGCGCTGTGGAGGATGGTGATTGGTTGCATCCTTTGTGACGTAGTACGTGCTCATGGTTATCTGACCTGTCCAATCAGGAGCGGTAGAATAAACGCTACATAATCGCGCAGGATCTTGACGCCATAATCTGTCCAGTTCTGCAGCAGAGAGAGGTCTGAGGAGGAGGCGGAGCTTCTGGGAGGTTCGTCCCCCGTCCTCCGAGGGTCTTTCCCCACAGGATTCCGCACCCCTCAGAAGCCGTGAGAAGGTGAGTGCAGGGCGGGCGTGCAGAGATGGGGAAGGCGGGGAGGGCTCTGGAGTCTGTGGCCCCATCTCGCTGCCGGCCCAGCACTGCCCTCAGCCCCTCTGTCCACAGGGTCGGGGCTGGGCTGGCACCGGACCCCAGGAGTCCTGTCCCTTCCTGGCAGGGACTTGTGGGCCCAGGAGCCGGGGAGTCGTCTCTGGGCAGCTGCGTGGCGGCAGCCTCGCGTCTTCCCGATAGTGAGTGGGGACCAGGTGGTCGCTAGGGAGAAAGCGGGCTGTGTGATGGGGTCTATGCAGGCGAGGGGCTGTTGTTCATGGGGTGCTCAGTTCTTCCCAGGGTGACCTGACTCCCCCAGTTTCCCAAAGATGTCGGAATCAGGGACTCAGTCCCGGACCTTGGCCTCTCAGCATCGCTCTTTCTGGGATTCTGACCTCACTTTATGTTGCTGACATAAGTGTCATAGACCTGGGAAATTAAAAACAAAACAGGGTATTCGGCTCAAGGTTTTTGTCAAAGTGTTAGAGGGGCAGGAGGCCACTGTAATTTGGTACTTGGAAGTCATCTTAGACCTTACACATTATCTTGACAGGTGATCATCTGCCTTTGAACTCTCAAAATAGACATTTCAGCTAGTCACATTTATGAGTGCTTTAAAAATTATTTCTGTTCCCTGATAACCTTCCCAATCCCAAAGATACAAGTCTAGATTCCTAAATTATTTGTAATTTATAATTTAATATAGGGTACTTTTTCAAGAATATTTGAGTATAATTGACATATAAAATTTGTATATACTTAGATTCTGTGACCTGATATTTTGATATGTGAGAGGACTTTTAAAATATTATGGAAAATTCATGATATCTTGTAATCCCATTTTTCACAAACTTCTTTGTGAGGAGACTTCAGGTTTGTGGAAAATTCACATTTTTATCGTATTTTTAACCTTTTTGTGTCTCCTTGTACATATACATTATTTAATGATAGGACAATCAACCAATCTTTCAGATTATTTGTTTATAGAAGAGTACTTAAGATCTTAACAAATTGTGACCATCTAATACTGCATTTATATTCAATATACTGCACTGTGTGTTAGGTCTCAAGGAGTTAATTTATCTCCTAACTGCAAATATGTGTCCTTAAACTACCATCTTATTTCCTTCAATCTCAGCCCCTGGTAACCACTATTCTGTTTTATGCTTCAGTTTGATGTTCTTAGATTCCTCATGTAAGTGACAACGTGTGGTATTTATCTTTCTATGCCTTACTTCAAGCATTCTGATATCCACATCCATACATTTGGATCCATGTTGTGACAAAAGAATATATTTTTTTAGTATTGAATGTGATTCATGGTGTGTGTGTGTATCATGTTTTCTGTATTCATCTGTTGACTGTGTGGCTATTTTCATATCCTGTTCTTGTCTTCTGAATAATGCTCACATGAACAAATGTACCTTTTATTTTTTTTTTAAGATTTTATTTATTTAGTTGAGAGGTAGAGTTACAATGAGAGAGAGAAAGAGAGTAAGAGAGAAAGAAAACTCTTCCCTTTATTGATTCACCCCCCAAATGGCCTCTATGGCCAGAGCTGTGTGGATACAAAGCCAGGAGCCAGGTGCTTCCTCCCAGTCTCCCATGCAGGTGCAGGGGCCCAAGCACTTGGGCCATCCTCCTATGGTTTCCCAGACCATAGTAGAGAGCTGGATTGGAAGAGGAGCAGCTGGGACCAGACCGGGACCTATATGGGATGCTGACACAACAGGCAGAGGATTAACCCACTGCGCCATGGTGCCAACCCCCAGGTTATCTTTTAGATAGTGATTCTAGTTCCTTTGGATGTATTTCCAGTAGTGGGAAAGCTTTGTCTTTTGCTAGTTCCATTTTTAATTTTGTTTGAGACACCACCATAGTGTTTTCCATTTTACATTCCCACAAACAATTCTATATATTTCCTTTCCCCCACATCTGGTTCAATACTAGTTATCATGTTTATTTTTGTATAATAGCCATTTTTACATCTCTGAGGTCATAACCCTTGTGCCCCCCCCCCCCCTTTTTTGGACAGGCAGAGTGGATAGTGAGAGAGAGAGACAGAGAGAAAGGTCGTCCTTTTTGCCGTTGGTTCACCCTCTAATGGCCGCTGTGGCCGGCGCATTGTGCTGATCCAAAGCCAGGAGCCAGGTGCTTCTCCTGGTCTCCCATGTGGGTGCAGGGCCCAAGGACTTGGGCCATCCTCCACTGCCTTCCCGGGCCATAGCAGAGAGCTGGCCTGGAAGAGGGGCAACCGGGATAGAATCCGGCACCCCAACCGGGACTAGAACCCGGTGTGCCGGTGCCACAAGGTGGAGGATTAGCCTGTTAAGCCATGGCGCCGGCCTCCCTTGTGGTCTTGATTAGCAATGCTGAGCCTCCATGAAGTAAAACAGTGGATGGGAGTATTATCTTTCCCTCTCTGTCTGTCTCTCTGTGTGTCTGTTTTTTCAAACTCATTAATTAAGAAATTTCTAAAAACTACTTGGAGTAATTGGTAAAATCAGAGCTAGATTTTAGGAGTGAGTTCCTAGTGTTACATAGAATGGCGGGGTGACTATAGTCCACAGTAATCTATTCTATATTTTACAAGCAAATAGAAGGCTCTGATAATGAAGTGTAATGTCAAAATAGGGAAAATTGTTTACCCTGATTCATCAGTACACATTGTATGTATAAATTAAAATTTCACTCTGTAGTCCATATATGTGTATAATTCATGCCAAGAAATAAACTCCAAACAGCATTTTACTTGGTGTATCAGGTTAAGGGGTGTTAAAACATTTAAGTTAGCTTCACGTCTAATATTATGGTCTTTGGAGTAGTTTATTAAGACTAATGTAATCTGGAAATAACAGAATTGGTATGTTGTCATGCTAAGTGGAGCAATTAGGAGGCAGTGTTTACCTTAAGTTGATGCTAAATACATCTTTTAAATAGTTTCACATAAGAAAAATGAAGTATTTCTTTAAGTGTATTTGGAATTAATTTGAATTAGGCAATATCAAATAATAAATATGGAATTAAATGTTAAGTTAATTTTGGTGCAAAAATTTCTCAAATAAATGCATAGTTTTCCATACTAAACATTGTCCATTGAATGGTAAAGGCCCCTTGTGTTTAGGGTATTATATATTTTTGAACCAAATTGAGCAAAATATGTGCCACCTTGGCATATTGGTTTGTCTTCAGTTTCTTCTGTGAAGCCCAAAGTCAGGAACCTGTCTGCTTAGCCATACTGTTTTTAGTGACTATTCCGTGCTTGTCATAGTTTTGGAGTTCCATAATCATAAGCACAGTCTAAAATAAATGCAATTTTATTAATCCCAAGTTATTCTTATTATTTACCATAACTCCTCATCCACCATTAACCCCAGACTGCCATTAATCTAAACTCTGTCTCCAGAGATTGGCCATTTTTTTTGGATACATTACAATGTGTGGGCTTTTGCTTCTGATTCTTCTCTTCCTTAAAAAATTATTTTGTAACTACTTCCCAGGAATTATATCCTATAGAAAAGAAGAAATAACAAGAAATATTATACATTAATATGCACATCTATGTTAAGGACATATGTAATGTATTATAGAAAACATAATGAGATAATGTATGTAATATAAATAGCCTACATTGGTTAAACTATTTCATACATATAATACAGGGATACCTCAGAACTTTAAGGACATTGTTAATGATGCTATATCATAAAGTTGGAATATAGTCTAATAGCCAATAAGTAGATTAATAAATTATCGTACATATACAATAATGTAGTATGCATCCATTTTCAAAATGAGGATAGATCAATCTTATACTGATTTTTACACCATTGCAGTATATTTAAATCCTTTGGTTAGATAATACAACTTAGTAAATTTAGTTAATATTATTTGAGATATCTGTTGATGTGCAAAGAAAAGCCCCATGCTACTCTGGCTTTCTGATCTGTTTCTAAAAAATGACTAATCATGAGATTTTTGGGTTTGGCTCCCAGTGCATTAATGCTCAAATGATAGACACTCAAATTATTGTGACTGTTGTTGAGGGATTGCATACAATGTTACATAGTCTGTAACATTTCTGAATGGTGGATAAAACCTGCTAAAACATATCAAAGGATCTTTGATCTTCTAAGCCTAGTTCTGGAAAACCTTTTTGTAAAGAGCCAAAAAGTAAAACCTTATGCTTTATGAACCATAATATCTCTGTTGTTGCTTAAAATATGTATAGGCTGTAAGTAAATAGATGTCGTTGTATTCCAACAAAACTTTATTTACAAAAGCAGCGAGGAGCTGGATTTGGCCCACAGGGATTATTAATGCAGTGAATCTTCCTGTTCAGAATACCATGCATGCCTGCCATTACCCATTTTAAAGACAACAATGTGTGAAACACAGCATTTTTCAAGAGGGAGTTGAAATAAAATTTCAAAGCTTTAATTACAAAATAAGGTTACTTTCTACATTTTCCTCTTATTTTATAAACAATTCAAAATTTGTTATGATTAAGAACTTTTATCTTTGACTAACATAGAATTATATGATGTGTACCAAGCCTTAGAGATTTTTCAGTCTTTCTGTGGTATTAGAAGTCTAAACAAAATGATAACTAGTACACATAATACATATATGGGAATTGTCAAGAGGTCCTTTTATTCTCTAACTTTAGAAATGTATCATTTAGTGCCTTGGTCTGCCTTTTAGTGCTACATATTCATTTCACAGTTTAAAAACTGTGAACTGTTGCCGGCGCCGCAGCTCACTAGGCTAATCCTCCGCCTTGCAGCACCAGCACACCAGGTTCTAGTCCCGGTCGGGGCACCGATCCTGTCCAGGTTGCCCCTCTTCCAGGCCAGCTCTCTGCTGTGGCCAGGGAGTGCAGTGGAGGATGGCCCAAGTCCTTGGGCCCTGCACCCCATGGGAGACCAGGATAAGCACCTGGCTCCTGCCATCAGATCAGCGCGGTGCGCCGGCTTCAGTGCGCCTACCGCGGTGGCCGTTGGAGGGTGAACCAAGGGCTAGAGGGAAGACCTTTCTCTCTGTCTCTCTCTTACTGTCCACTCTGCCTGTAAAAAAAAAAAAAAAAAAAAAAAAAAAAAACAAAAAAAACTGTGAACTGTTGCAAATATAATTCATAAATATTATTTAAGGATTAGAAAACACAGATGAAGAAAAATTTGATCATGTATGACTATGTCACTCAGCAATAATACCTTTACTCACTGCCTTAAATAGCACTTCCCTTTACTCCTTAATGCATTCCAGTAATTTCCAATCCCAGGATCCTGTCAAAGCTTGTTCTCTCCAGGTTAACACTTATTTCTATAAAATTAGAGGTCATTTCTTCAATGTCATTTTATGTAACCTGTCAGTAGTATTGTTCTGAACACAACATTCTTCTCCAAAATAGCTTCCTCTTTTGTTTTTCAAAATATCTTTCTGTCTAGGGAGTGATTTTATTTCCCTTGTCAAATATTAGTTGGTTGCCAATATGTGAGTTCATGTCTGGGGTTTCTATTCTGTCTCAATGGTCAACATGTCTATTTTTGTTCCAGACCAGGCTGTTTTAATAATAACAACCCTCTATTATGCCTTGAAATCTGGTGTTCTGATGCCGCAAGCTTCATTTTTATTTAAGATTGCTTTAAGCATTTGGAGTCTTCTATTTTTCCATATGAATTTTAGGATCATGTTTTCTATAATTGTGAAGAATGTCCTTGGTGTCTTGATTGGGATTGTTTTGAATCTATCAATTATTTGGGGTAGTATGATATTTTGATGATATTAATTTTTCCAATCTATGAACATGTGAGATTTTCCTGATTTTTGTGTCTTTTATTTCTTTTTATTTTTTTAAGAATATATTTATTTATTTGGGATGTAGATTTACAAATAATGAGAGGGAGAGACAGAGAGAGGTCTTTCATCTGCTGGTTCAGTCTCTAAATGGCCACAAAAGCCAGAGCTGTGCTGATCTGAAGCCAGGAGCCAGAGCTTCTTCCAGGTCTACCACGTCAGTGCAGGGGCCCAAACATTTGGGCCACCTTCTACTGCTTTCCTAGGTCATAGCAAAAAGTTGGATTGGAAGTAGAGCAGCCGAGACTAGAATGGGAACCCATAAGGGATGCCGGCACTACAGGCAGAGGATTAACCTACCACATGACAGCACTGGCTCTGTCTTTCATTTCTTTAATTAAGGTTTTGTAATTTTCATTGTAAAATCTTTCACATTCTTGGTTAAATTTATCTGAATGTATTTTATTTTTTTAGTTATTGTGAATGGGCCTGAACTCACAAGTTCTTTCTCATCCAGAGCATTGTTGGTGTATAACAACAATGTCAATTTTTGTTGATTTTATATCCTGCAAATTTTCTTAACTTTATTATGAGTTCTGATGGTCTTTTTAAAAATATGTATCTCTTTATTTGAAAAGCAGAGTTACAGAGAGGCAAAGGCGGGGAGGGGGTGTTTTCCATCCACTGGTTCCTTCCCCCAGATTGCTGCAACAGCCAGAACTGCACTGATCCTGTAGCCAGAGATTCTTCCGGACCTCCCATATGGGTACAGGGGCCCAAAGACTTGGGCTGTCGTTTACTGCTTTTCCAGGTGATAGTAGAGAGCTGGATTGGAAGTGGAACAGCCAAGACTCGAACCGGAGCCCATCTGGGATGCCAGCACTGTGGGTAGTGGCTTTACCTGCTACGCCACACTGCCAGCCCTTCTAATAGTCTTTTGGTTTCTCTATATAAAGAATTATATCAACTGCAAACAGGAATTATTGTACTTCCTCCTTATCACTTTGATTTTTTTTCTTGCCTAATGTCTCTGACTAAAACTTCCAGAAGTATATTGAAAATAATGGTGAAAATGGCTCCAGATTTAGTGGAATTTATCCCAGCTTTTCCCCATTCAATATGATGCTGCCTGTGGTTTAGTCATATATTGCTTTGATTGTGTCAAGGTGTGTTTCTTCTATACCCAATTTTTAAAGATTTTTATCATGAAAGGATGTCATATTTTGTCAAATGTTTATCTGCATCTATTGAGATAATCATATGGCTTTATCTTTCATTTTGTTGATTTTAAATAACACATTTATTGATTTACATATGTAAATCTGCATCCCTGGAATAAATTCTACCTTGGGTAGATAATCTTGTTGATGTATTGCTGGACTCTATTTGATACTATTTTTTTTTTTTCTGAGAGGCAGAGTGGATAGTGAGAGAGAGAGACAGAGAGAAAGGTCTTCCTTTTTGCCATTGGTTCACCCTCCAATGGCCTCTGCAGCCGGCACATCACACTGATCTGAAGCCAGGAGCCAGGTGCTTCTCCTGGCCTCCAATGTGGGTGCAGGGCCCAAGGACTTGGGCCATCCTCCGCTGCCTAGCTGAGAGCTGGCCTGGAAGAGGGGCAACCGGGATAGAATCCGGCACCCCAACCGGGACTAGAACCCCGTGTGCTGGCACTGCAAGGCCGAGGATTAGCCTGTTGAGCCACGGCGCTGGCCTATTTGATACTATTTTATTGAGAATTTTTGCATCAGGATCCACTAGGGATATTGGTGTATAGTTCTTTTTTATTGCATCTATCTGATTTTGTAATTAGGGTAATGCTGGTCTCAAAGAATGGATTTGGATTGATTCTATCCCTTTCAATTGTTTTGAATAAGGGTGGGGATTGTTCCTTCCTTTAAAGTTTGGTAGAATTCAGTCTCTTCAGGGCTGGCACTGCGTGTGTGGCATAGAAGGTTACGCCTTCACTTGCAGTTTATGCATCCCATATGGATGCCGATTCAAGCCCCAGCTGTTTAACTTCCAATCACCTTTGTGCTAATGCACGTTAGGCCCTTGCACCCATGTGGAAGACCGGGAAGAGCCTCCAGGCTCCTGGCTTTGATCTGTCCCAGCCCTGGCAGTTGCAGCCAAGCAATTTGGGGAGAGAATCAGTAGATATCTCTCTGTCTCTCTTTCTCTCTCTCTGTGTGTCTCTCTCTCTCTTTTTCTCTCTGTATCTCTGCCTTTTAAATAAATAAATAAATAAGAAAGTAAGTAAATAATATTTTAAAAATGAATTCAGCCTCTTCTACAAGGGTATTTGGAAAGTTGGATTTTCACATGCTGAAGTTTGAAACCAGTTTAATCCAACTCACAATGGATCAAGCATCTAACCTGATACCCAAAACATCACATTACTAGAGAAAAACATAGAAGAAAGTCTATAACACATTGGCCTAGGCAAAGAATTCTAGGGTAAGAGCCCAGAAGCAAATGAAATTATATCACGCGAGAAGTTGTTGTACAAAAAATGAAACAACAAAATGAAGAGGTAATCAACAGAATGGGAGAAAATATTTGCAAAATATGCATCCAATAATGGATTAATATCCAGAATACATAAGGAGCTCAAGAAATTTAACAACAAAACACACTCTAGTTAAAAAATGGACAAATTGCATGAACAAGCATTTTTCAAAGGAAGAAATAAAAATGGCCAACAGACATAAAATTCAGGATCACTAGTCATTAGTAAAATAAAAATAAAAATCACAAAGACCCTGTGTGCTGGGGTAATTTATCCTTTTTGTTCAATTATAGATTATATTTTTTGTCATATCTAGGAAATCTTTGCTTAACCTAAACTCACAAAAATCTTCTATGATTTTTTTCCTGCAAGTATTATAGTTTTCATACTGCAGTTAGATATGTCATGAATTTTTTATATGTTTGTTAGTGGAAATTTCTTTTGGAAATTAATATCATATTGTGCCAGCACCATAATTGAAAAGACTATACTTTCTCCCCTGCATTGCAATTGCGACTCTGTAGAAAACCTGTTTACTGTGTTTTGATCTTTTATGGATCTTCTTTTGTGTTCCATTTTTCTGTCACACTTTAGATTAGTATAAATTTATAATTCTTGTAGTCATCTCTCCAATTTTATTATTTTTTTCAGGGTTACTTTCCCATGAGTGTATATCAGCATGTTATTTTAAAAAATAATCAGATTGCTTGCTGGGAAGGGGATTGAGATTTTGTTGAGTCTATAAAGTAATGTTAAGATAAATCCTGAGATTTTTTTTATTAAAATGTCTCTTCCCACTTAGAAATATTTAATTTCATATGAATATTAAGTTGTTTTTGTAGGTCTGTCAATATTTCATCAGATGTATATTTTATATTTTAAATGAAATAGTGGTGATTCTAAAATTTTGATTTCTATTGCTGGTATATAGAAATGTATTTAATTTTTCTGTATTGATTTTGTATCTTCTAGTTTTACTAAACTCACTTGTTGCTCATTACAATTTTGGCTTATGCATCAGAATTTTTGTATAGACCAAAGGTTGTCAGTTGTTTCCTCTCTTAAACTACTGTCTTACTAATGATAGTAAATGTTTCTCATTTGTAACAATACAATTTTTGTGACAACTTTTTATCACTTTAGTATTAAAGCATCCATAAAAAAATAAATTAATGAGCATATCTGTGTTCCAATAAAACTTTATTACTGAAGCCTAAAGCTGGCCTACAAGTGAGAGTATGAAGATGGAGAATTTGCCCCCCTATTTTGTGGTCATTGTTGTGAATAGAGATCCTCACTTCTTCCTTTCAACTTGACTGCTTTTATTTATTTTTATTGCCTCAGCATACCGACTAGAATCTTAACTACAATGTTGAATAACAGTAGTGAAAACAAATTATTATCTTGTTTCTGATATTAAAGGTAAAGTATTTTAATTTCTGTCATTAATTATGTTTTCTGGAGTTTGTTATCCATGCTCTTTCTTATGCTGATGAAGTCATTGTATTTTAAGTTTCCTGAGATTTGTGAAGTCAGGAAAGATTGTTAAGTTTGCCAAAGGCCTCTATCCACTGAGGAGTTATAGGGACTGGACACCCCTACCCAGCCATGGATAGACTAGGAAAGCTGCCTCAGGCCTTGGGAAGGGCAGAAAACAGTGACAGGAACTCAGATTCCATCTTGAGACTCACCTTTACTCTGACTGAAGTTACCCCATCTCACAGACACTCACCTGCATGTTCAGGCCATGAAACAGGATGAGGTATTTAATGCTGATGGCCCACATGAGCCAAGTCCCACCTACCTTAGCCACAGAAAATTTTTTCACCAAAAAGCTTGTGTGTTCAGAACCTTAAACAAAGACCCCCTGCCTAGCAACCATATGACACAATGTGGGCCAAAGATGTTCTGCCCTTTGGAATACAGGCCAAGGGTCCAGCCAAATGTAGACCCAAGTAGAGGGTGCAGTCCTAAAACAGGAGCCTATACCTGTCCACCACAAAAAAACAAAACAAAACAAAACAAAAACACCCCATGAATAATGGTAAAGGCTAAAACTGAAAACTCAAAAACAGGCTCACTCCTCTGATAATGGACTCCCAGCTTTGAGCCCCTCCTCTCTCTCGGGAGTCTGTACTCCTTTCCACACAGTAAATTCACTTTTGCTTTGCACACTCCTGGACTCAGCCCTTTATTTCTATACTGAGAGAGAGTCCTGGACCAGGGTGTCCGGCATCCCCAATAGGAGTGAGATAACAGTAACCCTGCAGTTTTTCTCTTTCATATTATTAATACCATAATAAAATTAATCATGGTGTTAGTGTTAAACAAGCCCTGCATTCCTGGAATGTATCCCATTTGCTTAGTCATTTATTTAGCTTATTTATTGAATTTGATGTCCTAAATTCTTTTTCTTCATATTACCCTTTACTGATCAAAAATTCCAAACAAAGGTAGCCTCTCCCTAAAACTGCCCCCCTCTGCTGCCTTGGCACCTGCCCTTACCCCTGTCACAGCTACCAGGGCGCAGAGCAGAAACTGTCCCAGGGCCCTGAAGCCCTATGTGTTCGTTAAGTAGCAGCTTAACAATGTTAGCTGAACAAGTAGGTGGTGCTCCCAGGGCTGCCTGCCACAAGCCAGCATCTCCCAAGATTAT
This sequence comes from Lepus europaeus, assembly GCF_033115175.1. Lineage (NCBI taxonomy): Eukaryota > Metazoa > Chordata > Mammalia > Lagomorpha > Leporidae > Lepus > Lepus europaeus. The sequence continues at coordinate 69,191,483 of NC_084844.1, forward strand.
CTTCAAAATCCATAAAATGGGCACTCGCTCAGGTCTGGCGAAGGGCGAGGACTCTCCTCCTCCGAGACAAGCGTGGCATCTGCATGCCAGCAGCTGCCCCACTGCCTTGGGAGCACGCGTGGGCTGCTTCCCACCCCGAGCTGGAACTGCACCTCTGCCCTTCACCCCATCTTCAGAGACCACACACACATATCCACACAAGGCTGCTGGGGGCAACTTTAATAAGGCAGGGGACTTGCTTTGCGGCATCAAAGGTCAAAGAGGAAGGGCATCATATCTGATTGGCTCATGCACTGGCTGGATACTTTCCAGCTGGTTGGCAGCCAGGGCGCGGGCCTCCTCGGCAAAGCGGTGGCGTCCCTCCTCAGTCAACTTCCAGAGGCAGGAGCAGGGCCAGGCGCTGACCTCAGCCTGCTTACTGACCGGCATTTTCTCAAAGCTGTCTCGGAAACACAGATTGTGGCGGATGGTGTTCTTCCAGCCTTCCGGAGCCGTTCGGAAAAACGGAAAGTGTTGTCGAGTGAAACTGTAGATCTGCTGCACGTTGAGGCCACGAGGGGAACTGTTTCTTAACGCCAGGGCAATTAGGTGGAAGTAATTGAGAGGGGGCCGGGGCCAGAGCCTCCCCTCCTGGCTGCTGGGTTGCTGAAGCCTCCGGCTCTGGAGGGGGGCCCTTTTGTAAGGGGACAGGAGAGCCACACAGGAGCTGTCATCCTTGTCCTCGGCCTCCTCCTCTTCCGTGAGCTCCCAGCTGCTGGGGGAAGACGAAAAGTGCTTTGGCGACGGAGACTGCTCGGGGGAGGAAGGCGACAGTGCCCGGCCCCCGCAGCCTCTTGGCAGCAGGCATCTTCCTGATGGCAGGGCAGTAGAGGGCGAGGGACCGCGCCCGCCAGTTCCTTCTTCTCTCTAGCCCCTTGGGCTTCCAGCTTTCCTGGTGGGTACACGATGTTGGGGTTCACCCACATCCACAGGTTGGGCTCAAACTCTGGACCATCTCTGTCAGCACGGGGCTTCTTCTCCAAAGGTAACCTTGGTGGTTCCACTATTTGAAGCCTGTACCTGGCAAGGTTCTGCTCAGCCATAGGCAGGTGCGATGTGAAGGCCAGAAAGGCCTTGTTCCCCATGTCCCAGTCCAGCAGTCCCAGGACCTGGCCACGGAGGCTGGCCCAGACGTTGAGCTGCTGGAGTTTGAGGTCCACCTTTAGGAGAGCACGGCGTGCCCAGCCACGGACAGAGGGAGCCAAGAGAGACTGATGTCCTAAATTTTTAATACATTTTATCTTTAGCGATATCTCAGGTTCATATTAAAATTAAGATGAAGGTAAAGAGATTTTCCAAAAATATCTGCTGCCACAGTGGCATAGTCACTCCTCTTATTAATATGAACCTGGCCAGTGTAGTATAGTTGTTATGATTACATTTGTTACATCATTAACATCTCAAATCCATAATTGACTCTAGGATTTTGTATTGAAAACTTTATGAATTCATGCAAAGTTATAATAATGTGTGTCCACCATTTTATTATACAGCATTTCATTACTCTAAAATTTTATCTGCCTAGTCACCCATTTCTTCCCTCTACAATCCTGTCAACAACTAATCTTTTTACTAGATTCATAATTGTGCCATTCTGAAATGTCACATAGTGATGAGCACGTATAATTGTTCACGTCAACTTCTTTTACTTGGTAATACACCAAAGATTCCTCTGTGTGTTTTCATGATTTGTTAGCTCATTTCCTTTTAGCAATAAACTATTTTCTGAATGATACAACACAGTTCACTCATACATTCACCTATATGAGAATATCTTAATTATTTCAAAATTTGGTTGGATTTTTACATTATTGCTCATGAGGAAATTTGATTTTTTTCAATCACTGTGTTTGTTTTTCAGGATAATATTCATTATAGGAGTAGTTCAGATGTATTCCTCCTCATCTTTTGAAAAGCATGCAGAATTACATAATTTCTTTCTAAAATATTGGAAGAATGTATCAGTGAGGATATCTGGGCCAGGTGATGCTTTCTAGGAAGATTTGTAACTCTGTATTTTACTTTAGAGATATTTGTTAATACAGGTGGTGAAGTTCTTCTTGACTGAGTTTATCTTTCAAGGAACTTGTCTACTTTATTTATGTTAGCATGGTTCTTCATGAAAATCTGTATTAATATCTCAAGAATTTGTACTAATATCACATTCTTTTCTTCATTCATAATTTGTGCATTTTCACTTTTTCTTGATCAACCTGAGTGGATAGATGTTTATCACCTTCACTATTTCCACACATGGTTTTGTTACAGTGGCTTTTCCCATTTTTTTCCCAGTTTTACTGACATTTTTCTTCTGTCATAATGAAGTTGGTCATGAAAGCAGGCTGGTGTGCAGGCGTTGAGAGAGACAAGCACATTTAGGTTGCTTGGCTCAGGGTCAGTGGTGCGGCTTTTTGACCTTCATGACCTTGAGGCCATGCTCACTGCCATGTCCTGCACCGTGCAGTGCTGTGGGTCATGCTTGGTGCTGAGATTAATTCTAGGCAGCCAAGGGGTGAGCTGAGTTATGTGTGGGGCTGAGGCCTCAAGCCAGCAAGGTTCAGGAGATCACACGTGGGTAATCTTCTGATAGCAACAAGAAGTACACCAGAGGTGCACTCGCTGGCCTTGGTGGACATGGTCCTTCAGGGAGCCACTTGGCCCTCACAGCCACGGGTCCCTGTATCCAGCAGTGACTACAGCCCTAGGCTCCACCTCTTTCCCTGTGGGGCTGGCCTTGTTCCCCTCAGTGGTACTGGTGACCCTGCTCCTGGAACAGAGGTTGGGGAGCTGTGCCAGGGTTGAGGTGGCTAAGGCCAGAGGTGCCTTGGGGTCCCTGAGGGAGGTGCTGCAGCTCCTGGGGCTAAATTTTACTGATTGTATCTTGGTTGCTGTAGTTGATTGGGATGGCTGTAGGAAGTTATCATAGCCTTTGCAGCTTATAAACCAAAGAAATCACCACGGATCTTAAAGTAAGAGTCTCAGGACCCAGCCCTGACAGGGTTGAGGGTCTCTTGAGTGTCTGCTTCCTGGTTCCTAGATGGCTTTTCCCAGAATCCTCAGGTGGATAAAGGGTAAAGATACTCACTGTGTCTGTTTTATAAGCCTCTGATCCCGCCTGAGCACCTTACAGCTTTATCAGGCAATAACACCATCCATGATTATGTTTCAGCATTTAAATGGTACATTCAGATCACAGCAGATACTTATTTTCACTCTCTATGTGGTGCTGTGACTTTAAGTTGCTCCTCTTTTTCTAGTGTCTTTAGTTGTTGGAAATCAAGTTCATTGATTTCAGACTAATATCAGGGGCTTCAAAATTTTTCATTGTGTTTTTTCTTTAAAAAAGCTTCTGAACCCCTTTCTACAGGCATTTATCACTAAAATTTTTCATTAATGTGCCCTGATAGCTACATTAAACAAGTTCTCTTATGTTGTATTCAATTCAGTTAAATACTTTCTCTCTGCTTGCTCTTGGACTCAGTTTATTGCCATGTGTGCTACTTACTTTCCAAATATTTGAATATTTTCCTGATTCCTGTTTGTGTTATTTCTTTCTGATTTGATTGGTTTGTATTCATAGAGCATAACATATCATTTGATTTTATCCTTTTATTAGTGTATGTTTTATACTCTCTGACATCTACTTTGGTAAGTGTTCTATGGTTACTTGAGAGTAGTGTTTTGAATTGGATATTCTTACTGAATTTCTTGTTTCTTATTCTGTCATTTGCTGAATGACAAGTACTGGAATCTCAAATGATGTTTCTAAATTTTTAAACTATCTTATTGTATAGCATGCATTTGACTTTATTAGATGCATAAATCTTTAGAATCATATCTTCTTGGGTAACTGAACTCATAATTTTGAAATGAATTTTTAATTGCTTATGGGAGTATGGCTATGAAATTAACCTTGGTAAGGCTTGTGTTCCTCACTTTTCAGTTTTTAAGTGTTATTGTACTTACATATTATTGTAGTTCACCTTATCTGTCATCAAACTGGTTTAATTTCACAGTTTATTATTCGATTCTGCTTTATTTTAGATTAATAAATTATTTTATGATTTAGTTGTATATATATTTCAGGAGGAATTATTAACTGCAACTCTTTGTTTTGCTATGATACAGCTGCTTTACCAATGATAGTATATGATTTTAATTCATTAGAGTCCATCTCGAAGTAACTATACTACATTATATGTGATATAATAAAAATATAATATACTTTAAGTCTAGGAAAAATTGCCATTTTTCCTTCAGAACTTTCCTGTGTGTACATTTGGTGGGCTATCTGTTATTCATTTGCAGTGTTATCAAAGATTGTCACAGTCTCAAACTTATGCATTTTTTGTGATATATAATTTACACTAATGCCTATCCAGTACAATTTCTGACACTGTAATTTATATCTTTATGAGTGTTAAGATAGTTTTAAAAATATCTTCCACACTTCTACTTATCATTTTTGAGATTTACTTTTTGATCAGTTAAGCACCTTAAATACAGCTTGATCTTTTCTAGTCTTGCTTTCATGATTTGTTGTGTGGATCAGAACCATGCTCAGCCTATGTCTAAATTCCTAGTCCTAAGGCAAAAACTTTTCGCATTACTCTAATCATTGTCCCATGACTTGGGAGTTTTTCAGTCTGGCTGCTGAGAATGGATGTTTAATCTCAGCTCTCTATGGGCACAAGGAAGAATTTCCTCTAATCTTTACAGATGTCACACCCACAGTCTTAATTTTTTTTTGGTGGGCATGCACTGTTTATTACTTCACCAAACATCCAAACAAGGCCCTCCAAATGTCTCCAGTGTTCTTTCTCATTACTCTGTTCCTCTCCAGATTTCCCTATGACAGCTCACTGACATGATGTTCCAGAATACCCAGCTTCATCACATCAATGCAGGGAGTCTGTACACTCTACCTCAGTTCCCTCTCCCTGTGACAGGCCATGGGATCTCTCTGCTAGGAGCTGCAGAATTTGAGAGTTTACTTTATTTTTCTTTTATCTTTCATATATTGTGTTCTTTGCCGCAGGCCTTTTAGTATGAAAATCGGTGATAAATGCTGGTTTTCTCTTTAGTGTCTGATTGTCTCATGTAAGGATTTTAAGAACAATTTTTACTTCATCTTGGCTACAAATAAATTTAAGCTGAGCTTCAGCATGTGGTATACACTGGTTGGAATACTCTTCATTCTTTTCTTAACTGCTATGTTTTAATCCTTTATGTCTCAGTGTGCTCATGTTATTGTCAAGAAAATGTTCCCTAGACCCAGTGTGGATTGAATTTTATTATGTGATCATTAAATTGTTATCTTACTAAATCCATCTAAATTCAGAGTTTAATTTTATTTTAATTTCCTCTCCACTAGACTCTAATCCAAATAAGAACAGAGAGTTTGTTTTATTTGCAGAGCCTAGTACAATAATGTCTTACACAGTGTGGGTTTTCAATATGTATTTGTACACTGCATGAATTAGTGGGAAAAAGAACATGTTTATATAAAATATTCATATATATTTCTCTCACTTTATTCTTCATATTATTTCAGAATATTGAAAATCCAGGCTGCATTTTTTCATATGCAATATTATTATAACTTTCTTAAAAATTGCTATAGAGTGCTTACTGAGAAACTTAAATTTATGAAAAATTAGAGAAATACAAAAATCTCTACAATAAGATAAATGAAATTACTTAGGCCATCAATAGTTAGGTGGGATCAAGAATGCTATATTTTGAGGTATTATCTCTTTACATTTCCTAAAATATCCTGGAACAGAGTGACAAAAATGTAGACACACACACACACAGAGAGAGACAGAGAGAAAGAGAGAGAGAGAGGGAGAGAGAGAGCACTTATCCACTGATAAACTCCCCTAAATACCTGATGCCTACAAAATGTTGGGGAAAAGCAGTAGGAGATGGCCTAAGGGTATGGACCCCTGCCGCCAATGTGGGAGATCCAGGTGAAACTCCTGGCTTCATCCCAGCCCAGTCCTGGCCACTGCTGCCATTTGCAAAGTAAATCAGCAGATAGAAGATCTCTCTCTCTCTTTTTCTGTATCTCCCTCTCTCTCTCTGTAACTGCCTTTCAAATTCATAAGAAAATCTTTTAAAAAATACAGTGTAACTAGATTTTCCTCCTTCAGTGTAATTCTGAAACAAAATGGACTTATAAATTACATTTAAGCAAAGTGAGAAATATGGCCCTTTTGATGGCACCAAAACAAAGAAGCTCCTGCCTCTCCCTAAGTGGATGTTAAGACAAGTGTTTAGAAGAACAAGAAAACAGCACTGAAAGGTATCCACAGCCACCCGTGATGGAGAGACAAGGAGAGAGGGAGAGAAAGGAAGAGAGAGAAGGGGAGAGAGAGGGGGAGAGAGAGAGAGGGAGGGAGGAAGGGAGAAGGAGAAATAGTAGTAGTGGTGGTGGTGGTGGTAGAAGTAGAAGAGGACAAAGAGGAAGTGGAGGAAAAGGGAGAGGAGGAAAAGAAAAAAAGTAGGGAGAGAAGAAGGAAGGAAGGGATGAAGAAAAACAAACAAAACAGTGTAACTCCAGAGGAAGCTCAAAGATCCCTGAAAGTGCACCTCCAGGAGAAACAAGTTTGATCAGCATGCCTACATTCCCCCTGACAACAGAGCCTGCCATGAGGAAGACAGAAGGCCACACACAGTTATGTTTGTCGAGATGTCAAGGCCAGCTATCACCAGATCAGACAAGCTGTGAAGCAACTCTGACTTAGAGGTGGCCAAGGTGAATATCCTGATCAGGCTGATGGAGAGAAGAAAGCATGTAATCAAACAGCTCTGGATTATGATTCTCGGATGTTGACAGCAAAATTGGGATCATCTAAACTTGGTCCAGAGGACTAATTGGAAATACCCAATTTCATCATTAACCAAAAGCAATAAAAATACAGCAAAGAGTAAGTTTGAGAATGTCTTCTAGATCATGGTAAAGGATTTATATTTAGTTCTGAGATAATGACAATCAGAAGATTCTTTTTTTTTTTTTTTTTTGGCCAGGCAGAGTAGATAGTGAGAGAGAGAGACAAAGAGAAAGGTCTTCCTTTTTTCTGTTGGTTCACGCTCCAATGGCCACTGCAGCTGGTGCATCTCGCTGATCCGAAGCTGGGAGCCAGGTGCTTCTCCTGGTCTCCCATGTGGGTGCAGGGCCCAAGCACTTGGGCCATCCTCCACTGCCTTCCCGGGCCATAGCAGAGAGCTGGCCTGGAAGAGGGGCAACTGGGATAGAATCCGGCACCCCGACCGGGACTAGAACCCGGTGTGCAGGCGCCGCAAGGTGGAGGATTAGCCTGTTAAGCCACGGCACTGGCCCAATCAGAAGATTCTGTAAGTAGAATGACAGGTTTTAATTTCATCTGAAAGTAAATTACTCTATTTTCTATAATGATAATAAAACCAGATAGAGATAATTGAAAGACAGAAAACTATGCAATTGAAGTAAAGACAATAACCAATAATAAAAAAGGTGATTACACAGACCAGAGTGTTAGGAAAGGAGAGGGTCAAAAATTGTCATATATGGGAAGTATTTCAAAGACAGCAACAAGGAGGCATTATGTATTAATTAGTTTATGTGAAAGGAAGAGAGAGAGAAGGTGGTTGATGAGTTGATGAGGATTGCTATGATTGTTTTGAAATGAACAATTGAAAATTGAAATTCTCAGCTATTGAGATGAATGTCAGATTAGAGAATGTTCTTATTAAACATTGAAATGGGTTATTGTACAGCAGGTTAATAGAGGTGAGTAAAAAGAAGAGGTCCAGATAAATATATAAATTTAGGATTTATTGGTACATAGCTAATTTTTGTTTAATTTTATTATTTTAAGTATTTATTTATATATTCACTTATTTGAAATGTAGAGTGACAGAGAAAGACAGAAAATGAGTGAGTGAGAGAGAGCTCTTTTTTTTAAAAAAAATATTTATTTATTTATTTATTTGAAAGTCAGAGTTACCCAGAGAGAGAGGAGATAGAGACAGAGAGATAAAGAGGTTTTCCATCTGCTGGTTCACTCCCCAATTGGCTGCAATGGCCAGAGCAGTGCTGATCTGAAGCCAGGAGCCAGGAGATTCTTCCGGTCTCCCAAATGGGTGCAGGGGTCCAAGGACTTGGGCCATCTTCTACTGCTTTCCCTGGTCATAGCAGAGAGCTGGATCAGAAGTGGAGCAGCTGGGACTTGAACCAGTGCCCATATGGCAAGCCAGCACTGCAGGCAGCAGCTTTACCTGCTACACCATAGTGCTGGCCCTGAGAAAGGTCTTTAATCTGCTGATTTACTCCCCAAATAGCCATAAGAGTTAGGTCTGGGCTAGGCTGAAGCCAGGAGCCAGGAATTCCATTGTCCCACATGCTTAGTGGGGGCCCAAGCATTTGGGCCATTTTCCATTGTCTACACAGGTGCATTAGAAGGGAGATGTATTCGAAGCAGAGCAGCAGGGATTCAGATCAGCACTCCAACATAGGCTGATGGCATTGCCAGTAGCAGCTTACCATATTGTGTCACAACACAACACTGGCCCCTATTTTCATTATTGAAAAAAAAAATAAGCTTAAATAAAAATTGTAAGTATGTATCAGATATCACATTTATTTCAACATATGCATATATTATTTACTGTCCAATCAGGGTAAATGTATCTGTCTTTTTAAGCATTGTCATTTACTTATGATAGAAACATTTAAAATAATTTCTTATAGTGTTTTTATAGAAAAACGTACAGTATATAATCATTACCTATGGTGACCTTGCTGTGCAATAGAATACCAGAACTTATTCATCCTATCTCTGTCATTGCATCCATTAAATAACCTTTCCTCACCCATAGATATTATTTTAAAAATGTGTTTATTTGAAAGAGACATAAAGAGAGCACATGAGAGAGTGTGTCTATCTCTTGGTTCACTCACAAATGCCCACAATAGCATTGTTAAGCCAGGAAAAAGTCAGAAATCAAGAGCTTCTGCCTGGGCTGGACGTGCAGTGGGAGGGGGCTCAGGGCACGAGTGCCCGACTTTCCACAGAGGCTGGTCCTGCAGGGAAACAGGATGGAGCCTGGGGCACAGGTGCCAGCACTGAGCCCCTTCCCAGAGAGGAGCCCACCTGTGAGATGGCCGGTCACACACAGCACCCCCGCGGGGCCGGCCGTGGGCTGCAGCCCTTGGCCTCAGGAGGGGCGTCCTGCCTCACTGCATCCCCTGAGGCCACACTCTCCTATCAAGAGCTCCTGTTCCACCCAGCAGGGGTCAGCCTTGCCACCACCACCAGCAGGAGGAGGCTGTCCACCATCAGGGCATCCGGGCAGTCTTCAGCTCTCTCGTGCCCTGGGGAAGAACCGCACACATTGGCCCCAGAGCCTCATCAGCAACAAGGAGTGGGCTGGGGACCACTGGACTGCCTGGGATTCCTGACCCAGCCCCAAGGAAGAGACGAGACCCCCAGGCCCGGGCTGCTGCGATGGAGCCAGTGAGGCAGTGGGAGATCCACCTGCTGCTGGACAGTGAGGAGGCCATGCAGCACGAGCTGGCTGTCCAGGAGGAGTGAGTGCCTGGCCCCAGGCCGGGGGTGGGGCCCCACTCGGCTGTGCCCTCCTTGGCCTGGCCCCAGGCCCACGCCCCCTCACCAGTGAGGTGTGGGAGGTGAGGCAGGGCCCTGTGTGTCGTCCTGTGCTCCAGGACGAGGCTGCAGGCCTGGATGGGGCCTGGTGCTCACCTCGGGGATGTCTCTGCCGTCACAGCCCGGGTTTCCTTCCCTGAAGACAGATGCGACCCCTGCAGGAGGGCGGCCAGCTGTCTGGCTCCCGGGGTCCTCTGAGAGGGCGGGGAGCTGGAGCTGTGGGCTGCTCCGGGCTCCGTTCCTTCAAACCCTCAGATCCTCGGGACCAGAGGGGAGGCTGTTGCAGTGAAGAAACACAAACCCCAGGGCACCGGAGCTGACCGGGCCTGGGACAGACGTGGCACCCTGGGCTTTGTGCTGAGGGAGGGGTGTGCAGGGCCCAGCTGCTGTGCCCAGCCCAAGAGCCCCTCTCTGGGGAAATTCCCACCCCCTCCACACAGTGCCAGCTAGGGGCAGTGGCGAGCGAGGCCGCACCCCTAGGGCTGAGTCCCTCTCTGGTTGGCGGCTCCAGAGGCCATGGATGTCCCTCCAGTGCCTGGGCTGTCTGCTGTGTCGTGGGAACCCTCACAGCTCCAAGTTCTCCCTGCACAACTGTTCACTTTCTTCTCTTTTGTAACAGTTATGAATTGTCAAGTTACACAACTGATGTATTAAAACGGTAAATTTGCTTTTCAAATGAGATTTAAAGTATAAAGTAGCAGAAAAACTGTAAGTGCATAACAGAGGTGCAGACGTCAAAGTAATTCTTCCCAATCCTTATTAAAAATAAAACTTCTCATGAGAACTGTTTCCAAAAAAAAAAAAAGTCAGAAATCAAAAATTCCATCAAGGTTCCCACATGTGTAGCAGGAGCCCAAATACTGGGTTGTTACCTGCAACTTCACAGGCACAAAGCCAGAAAGCTGAGTCAAACGTGTGAAATAGCCTGAATTTAAACCAGGCACTTCAATATTGGGTGCAGACATCCCAAGTGATGGCATAATCCACTTTACCACAATGTCTACCCTTATAGATGACATATAAAACCATGAGAATTGAAGATAGTATTCATGCACTGAATTAAGTACAAAGAAAAAAAATGAAAATAAACGCAGGAATATTTCAAGGGAAACAGAAATTAGAAGATGAGATTGGAGATAACTAAAGATAGAGAAAAATTAAGTAAATATGGATATTCCAGATGTTAGGTTTAGAGTATATTTGGGGGAGGCTATAATTACTAGCTCATTTCACTGCTAGTAACAGGCTGAAAAAGGAGAGCTGATAATTGCCAATTTGACTCTGCAATGGTTATGTAGATCATTGGTGACCTGGAATAGAACAATTTTGGTAGGATGACTGAGAAGCACATGATGTGAGTACATGCAAAGAAAGTGGTGAGAGGGAAAATCAAATCCAGCAAGTTAAAACATTTCCAGCTACTCTGTTGTTAAGGAATTAGAGAAATGCGATTAGTAAAAGAAGGTGTTAATGAATGTTGTGGACAAATTTTTAAAGAGACCCTCATGACACACAGTTCCTGGTATTTATGCCACTATATAAACCTCTCCTAATGCTTGTGAATTGCTTCAAACTTATAGTTATGATAAAAGTGAAGGGTTGTCGCTCACCTTATTACCTAATATTATAAAAGATTCTATTGCTTACAGATTCTTTTTAAAGTTACCTAAATACCCGAGTAGGCTTTTAAACAGGCTGATCCAAGGTGAGCACTTAGATGAGAACCCTGCCATGGCTAGCTTCTTGATTGCTGCTTTGCAAATGGCCAGCTCCCTCATACCCTGATCTGCTGACACAAAGAGTTTGTGAAATAACAAATTTATAAAACGTAAGCTTCTGAGTTTGTGATAATTTGTGTATTTCATAGAAAAATGAAAAAATAAGGTTGAGAGTTTTTTCATTTTCCCTTTTAGCATGAGATGAATTACTAGAAAATCACATCTATCAAAATAACAATATTATTATGAAAGAAAGGAAATCCAGGAGTATAGTGAAAAGTCAGAACAACTGCAAAAATCTACTGTTAATCTATAGAAACTAGGAGAGGAAATCAGAGTATATATTTTGATATTTTGTTATGTGATGACAGGAGTGTGAATTTTTCCTTATACATAATTTTTTTTTTTTTTTTTTTGGTCAGTGTCTCCATGAAGTCTCATGTTTTCTCAAAGCATCATATAGGTGCAATGGATGCCTCATCTATTCTGTCCCCATATGTTGTGCCTCCAAAATTCACATGGCCCTTTATTCTATGCCCTTTATACTTTCTATCCCAAGTCATCCAACTGCCTGGATCCTCCTGCTAAACAGCATTAAAAAAACAGTAAAAATGCTCTAAAATAGCAGACATGATAGAGAAAAATATTGAACTTCTTCAAGTAGAACACCATAGGACAGGAAAAGGAGTCTAGGACTTTTCAGGTATGATGAGGTGCTATTGAAGAGTTTTGAATATCTTTTCTTGAATATCAAGATATGTTTATATTAAATCATATCAGGCTGCTTGCTATTATTGAACAGGATAGATGTGTTGGACAACAATTCTACTGTTTATGGTCTTTATGGCCTCTGTATTTTCTTGGAATAACAGAGAAATTAAGCACCCATAATGTATAAAAGAGTAGATAATGTCCAAAAATATAGGAACATGGGAGAACTGAGTGTATTGAGGACAAATAGACAAAAACCTGAAACTTTGAGGCAAGACAAATAATAAAAAAATCTGGGTTTGCATCTGACTTTATTTATTTTGATTTTGAAGAAGGAAAAGGAGGAGAAAGTTATGAAAATTTCTGATAAAGCAGTAAAGAATATATTAAGTATGAGTGGTTGTAACTGATCATAATATAATGAAGAAAAATTAATTAATGAAATATCTGCACATTCTAAAGTATAAATTATATAGAATAAAGAACAGCATTGACAAGAATAGATAGAATTAGTATCAAAATGGCATGTATTGGCTGTTTTTTATTATATTCTGTAAGACTAAAAGGTGACATTATTGCTGTACATTTCATGACTTTTAAAGGCATTAATTACTGTGCTGGCTAGTTTTTCATAAGGAGATGCACCTTACTAATTAATGTTTTTCAGCAAATATAGTATTGAAATTTAAGCTTTTAAAAAATGTGACAGCATAGGAAAGAAGATAGAATCCTTGTTTTGGCTATGACATGTATGAGCTTAAAAATTGACATTCCATGGGGCCAGTGCTGTGGTGCAGTGGGTTAATGCCCTGGCCTGAAGCACTAGCACCCCATATGGGTGCAGGTTCTAGTCCCAGCTGCTCCTTTTCCAATCCAGCTCTCTACTATGGCCAGGGAAAGTGGTGGAAGATGGCCCAAATCCTTGGGCAGCTGCACCTGTGTGGGAGACCCAGAAGAAGCTCCTGGCTGCTGGCATCAGATCAGTACAGCTCCAGCCATTGCAGCCAATTGGAGTGTGAACCAGTGGATGAAAGACCTCTCTCTTTCTCTCTGTCTCTCTCTCTGCCTCTCCTTGCTCTGTAACTCCTTCAAATAAATAAATTATCTTTTTAAAAAATTGACATTCTTGATTTTCTGAGAAGAGAGATTTGGAATAAATTGAAAACCAACAACTTTTCTCATAACCATCAGAGAACAGAGATCACAGGACAAATGTGCTTCTTGAAATCTAAAGAGACAGAGCATACTGAAAACAACCACTGAGATCAGTTTATCTGTGGAAGAAGATACTGGAGGTTTACACTGATAAGGACACGTTATGACAATTTTGGTGAATTGATGGAAGCTAAGTGTAGATTGGCTTGAGACTGAAAACTCCTTTGAGCCACAGTCTTGGGGTACTCCCCATTTTTGTGAATTTCAGTTCCAGGAACCACATCAGTTTCTCACAGTAAAGAGATGAGAAAGGTCTTATTCAAGCAGCAGGAAGGGGGAAACAACCATTTTGAAATATGCTACAAAGTTTCTTCATGACAAGCTCCTCCTTCCCAAGAGAAAATAAGTTTATCAGGACCTCACGAACCTGGAGGATGGCAATGAATTAATTCCAAATCGTTTTAGTCTTATTGTGTCACCCATAAAGATAAACAAAAAAATCCAACAATTGCAAAGATCAAATCCCCAGAATTCAATAACATCATGGAAAACTTTGCTCAGCCATATTTTATGTCACATCAACAGGACTCCTCTGGTAGAGCAATAATGAGTAAAAATGAAAAGAACTATGAAACAGAGACAGTATTTAAGAAAAAATTCTTGGGATGAAAAAAAAGGATTAATCAGAAAAAAGACTAATGAAATCAATGAATAATATAAAGTAGAAGAAACAAATTTACACATTAGTTCCACATATTAAAAAAAATACTATAAGTCATATTAAAAGCCAAGAGAAATCTTAGTTTAAAAAGATAAAGTAAGAAATAGGACGAGATCTAAACAGGATATGTTTTTGGAAATTATTAGATAAGAAATACGTAATAAATAAAACTACATGTTAAGGACTGAAATGAAAACATGTTTGCAAATGCAAAGACAGTGGGTAATGTAAGCAGAGACATGATGATGTTAACAAAGAATCAGCAGAAAATACTGGACATCTAAATCACTGTACACAAATTTTTTAAAAATGCCTTGTTTTAGGCTTATAAGTAGACTGCACTCAGTCAAGTGGTGAAAAATATCAGTGAGTTTGAGACATGCCAACAGAAATATCCAAAAGACTGAAGATGGGTGAAGTTTTCCCAAATTAAAGACAGATTCTGAACTATGGATCCAGGAAGCTTACAGAACACCAATCAGGATAAAAGGTCTGCAAATTGACACAAGGTCAAATCATATTAAACTGTAGAAAACCCTAAATAAAGTGAAAATCTTTAAATAAATTGGAAGAAATGATTACATTAACCTTAAAGGAGGCCGGGGGGAACGGAATGTATTGGATTTCTCTTCAGAAGCCATGTAAGCAAGGAGTGAAATATTTAAACTATTGAAAGAAAAAGATTTAGAAATTTATGGATAATGAAATTATTCTTCAGAAAGTAGAAAAAAAGACATTATATGGCAAGAAAGTAGAGGAGGTTTATCATTAAATAAGTTATCCATAGAAAAGAAAAATAGTATAGGCATAAAACAAAGATTTACATAAATGAACAGTCAAGGAGGAAATGAATGAAAGTAAAAACAAATTTTTATTTCTTCTATCCTTAATTGACCTAAATGATAACACTTCAAATTATAATAGAAGAAACAGGTGATTTTAGTATATACATAAATGAAATGAATGACATTAATATTCTCAGAGAAATGAGAGATGATAATATTGATAATATCTTGATATGTGGCATTTAGACTATCCAGGATATAGCATAGTGTTATTTAAAAGTGCACTTAGACTAGGCATTTTTGCATATCAAAAATTCTAGGGCAATCCCTAAAAATAATTTTTAAAGAAGTGTATTTGTTAAAATAGAAGAAAGAAAATATACTCACAAAATAAACAAAACCTGAGAAAGCAGAAATGAGATAAAGACAGAAAAGGGAAACAGCGAACAATAATAATGAATAGAAAAGAATCACAAACAGACAGGAATTAAACAATGCCAATAATCACTATAAATGTGACTATTCTATCAGCTTAAAGACATGGACAACCACAGGATAAGGAGACAGAAAAACAAGGTCCTCCTACATGTTGTCTCTAACAAAAGCCCTTTAAATATAAGGACACAGATGAAGAGAAAGAGCACAATAACACTAACCTAAAAACCACAACACTGGAATATCTATGCTAATTTCAAACAAAGGATATTTCAAGGCCAGGTAAATTATCAGATATGTTAAATAATGATAAAGGGGTTATGTCCTATAAGACAAAAGTCTCTTTAGTATGTTGGTAGCTTATATCAGAGCATCAAAATACATGAGGCCAAAACTGAGAGAACTGCAAGGAAGAATAGACATCATATTATATTTGGAGACTTCCAAACATGTATTTTAGTAATTTATAGATCCCGCAGGTTCAAACTCAGAAAGTATATTTGAAATGAACAGGATAATTAATCAAAAAGATTGAATTGACATTCATATAATATTTCATCCACCGACAGCAGAACATTCATTCTCAACTTCACATGAATAATGGAAAAAGATAAACCAAATTTTGGTGAATAAAATATACCTTAATAAATTAATGAGACAGAAATTATTCAGTTTACAGTTGATGGTGATTTAAACTTGTAATCAACATTTGAAATACAGTCTGAAAAATCTCAGTATATGTGGAGATTAACAACACATTTCTAAATAATACTTCTACATGGGTTAAAAAGTATTAGGGACAGGCCAGCACTGTGGCATAATGGATAAAAACCACCACCTGCAACACTGGCATCCCATTTATGTGCCAGTTTAACTCCTGGCTACTTCACTTCCGATCCAGATTCCTGCTAATGTGCCTTGGAAATGAGCAAAAAATAGCCCAGTCCTTGGGCCCCTCCACCCACATGGGAATCCCAAATGAAGCCCCCAGCTCCTGGCCCAGTTCTGGCCATTGCAGCCATTAACGGATTGAACCAGAGGATGGATGGTCTCTCTCTCTCTCTTTCTCTCCCTGTCTCCCTCTCTCTCTGCCTCTCCCTCTCTATAACTCTTTTTTTTTTATTTTTGACAGGCAGAGTGGACAGTGAGAGAGAGAGACAGAGAGAAAGGTCTTCCTTTGCTGTTGGTTCACCCTCCAATGGCCACCGTGGCTGGCGCACTGCACTGATCCAAAGGCAGGAGCCAGGTACTTATCCAAGCACCTGGGCCATCCTCCACTACACTCCCGGGCCATAGCAGAGAGCTGGCCTGGAAGAGGAACAACCGGGACTCTATAACTTTCAAATAAAAATTAAAAAAAAAAGAATTAAGGAAACAAAAGCAGTCACAAAAGTAACAAATATAATAAAATACTCAGTAATATTATTAACCAAATAGGTGAAACATTTTTATACTGACAATTTCAAAATATTAATGATAAAATTAGATACACAAATAGGAGATCATCCTCTGATCATGATTTGGAAGAATTATTATTATTAAAAGCAAAATGCCATATAAACTGATCTATGCAATCCCTACAAGATTCATATCCTTTATATAAATACAGAAAACAATTCTAAAATTCGTATGGAACCACAATATGATATAATAAGCACACAAACTTGAGTAAACACTGGAGGGAGATATAATTCTTCTTGATTTAAAAATGAATTACAAGGGTGGGCACTTGATGTAGTGGGGTAAGCCTGTGGTGCCAACACCTGATCTCATCCCTGCTGATCCTCTTCAAATCCAGCTCTGTGCTGTTGCCTCAGAAAGCAGTGGAAGATGGCCCAAGTGCTTGGGGCCCTGCACCCACATGGGAGACTCAAAAAAATGGAATGTCTCCTGGCTGTGGATCAACACATATATGGCCATTATGGCCACAGTGCCAGCCCCAGGACTAAGGTTTAAACAGCAGTTTTCCACCCACCCCTCCCCTACTCCTGTTCATTCTGCAAGTGCCAGAGGGAACTTCAGATTCAACATTGTGCACACAAGCCAGATCTGGCAGTAGGAGGTCATGTGATCCAGGCAGACTCCAGAGGTAAGCAGAGCAGTTGGGGTCTGAGCAGGGATGCTATCTGCTTCTGTCTGTCCCCTGGGGGGCTGTGACTGCACAGAGCTGGGAGCACAGGGATGGGGGTACCAGCCAGAGGAAGCTACAGGGACAGGATGTGTCTGGGACACTGGCTGAGAGGCTACAGGCAACTTTCACCAAAACAGGGTTGGGTGGGGGCTGGATGCCATTCTGTGTTTCCACATGGATCTGGGTATGAGCTTCTCCCATCTACACCACAGCCTCTGGCCCAGAGCTGGCTTGGGGCCCCAGGCTTTTGGGAGGGGCATTCAGCTTTGTGAGGCAGCGTCCTTCCCTGACCCCTCTGGTGAGACCCTGGCTGCAGTGAGGTCAGAAAATCAAGGCAGGCCTCTCTCAATGATCTGATTTTCCAGCTGTCTGAATGACAGGTCCTGGCCCCGGACAACTGCACAGCCCTCATTGCTCCCACTTCTCAGGAGCTTCCTTGGATGTTCTGACACACCCTGTTAAGGCAGCTCGTGTGGATTCTGGCTAAGCCTGACCCAATTGGGCATGGTGCAGAGGGAAATGGACGCTCCGAATGGAGGAAATTTGAGCTCCATGGGGTGAGCTGGCCACATGGAGAGCCCTGGAACAGCAGCCCCTCTGGCTGCTTCCATAGGAACTGCTGGAGGCTATGTTTCACTCCTGAAGGAGCTCATGTAGAATGGCAGCATCACCAGCAATGTGCACCTGACACCCTGGGCTCAACAGACTCAACAGGCTTCATTATGTTGTTCTTTGAAATTAACAAACTTCCCCAGCAACTTCCAGAGGCTTAAAAATTGAGTAAAAAGGGGTGTTTGCACCTGCCCAGTTTCCCAGTTGTCTTGATTAAGAGTGTACGCTTGCTGCTGCTGCTGCTGCTAAGCCAGCACCCAGACCTGATAATGGCCATCTCCATGGTCCATCTGCACATCCTGCTTGGTGCTGCATGCCCTATCAACTTTGAAAAGCAAGCAGCAACAGGTGTACTCATACAGGACCACAGAGAGGATGGCATCACTGATCTGGGCACCCCCTGGGCTCTGCCAGTGCAACCCTGGAAACTCCTGGTCTTTTCCAGTCTCCATGACTTCACCTGTTCCACATGTGCTATGGTGGACATTATGTAGAGGGTACCCTTACACACCAGCTTCTCTCACCTTTTAAAAATTAGACTCTAGGGTTTGGCACTAGGCCTGAGGTGCCAGTATCCTGTATGGGTACAAGTTCGAGTCCCAGCTGCTCCAATTCCAACCCAGCTCCCTGCTGATGGCCTGGTAAAGCAGTAGAAGATGGCCCAAGTGCTTGGGCTCCTGCACCCACATAGGAGTCCTGGCTTTGAATCAGCTCAACCCAGCCATTGCGGTCATTTGGGGAGTAAACCTGTGGATGGAAGACCTTTATCTCTGTCACTCCCTCTCATGGTCTGCAACTCTACCTCTCAAATAAATAAATAAAATCTTTCAAAAAAAGAAAATTTACAGAATTTTCATCCAGTTGATGAAGACACAATGAAAAAGTTAACCATATTGGGCTTTTGTTCTCTGTACTAAGATTGGCTTACACTACAACATCATTGATGTATATATGACATAGAAATAAAAGATAAACAATGGAGGGCTGGCACTGTGGCATAGCAGGTAAAGCTGCATTCTGCAATGGCTGTGGCTGGGCCAGGCAAGCTTCTTGCAGGTCTGCTACTTGGGTGGCAGTGGCCCAAGGACTTGGGCCATCAGCTGCCTTCTCAGGCACATTATCAAGGAGTGGATCAGAAGTGAAGCAGCCAGGTCATGAATCAGCACTCATTAGGGATGCTCACACTTCAAGTGGCAGTGAAGCCTTTTATGCCACAGTACTGGTCCTGGTTTTCTTTATTTAGAATTGTTTAATTTTATAATTATTTTATCAATCGTTTCTTTTTTCAATTTTTGATATATATTGTTCTCATTTTCAATTCATTTTTATCTAGTATGTATTCCCATTTAGTTTCATAAAATTTAACATGAGAATGATTTAGCAGTGTGCATTGTTTCTGTAACTTTTAAATTTTCATGAAACTTTAAGAAATTATAAGAATAGTATCAAGTGTTCTTGGTTACCCATTACCTAGATTTACAAGTTAATCCCTGAAATTGCTTGTTCTCTCTACATGCGCATCACACACAAACACACACTATACTTGTTTTATCTCTATTGTTTGGAAGTGAATTGCAAAGTTTTTGCCACTTTCCCCTTCAACTGTTCACTATATAATATTTTCTAAGAATGAGAGTGTTCTCAATTCATAATACAGTAATTAAGAAACTATAACAGTTTGATAATAGTGTTACTTATCCCCAAACTCTATATCTGAGTTTTCCACTCATTCCAGTAATGTCCTTTACAGCAGTTTACTCTCTTCTATGTACCACTCCTGTTCCCATTTAGCATCACACATTGAATTTAGTTACCAAGAATTGTTGTCTTTCTTTTTATTTCATTAACTGGATAAGCCAGTTAACTTGGATTTGCCTTATGATTCTCCACACCACATTCAGGTTGTGATTTTGTGTCAGAACTACCCCATAAGTGATATTGTGTCCCTCTCAGCACATTGGATCAGGAGATACATGATGTTGACTTGCTCTTTCTTTGGAGATGTTAATTTCATAATTTCTTAAGGTGATACCTATCATGTTTCTCTACTGTGGAATTGGTAGTTGTCTATTTGTAATAAATAGTGGTGAAATACTTTGAAACTGTAATTAAATTATTAGGAAAATTTCAGCCATCCATTTTAGTATTTATTGATAATTATTGTCTGGCTCTGTTATTACTAGCATGTTTTCTAACTGGCTGTTTTTACAGTTCCCATTATTTTGTTAGTATTAATTGGTTGTTATTATAATTTATTTTTTTAAAGATTGATTTACCTTATCTAAAAGTAAGTGGAGTCTTCCAACTGCTGCTTCACTCTTCAAATGGCCACAAAAGCCAGGGCTGAGTGAGGCCATAACCAGAAGCCAGGAGCTTCATCTGGGTCTGTCACATGAGTGCAGAGGCCCATGTAGATGGCCATTCCACTGCATTCCCAGGCACACCATTAGGGAGCTTGATTAGAAGTGGAGCAGCCAAGGTTTCCATCTGTATTCATATGGGATGCTGCATTGCAGGCAGCAGTTTAACCTGATAACAGTGGTAGTCTTACTTTAATAAAAGTGTTCCCTTCTCCTCCAACTATTTATTCACTTTTATAACAATAGAAGCTAATAGCATTTTATTTTACTCAACAAATTAAAATGTGCTACTATTTAAATACTTGACTCCTGTATTTGACCATTGGTAGCCATTCAAGCTGGTTTCTGTATCCTTTTGAATTCTCTCCATTAATCTAATCATTTCCTTATTTATGGCATGATTAAATGTTCCAATGTCATTTCTAAATACTAGTCTCTTTCTTCAGTCTGGAAGAAATCATTGCACTATAAACCTGTTTCCTTGCAATGAAGAATCCAGAAAATAAGATGTAGGTGAAAGCATCACAGCATTTATTTTAGTCTAAATCATATTTAATCTTAATCCTATAATTCCTTCAATTCTAGAATATATAAGCATGTAGATTTAGGATGCAACATAAAACAGTGACGGGAGGTCACAGTTATATGAAGAGTGACACTGGAGAAAACACATGGGGTTTCCGGCACAGGAAAGAAGATATATGAAGCCTGGTATGGTTGCAGGCTCATGGGGATGGAGACACTGGGGCAGACAGGGTCTGAACTTACAGGGTTTGCAAATATATGAGAAAATTAAGGGGATATGGATAGAGTGCTTAGAGAAAATGCAAATCCTTAAGTGAATATGTTAGGACACTGAAATCTCAGCTACCTTCTCAAGAATTAAAGAGGAAAAATGCTGAAAGAATATTTAAATAAAGGCAGGACACAGATGCAACAGACATCAATGAAATATTTCTAGTCACAAAAGTACTACAGAAACATGTAAGGAAAACCATATTTTAAAAGTTAAGAAAATTATTAAGCCAATAACCAATTTCAGGAAATTAACACAGGGCCATTCTTTATAGAACATACAGAACTTAGCAAGACACTAAGAGGATATTGTTAAATTCTTAGAAGTAAAAATTTTACTCCAGAGTTCAAAATCTGTTACATTTTGAAAATCAGTCTCCCAAATCACAAATATAGCATGGAACAGAAAAACTTCTACATACTTAAATAAGATGATCAAATTTTTGAAAAGCCAACCAACCAAAAGTCCCACAAGTAAAATTTTGGGCCCAAACATATGGAATATTCTAAACCTTTAAGAAAGAAAAAAATTAAATTTCCCAAATTCTTTCCAAGTAGAAAAAAACAGAGAATATATTTGAATTACTTTTGGGAAGTCAGTGTTTTATATATATATAATGCCAACAACATCAGGTTATGAAATTAATGAGCTTCTGTTTCATAAACAGGTGATATCTTGAGCAAAAAATTTTATGAATTCAACCATATAGAACAATATTGTAGGTCAATAACAAGTGAGACACATTAAAAAGTAAAGGGCATTCAACACTGTCAAACAAACCTTGTAAATCATCCAGGTAGGTTGAAAATGTGAGATAATTACATGATCATTTAGATTAAGTGTTAAAGCATTTAACAAAATTCAGTATCCAGATGGAAAAAAAAAATCAACTTCTGGCAAAACTGCAAAAAAGAGAGACTTCCTGTATGAGATCAAGATAGTTTAAAATGGACCTACAGCAAACTACTTAACACAAGGTCAGTGAAAGCTTTTCCCCTGGGAACAGACCTAGCCATGCCTGCCTTCTCCCCCATCTCTCTTAACAGGGAAATCCAACAACAAAAAAGAGCAAGCACCAACCCTAAATAAACCAGGAACTCTGTCAATGTACCCAGATGACACCATTACATACAACAATACAATGTCATCCCGAACTACATACAACTGACAAGTGAGGGTATCGAGATGACTGGGCAAAATGTCATGACTGGGGCATCGCATGTGGGCGCCGGTTCGAGTCCCAGCTGCTCCACTCTGACCCAGCTCTCTGCTGTGGCCGGGGAAAGCAGTGGAGGATGGCCCAAGTCCTTGGGCCCCTGCTCCTGCGTGGGAGACCTGGAAGAAGCTCCTGGCTTCTGGCTTCAGATTGGTGCAGCTCTGACCTTTGTGGCCATCTGGAGTGTGAACCAGCAGATGGAAGACCGTTCTCTTTTTCTCTCTCTCTCTCTCTGTAACTCTGCCTTTCAAATATAAGCCTTTTTAAAATATTATTAACAGCAAGAAACACATAGGAAATATTAAAAAGACAAAAGACAGACTAGAAAACACGTTATCTACAAGAGAAATGGACCAAGAGGATTAACCACGCAATATCTTTAAACATTGTTCAAAGAAACATCACAGAAACTTCCCAAAGGAGAAATCGTTCGGGATATGAAGAAACACAGGATCAGAAGTCGATGAGTTAGCAGTGACTCACCTTGAGCAGCTTCTGCAGCTCAGGAACTCTGCAAGTCCTGAGAGCCCTGAGGCCACAGTGACCCCGCCTGGAAATCAGGCACCCAAACCAGTCCAGCCCTCCGGTTGCTTGGCAACAACCTCCCCACGCCCACTGAGCCAGCGAGCGTGCTGATTGGCTATGGTCTTTGTGACGCCCCTCATGCCCCTTGGCTTTGCAGCTGTCCAATCAGGGGCCCCCCGGTGAGGGCGGTGGAGCACTTCATCATCTCGCGAGATCCCTATGTCCTAGTGGTGTCCAGAGTACAGCGGGAAGAGCGTCTCCGTGGTGGCTCGGCCTTCTCTGCTCTGAGAAGAGGAAGCCGGAGGCTTCGGGAGCGGGAAGTGGTGAGTGTGTGGGGCCAGGTTTCCCAGAAGGGGCGGTGGGCGGATGGATCCTGTCAGAACCAGCTACAGAGGGACCTGGACTTCCCCCCAGTGAGCTCTTCCATCCGCGGACCCCACCGCTGAGGGCTGGGCCGGGTCCGGACACGGGCGACAGGCCCCATACCTGCACCAGCGGCCTTGGCTCCCTCCAGAGCCTCCCTACGTCTCCGTGCACGCAGTCCGCCTCCCCCCCAGGTCGTGTGGAGAAAAACAATGAAAAGAAACACGATCATTATTCCAGTCAAGTCTTTCTGATTTAGAAAATATTTTGGGGCTGGTGCTGTGGTGCAGCGGGTCAAAGCCCTGGCCTGAAGCGCTGGCATCCCATATGGGTGCCAGTTCTAGTCCCGGCTGCTCCTCTTCCAATCCAGCTCTCTGCTATGGCCTGAGATAGCAGTAGTAGATGGCGCAAGTCCTTGGGCCCCTGCACCCATGTGGGAGACCCGCAGGAAGCTCTTTGCTCCTGGCTTCGGATCAGCGCAGCTCTGGCTGTTGCAGTCATCTGGGGAGTGAACCAGTGAATGGAAGACCTCTTTCTCTGTCTGTACCTTCTCTGTAACTCTTTCAAATAAATAAAATAAACATTTTAGGAGTCACTGTGTACTTATGTCTCATGTGGGATCCGTCCTTAATTTGTTGTCCAATGTGAAGTGATGCTATAACTAGTACTGAAACAGTATTTTTACACTTTGTGTGTCTGTGTGGGTGCAAACTGATGAAATCTTTACTTATCATATACTGAATCGATCTTCTGTATATAAAGATAATTGAAAATGAAAAAAAAAAAACCTGGTGTTAAATTGGAAATTGTATACAAAATTAATCAATTTTTAAAAAATATCATGTAGGATCTCTGTCTTTAATGTGCTGTACACTGTTATTTCATGCTATAACTTGTACTCCAACAGTATTTTTTCACTTTGTGTTGCTATGTGGAGGCAAACTGTTGAAATCTTTACTTAATATATACTAAACTGATCTTCTGTATATAAAGAGAATTGAAAATGAATCTTGATGTGAATGGAACGGGAGAGGGACCGGGAAAGGGGAGGGTTGTGGGTGGGAGGGAAGTTATGGGGGGTGGAAGCCATTGTAATCCATAAGCTGTACTTTGGAAATTTATATTTATTAAATAAAAGTTAAAAAAAAGATAGTATGTTGTTGATGCTAATTTGGCAACATTTCCCATGCACCAGAACTGTAAACACAAATTGCATGGAACTGAGCAAAAATAACCCAGGTGCTGAGGGCTCTAGGTATAGACTTATAAAACAAAATCTTGAAATCTGGGGCCTCTTTTTTTGACAAAAGACTAGGAAACAAATGCTGTCAGTTGTGTCTGGGGAAGACAAGTACTTTGAGGGGAAGTAAATGATGGCTTCTGTGCTCATAAGGAAGGCGGGGGTGTCAGAAATATGGCATTGATCACATATTTCCCTTTCTAAAACATCTTCCCTACAGGTCCAGAAACTGCTCAGGTGTGGGTGTAGGTGGTTGAGCAACAGACATTCCTGCCTTCTTGATTCTTCACGAAGAAACAGGTACAGTTCATCTTCATGTTTGCATTGGTAAAGAGTTTCAGGGTATACAGTGCAAGATCTTGATTTTGAATGTGTTTTCTGTGTTTCTGTATGCATGCAAAAAGTTTTCGAAGTTCTCTTTTTTTCTGGTGTTAACATTTCAGCCATTTGAAATAGGTTTGCTGTTATTTCTACACAAAAACTTCATTGCCAACTGTAATGCATTCAGAACACTTTCCCCAGGCCTTTCGTTTACTGCTAACATCTTGGGTCTTGTAAAACCTTTTGGGTTCTAGACTCTGGATGTATAAATTCTGTTCTCCCTGAGCTGTTCTTTGTGAAATGCCAATCTTATATTGCTAATGCTTGCATGTTACTGTAAGACTCCATTTACCTGGGCCACAATAACAAATAAGAAACAGAATGTTAGAGCTGTGACAAGGGAATGAGATATGTTCTTTTGATCAGGGGGCCCTTGCATAGGATTGTATACTTAGACGTCTGAGTAACTTTACAAGCTTGGATTTATTGGACACTTTTTTGTGAGTACTTTGTTGTTATTCCTACTTAGGTTTTGATTAATGCTTAGATAACTTGCTGGCAATGCATGTTGTAGGGAAAATTGCATCTCCCAAAGGAGACCACCTACTCACCACGTTGCTAATTAGTCTTCACCTGATGAGCCATTAATCATGGAAAGGGGCAAGGAGCAACTTCGATAACTTCAGAGCAAACTCTAGAAGACAATCAGATATGTTCTAATTGCACTCAGCTTCTTCTCCCATGGGTTGAATGGAGGACACGGGAGAGGGAAATGCACCTTCCTCTACAACACCCAGACTGGACTCTCACTCCTTCACTGGAGCTGTGATTCCCAAGCTTCCTACAAATACAGACACTATTTCTTTCTCCTTCCCCTCTCTCCCTTCCATTCTCATTCTAACAAAAGCAGACATGATTTTACTGGAAACATTGATCTATCCTTAAACTTTTCATTATAAAAAATGAATTGACTGAACCCATTCAATCATATCTTATTCATACTTAGATTGGATTACCATATAACTATGCATACAACAACAAACCTAAATTATCTGTCTACCATCTTCTCTATTTCATGTTACATGGATTTGGCCTTTTATGAAAAAGTTATTTTTATGTTTCCAAGCCATATGATCATAAAAGTTAGCTGCCTTACCTCTCCAAGGAAGATGAGCACATTTAGATTAAGCTGTTTTGCATATTTTTTAGGCTGTTTGTTATTTTGTCTGAGCATCCCTCTGGTTTATTGGAGCCTCAACTACTTGCCAAGACATGTTCTTTGTATCAGAACACAAAAGAATAAGGTTGAGAAACATTTTCTCAGGTAGTGACAAGAACATCACAGTGCTGTGACCTACAAGACTTGTTACAGAAAAGTCAAATTTATAAACAAATGTTGAGTTTAGAAAGGAATGCCTGAAGCAACTAGCTAAATGCAGCTCTCAAACACATAAGCAGGGCTGCTACATAGAGTGGTTTAAGGACTTGTCAAGGGTCACACAGCTGATAACTGGTACAGGAGGAATTCAAGCTCCATTCCTCCTGATCCTGATAAACTAGTTTTTTTTTTTTTTTTTTTTTTTTTTTAAGATTTATTTCATTTGTTTCAAAGGCAGAGGCAGAGAGAGAGGTATTACATTTAATGGTTCACTCCTCACATGGCCACAATGTCCAGAGCTTCATCTAGGTCTCCCACATTGGTGCAGGGACCCAAGGACTTGCGCTGTCTTCTACTGCTTTCTCAGGCCATAGCAGAGAGCTGGATTGGAAGTGGAGCAGACAGGACTCAAACTGCTGTTCTTATGGGACGCCGGCACTGCAGGCGGTGGTTTTACCCACTATGCCACAGTGCTAGCCTGAAACTAGTTCTTTAACTACAAGGATAGTAATTTCAAAGATTCGCTGAGTGCTTCCTGTGAACCAGGTGCAGCTTCATAGGCAGTGACTTGGCAACCATGGCTTCATAGTGAAAGTACCCAGATGTTGTGTGTCTATACAGTATGTTAGCTCAGTTACAGCATAAATGGATGCTTGATGAGCCTAAAGGACATGATGACAGAGGACTGGGGACTGAGTGTTGGGCTGAGTGGAGATTTTTAAAGAGAACACCTGCCCTGTATGGATACTACCTCCATTCCACATCACTGGGCTCATCCTCTGCAGGGGCAGCAGAAGCTAGATACTTCCTCCCCATCTCCCATAACAGATTCCTTGATTTTTTTCTGTTGGGCACATCTGCTGCCATGATGTGTGACTCCCAGGAAATGTATTTTAAAAATTTTATTTATTTGAGAGGCAAAGATAAGGAGACAGGTAGACATGGAGAAAGCTCCCATCTGCTGGTTCACTTTTCAAGTGTCTACAAGGGCTGGGACGGGACTAGTCCTAAATCAGGAGCAAATAACCCAATCCATTTCTCCCATGGGGATGAAAGGGACCCAATTACTTGAATCATCACTGCCAACTCCCTGGGTGAACATTACCAGGAAGGTGGAATTGGCAGCTGCAGCCAGGAGTCAAAGCTAGCCACTCTGATATGGGAAAGGTGCATCTTATCTGCGAGGTGAAATGCCTGACCCAAGGAAATATTCTATTGTCCTTCTGGATGGGATGGAGAGCAGGTGACTGGAGCTGCAGGAACCATTTGGTCCCATGAGGGAACCTTATGGATGAGGCAACAAGGCAAAGGAGCCCCTCCTGGAATGAATATCTTTGAATCCTTATATGTGAGAGAAGTGTTAAGCTACAGGTGGTTTTATTTTTTAGACATTATTTATTTAAAAGGCAGAGTTACAGAGAAAGAAAAGTCAGAGAGAGGTATCCTCCATCTGCTGGTTCACTCCTCAAATAGCTGCAGCCACTAGGACTTAGGCTGAAACCGTGAGCTAGCAGCTTCATCCAGGCCTCCCACCTGGGTGCAGGGACCTGAGTACTTGGGTTCTGCACTGCTTTCCCAGGTGTATTAGCAGGGAGCTCCAGCAGAAGTGGAGCAGCCAAGACTAGAACTGTCACCCTATGGGATGCCTATCATAGGCTGTGATTTAACCCACTATACCACAATGCTGGCCCCTAAGCTACACTTTTAAATATTTACTTTGTGTGCTACTCATAGCTGGAATAAACTCTAAAACACATGAGTCATTTTATTCCTTTGATACCGACAATAACCCTCTAAACAAGCACTGTGATACTCTCCATGGGCAGGTGAGAAAGTGGAGCCATAGAATCTAAATACCTTTCTCAGGGCCACACAGCTGAGTGGGAAAACTGAGGTTCCTGCACCCCTTTTTAGGCACTGTAGTAAATTCCTCAAATGTAAGACGAATCAAACAGAGGAAATCCTGGTGGCTTTGTCCTCAGTTAGGACACCTTGTACTAAGACAAAATTGTGAGTCCAACTCTTTAGTGGCCTACTAGGTGACCGTGGATAGTTTAGTTCAAAATCCTTCTCACAAACATCTTGTAGAGAGTACATGGTGTTTTCACTTGGATGTTTTTGAGTTCAGGTCACTAAAAGCCCATCTCCAACCAGCTTGAACAATGAGGAGGGAGAGTCAGACACAATGGTCCTGGGCTCGACAAATTCCATGGCTGGAGATGTCAGTGAGAACATGGGCTCCTTTCACCTCTCCTCTGTGACTCACAGCACTATCATTATCTGAAGTTGATTCTCTTTGTGGCAAAAGGAATTAGGCTTGGAGCAAGCAATTGAGATTATCCATACTCTTATTTATGGGTAATAGAAAGAGAATGGAATCCCTTGTCTTTCTTTAAAAACTGAGGTGGGGGGTGAGTGCTTGGCCCAGTGGTTAAGACGGCTCTTGAGAAACTTTCATCCCAAATTAAAGTGCCTGGCACAAGTCTTGGCACACTTGCAATTCCAACTTCCTGCTAATGTGCAACCTGGGAGGCAGCAGATGTGGGGAGACCAGATTGAGTTCTCTGATCGCAGCCTCAGTGTGGCCCAAACCTAAAGATTTCAGGCCTTTGGAGAGTGAAATGGCAGATAGAAGGTCTCTTTCTGTGTCTCAAATAAATAAGCATATAAATATGTAAATAAATAAATAATATCAAAGTAGAGGGTGTTATGGTACAGTGGGTTAAGCTGCCACTTGGGATGCCCATGGCCCATATTGGAGGACCTGAAATCAGGTCCCACCTCTGCTTCCAGTTGAGCTTCTTGCTAACGCACCTGGGAAGCAATGGTGATAACCTAAGTATGTGAGCTCCTGACACCCGTGTCAGGGAACAGGATGGAATTCCTAGCTTCAGCCTAGCCCAGCCCTGGCTTTGCAGACATTTGGGGAATGAGCCAGTGATTGGAAGTCCTCTCTAATACATAAATCTTTTAAAACTGTAGGTTGAATTTTCT
Organism: Lepus europaeus; assembly: GCF_033115175.1. Taxonomy (NCBI): domain Eukaryota; kingdom Metazoa; phylum Chordata; class Mammalia; order Lagomorpha; family Leporidae; genus Lepus; species Lepus europaeus. The sequence goes on from NC_084844.1 coordinate 69,220,633, forward strand.
TGCCAATCACCTCCTGTCCAATAGCAAAGGTTGGAGGTATCATCTGAAGTGGGACATTAATAGACAAATGGCCATCAAGGCCAGGGGAGTGGGTGCAGACAGGACTGTAATGTTTTAAGAGGAATGCTCCCTCTGGACCAACTACTCAGAGATCTTCCCTGCAACCTTCCCTCCCTGCCCCAAGACACTGCTTTCAGAGCTGTCTGTGGCCACAGAGAAGAGGTGTTCTGGAGAGTGGTCACTGAGGAGAGAGGAAGGGCGGGGAACCCCAGGGTCCCCTTTCTCCTGGTCTGGAGCCCCTTCCCTACATCACAGCTCTGCAGCAGAGCATGCCTGTCACCTCCCTCAGCCTGTGACACAATCTATTAGCATTTCCCATGGTTATGTTAGACTTGGGGACCACAGTGTGCTGTCCACTATGTCAACTTGAACTTCTAGGTTGGGGCTGGCACTGTGGGGTCATGGATAAAGCCACTGCCTGCAGTGCCAGCATCACATATGGGTGGCAGTTCTAGTCCTGGCTGTTCCACTTCTGATCCAGCTCTCTGCTGTGGCCTGGGAAAGCAGTAGAAGATGGCCCAAGTCCTTGGGCCCCTGCACCTGTGTGGGAAGACCCAGAGGAAGCTTCTGGCTCCTGGCTTTGGATTGGCACAGCTCCAGCCATTGCAACCAACTGGGGAGTGAAACAGCAGATGGAAGGCCTCTCCCTCTCTCCCTCTCCCTCTTTCTGCCTTTCCTTCTCTCTGTGTGTAACTCTTTAAAAGAAATAAATAAATCTTAAAAAAAATAACTCCTAGGTTTTCCATGAAAGTGACATCTGAGTGTATCTCTCCCAGGCAGCAAGGTTGGGAAGAGCTTGTCAGCTACAAAGACTAGGGAGGTGAGACCAGAGAGCTGCTAGCTGGTGAGAGCCTTATGACCTGACCTGTGTTTGGTGGGGGGGTGTAGCCTGTCCCCATTCCCTCCATCTGAGTGGGAACTGTTCCCCCAGCACAGTTCTAGAGGAAGTTGCTGTGTTTAGCTCCTGGTCCAATCACTGTTGTCTGGAAGGATTCACCAATTAAGCCTCTGCAGTGTATGTGTGTTGGGGGGGATGGTAAGGGTTTTGCTGTCCCCATTAAAATGCAGTAGTGGGGAAACTGTCCCCAGGCACTGCCAGGTGAGCTCCATACCTGCTCTGCCCTCTCTTCTGGAGATTCAGCCTCCCAAGATGCACCACTTCCATAGGCCCCTCCAACTCTTCCTTTATGTGGGGAGAGGGTGGGTGGCAGAAGGCTGCAGGCTCTGCCTGTTGCTTAGGGGAAGTAATGGCAGAGGACCAAAAGGACCATGCCCTGGAACACCAGGTTTCTGTGCCTGTTCCTATTACTATGCTACTCAGGCAGTTTTCTTCTGTTTCCATTTGTGAACCATGTGTCTATCATCTAAAGACTGGGAGTCTGTATCAGCTTCACAATACTTTGCTCAGGGCTCACTGGTTCAGGTGTTCTGCATTCCCCCGCAGCCTCCATGCTGCCCCAGGGAGTCCTACACATGTTATTTTGATAAGTATATCTCTAAAGCCATTTAAAATAATTTCTGTGTTTAGAAATGAAACAAGGTCATCATTACTGGCTGACTAGATGCCTGTCTAAATGACTAACTGTACCTTGACTTAATTACTGATCTCCCAGTTAGAAGTTAATACATAATTAGTTTAAGTTTTTTTTTTTTCTTTAGGGATTTATTTTATTTGAAAGGCAGAGTTACAGAGAAGCAGAGAGAAAAAGACAGAGGTCTTCTGTCCACTAGCTCATTTCCTAAATGGTCACAATGGTCAGAGCTGGGCTGATCCAAAGCTAGGAGCCAGGAGATTTTTCCAGGTCTCCCATTTGGGTGCAGGTGCCCAAAGACTTGGACCATCTTCTACTGCCTTCCTAGGCCTCAGTAGAGAGCTGGATTGGAAGCAGAGCAGCCAGGCCTCAAACCAGTGCTTATATGGGATGCTGGCACTGCTGGCCTTACTTACCCTCTAGGCCACAGCACCAGCCCCAATATGTAATTTTTAAACCAAAACTATCTATTAAACTCTAACACGCCACTGCCTGCATTCTACATAAAAGCCTCTTAAGTGACCTTTCCAAACCACTACTTCTTTACTAAGGCATCCCTGATACCAGCACTTCTTGCACCTGAATCAGCATTTGCTGAACAAGTAACCATGCACTTGGATTGCAAGAGGTCTTTTAAGTGCACAAGGATGTTTTTTAAAGATTTATTTATTTGAAAGTCACAGTTACAGAGAGATTTCCATTTGCTGATTCAGTCCCCAAATGGCCATGCTGAAGCCAGGAGCTTCTTCTGAGTTTCCCACATGGTATAGGGGCCCAAGCGCTTGGACTGTCTTCCACTGCTTTCCCAGGCACATTAACAGGGAGCTGGATCAGAAGTGGAGCCAGGACTCAAACTGCTACCCATATAGGATGCTGGCCCTGCAAAAGGTGGCTTAACCCTCAAGAATTTATTTTGAATGACCATCTTTGTGACACAGCAGGGTAAGCTGCCACATGTGAGGCCAGCATCCCATATTTGAGTGCCAGTTGCAGTCCTGGCTATTTTGCTTCCTACTAATGCTCCTGGCAGAAGAGCCCCTACCACCCCTATGGGAGACTCAGATGGACTTCGGATTCCCATCTTCAGCCTGGGCCAGTCCTGGCTCTTGTGGTCATTTTGGGAGAGAACCAGAAAATGAAAGATCTGTATCTCCCCTTTTCACCCCCTGTAACTGTCTTTTGTAAAAATAAATAGTTAATTCTTCACCTGCAGCGTTGGCATCCCATATGGGTGCCAGTTCTAGTCCCAGCTGCCCCTCTTCCAATCCAGCTCTCTTCTATGGCCTGGGAAAGCAGTAAAAAATGGTCCAAGTACTTGGGCGCCAGCACCCACATGGAAAACTGGGAAGAAGCACCTGGCTCCTGGCTTCAATTTGGCACAGCTACAGCCATTGCGGCCATCTGGGGAGTGAAACAGCAGAAGGAAGACCTTTCTCTCTGTCTCTCCCTCTCACTCTGTAACTCTACCTCTCAAATAAATAAAAAATTAAATATATTTTCTTTAAAAATTATTTTGAAATCATGTACCATTTTTTATAATAGGCATTTTCCATGAACTTTTTGAAGACCATTCACATGCATAGATTTCAAAATTTGTTGAATAAGCTAATCTTTTAATTTCATTTTCCACAAACTTTTTGAAACTCTCTCATATTTGCTTTTATTTCTATTTTTCTATACACAGTACATATATTTGATTTGAGGTCTTGCAAAACATGGATTACAATTCCTTCCTCATGCTATCATTCTAGTTTTTGTTTCCTCTTTTCTGTACTTGTAATCTGTCTTGCAGTTTCTTCTAATCTCTGTCTATCCTATGTGAGGTGATCAGATCAGACTCCTTGGAGAACAGTTTTCATCTTGGTACTCTCTTGTACAAAAGTGGTTAAAAAAAAAAACATATCCTCACACTTAAGAATGATATATGCCTCCTAATAGTGGTTTAATCTGCTGACCACGATGCTCATCCCTGACATTTTATTTGATGTTTCCCTGGCATTTTGAATTTTTTTACCTAATTTTTTTTACCTAATTTCATTTGTTGGAGCCAGTGTTGTGATGCATTAGGATAATCCATTGCCCGTGATGCTACATCCCATCCAGCTCTCTGCAGTGCATCTGAGAAGCAGCAGACAACCCAAATTCTTGAGTCCCTGCCACCATGAGGGAGACTTGGATGGAGTTCCAGATCCGAGCTTTGATCTGACCCAGTCCCAGCCATTGTGACCATTTGGTGAGTGAATCTGCAGATGGGAGATCTCTCCCTCTCCCTCCCTGTCTCTTTCTTTATAACTCTGTCTTCCAAATAAATAAACAAATCTTTTTAACATATTTGTTTTTCAACCTTTTTTCTCCCTACCTTCTAGCATACTCCCTTGGTGCTGCTGCTCTCTGTGGACTCGTCCTCCTCAGCCTCTGACTAGAGCACAGCCACCTCTCCAGTGCTGACATCCTCTGACACACGTTTCACTCTGCTGTTCTCCCTAAACTGCAGACTCTGCTTGGGCAACCCAACTAACTCTCATGCATAGACACACACACCTGAGGACTCCAGAGCCTTTGATTTCAGGTCCAAATTAACTTTCATTTTCAGATGACTCGTGAAAAAACAAGTCTGGAAGCCAGGGTGTAGCCTTGTGGTTTAGATACCTGTGTCTCATTTTGGAGTTTCTGGGTTTGATTCCCAGTTCCAGCCCCTGACTCCAACTCCCTGGAAATGCAAACCCTGAGAGCTAGCAAGTGATGGCTCAGATGATGGGGTTCCCTGCTCCTGGGCCAGCCCGGGCCACTGTGGACATTTGAGCAGTGAACTAGAGGGTGAATACCACTTCTCTGTCTACTTGTTTGTCTCTTTGCATCTCCAATTAAAAAAACAAAACAAAAAAGTATGTCTATATCTTTCATTAAAATAAATTCCTCAATGGCTAAAAATAGTTTCATTGTTAAAGTTAGCAAAAAATAATGCTTCTTGGTTGTAAATGATATTAGAATAATTTACAACTGTAAATCAGACTTCCATAGTGGATAAGGAAGAGAAAGATGAGAGCAATAATTTTTACTTCTGGCTTTGGTGCTTCTTTGTCATGTAACCTTGGAAAATTCATTTAAACTCCCGGAGCCCAAGATGAGTGTCTTTAAAATTGCAGGCTCATCTAGTTGATGCAAGTGGCATAAAGCTGAGACCCTTCCTTGTTTCTGTACCAAAAGAGCTAAGTGACATTAGCAACTTATTTTACCCCTCTAGTTCTTCCTCCGCTGTGAAGTAAGATTGTCTTTATATTTACAGGATTTATTCTACACAGTACTAGGTTGTGGTAAGGTTTGCATGACTGTCAGGTCTTCTACAACTCTACTGTATTATTAGCAGTTGGCACTGAAGACGAAATGCTAAACAACATAGAACTGCTAGGACTGGGGCCCACACTGTGGCACAGTAATTAACGCCCTGGCCTGAAGTGCCAGCATCCCATATGAGTGCCGGTTCAAGACCTGGCTGCTCCACTTCCAATCCAGCTCTCAGCTACGGCCTGGGAAAGCAGTAGAAGATGGTCCAAGTCCTTGGGCCCTGCACCTGCATGGGAGACCAGGAGGAAGTACCCAGCTCCTGGCTTTGGATTGGTATAGTGCTGGCCATAGCGGCCATTTGGGGGTGAACCAATGGAAGGAAGATCTTTCTCTTTGTCTCTCTGTCTACCTCTCCCTGTCAAAAAAAAAAGAAAAAGAATCAATATAGTTATTAAAATTTTTAATTATAATCACTGAGTATTGGTAATTACTTTTAAAAAAGATTTTATTTATTTATTTGGCAGGTAGAGTTAGAGAAAGGTCTTCCTTCCATTGGTTCACTCCCCAAATGGCCACAATGGCTGGAGCTGCACTGATCCAAAGCCAGAAGCCAGGTGCTTCTTCCCGGTCTCCCATGTGGATGCAGGGGCCCAAGCACTTGGGCCATCCTCCACTGCCCTCCTAGGCCACAGCAGAGAGCTGGACCAGAAGAGGAGCAACCAGGACTAGAACCTGGCACCCATAAGGGATGCCAGCACTGCAGGTAGAGGATTAACCTGTGCACTGCAGCCCCCGCCTTAGTAGTGTAATTACTGATAGTATACTCCTAGTATTGTATATTTTAGTTTACACAATACTTAGATTAGATAAAAATATAGGTAGTGATAGTTATTGCTTCTCTTATTTTTACTGGATTGGATCATAGCACATGTCAATAAACTTTATTTTTTTAAAGGCTTATTTTTGAAGGAGTTACAGAGAGACATACATCAAGAGATATTCCATCTGCTGGTTTACTCCCAAGTGCCTGCAAAAAGCTAGAGCTGGGCTGATCCAAAGCCAGGAGCTTCTTTCAGGTCTCCCACATGGATTCAGGAGCCAAGTATTTGGGCCATCTTCTGCTGCTTTCCAAGGCACATTAGCAGGGAGCTAGATTAGAAGCGGAGCAGCTAGGACATGCACCAGTGCCCATATGGGATGCCAGCACTGCAGGTGGTGACTTTACCCAATATGCCATGGTACCAGCTTCAGCCTTTTCAATTTAATACTTAGAGATTATGCACTGTTCAACATCCTGGCTTTGGCTTGGCCCAGCCTCCACTGTTGTGGACAATTGGGGAGTGAACCAGAGGTTGAAAGATCTCTCTTCTTCTGCCTCTCCCTCTCTAACTCTGCCTTTCAAATAAATGAGTCTTTGAAATATATACATATATGGGTCCCACACTGTAGCACAGTGGGTAAAGCCACTGCCATATAGGCACTGATTCAAGTCCTGGCTGATCCACTTCAATCCAGCTCCCTGCTAATGTGCCTGGGAAAGCATCAGAGGACTGCCCAAGTGCTTGAGCCCCTGCATTCCTGTGGGAGACCTGAAAGAAGCTCCTGGCTCCTGGCTTTGGATCGGCTCAGCTCAGGCCATTGTGATCATTTTGGGGAGTGAACCAGTAGATGGAAGGTCTGTCTCTACACCCTCTCTGTTACTCTGCCTTTCAAATAAATGTTATAAAAATGAGGGAGAAAAGTGCACTTCTGTTGCCTTCCTCATTACCTAAAGTAACATAATCAAAATCTGTTAGGCAAGTGAAGGCAAATGAATAAGGGAAATTCTGAGATCTGTGTTGACCACGAAGAGAACAGTTTCCATGTATGTCTTCTGGAAGCCCATGTTAGTTGGAACCAAAGAAAAGAGGAAGGCCCATATTCCCCATTTGTCTTCTTCCTTCATTGGTGCAGTGGAGAGTTGAGTAATGTAACATTGGTGTTTGTCTCCGTACAGTTCACTTCTATTTAGTTGTTTCTTAATCCTCAAAAAGGGATTTAGGTCAATGTTCTATTCTCATCAAAGACCCTGATGTTTAATAAAAGATTCTGTTAGTAATTTTTACCCTGGGTAAAATTTTTACCCTGGGTGGGTCTAAGGATGTGCTGTGACTTAGGTTTAGAAAGAGCATCTTCCTTGCCACCCTCATCTCAGCTCTGGGGCTGTCAGTTCTCCCTGCACAGACACAGTAATGCACACTTCTTCTCTACTACAAAGATCTTCCCCTTATGTTGGTCATAATTCTAGTTATCAACATCAAATCAGCTCACACCTGGACTGTAAGTATTCAATGACATTATTTATCAAAATAAATGTATTCAAATAATCAAGGACCACTTCAAAGCTTAACTGCCTTCAAGAGTTTTTGGCACTTGTAATAGACACTGTGGTTTTCTACACACAAGCACTCACTATTTTATATACCATTTAACAATTCAAACATCATTTCAGGTTCAGCAATACACAAGAATAGCATGCATGAAATGGAGTCACAAGAACTTTAGTACTCTTCCACATAGTCAACATGTTACATTAGTTGGGACTCAAAACCACTATGTGGTAACATGAACTGATTTAGTGAAAGATATACAGCTAGGTAGTTAAGGCCACAGAATCCCAGACCTATTGATTTTAAATGAGTTTAGGTCAACAGCATTCCATTGCATTATCTTCTATCTCACAGTCCTGCTTTTCCAGCAAGACCCACCCCCTCAGACCACATATTTCCTGCCTGTGTCTGTACAGTGGTGGAAGCTGTTCTGATACAAGCATCTCCTGGACAGTCACCAGCTTCCTGACTCACTACCTAGCTTGGAATCAATAGTTCTGAGGGAACTGAATTGAATGGCAGTCTCTTTGGCAGTCACAGACTTCTGCCTTAGGAAACAGAACATGTCCTCTACTCTGGGGCTCCCTTTTTCTCATCAACCATGGTGTCTGTGGTGATCTCTGGTTTTTCACTCAAGCCCTAGTAGAACTCTGATTCCAAAAAACAGGGATAAGTGTTCTACCTGGGACTGGTGCTGTGGCATAGCAAGTTACACTGATGCCTGCAGCACTAGCATCCCATATGGATGCCAGTTTGAGTCCCAGCTACTCCAGTTCTTACCCACTCCCTGCTGGGAAAAGCAGCATAAGATGGCCCAAGTGCTTGGTCCTCTGCCCCTACATGGGAGACCTGGAGGAAGCTCCTGGCTTCAGCTTGACCCAGCCCTGACCACTGTGGCCATTTTGGGAGTGAACTAGCAGATGGAAGAACTCTCTCTGCAACTCTGCCTTTCAAATAAGTAAAACATCATGTTGTACACCCTTTTCCAGGCAGTTGTACAGCTGGGAGTTGTAGCTTCTTGTATATTTTGGATAATAAGAGTTTTGGTTTGAAAGCAAGCTCATCTGAAACAAAGATCACTCATTATCCTTCGTTAGAGAAGGGAGCTCTGCTCTTTGAAAGTGAAAATCAGAAGCTGTAACCTGTGATGAGCTCCACCTGCCAGGTCTGGGGATACTTAGTTGAAAGCCAGGACACCAGGAAAGGAAGCTTTTCAGATTCCCTGGCCCTTGCTTTAGTCTTATATCTTTACTTCCTTTGTTGCTTCTTGGTGCCAAGGGTGTACACTTTATGCTGAAATGAGGAATTTGGTCTTACCTCTTTGGGGGTTTTTTCTATGAAGACTGTATATATTTACCTTGGTTTTAAGGATAGCTTCTGGGGTGGGTGGATTTTTCAGAAGTTTTCACAAGACAGCCAAAAGCCTATATTTCCCTCACAGAATTCAGTTTTTAAAAAAGCCTTCAATACAGCCAGAATATCTGTAGGAAGGGAAAAGTAGAAAAAAAAAAGCATGTGAAATATGAAGAACCGAATGATCAAATAATCCCTTGTGCTTTTCTAGTACTAGGATTAGCCATTTTCCAGTTTTTACTCAATCCTGTAGTCCTGAGGATTTAGCTCTTTAAAGACAAAGATGCCAGTAGGCAAAATACTTAAGTTGGTGCCATACTACTAAAACATAAATACTTCAGTTTGTTTTTAATGCCAAAATGTATTTGTAGGAGAGGCACAAATCGTCAGGGAACTAAGTCTCTTGCAAACACTGCCTGCAATGAAAAGCATCCTCAGCCTCCACCAAGAGCACTGCCATTGCAGAACTGAAGGGTGATTTATCTCCCCCACCTGGGGTGAATATGCTGAGATAAAGGGAGATAAACAGGCCTTCTAGGTTAAGTCTCATTCCCCTTGGGGAGCTGCTCATGTGTGTTTGAGGACACAGCCTTTCTGCATTCTTGTCAAGATACTTGCAATGGATTAAATTCAAGACTAATTCACATTTGCAGGCCAGCAGCTCCTGGAATGCTTCTGACCACAGCAGTGCTTCCTTCGGGGAAAGTCTGCAAGAGCAGTTCCCCTCCCAGCTCAGCAGTGAGCTGTTCAGATTGCAAACACAGGAATCTCAACTTACTTGATGAAAGTTTGCTACGTGCTTTTCTTGCCAACTGTGGCCTTCCCAGAAGTGGTGGAGTTTTGAGGTAGCTCAATCGTGTCTTCCAATCTTTTACTCGTAAAAAAAAGTACATTTCACTAAATGACCATCCTTGAGTACACTACTGACCTGAATGCATTTTTACCAAATAAAGTCGTCCAATAGCTACAAACAAACCAAAAGCCAATAGCAGGCTTACCAACCTAATATTAAACTCAGCACTGAATTACTGAGCAGTTTCATGTGTTCCTCATAATGTAAGTGCTGCTGTGAGGACTAAAGATAGGACTGCCCCAATTTTAATTTTCAATATACTGCACAGCTAATAAAGCAGATGCTGTCTCTGGCCCACCAAAGGGGACAGTTTCCCTGCAAGGTTAACCGCAATCGGGAGACATTTCACACCTGATGGAACCCGCAGCGGGACTACCTTGAGCCAGCTCCTCTGCTTCCCTTTCCACCTTCGGTCCTGGACGGGCCAGAGACCACGCACAGGAGGTGCCACCGCCTCACCCGTGCCCCCCTGTAACCCGCAACGCTCCTGGGAGGCAGATGCCGCAGAACAGTGATTTGTTCCATGGTTGTCACTGCGTGAGGTCAGCCCATCATGAGAAAACGACCATGGACTCGAACGAGACATCCAACCGCAGAAACACTGCCCCAGCGGCAGCGCAGGAGGGTGGATGACGGAAGGCACAGCGCAGCCAGGATCTCTAGGGACCCCGCAGGACTCTGCTGCCCTGGATGCCTACAGCAGGCTGGCGGGAGAGGCTGAGGGTCGCACTCACCGGGTCTGCCTCCCTTCCTGGCTCTCCTAGCTCTCGACGCTGCCGCCTGTGTTCTTGTCCCAATGTCTGAAATTGAGCTCAATGGCCAAGAACGTAACACCACCCACGTCACCTGCACACACCCCAACTACCAGCTGCCCGCCAATGACCTTTATAGCCAGCCAGGCGTGGGGCAAGTCTGGCAGCGCCGGTCCTGTCCCAGGACAGGGAGGATTGGTCCGAGGCCCCTGGCCAGGCGGAGCCTGAGCCGCCCTGCAGCAGATTCTGGAAGCAAGGGAGCTGCTGATAGCTGAGGCCAGGCTCAGAGCGCACTCAGGGAGACGCCACGCCCGGCAGGGGCGCTGGGGCCCTGGACTTTCCCAGGCTGCAGTCCTGGGGCGGAGGCTGGCTTAGCCCTTCTTCCCTAGCCCTGCCCGCAAGTGGAGCAGGGTTCCCATGGGGGCAGTTTCCTTCACGGGAGGGCCTCGATTCAGGGTGCTGGCCTGCAGCCTTCCGGGAGGGATTAGGAGACAGCGACTTTGTCAGGAGGCGACACCCGAGCTGGGCCTGCTTTTTGGGACAGCTCTGGATGCATGTCCGCATGTGCCTGGACCTGCGGGGCTGCCTCTCGCCTCCTGGAGGATCTGGGAGCCGGGCGTCCTGGTGGCGGGGGCGGGAGGGCGATGAACTGAGCTCACCCTGGGTGCACCAGGCTCTTTGGAGCCTTTGAGAGTCGAGGTCACCTCCTGAGTCACTCCTGGTCCGTTTGGGATTTGCCAGAACCCTGAATTAGGGGTGTGGTGGAGGTGGTAGTGGTTGACTTCAATGCACTTTATTTGTGAATTCTTCAAACACAGTTTCTCCCTACTCCTGCAGGCTTTCAGGTGATTGACGAGGACAGAGTCCCTAAGCTGCAAAGAGACTGAATTTTGGAAACTATGTCCAGAACTCCACAGTGCGTATTCAGGTGCTCTTCCCTCAGGCCTGCAGGCGGACAGCGAGAGCAACAGTAAGATATTAATTACTGTAGATACTCTCCTTTCTTTACAGTAGACCCGCCAAAAGAGAATGGGAGATGTGTGCTTGAACAGTGGAACCAGGCAGCATGCTAGTGAGCTGCCCAAGCGCTTGTACCCCTGCACCCACATGGGAGACCCAGAGGAAGCTCCTGATTTCCAGGCTTCAGATCGGCCCAATCTCTGGCCATTGCAGCCATTTAGGGAATGAACCAGCAGATGGAAGACCCCTTTTCTCTCTCTGCCTCTCTCTCTGTAACTCTACCTCTCAAATAAATAAATAAAATCTTTTAAAACATGTAATTGAATGTTAAGTAATGTGAGGATAGGGCAATACAGAGATTCCCAAATTTTAGTTTAATACTTTTGACAAATACTCCCCAGTTACTTAAAGGAAGAGCAACTCCTTGTGTGCCTGCTGCAACCTTGCCACTATTTGAAGGGGAAGAGCTCATTGCCTGCCCTGAGGGGCAGTGCTGCATCCCTCTCAGGTGTGCACACATGACTGTTGGACTGTCACTTCCCTAATGAGAGGATTAGAGCTGGCAGAGGGCCCAAGACAATTCTTTATATTTATTTCCTACAGTCAGATTCTTTATACCTATTTAAGAGCTATAGTAGTTACTATGCATAACCAGAGCAGCCATTCTCCCAGCCTCTTATTTGTGACAAGTTCAATAGTTTGTAGTGATTCCCCCCACCATGGAAATCAGTTTGTATTTATTTCTGTGAAGGATATCAAAACCAGGGTGCACTGTCCTCAAGGGACTTATGGATCTACAAATCTTCAAAATGGGTTTATAAATAATAAAATAGCAAAAAATTTGAGGACAGTTTTTACAGCATCAATCCTCAATTGTTAAACAAAGATATTTTTGTGTAAACAGAACAAAATTATATGGACATTCACAGTTACATTTTTTTTTTTGACAGGCAGAGTTAGTGAGAGAGGGAGAGACAGAGAAAGGTCTTCCCTCCATTGGTTCACCCCCAAATGGCTGCTATGGCTGGCACCTGTGCCGATCCGAAGCCAGGAGCCAGGTACTTCCTCCTGGTCTCCCATGCAGGTGCAGGGCCCAAGCACCTGGGCCATCATCCACTGCCTTCCTGGACCACAGCAGAGAGCTGAACTGGAAAAGGAGCAACCGGGATGGAATCGGTGCCCCAACTGGTACTAGAACCCAGTGTGCCAGCACCGCAGGCAGAGGACTAGCCTAGTGAGCCACAGCACTGGCCACATTCACAGTTACATTAACAACAAAGATGTATGGGATTTGCTCACGCTATCACCATCTGCCTACTTGTTGGCCCCCGAGGACTGCTGAGGCTCTCTTCTGTACTGGGAGATAGCATTCCAGAGTCTGCCGCTATGAAAGCAACAAGAGAGGTGTCAGGAACCTTTTGGCAAAAGTGACTTCAAAAAGTTTGTGGAAAAATAAAAAAATGTAGGGGCATCTGTTCATAGTGGGTCAGGCTTGTGCACCTGGGAGGCAGCAGATGATGGCTTAAAGGCTTGGAGTTCCTGGCTGGGCCAGCCCCAGCTGTTATGGACATCTGGAAAATAAAGCAGTGGATGGAGGATCTCAGTTGCTGTCTTTCAAGTTTTTTTTTTTAAGGTGTTAAGTTCAAAAATAACTAAATAAATTGTGAGAGCTACACATAATTCATACTATGTATATTCCATATGTATGGCTTTCAGTTTCTTTGTACCTTTTTTTTTAAGATGGCAGAGAGAGGTAGGGAGATAGATCTTCTATCTGATGGCTCACTCGCCAGGTGCATGCAATAGCTGGGGCAGGGCTGGTACAGGTAGAAGTCATGAGCCAAGAATGCCCTCTGAGTCTCCCACATGGGTGGCAGGGGCCCAAGCACATAAGTCAACATCTGCTGCATCAGCAAGAAGCTGAAGCAGAGCAACCAGGACTGAGCTGGACCTCCCCTATGGGATGTCCACATCGCAAAAAGTGGCTAAACCTGCTGCTTGACAATGCTGGCCCTTACACCTATCTTTTAATTCCATGTTCCACAAACTCTTTGTATAATAGAAATGTTCTCTGCATGTTTGGAGGTGGCTCTTGGGTGCCAGTGGTGGAGGAAGTGGTCTAGAGAAAGGTAGCACAGTGCTGCAGGAGAACAAGGGTGCAGGTACTGCCTGCTGGCATCTCATGCTTTGCCTCCCTTAGAGCAAGGTGTGGATGGCAGGAGGCTGAACCATTTACCTTCCTGCTTCAGACTTTGCCCATCTGTCCTGCAATTCCAGCCACATCTTGGCAAACCTGGCAAAATGCCTGACTGGTGGGGAGGTGGAGAAGCTCATCTGACCAAGCTCCAGCAAAGGGAATTAATTTAGAAAGTTATCAGTGTGCTTTCTACTGCTTTAAGGCATATTCACATGGAAAAAGTAACATTCTATTGTACAAACCATTCTGAGGCTCTTAGCAGAGTAAAGATATCTTAGATCCTCATCAGTGAAATCTTTAGGAATGTCAGAAAGCCTGTAACCTTCTTCAGTGACCTGAACCAGACGAGATCTGTAAGGGCAGAACTGCTCAGCAGCCACACTGCAGGGATAGGTATCTTTCCGATGATATCTTCATCTGCTCCTTGTGGTTGAAGCCAGTGTATGAGCTCTTGATCTGTTTTCTGCCCTGGGAGGGCCTAGGGTGCTCTATATCATCTGTAAAGATTCAAAATTTTTTGTATATTAATGTCTAATTATAAAATTTCCAAAGTGACAAGCTGGATGTAATAAACTATGCCAGACTGCAAAAAAAATACAAACATGGTATATTGCCTATAAAGTACAGAGGTAAATCTGTATTATAGAGATACACATCTCTACACATATCTCTATTTCTTTCACCTCTGAAAGTCTACATTAAGCTCTCGATGGAATGATTAATTAGGAATAGATTTCATATACTTAATTTTGTAATCAGTGAACTAGAAATAATTATTGTAGTATTGAGGATTGTACTGACTAAAACAGTATGTTTATTCCATGTTAAATACCATCATCGTATCTTTGGATTCCTTTTGTCCTACTACTTAGATATTCACAGGAGAGGGGAGGTGGGAGGAAAACCCAAGATCCATCAGGGTGGAGGGGGAATATCAGAGGCTGTGGTTCTATTGTACTGCAGCATTGGTTCTGGAAGAACACATTAATGGACCCAGATTTTTCTAAGGTAACTGAGTGCCTATTTTCTCCTGTACACTTGTCTGCAGTATTACATTTTCATTTATGTAAAAGTTTATTTTCTTCAAATAAAATATTAATTTGGATGAAAATGAAGATATTAAGGAATTTTCAGAATGGGTCTGTGGCAGCCCTCCTTGGCTTTGTTTTTAGGCACTTATATCAGAAAAGAAAAGATAGAAAAGTACATTTTGGGTTCTTTTCCTCTCTACCATGACAGTCTTTTGTTAAGATTTGTCATTTTGTCATATTTGATTCTCTAGACTCCCTGAAAAATACCTTACTTCATTAGATGGAGTCATTGTCTCACCATGGCATTGAAAAGTTTAAAATGTTCCAGCTTTGCATTTAGCTAGGTCATGGACACATGCCATGGCTCTTGCCAGCCAAGTGTATCAGGGACATCATCTCAATCGGACTTACTCGCATTAAAAAAAAGGAGCTGCAGATCCTTCCAGTGAAAGTGGAGAGGAGCAGGAGCTGCAGAACATTGCCAGGAGTGGGTGTGCCGTGGGATGTCATGTTGTGGCTGGTGTCTGGGGTACTGGTTCTGCAGAAGACAGGGTTTATGGGGACCAGTGCTGTGGCGTAGCGGGTAAGGCTGCCACCTGCAGTGCCAGCATCCCATATGGGCACCGGTTCGAGCCCCGGCTGCTCCACTTCCGATTCAGCTGTGCTATGGTCTGAGAAAGCAGTAGAAGATGGCCCAAGTCCTTGGACCCCTGAACCCATGTGGGAGACCTGAAAGAAGCTCCTGGCTCCTGGCTTTGGTTCAGCTCAGCTCCAGCCATTGTGGCCAATTGGGGAGTAAAGCAGCAGATGGAAGATCTTTCTCTCTCTCTCTCTCTCTGCCTCTCCTCTCTCTGTGCCTCTCCTCTCTCTGTGCAACTCTGACTTTCAAATAAATAAATAAATCTTTTAAAAAAAAGAGTTTATGCTTACTGGTAGTGGTCATGGAAAATATATGGGATATTTTGCAGCAAGATTTGGGATTAATTTTCCAAACCCTGAATCTCCTAGAGATTAGAATACATTTCTAATGCATAACTTCCTCTTATGCTTAATTAGGTTTTTGTTTTGAATTGTTTTTGATGAAACAGCAAGGAATTCTGAGTTATAGACTTCCTATTTCAGAGACAGGAAAACATTAAATGCCTGCATTATAATTAAATAATGCCTATCACCCTTTCTTAAGCAACAAATGATCATAGATTCTCTCTTTGCTAATAATTAATGAGCATGGAGATTCTTTCCACTGTAACCACTCTCCCACCTACACTCCCTCCCCTCTTCCTCCTTCCTCTCCTATTGACATGGAATGCCTTACATAGCTAGGGTGAACATTTAACCCGCTTGACCCTAGATGTTTATACACTTCAACTCTGTGTCATTATTAATATGCCCTTTTTATGACCAAGCTTATGTCAGAACAACAAATTATATATTCACCTAATACTGACAGTCATCAAATCAATTTTTATTTTCTTCTCTATTAGGCAGTTCTTGAGGGGCAGAAATATTTATTTTGTATATCATTTATTCATTCAACTAAAAGACTGACTGTCAAGATGCTGAGTTTTAGTGTCAAAGCAAGTGTTTCTAGACCCCATGAAGTTTACAGTCTGGCAAGAAAGAGCAATCTACCCAAAGAATATTGTCTTTCATAGTGAATGGTGGTGTGAAGTCAGTGGATAAAGATTTAAGCATTCTTAATCCAGCACCAACTCTAATCCCATGATCTCTAATTGAGAGAAGTAATCAGAGATATAGAACCCCATGTTACCCAGTTATCTCTTTGAATTTCTGCTTAAAAATAAAACATATCAAACAACACACAAATACCTAGCACTGCAAATTTACATACTATCTTGATATTAAAAATAAGAAAAAATTACCATGAAATAATAGAAACTTTGAATCTCCTTTGTTTTCTTTTTTTATTTATTTATTTTTTTAATTTTTGACAGGCAGAGTGGACAGTGAGAGAGAGAGAGACAGAGAGAAAGGTCTTCCTTTTTGCCATTGGTTCACACTCCAATGGCCGCCGCGGCTGGCGCACTGCACCAATCAGATGGCAGGAGCCAGGTGCCTATCCTGGTCTCCCATGGGGTGCAGGGCCCAAGGACCTGGGCCATCCTCCACTGCACTCCCTGGCCACAGCAGAGAGCTGGCCTGGAAGAGGGGCAACCGGGACAGAATCCGGCGTCCCGACCGGGACTAGAACCTGGTGTGCCAGCGCCGCAATGCGCAGGATTAGCCTGTTGAGCCACGGCGCTGGCCAAATCTCCTTTGTTTTCTAGACAAGTTATAATCCTCTGTGGTTCTTTACAGTGTAAATTATTTTTGTAGGTACTCTTTGTATCTCTCACATTTTTTCCCTATGAGAAATCAGATTTTAAAAACTGAGACCCAAGACAAAAGAAAGATTTTTAAAACTAGTATTATATGTTGATTAGCTCTTTAAAAAAGATTTATTTATTTATTTGAAAGTCGGAGTTACACAGAGTAGAAGGGGAGAGAGAGAGAGAGAGAGACATCTTCCATCTTTTGGTTCACTCACCAATTGGTCACAATGGCTGGGGCTGTACTGATCTGATGCCAGCAGCCAGGAGCTTCTTCTGTATCTCCCACACAGGTGCAGCTGCCCAAGGATTTGGGCCATCTTCCACCACTTTCCCTGGCCATAGTAGAGAGCTGGATTGAAAGCAGAGTAGCCGGGACTCAACCTCCACCCATATGGAATATCAATGCTGGTGGCAGCTTTACCTGCTATGCCACAGCGCTGGCCCCTTGATTGGCCTTTAACTTAGACTTTTTAATGATATTAAAAAACACCATGTTTTTCCAAGCTCTTTCCATTCAGTTTCTCCTTTGTAAACTCCAGATAATACTGTCCCCAGAATTAATCGAAGGTATATAAATGATATAAGGCATTTAACCCCTTAACCTGTCTTCTTGAATATTCAGCTATGTTAGCTCTGTGTCCATTCCTCTGTTTGTCTCCGTACTAGATGAATAAAAAGACAGTGTAAAATGATTTGAAAAGAACTATAAGGGGTCAGTGCTGTGGCACTGCTGCCAATTGGGGAGTGAACTAGCCGACGGAAAACCTCTCTCTCTCTCGCTGCCTCTCCTCTGTAACTCTGGCTTCCAAATAAATAAATAAATCTTAAAAGAACTGTAAACACAAATAAAAATTGTATTCTCAAAACTGGATGTTAAACCATGCCTTCTACACCTCTCTTAAAAGTTACATTCTACCATAGTCATTTATGATTTCTAGGGCCAAAGCAGTAAATAAGATTTTTCTGGAAGAGACAGAGGTTATGAGGGAGCCAGGATTTGGGGTCAGTAGCAGCAGTGGGTGTCATTCTTTAAGATTTTGATTCAGGAAAGGAAGAACAGCAACTGATCCTTGAGATTTTGGGGTGGGAAGGACAGGAAGGAGGGACTTAACAAAAGCAAATGCCCTCTGGTTGTGGGCACCCACCCCAGCCTGCACCCCTTGGGGAGGGCCAGCTGGTGTCTGTAGGGATGCTGTGGCCTGGACTCCATTTCCCAGAGTACCCAGGATCTCCGATGTAATCTGCCTTCCGAATGCCTGTAGGCATGCGCGTGCTAGTGCCCGCCCAAGGGTTGGACCAGAGGGAGTTCATTCCCTGGTCGAGGTCTGCCCTGGGGGCTGTGTTACTCCTCCTGCATTTACTGCATCTCCTGCTCTGCACGTGGGATCCCAGGCAGTTTCCGAGTGCTCACCCAGAGCCTGCCTCCTGCTGCTGCTTCCCTCTTCATTGTCCGCCTGTGGGTCCCTCGTGCCAGGGACTCTTTCTGCCCCACTCTCCCCGCTTCGCTCCCCGTGGTTCTGGAAGAAAGGGTACCTACTCCTGGGACTTTCTGCAGCAGGTTTGGGGTACAGGAACGGGCGGGGAGGTGTGTGGGACAAGGGTGGGTGCCAGGGCGGCTGGAGGCCCCCAGTGAGGCTCACTTACTTCTCAGCGATCATGGCAACTTTCCCCGAGGTCAGGGCTGGGGCCCGGGCTGTTCTGTCTCCCACCTCTGCTTCCCAGGCTCCCAGTGCCCGGCCTGTCCCTAATGTGCTTTATTTAGTGGTTACAGGAGAGGGCAGCGTTCTGGGAAACTGCACATGCAGGGCAGCTGAGAGCACAGGGAAGGAAGGCGGGGAGACTCCTGCTCTCCAGTTAAATAAGCCGGGTTCCCACCATGGGTGGTCTCAGAATGCAGTCTGGCAGGGCCTCCTGCTGTTTCCTGGGCTGGTTCCTGCAGGGTGGGGCTGGATGGTCTTCAGCAGAGAGCCTGGGCAGCAGAGGGGTGGGAAGGAGGATCTGACTAGGATCTGCCCCACTGCTCTCATCCTGCACCTCATCTTCCTGGTGGGGTCCCCGTGGACACACCTGCTGGGTGTGGCCCTGAGTGTTCAGCTTTTTCCCAGAGGGAGCAGTGTGCAGCCTGTGTAGCAGCTTTGTGCATTGATCCCTTTCCCATATTTGATTATCAGATTTTTCCAATCTGGAATTTGAAGCTGTTACAGAAACCTGGGGTGGGAAAACTCCCTTCTTTCAAACAGGCACAGAGAGAGTGGAGGGTCCAAGGAGTTTATATTAATGGCCCTAGGCTCAGCTGGAATGATTTCCTGAGAATTGAGCATCAAATTCAAGTTTGTTAGAATATTCATAGGATCACCAGCATCATACCTCAGCTGTTATAGTACTGGTGGGTTTAAATGCAGCCTACATGACTTAGGATCACATTTCCAACTATCGGTGGGTCCAGTATGTTTGTAAAAGAGATGCCAGGGACAGATTTACGAGGACAGATTTATGACTGGAGTTTTCAGAAGCAGAACTTAGGGCATCTTCACTCCCTAGACAAGATATCAGTGGGCAGCTGCTTCACTCATTAATTGTGAGCATCCACTTTTCAAGGTTTGTGTTGGATGGGGTCCATTTCTCTTTCTTTGTCTCAGGTTGTGGCTGTATTTCTTCTACAAGGCCATGGAATCGTAGCTGATGATTTATTTGGCTGCTTTTCATTTTCTGTCTTCAGCTATTTCTTCTCCGGTTAGCAAGGTTGTCAACTGTTTTTACCTGCCACTGATCCCTTTGCAAAGTGAAAAGTGAACTAAAATTAATGCAAGTCTACTGTGTTGTCAATAACTGGAGTTTTTTTTTTTTGTTTGTTTGTTTTTTAAGATTTATTTATTGGCCGGCGCCACATCTCAATAGGCTAATCCTCCACCTGTGGTGCCAACACACCTGGTTCTAGTCCCGGTCGGGGTGCCAAATTCTGTCCCGGTTGCCCCTCTCCAGGCCAGCTCTCTGCTATGGCCTGGGCATGCAGTGGAGGATGTCCCAAGTGCTTGGGCCTTGCACCCACTTGGGAAAGCAGGAGAAGCACCTGGCTCCTGGTTTCAGATCAGTGCAGTGTGCTGGCTGCAGCATGCTGGCCACGGCAGCCATTGGAAGGTGAACCAATGGCAAAGGGAGACCTTTCTCTCTGTCTCTCTCTCACTATCCACTCTGCCTGTCAAAAAAAAAAAGATTTATTTATTCATTTGAAACTCAGAGATACAAAGAGAGAGGCAGGCAGAGAGAGAGAGAGAGAGAGATATCTTTCATCCAATGGTTCACTCCCCAATTGGCAGCAGCAGCTGGAGCTGTGCTGATCTGAAGCCAGTAGCCAGGAGCTTCTTCTGCATTGAAGCTGTTTGTTAAAATAATTATTTGTTTATTTGAAAGGCAGAGTTACAGAGTGGCATAAGCAGAGATAGATGGCCTAAGCTGTTCTGATAAAAAACCAGGAGCCAGGAGCTTTCCAGGTCTCCTAGGTGGGTGCAGGAGATGAGGGATTTGGGCCATCTTCTACTGTTTTCCCAGGGCACAGCAGAGAGCTGGATGGGAAGTGGAGCAGCCAGGACCCCAACTGGCACCCATATGGGATGCTGACACTGCAGGAAGTAGCTTAACCCACTATGCAACAGTGCTGCCCACTAACTGGAGCTCTTTTAATCTGAGTTTGCATAAAGTGGAGAATTACAGCATCATAAATACAGATGAGTAACAGTTTTTCTCTGCCTAGTACTTTACAGTTACCCAGTGATCCACTGAGAATCTTATATTCCACACTGTGTAATTAAGAAGGGCAGTTATTTGTCTTATTTTGGGTTCTGTGTTTAAACCCGTGACATTTTTGACATGGGAGGAAATTAGTTCTACATTTTCATAGAGACTGGTCTGTGGAAGCATCTATAGAAGTTATAACTGTGAGAGTGGTAAGAAAGAAGAAGGGAAGAAATAAGTGCCCCTTGCCCCCCACAGATATGTCCACATAGTGGAGTAGAAGATGTGCCCTGGAAAACTATGGCTGACTTTCCGTGACAAACTGTGTTTGAGTGCTTCACATGTTCTGATAGAAAGGTGTTGCCACCAGGTTACTACTATATTTATTTATTTAGTTAGTTTTTAAAGATTATTTATTTGGAAATCAGAGTTACACAGACAGAGAAGGAGAGGCAGAGAGAGGAAGAAAGAGAGGTCTTCCATTGGGTTCATTCCCTCAATGGCTTCATCATTGTGAACCTTGCTCAGTTCCTGGCCTATACCTTTCCTTTAACCTAGTACTTTGCCATGTAGTAGCCCATGCAAACTGCAGACTGCATAAATGAATGAATACTTTGATGGCTGTGATTTCTTAGAGGAATATCATAAGGGACAGAAGGAATAAAAACAAAAAAAAGTATCCTCAGTTTATAGAAGGTATACTATTTTTGCAAGCGACAGAGAGAGGAAGAAGAAGGAAAGTGGTGAGACTGGAAAGTTGTGGCAAATATAGTAGGCACTGGTCAAATTTAACAGGCCCATTAGAAAACATTAAGGTTTCCTTACTTCCATGTAGACTCTGCCCTCTAGAGGTGAACAGGGTCCTCTAAAGCCACTTGTTGCACAAATGAAAACCCAAGCATTGTGTTCTCCCACATATGGAGTCTGCTATTGGTTTTGATTTACGTTTCCCTAATGGTGAGTGATATTGGGCATGTTCATATATGTCTTGACCATTTATATTTCTTCTTCTGAGAAACATCTATTCTGATCAATGCCCATTTCTTTTTTTTTTTTTTTTTTTTTTCTGACAGGCAGCGTGGACAGTGAGAGAGAGAGACAAAGGTCTTCCTTGTGCCGTTGGTTCACCATCCAATGGCCGCCGCGGCCGGTGCACTGTGGCTGGTGCACCACGCTGTTCCAAAGGCAGGAGCCAGGTGCTTCTCCTGGTCTCCCATGGGGTGCAGGGCCCAAGCACTTGGGCAATCCTCCACTGCACTCCCGGGCCATAGCAGAGAGTTGGCCTGGAAGAGGGGCAGCCGGGACAGAATCTGGTGCCCCAACTGGGACTAGAACCCAGTGTGCCGGCACCGCAAGGCAGAGGATTAGCTTGTTGAGCCACGGCACTGGCCTTGCCCATTTCTTAACTGTACATTTTGCTTCTTGTTTAGAGTTTTTCCAGTTCTATATATGTATGTTCTGGCTATCAATCTTTTGTCATATGTAGAGTTTTCAATGTTTTCTGCCATTCTGTTTGTTAATCTTCACTCTGATGATTACTTTGTTGTGAAGATGTATCTTAATTTGATACACTCAAATTCATATGTTTTATTTTTGTTACTTGTGCTTTTGGAATCTTACCCAAAACTGTTCTCTAGCTAATATTTCATAGTTTCCTCTATCTTTACTTAGTTTTTGGTTTTGTATCTAGATTTTTAATTCATCTTGAGTTGCTTTTACATAGTGTATGAGGTGTTGGGGTATATTTTCAGGCTTCTACATGTGGATAATCACTTTCCTCTAGACCATTTGCTAAAAGGAATCTTCTTTCTCCTGTTTGTTTTAGTTTCTTTGTTAAATATGAGTTGCCTGTAGAAAAGTCGGTTTATTTCAGCTGCCTATTCTTTTCCATTGAACTATGTGTCTGTTTTTCCAACAGTGCTAACACTGCCTCTATTTTTTTAGTTTTTTTTGAAAGGCCAGACACTTCTTCCAAGTCTTTCAGGTGGGTGCTAGCACCCAAGAACATGGGCCATCTTCCACCGATTTCCCAGGTGCATTAGTAGGCAGCTGGATTGGAAGTAGAGTAGCTGGTCTCATAGCAGCAACATATGGGATGCAAGGTCAAGGCTCTAACCCATTGCACCTCAGCACCAGCCCTTTATTTATTTATTTCTGCAGTGATCTTTCATTATTCACTTTTTCTACTGCCCTGCAACTTGATTCATTCTTGTTTTTCTCTGGGTACTGGAGGATGGTAGTAAGTTGCTTCTGGGATATCTTTTTTGTGTTTGTAGATAGTTGGTCATCTATAGTCATAGTTTTAATTTTTATATTTCTCTGCCAATCATGAGAACCTTCTAGATGACTGCATGAAATGTTGGCAGAAATGAGGATGTATTAATTTGCTAAGAAAATACCACAGAGAATATGATTTAAATCATGGGATTTTACTTCTCAGAGTTGTGGAGCTTGAAAATATAAGATTAAGGTCCTAAAAGGCTCAATTTTTCCAGAAGCCTTTCTCCTGATGAGGCAGACACATATATCATTTGACCTGCTTAAAAGCACTTTCTTCAGGTAGAGTCATTTTGGTGTTTAGCACTTCAGTGTTTGAGCTTTAGGGAGGCACATTTCAGTCCATAACATCAAAAGGGGCCCTGTGGTCTGCTTCAATGACAGTCATTTCTAGGGAGGACAGAAAGTTTGAAATCAGCGTTAGGATTTCTCACAGTATTACTGTCAGTGCTATCTCCATACAATGTGCATTCATGTACACACAAACAAAAATACCTGTACATATAAATGCATTCTACAGTGGAAATGTCTGTTGGTTGTGTACAGGTAACATCAATATAATAATCCATAAGATGGCCTGTAAGCAGACATTAAAAAGAGGATTAGAAAGAATGACAACAAAATCTGCAGTTACCTATATTTATGTATATATGTATGATATTCAATATTTATAGTTGCTAAAAGATGAATGCTGATGTGTGAGAAATAAAAGCTAAACCTTACCTTACAATATTGCAGCCTATTCTACATGAAAGGTGTCTTCCTAAAACCAATCACTGGGCCCACTCTGTGGCATAGTAGGTTAAGCTTCCACCTGCAGTACCAGCATCCCATATGGGCACTAGTTTGAGTCCCTGCTTCTGCACTTCCAATCCAGCTCTTTGCTAATGGCCTAGGAAAGCAGTGGAATATGATATCAATGCTTGGGCCCCTGCACTCATGTGGGAGACCTGGAGGAAGCTGCTGACTCCTGGCTTCTGGCACCTGGCTTCAGATTGGCCCAGCTCCAGCTCTTCTGGCCATTTGGGGGTGAACCAGTGGATAGAAGATCTCTCTTTCACTTCCTCTCTATATCTGTAACTCTGCCTCACAATAAATAAATACATTTTTTAAAACCTTTCACATTTTACATTTCTTAATTTTTAAAGATTTATTTATTTGAAAGTCAGAGTTACAAAGAGGGAGGAGAGCCAGAGAGAGAGGTCTTCCATCTTATGTTTCCTCCCTAATTGGTTGCAACTGCTGGAGCTGTGCTGTTCTGAAGCCAGGAGCTAGTTCTGGATCTCCCAGATGGGTGCAGGGGCACAAGGACTTGGGCCATCTTCTACTACTTTCCTAGGCCATAGCAGAGAGCAGGATCAGAAGTGGAGTAGCTGGGTATTGAATTGGCCCCCATATGGGATACTGGCACTTCAGGCCATGGTGTTAACCTGCTCCACCACAGCACCAGTCCATCATTTAAAATTTCTGATACTCTAAAGTAGCACAGGACTACATTACATATAAGAAAGATGCATTCAAATATTATAAACCTAGTGCATTTTAGCAGACATTTTAACAAATACTTCTGCTTTTCTCAGAATTATGTATTAAATTAATGACATAATGAGTCATTGTCAGGTTTTTAGCTCTTTGACAGCCACTTATAATACTTAACAGCTTTTTCAAATTTATTGCTAGTGTATTTTTTTCAACACATGCACTGGATTTTACCAGTTTAGTGAACATGGCGTTGCCTATTCTAGGATTTGCATTTTATGCATTTTCATGGCTCACATAATCAACATCTGCAAAGCCTCTAAAAGACATAAATAATAACATGAATCAGGTTTTTTTAAAAAAAGATTTATTTATTTGAAAGTCAGAGTTGCACAAATAGAGGAGAGGTACAGAGAGACAGAGACAGAGAGGTCTTCCATCTGCTGATTGTGGCCCAGTTGGCCACAATGGCTGGTCTGCATCGATCCAAAGCCAGGACCCAGGAGCTTCTTCTGGGTCTCCCACGTGTGTGCTGGGCCCCAAGGACTTGAGACATCTTCTACTGCTTTTGCAGGCAATTGCAGAGAGCTGGTTCAGAAATGGAGCAGCCGGGACTTGAACTAGCACCCATATGGGTTGCCAGCACTGTAGGCAGCAGCTTTACCTGCTATGCCACAGCACCAGCCCCACATTGCATCTTTTTAAGATGATATGGATTTAAGTTCATGAGAAATTATTAGCATAGTGGGAACTGATAGATATGGATGATTCAGGATGGGCTTGTTAGGGATGGTAATGTTAATTTTCTTATAAAATAAAAATAAAATATGATCAGACATAAATGAAGACTAAATTTTATTAGTGGTGATCCAGAAAACACTGATCTCAGGTCTTTTTCTTCTAGTGTTAAGTTTATGTTTTAAAACTCATATTAAGTGAACAAATTTCATGTAATTTATATATACAGATTTAAGAGCAAACTGATACATCCTACCCTATCTTCCCTTTGTCTCATACTTCCAACTCCCTGCTTCTTGTTTTATTTTCTTTCAACTTTTACAACTCCATGCTTTGATTTTATTTTAGAATCACAAGCTTTAACCCTCTACAAAATAAAGAATTCAAGTAGTAGCAGAAATATCGATGAGTATATTTTCTATACTCTATCAAAGAGTACAGAAAAGCGCTGTGAACAATAATCAAATCTCAAAATGTCAATTTAACTCATACTACATTTTGTTGTCTATATATTAATTACAATCAATCAGAGAAAACATATGGTATTTGTCTTGTGGGGACTGGCTTTTTTCACAAAGCATAATTGTTTCCAGTTGCATCCATTTGGTTACAAAAGATAGGATTTCATTCTCAATTATGGCTGAATAGTATTTTAGACTGTATATATAGCTCATATTCTTTTTCCAGTCACCAGTTGATGGACATCTGGGTTGATTCCATGTTAACTATTGTGAATTGAGCTGTTATACACATGAGGGTACAGATAACTCGTGCATATGCATATTCTATTTCATTTCATTTGGATAAATTCCCAGGAGTGGAATGGCAGGATCATATGGTATATCTGTTTTCAGATTTCTGAGGAACTTTTATACTGCCTTCCATAATGGCTGTACTAGCTTCATTCCCACCAACAGTGGGTTAGAGTACCTTTTTCTCTACCTCTCCACCAGCCTTTACTTTTTGTTGACTTTTTCAAAAGAATTCTTTATTTGAAAGGTGGAGTTACAGAGAGGGAGAGGCAGAGGCATAGAGACATAAATATTTTATCTGCTAGTTTATTCTCCATATGACCCAACAGGTGGTGCTGGTCCAATCTGAAGCCAGAGTTAGAAGCATCTCCCTGGTCACCCAAGTGGGTGCAGGGGCCCAGGTACTTGGGCCATCTTCTGCTGCCTTCCCAAGCACATTAGCAGGGAGCTGGATCAGAAGTGCAGCAGCCTGAACTCAAAATCGCAATCATGTGGGGTTCTAGCACTGCAGGCAGCAGCTTAACCTGCTACACAAAACCTCCATCTCCTGACTTCTGGTTTCTGTCTGAGAGCCATTCTAACTGGGTGAGGCAAAAGGTCATTGTGGCTTTTATTTGCAGTTCTCTGATGGCTATTGTTCCTGAGCATGTTTTCATGTGTCTGCTTGCTAATTGAAATCCATCCTTGGAAAAATGCCGATTTATATCCTTTGCCCATTTCTTGACTGGATTGTTTGTTTTTTGTTGTTGAGTTTTTTGAGCTCTTTCTAGATTCTGGATATTTTACTTTTTCAGTTGCCTAGTTTGCAAATATTTTCTTCCATTCTGTCAGGTGCTTCATCTTGTTGAATGTTTGCTTTGCAGTTCAGAAGGTTCTTAGCTTGATGTAATCCCATTTGAGTATTTATACCTTCATTGATTGTGCTTCTTGGAGCCTTTTCTAAGAAGGCTTTGCCGATGCCAGTATCTTGCAGAGTTTCTCTGATGTTTCCCTCTAGGAATTTGATGGTATCACATCATAGATTTAGATCATCGATCCATTTACACTGTATTTTTGTATAAGTTGTAAGGTAGAGATCTTGTTTCATTTTTCTGCATGAGAAGGTCAAATTTTTCCAGCACCATTTTTGAAGACTGTTCTTTGTCCAGGGATTTATTTTAGATCATTTGTCACAAATTAGTTGGTTGTAGATTTGTGGATTAATTTTTGGGGATTCTACTCTGCTTCATTCATCCACATGACTTTTTGGTGTCAGTACCTGACTGTTTTGATTATAACTGTCTTGTAATAGGTCTTGAATTTTGGTATTATGAGGCTTCCAACTTTGTTTTTGTTGTTTAAGATTCCTTTAACTATTTGGGGTCTCTTGCATTTCCATGCAAATTTTAATATTATTTTCTCTAGATCTCAAGAAGGATGTTGTTGGTATTTTGATTGGGATCATATTGAATCTGTGATTGCTTTTGGGGGGCTAGTGCTGTGGTATACTAGATTGAGTCTCTGCCACCCACACTGGCATATCACATGGGCATCAATTTGTATCCTGGCTGCTGCTCTAATGATCCAGCTCTCTGCGAATGGGCAGGGAAGTCAGTGGAAAATGGTTCAAGTACTTTGGCCCCTGCGCTCATGTGGGAAACCCTGGAGAAACTCCTGGCTCCTTGCTTCAGATCAGCCCAGCTCCAGGCATTGTGGTCATTTTGACTCAATTACGTATTTCTTTTATGAGGATTTTTGCATCTATATTCATCACAGATATGTTTCTTTCTTTTTTAAAATTTTTAACTCTACTTACAGGTAGAGTTACAGAAAGTGAAAAAGAAACAGGGAGAAAGATCCTCTCTTCACTGCCTCACTCACCAAATGGCCGCAATGACCGGATCTGTTCTGACCTGAAGTCAGGAGCCAGATGCCTCTTCCTGGTCTCTCATACAGGTGTAGGGGCCCAGGCACTTGGGCCATCCTCCACTGCCCTCTCAGGCCAGAGCAGAGAGCTGGACTAGAAGAGGAGCAACTGGGACCAGAACCAGCACCCACATGGGATGCCAGATCTGCAGGTGGAGGATCAACCCAGTGTGCCATGGCACCGGCCCTCATCAGGGATATTTTTCTATAGTTTTCTTTTTCCACTGTGTCTTTTTCTAGTTTAAGAATCAAGGTGATGCAGGCTTAATAGAAGGAGTCTGAGAGGATTGTCTCTCTTTCAATTGTTTTGAATAGTTTGAGAAGAAATGGAATCAGTTCTTCTTTAAAAGTCCGGAAGAATTCAATAATGAGGCTGTCTGATCCTGGACTTTTCTTTGTTGGGAGGGTCTTTATTACTCATCCAATTTCTGTCTTGGTTTTGATTTATTTAGCTTTTCTATGTGTCTTTATGACTAAATTTTGGTATATTGTGTATGTCCAGGAATCTCTTCATTTTTTTCCTCTAGGTTTTCCAATTTGTTAGCCATCACAATAGATGCCCACATCCTATATTGCAGTGCTAATCTGAGTTTTGGGTATCCCACTTCCAAATCTGTTTCATGTTAATATCCCCAGGAAGCAATGGATGATGGCTCAAATTCTTTGATTCCTGTCATCTAATTTGGAGAACTGTAACCTAAATGGGGACTTGAGAACCTGGTCTTGCATAGTTGTTGTAGCCATGTAGAAAGTGAACCAGCAGATGGGAGATCTCTATGTTTCTCTTTCCCTCTTTCTTTGTCTCTGTGTCTCTGCCTTTTTTATCATATTAAAATATTTAATTATTTATTTGAAAGAGTTACAGAGAGAGGGAGAGACAGAAATCTTCCATCACCTGATTCATTTTTGAGATGCCTTCAATAGCCAGAGTGTGGCCAGGTTGAAGCCAGGAGCTTCTCCTCCAATGTGTGTGGCAGCAGCCCGGCACTTAGCCCATCTTCCACTGTTTTTTCAGTCCATTGGCAGGGAGCTGGATCAGAATTGGAATAGCTGATACTTGAACTGGTGCACATACAGGATTGCCAGTGTAACATATAGCAGCTTTGTCCACTGCACTACACCACCAGCTCCTCTTTCTGCCTTTTGAATAAATAAATCTTTTGAAAAAGAACTTCGGGTAGTAAAAGTCATCATGACTGAGCAATGGCAAATTGATTGAAGTGATCTACTTTTTTAAAGATGTATTTATATATTTGAAAGGCAGCACTACAAAGAGAGAGTGGGAGAGATTGATCTTCCTCCTCAAATGACTGCAATGACTGTGGCTAGGCCAGACTGATGTCAGGAGCCAGGGGCTTCTTTCAGTCTCTTACATGGGTACAGGAGCCCCAATATTTGAGTCATCCTGTGCTGCTTTTCCAGACACATTAGCAGGGAACTGGATCAGTTTGGAGCATTAATGTCTATGATACTCTCCTTGCAGTTAAAGAATTTGGAATCCATTTTGATTATGGGTGGGCCAAGTACAACAGCTTCCAATCGTCCAAGGTTTGGACTAGATGGGTTCTGAGAAATTTTGTTAAAATAGTTATTAATCATAACTCTCAGTTTAAGCTTTTCTTACCAAATTTTCATGTTTGCTGATGTTAACATCTATGGGAAAATTGGGTCTCTGGATTGCAACCAATGAAAGCATCCAGACTAACAGTAAATAAGGTCAATAGTCAGCAGAATGGTGTCCAGCTGAACTTAAATAGCTTTTCTTGTTTGGTAGAAAGGTAACCTCCTGCATTATACTGACATACTGACATAGAGAGTAGATATTGGAGCCTGTCCCTTGTGCCAAATGGAGAATGCCATGTTTTGGTTCATTATATATATATATATATATACATATATATATACACACATAGACATATATACATATACATATATATATATATATATACACACACACATACATACACACAGATTTTATTTATTTATTTGACAGGTGTAGTTACAGATAGTGAGAGAAAGAGACAGAGAGAAAGGTCTTCCATATGCTCGTTTACTCCCCTAATGACTGCAATGGCTAGAGTTGGGCCAATCCAAGCTAGGAGCTTCCAGGTCTCCCACATTTTTGCAGGGACCGAAGCACTTGGACCATCTTCTACTGCTTTCCCAGGCTATTGCAGAGAGCTGCATGGGAAGAGGAGAAATGGGGACTAGAACTGGTGCACATATTGGGTGTTGGCACTGCAGGTAAAGGATTACACCACTGCACCACAGTGCTGGCCCCAGTCTATCCTTAATTAAGGACACCTCAGTAACCATACTCAGGTTTTACTGTCCTATATTCATGGCCAAAGTCCTAGCAGACAACACAGTTTGGAGAATCATAAGCACAAGTTGTGTAGGAGACTTCATTTCTCATACAGCACAGTTAATAACAAGGTTCCAAGAGGGGAAATTACTTGCATCATAGTCTTTGACAACTAATGGACATCACAGGTGATCTAGAGAATTTAGGTTTGTGAGCCCCTAGAGGGAAAAAGTCACTGAGAACACAAGGACAGTGCCTAGAGTTTATTTTGATGGATTTTAGCCCCTTTCATTGGAGGGAGGCCCAAAGAAGCTGGACTGATTTGTATACCTCAGAAGTGTCTTTTCTTTTCTTTCTTTTTTTTTTTTTATTAAACTTTTATTTAATGAATATAAATTTCCAAAGTACAGCTCATGGGTTACAATGGCTTCCCCCTCCCAAAACTTCCCTCCCACCCACAACCCTCCCCTTTCCCACTCCCTCTCCCCTTCCAATCACATCATGATTCATTTTCAATTCTCTTTATATACAAAAGATCAGTTTAGTATAAATTAGGTAACGATTTCAACAGTTTGCCCCCATATAGCAACACAAAGTGAAAAAAAAAATACTGTTGGAGTACTAGTTATAGCATTAAATAAGAGTGCACAGCACATTAAAGACAGAGATCCTACATAATATTTTTTTTAATTAATTAATTTTCTATGCCATTTCCAATTTAACACCAGGTTTTTGTTTTGTTTTTTTTTTTTCATTTCCAAATATCTTTATATACAGAAGATCGATTCAGTATATAATTAGTAAAGATCTCATCAGTTTGTACCCACGCATAAACACAAAGTGTAAAAATACTGTTTCAGTACTAGTTACAGCATCACTGCACATTAGACAACACATTAAGGACAGATCCCACATGGGATGTAAGTACACAGTGACTCCTGTTGCTGGCTTAACAATTTGACACTCCTGTTCATGGCGTCAGTAATCTCCCTAGGCTCTAGTCATGAGTTGCCAGGGCTATGGAAGCCTTTAGAGTTCGCTGACTTTGATCTTATTCCGATAGGGTCACAGCCAAAGTGGAAGTTCTCTCCTCCCTTCAGAGAGGGGTACCTCCTTCTTTGATGGCCCCATTCTTTCCACTGGGATCTCACTCACAGAGGTCTTTCATTTAGGTCTTCTTCTTTTTTTTTCTTTTCCATGGTATCTTGGCTTTCCATGCCTACAATACTCTCATGGGCTCTTGAGCCAGGTCTGAATGCCTTAAGGGCTGATTCTGAGGCCAGAGTGTTGTTTAGGACATCTGCCATTCTATGAGTCTGCTGTGTATCCCACTTCCCATGCTGGATTTTTCTCTCCCTTTTTGATTCTATCAGTTAGTATTAGCAGACACTTGTCTTGTTTGTGTGATCCCTTTGTTTCTTAGACCTATCCAAGCCATCGAATGTGAACTGAAATTGATCACTTGGACTAGTGAGATGGCATTGGTACATGCCACCTTGATGCGATTGTAATGGAATCCCCTGGCACATTTCTAACTCCATCATTTGGGGCAAGACTGATTGTGCATGTCCCAAACTATGCATCTCCCCCCTCTCTTTTTCCACTCTGAAATTTAACAGGGGTCACTTTTCAGTTAACATTTAAACACCTAAGAATAATTGTGTGTTAATTACAGAGTTCAACCACTAGTACTAGAACAACAACAACAACAACAACAACAACAACAAATACTAAAAAGGATAAAGTATTACATTGTACATCTAGAGTCAGGACAAAAGCTGATCAGGTCATTGTTTCTTATAGTGTCCATTTCACTTCCACAGGTTTCCCCTTTGGTGCTCAGTTGTCACCGATCAGGGAAAACAAATGATATTTGTCTCTTTGGGACTGGCTTAATTCACTCAGCATGATGCTTTCCAGATCCCTCCATCTTGTTGCAAATGACTGGGTTTCATTGTTCCTTACTGCTGTATAGTATTCTATGGAGTACGTGTCCCATAATTTCTTTATCCAGTCTACTGTTGATGGGCATTTGGGTTGATTCCAGGTCTTAGCTATTGTGAATTGAGCTGCAATAAACATTAATGTGCAGATGGCTTTTTTATTAGCCAAATTAATTTCCTTTGGGTAAATTCCAAGGAGTGGGATGGCTGGGTTGTATGGTAGGGTTATGTTCAGGTTTCTGAGGAATCTCCAGACTGACTTCCATAGTGGCCTAACCAGTTTGCATTCCCACCAACAGTGGGCTAGTGTCCCTTTTTCCCCACATCCTCTCCAGCATCTGTTGTTGGTAGATTTCTGAATGTGAGCCATTCTCACCGGGGTGAGGTGAAACCTCATTGTGGTTTTGATTTGCATTTCTCTAATTGCTAGTGATCTTGAACATTTTTTCATGTGTCTGTTGGCCATTTGGATTTCCTCTTTCGAAAAATGTCTATTGAGGTCCTTGGCCCATCTCTTCAGTGGGTTGTTTGTTCTGTTGTTGTGGATTTTCTTGATTTCTTTGTAGATTCTGGTTATCAACCCTTTATCTGTAGTATAGTTTGCAAATATTTTTTCCCATTCTGTCAGTTGCCTCTTCACTTTCCTGACTGTTTCTTTTGAAGTACAGAAACTTCTCAGTTTGATGCAATCCCAAATGTTGATTTTGGTTTTGACTGCCTGTGCTCCTGGGGTCTTTTCCAAGAAGTCTTTGCCTGTACCTATATCTTGCAGAGTTTCTCCAATGCTCTCTAATAATTTGATGGTTTCGGGTCGTAGATTTAAGTCCTTAATCCATGTTGAGTGAATTTTTGTGTAAGGTGAAAGGTATGGGTCTTGCTTCAAGCTTCTGCACATGGAAATCCAATTTTCCCAGCACCATTTATTGAATAGGCTGTCCTTATTCCAGGGATTAGTTTTGGATCTTTGATCAAATATAAGTTGGCTGTAGATGTTTGGATTGATTTCTGGTGTTTCTATTCTGTTCCATTGGTCTATCCATCTTTTTCTGTACCAGTACCATGCTGTTTTGATAACAACTGCCCTGTAGTATGCCCTGAAATCTGGGATTGTGATGCCTCCGGCTTTGTTTTTGTTGTACAAGATTGCTTTGGCTATTCGAGGTCTTCTGTGTCTCCATATGAATTTCAGCATTATTTTTTCCAGATCTGAGAAGAATGTCTTTGGTATCTTGATTGGTATTGCATTGAATGTATAAATTGCTTTTGGGAGAATAGACATTTTGATGATGTTGATTCTTCCAATCCATGAGCATGGAAGATTTCTCCATTTTTTGGTATCCTCTTCTATTTCTTTCTTTAAGGTTTTGTAGTTTTCATCGTAGAGATCTTTAACATCCTTGGTTAAGTTTATTCCAAGGTATTTGATTGTTTTTGTAGCTATTGCGAATGGGATTGATCTTAGGAGTTCTTCCTCAGCCGTGGCATTGCCTGTGTATATAAAGGCTGTTGATTTTTGTGCATTGATTTTATATCCTGCTACTTTGCCAAACTCTTCGATGAGTTCCAGTAGTCTCTTAGTAGAGTTCTTTGGGTCTCCTAAATAAAGAATCATATCATCTGCAAAGAGGGATAGTTTGAGTTCTTCCTTCCCGATTTGTATCCCTTTAATTTCTTTTTCTTGCCTAATAGCTCTGGCTAAAACTTCCAGAACTATATTGAAGAGCAGTGGTGAGAGTGGGCATCCCTGTCTGGTACCAGATCTCATTGGAAATGCTTCCAACTTTTCCCCATTCAATAGGATGTTGGCGGTGGGTTTTTCATATATTGCTTTGATTGTGTTGAGGAATGTTCCTTCCATACCCAGTTTGCTTAGAGTTTTCATCATGAAAAGGTGTTGTGTTTTATCAAATGCTTTCTCTGCGTCTATTGAGAGAATCATATGGTTTTTCTTCTGCAGTCTGTTAATGTAGTGTATTACGTTGACTGTTTTGCGGACGTTGAACCATCCCTGCATACCAGGGATAAATCCCACTTGGTCTGGATGGATGATCTTTCTGATGTGCTGTTGCATTCTATTGGCCAGAATTTTATTGAGGATTTTTGCGTCTATGTTCATCAGGGATATTGGTCTGTAATTCTCTTTCAATGCTGCATCTTTTTCCAGCTTAGGAATTAAGGTGATGCTGGCTTCATAGAAAGAATTTGGGAGGATTCCCTCTTTTTCGATTGTTCTGAATAGTTTGAGAAGAATTGGAGTTCGTTCTTCTCTAAATGTCTGGTAGAACTCAGCAGTGAATCCATCTGGTCCTGGGCTTTTCTTTGTTGGGAGGGCCTTTATTACTGTTTCAATTTCTGTGTCAGTTATGGGTCTGTTTAGGTTTTCTATGTCTTCCTGGCTCAATTTAGGTAGGTTGTATGTGTCCAAGAATCTGTCCATTTCTGATAGATTTCCCTGTTTGCTGGCATACAAGTCCTTGTAGTAATTTCTGATGATTCTTTTTATTTCTGTGGTGTCTGTTGTTATGTTTCCTTTTTCATCTCTGATCCTATTGATTTGGGTCTTTTCTCTTCTTTTTTTAGTTAGTTGGGCCAATGGGGTGTCAATTTTGTTTATTTTTTCAAAAAACCAGCTCCTCGTTTGGCTGATTTTTTGTAATTTTTTTTGGATTCAATCCTGTTGATTTCTTCTTTCATTTTAATTATTTCCCTTCTTCTACTGGGTTTGGGTTTGGGTTTGGTTTGCTGCAGATTTTCTAGATCCTTGAGATGACTTGAAAGCTCATCTATTTGGTGCCTCTCCAATTTCTTGATGTAGGCACCTATTGATATAAACCTTCCTCTTAACACTGTTTTTGTTGTATCCCATAGGTTTTGGTATATTATGCTGTTATCCTCATTTACTTCCAGAAAATTTTTGATTTCTCTTTTAATTTCTTCTATGACCCATTGTTCGTTCAGGAGCATGTTGTTCAATCTCCATGTGTTTGCACGTGTTCTGGGGATTCCCGAGTTGCTAATTTCCAATTTCATTCCTTTGTGGTCTGAGAAGTTGCATGGTATGATTCTAATTCTCTTGAATTTGCTGAGACTTGCTTTATGGCCTAGTATGTGGTCAATCCTAGAGAAGGTTCCATGTACTGCTGAGAAGAATGTAAAGTCCTTAGATGTAGGATGAAATGTTCTGTAGATATCTGTTAGATCCATTTGGGCTATAGTGTCGTTTAAATCTGCTGTCTCCTTGTTGATCTTCTGTCCTGTTGATCTGTCTATCTCTGAGAGTGGAGTATTGAAGTCCCCCAGTACTATTGTATTGGGGTCTAAGTCTCCCTTTAAGTCCCTTAACAAGTCTTTTAAATAAGCTGGTGCCCTGTAATTAGGTGCATATACATTGAGAATCATTATATCTTCCTGTTGAATGGATCCCTTAATCGTTATATAGTGCCCCTCTTTGTCTCTCCTGACAGTTTTTGTGGTAAAGTTTATGTTGTCCAATATTAAGATGGCTACGCCCGCTCTTTTTTCATTTCTGTTGGCATGGTATATCTTTTTCCAGCCTTTCACTTTCAGTCTGTATGGATCATTGTTGGAAAGATGAGTTTCTTGTAAGCAGCAAAAAGATGGGTTTTGTTCCTTAACCCACTCAGCCAATCGGTGTCTTTTAACTGGACAGTTCAAGCCATTAACATTCAATGTGACTTTTGAGAAGGAGTAACTTTGCCCTGCCATTTGCCAAAGATATTTTCTAATATCTGGTTTGAGATTCCTGTGATCTTTTGTTGTGAGGTTTCCTTCCTTTACCTTTCATATTGGTGACCGTGTTTCTGTGTTTCTGTATGTAACACATCTTTAAGCATCTTTTGCAGGGCTGGACGAGTGGCGACAAATTCTTTCAATTTCAGTTTGATGTGAAAGGTCTTAATTTCACCTTCATTCACAAATGAGAGCTTTGCAGGATATAATATTCTGGGCTGGCAGTTTTTCTCTCTTAGCACCTGGGCTGTATCTCGCCATTCTTTCCTGGCTTGTAGGGTTTCTGATGAGAAGTCAGCTGTAAGTCTAATTGGAGATCCTCTGAGAGTAATCTGGCATTTCTCTCTTGCACATTTTAGGATCTTTTCTTTGTGTTTCACTGTGGTGAGTTTGATTACAACGTGTCGTGGTGAGGATCTCTTTTGATCATGTTTATTAGGGGTTCTATGAGCTTCCTGTACTAGGATGTCTCTGTCCTTCTCCAAACCTGGGAAATTTTCTGCTAGTATCTCACTAAAAAGGCCTTCTAATCCTTTCTCCCTTTCCATGCCTTCAGGAACTCCTAGAACCCGAATGTTGGGTTTTTTAATAGTATCCTGTAGATTCCTGACAGTATTTTTTAGATTTCTGATTTCTTCTTCTTTTCTTTGATTTGACTGTTTCCTTTCCTGTTCTCTGTCTTCTAATTCCAATATTCTCTCTTCTGCTTCACCCATTCTGTTTTTAAGGCTCTCTAATGTGTTTGCCATTTGATCTATTGAGTTCTTCATTTCATTGTGGTTTTTGGTCACTATCTCAGTTTCCTGTTCTACTAGTTGTTTCATTTCATTTTGATTCCTCCTTAATATTTCATTTTCACGAGAGAGATTTTCTATCTTGTCCATTAAGGATTTCTGTAGTTCAAGAATTTGTTTTTGAGAAGTTCTTAATGTTCTTATCAATTTTTTGAGATCTGCTTCTTGCATTTCCTCTATCTCTTCATCTTCATAATCTTGCATTGGCGTGTCTTGTTCACTTGGGGGCGTCATAGTGCCTTCCTTGCTCTTGTTACCTCGGCTTCTATGTTTGTTGTGTGGCATGTTGGAGATAATTTGTGGTGTGTTTTTTTTTTTTTTTTTTTTTTTTTTTTGCTGTGGTGTTTTTTTTTTCTCGTTATACTATGCCTCTACGTGAGCTGTCTGCTTTGTTGGAGCCTTAGGGGCTGTGATGGGTGTGGCCAGAGAGCTATGCTTGTTTCTTCAGGTTTAAGGCTGTGTAAAGAGCGACTCTCCCAGATTGCTCACTCACTTGCTCCTTGCTGGTTCGCTCTCTCTCTCTCTTTTTTTTTTTTTTTTTTTGACTCAGTTGGGAGTGGAGTTGAGGGTAGTTGAAATCTGGCCTCTGTGAGTATTCGTTTGATCTACCCCTGGGACCATACACAGAGTTTATGCAGCCCTCAATGTGTTCTCCAGTTTCGCTAAAGATACTGAGTTTGGCTGAGCTTTACATATGTAAAATCACGGTGCTCTTTGTTTTGCTTGGTGAGTGAAGAGAGAGGCCTCTGTTCCCCCTCCCCCCAATGTCTTGGGCTTCTGAGGTCTTTGTCTTACCCTCCTGGGTTCCCACGCTGGCGAGATTCTGTGGCTCTGGCTCCTCTCCCGCCGCTCGGCTCGTCTTGGTTGGTTTTCCACACGGTGGGCTCCCTGCAAGTTCTCTGTGTCTCATCCACAAGATCCGGAAGCGTTTCCTCTGCAGTTTTTTTCTTGAGTCTTTTCCTGAGGCTACAGTAATTCCACTTTTATGAAAGTTTATTTTCCCAAACTAAGGCGCACGTCCTCACTATCCGCCATCTTGGCTCCGCCCCCCCAGAAGTGTCTTTTCAAGGTGAAGGCAAACTGAGACTGAGGGGGCTTTTGGAAAAACTTTGAACAAAACACATTTGCCATACTTGGTTAAGACACAGCATTTATCTATTGAGATGCATCAGATCTGTTAACATTAGCTATAAGGTACAGTGGACATGGTGGATGGCATACAGCAATATGATTTTAGTAATCTATCATGAGGTGCTATTTTTTTACTGGATTTAGCAGGTATAATTGGGCTACCTAATGGGGTATAACTTGAATAATCACCTTTCTGTTAAATAAATCTGAGGTAGTAAATGTTAGTATAGGAAGACATTGAGTTTTCTTTTATTGGGCCTTCTTGGTTATTTTAATCTGGGATCTGCAAATTCTCATTTTCTCTAGCCAAGTTGTAACTTAAAAACTTTATTTTATTACACATCATGTTGGACTAACTTTGCCACTTCTGGGATTTTTTTTAGTACATCTGACAACTGGAAATTTAGACAATAGTATAGTACCAAGTAAAGTACTTATTTTTCTTCTGATACATATTTTGAAATTCTTCTAAAATTCCTATTGAGTACTCTTGTTAAATTTAGTTGCACCCCTGGTTAAGACTTATTGGAGCCACTCTACTGATTACATCTATGAAACTTTGTTAATAAATGCACATAGAACCTGGGAAAGTTGATTTATATCTTATGCTGTAGAGACATGACAGAACAACTTTTTTATCTTTTTCATCTTTTTCAATTATATAATTTAAAAATGAATTTTAGATTTTCAATAGGATCAAATTGTGTACTTTTCAGAAATGTATACATGCAGACAACTATAATTTATGCATTTTACATTTTCCTTCTTTAGATTTTTAAAAAGCTTTACTGAGATTGCTGCTGTGATATAGCAGGTCAAGCCCAGCTCTGGCCATTGTGGCCAGTTGGGAGTGAACCAGTGGGTGGAAGGCATCTCTGTCAATGCTTCTCCCTATCTATAACTCTTACTCTCAGATAAATAAAGAAATCCTGTAAATATTTAAAAATAAAAAATAAGGAAGACTGACCTCCCTCGAGTTGCAGAATAAAGTCACTGAAAGGTAATTACCAGCTCAGAGATGATACAGGAATTTGAACAGCACAATTCAGACATTATATCTAGTAAAAATTGACCAATAGCTGTGGGCCAAAAGTCAGTGCCCAATGACACTACCACTCAAATCATAATTTCATGTCCATTCTCACTTATACAGGAAAAGGAGTAAAAGCAGGAAGTCCATGGCATCCCTTTATCTGTCTCTGGGCCTAATTTGTGGGAGAAACCACAAATTAAGTTCAGATCTCAAAAAAATAAAGTTTTGTTAAATACTTAACTAAATGGAGTGATTCATAGATGAATTTCAGGAACTTTTGGGTAAAGAATTACCAGGTAGTGCAATTTCAATTATTCATGAAGATTTTAGAAGGCACTCACCCCAATTTCCAGCCATTTTAATACACTGAATAGATTCAAATAATTTTCCTCACTGCAAAATATGATGCATTGATGGGTGAAAAAATGTTTTAGTAGGTAAGATCAAGCATCATTTTAAAAGATTAAAAATGGGTTGTTGAGGAACATTAGTTTCTTCGAATATTTTAAGTTAAAAAAATTCTTGGGAGTCTTTTCCTGAGTATCTGTAAGAAGTATATATTTAGGGGGCTGGTGCTTTGGTGCAGCAGGTAAAAGCCCTGGCCTGCAGTGCTGGCATCCCATATCGGCCCTGATTCCAATCCCAGCTGCTCCACTTCTGAACCAGCTCTCTGGTATGGCCTGGGAAAGCAGTGGAAGATGGCTCATGTCCATGGGCCCCTGCAGCTGCACAGGAGACCAAGTAGAAGTTTCCATTCCTGGCTTTGGATAGCTCAGCTCTGGTTGTTGCAGCCATTTGGGGGGTGAATTAGCAGGTGGAAGACCTCTCTCTCTTGCTCTACCTCTCTCTGTATCTCTGTCTTTCAAATAGGTAAAATAAGTCATAAAAAATATGTGAGGTTTTTAGAACCATATTTTAATTATGAGATTTAAAAATAACAATAAATTTAATGACAATTGCCAAGAATTCTTTCCATATTTGAATTTCTCCACTTATACTATGTTTCTTTCAGATGTAAATATGTCA
The DNA here is from genome assembly GCF_033115175.1 of Lepus europaeus. Taxonomy (NCBI): domain Eukaryota; kingdom Metazoa; phylum Chordata; class Mammalia; order Lagomorpha; family Leporidae; genus Lepus; species Lepus europaeus. The sequence goes on from NC_084844.1 coordinate 69,260,223, forward strand.
AACCAAGAATTACTGAGGAATTGGATAATTATGTGGGTATCTCATGTGGTCAGGAAAGTTCTGATATATCCCCTCTGTGTCCCAGGAGGCTGATTTTCCAGCTGATATATGGATCATCTTCATTTCTTCCTAATGCAGGCATGCATTGGTATCTGGGAATCTAGCCTCATCTGCCCATGATGTCAGCAGGTCAGGACCATGGGAAATCTCCTCTGGCCTCCTTCTCAGCATGTGCCACTCCAACCACTCCCACCATCTTCACAGAATTCCTGACCCCTGGGGCTTTCCTCATATGCTCAAGAGCTGTGTGGTTGGTTTCTGTGTCTGTGGGTGTTAGTGTGAGGGTGAAAGGAACCTTGGAGAGCAGGACAGGTGTCTGTCTCTTGGTGGCATAGGTGACAGCCATAGATCTGAGATGTTAAGTCAGGTATTCAGGTGCACCCTGTAGATCTTGGCTGGTCAAGGAAGAGACACCAGTGGCACAGCCTCAGTTCTGGAGCTGGAGAAAGGGTGAATTTTTATTAACATATTTTAGAAAGTTGAAATTTTAAGGAATTTTTTGTCAGAAAATGCTGCACTGAAAGAAGACTGGAGAAAAGGTGAATAAGGTTGAGATTTTAAGGATTTTTTTAGTCAGAAATTGGTGCACTGAAAGAAGACCAATGTGTCTCCAGGTGTACAGAGTACAGTTCTAAAAATTCTGTAGAAAGTCTGTCTCATCCAAGACGGCAATGGGATGGAGCTGGGGGTTCAGGCCATTTGGGATGAAATGTGTGTGGGTGAATGTCTATTGCACCTCTGTCACTATTTACCTATCTGTAAGATTAGTGCTACTAGTGAAATGTCCCTGCATTCCCTGAGAAATCCTTGTGAGGTGTGTGCAGGCTGACTTACACTATGTGGCAATTGCAATTTTGGGGTTTCATGGTATATCATCTTCTAGTAAAATTTCTGTTTTCCTGCATTGTGTAGCCTGCCTTGCACTACTCTTTCAAGGTTACAGAACTTTATACAAGACCTAGTTTGCAAAAATGTGGAAGTTTGGATACTCTGTGACAATCCCGTTTGCAGAGAGAGAGATGTCTTCCATTTGCTGATTTACTCTCCAACTGGCCACAATGGCCAGAGCTGCACCAATCCAAAGCCAGGATCCAAGAGCTTCTTCCAGGTCTCCCAAGCAGGTGCAGAGGCCAAAGGACTTGGGCCAACTTTTACTGTTTACACAGGCCATAGCAGAGAACTGGAACTGAAGTAGAACAGCTGGGATTTGAACTTGCACCCATATGGGATACAGGCAGCTGCTTTACCTTTTAAGCCACAGTGCCAGTCCCCAAAATAACTTTCATTAGTGTAAATTTTACTGAACATAGTTTATTTGAACAATAACTAAGTTTTATTGTTTTTTGTTGTTATATTGTCATTTAATAAAATTTTGGCAATGCTTTCATTAAAGCAATGATAACTTCTGGTTAATCTCTGCCACTTAATAGAGGTCGGGGCACTTGCCTATATATTTCCATGTTTAAACGTTTATTCCTCCATGGTGAAGTTGACATTTTCTCTATTTATATATTCAAGATTCTTTATTCATTTTACCATTCCTTTTTCTACAGTGTAATGTAGAAGGAAAGATGAGAAATTTTCTTTTAAATCCTTGCATTCATGTTTTCTTCCAGGTATGATTCAGGGCACCTCCTGATATTTCAAAAAGCAAAGAAAATTAATACATCACCTGCAAATTGTGTACTTTTTAAAACATATTTATTTTATACATTTGAAAGACAGAGTCACAGAGAGTGATAGAGAAAGAGAGCAAGAGAGAGACAGAGAGAATCTTTTATCTGCTGGTTCATTCCCCAAAAGGCCACAATGGTCAGAGCTGAGACAATCTAAACCCAAGAGGCAGGAGATTCTTCTGTGTTTCCCACATAGTTGCAGGGGTCCATGCACTTGAGTCATCCTCCAGTACTTTCCCAGTCATATTCGCAGGAGCTGTATCTGAGGTAGAGAAGCTGGGACTCAAACTGGCACTCACATGGGATGCTGGCTCTGCGGGCTGGGGCTTTAACCCACTGGGCGATCACACTGGCCCCTGTAAGTGGTTTTTTTATTCCCCAACTTGCTGTCAGTTTTCTTTTTAGATTAATAATAATTTATTAATGGAAATGGATAAAGGAAGATGAATTTTATTCTCAGGGAATATATAAAAACAAGATGAATGGTGAATGTGTCATGGCTATGAAGCATTGCAGTTATCCAAGATAAGGCAGTTTTGTCGCTCACCTTTCTGTTGCCATAGCAAAATATATATTTGTTATATGATTTCAGCTGAAGCTTCAAGGACAATATTCTAAATTTTGGGGTCATGATGTCCAATAGAGTCTTTAGTGTTATACAGATGATGTAGTGGGCAGTGTTTTAGTGCCACCCTGGAAGCAAACACTTAGCATTCTGCAAGGGAAAGAGTTACCTAGGGCTAAAACACAAATCAGTTGCATTTATTTTTAATTGTTAGAGCAATGCAGTCCTTAATAGTTTGAGGAGATGAACTTGATCCTGAGCTAGGACGATGTCGGGAAAATAATCTACTGCAGGTTCTTTTATGTTTTAAGATTTTTTAAAAAGATTTATTTATTTATTTGAAAATCAGAGTTACACAGAGAGAGGAGAGGCAGAGAGAAAGAGGGAGAAGAGAGATCTTTCAACAGTTCACTCTCCAATTGGTTGCAATGGCTGGGCTGCACTGATCTAAAGCCAGGAGCCAGGAGCTTCTTCTGGGTCTCCCACATGGGTTCAAGGGCCCAAGGATTTGGGCCTTCTTCTACTGCTTTCCCAGGTCATAGCAGAGAGCTGGATCAGAAGTAGAGCAGCTGGGTCTCAAAACGGTGCTCATATGGGATGCTGGTTTTTTAAGCCAGGGCATTAACCTACTGTGCCACAGTGCCAGCCCCAAGATTTATTTATTAACTTATTTGAAAGGCAGAGTAATAGAGATAGGGAGATATGGGTAGTGAGAAAGAGATATCTTCCATCTACTGGTTCATTCAACAAATGGACACAATGGTTGGCCAGGCCAAAGCCAGGAGTCTGGAACTCTATCTGGGTCTCCCATAACCATGGAAGTGGCCCAAATACTCAGGCCATCTTTCACTGCTCTTTCAGGTACTTTAGCAGGGAACTCAATTGGAAGTGGAGCACCAAGGACTCAAATTGTTTGTTCACATGGGATGCCTGAATTGCAGGTGGAGACTTACCTGCTGCACCACAATGCTGGTGCCTACTGCAGGTTCTCAAACAAATCTCTCTGTATTCCCCTCAGTCACAAATGCAGATTATACTGCAGAATTTCTCAAGTTCTGTTCTTGGGTAAATAACTCCACTGCTTTTACTTTAATTTGTTATAATGTTATTTCAGTTCTTTAAATGTTTATGAGTAGAATAATTATAGAAAAAGCCAAAGCTGCTTTCTATTCTTTCTTGAATCTCCTCCCTTATTTTCAAATATTTATGAGCTTGGTAGAGAAAGAAGTTGATGGTGTGAGAGAAAGCTAGAGAGATCCCATGTACTTCTTCACTGCCTAAATAATCATATCAAGCAGGGATGGGGCACAACTGAAGCCAAGAGTCAGGAATGGAATCTAGGCCTCCTTCTTGGTTGGCATCACCATTGCTTCCCCTGTTCTGCATTAGCCGGGAGCTGGAAACCAGAGCTGGCACTGAAATCCAACTTTGGAAATTTGATGTAGAGAGAATATCTGAGCTGGCATCATAAACACTAAGTTAAAGTCCTACTGTCTCTTTTAAAATATTTTTTTCTCTGCCATAATTGCATTGACTGTGTATAGTGTTTTCCTGGAAATTCTTCACTGTTCAATCCCTTCATAACTTCCCTGATGGTTTCTTGTCTTTTTCCCTGAATACTTCTACATTCTTCTGAACATTGCTCATTCCAGAGTGACTTTTGTCCCCCTTTCAGCCTACTGTGCAAATACCCTTGACATACTCTGGCCTTTGTGAACAGAAATTCCTGTTTCCCTCCAGCTTGGGCATTTTTCACAGCCTTTATACCATAGGTTTGATCCCCTGCTGAATGCTTCTGTGAGGCTGTCCAAATGCTCAACCAATCTAAAATGAAATGGCATTCTTGCTTCTTCTTCCTCCGTACCCATGTAGAAGATATACAACTGCCATTGTTTGTTATGTGACAGAGTTGACATGTTGACCAGGAGTGTTTTATCCCAGGTGATGATAGCATTTGAAGACCTGGCTGTGTACTTTACCTGGGAGGAATGGCAGAACATGAACCAAGCTCAGAAAATCCTGTACAGGGATGTGATGCTGGAGACCTACAGCAGCCTGTTCTCCCTGGGTAAGTGTCACACTTCACATGCCCAATAGTAACATTTTCTCGCTATTTGACAAATAAGTGAGCACTATTCATAAAGTTTAATGAGGGACAGGTATAGAATTTGAGTCCATGAAGAATCTGAATATCTACCACCTGGGAAGGATTTCAAATTGGAACATTTGTTGCATAGCTTCTGGACCAAGCTGTACTTCTTTAATTAACCCAAGATAGTTATTTCACAAAGTCTACATTGTTTCCATTAATAGGGTACTGCATGACCAAACCTGACTTGATCTTCAAGTTGGAGCAAGGAGCAGAGCCCTGGATGGGGGAAGAATGCCTACATCAGAGCCTTCCAGGTCAGTCTGCACATAACGGGCAGGGAGGCCAAAGTAGAAGCAGTGCAGCAGATGTTGACTGGTGTTCTTTCCATGATTTTTTCCCAAGTCTTACTCCTGAAGACAGCTGGTCTTGTGATTCAGACACAGACATTCTACAGTATCTATGGAGATCAGTATCTCTGGTAAAGGCAAAGGAAATGAAGTTTTATGTGAAAATCAACAACTGATGAAAAACCTCCAGAAACTCAAATTATCACAGAGGAGTGTTTATAGAAAGAAACAAGAGGAGGTAACCAGGGCTGACGTCTGCACAATGAGTTAGAAATCAATTTTCAATAATTGAGCAGACTCTGGATTGCAGAAACAAATTATTTAAACTGGTGGGAATGTATAGCCAAGGTGGTATATTGGGACTTTCTGTAACTGTTGTAGTTCAAAGAAGCTGAGGATGTCAGGTTTCCTTAGAAATATGGGGAAACTGTAAGAGTGCAGATAAAACAGAGAATTTCATTAGAAAAATTTCACAAATGCTGTTTCCCTGGGAAGACAGAACATGAGACAACCACATATTCAAATCTTGTCCCATGAATGTGATCCTTCTTAGAGTATAGACACATTTCACTCTTTACCTACAAGGAAATGATCTAGTAAAACATCCCCATATTTATGGTTGAAATATCACAGAAGTACAAAACCCACAATTTTTCTAAAATTTAAAAAGGGGCTCGCGCTGTGGCTCACTTGGATAATCCTCCCCCTGCAGTGCCGGCATCCCATATGGGCCTTGGGTTCTAGTCCCAGTTGCACCTCTTCCAGTCCAGCTGTCTGCTGTGGCCCAGGAGGGCAGTGGAGGATGGCCCAAATGCTTGGGCCCCTGCACCTACAAAGGAGATAAGGAGGAAGCAACTGGCTCCTGGCTTTGGATTGGCATAGTTCCAACCGTATTTGCCATTTGAGGGGTGAGCCAATGGAAGGAAGATCTTTGTCTCTGTCTCTGTCTAACTCTGACAAATAAATAAATAAATAAAAATACATTAAAAAATGGACAGGGAAAAATTGGTTTCTAGATTACAGATGAATATATTTATTAAATATTAGTCCATTCTGTGAAGTCTTATTCATTTTTGTGAAAGTAGAAAGTGAGAGAGAAACAGTGAGAAATATATTTTCTATTAACTCTCTCTCCAAATACTAGCAACAGTTATGACTAATCTGAAGCCAGAAGCCTGGAATTTCACCTACTCATCTCTATCACAGGGTCCCAAGCACATAAACCATTATCTGCTGCTTTCCAGTATCTATTATCCCAGAACTGTATTGGAAGCAGAGTAGCCTCGGCTTAAACTGGCACTGTTTTGAGATACAGGCATCTCAAGCAGTGACTTAAGACATCTTACCACAAAAACCATTCAATCATACTTGAAAAAATTGTGGTAGTAAACAGGATCATGGATGAACATTGGAAAATCTATGGATACAATTTAATATATTAATGTATTATGGAGAAAACCTGTATATTCATAAATATGTATCTTCTAATCATTTTGTTAAAATTTTATGATGGAACGAGCGTACAAGCCTGAGCCATTCTCCTTCATTGCCCAAAGGATATAAACTTTGGAATGTATTCCTTGCCCTTGAAACTCAATTGGGTCTCACAGCCTATTGTCTTCATACCCCACCCTGCATTATTTTCCAGGTTCCCAAGGCCCCCCACCCAGTTCCTGGAATTCCCCTCCACTGCTGCCCCCTACCCCCATGCCCAGCCTTAGCCCTCCTTAAAAAGGTCTAGCCCCTGGGAGTTGGGGCCTTCTGCCACCCACTCCATCTTGTACAAACAGCCAGTTAGTCACCCACCTCTGTGGATTAATTTTATCTGAATAAATTCTGTCTGGCTGTAAATTGATACACTGTCTCCTCTATTCTACAACTCTTTTCCTAACATTTTGGTGCCCTGTGTGAGGAGGCACCATTGCAGAACTTTTCCTAACATCTTATCCCTCTTAAATACAAGTAACTTCATTCCTTTTACATGAGTATGCTAGGAGAAATAATTATATTTGATTCAGTGACATTTTTTTTCTCACTTCAGTTGCCATGAAACTGGATGAACTGATTAAGACCAACCAGAAAAGTCTGGAGAAAAATCTGAATCAGGATGTTATGAAAAATAATAAGACATTAACTTCCAAGGGAGTTGAATTCAGAAAAACACTTAATTTAAGTATAAGCCATATTCCAAAACTGAGTATCAAAAAGAGAAACTATTCAGGAATAAAACCTGAAGAATGCAGTGTATGTCACAATGTGTATCCCCATTGTGGGCCTGATCAACTACAAGCTGGAGAGAAATTTGATGCTACTATGGTACCTGGGAACACTCTCCAGTTCTGTGAGCCTCTTAATCAACAGCACAAAATTCAGACCATGGAGCAGGCACTTGAACAAATTGGACAAGGGAAAGTCTTCAAAAGGAAGAATATATTCTATGGATCTGAGAAGCTTTTTATGGTAGAAACCTGTAATAAGCCAACTGCTACTATTGGCAAGACAACTCAAATACTACAAGATTTCCATAAAAAGTCTAACCTCAGTATACATCAACAAAGTCCCAAAAGAGAGAACGTTTATAAGAATATTGGGCCTGTGGAACCTGTCATTTACCAATCACATTTTAGAATGAATCATAGACCAAATATAGAGAAGGAATCCTATGCATGTAAAACTTGTGGGAAGTCATTCAGTAATAAATTCTGCCATCCCCTCCATCACAGCACTCATATAGTGGAAAACCCTCATGTGTGTAATGATTGTAGAGAAACCACTCACCAGAAGTCAGGTGTCATTAGACATGAGATAATTCACACAGGGTTGAAATCTTATAAATGTAATGACTGTGGGAAGTTCTTTGACCAGAAGAAACACCTCATAAATCATCAGAGAATTCACACAGGGGAGAAACCTTATGAATGTAATTATTGTGGAAAAACTTTTGGCCAGAAGTCACAACTCAAAATGCATCAGAGAAGTCACACAGGGGAGAGGCCTTATGAGTGCAATGACTGTGGAAAAGCCTTTGGCCAGAAGTCACAACTCAAAAAGCATCAGAGAATTCACACAGGGGAGAAGCCTTATGAATGCAATGACTGTGGAAAAGCCTTTGGCCGGAAGTCACACCTCATAAATCATCAGAGAAGTCACACAGGGGAGAAGCCTTATGAATGCAATGACTGTGGAAAAGCCTTTGGCCAGAAGCCACACCTCATAACTCATCAGAGAAGTCACAGAGAGGATAAGCGTTATGAATGCGGTGACTGTGGAAAAACCTTTGGCCGGAAGTCAATCCTCAGAAATCATCAGAGAAGTCACACAGGGGAGAGGCCTTATGAATGCAATGACTGTGGAAAAGCCTTTGGCCACAAGTCATACCTCATAATTCATCAGAGAATTCACACAGGGGATAAGCCTTATGAATGCAATGACTGTGGAAAAGCCTTTGGCCGGAAGTCAATCCTCAGAAATCATCAGAGAATTCACACAGGGGAGAAACCTTATGAATGCAGTGACTGCGGAAAAACCTTTGGCCAGAATTCAAACTTCAGAAAGCATCAGAGAATTCACACAGGGGATAAGCGTTATGAGTGCAATGACTGTGGGAAAACCTTTGCCCAGAAGTCACACCTCATAAATCATCAGAGAAGTCACACAGGGGAGAAACCTTATGAATGCAGTGACTGTGGAAAAGCCTTTGGCCACAAGTCATCCCTCATAATTCATCAGAGAATTCACACAGGGGATAAGCCTTATGAATGCAATGACTGTGGAAAAGCCTTTGGCCAGAAGTCACAACTCAAAATGCATCAGAGAATTCACACCATGGAGAAAGCTTATAAATGAAATGACTGTGGAAAAGCCTTTGGTCCCATCCTTGCATACCGAGGATAAATCCCACTTGGTCTGGGTGGATGATCTTTCTGATGCATTGTTAGATTAAATTGGCCAGAATTTTGTTGCGGATCTTTGCATGTATGTTCATCAGGGAAATTGGTCTATAATTACTTTCTCTGTTGTAGTTTTTTCAGGTTTAGGAATGAAGGTGATGCTGGCTTCATAGAAAGAATTTGGGAGAATCACCTCTCTCTCAATTGTTTTGAATAACTTGAGAAGAATTGAAGTTAGTTCTTCTTTAAATGTCTGTCAGAATTCAACAGTGAAGCCATCCAATCCTGAGATTTTCTTTGTGGCAAGGGTCTTTATTACTGATATCATTTCCATCTGGTTGTGGGTGTGTTTAGTTTTCCTATATCTGTGTTGCTCAATTTATGTAGGTTTTATGGATGTCAGGATGGTGGAAAGCCTTTTTGCTGTAATTCATAACTCATAAGATATCAGAGAATTCACACAGGGAATTTTCTATATGACCTTTTTGTACAAGTTATATCTCATGAAATATTAGAGAATTCACCAAGGGGAGAAATGCATGAATGTAATAAATGTGAATAAGCCTTTGTGGTGCAAATTAGACCTCATCAAACATAAAAGAATTCTCATGGGGAGAAATTTTATGAATGTAATGACTCAGAGCCTTTTACCATAATTCAGCCCTCACTGTACATCATCAAATTCATATAGGGAAAAACCCCTTTGAAAGTAAAATCCCTTTAATTAGAAGCCATACCTCATAAGACAACAGGGAATTCACATGGGAGAGAAACATTATGGGTGTAATGAGTGTTGGAAAGCTCTGCCCAAATCTCTCCTTATATCAGAATGCACAACATATATATCTAATGAATGAAATACATGTGAGAAAGCCATTTCACATAAGTAATGCCTCATAATCCATCATGGAGCTTGAACAAGGGAGAGACCTTAACAATATAATGAAGGTGGAAGAGCTTTTCCCCAAAATTCATGTACGTATTGTGATAAAACCTTTTGCTGGAAATCACATCCTATCTAACAGACTCATGTAATGGAGAAAGCTTATAAATATTATTAGTGTGAAAAGATTGTCAGAAGTCAATGGTACATCAGAGAATTGACACAGGTGGTTTCTTAGGAGTATAATGATTGTGTAAAAACATTTTCTTTATTTCAGGCTTGTATAGATATAGAATTCACAAAAGGTAATATTCTTTGCATGCTGTGAATTTGATAAAACTGTTAGCCAGAAATTAGACATCAACAGACTTCAGAGGATTCATAAGGAACAAAATTCCATGCAATGACTTTGGAAAAAGTATTTCTGCTGTAAATCAGTCTTTAATTCCCATGAACAGACTCACAAATGAGAAAACATGCATGCATAGAAAAGTTTTGTACCATAAATTATCTCTAGATGATAAACTAATAATTCACACAAAAGAAAAATCATGAGTGTAATGGAATTGGGAAACCCTTTGCTGTAAGGCAGATTTCCAGGAAGCTTAGCAAGATTACAGAAAAGTCTCTGAAAATGTAACATGTCTGAAAGAATTGTTAGCATCACAAAGTGGAGGATAGCTCAAGTGCATGTGTTTTTGTGACCTGGCATCCAAATTGGTATCTCTTTTTCTTTGATGAATCCCTTGTTTATTTATTTAACAGATTTAGAGACAAAGTGTTCCTGTCCATTGGTTTACTATTACATGCCCACAATTGCCATGGTAAGGTCTATGGCAAAATCTGAGTGCTGAGGGCTGTGAATCTGATTCATCACGGATAATGCTGAAGACATTGGTTCCTGGTTTTTACACCGCTATGCATGGAAATGTTTTTCTAATTTCTTTTTCAAAGAGTTCATTGTTAATATAAAGAAATGCTCCTGATTTTTAAAATTTTATTTAAATAATTTGTGATCAGTGTGTACTAGTCAGACATTATTACAGGGTGTAGTGCAGTATTTGTACACATTTACACAGTAGAAACTGATCAAGCTAAGCAACTACAGTTTTATCAATTTGTTTAAAGATTTATTTATTTGAAAGACAGAGTTACAGAGAGAAGTAGCAGCAGAGAGAGGGAGAGGTCTTCCTCTGCTGGTTCACTCCCCAGATGGCTGCAATGGCTGGAGCTGTGCCAATTTGATGCCAGGAAACAGGAGCTTCTTCCAGATCTCCTACTTGGGTTCAGGGACCCAAGGACTTGGGCCACCTTCTACTGCTTTCCCAGGCCATAGCAGAGAGTTGGATTGGAAGAGGAGCAGCCTGGACTAGAACTGGTGCCCACGTGGGATGCTGGTGCTTCAGGCCAGGGTGTTAGCCCACTGTGCCACAATGCTGGCCCCCAAGCAACTACAGTTTAATTCTTCTCCATGATTTGAGACTACCAGCTCCTCTCTTCCAGTTCTTTACACAGAACCTAATATGGTTGAATGTAGTCATCTCATTATATTATGGAACACCAGAAGTTCCTTCTGCCTCTTTGTATTTTGTTACCTATTATCCAATCCCCTTCTATCCCTAGCTGCTTCCCTTCTCATCCTCTAATAATCACAGTTCTGTGTTCAGATCCATTATTTTCTTTCACTTCCACATGTGACAAGGACTATGTGACATTTATGTTCCTGTTTCTGGCTTATTTCAATTAATTTAATAATATTTTGTTCTTTTTTGTATCTAAATGATGTTCCCCTGTCCATTTTTTTTCATTGATGGACAGCTAGATTGGTTTCAAATCATGGCTGCAGTGAACTGTGTTATGGGAAAATTGCTGTATCTTTGATATGCTCTTCTCATTTCCTTCTAATAAAATTTCCTTCTTATATATAGCCAAGAGCAAGATAACTGTCAAACAGTACGTCAATTTTTATCTTTATTTTAAATTTTTGTTATTTATTTGAAAGAGTTACAGACAGAGGTAGAGACACAGAGAGGTCCTCCATTAGCTGGTTCACTCTACAGATGACTACAAAGGCTGGAGCTGTGCCATTCTGAAGCCTGGAAACAGGAGCTTCCTCTGGGTCTCCCACGTGGGTGGATGGGCCCAAGGACTTGGGCCATCTTCTTCTGCTATCCCAGGACATAGCAGAGAGCTGGATTGGAAGGAGAGCAGCTGGAACTAGAACTGGCACCCAAATGGGATGCTGGCCCTTCAGGCCAGGGTTTTAACCCACTGCACCACAGTGCTGGCCCAAATTTTTATCTTTTTTAAGGAGTGACCATACTGTTCTCCATAACAACTGTACTAATTTGTATTTTCACCCACCATATATGAAGGTTTTCTTTTCCCATATGCTCTCTAGCATTTGTTATTTTTTATCATTTTGGCATAAAGATGATATAATATTGTTCATGTTTTTGTGTATTTTGAAATCAGTTATTTTGTTTATTAAATATTTGTTTATTTGAAAGGTGGATTTAGAGAGAGAGAGGGATAGACAGAGATAGCTTTCATCTGCTGGCTCACACCCCAGAGAGTTTTAATAGTTGAGCCTGGGGCATGCTGAAGTCAAGAGCTTCATCCAAGTCTCCCACGTGAGTGGCAGGGACCCAAGTCCTTCGTCCATCTGCTGGTTTCCCAGGTGCTTTAGCATTGAGCTAAATTGGAAGTGGAGAATCCTAAACTCAAAGTGAAACTCACATGATATGCTGGCCTCACAGATTACAGCTTACCCCACTTAGCCACAATGTCAGCCTCTCTATCAATTTAATTCCTCAAAAATAGGTCAGTAATGTTGGCATCTATCTCATTTTGTTTTCTCTCTGTTATTATTCAACTTACTGATGTCTTATTTTTGTTCCCATTATTCCTCCCAATTGTTCTACCCGTGGTCAGTAGCAGCTGCTGTGTTGCTTAAATGCAGTGTATGCTTTAGATTCCTCATTTACTGAGTGCATGTCATTCTCATAGCACTTCCCTGAAGTTCTACTATGTCCCAAATCCTCTTCTAGGCACAGAATTCAGACCACTTTTCTGTTAGGCCTAGATCTTGCCTTTAACATACTACTTGGAATTTAGTAGCTCATGAAATCTGCAGACTGCATAAATGAATGAATATTTTGAGGGCTGTGATTTTGTGGGGGAACTTCATAAGAGACCGAAGGAATAAAATAAATCAAAAGTATCCATAGTATATAGAATGTATACTATTTAACAAGTCACAGAGAAGAGGAAGAAGAAGGAAAGTAGTGAGACTAGAAAGTTTGTGGCAAGACTAACAGGCACTGGTTGAGAACTTAATAAGCCCGTTAGGAAAGCAGTAAGGTTTCTTTATCTCCCTGTAGACTCTGCTCTCCAGAGGTGAACAGGGTCCTCTAAACCCACTTGCTGCACACACAAAAACCTGAGCGTTGTATTCTCCCACAGATGTTGGAGACTGATATTGTGTTCTGATTTATATTTACATAATGGCCAGTGACATTGGGCATAGTCACATGTTTTGACCATTTACATGTCTTCTGAGAAATGTCTATTCAGATCCTTGCCTGTTTCTTCACTGTAGTTTTTGGAGTTTTTCCAATATATATATAAGTTCTGGAAATCTGTAAACATTCAGAGTTTAAATTTTTCCTGCCATTCTGTTCACTGTATCTACACTCTGATGTTTACTTTGTTTTGAAGAAGTATCTTAGTTTGATATACTCAAGTGTCTGTTTTTATTTTTGTTACTATTGCTATTGGAATCTTACCCAAAACTATTGTCTGTTGACAATATTTAGAGTTTCCCTATGTTTACTTAGGTTTTGGTCTTTTGATTAGATTTTTAGTTCACTGTGAGTTCACTTTCACATAGTGTGGAGTCACATAGTTGGAGTCTATTTTCAGGCTTCTACATATGGATAATCAGGTTCCTCTGCACCACTTGTGAAAGAGATTCTTCTTTCTCCAGTTCATTTTAGTTCCTTTGTTAAATATGAGTTGCCAGTAGAAATTTGGGTTATTTCTGTGCTACCTATTCTTTTCCATTGAACTATGTGTCTGTTATTATGTCAGTGCTAACACTTCTTCTTTTTGTTTTTTACAGTTTATTTATTTATTTGAAAGGCAGAGTTACAGAGAGGTAGAGGCAGAGAGAGAGAGGTCTTCCACCCACTGGTTTACTCCCCAAATGGCCACAATGGCCAGAGCTGTGTTGATCTGAATCCAAGTGTTAGGAGCTTCTTCCAGGTCTCTATGCAGGTTCAGGGGCCCAAAGACTTTGGCCATTTTCTACTTTTTTCTCAGGCTATAACAGAGAGGGGTATAAGAAGTGGAGCAGCTGGAAAACATACTGGCATCCGTATGAGATGGTGGCACTGCAGGTGGTGACTTTACCTGCTTTGTCATAGTGCTGACCCCTGTAATATGTCTTAAAATATGGTATGATGTCTCTAGCTTTTTTTGTTTTATAATATTGCTTTAGATGTTAAGCATCTCTCATGTTTCTATATGAATTTTAGCATCATTTTTTTTAGCTCTGAGAAGAATATCGTTGGTATGTTGATTGGGATTGCATTGAATCTGTAAATTGCTTTTGGTAGTATGGACATTTTGATATTATTCTTCCCATTCACAAACATAAGTTTTCTGTGAGACTGTCAAAAAGCCTTGACAAAAATTGGACTTTATTACACAAAAATTGATCACTTTTTGTGATCATTTAAATCCATATTTTTGCACTAATATTTGATAAATAATGAGACTGAGCATTTTAGTAGGAGAAATTAAAAATATTTATTTTACCAATTTCTTCAAATATTGTTTAGATTTGATATTTAAATATTGTTTAGAGCCATTGTCTGTAGTCCCTCTAAATTAGGATCTTTTTGCTTTTTGCCTGTTAAGCTTGTCCCTTGATTCAAGAACCCTTTTTAATGTAATGTAAACTTAAAATTGTCGGAGGCCACCCAACAAACCACACAGAGACATGCACACTCAGTCAATTCATCACCACGTTTATTGCCTCATCGTGTTCCAGGCCAAAGTAGGGAGCCCGGCGATGAGGGACTGGAGGCAGTCTCCCTGGGGAAACCCTTTAGTCTCCAGCCCCGAGCACCAAGAAACACAAGGATATATACCCCAGGCCCCATACAGATAACATTCATTGTGTGCAATCATGCATAGCACAGGAATAGAGCAAGTTTACAAGGTAGCAAAGATCAGGGTACAAGCTCTGCTGATAGAGCAAAGAACATCATACACCTTCATCAGAAGTCACATCCTGCCTGCAGGAATGTGTCTTGTGCCTTCAGAACAATAAGCACAGGAAACAGATAAGGGACAGCCTCAGCCTGCTGCATCTCATGTCAGGCCAGGGCACTAGCCCCGACATCTCCCCCTTCTTGTTTGTACAAGAATGGCCTGGTGTTTATGTTAACCGGTGTCTACACTGTCCAGAGGGCCGCAGGGGAGGATCCATCCCCTACAAGTCCCTCACATTAAACGCTATATGGTGTGGACTCATGCCTGTCTTAGGTGCCCTGCAGCGCTTACTCTGCTTACCCATCATCAAGGATACAGGAAGCATGTCCTGTCCTCTGTCTTAGGTCGCTAGAGAAGCCTGCGAGTGCTTACCCGTCATTGACTACCAGTCCACCCTAAGAACAGTGTAGGAGCAAGCGGTCAATGAGGCAGTTAGGAAGAGAGAGACTGAGGCTTCCACAGCATATCACATACCACAGCCCCCTGTTTTAGACAGTGTCCTTGAAGGTATGTACTGTCCTTTTGATAGTCTCTCTGTTTGCGCACATTGGAACAATGAGAACGTTTGGTTGTTTTACTTCACATCAGTCTACAGGCAGGTCTAGGCAGGCAGGCAAGCAGAAGACAGAGGCTGTGGGGGCCGGCTCCCCACAGCTCCCCCTTTTATTACTTTAGGACCAGCACCTGTCTTAGGCACCCCTGAGCGGAGTGGCAGCTTACCCGTCTTTGCCAGAGGGTCGACTTGCATGAGCAGTTTCAGCCCTCCGCTGTCTTAGGTTGCATGCCATCCCTCAAAGCACTTATCCGTCTCTGGCTACTGGTCCAAGAAACCAAGCAACACCTGCTGTATTGCAGGGGATGGGGGTTTTGTAATGATGACTTCAAATGGGGACCAAATATCTGTCTCCAGTTGTGTTAAGAACCCAAATCTCTTGCCGTAGTTCACGCAGCAAATGAGTGAAATTACTATCCCAGGTATGGTTCAAGGTGGCACCTAAAGAGCGAGACAAATTAGCAAGACGAGTATAGTTATGCCAGGGAAACGGAGTAACGCAAAGCGCGACAGATTGAACCAAGCAGGGGGTTCCCCACATCCCCGTCTAAGATTCAGTTCTTCCTGGAGAACGTCGACCCGTTGGTTTAGTAATAAGATTCCTGAATGGATATGCTGATCCACTGCCACTCAGAGTGTTCTTGTTTGATCATTCTTCTGGAGCATGGGAATAGGTGACCTTTTTTTTTTTTTTTTTCAGGAGTTTCACAAACCAAGACTGACCTTGACTTGTCTATGACTTGTTTATGGGCTGCCTACATCTCCCCCTTTTTTATTTAATTGAGAATGGCCTCTGTCTTAGGTTGCCCTCAGTCATCTCTGTCCTTACCCGTCATCGGTAACTCTGGCAGCTTGGCCTAGAGCCCTGTCTTAGGTTGGTACAGGATGCTGAGTGTCTTACTCATCTCTGAGTACCATTCCAGCCCAACATTAGGTGAGAGATGAAACATACAGCCAAATATTAATTATTTGTGATTACAAATAATGATGAATGTCAGTTCATACAGACTGTAGCAAAGTCAGCATAAAATGCAGAACACATGGAAAACATCCCATACCAAGTAGGAAAAGCAGTAGTGGTCCAGTCAACATTAGTAACCAATGAATCCATTGAAACCCTCCAAATGTTAGGGGGTTAGTAATAAACATATGTTGCATTTCATTTTTAAGTTTATCAACAACAGACTCTATATATGGCACATTGTTAGTAATGTTAAAACAATATTTTCCTGTTACAGATTTACAACTTATATGATCTTTTAACATCAAGTAATTGTTAGCTGCATGGTTTAAAAGTACTCCTGAGTGAACTTGATCCAATTCTTCGGCTATATTGGACAGTCCAGTAGCAGTAAGATTAATTGTTTTGGTCACTAAACATGTAAGCCTTCGCAGTCCACGGTGATTTCCAAAGGCCAGTCCAGGAACACTTACTACTGGTACAGCCATGGCCAGGGCAGTGTCCTCTCCTATTAGGATGATGTTGCCATTACAGTCTTTAGGTGAAGCATGCTGCCGATGCGCTCTATCCGCTGCTGTAAATACAGATGTCAGCATCGGGGCCACACAGTCCAGGGAGGAATTGCGGAAGTTATCAGAGGCTAACAATGTGAAGGCATATTCGCTACATAAAAAAAAACCATCCCTTAGGAGTCCATGTCCCATACCAGTATTGGATTAGGTGTATTTTATTGATTGGTGATAGGATTTCTTTATTTTACCGATTGTAAAACCTTAATAACTTGTGGAGGCTGTGCACTCCATAACTTGTCATTCCAATTTTCACTCAATCCTGAGCAGAGAGCCCATTCCTTTGCCAAAGAGGCGAACTGAGGGTCTTTCCAGCCAGGAACATCACAGGTTACACATGCAACTTTAGTTTTTCTTTTAAAGAAAGGCATTGCTTTGTATACTTGCAGATCCTGTCGACTACACCAATTTGTGACAGTAAATTATTTTTTAGCTGTCTGCTGTGTACAGACTTAGTTACTTTTAGTTTAATCTGCAAGAAATACGCTGCAAGCCTTATAGTGCACACTAAAATTATTTAGAGGAAAGATGGTAAAGGAGTATAGATTAACAGAATGTTGCAATAAACATGGCTCCATTGCTTTAATAATACTATAGCAAGACGGTCCACTGATTCCTGTTGGGAGGGCCTGAGACTGGCCCCACTTCCAGTTTTTTGAACTCTTTTTTTAATGAATTACCTTCTTTATCAGTTTTGGAGTGACATTCATTGGCCCAATGCCTTCCCCTTTAGCACTGGGGGAAAATGCCAGGAGGAGCCCTATTTTGATTTTTGACTTTTGGACAATTTTTGTACATGTCCCTGCTGCCCACATTTATAGCACCCTTATTTATTGGGCATAGCCCTCCTTGATAATTTTTGTAATGACAAACCATGTAGAGTGGCCGGTCCTGAATGTCCCATTTTTAAGTGAATTTATTTTGTTAATTTTTCATCAAAGGAACTGTCACAGAACACCTCAGTCATAGTAGCCAATTGATTCATGTTTACATTGTACTTACGTTTAGTAGAATTTATAGTGTTGTGGGCATCACTAGGCAATCTTTACAAAGCACCGGAAAAGAATCCATACTGAGAATCAGACATTATTAGTAATCATTACAGGCATGTTTAACATTTAGCTTGACTGTGTGTTCCCCTGGGATGAAGCAGCAGTAGAGGCTTGTTCTGGCTCCCTCTTAAAGCCTCCAAGGACAAGGGTGGCTTATTGCCAAGATTTTAGGCAAGCAGTGCGTCCCGTCCCGGATCTTGGCCAGAGAGCCAAGACACGAAGCATACCCACCTGTTTATCAGAAACATTCCTTTATCCTCCTCCCCGGGAACTGGCCAGGCTCCCAAGGAGCAGGAGAAGGTCATTCAGCAACAAAGTTACTTGTCCACCAGAGCTGAACCTAGATACAAGCCTCTTTATTCCAAAAATTTGTCCTTACATTTGGCCCTAGGGCTGCATTGAGAGGTAGACATAATTAACACATTATAAGAATATAATACAAATTTCTCATACAAGTATATATCCAGCAATCAAACACAATAATACTCAATGTGTTTTAAGGGTAAATTGAAACATAACTGAGGGAGAATAGCTTCTTGGGCACCCATGTCAGGGACATAAAAAACAGTACCATTCCAATACAACAACTCAAGCTGCTGCAGACAGCCTGAGAACTGGCTAGACAATTTCATGGCATGGAGATCTGAGGCATTGTTACTTGTTAAACAGACATGTTGAGGTGTACAGTCCAATTAACAAATGTGCTAACATTTTGCAGTACTCTGAAATTAGTGATTTGGGTTTTATGAAATATTTGTAACATCTCCTTTTGATAAAACAACAAAATTTTCAGCAGATGGAACACGGTGGGTAACCATTTAGCCATAATGATAGTAGCCTCTTACTAACTGTAATTGTTACATTTTTGTAGGTTTGTGCAATGTTAACTATTTGGGGCATATTTTCATTTACTTTTTTTTTTTTAAAGCCAACCACGCATAATCTGCCCAAGCATTCCTATCAATAACAAGGGTAGAGTTAGTACATAATACAAAAATAGAATGGGTAGTCCGGACACTTTGACACGTTTAAATGCGCATATTCCATAGTTATGGCTTAGAGGGGCTCCTGAGAAATTTTTTGTCTTTTAAGTCCTACACGTGCCAATTGCTCCCTCCTTTCTCCTGCAACCGGCATCCCGGCACTTTTTAACAAGGCCTTTATATCCTTGTCACATTTAGATGTGACTGTATATTCCCCATGGGCAATAGGAGAGGCTCCCCGGGCAAGCCCTAGTCTGCCACGCCCTACTCATGCTTATGTGCCTCCCTTGTAATCCCTACAGCCTGCTACCGCCGCAGCCTTCCCTCTTACAGAGGCTTACCTGTGGATGAGATGAATCTGAGTCACGGCACCAGCTGTCGGAGGCCACCCGACAAACCACACGGAGACACGCACACTCAGTCAATTCATCACCACGTTTATTGCCTCGTCGCGTTCCAAGCCAAAGTAGGGGGCCCGGCGATGAGGGACTGGAGGCAGTCTCCCTAGGGAAACCCTTCAGTCTCCAGCCCCGAGCACCAAGAAACACAAGGATATATACCCCAGGCCCCATACAGATAACATTCATTGTGTACAATCATGCATAGTACAGGAATGAAACAAGTATACAAGGTAGCAAAGATCAGGGTACAAGCTCTGCTGATAGAGCAAAGAACATCATACACCTTCATCAGAAGTCACATCCTGCCTGCAGGAGTGTGGGATGAAAAATCTTGTGTCTTCAGCCTTTAGGACAATAAGCACAGGAAACAGGATTAGATAAGGGACAGCCTCAGCCTGCTGCATCTCATGTCGGGCCAGGGCCACTAGCCCCGACAGGGGAAGTTAGGGCTGAAAAATAACCAACATTGCCATTAGGTAAGTGGCATTTGAAGGAGTGATAGTTTTAACATTTAAAAAAAAAACTCAGCACTTTGGGTTTTTGAGATAATTTTTAAATTTATAAAAGTTGAGTAAATTTCATGTATTTCACATATGCAGATTTAGGTGCATTGTGATACTTCCTACTCTACCCTCCCTTACCATTCCTTTCTTACACTTTTTTAAATTTTTTTTTAATTCTTTTTTTTTTTTGACAGGCAGAGTGGATAGTGAGAGAGAGAGAGAGGTCTTCCTTTTTGCCGTTGGTTCACCCTCCAATGGCTGCTGCAGCCGGCGCATCTCGTTGATCCAAAGCCAGGAGCCAGGTGCTTCTCCTGGTCTCCCGTGCGGGTGCAGGGCCCAAGAACTTGGGCCATCCTCCACTGCCTTCCTGGGCCATAGCAGAGAGCTGGCCTGGAAGAGGGGCAACCGGGATAGAATCCGGTGCCCCAACCAGGACTAGAACCTGGTGTGCCAGCACCGCAAGGCAGAGGATTAGCCTGTTAAGCCACAGCGCTGGCCTTCTTTTAATTTTTACAATGACTTAATTTCAGTTTATTTTATAATCATAAGCTTAACCCCCCACTAACACAAGTAGTAACAAGTCACATGTAACAAGCAGTAAGAAGGAGAAACAAACAAAACACTGTTCTTCAAAGGTAGAGACAAGAGCTGTAAACAATAATCAAACCACAAAATGTCCATTTCACTCATATACAATAAATTTTTATACTCTATTATTTACCACAGATCATGGAAAACATTTTTCTCATTGGGACTGGTTTATTTCACTAGGTATAATTGATTCCAGTTGCATCCATTTTGTTGCAAACAACAAAATTTCATTGTTTTTTATGGCTAAGTAGCATTCCATAGTGTATATGTACCACATTTTCTTTATCTAAACATTGGTTGATGGGCATCTGGGTTGATTCTGTATCTTAGCTACTGCAAATTGGGCTGCAGTAAACATAGGGGTACAGGTAAACTCTCTCATATGCTGATTTCATTTTTTGGGTAAATTCCCAGAAGGGTGATGGCTGGGTCATATGGTAGATTTGTTTTCAGATTTCTTGGGTATCTTAATACTGTCTTCCACAATGGCTGTACCAGTTTACATTCCCAGCTTTCCCTGACATCATCACTGACATTTGTGGTTTATTGATTTTAGCATATTAGCTATTCTAATTGTGATGAGGGAAAACCTCATTGTGGTTTTTGTTCTCATTTCCTTGATGGCTAGTTATCCTGGGTATCTTTCAGGTGTCTGTTGGCCATTTGAATTTCATCCTTTAAAAAATGCCTGATTGAGTTATTTACCCATTTCTTAACAGGATTGTTCATTTTCTTTTGATGAGTTTCTTGAGCTCTTTGTAGGTTCTGGATATTAATCTCTTATCAGTTGCATAGTTTGCAATATTTTCTCCTGTTCTATCAGTTGCTTCTTCACTTTGCTGTGTTTCCTTTGCAGTACAAAAGATTCTTAGCTTGATGTAATCCTATTTGTTTATTTTTGCTTTTATTGCCTGTGCTTCTGGGTCTTCTCGAAGAAGTCTTTGCCTATGCCAAAATGTCCCCAATGTTCCCTAGTAATTTGCTGGTATCAGATCATAGATTTAGATCCCTGATCCATTTGAGTTGATTTTTGTATAACCTATAAGATAGAGGTCTTGTTTCATACTTCTTCATGTGGAGATTCAGTCATCTTGCAACACTTTGTTGAAGAGACCAGCCTGGGGGCTGGCACTGTGGTGTAGCGGGTAAAGCCAATGCCTGTGTAGCAGGTAAAGCTAACACCTGCAGTGCCAACATCCCATATGGGCTCCAGTTCATATCCCAGCTGTTCCACTTCTGATCCAGCTCTCTGCTATGGCCTGGGAGAGCAGTGGAGGATGGCCCAAGCCTTTGGGTCCCTGCACCCTTGTGGGAGACCTGGAGGAAACTCCTGGCTCCTACCTTCAGATCGGCGCAGCTCTGGCCACTGCAGCCAATTGGGGAGTAAACCAGCAGTTGGAAGACCTCTCTCTCTCTCTCTCTCTGCCTCTCCTTCTCTTGTTTGTAATGCTGAATTTCAAATAAATAAATCTATTTTAGAAGAGAGAGAGACTGGCCTTTCTTCAAGGATCAATTTTAGTTCCTTTGTCAAAGATTAGTTGGCTATAGAGGTGTGGATTAATTTCTGGGGCTTCTATTCTGTTCCCTTGGTTATATGTCTATTTTTGTGCCTGTAGCAGGCTTGTTTTGAACATAAGTGCCTTGTAAGATAACTTAAAGTCTGGTATTGTGATACCTCTGGCTTTTTTTTTTTTTTCTTGTTTACAATTGCTTTAGCTATCTGGGGTCTCTTGTACTTTCATACAAATTTTAGCATTGTTTCCTGTAGATCTGAGAAGAATGTCATTGGTACTTTGATTTTGACCACTTTGTTTTTTGTTTTTTTTTTTTTGCTTGTTTGTTTTTAAGATGACTTTGAATATGTAAATTGTGATGGATAGTATGGGCATTTTGATTATGTTAATTCTTCCAATCTACAAGTGTGGAAGGTTCTTCCAATTTTTTGTGTCTTCTTTGACTTCTTGTTTTAATATATTGTAATTTTCATTGTAGAGAACTTTGACATCCTTGGTTAAATTTACTCTAAGGTATTGAAATATTTTGTAGCTATTGTGAATGATACTGGCATTTTTCTGTGTATACAAAGGGTATTGATATTTGTTTGTTGATTTCATATCCTGCAACTTTACCAAACTCTCTTAAGAGTTTCAGCAGTCTTTTTTTTAAAGATTTATTTATTTACTTTAAAGTCAGAATACACACAGAGAGAAGGAGAGGCAGAGAGAGAGAGAGAGAAAGAGAGGGATAGTGAGAGAGAGAGAGAGAGAGAGAGAGAGAGAGAGAGAGGTCTTCCATCTGATAGTTCACTCCCCAGATGGCTGCAATAGCTGGAGCTGTACCAATCTGAAGCCAGGAGCCAGGAGTTTCTTCCAGGTCTCCCACATGTGTGTAGGGGCCCAAGAGCTTGGATCATCTGCTGCTGCTTTCCCAGGCCATAGCAGAGACCTGGATCAGAAGTGGAGCAGCTGGAACTAGAACCAGCACCATATGGGATGCCAGCACTGCAGGCGGTGGCTTTACTTGCTATGCCACAGCACCAGCCCTGAGTTTCAGCAGTCTCTTAGTGGCATCTTGTGTTTTCCCTACATATATGATCATGTCATCTGCAAACAGGGATAATTTGACTTTCTCCGTTCCAATTTGTATCACATTGATTTCTTTTTCTCGCTTAATGGCTCTGACTAAAACATCTAGAATGCTATTGAATAGCAATGGTGAGAGTGGGCATCCTTGTCTGGTTCTGTACCTTAGTAGAAATGCTTCTAGCTTTTCCTCACTTAATATGATACTTGTTGTGAGTTAGTCATGTATTTCCTTGACTGTGTTAAGGAACGTTCAAGAACAAATAATAGGTGAAAACCATGCTGATTATATCATTGACCAGATTTCTTGGATACCAAATAAATACCCACATCACAGCAGGAAATGGTAGTACCTTAAACTTCTAATATTTCACTCCTCAGAAAACACTACATCCTGTCATGTATTTGATAACACAGCTTCAATGAATGACAGCCCATCACATAGAACCCCGGTTATCCTGTAAGATTATATTGACTAGTAATGGCATAGATCTTGGCTTGTGTAGATATATTTTGTGATGTGCAGCAGTGACTAAATTTCCTAATGATGCCTTTCCCGAAATGTATTCTCATTGTGATGTGATACATGACCATTATATGGAAGCCATTTACTTGGGGAATAATTCAGGAAAATTTGAATAATGTATTTACATTTATTTGGTTTGGAAGAGAGAGAGACACATGGAGAGAAAAATATAGAAAGAGAAACAGGGAGATACAGTGACAGAGGGAGCTGTCCCTATGCTGCTTCATTCCCCAAATGTTGGCAACAGACTCAGTAATCAAAAATCACAGCCCTGGACTCGATCCAGGCTCCCATGTGGGTAGTAGTCCCAAAGTGCAGCCAAGACTTGCAAGCAGGCATTTAGATATGAACATGAGTGTCCCAAGCAGCATCTTACCTACTACACCAAATATCCACTGCCAAGCCAAACTTTTTTAAACAGGCCATATGAGGAACTCTAATAATTCAATAATCCTAAAACAATAAGTCCTTTGATAAATAAAACATTTATCCTTTAATGAAATGGTCCCACATACATAAAATGTGTCCCATAATTATGTAAACTGACAAAAATAAGGATGCTTTCTCTCTCTCTGTCATTCTCTCTGTGGCACACTGTCTTTCAAGTAAATAAATAAACTAATACACTTTTAAAAAGACCATGGAAAGGGAATGTAGCAAAATTGCATATCCTGTGTTAATGTGAGATATATTAATAAAATTATAAGAAATTATCCAAAAGAAATTAACATAATTGCATGAAGGAGAGAATCTGTATAGGGACAAAATCAAATAAAAGCATTATTTTGTGTTTTCCATGTCAAAATCCTATGGCCATTTTTCAATGACATTTATATCCTTTACATTTCCAAATATTTCAAATTAGAGAGAGAGAGAATGAATCTTCCATGTGTTGGTCCACTTCTGAAATGGCTACAACACTTGGGGTGAGGTGGACTGAAGCCAGGAATCTAGAATTGAATTTAGGTTTCCCGTGTGGGTGCAGGGACCACATACCTGCTGCCTCCCAGGGTATGTGTAATCGAAAGCAGAATTGGAAATGGAACCTGGGCTCAAACCCAGGTACTCTGGGATGTGGTCAACCCAAGCATTGGTGGGATGTAACATGGGGTCAGGGGTGGCGGGTTCTGCAGTGGGATGTCAGATGTGGCAAGGGCAGGGTAGGGAAGGCTGTAACAGTATTTCAGATGGTGCAGGGACCTCTTAGATTCCAAAGACAGAGAGATGCACAGAATATAACTCTCATACTAACTCCACACTCTGTATTCAGGGAAGGTCCATGGTCTGGCTTTCTGGTTTGATGTGTTTCTTACTGGCTCCATAATGACCATGTGGCTACGCCTGGCCATGACAGGTCCCCTATCACACTGTCACCAGGTCTTGTGCCTGCTCCAGTCACCACCACTTGCCAAGGCTGGAGGAATGCTTTCAGGAACATATCTGCTTTGTGAACCTACAAGTTCTATACCATGTGGGCAGCTGCTGCTGCCCACGTCCTGGGCCTCAGCACAAGTCATTGTCATATTTTACGTAAGATCATATCAGGGAAGCCTTCATCACCAACTCCCACCCTGCCCTCCACAACCTGACCTTGCTTGGACATCTGCTGCCACAGGCCTGTTGGGCCTGACAGCTGCACATGGGTGGGGTGGGAGGAAGGGAGTGACTTCTAACGAGCCCAGCTGGCTGGACACTCCATTTCAACTACCAAGCCTGCATCACCATGGGTTTGGCAAGCTGCTTTTTAGTAAATTATTTATTTTTGGAAATGAACCAGTTCAGTTGACCGATCCTCTGAGAAACCCAGCCAGGTGGGCTCAGCCAGCAACGCCTTCTTGCCTTAGACTCAGGGGCTTGGTGGTGAGGGGTGGCCCTGATGAGTATTCAGGGAAGGTCAGGGGCAAGCCCTGGGGTACCCCTCTCAACCAACCTTCCCTCACACTTGAGGGTAAACCCTCCCCAACTGTCTGAAGGCCTCCACCCACAGGCCGTGCTTTTGCTGTTATGTTGTCTCTGAGTCCCTGTAGGTCCCTCTCCCACTCCACACCAAGATGTGGCCTGGAGAGTACACCATGGGTCACTTGGGGGTAGACACAAACATCCACGTCTGTCAGAAGATGCCCCATCCTCTTTCCTCACACTAATATTAGGCCCCTGTTTCCCCCCATCAGCATGGCTGCTACAGTCCCTATGGCCATGATGACATTTTGCTCCCTCTCCATCCTTGGAAGGGACCAGGCAGCGACTTCTCCCTCCAAGTATAGGAATAATAGAAAGATAAACATAGAGGAAATGCATATTTCAAACAGTAAGTACAGTATTTAAATGTAGCACCATGTGACATTTGAAAAGGTTACAAAAGCACTTTTATAGAATTATAATCAATATATATCAGTTGGATACAATAACAAAATGGAGACCAGTAATTTTATTATTGTATTGTTGGTTCTGAAACAGACGTGAGGTGTAGATTCATTTATTTGACGGGTGAAATGTCTCTGAAAAAGTGGAGATTGAAGTGACATGAGCTACATTTAAGCATCAATGCATGCATAACTGAACAGCAAGGAAGATTGTTTTCCACTACATTGATGTCTTACAAAAATAAATAAAAGTGTTTGTAAATCATCAGATTAAAATTAGAACATCTTATCAACCCCATTACACCACACTCTTTGTCAACCTCCCATATTCACCATATCTGTATATAGGAAAATGATTATTACCTAAATGTATGCACACTCTAAGATAATATTTTTTATTTTCAATGTCTATTTTGATCTGATTTATTTCAGTTTGTCTGTTTCCCCTCCTCCTCCCCTCCCCCTCCTCCTCCCCTCCCCCTTCCTCCTCTCCTCTCCTCTCCTCTCCTCTCTCTCTCTCTCTCTCTCTCTCTCTCTCTCCCCTCTCCCCTCTCCCCTCTCCCCTCTCCCTCTCCCCTTCTCTACCATTCTGCCTTTCCAAGAAATCATGGCATTGAGCTTCATTCAGATGTGGTGGAATATGCCAGGGGAAAACGGGAGAGCTTCATCAAACATAGTGATAGCTTTGATAAATATGAGTTGTGTGATCCTGCATTTGTGGTTGGTAATTGCCTCCAGAGAGCATCTGACAGTTATCAGTATGATCAAATTATTGTGTTGCTGGAGTCCAGAAAGACAATGAAAGCTATGTGAAAATTTTCCTGAACATGGGAGGCCTACTAGTCATTCCTGTAGAAGATCAGTTAACACAGATTATGCAAACTGAACAAAACACTTGGAAAAGTAAAAATATCCTTGCTGTTTTATTTGCTCTACTTGTGCAGGCAAGAAAGAGTGACTACAGCAAACCTGATTCTGTGGGACTCCTCCCCACCCTGTGCTCTGAGGAACCTGCAGGACTTGTCCTGTATTTACATTCACTGCACTTAGAAATTTCATAAATAATGAGACGCAGGCCAAAGGGATTCCCCAAAAGGCTCCACCCAAAATGAAAAGAGAATGAAACAGAATTAACACGTAGGTCTTTGTGAGTAATCAGCTTATTCCTTAGCCTCTAAACAGTGAGGATCACAAATAAGAGGAGGGGAAAGACCACAGCAAAGCCATGAAGCCAGAAGGGTCTCAGAATTTACTGAGAAAATCATGAAGCTGCCCCTCCCTGAGTCTTTAAAAGTTTACTTGACATATTTTAGAGACAAATAACAGATTAAGAAGAAAGAATGCCAACTTATAATTCCTGTAGTCTTGAATACATAGCATTTTTTAGTTGAAAGAATTATTCCTTTAATCAGAATGGTAGGGGAAAAGTATAACCTGTTTCTGTCAGTAACGGAAATGATGTATTCAGTCATTTAAAAGGATCCTTTTTATAAAATCTATTTTTCTTTAATCTTGGGAAAATGCTGTTTTGTCTCAGAGTGATTTGAAAGTGGAATGCAACCACAGTCAAGACATTGTGTCCTATAAATTGTTTTCTGACTCCTTACAGATTTGTAGTGGTAAATGTTAGACATAATTTTAGATAAGATTAAGACCATTGTTAAGCATATAAATTTGATTTGAATTGCAGTTATTTTATTTCCTCTATGAAAGTCCCTCATAAAGAAATAAAATGCTTTGTAGACCTATTTACCTTTTTTAAAAGATGTATTTATTTATTTATTTGAAAGTCAGAGTTACACAGAGAGAGGAGAGGCAGAGAGGGAGAGAGAGAGAGAGGTTCACTCCCCAACTGGTCACATTGGCCAGAGCTGCACCGATCCAAAGCCAGGAGCCAGAAGCTTCTTCTGAGTTTCCCACATGGCTGCAGGGGCCCAAGGCCTTGAGCCATCTTCTATTGCTTTCCCA
Organism: Lepus europaeus; assembly: GCF_033115175.1. Lineage (NCBI taxonomy): Eukaryota > Metazoa > Chordata > Mammalia > Lagomorpha > Leporidae > Lepus > Lepus europaeus. The sequence goes on from NC_084844.1 coordinate 69,288,068, forward strand.
GGCCATAGTAGAGAGCTGGATCAGAAGTGGAGCAGCCATGTTTTGAACTGGTGCCTATGTGGGATGCCGGCACTTCAGCCCATGGCATTAACCCACTGCACTACATCACTGGCCCCAAACTATTTACCTTCCTGTGTTGCAATCACTATTTCTGAGTTGCTGGAGACATATTCCAGGCAATATATGAGTGCAATAATAATGCAAAATAATAAGTAATTTAGCTTTTAAATAAAACACAAATTTCATGAAATTTTACAGTCCTGCAACTTTTGCTTTTGAATCAGTTGACCAAAGACCTGGGCAGGAGTGGGAGGGAATATCTGCTTCTCTGAGAGATTTTTAATAGCACAGCAAGTGAATATTAGAAAGTATACATTTACTACAACTCTTAGTTTGTATGAACCCTTTACATTTTTAGTATTTAAAGTTAATGAGATCATCTTGACTCTCTCAAGATTTCAAGGTCTATTAAGGATTGTTTTTCTATAGTTCACTCTATAAAGTATTTGGTTTAAGAGCTCCAGTGTTGTGTGTGACTCTTAGCATAGACAGTGAGTGAGCGAGTGAAATAAACACGTGTGACTGCCACTTTCCTGGAAAGCTCTGAGTTTCAGGGCTACAGCAGGCGTGGGCAGCAGATGCACTTCAGTAAAAGGGACTTCCAGTTTATCTGAATATTTATCTTTTACAAAAGGGGGGTGCGGAGCTTACAGCATTTGATTTGGATCTTTCTAGTATAAGAAATAATCACAGAACTTGTATGTAGACAACTTCTGTTTTGAAAAGCCAGTTCAGAATCACAGTATAAACTTTGGGACCTACAACATGCTCATCTAACCACTCATTTTTAATGTGTTTTTTAGCAAAATTATAATGGTTTTACTTTTTTGCTTAATATCATGTACTTAATGTACTCATTATGTGAATTTTGTTATAGCTTATCAGTGATAAAACTGGCAGGAAATGTCATTATGACTTTGTTTCCCTAGGAAGGCATGTAAACAGTCATGCCTTGATAAAAAAGTATACACTGTAACCTGCCACTTAATGTTAATATGGATTACATATTTTCAAAGGGAAAATTATTATAATCATTATTCAGATATGCTTAAGGAAATCCAAGCATTGTATAGTAAACGGATTTTTATTTCTCTACTAAGTTACAAGTATTGATTCAAAAATCTCAGCTCTAACAATTCTACACATCTGAAAACAAGCAGTTTAAATAATGCAAGTATGACATCGCTCCAGATAACTGAGGATGCTTTAGCGACATGAAGGGCAGTTTCAGGGAAAGTACTGCTTCCAGTGGCTGGGAGTAGGCTGGAGGGTACCACTACATTTTACTGATTTGATTGTTAAGCTGCTACTAAGAAATGCTTCATCAGGTTTCTGTCTAGAAAACAGCTTCATATCGTTGTCATCTGTTGGAAATGGTCATTTGATTTGGAATCAAGTGCTTGTTTTAAAACTGATGAAATCTTTACTTAGTATATACTGAATCGATCTTCTGTATATAAAGATAATTGAAAATGAAAAAAAATTGGTGTTAAATTGGAAATTGCATAGAAAATCAATTTTTAAAAAATATCATGTAGGATCTCTGTCTTTAATGTGCTGTACACTGTTATTTAATGCTATAACTAGTACTCCAACAGTATTTTTCACTTTGTGTTGCTATGTGGGGGCAAACTGTTGAAATATTTACTTAATATATACTAAATTGATCTTCTGTATATAAAGAGAATTGAAAATGAATCTTGATGTGAATGGAAGGGGAGAGGGAGTGGGAAAGGGGAGGGTTGCGGCTGGGAGGGAAGTTATAGGGGGAAGCCATTGTAATGCATAAGCTGTACTTTGGAAATTTATATTCATTAAGTAAAAGTTAAAAATAAATAAATACAATAAAATAAAAGTGTAGCTGTGAACATGTTTTTATCTGGAAATCCTGGGAAGAGTGGAAAGAAGGGACCCTCAAAAAAGAAGGTACCTTTCTTTGAAAGGAGGAGAGAACTTCCACTTTGGTTATGGCCCTGTCTAAATAATGTCAGCCTTGGCAGCCCATGACAAGAGCCTCAGGTGATCACTGACATCATAAATAAGAATGTCAGTTGTTAAACCAAACAGGAGTCACTGTGCATTTGCTCCCCATGTAGGACCTCTGTCTTTAATGAGTTGTACTATGAGAATTAACAGTAAAACTTGTCTTCAGATGGTGCTTTATATGTTGTGTGTGGGTGGCTGGGTGGGTGCAAGCTGTTGAAATATTTACTTAGTATAGAGTTGATCTTCTGCATAAAATAATTAAAAATGTGTCTTACTGAAGAATGGGATGGGAGAGGGAGTAGAAGGTGGGATGAGAGTGGAGGTGGAAGGGCCAATTTGAGGGAAAGAACTGCTATATTCCAAAAGCTGTACCTATGAAATTAAATTTATTAAATAAAAGCTTTATTAAAAAAAAGTCCAGTTTGAAAGGGAACTTTTGGAATGACAGAGGGAGGGCCTCTGTAAATAAACTTTTCCTAAAATAAAAAGAAATCCTGGGGAGACTTAGCCATCTTTTCTCACCCTTCTCTCCCTAATTTTATTGGAGCTGGTGTCCAGATATGTAAAAGTACATGTTCTTAAATAATGGCTTTACTATTTAGGAGAGCGTTTTTGCTAGGCATAGATTTGAAGAATAACTTTTTTATAATGTCTTTCATTCTCTCATCCTTGTTAGAGTGTACAGATTTTTCATGATCATTGAATACTTTTTGTCATGGAAATGTATCTTTCATGTTTTTAAGTGCATTCATTTTACAGTTGTGATGTTATCATTGACTTTAAGATAGTGGTAGAAATAAAAAAATGAACAAATTTTTTAAATAAAATTTATTTGCCAGGTAGAGTTATAGACAGTGAGAGAGAGAGAGAGAGAGAGAGAGAGAGACGGAGAGAAAGGTGTTCCTTCCATTGGTTCACTCCCCAAATGGCCGCTATGCCTGGCACTGCACCGATCCGAAGCCAGGAGCCAGGTGCTTTTCTCCTGGTCTCCCATGCGTGTGCAGGGGCCCAAGCACCTGGGCCATCCTCCACTGCCCTCCCAGGCCACAGCAGAGAGCTGGACTGGAGGAGGTGCAACCGGGACCAGAACCAGCCCCTAAATGGGATGCCGGCGCCGCAGGCTGAGGAATAACCAAGTAAGCCATGGTGCCAGCCCCAAATGAACAAATAATTTTAAAAAGAACATCCAATATTCCAGAAGGAAAAACTATTGTTTTATAATTTTGTGCAGGAATTAAGGCTGAAAGCAGTTTGAAAAATGATTTGTTTACTTTTGTCTGGAATAAAATTGCTGTAACTTTCCCAGTGCATTTCTGAATTATTTTATAAGCCTGAGTGCTCTATCAATATAATTAAAACAACACAGGAAGTCAGGCATAACCCAGGTGATCCTTACCATCATGGAGTAGAGGAAATGTTGATGGTGCCTTAGCTGCTGAGAGTTGGTTGGGGTTTATGAGCGGAATAGACAGTATATGATCAAAAATTTTGCATGTTGATGCTGTTATGCTCAAAGAAAAGAGTTTACCCAAAATTTTGTTATTTGAGAAATTATTCTCTTTTACGTTATGCCCATAACACAGATACAGGTGAGAAAAAAAAGGGGGGGGGCGCTAAATGTAGAGAACATTGTTGCATCAGTAACTCAAAGAATCAGCTGAGGTCAGTGAATGAACGTAGGCTTTACATTAACCCCAGCAATTCAACTTCCGGTCATAGCTAGCAATGCTCTGGAGTAGGTGCAGAGAAGCCATCCAAAAGGGTGTGGTGCCGGGGTGGTGAGGGCACCGGGGTCATAACCTCTGACCTTGCTCTGACCAATCAACAAGCTTCCCTCCCCGTGACCCCGGAAGCACTCCCAGCCCGCCCTCCTGTCCACGTCAGGATCCTCCCTCAGCCGCCTACTGCGGGAGCCCGGCCTGGCCGCTCGCCGCCGGCCGCAGTCATGGGCGCTGTCTGAAGGCCACGTTGGCGCGGAATCCTGACGTAAATCTGGAAGCGGGTGATGCGGGCTGAGGCAGAGGCTGGACCCCACCCTTTTATTTTTGTTACGGGGTCGGCAGCTGTGGGGAAATTAGTTACATGAAGGTGCCCAAAGGAAGTAAGGTGGGCGGAATCCAAAGTTGTTTACCACTAAAACTAATTGGCTGCGCAACATCGGGGAGGTAACAAAACTAGTAACAAGTGTATAGACATATGGCTAGCCCTATAGAAATCCCCCCGGAAAATGACCGTTTAAGTGATTGGTTGGTCCTTAGCCCTGCCCCCAATGACTCTGCAGTTTTGTGCTATAAAAGGTTCTGTTTTGCACGAAGTAAATGAGTCCTTGCTAGACTTGGCTCCCCGCTGCGTCTGATTGTCTCCGGGATCGGGAGGCTGGGGAACGGGCGAGCAGCGCACTTACCTTTCCTCGGACCCAGTCCATCCTTGTACGAGTGGACTAAGACCCAGCAGGCAGCAGCACCTGGCACTCTGCTTAGAGGGCCAGGCCACTCGCGTCACCACCGGGAGCCCGGTGAAGCGAGGGGGCGCCCTGACCGGCAGTGGCCCGCACTCCCTCACACCTGCCGCCATTCCCCCACCCAGCCTGGTCAGTGCCGCCATTTTTCTCTCCACCGAGGCTGTTGGCTTCTCCACTTTGTCCTCCCAGGCCTCGCCAAAGCCTCTCTGTCACTCCCCGGCAGAACCACAGTCTGTCTGAACGGGAGCTTGGAGACAAGTATTTGTAACTTCTAGTTAGAAGTCATTAAAAAAATAAATCTAAGTCAAACCAATGACTAGTTCTTTTCCTTGTCAATGGGAGTCACTTTTAGGTTGTTAGCAAATCAATAAAATTACATAATTGATTGCTTTCTACTAGTGTGCATTTTGAATGAAGAGTAGTTGTTTAAAAGCATTTGTTTGACCTCTGTTAGAGGGGATGGTTAAGTATAAATAATTTCTGGCACCTTGAATGATAAGAAGCAGTAGAAATATGAAAGAAACTTTAAAGCTAAAACCAGGAACATTTTTATGGGGATAATGGTGCCAGAAGTGAGTCCACTTCTAAGAAAAAAAATGTATAAAAGTTTTATTATTTGATGAGATCCTTCGAGGTAGGCTGGGCAAAGCTTTCTTTAAGGCAGTGCTGCTGTGATAGGATAGTGGACTGCATAAAAAAAGTAGTCCAACTATACGCATTGGATTTCATCATTTAAGTGCAGTTTGCTGGAGTAAACACTGCCCAAGAAGGATAAGGTAGAATATAGCTCTTCCTGAGTTTGAGCTAATAATTGCCCAACACTCTAGGTGTTGCAGAATAAAGTAGTCATTCTATGCTGTCATCATTTCTTTGTATTGTGGCCTGGATCATTTGAGTACAGCAGGTGTACCCAACCCCAAAAATACAGAGTTCACTCCACACATGGCTTATCATAAACACACAATGTCTTCCATTCCACTTTCAGTGTCTGGGTCATATAGAAAGATTAGGTTATCACAGGTAATAAGATTCAAGATAACAAAATACCAAGGATAATTCATACTTAAAGGAGGATGTTGGTATACTGTTTTGCTTGGTAATGTGTTAAGTATAAATAGATTTTTGTTGGCTTTTATCTATTTAGAAATAAGAATTAGAATAATATGATGTATTAGCCCAGTGTGCCACATGCTGCCCCGACGTGGGTGTTTTCTAAATAAATGACCAAGATGATTACAACAAGCCACTGTACTGATATAAATCTCAAAATGTAATTCAATAGAACTGATACAAAAGGCACAAAGAGTGATACCTTATTCATAAAGTTAGAGTCCACCAATAAGATAAAATTGTTGTTTTTATATACTTCTCAGCATTCTCATGATTCACAAGAACTAATTTGATGAATACAAATTGATATTATATAAAAACAGTACTATGACAGATAAATTTAGCATGTGCTGACCACAAATGAACAGATCCAAACTGGTAAAAAGGTTTATAAAATAAGATTCAACTAGTTCATCTTCAAGTACTAAGAAAACAATATATAGTTCCCTGAAACAAATTTTGTGTATCACTGATCAGCATGCAATATTGAAATTATAGAAAAAATGTAAAGCACATATATGATTGTACTTCAGATAGTTCATGGACGAATGGAATTAAAGATGTGTTTTGAAATACATAAATAAAATTTTTCACAGCATGAATATATCATGAAAATTTTCAAACATCTGTTGTATACATGGATTTCAAAATTCCATTTGCTGTTAAATTATTTGAAGTATGCTTATACAATATACCTTTATAGTTAACTTTTAAAATATATTTTATATTTTATACATTTGCCAAAGTGCTCCTCGGGGAAATTTATAATATCAAATGCATTATTGTGGCCGGCGCCATGGCTCACTAGGCTAATCCTCCACCTTGCGGTGCCGGCACACCAGGTTCTAGTCCTGGTCGGGGCACCGATCCTGTCCCGGTTGCCCCTCTTCCAGTCCAGCTCTCTGCTGTGGCCAGGGAGTGCAGTGGAGGATGGCCCAAGTGCTTGGGCCCTGCACCCCATGGGAGACCAGGATAAGCACCTGGCTCCTGCCATCGGATCAGCGTGGTACGCCGGCTGCAGCGCGTCTACCACGGTGGCCATTGGAGGGTGAACCAACGGCAAAAAGGAAGACCTTTCTGTCTCTCTCTCACTGTCCACTCTGCCTGTCAAAAAAATGCATTATTGCAAGAAATTACAAATAATGTAAATTGTCATAAAAGATATCAAAACAGTAAATTTTTTAAATGTGAGAAATTATGAATAAGTTCACAAACATAAAAGAAACAAAAATACGTAATTAAACATATCTAAAATCAATAAACCACAATTAAAATTTAAAACATGTATCTTTGGTCCTGTGTCCCTCCTTATCCTTATTTATTTATATACTATTTCTCATTCCAATTATATTCACTTTCACAAACTTAGCTTTCACAATACAAATTTGTATTTCTAAAATTACTGTCATTAGAGTTGTTTTCCACCTGTAACTTTCACTGAAGGATTATCCCTGCCTTTTACAGATTCGAGAAGGTGGATACTAATCTTGGCTCATGATCATCATTGAGCTTCAAAGCCAGGAGAGGCATCATTCCGACTTCCGCTGCCTTCATCTTAGCTCCTTCTCTGGCTCCTCTCCCCTCTTCTCCATTATAAAGCTCTGTGATTACACTGGAACCACCAAACAACCCAAAATAGACTCCTCTAATTAACATGTTTACCTTACATCCTCAAAGAGCCTTCAAAGCTTGAGGAATTAGAATCCATTATATCAGGAATAGGGTTGAAGATAATAAAGGCCATATATAGCAAACCTGTGACTAACATATTGAATGGGGAAAAGGTGAAAGCTTCCTAAAATCTAGAGCTAGACAAGGATGTGCATTGTCAGTCTGCGTGGTACTGGAAGTGCTGGGTAGAGCTGTCAGACAAGAGATGGGACTGAGGGACATCCAAGCTGGAAAGAAGAAAGTTGGGACTTACACTGTGGAGCAATAGGTTGAGCTGCCATCTGTAGACCTGGAATCCAATATAGGCATTGGCTTGAATCCTGACAGTTCCACCTCTGATGCAGCTGCCTACTATTGGGACTAAGAATGCAGTGGAACATGGACCAAGTGCTTGGGCCCCTGTACCCATGTGGGAAATAAAGATTAAACCCCTGGCTTCAGCCTGGCTCAGCCCTGGCCCATTGCAGCAACTGGGAGAGGGAACCAGAGGATGAAGATCTCTCTGTGTTTCTCCTTCTAACTCTTTGAAATAAATAAATAAATAGGTAAGTAAATACATCTATTAAAAAAGAGAGTGTTCAAATTGCTACCCTTTGTAGACAATATGATATTACATCAGAAGAATCCACAATAGAGCTATTAGAATTACCAAATTCAGTGAATTTTTAGGACAAAGTCAGGAACTCTTATATTCCAATAGTGAATTGTTAGAAAAACAAACAAAATTGCATTGCATTTATAGAAGTTACACAAATGTAAAATACCTAGGAATCAACAAAGGATATGACATGTATTTACAATGAAAACTATAAATAATTGAAATAGAAGAGGGCACCAAAAGACTTTGTATTCATGGATTAGAATTAACACAGTTAAGCTGGCGCCATGGCTCAACAGGCTAATCTTCTGCCTAGCAGCGCCAGCACACTGGGTTCTAGTCCCGGTCGGGGTGCTGGATTCTGTCCCAGTTGCCCCTCTTCCAGGCCAGCTCTCTGCTATAGCCCAGGAAGGCAGTGGAGGATGGCCCAAGTGCTTGGGCCCTGCACTTCATGGGAGACCAGAAGAAGCACCTGGCTCCTGCCCTCGATCAGCATGGTGCACCGGCTGTGGCGGCCATAGGAGGGTGAACTGACAGCAAAGGAAGACCTTTCTCTCTGTTTCTCTCTCACACTGTCCGCTCTGCCTGTGAAAAATTAAAAAAAAGAATTAACATAGTTAAAATGACCATGCTGTGCAAAACAATCTATGGATCCAATGTAATCTCCATTAAAATGCCAATGACATCCTTCTTAGAGATTTTTTTAAAAAATTCTAAAATATGGGGGCTGGCACTGTGGTGCAGTGCATTAAAGCCTTGACTGGCAGCACCAGCATCCCATGTGGGTGCCGGTTCTAGTCCTGGCTGCTCTATTTCCAACCCAGCTCCTTGCTAATGCATCTGGGAAAGCAGTGGAGCATGGCCCAAGTCCTTGGGCCCCTGCACTAATGCGGGAGAACTGGAAGAAGCTCCTGGCTCCTGGCTCTGGATCAGTGCAGCTCTGTCAATTGTGGCCATCTGGGGAATGAACCAGCAGATGGATGACCTCTCTCTCTCTCTCTCTCCCTCCCTCCCTCCCTCCCACTCTCTGTAACTCTTTAAAATAAATAAAATAAATCTTTAAAAAATTCTTAGATATTATGAAAGCACAAAAGACTTCAGACAGACACATCAATTTGAAAAAAGAATAGCTCTGAAAGCATCACACTACCTAACAAAAATATACTGCAAAGTTTAGTAACACAAACTACATGGAATTAGATAAAAGCAGATGCATGAAAAAGTGGAACAGAATAGAGAAAACAATAGAAAGTAAGTCTATGCATCTACCACAAGTTAACTTTTACATTATGTGCAAAGTACACATAATGTGGAAAATGCAAACTCTTAATAAATGGTGCTGAGAAAATGATATTGACATGCAGGAGAATGAAATCAGCCTCTTCTCAACATATACAAAAATTAAAGTGTTCCAGATAAGTATAAGATGTGAAATTACAAACATACTAGAAGAAAACAAAATGAAGGGCAATGGATTAAGCAACTATTTGAGTTGTCCACAGCCTACGTAAGAGTATCAGTTCAAATCTTAGCTAGGCTTGTGATCCAACTTCCTTCTAATATTGCTGGTAAGTACTGGATGATCACACAAGTACTTGAGTCTGCCACCCATGTTGGAGGTCTGGATGGAGTTCCAGGCTCCTGATTTCAGCCTGCCCCCTGCTTTCAGTTCTCCTTTCAAATACATAAATGTTATAAAGGTAAACCTTAGGCTTTAGTCTAAGTACGCAATTTTATAGCACCCCAAAAGGACAGACAACAAAAGCCAATACAGATAAATAAGCCTACATGAAACTAAAAAAGCCTTTACACAGCAAATAAAACAGAGCCAAGAGACCACCTTCAGAATGGGAAGATGTATTTGCAAACCATGCATCTGATAAGGGGTTGTTATCCAAAGCATATAAGTAATTGAAACAAGTGAATTACAACATACAAAGTACAAGATGTAAAAATGATTTAAAAATATATATACAGTTCTTAAGACACAGATGACCAAGAGATACATGAAAAAAATACCTGACATCACTATCATGGAAATACAAATGAAATCTACCATGAGAAATTAAAAGATGTTGATTAGGATGTGGAGAAAAGGGAACCATTGCACCCTGTTGGTTGGAATATTAATTAGTATATCCATCATGGAAAACAGAACAAAGGCTACTGAAAAAATACAAATAAAAATACTGTTTTTAGGGATTTAGGAATACTGTGTATATATCCAAAAGAAGAGAAGTCATTATGTCAAACAGATTTCTGCACTTCAGGATTCACTGCACCCTTATTCAAAATAGCCAAGACATAATTAACCTAAGTATCCATCATTGGATGAATGGATAAAGAAAAATCCATATAAAATAAAACATATGGACTACTTTGAAGCCATGAAACTAATGAAATTCTGTCACTCACAGCAATGTTATTAGAGAATATTATGTTAATCCAGGCACAGAAAGACAGATACTATGGTATCTCACTCTTACATAGAATCTAAAAAAGTTGCTCTCATAGAGAAGTAGAGAGTAGAAGTAGAGAGTAGAGAGTAGAAGAGCAGGTAAGGGTAGTGGAAAAGGGGAAGAGTTTGAGACATTGATTAACATTAAAAGTTACAGAGAGGGGGGCCAGTGCAGTGGCATAGCAGGTAAATCTGCCACCTGCAGTGCTGGCATCCCATATGTGCACTGGTTCAAGTCCTATTGCTCCACTTCCAATCCAGCTTTCTGCTTATGGCCTGGGAAAACAGTAGAAGATGGCCCAAGTCCTTGCGCCCTTGCACCCATGTGGGAGACCCAGAGGAGGCTCTTATCTCCTGGCTTCTGTCTGGTCCAGCCCCAGCCATTGTGGCTATTAGGGGAGTGACCTAGATGGAAGACTCTCTCTGCCTCCCTTTCTCTCTCTGTGTAACTCTGACTTTCAAATAAATAAATAAATAAATCTTTTTTTAAAAAAGTTAAAGGGAGATAGAAAAATAAGTTTTGGTTTTACATTATAACAAAAAACAACTAGAGTTAACTAATAGTTTATTTTGAAATAGCTAATGAGGTTTTTGAATATTATCTAAGGTGATGTATATGCTAATTAACCTGAGTTGATTGCATATATTCCTACATTAAAATAGCATACTGTTCCCCAGAAATATGCATAATTACTGTACAATTTTAAGTGTCAGACAAAAATTAAGTTTTAAAATCAAGTGTAATAATCTTATAATAACTGAAGGAATTCCTTCAGAGAAATTACTAAGACTCAATTGAGAGAACAAAATCTTACTAAGGATATGCTTAATAAATTTTATTCATCATTTAATACTTCTGGTGTGAACCTCATATTGGATTGGAGTTTGAGATATAATTATAACCTCATACCCAAACACATATACAAGCAAATAAATATGAGATATGTATAAGATATATACATATACCTTATACATATATAAGATAAATATGAGATATGTATATATCTCATATATATAAATATGACATAAATATGAGAATGTATATATCCATGGTTTGGTCTATATAGTTGCATTTCATAGCACCATCTGATAGGATGGAGTAATACACTTTTCAGAGAGACACTGATTTCTTTTTAAGGTGTATTTACTTATTTTTATTTGAAGTGTATAATCACAGATAGAAATATCTTCAATCATTTAGTTCACTCCCCAAATGCTTGTAATAATGAGGGTTGGGGTAGGTTAAAGCCAGAAGGTAGGTACTCTGTCCAGGTTTCTTAATGGGTGGCAGGGGAGCCAGGCACTTGAGCCATCATTTGATGTCTCCTAGGGTACACATTAGCAGGAGGCTAGATCAGAAGCAGAGGGAAGACTCATTCTCAAATATTTCTCTTTTTTTAAAGATTTATTTATTTATTTGAAAGACTGAATCACAGAGACACAGAGGCAGAGAGAGAGAGAGAGAGAGAGAGAGAGAGAGAGAGAGAGAGAGGTCTTTCATCTGCTGGTTCACTCCCCAGGTGGCCTCAATGGCCGAAGCTGAGCTGATCCACAGCCAGGAGCCAGGAGCTTCTTCGGGTTCTCCCACATGGGTGCAGGGACCCAAGGACTTAGGCCATCCTCTACTGCTTTCCCAGGCCATAAGCAGAGAATTGGATTGGAAGTGGAGCAGGCGGGACTCAAACCAGTACCCCTATGGGATGCCGGCACTGCAGGCAGTGGCTTTATTTGCTACACCACAGCATTGGCCTCCATGTCACTAATTTTTTAAAATATTTATTTTAACTTATTTGAAGGACAGATTTACAGAGTGAGGGGAGACAGAGAGACCAGCCATCTACTGGTTCAATCCCCAAATGGCTGCAACAGCCAGAGCAGTGCCAGACTGAAACCAAGAGCTTCTTCCAGTTCTCCCATGTGAGTTCAGGGGCCCAAGCAGTTCTTTCCTAGGCACATTAGCAGGGAACTGGATTGAAATTGGAGCAGCCATGGGGCTGGCACTGTGGCACAGTGGGTTAACACCTTGACCTGAAGTGCTGGCATCCCATATGGGCACCGGTTCTAGTCCTGGCTGCTCCTCTTCCAATACAGCTTTCTGCTATTGCCTGGGAAAGCAGTAGAAGATGGCCCAAGTCCTTGGGCCCCTGCACCTGTGTGGGAGACCTGGAAGAAGCTCCTGGCTCCTGGCTTCGGATTGGTGCAGCTCTGTCCGTTGCGACCATCTGGGGAGTGAACCATTGGATGGAAGACCTCTCTCTCTCTCTGCCTCCCCTCTCTCAGAAAAGAAAGTGGAGCAGCCAGGACTCAAACAGTTTTCCTTAAGGGATGTTAGTGTCACAGGTGGAGGCCCCACAACACTAATTCTATGCAAAACAAATAAAAGAATGGAAGAGAGTGTCAGTAGTTTCAATGTATTGAATAAGTATATTTAACTCAATGCTTATATAAATATGAGGAAAGAAATGTGGATATTTGTCTAGATTGCCTACTAATTAAAATAGTAATTATAAATACCTACTAAAAAGAAATTGGAAGAAAAACTAATAATTCTCAACTCATTTTGTGTGCATTTGCATTGCCTGAAGTCAAAATCAAATAAGGCTGTAGATAGACAAAACTACTCATACTTAACAATGTAAAAATATCTACCAAAATAGTTCCACATAAAAATAATACATCAAGGAAAAAGATAATATGAATAATTTGGTTTAATAATAGATATTTAATATTTGTTTACTTGATTCTAAGAACATAGTGACAAGCCATATAATCTAAAAATATGTGAATCAAAAGTATGAAAATTAAATTACACATACAGTCACAGTAAGAGAAACCAAATGCAGTTATATAAGGAAATATATATCTAAGGAAATAGTCTTAACCTGAGAATGAGTACCAACAGATAGCCTACAATGAATTGCTACTTATATTTGAACTAAGGACTCTTTTTCTCATTAATAACAGTATTTTTTTTTGTTCTCTCCCACTGATCCTTCCTGCTTGATGTTCATATTATCAATCAAGATTTACTGACAAAAATATATTTTTACATATATATACAATGCAATAAGATGCATGGTATGGATAGCTAAGCTGCTGCCTGTGATCCTAGCATCCAATATGGTTGCCAGTTCGAGTCCTGGCTGCTCCACTTCTTTTCCAGCCCCATGCTAATAACATAGGTAAAGCAGCAAAAGATTATCCAAGTTGTTTGGTCCCGTACCACCGTTATAGGAGACCGAGATGAAGCTCCTGGCCATTGGAGAAATCTGGGGAGTGAACCAGCAGATAGAAGATCTGTCTCCCACGTTCTCTCTGGACTCTTTTAAATAATTAAATGTTTTTTAAGACTCAGTTTAAAAAATAAAGTTGCTAATGATTTAAGAAAAAGAGATGCATATTTATTCAATCATGGGTGAAAAATTGGGGTAAGTTGTCAGGGAAGCTGATTTTAGTTTTTTATTTTGTACTCATATATTGTTTGAAATTATATATCAGCACAAAATGCATGGGTACCCCAAACACAGCAGAAATCAACAGTACCACTTCTAATCAGTTAATTTTATTTATTTCCTCTTACTGAGTTTGATTGTCCTTTATCAAATTAAAATACTATGATTTTTTCTCAAACAGCATTTGCATGTTTTCTGTGTGTATGTGTTTGCATGTCCTATGCATCCAAACTCTCAGACTTGTCAACAAGTTAAAACAAAGGTTGTCAGCCTATGAATTCAAACAGAACTTAAAGCCCTTGAAAAGCATTGTATTTTTTTTAACTTTTATTTAATGAATATAAATTTCCAGTATACACCTTATGGATTACAATGGCTTCCCCCTCCCATAACTTCCCTCCCACCCGCAACCCTCCCCTCTCCTGCTCCCTCTCCCCTTCCATTTGCATCAAGATTCATTTTCAATTCTCTTTATATACAGAAGATCAATTTAGTATAAAGATTTCAACAGTTTGCACCCACATAGAAACACAAAGTGAAACATACTGTTTGAGTACTAGTTATAGCATTAAATCAAAATGTACAGCACATTAAGGACAGAGATCCCACATGAGGAGCAAGTGCACAGTGGCTCCTGTTGTTGACCCAACAAATTGACACTCTAGTTTATGGCGCCAGTAACCACCCTAGGCTGTCGTCATGAGTTGCCAAGGCTATGGAAGTCTTCCAAGTTTGCCGACTCTGATCATATTTAGACAAGGTCATAAAAGACAGAGTGAGGATAGTAACCAATGATCCTAAGAGTGGTATTTACCAGGTTTGAACAATTATACAGTATTAAGTGGGGAAGAGGACCATCAGTACACACAGGTTGTGAGTAGAGCCATTGGAGGTAGAGTAGAGGTTATGATTACAAAGGAATGAGGCCCAAGTGCGCTAGACAGGGTCTAGAACAAAGGACAGAATCATTATTAGAGGAGCTAAGAAAGGTGCTGTCTAAGCTACAATTAAGTTTTCTGATTGAGAGGCAAATAGAACCTGATAGAAGGGGCTTGATAATAATCTGGTGAGCTTTAGGCCTAGTAAGTTAAGAGGCCCAGACCTATCTATCTTTTCACATGGGGTACATCCTAAGGGAGGTGTGAACATCCTAGGGGAAGGCACTTTGTTGACTTTCATTACTTGGCTGGCCTGGGAGTAGACCTGGCCAGATAAAGGCAGGGGGCATCTCTAACAAGAAATTTACAGTTCTGCCTGCAATGTTCCTGACCCTACTTGGCCATACCCTCAGCTGCAGTGGTCACTTTGGAAGTTGGGCTGAGTGAAGGGCTTTTCAGCTTAGAGCCAATAAGATCTATGGCTCTGACCTGGGCATCCTTCGACACCAGTGCAGGTCCATATCCAGTGATCCAACTCTTGGCAGAGCTGCCAGGGCTCTTCACAAGCTGACTTCTGCTGAAGCCCAGGCTTACCACATTGAAAGCCACTGCAGTGGACTGGCCTGTTGGGTCTCCTTGAGGGCAGATCACTGTACAGATCAGCCATTAATAGGCCTGCCACCCATTGCTTCTGATGCCTAGCTTTCTTTTCTTTTCTTGGTTTTTGTTAAAGCAGACCAGAGGATGCTTTCCTACCTGGAAGACAATAGAGAAATGAAAGAACAAGTTGGGCTTAGAATAGAGAAATGAGGGAGCAAGTCCTAGATCGCTTGCTGACAATAGCAATATCACATGAATAGTTAGCAAACAGTTTCAACCATTAGATAACAACTTAAGAAAACATTTACCAGAAGATCCGATGCCTTCTATAAATTTTAAGAATCATGTATTTGAGGCCGGCGCCGCGGCTCACTAGGCTAATCCTCCGCCTTGTGGCGCTGGCACACCGGGTTCTAGTCCCAGTCGGGGCACCAATCCTGTCCCGGTTGCCCCTCTTCCAGGCCAGCTCTCTGCTATGGCCAGGGAGTGCAGTGGAGGATGGCCCAAGTGCTTGGGCCCTGCACCCCATGGGAGACCAGGAGAAGCACCTGGCTCCTACCGCGGCGGCCATTGGAGGGTGAACCAACGGCAAAAGGAAGACCTTTCTCTCTGTCTCTCTCTCTCTCTCACTGTCCACTCTGCCTGTCAAAAATAAAAAAATAAATAAAAAAAAAGAATCATGTATTTGAAAACACCTCTTAAATATCCAACATGGTGTAGTTTGTTTAACCAGTAAACTTAAGCACAACCATCTAAAATGTTTTTAGTTTCTTTCTACCAACACGTTTAAAACATATGATACACAGATTCAGGTCACACAAATTAAAATGTACCTTGTTTCATTTTAGCAGCTTAAATTTATGGACAATCTTATCTATAAGCCATTTAAAATAAAACTCTTAATAAAATTTCCCCATGTGGACATACAATATGTACACACATATAACATAGCATAATAGACCAATATAGCAATTTTAATACTAGCTTTTAAAATCTTTAACTCTTTTTGTAGATTGCCAATTGATTTGAATTGCTTTTTGTTTTTAGTAACCTCAGTTAACCATACTTTCTCTCAGTTGGTACTGTTAATACATTATTGGCTTCATCTGTTTACAGAGCCATCCCAAAGTACTGAATACAATAGAAGTGGCTGGAAAAAGTCCATAGGAACCTATAGGAGGATAGCTAAACACAGAACCAACAATGCTTTGGTTTTATGAGCAGCAAATCATATATAACTGTGGATGACAAAAGACTTTAAGTTGCCATGTTTAAAATTATAAACTCATCAACAAACAAGAGGCACTTGCTTACTTCACTGTATTTTTGAAAGCACCTGTAGGATTTTACAAGTATTTAACCCTTTGGGCCTCTGTGGCTTTCTCATTAAGATAACTATCATGTCTAGTAACACAAGATCATTAGACTTTTTATTTCTCAAACATTTGTATTAATAGCATTTTCCATTATAGAAACTTAAAGTTTGGTACCTCATCACATCTTGACAGTACTTCTAATATAATCCAAATAGCCTGATTAGTCAGTGTCTCTATAAGATGAGAGACATAGGTCCTTTGATTTTTTCAGTTGGGCCCAAACTGGAAAAACCAAAGTCCAGGATTTACTGGAAATTTTAGAGACCAGATTGTTTGAAACTTTGAGTTTTTGAATGCCTGTCAAGAATGCCAAGAAGGCTCAAAATCCAAAACATCTGGTTGAAATAAGATTCCTTAAAATCATGACATAACATAGACCAAATTTGATCATTGTTACAAGGTGATTATTCAAATCTTTGAAAATAAGCACATATTTAAATAACCCATAGCTCTTAATAAAAATTCAGCTGTTTTTGAACAATTAGAATTTAACAGACATCAAGAGAACATAATAGATTACTTTAACACATTGCTTTAACAGAGCATCAGAGTTTAATTCTATGTCAAAGAGAAATTGAGCTTCCTGTGATCTTTTGCTGTGAGGTTTCCTTCCTTTACCTTCTTTCATATTGGTGACCATGTTTCTGTGTTTCTGTGTGTAACACATCTTTAAGCATCTTTTGCAGGGCAGGATGAGTGGCGACAAATTCTTTCAGTTTCTGTTTGCTATGAAAAGTCTTAATTTTACCTTCATTCACAAATGGGAGCTTTGCAGGATATAATATTCTGGGCTGGCAGTTTTTCTCTCTTAGTACCTGGGCTATGTCTCGCCATTCCCTTCTAGCTTGTAGGGTTTCTGATGAGAAGTCTGCTGTGAGTCTAATTGGAGATCCTCTAAGAGTAATCTGACGTTTCTCTCTTGCACATTTTAGGATCTTTTCTTTATGTTTCACTGTGGTGAGTTTGATTACGATGTGTCGTGGTGAGGATCTCTTTTGATCATGTTTATTAGGGGTTCTATAAACTTCCTGTACTAAGATGCCTCTATCCTTCTCCAAACCTGGGAAATTTTCTGCTAGTATCTCACTGAAAATGCCTTCTAATCCTATCTCCCTCTCCATGCCTTCAGGAACTCCTAGAACTCGAATGTTGGGTTTTTTAATAGTATCCTGTAGATTCCCGACAATCTTTTTTAGATTTCTAATTTCTTCTTCTTTTCTTTGGTTTGCCTGTTTCCTTTCCTGTTCTCTGTCTTCTAAGTCTGATATTCTCTCTTCTGCTTCGCCCATTCTGTTTTTAAGGCTCTCTAATGTGTTTGTCATTTGATCTATTGAATTCTTCATTTCATTATGATTTCTCGTCACTATCAGAGTTTCTTGTTCCACTAGTTGTTTCATTTCATTTTGATTCCTCCTTAATATTTCATTTTCACGAGAGAGATTTTCTATCTTGTCCATTAAGGATTTCTGTAGTTCAAGAATTTGTTTTTGAGAACTTCTTAATGTTCTTATCAATTTTTTGAGATCTGCTTCTTTCATTTCTTCTATCTCATCATCTTTATAATCTTGAACTGAGGTGTCTTTTTCATTTGGGGGCGTCATAGTATCTTCCTTGTTCTTGTTACTTCGGTTTTTGTGTTTGTTGTTTGGCATGTTGGAGATATTTGGTTTCTTCACTGTGGTGTTTTTATTGTTACACTATGGCTCTATATTAAGTGGACTGTCTGCTTTTGGTGGATCCTTAGAGGCTTGAGATGAGTGTGGACTGAGAGCTGTTTGGTCCCTCAGGGTTGAGGGTGTGCCAAAGATGACACTCCCAGGTTAGGCATGGTAAATCTTTCTTTCTTTCTTTCTTTTTTTGATTCAAAAGGGAAGTAATTCCACACAGCTGAATGTAATTGGAGGTAGTTAGTAGGCAAATGATATACCCACAGGAGCCAGAGATTGGAAGCTCTTTCCCAAGGACCACACAGGGAATCTCTGCTGCCCTCAGTGTGGGCTCCAATTCTCCTGCAGTCTCCCACTGGGTTGCCAAGTTAGATGCTAATCTCCTGTTATTCACCCCTCCCCCCAGAGTCAGGTTTTTCTGCTAGGCTCAGTGCCGGTGCAGACCTGAGGTCACCCTGCTTATGACGTATGTCCAAAATGGTGCCTGCTCTTTGTCTTGCTCACCTTTGAGAGGTGAGCGGAGAGAGAGAAACTTGTGTCTGTATCGGTCACATTTTTTTTTCCTCTCTCTCTCTTCTAGTTAGCCTGGTGAACTTTTCCCCACGGAGTTTCAAGCCTCGTTCCCTCTAGTCTCCTCTTTCCACTTTCCTGCTGGTATCTCGGGCTATTGATGTTCAGCTCACCTCGCATTCCAGCGCTGGTGTGTTGATTCTGCCACTGGTGTCCCGAACTTGGGCTCCCACGCTCTCCACGCAGGTCCACTGTGAATCACTAGTTCCAGAAGAGTTTCCTCTGCTGTTTCTTCCCCTACTCTTCCTTGACCCTGCAGTATCTCCACTTTTATTAAAGTGTCTCTCCCCCGGACTAATAGTGTGCTACCTTCCTATTCCGCCATCTTGCCACGAAGAGCATTATATTTTAATGTTAGAGGTTATTTTTAATAATAGATCAGATTTAATAATAAATGAGATTAGTTTGATTAAAACCGAGAGTTTCAACTTCTCATCAAATAATCATTTTATACCATATTTTGTGATGTTACCCTTGGAATGATTTTAGGGAAGTATTGGAGTATGTTTAAATCCATAAAGCTTGTCACAAACACCTTTGTGATAAAGAATTCAGCATTTATTTGGCAGCTTTGGACAAATATGGACAGTGAAATCTTCGTGTTGCATGTAAAATCTATTTCCAGGAAGCTTTTACTCAATAGTTTCCATCTAAGCCCTATCAAATCAATGCATTCACATTGGTACCCACACCTGTCTCCATACCATCAAGTGCATCTATTTGATCTATATGGAAAGGGTATGCCTGGCGCTGGTAGCTGTTCTGGTGTGTTTTTTTTTTTTTCAGAATCTGATCACAGAAATGTATGTATCCCTAGACTATCAAAAATTCCTTTTCCTGTTGATGTATTTGTAAGGTATCTTTCAGTTTTTCTTTTTCCTTGATTCTAATAAGATATACCCACCTTTGTGGTGATGGTTAAGATTTGAGCGATATATAACCCCAGTTGTATTGTAAACTCATATTGATCAAGAGGAAATCTTTTTCTTTAAAGATTTTTATTTATTTATTTGACAGGTAGAGCTCCAGACAGTGAGAGGGAGAGACAGAGAGAGAGGTCTTCCATCCACTGGTTCACTCCTTAAATGGCCACAACAGCCAGAGCTGGGCCTATCCAAATTGATGCTGTGACAGTGCAAACAGCATTCATTTTATTGCTCAATTTCGGCATGGGCACATACAATAGTTAATTTTTAAAAACCATTTATACAGATGTTATTGATAAAGCTCATGTAACAACTGAGTGAAAATACAAAGAATATCAAAGCTAAAACAGTCTGTAATAAATACAAATACAATGAAAATGATAAAACTTTGTGTTTAAAGTCAGTTTGAGAAAAGGAAGAATATTACATAAAGTCAACTAACTACATCTAGCAATAAAACAACTCAGCATTTGGTACAATCATCACCCTAACATCAGAATGTTAAATACCACAAGTGGCACCCACCCGCTAACTTTAAGCTGAAGCTTAAAACAGAAGCAGAAGGAGCTGCTTTAACCAAACTGCGAAGATGGCTGGAGCAGTCTCCACTCCCACCAATGCACTGGAAGTTTAAAGCGGATTTAGTGTTGTAAAATAAAGTGAATTACACTGTATTTAAAAGAGAAACTTGTGCTCTGGACCACAAATACAAGAAAGATGACTTGGTAAAAAAAAAACCATTCAGGGCAACAAACTATGTGCAAAACAAAATTACACTATACACAGCTGTATTTAAATGACACTAAGACATACGGCCCTCTGACAGACTCACCTCCACACTCATGCTGCCTGTGAGCTCTACAAAGTAACCACTGTTCATAATTAAGCATTCATTCATGATGGAAAGGCAATAATATGGAAAGGTGACATCACATATCTGAAATAATAGAACTAGAGGAAGGATAAGAAAAAAGAGGGACATGTGGAAATAAATATTCATATTAAACATGAGGTGCAAGTCCAAAGTCCAATGATAGATTGGGGATTGGTTTGCTTAGCACCTATTTGGAAGCAATCAGGTAATTCTGAAACTGAAATCTGAATCATTTTTCATATATCATGTAGGTGATACTACAGACTGTAATGGAGGGTAATTTCTTTTAAAGCTGTATTAACTCATTGTTACAAAGTTAAAAAAGCACTCAAAAAGCAATGGTATTTGCCTGCTTTCTACTTTACATTAAAACAACAGTGGTAGTAGCATTTCGTCACTACTGCATCCCTGTCAGTTACAACTTTATAAAGTGTTCATCACGTACTTACATTTTACTGAAAGATTTTAAGAGTAGGCACAATCAACAGCTGTGCTAGTGCTTTAATATAAAAGAGGTGGATCTGTGAATAAAAGATGGAGGAGATGTACAATTTGGAACATGCTCAATCGGACTTACCCCAAATGGTGGAGTTAGAAACATGCCAGGGGATTCCAATACAATCCCATCAAGGTGGCATGTACCAATGCCATCTCACTAGTCCAAGTGATCAATTTCAGTTCACAATTTATCACATTGATAGATCTAAGAGTCAAAGGGATCACACAAACAAGACTAATGTCTGATAATACTAACTGATAAAACCAAAAAGGGAGAGAAGTATCCAACATGGGAAGGGGGAGACATAGCAGACTCATAGAATGGCAGATGTCCTAAATAGCACTCTGGCCTCAGAATCAGCCCTTAAGGCATTCAGATCTGGCTGAAGAGCCTATGAGAGTATTTTAGACATGGAAAGCCAAGACACTCTGGAAAAAAAAAGAAGAAGAAGAAGACCTAAATGAAGGATCTCAGCGAGTGTGATCCCAGTGGAAAGAACGGGGCCATCAAGGTAGGAGGTAGCTTTCTCTGAAGGGAGGAGCGAACTTCCACTTTGACTATGACCCTGTCGGAATAAGATCGAAATCAGGGAACCCTAAAGGCTTCCATAGCCTCGGCAACTCATGACTAGAGCCTAGGGAGATTACTGATGACATAAACAAGAGTGTTAAATTGTTAAATCAACATCAAGAGTCACTGTGTACTTACATCCCATGTGGGATCTGTCCTTAATGGGTTGTCCAATGTGAAGTAATGATATATCTAGTACTGAAACAGTATTTTTACACTTTGTATTTATGTGTGGGTGCAAACTGATGAAATCTTTACTTAGTATATACTGAATCGATCTCCTGTATATAAAGATAATAGAACATGAAAAAAAAAAAACTTGGTGTTAAATTGGAAATTACATAGAAAATTAATCAAATTTTTTTTTAAAAATATCATGCAGGATCACTGTCATTAATGTGCTGTACACTGTTATTTAATGCTATAACTAGTACTCCAACAGTATTTTTTTCACTTTGTGTTGCTATGTGGGGCAAACTGTTGAAATCTTTATTTATACTAAACTGATTTTCTGTATGTGGAGAGAATTGAAAATGAATCGATGTGAATGGAAGGGGAGAGCAAGTGGGAAAGGGGAGGGTTGTGGGTGGGAGGGAAGTTATGGGGGGGAAGCCATTGCAATCCATCAGCTGTACTTTGGAAATTTATATTCATTAAATACAAGATAAAAAAAGAAACAGTATTTTTACACTTTGTGTTTCTGTGTGGGTGCAAACTGATGAAATCTTTACTTAATATATACTGAATTGATCTTCTGTATATAAAGATAATTGAAAATGAATCTTGATGTGAATAGAATGGGAGAGGGAGCAGGAGATGGAAGGGGTGCTAGTGGGAGGGAAATTATGGGGGGGAGCCAATGTAATCCATAAACTGTACCTTGGAAATGTATATTTACTAAATAAAAAAAAAGAAAACTGTGGTGGACTATGAGATTTTTTCCTTTTTTTCTTTTTCTTTTTTCTTTTTTTTTTTACTTATTTGACAGGTAGAATTAGACAGTGAGAGAGAGAGATGGAGAGAAATGTCTTCCTTCTGTTTGTTCACCCCCCAAATGGTTGCTACGGCTGGCACACTGTGCCGATCCAAAGCCAAGAACCAGGTGCTTCCTCCTGGTCTCCCACACGGGTGCAGGTGCCCAATCACCAGGGCTATCCTCCCCTGCCTTCCCGGGGCACAGCAGAGAGCTGGACTGGAAGAGGAGCAACTTGGGACTAGAACCCAGTGCCCATATGGGATGCTGGAGCTGCAGGTAGAGGATTAGCCAAGTGAGCCATGGTGCTGGCCCCAACTTTTTCCTTTTTAAGATTTATTTATTTATTTATTTGAAAGGCAGAGGTACACAGAGGCAGAGAGAGAGAGAGAGAGAGAGAGAGAGAGAGAGAGAGAGAGAGAGAGAGAGATCTTCCATCTACTGGTTCATTCCCCAAATAGCCACAATGGCCAGAACTGGACCAATCTGAAGCCAGAAGCCTGGGGATTTGTCCAGGCCTCCCACATGGGTCCAGGGTTCCAAGGACTTGAGCCATCCTTCAAAGCTTTCCCAAGCTATAGCAGAAAGCTGAATCAGAAATGGAGTGGCTAGAACTTGAACTGACACCCATATGGGATCTCAGCACTGCAGCACTATGCCATGGCACCAGCCCCCCAATTTTTTTCTTAGTATTAAATAAATCTAAGGTAAAAAAAATTAATTAAAACCCACATGCTATGAAGAGCTTAAACTTCTCATTGAACAGGCTAAGATTATTTACAGGGACCGGCGCTGTGGCGTAGTGGGTAAAGCCTCTGCCTGCAGTGCCAGCATCCCGTATGGGCGCCAGTACAAGACCCAGCTGCTCTACTTCTGATCCAGCTTTCTGCTATGGCCTGGGAAGGCAGTGGAAGATGTCCCAAGTCCTTGGGCCCCTGCACCCACGTGGGAGACCTGAAATAGGCTCCCGACTCCTGGCTTTGGATCAGCCCAGCTCTGGTAGTTGCGGCCATCTGGGGAGTGAACCAACAGATGGAAGACCTCTCTCTCTCTCTCTCCCTCTCTCTCCTTCTCTCCCTCTCCCTCTCTATCTCTCTCTCTCTGCCTCCTTTTCTCTCTATGTAACTCTTTCAATTAAAATAAATAAATCTTTAAAAAAGATTATTTACAAGTTAATCCTGGATATTTAATATTCTAATATTTGATATTTTAGATTTTATATATATATATATATATATATATATACTTGTGATATTCTACAGTAATAACTTCTGGAACTGAAAATATCTATATATATACAAATAAATATATGTATACTCAAATATATACATTTATTCATATATTTACTCAAATATATACACTCAAATATACATACTCAAATGTAAGTTGTATTAATGGTTCAAAGCATATACTATTTTTAAATTTTTATTTGGAAGGCAGAGAGAGCTTCATCTGGTTCTCTTTCCCACAATGCCCAGTGTGGATAAAGACAAAGCTGGGAATTGGTAGCTCAGTTCTCCTACATGTGTCGCATGAATCCAGTTCCTGAAAGCATCACTTCATGCTCCCAAGGTGCATATTAGCAGGAAACTGCAATTCAAACTGGAGCTGAGACCTCAATCCAGCCACTGTGTATGGGATGCAGGAATCCAAACCCATGTCTTAATTGCTATGCCAAATGCCTACCCTGAAAGCTAATACCATTTGTAAGTTTCATCTTACATATTGCCAAATTTCTTCTTAGAAAGGTGGAGGCAATTAATATTCACAATGGTGATATTTGAGTCATTTGTCACTGGGCGTGTTCTTCTTGATTTGATTTTACCTTTTAATTCTATGATTTCTACATATAATTTTTAATTTTATCGAGAAAGAAATTAGTTACTAACTTAATTATTTTCATGTTAAACATGTTTTATATATCACAAAGGAGATCAAAATATTGACACTCAGGGCTCGTGTGGTGCAATGGATTAAGCTGCCATTTACAACATCAGCATCCCGTATCAGAGTTCCAGTTAAGTCCTTGCTGCTCTGCTTCTGTTTCAGGGTTCTGCTAATGTGCCTGGGAAAACAAAAGGAAATAGCTCAAATATTTGAATCTCTGCCCATCATATAAGCAACCAGAATGTCTCTATTTTCCTCCCTCTCTGTTACTGAATTTCAAGTAAGTAAACAAATACATAAAAAATTTAAAATAAGAAGACTGACATTGTTTTGTTTAATTTGGTTTCCTATTAAATAGTATTTAATCAATTCTGTTTTATCTGAGATGAAGACAGACAGAAATAGAAGAAGTGGAAACAGAATTTCCAGCACTGGTTCACTCCTTAAATGTTGCAAACTGCCCAGGTGAGGCTACAGCAGTAGGTGGAAACTCAATCCAAGCTTCACTTGACATATTGTTGCTGATGTTTAGTGAAACAGATTGAGACAATACACACTTCTTACCTTTTAAATGTAAATACAATGTGAGGTATTATCTAGTACAGAATGACAAATATCTTAAACTTTCAGAATGCCACTGAGAAGCAGACAGTGCCATTTCTAATTTCTTAGCTTCATGATTGCAGCAGTGTCAAGGAGACTGAAGCCTCTGCTTCTTGCAATATGTTATCCAGATGTTTGGCTTCCTAACTTTCTTTATAAAAGATTTATTGATTTGAAAGGCAGAGAGAGAGAGAGAGAGAGAGACAGAAAGAGAGACCGACCTTCCATCCAGTGGTTCACTCCCCAGGTGACTGCAATGGCTAGAGCTAGGCCGATCTGAAGACAGGAGCCAAGAGCCTCTTCCAGGTCTCCCACACAGGTGCAGGGACCCAAGGACTTGGGCCATCCTCTACTGCTTTCCCAGGCCATAGCAGAGAGCTGAATCAGAAGTGAAGTGGCTGGGACTTGAACCAACATCCATATGGGAAGCCGGCACTGCAGGCGGCTTTACTTGCTACACCACAGCACCGGCCCCTTGTTTCTTGACTTCTAAATCTTCCCTTATGGCCCTTCTTATAACCACTCAATCCGTCTCCAAAATTCAATCATTTCTCATTCCAAGGGTGTTCTCTGAACTCTGGTTACTCAGATGCCCAGTTATCCATGCAAATATCCTTTATCCTAGAGAGGGGCACCTCTCTGTCTTACTTGAAGTCATTGATGCATTTTCCAAGTTTCCTTTTTTTTTTTCACCTTTGATTACAGGAGCAATAAAATCAATCTAGAAATTCTAGTTCCTTCATTAGATCCTTGTCCAAAAAACTGTTAAACTGACCCTAGGAACAGACTCAAAAAGGCTCTGTTCCTTATGATTTGATGGCCTATTAGAGAATTCCCAAGATTATTATGCATTTTAAATAATAAAAATTGGGGCCAGCATGGTGGCATCATAGGCCAAGCTTCCACCTGTGGCACCATAATCCCATTTGGGCACCGGTTTTTGTCCCAGTTGCTCCTCTTCCAATCCATCTCTCTGCTGTGGCCTGGGAAAGCAGTAACAGATGACCCATGTTTTTGGGCCCCTGATCCCATGTGGGAGACCAGGAAGAAACTCCTGGCTCCTGCCTTTGGATCAGCTTAGCTCTGGCTGTTGGGGCCATTTGAGGAGTGAAGCAGCAGATGGAAGACATTCCTCTGTCTCACCCTCCCTCTAACTCTGCCTCTCAAATAAATAATATAATAAAATCTTTTAAAAATTGAAATAATAATTAAAATGTAAAAGAAATATAAAAATAAAAATATAACTACAGTGGAATATAAATTGGATGAAATGCTAATGCCTTTTGCTGAGGTTTAAAAATAGAAAAGGCAAAGGGCCTATCAACTTATTTGAAGTTAACTGGCTAAAAGAAGTCTGTACTTTTCTGTAACCTAGGGTTCTTCCAAGGGGAAATGTACTGGTATTTGCAACAATTGTTCAAGGCAAAGTATTGAATAGACCTCAGCCACTGCCTCAGCATAT
Organism: Lepus europaeus; assembly: GCF_033115175.1. Lineage (NCBI taxonomy): Eukaryota > Metazoa > Chordata > Mammalia > Lagomorpha > Leporidae > Lepus > Lepus europaeus. The sequence goes on from NC_084844.1 coordinate 69,314,749, forward strand.
AACTGGGAGTGGCATGTAAACATTTTTAAGATTTATTTATTTATTCAAGAGGTAGAGTTACAGACACAGAGTGGGAGAGACAAAGAGAAAGGTCTTCAATCCACTGGTTCACTCCCCAAATGGCCATAACAGGCAGAGCTGGGCTGATCCAAAGCCAGGAACCAGCAGCTTCTCCCAGGACTCCCGCACGGGTGGAGGAGCCCGAGCATTTAGGCCATATTCCACTGCTTTTCCAAGCAAAATCAGAGAGCTGGGTCAGAAGAGGAACACCCAGGACATGAACTGGCACCCATATTGGATGCCAGCATTGCAGGCAGAGGCACTATGCCACAGCACCAGCCCCAGTGGCACATTATTTAGCAGGGGAAATAAGATGTTAGGGAACCACAAGCCTGGGGTTGGTGTTGGGGCATTAGCAGGTAAAGTTTCCACCTGTGATGCTGGCATTCCATATGAGTGCCAATTCATGTCCTGGCTGTTCGACTTCTGCCCCAGCACTCTGCTGATGGCCTGTGAAAAGCAGTGGATGTTGGTCCAAGTGTTTGGGCCCCAGCCACCAATGTGTGAGACCCAGATGAAGCTCCTGGCTTCTGCCTTTGACCCGAACTAGCACTGGGCACTGTGGCCATCTGAGAAGTGAACCATCAGATGGATGATTTCTCCTCTCCCTCTGTCTTTGTAAGTATCTCGAATACATGCTTTTTTTTAAGAAAAATAAAACACAAGCTGTTTCTCCACTGATGTTGAGTCACATTATCAAAGGCAGAATTCATATCATTTCCATCCCTCTCCTAACCAGTTATGTTGTTCTACTCATTGACAGACTATAAAAATGTTTATATATATATATATATATATATGTATACACATATTAAAGGCAGAATTATGGAGAGAGCAGTAGAGAGGAGAGAGAGAGAGGGAGAGAGAGAGGGACACTGGTTCATTGCCCAAATTCCTGCAATGGCTGGGCTTGGGTGAGGCTGAAGCCAGGAGCCTGGAGCTTCTTACAGATCTCCCGGGTGGGTGCAAGAGATCAACCCAAGCCCTTGAGCCACCTTCTGCTGCTTTCCCAGGAGCATTAGGAAATTCTAGTCCTGGTCGGGGCGCCAGATTCTGTCCCGGTTGCCCCTCTTCCAGGCTAGCTCTCTGCCGTGGCCCGGGAGAGCAGTGGAGGATGGCCCAAGTGCTTCAGCCCTGCACCCAATGGGAGACCAGGAGAAGCACCTGGCTCCTGCCTTTGGATCAGTGTGGTGCGCTGGCCACAATGTGCCAGCCACAGTGCGCTGGCCGCGGCAGCCATTGGAGGGTGAACCAACGGCAAAGGAAGACCTTTCTCTCTGTCTCTCTCTCTCACTGTCCACTCTGCCTGTCCAAAAAAAAAAAAAAAAAGTGGTGCAATCTTGTCATCAGCAACAACGATTGAACTGGAGGTCATTGTGTTAAGTGAAACAACCCAGGCACATAAAAATACTGCATGATCCCACTAATATGTGGAAGCTTGCTGCATGATCTTTAGAATGAGCTTGACCAGTTGAAATGAATGAATATACTTATAGTATACTTATTTATATACCCACGTTTCTGCTATGTTCTTCTTACTAGATTTTTTTAGGCATTTTATTTTTATAAACCCACCAAATGTATTTCACATTACATACACACACACACACACACACACACACACACATATATATATATATATATATATATATATATATATATATAGCTGTGTGCTATGTTTTTTATGAAAATGCTATCTCTGTGTGTGGCTGTATGTGTACACTAACATTTAACCCAGTAATTTATCAAAGTCTTCTATTGTTTATATTCATTTTTAGGTGACTGGTTATTGTAGATAAAAAATTATACAATTTCTGTGATTCATTCTTTTTCACATCAAGTTGTTATAAGTGGTAACATAAATGCTAAATAAATGAGAATACCTGGATTCTTTCTTATTGCAACGAGAACACTGCAGTTGATCTTTTGCAGGCACATTGCATGACCTCTTGTCTGTTGGGTCCAATGTATAGAAATAGAAAGTGATAGGGGCTGGCACTGTGGCACAGTGGGTTAAAGCCCTGGACTGAAGCGCCAGCATCCCATATGGGTGTCAGTTCTAGTGCTGGATGCTCCTCTTCTGATCCAGCTCTCTTCTGTGGCCTGGGAAAGCAGTAGAAGATGGCCGAAGTCCTTGGGCCCCTGCACCCATGGGAGACCTGGAAGAAGTTCCTGGCTCCTGATCGGCACAGCTCCAGCCATTGCAGCCAATTGGGGAGTGGATGGAAGACTCTCTCTGTCTTTACTTCTCTCTGTAACTGTCTTTCAAATAAATTTAAAAAAAGAAAACCATAAAGAAATCATAGTACTGAGTATAATTTCAACAAACAATCCAAGATTCTTTCTATATCTAGTGCATATTATAAATATCACTCCATGATTGTAGCAGTAATAAGAAATATTGCACTTATGCTACTTGTTTCTTGATTAATTGAAAAATGTTTTTTAAGAATTTCAGTTAATTTAAATGAGATTAGGAGAGGAGGAAGGGGACAATTAACTATTGAGGAAAAGTGTCTCTTGATTCTGGGTATGATTCTTGTATTCTCATTGTTACCATCATTGTCATTTATTTATTTATTTATTTATTTTTTGGCAGGCAGAGTTAGACAATGAGAGAGAGAGACACAGAGAGAAAGGTCTTCCTTCCGTTGGTTCACCCCCCAAATGGCCACTATGGCCGGTGCGCTGCACCAATCCAAAGCCAGGAGCCAGGTGCTTCTCCTGGTCTCCCATGCAGGTGCAGGGCCCAAGCACTTGGGCCATCCTTCACTGCCTTCCCAGGCCACAGCATAGAGCTGGACTGGAAGAGGAGCAACCAGGACAGACCCGCACTGGAACCAGGACTAGAACTCGGAGTACTGGTGCCGCAGGTGAAGGATTAGCCTAGTGAGCCATGGCGCCAGCCTTCCATTGTTGTCTTTTTTTTTTTTTTTACAAATTTTATATTGTTGAATTTTATGTACAAAATCATTTGATTTCAAATAAACATTTAATGTAAAAACAAACGTTCTTTTAAACTGAATTTTTTATTACATCTACTGTATCATTCAAATGCTTTTATCATCTTACATGATTTCTTCAAAATCTGTTATCAAGGGTACATATAGAAAAGCATTTTTTTTAATAGGAACAAAGGGATTTTTTTCAGCTTTTATTATAAGATGACATAAAAAGTTTACTCAACAGAAGTAATTTCATTACTATTTGGGGGAGGGAAAGACAAACTTTTTGTGCAAACAATGCTAGCCTTCTTTTAAACATTAAGAGCATAATTCTACACCTACATCTCCCCTAAAATAACCTTTTTTTTTCTTTTTTTTTAATTTTTTGACAGGCAGAGTGGACAGAGAGAGAGAGAGACAGAGAGAAAGGTCTTCCTTTGCCGTTGGTTCACCCTCCAATGGCCACCACGGCCGGCGCACCACGCTGATCCAAAGGCAGGAGCCAGGTGCCTATTCTGGTCTCCCATAGGGTGCAGGGCCCAAGCACTTGGGCCATCCTACATTGCACTCCCTGGCCACAGCACAGAGCTGGCCTGGAAGAGGGGCAACCGGGACAGAATCCAGTGCCTCGACTGGGACTAGAACCCGGTGTGCCGGCGCCGCAAGGTGGAGGATTAGCCTAGTGAGCCACGGTGCCGGCCAAAATAACCTTTTTTTTTTTTTTACATATGTGCACAGCTTTAGAAAATTAAAGCCTGAGAGAAATGCTCCAGATCCGCTATCCAAAGGCAAAACTCAGTTTGCTGGAACTTGTCACTTGGAGAGCTTACCAATCAAGGAGTCTGTAATGAAAGCTGCAGTTTCCCTCTTTCCTATTTTTTTAAACACAAAAATCAAAGAACTTAATACTGGATGACAAATAACATCCACACTATTTGTTAAATAGTTTCACAGTTAAACACATCTTAAAGACCAATCAAACCAGTATTTACATTTTGTAAATTTCTGAAGACACCATTAGAAAGCTTATATATCCCTTCATTAAACCAAATAGGGAACTGCATCTGATGGTGGTGGAATGAAATTAAAAAATTAAAAAACCTGTATTTACAGCAGCATTAATCCTTTATAAAAAAAGAATATGAAAATGCAATATCTTTAAGGATAATAAAAAATTGAGGTGATGTTACTCAACCACAGTGCTTGGAGTTGGAATAAAAACCTATTGCTGCTTATTAATGTGCCAGTAGTGAAACCACTTTCTGTTGGAAAAAATCCAACTGCAAATATGTACGTAAAACACACAACACAGGGCAAAATTTCTCAAAACAATTCAAGTCAGTTTATCTGTATTGGATATTCTAATTATGAAATACATTACAAACATATCCTTGCAAAAAAAAAAAAAAAGCACAACATTTCCCCCACCCCTAAAAGACGCATCTTAAAAACTTCTAACTTGTTCTACCCATGGTTTAACAATCCTAATGAAAAGATATGAACAGTTGAATTTTCCAAGTGATTACCTAATCAGAAGGGAAAAGAACAGTAAAATGTTCAAGTTTAAGAAATGTACTGGGTGAGCAATGCACTAAAATTATCCACATGAAAACAAATGGTCAGTATCCTTATAAATCAACATGACATTTCACTATCAACAATGTGAACAATGAGCATTGTCTCAAACAGGCATTAGATAAAGTGCTATTTTAAAATTGTAAAATGAATGTGTGTAAAATATCTTACACTGTAATTTTTTGAATCAAATATAAGTGATTTCAAAACCAAGGATCAAGGTCTGATTGTAAATGGTAATGCAAAATAATTTCACAAAAATCTTCAATTTCTAAAAAGGGAATCACATTCCAATTTTCCCTCCCCAAGAAAATTTCTCACAATTACAAAATAGAACACCAGTCACAAATGCAAAAAGCATTATGATTTAAATATGAAATAATTTCTATATTTAACATTTTTATAAGACAACTGTTGCAGTTAAAATACTTTCTCTGAAGTATTGCTTTTCATGCTCAAACTAGAAAATGTTTTAATGACATCAATTAAACTGACATACATGTAATTCTGCAAGACCCTTATAAAAATATCCTTGTTGAAATCATTTACTTCACCTAACACTGCCTGTTTGGAACCTATGATTTTTTTTTAAACTTTTATTTAATGAATATAAATTTCCAACGTACAGCTTATAGATTACAATGGCTTCCCCCTCCCATAACTTCCCTCCCACCCGCAACCCTCCCCTCTCCTGCTTCCTCTCCCCTTCCATTCACATCAAGATTCATTTTCAATTCTCTTTATATACAGAAGATCAATTTAGTATACATTAAGTAAAGATTTCAAAGGTTTGCACCCACATAGAAACACAAAGTGAAACATACTGTTTGAGTACTAGTTCTGGCATTAAATCAAAATGTATAACACATTAAGGACAGAGATCCCACATGAGGAGCAAGTGCACAGTGGCTCCTGTTGTTGACCCAACAAATTGACACTCTAGTTTATGGCGCCAGTAACCACCCTAGGCTGTCGTCATGAGTTGCCAAGGCTATGGAAGCCTTCCAAGTTTGCCGACTCTGATCATATTTAGACAAGGTCATAAAAGACAGAGTGAGGATAGTAACCAATGATCCTAAGAGTGGCATTTACCAGGTCTGAACAATTATACAGCATTAAGTAGGGAAGAGGACCATCAGTACACACAGGTTGGGAGTAGAGCCATTGGTGGTAGAGTAGAGGTTATGATTACAAAGGAATGAGGCGCAAGTGCACTAGACAGGGTCTAGAACAAAGGACAGAGTCATTATTAGAGGAGCTAAGAAAGGTGCTGTCTAAGCTACAATTGAGTTTTCTGATTGAGAGGCAAATAGAACCTGACAGAAGGGGCTTGATACTAATCTGGTGGGCTTTAGGCCTTGTAAGTTAAGAGGCCCAGACCTATCTATCTCTTCACATGGGGGTACATCCTAAAGGAGGTGTGAACATCCTAGGGGAAGGCACTCTGTTGACTTTCATTACTTGGCTGGCCTGGGAGGAGAGCTGGCCATGTCAAGGCAGGTGGCATCTCTAACAAGAAATTTACAGTCCTGCCTGCAATGTTGCTGACCCTACTTGACCATACCCTCAGCTGCAGTGGTCACTTTGGAAGTTGGGCTGAGTGAAGGGCTTTTCAGCTTAGAGCCAATAAGATCTGTGGCTCTGACCTGGGCATCCTTCGACTCCAGGGTAGGTCCATATCCAGTGATCCAACTCTTGGCAGAGCTGCCAGGGCTCTTCACAAGCTGACTTCTGCTGAAGCCCAGGCTTCCCACATTGAAAGCCACTGCAGTGGACTGGCCTGTTGGGTCTCCTTGAGGGCAGATCACTGTACAGATCAGCCATTAATAGGCCTGCCACCCATTGCTTCTGATGCCGAGCTTTCTTTTCCTCCTGGTTTGTGTTAAAGCAGACCAGAGGATGCAAGTCAAGGAAGTGCCTAAGTCCCATCTCTAATCTTCTGTGGCCTCAACTACAAGTCTATAGTCACAGGCATGTTCTGTAGTAGTTTTTCTAAGGTAGACAATGCCCATGAGGAAAATTATGTTCTCACTTTAAAACTTTCTTTCCCTTTGGTCTGAAAGGGAGGTTTTTTCTACTTACTGTATACTTCGCTGATGGCGAAGTAAATCTAGCTATGAGATTATTATTTAAGCTCTTATTTTGGCTATGCTATTACAGAAAAATGTTAGCCATCTCTTTTATAAGGTCTAAAGATTAAATTGTGCATCCTACAGATTCCTTCATAATAGAATTAGTTTCCTACCTTGAGGAGAATAGAGAAATGAAAGAACAAGTTGAGCTTAGAATAGAGAAATGAGGGAGCAAGTCCTAGATCGCTTGCTGACAATAGCAATATCACATGAATAGTTAGCAAACAGTTTCAACCATTAGATAACAACTTAAGAAAACATTTACCAGAAGATCCGATGCCTTCTATAAATTTTAAGAATCATGTATTTGAAAACACCTCTTAAATATCTAACATGGTGTAGTTTGTTTAACCAGTAAACTTAAGCACAACCATCTAAAATGTTTTTAGTTTCTTTCTACCAACAAGTTTAAAACATATGATACACAGATTCAGGTCACACGAATTAAAATGTATCCTTGATTGATTTTAGCAGCTTAAATTTATGGACAATCTTATCTATAAGCCATTTAAAATAAAACTCTTAATAAAATTTCCCCATGTGGACATACAATATGTACACACATATAACATAACATAATAGACCAATATAGCAATTTTAATACTAGCTTTTAAAATCTTTAACTCTTTTTGTAGATTGCCAATTGATTTGAATTGCTTTTTGTTTTTAGTAACCTCAGTTAACCATACTTTCTCTCAGTTGGTACTGTTAATACATTATTGGCTTCATCTGTTTTACAGAGCCATCCCAAAGTACTGAATACAATAGAAGTGGCTGGAAAAAGTCCATAGGAACCTATAGGAGGACAGCTAAACACAGAACCAACAATGCTTTAGTTTTATGAGCAGCAAATCATATATAACTGTGGATGACAAAAGACTTTAAGTTGCCATGTTTAAAATTATAAACTCATCAACAAACAAGAGGCACTTGCTTACTTCACAGTATTTTTGAAAGCACCTGCAGGATTTTACAAGTATTTAACCCTTTAGGCCTCTGTGGCTTTCTCATTAAGATAACTATCATGTCTAGTAACACAAGATCATTAGACTTTTTATTTCTCAAACATTTGTATTAATAGCATTTTCATTCTAGAAACTTAAAATTTAGTACCACGTCACATCTTGACAGTACTTTAAATATAATCCAAATAGCCTGATTAGTCAGTGTCTCTATAAGATGAGAGACATAGGTCCTTTGATTTTTTAGCTGGGCCCAAACTGGAAAAACCAAAGTCCAGGATTTACTGGAAATTTTAGAGTACAGATCGTTTGAAACTTTGATTTTTTGAATGCTTCAAGAATGCCAAGAAGTCTCAAAATCCAATTTGCTACTACCACCAAGATCTGCACCTGCGGGGCTCCACCTAGGCCCATGCCCTAGTCTTCAAGGCTCACCGCAGCGGCCCTCCTACTCGGGCCCTCCTACTCGACGCAGAGTAGCATCCACAATAGGGGGTGGCCGGGGACCTGCGGGGGTGCCCCGCGGCTCCCTCCACTCTCTTTCTAGCTCTGCGGACTGCCAGCGATGGCCGGGTATGGGTCCGACGCTCCAGCGCCATCCATTTTCAGGGCTAGTTGATTTGGCAGGTGAGTTGTTACACACTCCTTAGCGGATTCCGACTTCCATGGCCACCCTCCTGCTTAAAATTTGCCTTTTTAAAATTCACAAATAAATTGGAACTGACAATTTCATTAAGCAAAGTCCACGTTAAGTGCACCTATACATACCTGTGGAACTTTACTTCAAATTGTCATCAGTACCTAAAACCAGCTGAACAAGGTTTCCCAATTTAACTACAGAAGTATTCCACCTATCCTAAAGATACTCCATTAGCATTCTACAATTATCTGTATAAACAGAAACAACTTTGATCTATGATCAACATGAATATCTAATAAATAGTAAAACTATTAACTATAGAGTAAAATGCAGGATTTCTCATAGACTTAAGTGATGTCATTTTGGTACATTCACCATTATTGTACTTTATTTAATAAATAAATACATTTGCCCTTGCAAAAACAATTCATTGCAAGTTTACAAATAAAACCACAGACCTCAAAAGTCGTGATGTTAAATCTTCAACTAATAACCAACAAAACTAAATTGACTTGTTTGCAAATGGTCCATGGCAGAATAAAAAAAAAATCAAAAGGTCACAGGATCTTAAAGACTAGGTTTATTGACAATAATTTCATAAATATTCTAAAGAAAATTTCAAGAATTTCTAAACTTAGAATGTTTAAAATTTGTTCCTATTGGCAAAATATCCCTTGATAAAATTAATAGGTCACTACAAAATGGATGACACATTTAAAATTAGCCTCATCTTAACATTTTGCAAAAAAATTTTTGAAAAATTTAGTTTGTTTTTTCTTCCCTCTTGAGTACAGCAACTCATTATTCAGTTTTTATTTCAACTATAAGATATATAAGACATATTAATAAATATATTATCTAGCTGCTGTGAATTTGACAGTCAAGTTAGTCAGTAGTATATTATCCTACAAACTTTTATGGATCCAAATCATTCTGGTATTTTTAGTCATAGCAATTTTACTTGATAACATGCAAAATTTTGTGGTTTCCCTCCAAACAGCCCAAAAGCATATGGTATAGTGTCAGGAATTATTTGCATCAGTTCTATAAGTTTATCTGTGTGCTTCAGGTATCTGAAACTAAAAAAAAGGTGTTCTCATGTTTTGATAAAAAATGTACTCCAATACTTTATAGCATTAATATTTATTACTTTATATGAATACTTTATTGAAAGCCTAAGCCAAGTTTACACACAGAAATTATACAATTATATACCGCTTCACAAAGGCAGTGAACACATTACATTCTACAAAATCTACTTTACAGAAATTTAAAAATTCTAATATCAAAAATTACAGCTGAGGAAACAGGTATAAATTTGGCAAGCAGTAATTTTGACAGGGAAGTTGCAGCTCACATGACTTTAAATATGTGAATTTGAAAATACTAAGTTTAGAGTAATCATTGTGCTTTGTGTTGATTTGAAAAATATAACACTGGTTTTTGAAGAAGCATTTTCAAAAATATTAAATTCACTTCAAAATGTCACAGGAATTACGGTGGTTTCTATGCACCCAATGCCTCAATTAGCTCAGGTACATTTCTAAAGCAGTATATTAATTCTTCCAGTACAGTGGTGTTCCACATCATTGACATTTGCATATTCTAGAACAATTTAGAAAGAATGTGTAATATTCACAATGTTCAGAAAAGCAAGCAAAAAGTCAAGGAACCTGCCTGGTTCTTCTGAGATGGTCCCATGTCAGCTTCACAACCATTCATGCCACAAAATATTAAGCTACTGTTGGAACACAATTTCCGAGATAAGTTCATCTTCTCATCAGTAACCATGTCCTTTTTTCAGGCACCTTGGAAGCAAACAGAAGAACTTCAAATCTCTTCGAATGTCTTTAACCTGGTATCTCCACAGACAAGATTTCCAGGGTTTCACAAGGGCCAGATTTTATTCGAATTACTCAGAAGAGAAAGAAAATGTCTTCTGAAAGAGGTGAGCTCAATCATTACCAAGAGAAAAAGTATCCACTGTGTCCATCTCTTATAGAGACAGAAAAATATGACATTTCCCCCCTGAGAATAATATATATGTATGCTGCAGGCCGCATTCACATCCGCTGACCACCGGGAAAGGCCCCGCACGCTCACCATTTCCCGGCTTCCACGGAGTCCCGGGCGCTCCACAGGGCTTCAGGAGCGCGGACGTTCAGACTGCCGAAGCCTAAGCCACCCGCGGGCGCCCTCAGCGCACAGCAGCGAAGCCCAGTGTGGCGGCCAGAGACGACCCCGCCTGGTTACGCAGCGTTGCCTGGTGCGCCTGAATAGACAGTTCGCACAGCCAGTGAGCACGCAAGACGTCATAGAATATGCAGCCAATCAGAATCGCCTCTAGCACGGGGGCGGTCACTTGGGGTTGTGACCCCTGCGGGTTGAGAAGGGAGAGGCCTGGGCTCCTCTGACGCTGCCTCTGCGTCCTCGGGCCCGACTGTCCGGACAGCAGGGGGCGCTGTCTCCTCCCTGATGCCCCTGCCTCCTGGGAGCAGGGACCTGCAGCAATCACTGATTTGAAGAATATTTCAGAATACTACATAGATTAATCCTTTGTTTCAGTTCTCTTATAAAGTCATGCTGATTAAAAGCCCTTCACTCAGCCCAACTTCCAAAGTGACCACTGCAGCTGAGGGTATGGTCAAGTAGGGTCAGCAACATTGCAGGCAGAACTGTAAATTTCTTGTTAGAGGTGCCACCTGCCTTTACCTGGCCAGCTCTCCTCCCAGGCCAGCCAAGTAATGAAAGTCAACAGAGTGCCCTCCCCTAGGAGGTTCACACCTCCCTTAGGATATACCCCATGTGAAGAGATAGATAGGTCTGGGCCTCTTAACTTACAAGGCCTAAAGCCCACCAGATTATTATCAAGCCCCTTCTATCAGGTTCTATTTGCCTCTCAATCAGAAAATTTAATTGTAGCTTAGACAGCACCTTTCTTAGCTCCTCTAATAATGACTCTGTCCTTTGTTCTAGACCCTGTCTAGTGTACTTGGGCCTCATTCCTTTGTAATCATAACCTCTACTCTACCTCCAATGGCTCTACTCCCAACCTGTGTGTACTGATGGTCCTCTTCCCCACTTAATGCTGTATAATTGTTCAGACCTGGTAAATGCCACTCTTAGGATCATTGGTTACTATCCTCACCCTGTCTTTTATGACCTTGTCTAAATATGATCAGAGTCGGGGAACTTGGAAGGCTTCCATAGCCTTGGCAACTCATGACGACAGCCTAGGGTGGTTACTGGTACCATAAACTAGAGTGTCAATTTGTTGGGTCAACAACAGGAGCCACTGTGCGCTTGCTCCTGATGTGGGATCTCTGTCCTTAATGTACTGTACATTTTGATTTAATGCTATAACTAGTACTCAAACAGTATGTTTCACTTTGTGTTTCTATGTGGGTACAAACTGTTGAAATCTTTACTTAATGTATACTAAATTGATCTTCTGTATATAAAGAGAATTGAAAATGAATCTTAATGTGAATGGAAGGGGAGAGGTAGCGGGAGAGGGGAGGGTTGCGGGTGGGAGGGAAATTATGGGAAGGGGAAGCCATTGTAATCCATAAGCTGTATACTGGAAATTTATATTCATTAAATAAAAGTTAAAAAAAATCCTTTCCTAGTCTGGTCATTTAAAATTGTTTTCTATCTGTTTTTTTTTTAAGATTTATTTTCTGAAAGGCAGAGTTACACACACACACACACACACAGAGAGAGAGAGAGAGGTCTTCCATCCGATGGTTCACTCCCCAGAGGGCCGCAATGGCCAGAGTTGCGCCCATCTGAAGCAGGAACCTGGAGCGTCTTCCACTCGCTTATCAGTAGGATTTGTTTTTGGAATATGTTGATTATCTCTGTGTATAGTAGTGTCTTTCACATATATGGACAATTTAGTTTCTTAAAAAACGTTCCTCATATCTAATGTTTCCTTTGTGTTTTGATTTCCTCACTGCATCTCCAGTATAATTGTTGAGAATGAGCGATGGCCTCCTCCCATGAAAAAGGTTTGAAGGCTCTGTGTTAATTATACTGTTACAGGATAACTGTACACAGCCTTAACTGGAATAAGCAATGTATTATTTTTACTATTATGCTGTCACTTGCTTGATGATTTCTACATGCTGAATTTTATTGAATACTGTTTAACATTTAATTAAGTAATCATTTAGAGTTTCTTGTATTTTTCACCCACATGGATGATTTATATAATTTATTTTAGTGTTACTGACTTTTTATCTTTACTTTTTAATAGTATCATATAGTATATTCACTTTGTAATTATGTATTATAATTTCATATGTGGTTTAATTGATGTAATATTTTACTTAAATATTTATATTTTTTTAAAATTTTATTTATTTGAGAGAGTTACAGAGAGAGGGAGAGACAGAAAGAGAGTTCTTCCATCCACTGGTTCACTCCCCAAATGGCTACAAAGGCTAGAGCTGAACAGATCCAAATCCAGGAGCCAGGAGTTCTCTCCAGGTCTTCCAGGTGGGTGCAGCGTCCCAAGCACTTGGGCTATCTTCGACTGCTTTTCCAGGCCATAGCAGAGAGCTGGGTTGGAAGAGGAGCAGCCTGGACATGGACCAGTGCTACCGATGGAGGGGTAAGCCTACTACACCACAGTGCCAGCCCCTGTACATCTGTTTATGGAACAGATGCTCCTTAAATACCTATTATTTTATGTCATGGTCTGGATTATTAATTTTGTTTTCAAAAAGGAATTCAGACTACTGTGTTTAATTGCACTTTGTGTGAATCTCCAGAATTTTGAAATTTTTTCCATCTTTAAAAGTTTAGAATGTTCATTAAATCTAGGCCTAAATTTTTGCTTATAAACTTTTTGGGGGCTGGTGCTGTGGCATAGTGGCTAAAGCCACTGCCTGCAGTGCCAGCATCCCATATGGGCACTGGTTCAAGACCCGGCTGCTCCACTTCTATCCAGCTCTCTGCTATGGCCTGGGAAAGCAGAAGTCCTTGCCCCCACCCTCCATGTGGCAGACTGGAAGAAGTTCCTGGCTCCTGGCTTTGGATTGGCACAGCTCCAGACATTGCAGCCAATTGGCAAATGAACCAGCAGTTGGAAGACTTCTCTCTCTCTCTGCCTCTGCCTCTCCTTCTCTCTCTGTGTAACTCTTTGAAATAAGTAAATTCTAAAAAAAGTAAAATCTTTATAATAAAATACTTTTTGTTGGTTGCTATGCTCTTTCAAATATTAACTAAATATATTTCATTTATATAAGAGTTTTCTATTTTTATATTACATTTGTGTTTTGATAAAATGACTTCCAAAATTCAGTGGATTTTTTGTGTCTGTTTTAAAAAGTTACTCTTAAATATTTCAGAAAATTCATATCTTGCTAAGATCTACAAACTCTGTAAATAATGATTTCCTTTTGATTACTGAGGTTGATTTTGTTACTTTTCTCTTTCTTTGTTCACTTTTAGTAGTTTTTAAGAACTGTTTTTTGTTGTTTTTGTTGTATCTATTTCACCTATGCCTACTGTTATCTTTTTTCTATATTTTTAATATTGCATATATTCTTAAGAATGAACCAAAATGATTGGTTTTCTGTGTTCAATTCTAACATATTCATTAAAGTGTGTAAGTTTTCTCCAAGCACTGGTTTATGTGAAATCTCATGTTTTCCTGCTGTGCTTCCACACCCTGTGTTAGGAAAAGAGGCACAGAACAGAGAGGAGGCAGAATATGAATTTACAGCCAGACTGAATTTATCAGAGAAAATAAATCCACAGAGGTGGGTGACCAACTGTAGGCGTGCACATTGGTGGAACACAAGGCAGGAGGCCCCAGACACAAGCTGCCCAGCCTTTTTTTATCTTAGGAGGCCTAGGGGTGGGGGTGGGAGTAGGGGCAGTTGACGAGACCGTCCTTGCTCCAAGGGTTGGTTTTAGCTCCTCTGTCAAAGATAAGTTGGCTATAGATGCGTGCATGGATTGATTTCTGGAGTTTCTATTCTGTTCCATTGGTCTACACATTTTTTTTTTGCCAGTACTAGGATGCTTTGATTTTTAACTGCCCTGTAATATGTCTTGAAAGTGGTATTGTGTTGCCTCCAGCTTTGTTCAACTCTGATGCCCATTAACTGAAGACTGGATAAAAAATATGATGATATATATACACTATGGAATACTATTCAATGGTTAAAAAAATAAACTCCTGTCTTTTTTAACAAAATGGATGCAACTAGAAACCATTATGCTTAGTGAAATAAGCATAATGTCCCTAAAAGACAGATACCATACGTTTCCCCTGACCTGTGGTTACCAATAGAGTACCTAAAGTGTAATGCATAAGGAGTGAAATTGACACTTTAAGATTTGAGGAACATTTACAGCCCTTGTCTCTACTATTGAGGAATAGTGTTTTTTTCTTCATACTATTTGTTGAACTCTTTACCTAGTGTAGAATGAATCTTATGAATATAAAATAAACTGAAAATAGATCTTTTTAAAAAATGAGTGGGAATGGCAGAGGGAAGAGGAAGAAGGATGGGAATGTGTGGGCAGGATGGAGGCTAGAGTGGGAAACATCACTATGTTCCTAAATTGATCTGTATGAAATACATGAAACTTGTATACCTTAAATAGCTTTTTTTCTGACAGGCAGAGTAGATAGTGAGAGAGAGAGAGACAGAGAGAAAGGTCTTATTTTTGCTGTTGGTTCACCCTCCAATGGCCGCTGCGGCCGGCGCATCTCGCTGATCCGAAGCCAGGAGCCAGGTGCTTCTCCTGGTCTCCCATGCGGGTGCAGGGCCCAAGCACTTGGGCCATCCTCCACTGCCTTCCCAGGCCATAGCAGAGAGCTGGCCTGGAAGAGCTTTTGATACCACTTTTAAGTAAATTTTAGACTTCCAATTTTATCAGATTATGGAGTTTTCAAAAATTAATACATGTATAGTCATTCACTTTTTATTTTTCTTCTATGTCTAGATTTTTATAATTTTTTTATTTATTCTTGGCTTCTTTTCTTTTTTCTCTCTTTTCCTGGTCTAGGCACAATGACATCTGAAGTCACAATTTTAATATCTGTATTTCTGTTACATCACAGCATGGACCTTCTAGCTATCTGCAGGAAAAGTAGGCAGAGATGAGAGTGTACTTATTTGTCATGGTTCAATGATAGTAACTTATGACTCCTAGCTCGGGAGGTTGGAAGTTCCACATGGAATGATAGCAGGGTTTCTTTCTCCTGGGAATTCTCCCCCAGGCTTCCAGGTGGCCACCATCTTGCTGTGTCCTCACATGGCATTTCTTCTATCCACACTGGTGCCTCTCCTTGGAAGGATACCTGCCAGCTTGGATTATGGCCTCTCCCTTTTGATAACGTTTGACTTTAATAACCTCGTTAAAGTCCCTGTCTCAAAATAGAGTCACACAGGGGCTCAGGGATTTAAGGTATGAACCTTGGGGAGAAAAAGTTTAGTCCAGCACATTAGTAAGGGGCCCAGGGCTCTGCTGCACAGGCAACCAGCTCCATAGGGACTTAGTGTTTAAAATGAGAGCAAGGATAACTAGTACTCAAACAGTATGTTTCACTTTGTGTTTCTATGTGGGTGCAAACTGTTGAAATCTTTACTTAGTATATACTAAATTGATCTTCTGTATATAAAGAGAATTAAAAATGAATCTTGATGCGAATGGAAGGGGAGAAGGAGTGGGAGAGGGGAGGGTTGCGGGTAAGAGGGAAGTTATGGGAGGGGGAAGCCATTGTAATCCATAAGCTGTACATTGGAAATTTATATTCATAAAATAAAAGTTAAAAATAAAATAAAATAAAATAAAATGAGAGCAAGGGTTCTTCATAGTAATGATTTCATTATGACTGCATAATCTGGGAACACACAGTCACACAAACATTTGTTTACATTTATACAAACTAGAATGGAAATATCTGGTGATTGTGTACAGATAAAATTAATACAATCCATATCATGGAATATACATTAAAACTGATAAGGGGGCTGGCGCTGTGGTTTAGTGGGCTAAGTCTCTGCCTGTGGCATCAGTATCCCATATAGATGCTGGTTCATGTCCCAGCTGCTCCTCTTCTGATTCAGCTCTCAGTTTATGGCCTGAGAAAGCAGTGGAAGATGGCCCAAGTGCTTGGAGCCCTGCACACACATGGGAGACCCAGAAGAAATCCCGGCTTTGGATCAGCCTGGCTCCTGTCTTTGTGGCTATCTGGGGAGTGAACCAGCAGATGGCAGACCTTTCTCTCTGTTCTCCCTCTCTCTGCCTGAAACTCTACCTCTCAAATAAATAAATAAAACCTTTAAAAAAAAAACCTACATGCTTTCTCTAATAAAAAAAAACACTGATGAAAAGTAGAAAAATGATTAATCACCTAAGAGTATTATGATATTTGGTGTTCACATTTACTAAAGATAAGAAATGAATGAGAACTAAAAGTTAAATAAAAATTTATACCTCTAGTAATACAGACCAGTCAGCATGAGGCATGTTTTCCTAAAGGTCTTGCAATTTTTAAACTAATGTTCACTGGGACCAGTAGGTTAATCCTCCACCTGTGGCACTGGCATCCCATATGGGCACCAGGTTCTAATCCTACCTGCCCTCTTCCAATCCAGCTCTCTGCTATGGCCTGCGAAAGCAGTAGAAGATGGCCCAAGTCCTTGGGCCCCTGCACCCACATGGGAGACCAGGAAGAAGTGCTGGATCCTGGCTTCGGATCGGTGCAGCTCCAGATGTTGCGGCCATCTGGGGAGTGGACCAACAGAAGGAACACCTCTCTCTCTGTCTCTCCCTCACACTGTCTGTAATTGTAACTCTCAAATAAATAAAAGAAATCTTTAAAGAACAAAAAAATAAACTGTTAGTCAAAATTAATTCTTAAGATGTGACACACAGGAAAATACTATCCCATAAACCACAAATGTATTCCTGCAGGAAAAAAAAAATGATGAAGGCTTTTTTGATCTTTTTACCATTATCTGCTAAATTAATTTCACAGTGATCATTGTGGATTTTTCAGTTCCTTGGCAGCCTTTCATGACACCTTATATTTTTTCAACACTTGCAC
Organism: Lepus europaeus; assembly: GCF_033115175.1. NCBI lineage: Eukaryota > Metazoa > Chordata > Mammalia > Lagomorpha > Leporidae > Lepus > Lepus europaeus. The sequence goes on from NC_084844.1 coordinate 69,332,136, forward strand.
TAGTTTTAGCTATTAAAGTAACAGGTGATGACCACTATTTAAATTTAGTTAATTTAAAATAAAATTTTATTTAATTTTTAGTAATTTATTAAACATTCTAATCCAATAATTTAATTAATTAAAGTTTAAAAGTATGATTATAGACACATAAACTTGCATCTGCAAAGTCTCCAAAGCACATTAGTGAGAAAGTGGATGATTCGTGGATTGCTTCTTGGCCTTTTGGCTAAGATCAAATGTGACTGATAATTACAACTGATTAATTTAATTGGATGTAGTCACTAATGCATCCTTACTATGTTGCTATTTGTGTTTTTTTTTTTTTTGGTTTTGGGTTTTTGTTTTTTAAACTTTCCATCTTCTACTGCTTTCCCAGGCCAGCCATAGCAGAGAGCTGGATCGGGAAAGGAGCAGCTGGGAGTAGAACCGGCACCCATATGGGATGCAGGCACTTCAGGCCATGGCTTTAACCTGCTGCACACTATGTTGATATTTCAAATATAATTTGGGGAACTAATTTGCTGGGTGTGGCAAGGTATCCCTATTTTTTTTAAGATTATGTATTTGAACAGAGTTACAAAGAGGCAGAGGTAGAGAGAGAGAGGTAGAGAGAGAGAGAGAGGTCTTCCATATGCTGGTTCACTCCCCATGTGGCTGCAATGGCCTGAGCTGCCATAAGCCAGGAGCTTCCTCTGTCTCCCTCATGGGTACAGGTTCAAGTTCAGCCTACTCCACTTGCTTCCAGCTCCCTGCTCATGCATCTGGGAGAGCAGTAGAAGATGGCCCAAATGCCTGGGCCCCTGCCCCTCAGAAGGAAGACCCAGATGAAGGTTCTGGCTCCTGATTTTGGTCTGGACCAAAGTAAACCAGTGGATATAAGGTCTCTTCTCTTTGCATATCCCTCTCTTTAACTGTGACTTTCAATAACTAATACTTAAAAAGGAATTAATAAGCAAATGTATATTCCCTTTTATCTACCCAAACACATATTTACCACTTTCATGATCTCGATTCTTGCCTGTACATCCAAATATCTTGTAGTATTTATTTCAAATAGGAGAACTTCATGTTATAGTGCAAGTATTCTAATAGTTGCTTTAGAAATCTTTTTAAAAAATGTTTTGTGTTTGCCTCATATTTGAGGATAGTTCCATTGAATATGGAGTCATATACTGCAGGGTAGCTTCTTTCTACCCTTTGAAGATGCCCTAACATTGTATCTGAGAAGTCAGCAATCATTCACATATGGTTGTACCTGAGTAAGCCATGTAGGGTTGTTTTTCTTGCTGTTTTCAATATCTCTGCCTCATGGTGGGCATTTGGCATGGCCCTTGGGATACCACTTGGGAGACCCACATCCCATGCTGGAGTCTTTGAGTTTGGGTCCTGGCCCTGATTTTGACTCCAGCTTTCTGCTGTTGTGCACAGCCTTGGAGGCAGCATGCCATAGCTTTGGTAGTTGGGTTCTTGCCACAGAGTGGTAAATCAAGAGGCTCCTTGCTTCCACCTGCTCAGCTCTGGCTGTTGTAGGCATTTGGAGGTTAAGCCAATAGATGAAAGATAATCTCTCTCTCTCTCTCTCTCTTTCTTTCTCTCTCTAATCATTGAGTAAAAAATAAAAATGTGAAAGAGCCACTTCATATAAATCTATTTTTAATTTACAAAAGGATGCATTTGTTTTTGATATTTTTGAATTTTTGATGCCTCATCTAGTTTTCTTTGTATCAATCCTGATTAGGGGGACTTTGAACATTTAAAATCTATATACTGGGGTCTTTCACAAAATTTGGGAAGCTTTTATGATTTATTGAAACATACATTTTTTTGTTTCTCTTCCTTCTAAAACTCTAATTTCATGTATTGAGAGTACTTCAAAAATTTGTGAATTAGAAGTAAAACAAGCTTATTTTCATGCATTTTTTTCAAATCTATGAATATAGAAGGCTTTAAAATATTAATGAAAATGGATGGATATTATACTCACAGCTGTCAGCATTTTTCACCCTGAAATGTAATTAGGTATTAATTCCACTCTCCACAAACTTTCAAAGTGTCTTTGAATATGAGATTGATTTGTAAATCACTCCATGTGTTTGGACCTCAGCCCATTTTTCTTTTATAAAGACTGGATAACAACTATTGATTTGTTTTCTTAGTATGTTTTGGGTTGCTTAAAAATACCACAGATTAGTAGTTTAAAAAGAAAAGAAATTTGTTTCTTAAAATCTGGGGTCCAGGAAATATGAAGTCAAGAAGCTGCATCTAGAGTAGGTCATCTCACCACATCATAGCGTTGCAGACAAAATTGCAAGATGAGGGGCTGGCACAGTGGCACAGTAAGCTAATCCTCTACCTGCACTGTTGGCATCCCTTATGGGCACTAGAGCAAGCCCCAGCTGCTCTTCTTCTGATCCAGCTCTGTTCTATGGCTTGGTAAAGCAGTGGAAGATGGCAAAAGTGCTTCTTTCCCTGCACCCACATGGGAGACCTGGAAGAAGCTCTGGCTTCTGATCATCCCGGCTCCAGCCCCTGAGGTTATTTGGGGAGTGAACCAACAGATGGGAGACTTCTCTCTCTCTCTCTCTGCCTCTCACTGTCTATAACTCTACCTCTCTAATAAATAAAATCTTTTAAAAAGTTGTATGATGAGAGAGAGGGCAAGAAATTAAACTCATTGACTCAGGACCTTTCAACACTGGTATTAATCCATTCCTAAGGACAGAAACTGTTCCACTAAGGACTATTTTTAAAACACATGATTACAGGGGGTATGTTAAAACCATAGCATTTTGGGGGCCAGCACTGTGGTGCAGTGGGTTAAAGCTGCAGCCTGCAGCACCAGCATCCCATACAGGTGCCGGTTTGAGTCCCGGCTGCTCCACTTCCAATCCAGCTCTCTGCTATGGCCTGGGAAGGCAATAGAAGATGGCCCAAGTCCTTGGCCCCTCCACCCACATGGCAGACTTGGAAGAAGCTCCTGGCTCCTGGCTTCAGATCAGCTCAGCTCTGGCCATTGCGGTCATTTGGGGAGTGAACCAGCAGATGGAAGACCTCTCTCTCTCTGGCTCTACCTCGCTCTGTAACTGTCTTTCAAATAAATAAAATAAATCTTTAAAAAAACCCATGGCATTTTTAAAGCTAAAATATGGGTTATTTGTCTTTTGTAACCTGTAGTTTAGTCCACGTGCATTTTTTTATTTTATTACTGTATCATACAGCTCTAGATTTTCCCTTGTTTTTCAAGTTGTTTTTTCTACTGATAATTTTGATATATCATTCTTTGTATTATAAACATATAGCATAAATATAGCATAAACATCTTATATTTTACTTTCAAAATCTGGGTTAACTTAAGTTTCTTTCTAGTAATTCTTTTTCTTTTGATTATGAATCACATTTTTCTTTCTTTACATGGGTGTTGATTCTGAATTTCTTCCTGGATATTATAAATTATGTTATAGAAATTGAGTACTGTTATATTTCTCAAGTGATTGTTGTTTTACAATGTAGTCAATAGACTAAATTCAAATTCCAAACTCTGCATTCCTTGCAGTGATAAGTAATTAACTTTTTAAAAAAAGATTTATTCATTTATTTGACAGTCAGAGTTACACAGAGAGAGGAGAGGCAGAAAGAGAGAAAAGCCTTCCATCCGAGGGATCACTCCCCAATTGGCCACAACGGCTGGAGCTGAGCTAATCTGAAGCCAGGAGCCAGGAACTTCTTCCAGGTCTCCCACATGAGTGCAGGGACCCAAGGACTTGGGCCATCTTCTACTGCTTTCCCAGGCAATATCAGAGAGCTGGATCAGAAGTGGAGCAGCTGGGGCATGAACCGGCGCCCATATGGGATGCCAGCACTTCAAGCAAGGGAATTAACCAGCTGCGCCACAGCACCCACCACTATTAACTTTATTTCATCCATTTATTTCACTAGCAGAGAGACATCAAGACAGATAACCTAATAGGTTTCACATCCACAGGTTCATTACCCAAATGCCTAAAGACCTGTGGGTGCACCAGTCCAGAGCTAGAAGCTGGGAACCTAATCCAGGTCTCCCATGGAGTGGCAGGGACCAGATTACTTGAGTCACTACCTGCTGCTTCCCACGGTGCCCATTAGCAGGAAGATGGAATTGGAAGCAAAGTTAAACCATGAACCCACACATCTGAATATGGGCTACAGGCATCCCAAATGTACCATCACCCCTGCACCAAACACCTACGTCTCACAACTTCAATCCTTTCATGGATGTCTACATGATGATGGTTTGTTATCTTATTTATGTAAAAAGGTCACCATTGCTTTTAGGGAAATCAAAAGAACTATGTGTAAAATATAACTATATACATACAGGTAGCAGAGCATCTAGTTTGGCATCTGGGCCCAAATCTGAGTATGCAGTGTGTGTTACAGAATAGGGGCAAACTATGCCCATGCTTGCTTCTCTGTGCCTTGTCTACTCCACGATAGGAGTTCCACTTTTAGGTGAGTAGAAGAATCTGATCATTTCTTCTCTACTACAGCCCTTCAGGGACTTGAATTTTATTCTTCTGTACCTTCCTTGCTTTTTCCAGTCAGGTATAAGTATAGATGTCCACACAGAAATAGTTAAATTGCCAGACCTCTTTAAGTATGGGGCATCAAGCAAAAGAGAAAAGCAGTGAAACAAAAATTGGTTTGTTGCAGAGGTCAACAAGATGGGATGATTTTTCTTAGACCAAGACCAAAACAGAAGAGACACGGTTCATAAACTAAGAAATGAAGAAGGGTATATTGCCAATAACTTTACAGAAATTTAAAAGATTATAAAGGAATACTGTGAATCAATATGTCAAAAGATCCAACAATTTATATGAAGCACATACATTGCTAGAATAATACAAATTGTAACTTAAATAATAATCTCATAGCTAGATTTACTTTGCCATCAGCGAAGTATACAGTAAGTAGAAAAAACCTCCCTTTCAGACCAAAGGGAAAGAAAGTTTTAAAGTGAGAATATAATTTTCCTCATGGGCATTGTCTACCTTAGAAAAACTACTACAGAACATGCCTGTGACTATAGACTTGTAGTTCAGACCACCGAAGATTAGAGATGGGACACGGGCACTCCTTTGACTTGCATCCTCTGGTCTGCTTTAACACAAACCAGGAGGAAAAGAAAGCTAGGCATCAGAAGCAATGGGTGGCAGGCCTATTAATGGCTGATCTGTACAGTGATCTGCCCTCAAGGAGACCCAACAGGCCAGTCCACTGCAGTGGCTTTCAATGTGGGAAGCCTGGGCTTCAGCAGAAGTCAGCTTGTGAAGAGCCCTGGCAGCTCTGCCAAAGAGTTGGATCACTGGATATGGACCTGCCCTGGAGTCGAAGGATGCCCAGGTCAGAGCCACAGATCTTATTGGCTCTAAGCTGAAAAGCCCTTCACTCAGCCCAACTTCCAAAGTGACCACTGCAGCTGAGGGTATGGCCAAGTAGGGTCAGGAACATTGCAGGCAGGACTGTAAATTTCTTGTTAGAGATGCCCCCTGCCTTGACATGGCCAGCTCTCCTCCCAGGCCAGCCAAGTAATGAAAGTCAACAGAGTGCCTTCCCCTAGGATGTTCACACCTCCTTTAGGATGTACCCCCATGTGAAGAGATAGATAGGTCTGGGCATCTTAACTTACAAGGCCTAAAGCCCAACAGATTATTATCAAGCCCCTTCTATCAGGTTCTATTTGCCTCTCAATCAGAAAATTTAATTGTAGCTTAGACAGCACCTTTCTTAGCTCCTCTAATAATGACTCTGTCCTTTGTTCTAGACCCTGTCTAGTGTACTTGGGCCTCATTCCTTCGTAATCATAACCTCTACTCTACCACCAATGGCTCTACTCCCAACCTGTGTGTACTGATGGTCCTCTTCCCCACTTAATGCTGCATAATTGTTCAAACCTGGTAAATACCACTCTTAGGATCATTGGTTACTATCCTCACCCTGTCTTTTATGACCTTGTCTAAATATGATCAGAGTCGGCAAACTTGGAAGGCTTCCATAGCCTTGGCAACTCATGACGACAGCCTAGGGTGGTTACTGGCACCATAAACTAGAGTGTCAATTTGTTGGGTCAACAACAGGAGCCACTGTGCACTTGCTCCTGATGTGGGATCTCTGTCCTTAATGTGCTGTACATTGTGATTTGATGCTATAACTAGTATTCAAACAGTATGTTTCACTTTGTGTTTCTATGTGAGTGCAAACTGTTGAAACCTTTATACTAAATTGATCTTCTGTATATAAAGAGAATTGAAAATGAGTCTTGATGCAAATGGAAGGGGAGAGAGAGCAGGAGAGGGGAGGGTTTCACGTGGGAGGGAAGTTATGGGAGGGGGAAGCCACTGTAATCCATAAGCTGTACACTGGAAATTTATATTCATTAAATAAAAGTTTAAAAAAAAAGAAAAATACAAATTGTCACACTCTCAAGAAGAAACTAAAAATATTAGTAGCCTAAAGCAGTCAAAAATCAAACAATAATAATAATAATGAATTTAATCAGCAATTTAAAACATTACCACAAAGTCCTGACCCAGATGGTTTCCTTTGTGAATTCTATCTAGCATTTAAAGATACAATAACAATATTTTTCAAACTCTACCAAAACACTTGTCAACTCATTGTCTTTTTTTTTTTTTTGACAGGCAGAGGAACAACCAGGACTAGTACCCGGCTCCCCAACCGGGACTAGAACCTGGAGAGCCAGCGCCGCAGGTGGAGGATTAGCCTAGTGAGCCACGGCATCGGCCAACTCATTGTCTTAATACTTAAAAAACAATGAGTTCAAATGAATTGTATTGATATCCTAAAAGTCAACAATAGCAGGTAACTGGGTCACAAGCAGAGGAGCTGGCCTCAAACTGGCCGTCCAGTACGGGATGCAGGCTCCCTAGCTGTGGCTTACCCTACTGCACCACAACACTGGCCCCAAAAGATTCATTTTAACACACCATGCTGATTGAGAAGAAAAATTGCATTCTTAGCATAGAGAACGTCAGCAAGAGACCTGGAAACATCACCTCAGCATTGTCCCCCTGCAGGCTGTGCTGCTGGCCTCCCTGGCCTGGAGGTAAAGGGGAAGCTGATCAAGCTTGCCACTCACTGTGCTTTGCCCAAGGCCATGGCCACAGATTCCAGAGCCAACCGCGGGGAATGCAGGGCCCCCTGCAGCCAGTTCCAGCAGGTCCACCAACTCCACCTCCCCTTCTGGGGACACCAAGCTTCTGAGCCATCCGGCTTCCTTTTCACAGGCGGGCAGAGGCTGGACCACCCTGGGCCTCCGGGCGGCAGAGCCTGACTACCACTGTGACGTGAAGAGCCTGCGTGTTTACGTAATACTGCGCGGGCACACCTGATTGGATTGTTTGCAAAGCTGGAGGGGAGCGTTCGAGGTCACAAAGGTGTAGCCAATCAGAGGAGGGTGGTGACTTGGGGTGGCAGTGTGGGGGCTGTGAGGGGAGAAGCCTGGGCTCTGGTCTGAAGCCGCCTCCTCCCCCTTTCTGTCTTCCGCTGCAGCCAAGCCCGCTGTACCTCTGTTCCCACAGGGATCCGTGAGCTGGAGCCTGCAATGACCTGCTGCAGGTGAGTCACGGTTTGCCTACTGTTGACTCCTGGGCCCTTGTCTTTCTTCACGTTCCTGGGTCATTGTTCTGTATGGTCATTTACGTTTGATAAATTGATTTGAAGAGTGCGTAAAGGTATTAGATAATTGAATCCTTTTTTGATTCATTTCTCTTGTAAATATGTGTTTCCTCGTCTGTCTTTTGTCCACTTTGTTTCTTGCTGGTACTTAGTAATCCAATTGGCTTTATATGTGGATCTACTGCCCAGAAGTGTTGCTATAGCTAATTGTCAGTTGCATTTGTTTGGGGATTAGATTGGATTATCTTTGTATGTAATGTCATCCACATATATTAACAATTGTATTGCAAAAAATGTGATTATTTTATCTTACATGTCTTTGTTTCCCTGACTATAGATCCAGTACAATGTTATGAGAGGAGGCAGCCTTGTCTGGGTGGGCGTCCAAGGAAAAATCAGTGCTCCTTAAGTAATTTATTGTATGCTAATTTTAGATAATCTTGATCTGATTAAGCAAATCATTATTTTTAACTATTTTGCTAACAGTTGATTTTTATGGCTGGATGCAGAATTTTATTAAATTCTTTTTAAACATTTAATCTAAATGATCATGTAATCCCTTGTATTCTTCACCTACCTGGATGATTTACATGGTTTTTTGAGAATGTTAAATACTCTTGCACTTTTTAGTGTATCTTGCTTGTCATTGATCTATTAGTTTTTCATATGTGGTTTATATAATATTTTAAAATATTTATTTATTTGATAGGCAGAGTTACAGAGAGGCAGAGGCAGAGAGAGAGAGACAGGCCTTCATCTGCTGGTTTACTCCCCAAATGGCTGCAATGGCTGGAGCTGGGCTGATCCAAAGCCAGGAGCCTGGATCGTCTTCCAGGTCTCCCACATGGGTGCAGGGGCCCAAGGATTAGGGTCATCCCCCACTGCTTTTCCAGACCATAGCAGAGAGATGGATTGGAATTGAAGCAGCCGGGATGTGAACCTGTACCCATATGAGATGCTGGCACTGCAGGCAATGACTTTACCCACTATGCCACAGCAAGGGGCCCAAATTTATATAATATTTGCTTAGAATATTTGCATATCAGGGCCAGCATTGTGGTGCATCAGGTTAAAGCCCTGGCCTGAAGTGTTGGCATCCCATATGGCACCGCTTCTAGTCCCAGTGGTTCTAGTCCCAGCTGCTCTGCTTCCAATCCAGCTCTCTGCTATGGCCTGGGAAAGCAGTAGAAGATGGCCCAAGTCCTTGGGCCCCTGCACTCACATGGGAGATCTGGAAGAAGAGTCTGGCTCCTGGATTCAGAACAGCGCAGCTCCAGCCATTGAGGTCATCTGGGGAGTGAACCAGTGGATGGAAGACCTCTCTCTCTCTCTACCTCTCTCTGTAACTCTGTCTTTCAAATAAATAAAAGAAATCTTTAAAAAATTGCATATCTTTATGAACAAGAAGCTCTTTAATTTCACTTTAATTTATATCGTATTCTGAGTTGCATCATCTGTGTAATAGTGGTTTTCCAAAAGAAATTTAAAAATATTCTACTTATTTTCACTTGGGGAAAGTGTGGGAAACAAATATTTTTTCCTTCCTTAAAAGTTTGGAATATTCCATAAGTCTGCACCTGAAATTTTTCTTGTAAAGTCCTTTTCAAGTTCTTCAAAAATTTCTCAGTTTGTTTAGTTTATGTAGTTTTTAAATTCTATGTTATATTTGTGTTTTGGGAAACTTTTTCAGAATATAGTGGATTTTAGTGTCTGTAGTCAAATTTTCACCCCTAAGAATTTCATAAAGCTCTCTTAGCATCTTTGTAAGTTCGATGGACTCTATAAAGATGATTCTGTTTTAATTTCTTGAAAGTGCCTATTGGCTAATTAATTTTCTTAATATTTTTAAGATGTTTTTTGTGATGGCCTTTCCTTTCACTGAATGTCAAAAACTACAATTATATCACTATATCATTAATATGTTGTGGCACAGCATGTTAAGCCACCACCCACAAGGCCAGCATTCCATGAGTCCCAGTTCCAGTCCTGGCTGCTCCATTTCTGATTCAGCTCCTTGCAAATACATCTAGAAAAATATCAGAGGATGACCCAAGTAATTGGGCACCTGCCACTCACACGATAGACCTGGATGGAGTCCCAGGCTCTTGGCTCTGGCCTTGCCAAGCCCAAGGTGGAGGCCATTTAAGGACTGAATCAGTGGATGGCATATTCTCTCTCTCTCTCTCTCTCTCTCTCTCTCTCTCTCTCTCTATATATATATATATATATATATATATATAGTCCGTATATATATATACTGACTAGGACTCACCTATGTAATCCAGCAGATGTTCCAGAAATGATAGAGTGGGACTTATGAGGCCAGATCCTAAAAGATATTTAAATTTCTCCCTTGCTCTCTTTTAAATAAGCTCTGGAGAATAAGCCAGCATCGCAACTTTGGGAGCGCTCAGACAGCCCTCATAGAGAAATCCACATGGTGCACAACTGAGGCCTACTGCTAACAATCAGCACTGCATTTCTAGGCACGTGAGTGAGTGTACTGGACGTGAACCTGCCAGCCTCAGCCATACCTTCAGATGACTGCAGCCCAGCCAACAGCTCGATGCAGCTTCTGTGGAAACCAGGTACAGAACTATGTATGTAACATTTCTGGACTTCTCGCCCAGAGAAGATGGCATGTTTCTTGCTTTTAAGCTATTAAATTTGGGGAAAATGGTGTACAGTAATAAATAACTACGAATGGTAGGTGAACTAAGGTCTAAAGAATTACCATTTGATTTCATTTGTTTAGTTTAACTTCTTGAAGGTTATTAGTGACCTTGAAAAGAGCAGTTCAGCAGAGTATGTGATCAAAAGCCTTAGTAGAGTGTGTTCAGAGGGACTGAGAGAAGAGAAAGTGGAGACAGAAACTGCAGGTAATTCTTTGGTAATTTTTTCTGTACAAAGAAACAGAATTGGGGCAGTAGCTGAAGGGAAATGGTGTTCAGGTTTTGTTTTTGATTTACCAAATAATATAGCCTGATGTATATGCTGCTGATGATTTAAGAGAGAGGCATAAATTTCAGTTAAATGCGTAAATGGCTGGTAAGTCCAGTGTCCTTGAGTAGTTGAGTGTAAAAAAGATCTAGATCCGTGTCAAGGAATGGGCCATGAGAGGACAGACAGTTCATATTTAATAGGGGAAGGGCAGGCAGAGTACCCATTGCTGCTATTAATGGGTAGGTGTGGTGGTGGGCGCCCTTATTTATTCTGCTTATTGAGAAGCAATGTCATCAAAAGTGAGTGAGAAGGAGAGAGGGTATAGGAGATTAGAGACGGTGTTGGAGAGTCATCCATGACAGCACACTGGGATGTAAGTACACTTTTCCAGGGAGTCCCAGCAAGGATAATTAAATCAAAATCAATACCCAGATATTCGATCTCCATGAATTCTTTTCATACAGTTTTCTCTTTCCCTAAAGTAGAATGCCACCTAATGTGTACAGAGTTTGGGCTTGGGAAGATGAAAACATACTGGAGATGGTAGTGAAGATGGAATTGCAACAATGTGAATGTACTCACTGCCATAGAGTTATAGACACACAAGTGATTAAAATGGTCACAAAAGTCCATATTATAGTATTCAATTCATATAAGAGTCCAGAATAGGAAAACCTATAGATGGAGGAGGAGGAGGTGGAAGAATAACTATATTCCTGAAGTTGTACTTATGAAATTTGTATTACTTAAAAAATAACTTTAAAAAAATTAAAGAGCTCAAAGCATACAAAGAAAAAAATCTATAGAGACATATCATAGATTAGAATTGAATGGGGACACTTTGCAAGAATAAGGGATTGATAAAGGGCACAGGGTTTCTTTGTGAGATGATGAAATGTTCTAAAATTCATTGTGAATATACCTGAGAATATGCCAAAATCATTGAATTATATGCTGTAAGTGGGTGAATGTTTTGTTATGTGAATTGTATCTCAACAAAATTATCTTTTTTAAACATATTGACTAACTACTAATATAGGTTACATGAATGAACCTCAAAAACATGTCAAATAAGGGAAGCCAGATGAAAGAGACTTCTTATTATTTAATTCCACTTGTATTACGTGTGATTTTTGGAAAGAGAAACAGATGGCAAGTGGCATGGATGGGCATACCGCTTGTTCCCTTCCCACCCTTCAGACTCGTACCACTCCAAGTAAGCTTTCTTTTTTTTAAGATTTATTTATTTATACGAAGGTCAGAGTTACAGAGAGAGAGAAGGAAAGGCAGATAGAGCGGTCTTCCATCCACTGGTTCACTTTCCAATTGATTGCAATGGCTGGAGCTGTGCCAATCCAAAGCCAGGAGCCAGGAGCTTCTTCCAGGTCTCACATGTGGGTGCAGGGGCCTAAGTGCTTGGGCATCTTGTACTGCTTTCCCAGGCCACAGCAGAGAGCTGGATCAGAAGTGCAGCAGTCAGGGCTCAAACCGGCATCTGTATGGGATGCTGGCACTGCAGGTGGTGGCTTTCCCCGCTATGCCACAGCGCTGTTCCTCCAAGTAGCTTTTCAACTGATTAAGTTGCAGGAAAAAGAGAGGGGCAGGATGGACACTTTTGTGTGGCAGTGACCTCGTCCAAACCCAGCTCTAGGTGTGCTTGCCCACTTGCTCTTCAGCAGATCACCTTGCTGATAACCATGGGGAAAGTGTGCACAGAAAGATTGGCCAAAGAGGAACTGAACGTCAGGACCTGGAAAGCTATTTTGCTGAGATAATTCTTTGTTAACCCTCAGAAATTACCACATTTGCTTCCTTTCCTTCAAACTTGCTGCTAGGCACTTAACTGAACCTGCCCACCTCATTCACTATGGTTTGGATATTAGTTAGGATGGGGGCCCAAAGGCATATCTTTAAAGGTTTGGTTCCCCAAGTCTTATGTTAATGGTAGTAAATGGGTGGAAACATAATCTGATTGTGATGTTTAGAGGTGGGGCCTTGTGGAAGCAATTATCTTGGATTAGATTACCAGTGTGGAGTCCCCATGATTGAATCCTGGTGGTCTCTTAAGGAGAGACACAGAAACAGTACTCCTCTTGCCATGGGATGCTCTGCACCACCTCAGGACTCTGCCAGGAAGAATGCCACCACCAAATGCCAAGTCACTGGGGTTGACTGATCTTTTTCTTTTTTTAAAGATTAATTTACTTATTTGAAAGAGTTACACAGAGAGAGGAGAGGCAGAGAGAAAGAGAGAGAGAAAGGGAGAGAGAGAAGTCTTCCATCCACTGGTTCACTCCCCAGGTGGCTGCAATGGCTGGAGCTGTGCAGATCCCAGGAACAAGGAGCTTCTTCCGGGTCTCCAGTATGGGTGCAGGGGCCCAAGGACTTGGGCCATCCTCCACTGCTTTCCCAGGTCATAGCAGAGAGCTGCATTGGAAGTGGAGCAGCCAGGTCTCAAACTGGTGCCCATATGGGATGCTGGTGCTTCAGGCCAGGGCATTAACCCACTGCACCACAGCCCCGGCCCCAGCTCATCTTCTATACCTACAAAACCATAAGGGAAAATAAACATCATTCCCCCACAAGTAACTTGTCATAGGTATCTATCTCATTGTGGTAATGAAAAAAAGTGAGCAATACTGCATTCATGCTTAATTCATATCACATCTGGGTACAACGAGTGTGAAACCAGTTTTCAGAGTTCTACAGTCTTCCTTTGGTCACAATATTTTGGAATAGTTGTCCATCCCTCCAGTTGAGAACTATGAAGTGTGCAGTGATCAATGAGTTCTCCTCTCCGTATTCAACTCTTCTTCCTACCTGATCCTCCACTTAAGAATGATTCCTCAAAGTGGAAAGAAGGAATCACACTTGTATCTTTGGGCTCATCAAGGTGTGAACATTCACCTAGGAAACTGGGTGAAACTAAGAGATCAAATATTATTGGATAGAGGAATTATTTCAAATGATCTTTTCTTCTCCATATTCTAAGAAAATATATACTAGTTGGTTAGCTGTGACCATCAGAAAATTTGCTATTAATAGTGTGACTCCCTTTGCAAACATATCAAAAATAAGAACACAGGGGCCAGTGCTTTGGCATTGTGGATGAAGCCAACACCTGCAGTGCTGGCATACCATATGGGTTCCAGTTTGAGTCCCAGCTGCTCCACTTCTGATCCAGCTCTCTGCTATGGCTTGGAAAAGCAGTGGAGGATGGCCCAAGTCCTTGGACCCTTGCACCCACATGTGAGACCTGGAAGAAGCTCCTGGATCCTGGCTTCAGATCAACATAGCTCCGGATGTTGTGGCTACTTGGGGAGTGAACTAGTGGATGGAAGACCTCTCTCTCTCTGCCTTCAAATAAACAAATAAATCCTTAAAAAATAAGAACACAGGGGAGTGGGCATTTAACCTAGTGGTTAAGATGCCAGCTGAGACCCCCATGTCCCATATCACGGTACCTGAATTCAGTTACCAGCTCTGATTTCTGACTCTTGCGTCTTGCTAGTGAAGAACCTAAGAAGCAATGGTGATGGCGTTAATAGTTCAGTTCCTGACACCTACATAGGATACCTGGATTGAGTTCCAGGCTTACAGCTTCAGCAGGGGTTAGTTCTGACCATTTGGCGAATAAACCAGCAGTTGGGAACTCTATTTACTTTTCTATCTCTGTCTCTGCTTCTTGAAAAGACAACAATTAGAGAAAATGACTCATGGGTGTTATGAAAATGAGGCTATCATATTCTCTTGCTCATACATCAGATGATCGGTGGAAAGTAGGGTCTTCCTGGTGTGCCTGAGCACTGAGTTGGGCCATGGATTGTGGTGGAAGACAGCGAGGGAGGAAGAGGAATATTAGGCAAAATCATTGCCCTCTTATCCTTCTATCTGAAGTGACCTCTCTAAAGCATCCGCTTTTCCTCTGGCCCTCAGATTCCCACACATACATTCACTGTATTCTGCTTGTGTACATGCAATGAAACACACTTTGGCTATTTCTGTGTAAGATGTTGTGTTTGTGTAAAATGGCTAAAATTGAAACAACAACTCACTAGGCAACCCACAAAGTCTATTTAAGTGAATGTCAGAGTTATAGTGAGAAAGAAGAGGGAAGAAGGGAGTGAAGGAGGGAAAGAAAGAGAGAGAAGAGGGGATAATGTAGGGAGAGAAAGAGAGAGAGAGAAGAGAGAATCTTTCATCCACTGACTCTCTCCCCAGATGGCCTTAATGAAGTCAGGAGCCAGGAGCTTCACTGGCCTCCCACATGGGTAGCAGAGGCCCAAGTACCTGGGCCATTTTCTGCTGCTTTCCCAGGCCATTAGCAGGGAGCTAGATCAAAAATGGAGCAAAAGGACACTAACCGGCACCCATATGGGATGCTGACATTGCAGGCAGCAGCTTTACCCTCTGTGACACAATGCTGGTCCCCCGAAATAAAATTCTTAAAGGTTGTTTTTGATTTCAACTTAAACCAGTCCATATAACTGCCATCAGGTGGAATTTTAAGAATGCTCATAGCATTTTGTTTACAACTAAACTTTCTCAGTAACTGAACACTGCCAAAAAAAAAGGCATAACAGATTCAGTCTTCTTTTTATTTAGTTTTAAAATTGTATCTAATTGGCTGGCACCATGGCTCACTTGGCTAATCCTCCACCTGTGGGGCTGGCACACCAGGTTCTAGTCCCAGCTGGGGCGCCGGGTTCTGTCCCGGTTGCTCCTCTTCCAGTCCAGCTATCTGCTGTGGCCCAGGAAGGCAGTGGAGGATGGCCCAAGTGCTTGGGCCCTGCACCCGCATGGGAGACTGGGAGGAAGTACCTGGCTCCTGGCTTCAGATTGGTGCAATGCGCTGGCCGTAGCAGCCATTTGGGGGGTGAACTAATGGAAGGGAGACCTTTCTCTCTCTCTCTCTCTCTAACTCTGCCTGTCAAAAAAAGGTTTTACCTAATTATTTATATTTTATTTGAATGACAGAGACAGAAAGATATTCCATTCACTCATTCACTATCTCCCCCACACTGCAAATGATCACAACAAGCAGGGCTGGGCAGGGGGCTAGGACTCAATCAGAGTCTAACATGTGGGTGGCAGGGACCCAGATTTCTGAGCTATTTTGAGAGGAGTCATGGGTTAATATGCAGTCTGGAAATTGAGGGTAGGAAATGTTCCCCCCAAAAGTTATCCTTAGCAAGGTCAGAAGTGCCTGCCTGCCCACTCCTTGGGAGCTTCCAGTCTCAACATGAGAACACCAAAGGTGTGGTGACTCCATCCTCTGAGCTCCCAGTTTACTGTAAAGCAAATTAGGTTTCCCACCCTTGTGATGGCTCTTTTGTTTTATCATGAACAGGCCAAATAGGACAAAGAGTTGTAAATCAGGTCTTTGGTTTGTCCCCAACTTATTGATTGGCAGTTTCTTCCCCAAAATTTTACTTAAAAACTCTACTACCACATCCCCGTAGGGTTTTTTCCTGTCTTGGAAGCCCCCCTCCATGGCATCTGGCTGGAGGTCTTTGACTCTAATAAATCTTGCTTTTTAAATCTGTTTATCTGCTTGGAAAGTCTTCTTCCATATGAGACAAAGAACTGAGGTAATTATCTTTGCTGCCACCATTTCCCTGTAACTCTGTCTTCTGCTGCCTTCTCAGAGTGTGCATTAGCAACAACCATGGAAATGGGACTTGGAGCAGGCACACTGAATTAGGATGTGGGTCTCTTAACTGCTGCACCAATAGCCTATTCCTAATCGCCTTTTTATATGAACCTTCAAGGCATTGTGCTCGTCACTGTTGCAGGTACACTTTCTTATATTTGATTCTTAAGGTGGACAGATAACCTTCTGTTTATTAAAATTAATTTCCATATGCCAAAAAGATAAACAGGTTTTTCTTTACCTAAAGAAATCACAGAAGTGATCCCCACCACCTTCTACAATCAGTGGAGATAGAGAGTAGAATAGGTTGAAGCTTTAAAAGATGTAGGCTAGTATATAGGACCTGTAAATAATTCAAATATTGATTAATCCTATAGTACTGGAGGTGAATTTAATGAATCCGAGGTGGATTTTTGTATAAAATTGGGAGAAGGGTTGTGATGCAACAGTTAACAATGCTACCTGTGATGCAAGCATCCCTTATCAGACAGCCTGAGTTCAAGTCCCACCTCCAGTTCAGATTCCAGCTTCCTGGGAGGTAGCAGGTCATGGCTCAAATACTGATACCACCCACATAGGAACCCTTATTGGGTTGTGGGCTCCTGGCTTCAGCCTGGCCCAGCCTTGGCTGTTGTAGTCTGTTAGGGAGTGAATAAGTACATAGGACCTTTTTGCCACTTTCTTATTTTTTTAATATTTAATTCATTTATTTGAAAGAGAGATTTACAGAGAGAGGTAGAGACAGAGAGAGAGGTCTTCCATCTGCTGGTTCACTCTCCAGATGGCCGCAATGGCCAGAGCTGAGCCAATCTGAAGCCAGGAGTTGGGAGCTTCTTTTGGGTCTCCCACATGAGTGCAGGGGCCCAAGGACTTGGGCCATCTTCTGCTGCTTTTCCAGGCCATAACAGAGAGCTGGATCAGAAGAGGAGCAGTGGGGACTAGAACTGGCACCATATGTGATGTCGGTGCTTCAAGCCAGGGCTTTAACCCATTGTGCCACAGGCTCTTTCTTTATCTTTGTTTCTCTGCCTCTCAAATATATGAAAATTAAAGACAAAGAAACAGTATAGGTAGTCTAGAAAATGGATTAGGTCAATGTGAAAGACTCCCTGTTAGAAAACACCCTGGAGATAAGATGTACAGGCAAGAAGAGGAGTTGATTCCCAGTTGGTATGTGGGTTATTGTAGGTGAGGGGTATGTTATCTAAGTCAGTCAGCATGTGCCTCCCTTTCTTTTCTTCGCTCTTGTCCCCAGAAGGCCAGGTTGTTGCCTCTGAATCACAGCTTCCTTCTTGCTCTCCATCCCCCCGTGCTAGACCTCCTTCATTTGCTTTGTCCCTCGGAGCAAGCCCAGGGCCTGTAGGGCTAAAAGTGCTGGCAGGGAACAGGCAACTGGCTCGTTCCCCTCCTGACCACTCCCAGAAGCCCTTCACCTTGGTTCTGGCTGTCCTCCTCCCAGTCCCAGCTCTAGTGCTGACCCTGCAATGGCATTGTCAGCAAGCACTCTTCTGACCACACTTATCCCACGGACCCTGGCCCATCTGTGCCTTCTCATCCGACAGCTGACTGTCCCCAGGGTCCTTGAGCACTCTTGCTCAGGAGTCCCTCCTGTCTGAGTGTCAAGAACCCGAGGAGGCTGAAGATAGAGAGTGTTTGCTATCCTACTTTTCTGTGACTGCTTAGCACCCCAGTGACCCATGGGACCTGCAGTAAAGTCCAGCAGCTCCTGGATACTTCCCACCTTCTCCATAGGCTACATCCACCCTACCTGGCCCATGCCTTCCAGGTACACTGGCAGGATGGGGCACAGCTGAGGAGGGCTCCTTATGAAGACCATGGGTGGTGGGACCTGGCACTTGGACTGCTAGATCTGCCAGATACCACAGGTATTCTCAGGGTCCCTGCTGCTGTGTTGGTGGACTTCCTGGAGGAAGGACAGGAGTCAATGAGCCAGGATCCTCTCGATTCAACAAAGCATCAGTCATGGGGGCAGCAATCATCCTCTAAGTGGAGAATTCTTTCCCTCCAGTGTAACTGGGGCCTGGAGAGAAGCCTCAGTGGGAGAACTGGCAGTCTTGAGCCTCCAGAGTGAGGGCTGCTGCCCCTTCTCTCCCTTGCTTTGCAAGAGGCAGACCCCTGTGTGGCTTCCTTGCAGGGTGTCCTGGTGAGCATTTTGAGCAGGTGGGCTGCAGGAAGAGCTCCGTGCTGGCTGCCCTCACTGGGGAGCTCCACAGGTGTCCACATCAGTGCACCCCATCCTCAGCTCTGCTCCTTGGCAGATACTTGCTAAGCCCCTGCTGTATGTTGAACCTCTTTTTAGGGGTCAGGGATCCCAAAAGAACAAGATAGGTTCTCTTCTTAGAAGGGTTTTCAGTGTGGAAAGAGGAAGGATGGCAAGAAAGTGAGTCATTGTACTAATCAGACCGGAGTGCTATCAGGGCCGTGACCATGAGTGAAGGACAGAGGTAGAAAAGATCCTGAGTCTCCTATTCCTCAGAAAATGGGGCTGTGCAAGGGAGGGGTCCAGAGAGGAGCACAGGCTGGGGGAGGGCCCTCTCATTCCCAGATGAGAATGAGATCCATGTGGTGACCACATGCCTTTCTGAGCACCTGAGCAACCCAGATAGGAGAACTGCTGGGCTCTAGCCAAAGAGCCTCATTTGCACCCCGCACTGCCAACATCTGCTAACTCATATGAAACATGAAGTGGGACCCTGTAGAAGACCAGGAGGCTTCTGGGGGTGGGGGCTGGCATGCCATGACCCAGTGCGGAGCTGGTCCCGTGCTGCTACCCTAGATCTCTGCAGGGGCTCTCCAAAGGCTTTGACCTGGACACCCACAAACCCTAGATCCAGTTTTCTGTCATCCAGGACAACATCTTCTTTGAAAAGATATTTGCTACCCAGCTGTGCAGGAGGCTTGTGCCTTCAGTGACAACCTCGGCATGAGTGCCTGATCTTTTTTTTTTTTAAGATTTTTATTTATTTGGTTGAGAGGTAGAGTCACAGGCCATGAGAGGGAGAGAAAGAGAAAGGTCTTCTATATGCCACTTGTATATTATTGGGAATGGTGGAATATTTGAATACAAACACATCATAAACTGAGCAAGCAATAGAACTAGGCCTTCCCTTTCCTTTTCTTTGTGTTTAGAGCCAACCAGCTCTACATCCAGTTTGTTTCTTTTTATTTTTTTATTTTTTTATTAAACTTTTATTTAATGAATATAAATTTCCAAAGTACAGCTTATGGGTTACAATGGCTTCCCCCTCCCAAAACTTCCCTCCCACCCACAACCCTCCCCTTTCCCGCTCCCTCTCCCTTTCCAATCACATCATGATTCATTTTCAATTCTCTTTATATACAGAAGATCAGTTTAGTATATATTAGGTAATGATTTCAACAGTTTGCCCCCATATAGCAACACAAGGTGAAAAAAAAATACTGTTGGAGTACTAGTTATAGCATTAAATAAGAGTGTACAGCACATTAAAGACAGAGATCCTACATAATATTTTTTTTAAAAATTAATTAATTTTCTATGTCATTTCCAATTTAACACCAGGTTTTTTTTTTTCATTTCCAATTATCTTTATATACAGAAGATCGATTCAGTATATAATTAATAAAGATCTCATCAGTTTGTACCCATGCAGAAACACAAAGTGTAAAAATACTGTTTCAGTACTAGTTATAGCATCACTGCACATTTGACAACACATTAAGGACAGATCCCACAGGGGATTTAAGTACACAGTGACTTGTTTCTTTTTATTTTTTTAAAGATGTATTTATTTATTTGTAAGGCAGAGTTACAGAAAGAGGAAGAGACAGAGAGAGAGGGAGAGACAGAGAGAGTTTCCACCTTCTGGTTCACTCCCCAAGGGGCTACATGGTCTGAGCTGGGCTGATCCAAAGCCAGGAGCCAGGATCTTCTTCCCAGTCTCCCACGTGGTTTCAGGAGCTCGGGTACTTGGGCCATCTTGTGCTGCTTTCCTAGGCATGTTAGCAGGGAGCTAGATCAAACGTGGAGCAGCCAGGACTCAAATCGGTGCCCATATGGGATGCTGGAACTGCAGGGGCCCCTGCACTTGAGCCCTCACCGCTGCTCCCAAGGTCCCCATGCACAGGGAGCTGGGACCGGAACACAGTCTGACCCGGGATGCCCTTGTCTCAATCCCCGCACCAAACACGGGCCATGAGGTCCCCTCTGGACGAGGCGCCCAGCGTCTCAGGTCAGAGCTCAGCGGCCGAGCCCGAGAGGGGAGCGCTGTGTTCAGGACCCCAGGGCAGGCTGGGAGGACGCCCACTCCCCCCATCAGATCCTGGGTTCCATCCCCAGCTCTGCTCCGGACTCCGGCTGCAGGGGTGACTTGGGCACTCCCGGCCCAGCACCGAGAGACCCCGATGGCGCTCCCGCCCCAGCACTGAGGGCCTGGGGATCCACCCGGAAGGGAGCTGGGTCTGACTTCTGCCCCCAGCACTGTGTCTTCCATGGCACAGCTGTGGACCCCAGTTCCCCTGCTGCTGTCAGCAACGTGGCTCTGCCAAGGGGTGGGGGACATAGAGCAGCCCACAATGACCCCTAGGCCTCAGGCTGTTTGCTTCATTTAAAGGGGAAGAGACCCGGCAGTGTTAGGAGTCAAGTGTATGGGAGGTGCAATCACGGAAGGCTTTCTGGAGGACGTGACACTTGAGCCAGGTCCTGTAAGGGGACAGGCAGCCAGGTCGGGAGAATGAAGGCGGCCGTGAGAGGCCGACATGTCCAGCCCCAGGGGTGCTGCTTGCAGATGACACCCCGGTGGCCACCGCCAAGAACATGCCTGGGGACAGAGCGGATCTGTTTGGGGACGGCACGGCAGAGGACGGCGGTGTGGCCAACGGGCGCCTGTGGCCCATGGTCATTATGGGGAGCAGGAACACCGCATTGACCTGCACATGATCCGGCCGTACATGAAGGTGGTCACCTACGGAGGGGAGGCCCCCCAGTTACCACGTGGTCACCCATGGAGGTCAGACCCCCCCCGTACCTGTGGTCACCCACAGAGGTCGGACCCCCCCAGGTACCCCCCCAGGTCACCCATGGAGGTCAGACCCTCCCCCCATACCCATGGTCACCCACGGAGATGAGACCACCCCAGGTACCCGTGGTCACCCACGGAAGTCAGAACCCCCCCGGGTACCTGTGGTCACCCACAGAGGTCAGACACACCCCCCCAGTACCTGTGGTCACCCACGGAGTTCACACCCTCTGGGGTACCCGTGGTCACCCATGGTGGAGGTGAGACCCCCCAGTTACCACATGCTCACCCATGGAGGTGAAGCCACCCCGGGGAAGCAGTACTCATCCACGGAGGTGAGACTCCTGGGTACCCGTGGTCACCCACCGAGGTCAGACCCCCCCCCCCCAGGTACTTGTGGTCACCCACGGAGGTCAGACCCCCCCCCGGGTATCCGTGGTCACACATGGAGGTGAGGCTCCCCCCAGGTACCCGTGGTCACCCCGGACGCTGGACCCCCTGCTGGGCCCAGAAGACCCTCCGTGCCCCTGCGTGGCTCAGAGCCCAGTGACGGCCGCCCTCACAGGCTACCACAGCAAGGGCCTCAACACCATCATCGTCTATGCCGCCAGCTTCCACCTGGACAGCAGCTGCCCAGACTACCACTAAGTCATGGAGGTCATGGAGAACTTCCTCCTGTGAGCGGGCGGGGAGGGGCCAGGCCGGGCAGGCTGGGCAGGAGGGGCGGGGCCTGGCAGGAGGCAGGGCGGAGCAGGGCAGGCGGGGGGGGGGGGAACCCCTCGCCCAGGTTCGCCCCCTGCTGGCCCATTCTGGGCCTTCCTTGGGCCCCGGGGCTCCGCAGCCGCCACCACCACACACGTCCATCACCAACACCATCATCATCATCACCACCAATGCCCAATGCCGTGAACACCATCACCTTAGCCATCGCCAGACCCGTCCTGCGGGGGCCCGAGGGGCTGCAACACAGCCCCCACCCCAGATCCCCCGGCCCCTCCCCAGAGCCCCCGCCTCTCCCCACAGCCCACGGCCCCCTCCCCAGCGCCCCCGCCCCTCCCCACAAGCCCCCCGCCCCTCCCCAGAGCTCCACAACCCCTCCCCAGCGCCCGCGCCCCCTCCCCAGCGCCCCCGCCCCTCCTCAGAGCTCCACAACCCCTCCCCAGAGCCCCCCGCCCCTCCCCAGATCCCCCCCAAGAGACCCCGCCCCTCCCCACAGCCCCGCCCCTCCCCAGCGCCCCCGCCCCTCCTCAGGGCCCCCAACCCCTCCCCAGCGCCCCGCCCCTCCTCAGAGCCCCCAACCCCTCCCCAGAGTCCCTGCCCCTCCTCAGAGCCCGCGTCCCCTCCTCAGAGCCCGCGTCCCCTCCTCAGAGCCCCGCGCCTCCTCCTCAGAGCCCCCCGCCCCTCCCCAGAGCCCCCGCCCCTCCCCAGCGCCCGCGCCCCTCCTCAGGGCCCCCAACCCCTCCCCAGCGCCCCGCCCCTCCTCAGAGCCCCCAACCCCTCCCCAGAGTCCCTGCCCCTCCTCAGAGCCCGCGTCCCCTCCTCAGAGCCCCGCGCCTCCTCCTCAGAGCCCCGCGGCCCCCTCCTCAGAGCCCCCCGCCCCTCCCCAGCGCCCGCGCCCCCTCCTCCGAGCCCCGCGCCTCGCCCGAGCGGGGACCCCAGGATCCCCGAGGCCCGCGGGGGAGGCCCGGGCCGGGCGCGGCCGCCCTGACCCCGACCCGCTGCCCCGCTCAGCTGTGTCGTCAGCAGCCTGGAGTCCTGGTGCCCGAGGACTAGGGGATCCTGTACCTGAAGGGCACCACGCCGGCGCAGGATCCGGCCTCGGGGCTCAGGACGCGCTACCCGGTGACAGACAGGAGGTGAGGGCGCGGCCGGGGCCACGCGGTGCTCCGCGCTCGGTCCGCCGGCCCCTCAGCTGCCCTTGGCTTGTGGACGCGGCCCCGGCCCGCCCCTGCCGCCCTACAATCTGTTTCTGGCCACTGCCTGCCACACCTGCTTTCTGTTCATCTCTGCGTCCTCAGTGTCTAGCAGGTGGAGACATGGGAGCTGGAAAACCTTCCAGGCCTGTTCTCTCCTGAGTTTGTCTTGGGCTGTCCCGGTTGTTAGCATGGAGACTTGGTCACCAACAGAAAACTCCCTTTTATGAAAATGCTAGCGTGTAACTAAATGGTTTATGCATTTTAGGATTTTCTGTCAGTTTTGTAATTTTGTGAAGAACGAATGATCTGTTTAATCATAGGAAACTATTGTTCCATAACTAAACTTTGAAATATATATTTTGAGAACTTATATTTATACTTAATATATATTATATATATTATATTGGCATTGATTAGCATTTTAAGTTTCCTTAGTAAAAGTATTTTTATTCTACAGACGAAGTTGAAATGTATAAATTTGTAAGGAAAAAAACCTGTATTATATTTCATTTATTCTTAGTAATTACATTGATAGCATTATCATGCAAATTAGGGGTGCTGTTGGTTTATAGTGTGGCTTCAAGATGAGTATTTTTCCTAAAAGAAGTACAGAAGATAATTTAGGGAAGGGGCAAGGGTATATATATATACTGCATAGACTGCTACACATCTGTTTCTTAACTGAAATTTTGCTTTGCATTCTTCATTATTTTAGTGTGTTTATTAAATTTTTTCCAGGAGATTCCAATAAAAATGGAAGAAGAACCAAGATCTGCTTTGGACTCTGAAGAGACTTTGAATTCTTGTAGGTAAGTAGTAGATACAGAGATATAGAATATTACAGGATAATGTATAAGATCCAATAACTTAGAGGATTCTAATCTTAGAATAGCAAGGAATTAAGACTTGTGCTTTTAAAATGTGGTAATATATAAATATTACTGTGATATGTGATTATCTGCAGAAATAATGAGTAACAGAAACTGTAATATCCCAAATGCTTGTAAATGAGCTTACATCAGATATCTGTTGCTCGCCTATCCTATAGTACACTGATTACAACAAATGTACATGTAGTATTAACCTTCATTATAATCTGTTCTTTGTTTTTCCATGTATCTTTTACAGTACTAAAGACTTCTCTCAGAGTACCTTCGAAAGGTTAAAATGTAAATGTGATTGAATTAAGTGCTGATTGTTAATGCCCTTTTAGGGCTCTTAGCAAACAGGGCAGTTACAGCTCAAACAGTAGTTATTTGAAAGGATTCAGTAGTAAAGAAATATGTATTTCATTTATTTTTTTTGTTGCCATTCACTTCACAACTTGTATTTTTCTTTATGTTTATTATAACATTTATAATGCATTTATTTATTTATTTATGGACAGGCAGAGTTACACAGTGAGAGATAGAGACAGAGAGAAAGGTCTTTTCTCTCCATTGGTTCACCCCACAAGTGGCCACTATGAGCAGTGTGTTGCAGCTGCACGCTGCGCTGATCTGAAGCCAGGAGCCAGGTGCTTCCTCCTGGTCTCCCATGCGGTTGCAGGGCCCAAGCACTTGGGCCATCCTCCACTGCCATTCTGGGCCACAGTAGAGAGCTGAACTGGAAGAGGAGCAACCTGGACAGAATTCAGCAACCTGACTGGGACTAGAACCTGGTGTGCCAGCACCACAGGTGGAAGATTAGCCTAGTGAGCTGCAGTGCTGGTCATGTGATGTATTTATGATAACATAATAAATAGTAAATGTTTATTAACAGAAAACCCAGGAAGAACAAAGTATAAAGTATTTTCAGTATTCTTTGAGAATTTCTATACTGAACCAAGTTGTGTAAGATCTTGACTTTTTTCTTTTAGGAAAAGAAAGTGCGGATTCAATATTAGTACATTTTACCATTGTAGAGGACCATGTGTATTTTGGAAGAAATACTTTGAGTTCATTGTCCTTAGGGTGCATTAGTTCTGCTGCTTGTCTAACAGCTCTATAAGATATATGTGAGAATCACTGTGTACCTTGAAACTCATTTCAGTATTAAACTCTATCATTTTTCTATAGTAAACATGGAGAATTTGGGTAGTTTGTGTTCTTATTTGTATCCATATTCCACCTCCCTTCCCGGGCTGTGTCATTTGTTTCCTCAGATCCCAGGCTGGCTTTATGTGTAGAATGGTGCCTTGTATACAGGAAGCACTTCAGAAGGTGGTAAATGGGAACATTGTTACAATTTGTTTATGAATTCCAGAAATGAGATGATAACTGAAATACTTGACATCTTTATTTTCTAGCACTCAGAATCAGTGTAAATAGTCGTTCAAGTGTCACAAACACTATGAAAGGCTTTATGTGCCTGTGGAATTCTGGAAGGGCAGCATCACAGTGGTGAAGCACCTATACAGTTGTGGTATTTTCACTGTGCCCTGCCCGTCCTACTTTATAAATGCTGTAGTTCTCCAAATCCTACTTTTAGTCCTAAAGGATAATATAAAGCTAGAATTTGACATCTTAAATAATAGAGAGATTCCCCTCTCTGAACCTGTCACAGCCAATCACAGCAAGCAAAAGCATGAATGTAAAAGATAGTTAAATAAATAAATCAATTAATGATTTCGCATGTGACTGAGGAATGTTAATATGATAATATATGTAAAATATATGTTGGAAATACTATTAGAAAGGGTAAATATAATAAACAATCACCAAGTCAAAATAGAGGGAGAGTATGGATTTCAGAGGCAGAAAAATGTCTTCATATATGTGTAAATTTCCCTGGTGAATTCTAGCTTATAGTTTCATTTGTAGTTTAATTATAATAAATAACAGACACAATATAAAGGGAAATGTTGTATTGTGAAGATAGAATGGTATTTTTTAGTTTATTTTTTCCTTGAATATTTGAAAATTAAAATAAATTAGTATTACTGAATTATGTTTTGAAAAATTCCTAAAGTAACTTTGCACAATAAATACTATTGTTGTTCACTACATATTTTTAATCAATGCTTGTCACTGTTGTAATGTTAGCATATTAATTTAGTGTTGTGATAAAAAGGCAAGATAAAAAGTTCAGGTAAGCCGGCGCCGTGGCTCACTAGGCTAATCCTCCGCCTTGTGGCGCCGGCACACCGGGTTCTAGTCCCAGTCGGGGCACTGGATTCTGTCCCGGTTGCCCCTCTTCCAGGCCAGCTCTCTGCTGTGGCCAGGGAGTGCAGTGGAGGATGGCCCAATTCCTTGGGCCCTGCACCCCATGGGAGACCAGGATAAGCACCTGGCTCCTGCCATCGGATCAGCGCGGTGCGCCGGCTGCAGCGTGCCAACCGCGGCGGCCATTGGAGGGTGAACCAATGGCAAAGGAAGACCTTTCTCTCTGTCTCTCTCTCTCACTGTCCACTTTGCCTGTCAAAAAAATTAAAAAAAAAAGTTCAGGTAATACAGTATACTATGTAAAAGCAG
The DNA here is from genome assembly GCF_033115175.1 of Lepus europaeus. Lineage (NCBI taxonomy): Eukaryota > Metazoa > Chordata > Mammalia > Lagomorpha > Leporidae > Lepus > Lepus europaeus. The sequence continues at coordinate 69,358,795 of NC_084844.1, forward strand.
GCTTTTAATAGTTGGCAGGCCAACACTGCTGTTAAATAGTATTATAGTATGTAAAGTGTGAAATTAATATTTTTCTACCCAGTAGGCAGTAGCTCTTATAATGTAATAACTTAGCTGTGAATTTGGCACTTGGGTTAAAGTAGAATTCATAGAAGCACAGTGCTGGTGTATATTTTCTTATTAATATTAATAGACAAAACCTAGAAAATGTAGCGGTGTCACATTAAAATAGCAACAGAATTATTAGTAAAATTTGCTTTAGAAGATTAAAATTATTTTTCTGTTGCCATTATAGCTGTTAAACTAACTAGTAACTGTTATTCGAAAAAACATAAATTTTCCAATGTTCAGAAGTCCTTTTGTGTAACAAGTCTTTATTTAAACTGCCTCAGAAGTCCTAACCTTTCCTCATAATGAGACAGCTCAGGCCTTAAGCCTACCACTGACACACTAGAGCTTATGTCCAGGGTAAAGATTTGCTTTCGTTTCTCATCTGTCAAAAGAGTATTAAATTGTCTAATCTGCTTCCCTCCCAACAACTTTTTTAAATACTGAGGTAAAATAAGTAAAATAAGCTCTCTTGAAAATCTAAGTTCAAAGCCATCATATTATGTATTTGTGCTAACCCATGCAAGCAGAAAGCTTTATGCCTTGGTGTTCACCCTCCAACACATGCACCCTTTTGCAGTCTATGTTGAAGTTTTACTAATGTTTGAATGCTGTCTTGTTTTGGTTATGGGAATCACTGGTTTTTTCATTATTTTTATAATGTAGTGTTAGATTACTAATTAAGGATGCATAGTTTGTGACTGTTTGAAAATAATATCTAAACATAATGTGTTGCTTAAAATACTTTGAAGACTTTGGACAGTCTGTGACTGTTTGAAAATAATATCTAAACATAATGTGTTGCTTAAAATATTTGAAGACTTTGGACAGAGTTGACATGAGGGGGTTTATGGCATAATGTTCACTTGGTAAATGCTAAATAATGATAAACTGCTTTTATGTTACAGTTTGTTCCATCATCATCATCATTAACAACTTGATATTGTAGGAAATTTTTTATGTACTAGGCTAGAAACACTAACAAGAAAAGACAAGCAGTATGACTAATAGGGAAATAGCTTTGTTACCTGAAAGACAGCTAAGAATTAGCTTAACCTGGGGCTTTTATTAAAAGTCTAAACCTCTGATATATTATTTCAAATTTTCCTTAGATAGCAAATTTATGTACTTGATGAAAGGGGAACATATGTTACTATTAGTGTAAGTTTAGAGGTGAGATCTGGAACTATAACAAATAAATCATGAAATTTAAAATCCATGGACCCTAACTATAGCCTCATAGGCCTAACGCTCACAGATCTATTTTTATGGCCTACGAGGTTTTACTATGATTTGTATTTTTTTGTGGTTTTCTTCATTGATTCAGATAGGTAGAAAACAGCTGGGTTTAACTCCTGAGACATTTGTATGGGGTTACATGATGCTTGAATGCTTTCAGGCTACATCTTGCATTGGAAGTGTTGGTTTAAATTTAATTATTTGGCTTCCAACTAATTTGCAGTAATGTGTTAAAATGGTAAATGTATAAGTATTAAGAATATATTATTAGCTTTGTGAAATACATCTTATAGGTTTTACAAACCAATTTTTTTGTCAAGTTACGTGTGAGAGAACACTGCCGGATGTGAAGGAAGAGAGAGAGTGTCCTGTGTGTGCTGCAGTGGATGTTTAACTTAGGGAATGGAGCACACATGGCCACATGGTGGAAGGACTATTGTTTCTCCATCCTCCCCTCCTCTTCCCAAGGGCAACTGACCTTCTCCTCGCCAAAAGAGGCGAGCACTTGCCAGCACATATCACTGAAGACTAATACATTAATCTGTCTAGCTGCAGTACCAGCTGCTTGCATGTTTTTAGTTATCTTATTAGATGGTATAACAGTGACCTATGAAATAAATTGAAAGTGAACATTTTTAAACTTTTTTTATTACCCTATGTCTCTAAAAATCTTTTTGATTAGATTATAACTTTCTACAAAATTCCTAGGAAGTCTCTTTGGTTTTTGATTCATGTAATGCTTTTTTTAAGGTTTTTAAAGTATAATGTCATATTTCCCAATACAGAAAATAACTTAATTTTTGTCTCATTTATTGATAGATTTTAGTTCTATTTATATAGCCAAAAAGCCATAGTTAACTTGGTGTATTAGGCGACTTAGTTAGATTGAACTCAGACCACTTATTTGGCTATTTCTGGGAAACTCAAAATATTCCTTTATTTTCAACATCTTCTTGGCATTGCATAAATGACATAGGATAGGATACAAATTATTGTGTCTTGCTTTAAAAAATTTTTAAATTATAGTTAAGTCTTTTCTAGGTTCTTATATATGGTGGTTGATCACCAAGTTTACTCTATTTTTCTAATTCATTTCACTTGGCAGCATTGAGGAGTATATTTTCCCAAGTTGTGCTGTTAGGAAAAAATGTATTATCCTCTGGATTTTGACAGTTGGGTACTTTTGAATAATAATCTGTATATGTGATGTTGACTTCAAGAGATACACAAAATAATAAAAACTAATGATACTCAATTATAAGTCTTAGCCAACAATCTATTATAATAATTTAGCTAGAGACCCTCATGCTGAATTTTAAAAAATTAAAAAGTTCCTGAATGCAAGAAAATTACAAAATACTTCTCTGTGTCTTTAGTTAATAAATCATACAGTCTCTCTCTCTCAAATAAATTTTTAAAAATTAAAGCTTATTTTAAGATATTTCATTTTTCCATAACTGTTGCAAATAGGATTGCTCTTAATTTCTTTCTTAGTGAGCTCATTATTGATGATAAAAATACTGCTGATTTGTAGGTCTCAATTTTGTTTCCTGCAGCTTTACTGAATTCATTTATCAATTCTGATAGTCTCTTGGTGGAGTCTACGTTACTCTGTTTAAAGAGCTATGTCATCTGCAAGCAGGAATACTGTGACTTCTTCCTTTTCTACTTATGTGTCTTTCGTTTTGTTCTATTGGATAATGGCACTGGCTAAAACTTTCCATACTATATTGAATATGAATGGTGAAGAGTGAATGTCCTTGTCTGATTCCATATCTTAGAGGAAATACTGTTAGCATTTCTTCCTCAAGTTGCTGTTGACTGAGGGTTTTTCATGTAACTGTATTTTTTAAAGATTTGTTTTTGACTAAGCTACTGAGAGAGAGGAAGAATGAGCAAGCGAGCAAGATCTTCCATCTACTGGTTCACTCCCCAGGTGGCCCTTAGGCCAGGCCAAAGCCAGGAGCTTCTTCCTAGTCTCCCACATGGAACTTGTCTTCAAAATCCAAGTTACATTTCATTGAATCTTGTATATAGTTTTTGAAATTTCTTATCATTTGTTTTGGCTCTGATATTTTTTTAAGGATTGGTTTATTTGAGAGGCTGGTGTTGTGGCATAGCTGCTAAAATGACTACCTGCAATGTCAGCATCCTGCATAGGCACCAGTTCAAGTCCCAGCTGCCCCACTTCCAATCCAGCACCCTGCTAATGCACCTGGGAGAGGAGTGGAAGATGACCAAAGTGCTTGGACCCCAGAACCCGTGTGGAAGACCCAGAAGAAGATCCTGGCTCCTGACTTTGGTCTGGCCTAGCCCTAGCCCTTTGTGGTTGTTTTGGGAGTGAACCAGTGGATGAAAGAAATCACTTTCTGTCCCTTCCTCCCCTCTGTATAACTCTGCTGTTCAAATACATTAAATAAATTTAAAAACAATTCAAAAGTGACTGATTTATTTGAAAGGCAGAGTGACAGAGAAGGAGGGAGGGGGAGAGAGAGAGAGAGAGAGAGAGAGACAGAGACAGAGACAGAGAGAGACCAAAGCCAGGAGCCAAGAACTCCATCCTGGTTTTACACATGGGTGGCAGAGGCTCAAGTACTTGAGTCAACATCTGCTGTTTCCAAGGTGCATTAGCATAGAGCTGGATTAAAAGTGGAATAACTGGATGCAGCACTGTAGCATAGCAGGCTAAGCCACTGCATGCGGCACTGGCATCCCATATGGGTGCCAGTTCATATCCAGGCTGTGCCTCCTCCAATCCAGCTCTCTGCTATGGCCTGAGAAAGCAGTAGAAAATGATCTATGTGCTTGGGCCTCTGTACCTGCATGGGAAACCCAGAAGAAACTCCTGGCTCCTGGCCTAGCACTGACCATTGTGGCCATTTGGGGAGTGAACCAGTGGATGAAAGAACTTTCTCTTCATCTCTCCCTCTAGCTGTCTGTAAATCTACCAATCAAATAAATAAATAATATCATTAAAAAAGTGGAATATTTGACCAATGCTGTGGCTCACTTGGTTAATCCTCTGCCTGTGGCACCGGCATCCCATATGGGCACTGGGTTCTAGTCCCGGTTGCTCCTCTTCCAGTCCAGCTCTCTACTGTGGCCCTGGAGGGCAGTGGAGGATAGCCCAAGTGCTTGGGCCCCTGCACCCGCATGGGAGACCAGGAAAAAGCACCTGGCTCCTGGCTTCCGATTGGCATGGCGCTAGCCATAGGGGCAATTTGGGGAGTGAATGAACGGAAGGAAGACCTTTCTCTCTGTGTCTCTCACTCTCTCACTGTCTATAACTCTACCTGTCAAATAAAAAAAAAGATAGAAAGACTGTCCTTTCCCCATTGAATTGTCCTTCAAAGAAAAAAAAAAGTAGAATAGCAGAGACTGGAACTTGCAGTCCAATATGTGGTGCACGCTTCCCAAGCTGGAGCTTAGCCAACTGGATCACAATGGCAACCCCAGATCTTTATCAGTTCTTTCACTGTACCAACATTTGGTTTGGTTTATTCTTATTTTTCTAGGTCCTTGAGATACATTGTTAGTATGTGTGTTTGATAACTCCTTTTTTTTCTTGCTCTTCCTTTTTGCCTTTTTTTGATTGAAAGACAGATTGACAGAGAAGGAGGGACAGAGAGAAAAAGAGATGTTCCATCTGCTGGTTCATTCCCCCAAAGAATGCAACTCCCTGGGCGGGACCAGGCTGACGCCAAGAGCCTGGGACTCCATGTGAGTCTCCCACATGAGTTGCAGAGACCCAAATACTTGGGCTGTCTCCTGCTGCTTTCATAGGCACATTAGCAGGGAGCTGGATCATAAGCAGAACAGGCAGGACTCAAACAGGTGCTCAGATATGGAACATCCATGTCATGAGTGGCAGCTTAATCCCGTGTGGCACAACACCAGGCACTGATCTTTTTTTTAATATAGGGACTTACTGTTTTATATTCATCCTTAAGAATATCCAGAATTTACATTTTTCTCTTAATATTGGCCTACACAGCTCAAAGGCTATCTCCATTCTATATCCTTTTTATGGGTGGGTCCTGGTTTATTCCAAAAGATGTCTTGAATTTCAGATAATTTTTTTTGACACGCAGAGTGGATAGTGAGAGAGACAGAAAGAAAGGTCTTCCTTTTTGCCGTTGGTTCACCTCCAATGGCTGCTGCGGCCGGCGCGCTATGGCCAGCATATTGTGCTGATCTGAAGCCAGGAGCCAGGTGCTTTTCCTGGTCTCCCATGTGGGTGCAGGGCCCAAGCACTTGGGCCATCCTCCACTGCACTCCTGGGCCACCAGGTCCCCGGTGGGGGTGGGACACAAGTGGAAGGCAGGATATTGGGGGGGCGTGTGCTGGGCAGGCAGGCAGAGTGTGTGTGGAGTGTGGCTGCGTGTTCCTGACACAGGCCCCATGGGTCTGACCCTCTCCCCTTCCTCCCTCAACCCCCCCCCCCCCCCACTGCTGTATTTCAATGGAGGTCCCTGGCCTTGGCTGGTTGCATGGGTCTGGTTCCCCCAGGGGCAGAGCAGGGTCTGCTTGGGCCGCTGGAAAAATTTTTTCTCTCTCACCATTCCTCTCCTTCTCGCCTAGGGCCAGTGTGTGTGTACGTGAGTGTGCATAAGTGCGTGTGGTAAGCAGGTGTGTGTACACCAGTGTGTGTACCCGTACATGCAACACGGAGCGTTTTCCCTGCCCCCATTACCAGCCTTTCTGCCCCCTTCCTCTGACTTCTGTGTGCCCCTTGTGCCTGACGATCTCGCTTTCCAGAGGAGGCATTTTAGGGGAGGTTCTGGTAGGGGGGCCAGAGGGGGTCGCCCCTCACTGGACCCTTCCAGCAGCATCGCCACCAGCCTGCTTTGGGGGGGAGTCATGGCGCTCTGTTCTCTCAGCCTGGCCCACGCCTTAGCCCCCAGCCACCCTGAGTGTGTATGTGGTGGGGGGAGCCAGCACCCCCTGCTAAAGCACAAGCCCCATAGTCCCCACCCCCCCACCCCAGCACCGACCCCAAAGCACAATATCCTGGTCACACTTAGCAAGCAGCTGGGGCCTGAGGGCAGGTGGGGGGGCTCCAGCCAGACCATCAGAGGACAGTGGGCATGCCCAGGTGTGCCCAAGCCTCCCAGGCCTGAGCAGGAGGGACTGGCTCTCTGGAACTGGGGTCTCCTCCCTCCCCACCTTTTCCCATGGTGGGGGCACTCTGCAGCGCCAGGGCCAGGTGGGAGAGCCCAGTGGTCTTCAGGGATCCCAGGAGGTGGCCCCTGGCTCCCGGGACTGAGGGGGGACCCCCCACCAGGAGAGCCAAAGACAGGGATGTGCCTTAGCCAAGGGGCCTCCGGGCAGCCAGCTGCTGTCCCTCCTTGCCCTGCCCTGCACCCCATGGTTGCTCACCCTGGGCAGCCAGGAAAGAATGCAAACGGCGAAGAATCATTCACTGACATTGAAAAAAAATTGAAAGAAAAAATTAAAAAGACTATAGGGTCTTCCCCCACCTGTGCTCCCCCTCCTCCCCTGGCCACCCACACCCGGGCCCCCAAGCCCCTTTTCACGCAGGGCCAACCACCCCCACACCTGGCCCCACGTGAAATGCCAAGGCCCTCCCTCCCCGCCCCCTCCTTGGGCCTGGAGGTGAGATTGCACATGAACTTCTGTATAGGAGGAGCGGCGTCGGGAAATGTGAACCCCAGAGTATCCGTGATAGGAGAATAAACTAAACGCCTTTGTAACAGAAAAAAAGCAAATTCTAGTATCATGCCAATTTATGTTCATATCTTTGGAAAATATTACATTAATATAATTAGAAATAGATATTCCTCCGTAATCATCAGCTACATGTATTTACTATTTATAAGGATTCATTGCACAGTCTAGTGCATTTCCATGTCAGAGAAAACTATTGTGGGACATGGCGCTATCTAAGCAGGAATTCTTAAGGGGGAGGGCATCAGTCGCTCCTGTGAAAGTTTGATTCCCTGAGAAATCATGATGACATTCATGGCCGTTGTTATTAGTCAGGCACAGTGTTCCTTCTTGAGGACAGGGATAGGTTCAGAGTCCTCAACACAGTGGCTCACGACAGCCTCTGGTCCATTAACATCAGTGTGGAGATGAAACCTACTTAGGGTGCCTCTCCCAACTTGGGTGCTGATTGTTTTCAGGGACCCAGTGCCTGCAAGGTAGATTAGTTACCACTAGATGGCACTCCTGGCTTTAAAAGGAATCCTTCAATGCCCATGCCTCTAAACTAGTCCATTCAAGGCTTTTGTATGCCTAAGTGGCCCCAGTTATGAACCCTCACAACAGCTGTTGTTAACCTACCTTCTGAGTGCTACTGGTGAAAACTCATCTCCATGTCCTCAATTGTGGTATTCACAAATGACAAATTTGGGGAAGAAACCACAGATTTCAACCTTGCTTTGTTGCTAGAAGCAATTTTTCCCTTAATATCTGGAGTATCATGTGTTCTTTTAGTGCCTCTTGTCTTCCATCTTATTCCAGGGAGGTGTGTTTTCTAAGTCTCATTCCTTTTTTCTCTCAACCAGTTATTTAGTTTTTTTCTGAACCTTAGTTTCTTCATTTGGAAAGGAAGATTAAAAACACTCTCTCAGAGGGTTATTGTAGAGGGTAGAGGTGAGTTATAGAAAATATGTTTTCATAAATAGATTTTTTGACATTTTAATGACATCATTGTTAGAGTTTTGCTATTTATTTGTGCTCTCTCTCTCTCTGTCTCTCTTCTTCTTTCCCTCCCACCCACATACTCCTTCTTTCCACATACCTTTATTGTGAGTATTCAAAAAATTCAGGAAAAATGTTTCTTAAGATAGAACTATGCATGAATTTTGAAATGTTTGCACTGAAATAAACTTGTCTTTTTAAAACAAAAAGAATTATTTATTTATTTATTTATCTTATTTACTTATTTGAAAAAGTTGGAGAGAAAGAGAGAGATCTTCCATCTGCTGGCTTCAATGTCCATTGTTGGGCCAGGCTGAAACCAGGAACCAGGAGCTTCTTGCTGGTCTCCTACATAGATACAGGGGCCCAAGTACTTGGGCCATCATCCGCTGCTTTTCCAGGCATGTTAGCAGGGATCTGGATTGGAAGTGGAGCAGGCAGGACATGAACCAGTTCCCATATGGGATGCCCACATCACAAGTGGCAGCTTTACTTGTTACACCACACCCGTCCCTAAATTTGTCTTTTAATACTATTTTCCATGAACTTCTTGAAGTTCTTTTATATATACATTTTTATATAAGACAAAATTTAGCAGTTTCTTTTCTTTTTATTTTGTTAATTAACCTGAAAATTTCCACAGCTGATTCTTTGAAATTCCCCATTTTTTCCCCATGTGTTACCTAAGTTCAGGTGAAGGCCCTCTGTTCATTTGATGATGTAAGGGCCTAGCTCCCCTAGAAGTGCTAAACCTTTCAGCATTTTTCTTTCCAGCGTTCTCATAATCTCTAGTAGCTTGATACTAGTATTTCAGTTCCTAAGGTGCTGCAATTATTTTATAACCTGTTTTAATTTTGAAGTATGAAACCATTTTTCCCTCCTCTATACCTACCAAAGTGCTTTCTATCAATCATATTATTATTTGTTTACACATCCATTGTTCCACTCCCTTCACTTCTTCCTTAAAAAAAAAAAAACACTCTATGAATGCTAAGGGCATAGTAGGCACTTCATTAATGTTTATTTACCACGTGTCACAGTTTATTGATGAAATACTATTCCAAGGGAGGGAAACACAATGAGTAGATTGTCTTGTGGCATTTCTGCTCCCCTGTTGTTAGAGCTCTTCATCAGTGTGAGATGTTATGCCTTAATTAGAACTGTAAGTACCCATGAATACATTTAAATGATTGTAAATTTCAGAGATAATGTTTCCAATTCACATACCTTAGTCTCCTTTTTTCTATATCAAGGTACAGGGTCTTATTTAAGCTAACAAATAATTATCCTTCATTACATAAGCAGTATGTAACTTGACCTTAAAAGCCTGCTTAACTTAACAATATGGCGATTAATCCAGCCACCAGCTGTACCTCCCTGTACTCCACAGTTCTTGGTACCTGTGAATGGGTCTCGATTTTGGAAGACTGAAAGAGTCCTTCATATTCCCGTGGTATCCAGAATTATTGGTGTTTTCAGGCCATAGCACTGCAGGATCTCTCATGAATTTCTGTTGGACTCAAAATACTTTGGAAATCTGTGTTTTTGTTCGTTTTGTTCCTAGACCTACAGGTATTCATGCATTTCTGAGATGTGTTCCTCTGATGTGCATATGTGCCTATTGCTTATCCTGTCTCAGATTATTACCCAAAACTAGATGAAAACAAAACTTCAGCAGTATGAGATTTGAATGTACATGAAACTGTTTAGAAGTAGAACATATTTAACGTGCTGTAAGTTACACAAATGAATTAAGATGGCTAAAAAGAAAACAAACCAAGATTTCAGTGAATATTTCTTTGACCTTAGAGTGACTAAGGTTTTCTTAACAATGGAAAAAGCAACAAGAGAAAATAAAGTTACAACTAAATTATACATGAATTAAAAATTTTCAGTGTTTTGAAAATCTAGACAGTTTGATACAAAAAAAGGTTCTGGCTGGTAAGTTTCTGATGTCTTTGATATATTAACAACTTTCCTCTAGGATCCATAAGGCATAATCATCATCATAATCGCATAAAAGTGATATTACAATTATTAAAAACAATGTTAATTTTTATAAAGATTTTGTTTATTTGAAAGGCAGAGTTACAGAGAGAGGGAGAAAGAGATCCTCCATTGGGTGGTTCACTCCCCAAATGGCCCCAAGGCCAGGGTAGGGCCAGGCTGAAGCGAGGAGCCAGGGGCTTCTTCCAGGTCTCTTGCATGGGTGCAGCAGCCCAAACACTTGGGCCATCCTCTTCTGCTTTCTCAGGCCATCGACAGGGTGCTGCATCTGACACAGAACAGCCAGGACAAGAAGTGGCACCCATATGGGATGCTGGCATTGCAGGTCATGGCTTTACCTGCTATACCACAATGCCAGCCCCCATCAACAATATTAAATTTTAAAAATATTCTTTGGTGGATATTCTCCAAATTTTTCATATATTCTTCTAAGTTTCATTATAATTCTTTGAATAGATGCTATCACTCCATTTCACAGATGAAGAAATTAAGATGCTGTTATTACTGCAGTTCACATGGGAGGCTAAATAACATGTTTATGCTGCAACAGCCAGTAAATTGTGTACTGTTCCTAACTGTAGGACTGGTTTTGTTGATTCTGGAGTGTGGCTCTGTTTTCCAAGATCGTAACCATTACCCTGTACTGCCTAAAATGAGCAAAGGACAAGAAAGGAAGTTTTCAAAAGATGGGATAAAATGACTCCAAAAGCATGAGCATTTTGCAGTTTCACTAATAAATGAAAATTAAAATTAAAATGCAGTGTTTTTCTTGCTAACAGAGTGTTGACAATAAGAAATTCTTGTGGGGTGGTGGTGGAAATGCATGAGTTTCAGCACGGGGTTAGAATGTGTGTCCCTGTCGGCAGAATGGATATGATTGAGGATAGATGTCAGGTTAAGGCTGGAAATCCTTTTGCTGCCAGTAGGGAATGGCCATTGTCCTTGGTCGCACTTCTGGAGCACTTTGGAGAAGATGAGCTTTTCCCGTGGTCAGATTTTTTTGAGCTTCAAGTGTTCTGTTGGTCATAATCATGACTGTTAGCCTAGTATGTGAGATGGTCTTTTCCCCAGATGATAGGGTCTGGTGGGTAATGACTGCACACACATGTGTGTAGGTTTCAGTGGCTTTCTTGTCAGCAAGCCTCTCAAGATGTTGTTGCCAGGGTTTCAGCATTAATGATAAATTTTAAATTATAGGTTTATTTGTGGCATGTTGGAATTTGAGAGAAAATTTGTAAAGCCAATCTTATTTGCCTCCACTGTTGACAAATGATTCTTTATGTTTGGTTTGGTGCAAAGTGCAGGGAATATAGGTTTAATTCCTTTATTCAAACTCAGTAAATGGTTTGGTACAATTAATTTCCAATTGTTTCCAAGTAGAGCAGATTTACTTGTGTATTAATGAGGCACAGGTGTTAGGCCCCTCGTGTCTGCATGCCTGGGAGGTATATTTCAGTTGTTTATCTACTCAGCCATGGGTACCGCAAGGTATTCAGGCTTGCCTTTAGCAGTTTTTACAGTGAGGGTTTTTAATTTTTTGATTTTTTTTCAAATTTGCCTGTACCTGTTAAAATTTTAAAACTGATCATTGAGAAAGAAATTGCAGAAATTTCAATAGTGTATAGCAATATCAGCTAAAGAAAGTAGTCTCACGACACTTAACTGCCCAGCCTAACATTAAAGAGAAACAGGTTTATCTACATGAATATCTCATGTGATAAATCAGTGTAATCAACAATTCATCTTTTTGTGTGTATTTTTTGGGGAAATATATCTTTGGCAATCAAGTATTTATTTGGAGTCAAGTTTTATATTAATATTCATTTTTTGTGTATTCACTGAACTGCACTACCAGCATTTTAGTGGAGATGGAATAGCCTCCTTAGACATTATGAATTTCAGTCACTGGCATAATAATAACTGTCTACATATTCATTAAATCTATAGAAGAACTGTGTCCAAAAAGAGCCATGCATTCAGAAACAGTACACAATTGAATATACATGTTTTAAAAGTTGTGTTCTTTAGGCTTGTTTAAAATTAATTTCCTGTAGCGTTCCTCTCTAAGCAGAACAATTCCAACAAAGGGATTCCCATGCTTTGGTTTCTTTCCTACAGGAAAGAATGGGAAGAACTACTTGTAAACAACAATTACTTGGCAACAATAAGGCAGAAGGGGATTCATGGGCAGCTGAGAAGCAGCCAGTTCTGCAGCATTTGCTGGAAGGTAAGAAGAAAATATTTATTTACAGTTCGTGATTGCAGTGGATCAACACATTACCTGATGCCCTTGAAGGTCACCCATGAAAGGGATCGCTGAATTTTCCAAGAGACTTCACTCCTAGTCATTTGGCCATTCATGTTTATCTTTCACAGGACATTTACTAATGAGATTGAACCACCTTTAGTCCTGAGTAACTGGTGATGATAAAATAACCATCTTTTCTTCTTTGGATGGTGCAAAAATCAGAGCAACACTTTTATGTTCTCCAAAAATGTTTGCAGAAACTCTTGAGTTGGGCAGGAAAGGGAGGGGTAACTAGCTTTTAGGTTCTTACTGTATCAGGTGCCTTCAGTTTGTTATAAATAGAGAATCAGAAAAATTTTTCACAATTCTTTTGCTTAAAAGCCCCAAAGTCAAGGCAACAAGGAGAAATAGAAGGAAATTGGGTTAGTGTCTTTGGAAGGAAAGAACCTTTGGTTACCTAAACTGGTAATGATACTCAGCAGCTATTTTTTAAATTGCTTTGAAATAGTACCCCCTTTTGTTCTCCAAAAATGAACTAACTGGGATTTAGACCAGTTTCTAAAATGACTTCTATGCAAAGCTTTTAGGATTATCTGCATAAATTGAGCATACTGTGTCTGTGCAAGTAAAGACAGAATGAAATGCTAAGACAATTTTAGATTTAATAACTTAGATCTAATAATTAAAATGCATTTTCTTCTGTTATATGCAGACAGTAAAGGCAGGAGACCTGCTGCTAGAATATTTGTATACAAATATTTGTCTACCAACCTGTTCCCTGTTGTTTAACTTTTACTATTCATTTGCTAAAAATAAATGCAAATCCAGATTTATTTTAATGTGTTATTAAATAAATTAAATCAGATTTTTCTTTTCAAGAATGCTTGTTTTTTAAGCTGACTTCCAGTTATAAATTACATTTTTGTTGTTGTAAGAGGAATCACGTCACCTTGCAGACTGTGACCTCTGTCCTCACACTTTTTTTCTCTCTACTCTTTACCTGCTTGTTTTAAAACAGAGCCTACATGTAGAGTTGTCTAATTGGACCTTGTGCTAAGTGGACCCCCTGCCACTTCCATTAAGATAGGAGTCATACTCAACTATGATTCAAACCTCAGTAAATTTTTCTTTCATTAAGATAAATGTGGAGAGGGTTTTGATTCCATTTAGTGATGTTGCTTTTGAAATCTTGCTTTTTGGCCCGTGATTGTTCATTTCTTGTGTCTTGTAATAATGTATTTATTAAATATCCTGAAATATAAATTATTCAGAATAAGATTGATGATATGAATATGAGACACCATAAATATCATAGCTCTTTTCAATTTTTAGGTGATTGAGTTTGGCCTAGTTTCACATTTTATTATGATTTTTATGAAGATTTTCTTTTTTTCTTGACAACTATTTCTTTGTGTTCTTCCTCAAGATAAAAGTCAGTGGATAAGTAGAATTAAAGAATTAAGAGCATGGTATAGTAACATTAAAGAAATAGTAAGTAAATAGTAAATTTAATCGATGTGATTGTTTTCTTGTGTATACTCTATGGGTCAGAGTCTCTGATCTTTGTGTTTTTTTTCTTTCCCAGCACATCACAAATCCCAGGAAGGTTGCTGGCCAGCAAGATTCGATGACCAATAATCCCCTTTCACAGGATGAAGGGGTAAAGTTTGTCTATATTCATCTCAGCCTCTTTTAGCTGTGGGAAAAGGCCAATGTGACCAGTTATCAGTTGTTCAGTGTATTTCATGTCAGCTGTTTTCTTTACTGCACATACTGTAATGCTAAAACCTGACAGAAATTACCTGACAGTGTACTGTAGGAGGTGTAGGAGCTCTTTCTGTGGAAAGGCACCAAGAGATGTCCCAGAGGTCTATAAGAAGGAAGGGTAACAGGCGAGCATAAGTTGATGCCAGAGCCAGGTTGCCAAGGCTCCAGGGGACAGGGAGGCTGAGGAAAGCCTTTCTTCCTCATGAGAACAGACAAGGGTTCATCTTGAAGGCCTACCTAACTCCCAGGGAGAAAAAAGCAAATATGCAAGAAGAAAAAAATACAGGGAAAAGATCAGACCTACCTCTACTCATATTCCGGTGAAGACTGGAGTCTGCTTTCAAGATATTGTGTAACTTCTTCGATTGCTGCTGCTCTAATTTCTATTTACCTGAAAAGGTGGGGGGAATTTGTCTTTAATATATATTTTCCCCCAATTATGTATATAATTAGTATAATATAGTCCTTGGTACCGCAGCATAAAATATCAAATAACTTTTTAAAAAGATTGACTTATTTTTTGAAAGAGTTACACAGATAGAGGAGAGAGAGAGAGAGAGAGAGAGAGAGAGAGAGAGAGAGAGAGAGGGGACTTCCATCTGCTGGTTCATTCCCCAATTGGCTGCCATGGCCAGAGCTGCACTGATCTGAAGCCAGGAGCCAGGAGCTTCCTCCAGGTTTCCCCACACAGGTGCAGGGGCCCAAAAACTTGGGCCATCTTTTACTGCTTTTCCAGGCCATAGCAGAGATCTGGATCAGAAGTGAGCAGCCGGGACTCGAACTGGCACCCCTATGGGATGCTGGCACTGCAGTTGGCAGCTTTACCCACTACACCATGGCACCGGCCCCTCAAGTAACTTTTAAAACTTTCCTTAAATTCACATTTTAAAGTGTACATAAAACCTATCATAAAACCTTTATAGAACACAGTACATGTCTTTCATAGTGCACTGGTTATTCAGGTCAGATTCAAGCTGGGGCCACTTGGCCAATGGGTCCTACTGTACTCCTTTCTGTTGTTGAGGGGTAGTAGCAAGTATAGACCAGTGAAAAATAATGTCCACTTAATAAGATAATAGACATTTTAAAAAATATAAGCAGTAATAAGAAACTAAAAAAAAATGATGTTAGAATAAAGATGTGTTTTTGAGATTAAACTGTGTTTTAATAAAAATTATTGTAAGCTCAGTTTTTTATCTGAAATACAAAACAACTCAGGGAAGGGTAATTCTAGTCATTTAAATTAGTAAATTGGAGCAGGGCAGGTGTTTTAGCCCAGTGGTATCTTATGCCATTTAAAACACCTGGGACCCATAGTGGACTACTTGAGTTTATATTCCTGGATCTGGCTCCTGACTCCAGCTTCTTGCTAATACAGAACCTAGGAGGTAGCAGTGATGGTCCAAGTAGTTGAGTTCCTGCCTCCCAGGACAGACCTGGATTGAGCCCCTGACTGCTGGGTAGCCCTGGCCATTGCTGGCATGCGTGGAGTGAATTACCTGCCTCTTTCTCTCTCTCCTTCTCAAATTTTAAAAAATTATTAAATTAAAATCATAAAAGTCAACAAAAGTGCGATCTTATATAAGATTAATTGTTCTTATGTCAGTCTTTGGAATAAATTCTTTCAAGATAAAGAACTTTGATCAATGATTGAACAAGATGTCAAAAGAACATATGTAGAATTATTTACGAGTTACTTCTAATAATTCAAGTTAGTATCACTTCTTTATAATTTTAGTAGAATATAAAATCCATAGGGGAGTCATACTTAACTGAATGCAGTATTCTACTTGTGGTAACAATAAAGATTTTTAACCAAATTCTAATAAATATTATTTTCTATTCCCAGCATACAGATTTCTATGTTTCCTTTAAAAATAAATTATATTTATCATGCTGATGTTCTTAAAGTAATATTTAATCAGTTCTATCAATTTCCAACAGTTATTTGAAGTCATGTGAATCTGATAAGGTTCTACTGCAGTCATTATTTTGATATTTCTAGGAAAACTTATCTCTTGCTATATGTGTTTGAATTCCTTTCTTACCAAATGACTTTTTAAGTAACAACTGTTATTCTTGTCTTTCTCGTTTTTCTTCCTCTTGAGGCCATTCATTTGTGTAAGCAGCCTCTTCTCTCCATCTGCTCAGTACTTCCATCATGAAAGACAAGTTCATTTAGCACGTAGGTAATGTCCGTAGCTATTAGATATTGGACTTCAACATCCTTGGTCATCCAGTGGAAGCCCATGTGATCTGTGTCAGAAGACGCTAAAGTGGCTTCCAGCTAATTTACTCTACAACATCTTTCCTCCTCAGTTTCGTCTGATGGATATGAAATGAAGGCATCCGTGACCACCTCTCAGGACTTTCACAGATTAGTAAGTACAAGTTGAGTATCCTTTCTCCAAAAGTTGTCGGTTCTGAAATGTTCCAGATTTTGCAGTATTTTTGGATTTTAGAATAGTTACATTGGGGCCGACGCCATAGCTCACTTGGTTAATCCTCCGCCTGCAGCACCGGCATCCCATATGGGCACCGGGTTCTAATCCTGGTTGCTCCTCTTCTAGTCCAGCTCTCTGCTGTGACACAGGAGCGCAGTGGAGGATGGCCCAAGTATTTGGGCCCCTGCACCTGCGTGGGAGACCAGGAAGAAGCAGCACCTGGCTCCTGGCTTTGGAATGGCACAGCGCCGGCCATAGTGGCCATTTGGGGGGTGAACCAACGGAAGGAAGACCTTTCTCTCTGTCTCTCTCACTGTCTAACTCTATCAATAATAATGATTTAAAAAGAATAGTTACATTGACGTTCCTGAGTCATCATCCCTAATCCAATATTACTATATGTGCTGCCGAACCGAGCACCATCATCCCTAATCCAAAAATCCAGTTTGGGATTGGATTAGAGATGTTCAACTTGTAGATGTAGTAATGGTAGAAAATTAGGTTCATGCTTTAAATTGTAAGGCATCACATAGACAGTAGTAAGGTTAATTTAATCATCAGGATCTGAAACTAGCCATGGGTGCAGTGTACAGTGTCATGAGTACCTCCAGTGGCTTCCTTTGCATTCTTCTGTAGCCTTACCTGTGTGCTGTTATTTCAGCTCCTACTATCTGTTACAATACCCAGACCTCTGGATTTCAACATTCATCTCTTCCCACGTTCCAAACACTGAATATTCAGATGATATGGTCTGCTGTTAAGGTTACACTGCATTTTAACAGATGAAATTTTCTATTTTGAGATGAAAATCATTCAGAGGAATTGAGAGTTCCGAGTAAAGCACAGCTGTAGATAATTGTGGCTTGCAGAGGGAGAGCATTTTCGTTGGCTTGAATTACCCAGTGAGCTCACTTTGTAGAGAAGCTACTCTCAGAGGTGTCAGTGTTTCCTCTACCCATTGTACAGTTTCAGAAAGTACATCATCATTGTATTGTCACCCAAGAGACACACAAGAAATATTTGAATAAAACGGAAGGAGACATTTCCTCATTAACCATTGAAGTATCTGGGTAATCAGGCAGTAAAGCAGATCTCATAAAATCAGAATGTGCAACACTGATTGTTAATCAAGCAGTGAAAGTATCTCTTTTAAAAAGTACTAGGAAGTATCTTTACAAATTTTACAACTTTAGATTGGTCTGTCCACTAATTAGGATTACAATGAATCTCTCTACACATGGATAATGGAAACGGAGGGACTATGGCAACTATGCAGTCACACACTCAGATGCCGTGGGAGCCAGATTAGTTAAAAGAAATATGAACCAAGGTGGAAGGGGGATAGCCACACCAAACAGGAAGCGAGGTTGGGAGCTTGCTCAACATTTTGACTACTTGGCTCAAACATTTCTGTTGCGCAGTGTAATAAGAAAGTGGTTTTTTTAAATAAAAATTTTATCTTTTTGAAAGGCAGAGAGGCAGAGGGAGAGGGAGAGGGAGAGGGAGAGGGAGAGGGAGAGGGAGAGGGAGAGGGAGAGGGAGAGGGAGAGGGAGAGGGAGAGGGAGAGGGAGAGGGAGAGGGAGAGGGAGAGGGAGAGGGAGAGGGAGAGGGAGAGGGAGAGGGAGAGAATGAGATCTTTTATCTACTGATTCACTCCTTAAGTGGCTGCAATGGCCAGGGTTGGGGAAGACCACAGCAAGGAATCAGGAGCCCCATCCAGGTGTCCCACGTGGGTGAGAGAGGCCCAAGGACTTGAGCCATCTTTGGCTGCTTTCCTAGGCATGTTAGCAGGAAGCTGGTTAGGAAAGGGAATAGCTGGGACTCAGACCAGCATTCTGATATGGGAAGCCAGTGTTGCAAGCAACCACTTAACCTACTGTTTTCCAGCACCAGCCTCAAGTGTCAATTCTTGAAAACTGCATTCTTTCAACTGTTTGGTTTTATGTTTTGTGTGTTTTTTCCATAAAACTATAAATTACAAAAATAAAAGATACAAATACAGATTATATATGAATAATTTTTATTCAAACTTGTCTCCACTAGTATATTTTAATTAAAATTATAAAGCCAAGATGCAGAGAAAGCAATTAGGAAATGCTATAGGCTCATGTGTAGCTTGGGGGCTTCGCTCTTTTTTCATCCTTGAAGGCTGTCCATGGCCTCATCCATGTTTAGACTTAGTCCCCAAGCCTCCTCTCCATACGTGTTCTGGCAAAGAACTTAGCGTGTAAAGTAAACCACTCAGTCTTATTTTTAAAGCCACTAAATTGCTTAATCACAAAACCTGAATGGCTTGAATAATTTTCTACTCTGTGTCTTTATACGGTGCAACATGATCTCATGTCCATGTCTTTCAATCCAGTCTGTAAAGCAGTTCATAACATAGTAAGAGGAGAAGCAAAGTACAGCTCAGAGAAGCTTGTACAGTGCTATTTGTTCCCTAGAATCCGTAATTAGAATTTTGACTTTGTAAAAAGTACATTGATTATCTATTATGTTCTAGCCTCATCCTTTGCATGAGGGGAACAGAATGGTGAGTGACTTGGCCAAGGTCCTCCTAAACAGAATATGTCTTCTCTTCCTGTGGTGGAGAAACAGGGTTGAGATGTACAGAAAGAGAAAGGTAACTGTTGAAGGTGATGGTTACTCTGAAAGAATAAAGCAGGGTAGGGGAATGCTTAGAATCTGCTGGAGGGATGGCTACCTTAGGACTTGTGATCAGAATCAGGATCTGATTTGATCTCTGAACAAATGGTATTTGAGCTGAAATGTGAAAATATTTTAAAAGCTAGACATGTGAAAATGTAGGAGATTGTTTCTGACAGAGGGAATTGGGAATGTGAAGTCTCTCAATGAAAATGAGCTCAGTGTTGAGAGTAACTAAAAGAAGACAGGTGTGACCACAGCCAGGTGATTTATCGTGGGGAATCTGAGAAGAGGGCAAAGGCAAGACAGAGTCTTACAGCAGTGAGAAGTTTGCATTTTATTTCCAAAGCAATTGGAAGCTACTGGAGAATACTGAGCAGGGGTATCTTACCTAAAAAGATAATTCTGGCTGCTGCAGTGGGATGAAGGTGAATGTGAGAACAGAGCCTGGAAAAGTGTCTAGGATCCTATTGGCAGTGTTCCAAGTAGTGTTCAAGACTTAAACTAAAGACTAGGAGTAAAGAAATGATGGTTATAAAACTGATAGTTTTAAATACTAGAGGATCATTAGATGTAACAGTCCCCTGTGTTCATTAGTTTCATTCCATTTTTATTGCTGTTTCAAGTATTTTTGCCACTACATACAGTCTCTTGTTTAATTTTTCTCTTTGAGTTTACTATCTTCCCACATCCAGTCCTCTCCATGTATTGTAATCACACTTCTCCCAGCACATTTACAATCTTACTACTGGCAAGAACCTTCTGTGACTCCTCATGGCCTGTAGACACATGAGTCCTAACACATACTCAGTTCCCTTTTAGACCAGTGATCCTGGCATTATTCCATGAGCAAGTTTTATGCTTTCCTTTTTCAGTGCTTTGGAATATTCCATACTCTCCCACTGCTCTCTGTTGGATTCCTGATAATTCATTTTTCAAGGACTGAGTTTGTCACCATGAAGTATTTTCTAACCTTGATAATTAGATAATTATAAGTAATCTGTGCTTATTTGGAGTTCAATGGCATTTTCTTAATGACTTTATAACCATAGCATTTAGGGTTTTCTTTGGTCATGGGTTTATCTAGATTCATTTGTCAATGCATTCAGAACATTTATGCTAATATCTTCAGGTTAGGAGTCACTGGAGATATGAAGATAAATATCACATGGACCTTTAAGAAATCCAAAGTCTAATAGAGAAAGCAGGAGAAAAAAACCTTAAAATTCTGAATAACTTGTGCTTTAACAGAGATAGGACGTGGGTACTTCGGAAAGCTCACATAAAGCAGCTGTTGTGGCCCATCAGATTAAGCCATTGCTCCCAATCCAGCTCCCTGTTCATGTGGCTGTGAAAGCAGCAGAGGATGACCTTTGAAAGGCTTGGGCCCCTGCACTCATGTGGGAGAACTGTATGGAGTTCCTGGTTCCTGGCTTCGGACTGGAACAGACCTAACTGTTTCACCATTTGGGGTGTGAACCAGCAGATGGAAGATCTTTCTGTCTCTCTCTCTCTCTCTCTCTCTCTCTCCCCCTCCTCCCCTCTTCCTTCCCTCCCTCCCTGTCAGGTAAATAAATAAATATTCAAAAAAGAAGGAAGGTACTAATATCAACCTTCTAGTATAAGTTTAAACAAGTTTATCTGACTTTATGAGATATGTTTTGCCATTATTATAGATTTTTTAATTATTTATTTTATTTGAAAAACAGAGCTATAGAGACAGAGAGGAAGGTCTTCCATCAGCTGATTTTCTCAAATGCCCACAATGGCCAGAGCTGGGCCTGTCCAAAGTCAGAAGCCAGGATCTGCTTCTAGGTGCCCCATATGGTTGCAGGGGCCCAAGCATTTGGGCCACCTTCTGCTGCATTCCCAAGCTCATTAGCAGGGAGCTGGATCAGAAGTGGAGCAGCCAGGACTCTAACTGGCACCCATATGAGATGCCAGCACTGCAGATGGGGGCTTTAAAACCCACTGAGCCACAGTACTGGCCCCATTGTTATTGAATTTAATTGATCTGGATATTCAGTGTATTAAATGTTATCTCCCCCTTCAACTAATTTTAATATTCTTTTATGCCACTAACCCCTCCCCTTTTCTTTTGGCCTCAAGGAGTTTTACATTTATTTCAATTAATTATTCCTTACCTCAATGTAATGAATTTCCTATTCCCATTTTTATTATTGAAAAAACTGAAAATCAAAAGTAAATCAAGGAACTCCCAATTTACAACATTTCTAATTTTGAGCTTCAGTTATGCATTCTGAACAAGTTTTGCCATTTTTAAAAAGTTTTAACATTAGATGAAATTCTGTATTATATTAAAATGGTGAGAAATAATGAGTTCAAGAAAAAATATTATTTTCATATAGTTGCCAAAGAAGTATGTTGTTTGATCTATCAAGGTCAATTCTAACACACACACACACATATATACATATATATACACAGCATCTATAACAAACTTGGCTAATGTAAAACAAAGAAGATGTCCAGAGCACAAACCCTGCCGGTAAGCAGCTCAGTGTAACATGACAGTGCTGCCCTCCATGTACTATTGCGCTCCAGTTCCAAGATCAGGAGCAAAAGGCTGCCAATCAGAGCCCTGCAACTGTCTGTTCTGCAGCAAATAAACCTTTATTTTCATGAGATACTCACAAATTTTAAAGTTTTTTGAAAAAGGTTTTTATCTTTATTTATTTGAAAGAGTTACACAGAGAAAGGAGAGGTAGAGAGAGAGAAGGAGAGGTCTTCCATCCAATGGTTTACTCCCCAATTGGCCACAATGGCTGGAGCTGTGCCAATCTGAAGCCAGGAGGTTCTTCTGGGTCTCCCACATGGGTGCAGTGGCACAAGGACACACACCAAAATCAATTCTGCTGTGCAATTGCTTATAAAATCCTCCTTCCCTGAGGAATTTGTTTTTTATT
This sequence comes from Lepus europaeus, assembly GCF_033115175.1. Lineage (NCBI taxonomy): Eukaryota > Metazoa > Chordata > Mammalia > Lagomorpha > Leporidae > Lepus > Lepus europaeus. The sequence continues at coordinate 69,380,848 of NC_084844.1, forward strand.
TAAATAAAAACTGGGCTTGGAGGAAACTGTTAAAAGATACCAACATTTAAGACATTTTAATTTTGTAAAGTGGGACAGTCAACGGACCAAAGTATTGGAAGTGTTTCTTCCAAAATGAGAATTAAAATGCTGATAGTCTTTAAAGCAAAAAAAAAAAAAAAAAAAAAAAGCAAAACAAAACATGCCAGTGTCACCTGTGATAAATTACTTCTGTACACACAAATAAAAGAAATTCAAAAGTAGTTCAGCTTCCAGCCACATACTACAGTGTAACATAATTACAATTGACCAAAAACACAGCTAAAATTTACATACTATAAAAATTCATAGTTTCCTTAGAGAGAAAGGAAATAAAGGTAAATATATTTAGCCTATATCAAATGTAAAACCCAATAAATAAAAAATAAAACCCAATGAATAAAAAGAAAATGTAGAAATATATATATATGCAACAATACAAAAGGGAATTATATATAATGCTGTCCCCATTACAGTTGCCATTATCATTTGAATATGGCTACCATGAATGAAGACTCAATTTTAAACTTAATTTATACTTAGTTTAAATAGCCAAATATAGCTGTGTCTATCAAGCTGGACAGCACACATCTATAGTTTTATAAAGAGAATTTTAGCAGTTATTAATAAATCAAAAAATACCAAATGACAGTATTAAAATATCAAAATTTGATTAAATAGATTATGTCTGACATTTGCCCCACATATAAGCCTAAATCAAAATTGAACATTAAAATGAGATTGTTCCATTTTTAAAAATCTAAACAAGCCATGGAGATTCACATAGCAAACAGAAAATAACTGAAAATATACTACTCAAAATGTCAGCTACAATAACTAGAAATTCAAAAGACTTTAAAAATTGAAGATAATGGCTAACATTTCCATGAAACAATCAGATAAATGCTTAAATATGGTCAGTTAAAATGCTAAAAGTAGGTTACAGAATTGTAATCATTTCATTTGAGAGAGAGAACACATTTGAAGAAAAGATGAGACTATTTGGAAATAGCTTATAAATATGTTACTTTGCAGTGTCTTGGCTTTCCATACCTGAAATGCTCTCATAGGCTTTTCAGCCATTCTAATAAAGAAAAGACTGCACAAAGTATAGAGCTTTTTACCTATCATGCATATTTTATTATATATAATAAAATTATATGTATTTAAAATTATCTGTCAAATATGTATTTTCTCTTCTACATCTTAAGCTCTACATTCTTATATTTTGTATCAGCATATTCCCCATAGGAGCCACTTGTGTTATCAGTAGCTGTTTAGTTAAAACATTTCATTTTACAAAAGAGAGAAGGTGACTTGAGTAAGCTGATAAAACTTGTTGATGGCTGAAGTGGAAATGAGCTCTTTCTTCAATTCTGTAATTTGTGTTAATCTTGTTTGCTTGTGTTTAACACATCTTCAATTGCAGAAACATTTAGTGCCTTCAGTGTGCAAAGACTCTATGAAGCAAAGAGGACCAAAACATAAAAAACCCATGTCTTGAGTCTTACTCAGAAAGGGATGGGGACTAAATAAGTTAATACTGTTTCTGCCCACTGGGCTCCTTTCTTCTAATGCAGTGTTTGTCAGCTTTGGAAATATTGACATTTTGAGTCAGTCAGATTTTCTTGTTGTTGTGAGAGGATGTTATATGCAGGGTAGGACGTTTTGCAGTACCGTTGACTGCCAGTTGTTCTGAGAGGCAAGCTTCAAAAATCTTTGGGAACCCTTGTGTGACTTAAGGATTCTTAGAGCTTTCTGCGATTTTAACAAAGAGTTTTACAGTCACATTTTTGGTTTTATGTTTTATGTTTAGATCCCGTTTTTCTCTGACCCACATTTAATCTTTGCACAAAAGCACTGCCTTAATGTTGCTAACTGGATGAGCTAGAAATGAGGATGAGTTTTATTTTCAAACTCAGCAAGTTCTAGCATCTAGTTCTTCCTTTTGATTTTTCTTTTCTTTCATTCTACTATAAAAAGAATAAGCCAGACACCACCTACAAAATTCTGCTTGGTCCTCTCCATAGCTTCATCTCCCAATTTCTTAGTGTATTTTCCATTTTTTATTTAACCAGAGGTTTCCCTGTTGATAGACTTTCTGTGACTTCATAATAGAAACTGTTTTCATTCATTTTTCCCATATTTTTTTCTCACTTTCATTTAAGTCTTCGCTGGCAGGCTGCTTCAGGACTGTCTCTTTCTAATAGTCTCTTTCATGCCCTTGAATCTTTCACTGGTGCTTTCCTGAAAACCCTTCAGGTTTCTCTTTAGTCCCATAGACACTTTTATCTGGGAGTTTAGTTTGTTTGTTAATAGTATCCCAGCGTCTGGTACCAAAACCTTCTCTTTTGCTACATAATAAATCAACCAAAACATAGTGACTCAGGACAATAAGCACTTATTGCTTCACAGATTCTTTGGATCATGGATTTGGGAGCAGCTTAGGAGGGAGGGTCTGGCTGAGGAGTGTGTCGTGAGACTGCAGTGAGGCATGTATTGCACCTGCAGACATTTGATAGCCTGAGTAGGGCTGGAGGATCACGTTGGTTCCTCTTCATGGAGTGTGAACATGAGACTGACACAGTGTCCTCCTGCATGAGGTGCTCTATGCAGAGCAGCAGAAGAAAGGAAGCCAACCAAGTAGAAGCTGTGCTGTTTTCATGCTATACCCTCAGAAGGGAGGTGTGTTAAAGAACTTGCAGATGTCTTCTAAATTCATTGTTTGTGTTTTATTTAAGAGGCAAAGAAACATGGAGAGATCATTCCCATCCACTGAGTCACTCTCCGAATACCTGTAACAACCCTATGCAGGGGACCAAAATCAGGAGACAGGAACTCAATCCAGGTCTCCCAGATGGGGAACAGGAGCCTGATTACTTGAACTATCACTGTTGCCTCCCAGGAACTGTAGTTGTAGGCAGCTGAAGTCAGGAATCAGACTTGGGTATTAAACTCAGGCACTCCAGTAGGTGACATGGATGTGCTACCTATCATCTTAACCTGTGGCTAAACACTGACTCTGAGACATATTTTTAAAACTACTGCAGTCCACAGGCAGCGTCTCAGGTCTCCCTGGTGATCTTTTGCATTCTCTCCAGCTGGAAGGGGGTATGTGCACAGGTGCATGTCAGGGATGTGGGGTGCAATGGATTTTGTGTCACTCATTACTTCTCTTATTCTGTTGGTTAGCGCTCAATCACATGTCTGCAACTAATGGAAAAAGAAGCTGGGAAGTGAATCCAACTGTGAGCTTAGGAAGGAGAGAAAATAGATGTGATTGAATAGGCAGAATGGTGAAACTCTAGCACAGGAAGAGAAAGAATTTGGTGTGTCTGCTGTCATTCTGTGTCACATTGTTTTACTTAATGGTTTGGCATGATTTTTCAGTTTTCCTTGACTAAAATAATAAACCACAGTGAGGCATTATAGTTATTTTGGTGTTTAATAATATTCTGGGGAGTTTTTATCAGCTCATTTTAAATTTTGGATGAGTACTTGTTTTGGTTTTCTGTTTTTTGAAATATGAGCACAGCATCAGTTATTGTTCGTTCAAGTCCTCCAGTGTTGCTTTGTCCTACTGCATGATTATAAACCCTCACGAAGGGCTTTATTTTTTCCCTTGGGGCATCTTATTGAAGTCAGGAATTATGTCTTCAGTAATTCATCTGGGCCCAATGCTTTATTTGAATGCTTCTAATTAGCTAATTATGTTCTGTAATGCAGTGACAAAACTCCTTGTCATTTCACTCTTTCCTTAACCCTTTGGAGATATTATTTTTGTCTCTTTGTTATCTGTGAAATTCTTTATAACAGCCCAGATCTATTGCATTAGACCATTGCCCTGTTAAGAGTCTTTCCAACTAACTCGCATCAGGCATCTGGGTTCCTGTCCTCTCTTCCTGATTCTTTCCCACATATTGCAGTCTTACAAGAAGACAGCCAAAAGGCAAATAGAATAGTTTCTATTGGATAAATACATTGAAAGACAAAAAAAGGGAGAGACAGGAACAATTCTGTAGAGTAAAACAATCTTTTTTTAGGATAAAATAAGTTTTTATTTATAGTCTTATAGTAAAGGGGGAAGCCTTAACTTGCAAGACAACTCTTGAGCAGTATGTACAACATACTTTTTATTTCCATGGAATGGAATCAAACACAGACTGAGACTACAGATTTTGCGCTAGAAATCAGCAAATGCTGGGGACAGAGTAGGAAAAAGACAAAGAAATGAGATCTGAACACACAAACCCCTTCACTGGGATCTGTTGACCGCAGCCAGAACCAGGGCCGGGTCACACAGTGGAGACAGGTTCCTGGACAGGAGGAAACGGGCCAGGTCTGGGGGAAGGGGGGTGGATCCGCACTGGGGTGCAGGTTTAGTACCAGGTAAATTGCTCTTGGTATTTACATTAAAAAATCATTTGGCTCAATATCTTAGAAATACACAAGGAAAGAAAAGAAGATTTGATCAATACTTTATGAATCTGTCCTTTGCAATACTGACAGCATCAGAAGTAGGGACAATCGGATTCAAATTTCAGTAGCAGGGAATAAATATCAAAACATCATCACTGGCCCTCAATACAAAACCTCGACCCAGCCCAACCCGCCCTCCCTGTCCCTCCCCCAAGTAACCAACCCTCTCCACTGGCTGGTGGCGCGGCTTCACGGCTGCTGTCTCCCATGCACACCCCGAGACTGTCACGTGGACCTCCCACAGGCTGGCACCGCGGGTTTGCACAGCTCGTGAGAGAAGCAGGAGTGAAAAACGCCCAAAGACACTGCGCTGCCAATCTGCCCCCACTTCCGTATGGCACAAGTGTCTTCAAGGATCTGATCTTCCGATAGGAGTGATAAATAACTTTTCAGAAAAAAATCCTTAAAAAGGAGGGGCGTCATTCTGATTATTCCAGATTGGTCATCTGGATGGAGAGCAGTTCACAGATTCAAGAAGTCTGTCAAATACGGGTGCGGGACCAGGAGGAGAGGCCGGGTGGGCGCAGTGGGTGGGCCGCTGTGTGCTGGGGTCAGGCCGGCCATCGGTCCTCCATGGAAAAGCTTCCACGTTGGGCTGTTTTGGTTTATTTTTATTTTTATTTTTTTTGACAGGCAGAGTGGACAGTGAGAGAGAGAGACAGAGAGAAAGGTCTTCCTTTCTTGCCGTTGGTTCACCCTCCAATGGCCACCACTGCCGGCGCTCTGCCGATCCGAAACCAGGAGCCAGGTGCTTCCTCCCGGTCTCCCATGCAGGTGCAGGGCCCAAGCACCTGGGCCATCCTCCACTGCACTCCCTGGCCACAGCAGAGAGCTGGCCTGGAAGAGGAGCAACCGGGACAGAATCCGGCGCCCAGACCGGGACTAGAACCCGGTGTGCCGCCGCCGCTAGGTGGAGGATTAGCCTAGTGAGCTGCGGTGCCAGCCCTGTTTTGGTTTAAAAACTCCTGGTGGGGACAGGGAATCCCTGAAGGGAATTCATCTCTTAAAAATATGGAAACGGGGAAGGAGGACGCGAGCCTTTGTCCAAGAGCTTCTACGTAAAAATAAAGATTAAAAAAAAAGAGAGAGAGAAAGAGGAAAATAGCGTCCCTTAACTGGTTGTGAGGGCTCTAGGATGAACTGCAGGAGGCCGACAGTTTTTACTGCCGGCTGCCCCGCGCAGTTAGTTGGCCTCCACTCGGCTTCCTCCTGTTGGGGGCTCTTCCGGCTCTGCTCGGAGCTGGAGTCCGAGCCGCCATCAAGGCGGAGATGGCGCTGCCCTCGGCTGCTGTCTGAGGAGGGCAGTTGGTCTGCAGCTGGGCGCTCGCTCACCCTCGGCTTCTGCAGGGCACGGACTTGCTGCTCCGGAAGAGCGCTCTGCCGCTCGAGGTCGTCCCCGTCGTGCTGGTGTGTGTGGCTTCCCTTCACATGTACTGGATGTGCTCTGTGGCATTGTCTGGGATTTGGGCCCGGCTCGCCTCCTCTCCTTGGAGTGAGGGGACCGAGTCCCGCACACTGTGGAAGCTGTGATGCGCCCCCTGCGTTTCCGTTCCAGTGCATTGTGATGAGCCCGTTTGTCGGCCGCAGATTGAAACCTTGGTTGCTCTTTGTCACTCTCCACCTCGATGTCATCCTTATCTCTCATTTCCTAAGGCCCAGGGAGAGGCCACTGCAGTGGTGGCGCGGGAAGGGGGAAGGGTGGAGGGGAGGGGAAGTCACTGACAACAACCAGCCAAGTGCCCCCCCCCACTCACTTACACACCCACACATGCGCACACACGCACACAACACGGGCGAGAACCACCTCCTCCCTGCAGCACCGGAACCGAGTAAAAAAATCTTAAGAGACAATAATAAATTATAGTCAATAAATATCTCTTGGATCTTGAACAAAATACACAAAATTTTTGGGAAATCAGAGAAATATAAAAGGTGACCATATATTTGATTAACTTAATGGAATTTTCTTTGGCTGTGTTGTGATAACTTTAATTATGTTTTTGAAGAGTGTTTTTATTTTAGAGGTACAATTGCAACATGTAGATGAAGTGATCTTTAGGATTAGCTTGAAAGTAATGCAGCATTTGGGAAGTTTATATTGCGTGAGTTGTATGATGATGAAGCACGTTGATGGATAGAATGGAGTTCTGTGAATTCTGTCTCTAGAACTGCTTGAATTTTTCATAATGAAAGATGTTTTAAAACCTATAGAAAATTATATTGCCTACCCATTTTGATTATTTTATGAGATAGAAAACTCACATAAAATATTATGGTTCCTGTTATTAGTTTTTCTTATATTGCAGATTTTAAAACATTTTATAATTATATTTCAATATAATTTTTAATCTTATGTTTTTCTATTTTATTGTAGTTATAAAGTATATTCATGTATATTTATAGGGTATAAAGTGATGTGGTTTGTGACTACCATGTAGATTGTTTAAATAAAACTAACTAAACTATTCATCATCTCAAATATTGACATTTCTTGTGGTGAGAACATCTGAGAATTATTCTCTAGTGAAGTTGAAATGAATAGTACTCAATGATTACCTCTATCACCATATTGTATATTAGATCTCAAAAATTAAAATAGCCATCTGAGCTTTGCACCCACAGATTATCATCTTCCTGCTTGCCCCTATTCCCCAACCTCTGATAATTACTATTCTACCATCTACTTCTATGACTTCCATTATTTTAGCTTCCACATATTAGTGAGAACTTGATCATTTGTCTTTTTGTGTATGGTTTGTTTTGGTATAATGTTTTCCAGTTCATCCAAGTTGCCCTCAATGATAGAATCTCTTCCTTTTTTAAAAGGCTAAATGTTATATATATACATACATACACACACCCCCACATACATACACACATTTTCTTTATCTGTTGATGGACACTTAGGATGATTTCATATCTTGGCTATTATGAAAAATGTCAAAATGAATAGGCAGGAATACATTTCTTTCACATACTAATTTAAAATATTTCCAGTAAGACACTTTGAGGCAGTATTGATGAATCAGATAGTGGTTTTAGTTTTAGTATTTTATCTCAACTTTATGATGGCTGTACTAATTTATGTTTCCTCCAAAGGTGTATGGTGGTTATCTTTTTCTCCACATCCTTGCTGACACTGGACTATCCTTTGTCTTTCTGAGAATAGCCACTCTAACAGGTATGAGGTTTTAATTTGCATATCCCTAAAGATTAGTGATGTTGAACATTTTAAGGTTAGCCTTTAGTTTGTCTTCTTTTGAAAAACATCTATTCAAATCCTTCTTTTGAGAACTGTCCATTCAGACCCATTTCTTGAGTTGTTTGAATACTTACATATTTTATATATTAAGCCCTTATCACATATGTGGATTGTCAATATTTCCACCCAGTCTGTAGGTTATCTCTTTGCTCTGTTAATTGCTTTCTTTGCTATACAGAAGCTTTTAGTTTTGATGTAATCTCATTGTCTTTGTTTCTATTGTCTACATTTTGTCAAATCTAAAAAAAAAATATTGCCTAGACCAACACTGCATAGCTTTTCTCTATGTTTGCTTTAGTAGTTTTACAAGTTCATTTAATTTAATCCATTTTGAGTCAATTTTTGTATTTAGTGCAAGATAATGTCCCAGTTCATTGTTGTATAATTGAGTATACAGTTTTCCCAACATCACATATTGAAGAGACCATCCATTCACACTGTATATTCTTGTCATGTTTATCGATGTTCAATTGGTATAGTTGCATGGGCTCTTTTCTTGACCTTCTGTTATATTGCACTGACGAATATGTCTAATTTTATGCCAGTACCATGTTATTTTAATTACTATTGCATATAGTATAGTTTGAAATCAGGTAGTGTGTTGTTCTAGCTTTGTACTTTTTGCCTATGATTCATTTCACTAGACTATTTGTTTTTCTTGTTCCATATTAATTTTAGGATTTTTTCTATATATGAAAAATGATGAGGGTGGGAATGTGGGTCAGAGGGAGGGTGAAAAATCACTATGCTCCTAAATCCATATGTAGGCAACACGTGAAATTTGTTCACCTTATATAAATAAAAATTATTAAAAAAGAAAGTTGATGTTTGGAAAATTGATGGATATTGTTTAATAGATTAGTTCAAGTAATATTACTTCAGCAATATTCTTGTAATGCATGAACATAGGATATCTTTCCATCTATCTGTGCCCTCTTCAGTTGCTTTTACTAATGCTTATAATTTTGGGGGATAAATCTTTCACTTCCTTGGTTAAATTTATTCCTAATTATTTACTTACCTATTATTTTTTATTTTTTATGCTAATTGCTAAGTGCAGTTGGTCTAAATTCTTTTGTTTGTTTAAGAAAGTTCATCATTTGGTGTAAGAGATGTTGTTGGTTTTGGGGTTTTAACTTTCTAGTATTTAGTTCTATGTAAAATTTGTTTAAATCAAGTTACTTCACATATTCAAGAGGGAAACTTAGTTATTTTAACTACTGATCACTTGCCTTTGGGGGCTACATGGTATAGTGGGTTGTGCCACGGCCTGCAATGCAAGAATCTGTTATGGTTGCTAGTTCCAATCCTGGCTGCCCTGCTTCCAATCCAGCTGCCTGCCAATGCATCTGAAAAAGCAGTGAAAGATTGCCCAAGTACTTGGGACCCATGGATCCAAGAACCATGGAAGACTTGGATGAAGCTCCTGCTTCAGCCTAGCTCAGCCCTGGATGTTGTAGCTATTTGGGTAGTGAGCCAGCAGACTGAAGATTTCTTTCTCTATGTCTCTCTCTCTGTAACTCTGCCTTTTAAATAAATAAACCTTTAAAAAAGTGTTAAAGCTGATTATCATTTTTTCTATCAAGTAATCAAAATCTTAGATTATTTAGTCTATATTTCATTTTGAAATGCTTATTTTTCTTTGCTATTCTGTATTTTCAGAGTTTTCTCTCATCTGTTTTACAATACCATTATCATTTTCTCACCACATGCAGAAGCAGCTTCTCTTGTACTTTTATGGATTTTTAAAAGATTTATTTACTTATTTGAAAGTCAGACCTACAGAGAGGGAAGAAGGGAGGGAGGGAGAGAAAGAGAGAGACAGAGACAGAGATGGAGAGACACACACACACAGAGAGAAGTCTTCCATTTGATGATTTACTTCCCATATGACCACAGTAGCCTGAGCTGAACCAATCCAATGCCAGGAGCCTTGAGCTTCTTCCTGGTCTCCCATGTGGGTGCAGGGTCCCAAACACTTGGGACATCTTCCACTGATTTCCTAGGACATAGCAAAGAGCTAGATCAGAAATGGAGCAGTAGGAACTCCAAGCAGTGCCCATATGGGATACTGGCACTTCAGGCAACAGCTTTATCCACTACACCACAGAGCCAGGTCCATACTTTCATTTTCTGATAATAAAAATCCATCTCTAGACCTGCTAATATGAAGAAAAAGGTACCCTAAATACACTTCTAGTGGGAGTGTAAGCTAGTATAACCATTGTGGAAGCCAGTCTAGAGATTCCTCAGAAAATAGATCTACCGTATGATCCACCCATCCCATTTCTGGGAATATACCCAAAGGAAATGTAATAAGCATATGAAAGAATTATCTGTAGCCCCCTGTTTATAACAGCTCAATTCACAATAGCCAAGGTAGGGAATCAACCCAGATTTCCATCACCTGGTGACTCATACATATATACATACTCATCCATAAAAAAGAATGAAATTCTGTCTTTTGCAACAAAATGGGTGCAACTGGAGACGATTATGCTTACTGAAAGAAGCCATGCCCCTGAAGACATGTGCTTTCTCTGATTGGCTGTAGTTAATATATAGAGTACAACAAAACAAAACAAAACACAATGTATGTCCGGCTAAACTGGCACGTAATTATTTGATTGTTGTCTATATCTTGTCTGATGGACTGTGTCTCCTTGTCTCTAGGCCATTGAAACAAATAGGGCAACTATTTTACAGCTTCAAAAAGTGTATATAAAAGAGGCTCATGGCATAAGTTTGGCCAAGGAATTCAGAGGCTAGTTGAGATACCCATGTCTCTTATTGGAGGTTCCTGCATTTGGTACCTGGATGTGTCTCATGACTGAAGAACCCTCCTAGAGTAGGCCTTGGGAGTCCACTGGGATGGCTCAAAAATGATATTACTGCCACCCTCCTGAGAGATCTGGATTGTGTTTCTGGCTCCCAGCTTTGGCTTGTGTGCAAGCTGTTGTGGGCATTTTGTAGTGAATCAGTGGGAGTGCTGTCTCTGTCCATTCCTCCCTACCTCCTCTCTGTCACTCTCTCCATCAGTCCCCCTCCCCTTCTCCCTTCTCCATTTCTCTGTCATTCTACCTCTATAATAATTTTAAGATGCTTACTTAGTACATACACACACATACAGCCTTTCTCTCTCTCCCTTCCTCCTTCCCTCCCTCCCTCTCTCTCTCTGTCTCTCTCTCTGTCTCTCTCTCACACACACCCCACAGCCTAAAAGGCCATGCTCGGATTGCTTCAGGGAGAATGGTGTCATCTGGGGAGCACATGTGATGTTGCCAACCATGGAGTCAGGAGCCCTGACAGCATGGAAGGTCAGTTCTCTTTAAGACAGGTTTCTTGTGAAAACTTCCTAGGTCCTATGAGAGCTACATTAATCCCCTTCAATGACAGCCCACAGTGACCTAATTACTTCACACTGGTCTCTGCCTCTTAAAATTTCCTGTTCCTCCCAAAATCGCTGGACTAGGACCAAGCTTCCAACCCAGAAACATTTTTGCAACACACTCAGACTGTATCACACATAGCGCTGTTCCTCCCAACTTTCTAGAATTTGGAAATACCGATGTGTCAGAAACCTGCACCACCACAGATGGCACTGCTTTTTCTTCAGAGGTTACTCAGCAGAGCAGGTGGGTGGACAGGGGAGGGAAGGAAGGGGTAGTATTCTGTTTAAAATGGAGACTTGTAAGGGTTGCAGCTTGAGAGAAAAGTTTTGTGTGAGGTTGGGGGGGCATAAGGCAATTGTGGTCAGAGAGATAAAGAGAGAGAGAAAAAGGCAGTGACTGAGTAGAAGGAATAATTTCTTGTGTTGCTCAGCATGGTGGAGTTTGCTGCAGTTCACAATAATCTTCATTTTGTGAGCAAATAGAAAAGCAGAGACCAAAGGTTTCCTCTTCAGGGAGGAAAATTTTACCTTGATTCGATGAGTACCTATTGTCCACATGTACTGATCTATCATACCATAGTCAGTAAATATTGGCAGTTCTAAGGATTCATCTCAGATTGTTTCAAATGTTTAATGACAATGTTGAAGGAAATGATTTGTTCATCACCATTGCATACATGGATGGAAATGGAGTAAATGCAGGCCAAGCCCTAGAACGAAGTCCACCACAGTGTCAGTGCTGCATGGATTTGGATGAATCGATATTGAAGGTTATGCAGCAGTGTTACAGAAGCTTCTTCCAGAAGCCAGGCCTCACAGGGTGTGACAGAGGGAAGGAAGGAAAGGCAGACTTCTCATCCATGTTTTGTACCTTTTACCTCTACTACACCCATGTTGTTTCTCTTGTTGTTAACATGGAATTTCCTTTCAAATAAACTTTGATAACATTAAATACAATAAATATAATAAATTATGTATTGTATAATATAATACATAAAATTATACATGTGCTTATATAAATATAAGCATATATAATGTATAAATATATGCAAATAAAATAAATATAATATTCATGTTATTTTTCTCATGGCCAAAAGGGAGAGAAATTCATAGGTCACATGGTGATGATGGCTCACATCTGCTTGCTGATGTCTGGGGTCTCAGGGAAGAGTTAGTGGCTGGGACTGGATCCACAGTGAGGAGCTGGAGTCATCTGGGGATGGCATCACTCAAGACCAGCAGTGGAGCTTGGATTCAGGCTGAGGGCTACATGAAAATTCCCATGAGACCTAGGTTTCCTACATCAGAGGAGCTTTGGGGCATGCAAAGTGCTGATCTGCTGGTCAAGAGCTCCACAGATGAGTGACACCAGTGACCTGGCAGAGGCTCATGGCATTTCCAGACAGAACTCTGGAAGTCCCACAGAGTGCCTTCCACACCGTGTGACAGTGATGAGCAAACCCAGGAGCAGCTCTGGTTCACAGAGAGGAGAGACACCAATAAACATGTTTAAATCAGCCATGAGCACAGACTCCTTTCTTTTTTCTTTTCTTTAACATTTGTATACTTACAGTAATGCTTCTTCAGTTGTAACTGATTTTTGGCATTTTCTATGTACAATACCATGCCATCCACAAACATGGATATTTTGATTTCTCTTTTATGGTTTTTATGGCCTTTATTTTTTTATATTGATTAAGAGTGGTGAAAATGAATGGCCTTGTCTTGTTCTGTATTTTAGAGAAATGCGTTCAAGTTTTCCACATCTAATATGAAATTTGCTGTTAGTCTGTAATCTGTTGCCTTTATCATTTTCAGGGATGTTTCTTGTATATTTCATTTGTTAAGAATTCTTATTATGAAGGGGCGTTGAATCTTATTAAATACTTTCTCTGCATTTCTTTCAGTGGATTGTGCATAGTTTTTGTTCTTCATTCTGTTAGTCTGACTTAGGATGTTTATTGATTTCCAAATGTTGAACCACTCTTTGATCTCTTGGATAATCTCTCTTGAATATGATGTATGATCTTTTTCTAAAAAAAGATTTATTTATTTATTTGAAAATCAGAATTACAGAGAGAAAGAGAGAGAGAGACAGACAGACAGACAGACAGAGAAAGAGAGAGGTCTTCCATGTGCTGGTCCACTCCCCAATTGACCACAATGGCCAGAGCTGCACCGATCTGAAGCCAGGAGCCAGGAACTTCCCCTTGGGCAGGTTCAGGTGCCCAAGGCCTGAGCTATCTTCTAATGCTTTCCCAGGCCATAGCACAGAGCTGGATTGAAATTAGAGAAGCTGGGACTCAAACTGGCACCCATATGGGATTCTGGCGCTGTAGCCAGCAGCTTTACTCACTATGCCACAGCACCTACCCCATGGATGATCTTTTATATGTAGTGATGAATTTAGTTTGCTAATATGGTGTTGGGATTTATTGCATCTATGTTCATCAAGAATATTGATCTGTAGTTTGCTTTTTATGTGTGTCTTTGTTTAGATCTGGTATCAGAATAATATTGGCCTCATATAAGGGGTTTGACAGAGTGCCTTTCTTTTCAGTATTTTGGAATAATATTGTATTGGTCCCTCTTTAAATATTTTGTGTATTGTATTGTATTGTAAATATATTGTATATTGTATTGGTTCCTCTTTAAATATTTTGGAGAATTCAGTATTAAAACCTTCAGATCTTGAAACTTCCACTCATGTAAGTTCTTAAATTCTTCCTTCAGTCTCATTGCTTGCCATATGTGTGTTCAGATTTTCTATATCTCCTTATTACAATCTTGGTAGGTCATATATATCCAGGGATTTATCCACTTCTTCAAGGTTGTTAGCATTTAGCTTTTCATAGTGGTTGCTTATGATCCTCTGTATTTGTGTAGTGTCAGTTGTAACATCTTTTATCTCTTATTATTTTAGTTTTTCTTTTTGTCAGTTTGTCTAAAGGTTTGTCTATTTTATTTCTTTTTTTAAAAAAATACCTTTTCATTTTGTTGCTATTTTATTTTTGTTACAGTTTCATTAATTTCTGCTCTGATGTCATATCTTACTTCCTGGTAATTTTGGGTTTGGTTTGTCGTTGTTCTCTAAGTCCTTGACTTCCATCATTACATTGTTTATTTGACATTCTTTTGTTTTTCTGGTATAAGCTCTATTGCTATAAACTGTGTTCTTAACATTGCTTTCTCTATATTCCACAGATTTCGATATGTTGTATTTGCATTCTCATTTCTTTCAAGACACTTCCTGATTTCCTGTTTTATTTCTTCAATTGGCTAGTGTTCAGTAGCTTGCAATTTAATTTTTATGTTTATAAAATTTCTGCTGCTTTTGTAATTTTAGTCCTTTGTTTTCTGAAGAGATAAATGTATAATTTCATTTTTTAAAAGATTTTGTTTATTTGACAGGTAGCATTAGAGAGAGAAGAGACAGAGAGAAAGACCTTATCCATTGGCTCACTCACCAAATACCCAAATCGGCCAGAGCTAGGCCTACCCACAGCCAGGAGCCAAGAGCTTCTTCTGGTCTCCAGTGCAGCTGCAGGAACCTAAGCACTTCAGTTATTTTCCACTGCTTTCCCAGCTTGTAAGCAGGGAACTGGATTGGAAGAGGATCAGTGGGACCATGAACTGGCGCCATAGGCACAGACTTAGTCTACAGTGCCACTGCTCCAGCCCCTATAATTTTCATTTTTATTCGACATTGCATTAACAATATTTACCTCACTAAAAACAAGCTGCGAAGTCATAGTAATAAGCTGTAGAGATGCATTGGAATTTATTTAATGTGGTTGCCTCTACGGAATGTCTGTTTTTCCTTTGCCTCAGTTTTTGGTTATTATGATATATAATGCTGAAATCAATATTCTTTCCTATAAATGTATGGCATAGCAGGTCAAACTGCCAGCTGCAATGCGGGCATCCCATGTTGGTGCTGGTTAGCATCCTTGCTGCTCCACTCCCAATCCAGGTTTCTGCTAATGGCTTAAGAAAAGCAGAGGAAGATGGCCCAAGTGCTTGGGCCCCTGTCACTCACTTGGGACATTGGATTAAACTCCTGGCTTTGCACTGGCCCAGGCTTGACTTGTAGCAGCCCTTTTGGGAGTGAACTGGCAGATAGAAACTAAATCTCACTGTACTGCTTGTAATTCTGGCTTTCGAATGAACAAATTTTTAAAAGAAAAATAAAAACCACATGCAAATTGTACATGTTTATAAGGCAGTATGTAATGGGCAAACAAAATCCTTAATGCCAAGTCATTGGAAGGAATGTTTCTCCTATCAATTTTGCTGTCTTTTTATCTTGCCTGTGGATTCTGTTTAAACTTTGTATAGTCAAGGTCATCAGTCATTTCCTCTCTTCTGAGCTAAAGCCTGAAATACCTTCTGACAGGATCGCGTCAATTGTGTGAGACCCTTTAGGGCTCAGTTCCACAGCCCAGGCCGCCCGCCCACAGGACTTTCTGGTCCATGAGGCTACGCGGCCCTAGGAGCCCCTGACAGGCTGCTCTGGTGAGATCCAGGACCTCAGACCTGGGGACTGGCCCACGTGGCCGAGGTCATGAGGGAGGTGCCCCCTCAGGGAGCCGGTCCTCGTGCAGTTGGGGGCAGTTGCGCAGGAGAGAGCTCCAAGGCAGATGACCCAGGACCTCGCGGGATATCCCCTACTTGTTCAGCGAGGTGGAGCTGGTCCAGGTCCGTGCACCTTTGAGCTCCTGTCAGCTGGTTGGCTCTGTCCCATGTACGTTAGCGCCAACTGTCAAGCGCCCCCCATCGTCCACTTTTATATCGTCCAATGAGGTTAGCCAAGTGGCAGGTCTGGAGGGGGTGGTGGGGGTGGGAGCGTGGGGGCCCAACGACACTCAGACGGTTACAGTTGGGGCTGATTGACCGGGTACAAGGTCGCAGTTAGCGGTTGGATGGATGATAGGGCGTGCGGCTTGCTTTTGTAAAATAATGCTTACTGTAATTCATTTTCTTTATTTAGAAGTTATAGTGATTAATATACAGATACTAATGCATATAATCACATATACTAAGATATGTTAAATATAAGTAACAAATATACAATATATAAATGTTAGTATTTATGTCAGAATATTAGAATATTATTTTTCTAATATTATAAATACTAGAAACCCACAGAGGCAGAACCTGCAGCTATGGAGAGTTGACTGTATTGTTCAAAACCTGTAGCCCTCACCTGAGCCCTCCCAAAGGATGGACTTAGAAGCATGAAGGAAGTAAGGTGTTTATTGATACTTGGTAATTTTTTAAAAAAGATTTCCTTATTTATTTATTTGAGGGTCAAAGTTAGAGAGAAGGAGACAGAGAAAGGTCCTCCATCTGCTGGTTGTTTCCCCAAATGGCTGCAATGGCCAGAGCTGGGCCAATCTGTAGCTAGGTGCCAGGAGGTTCTGGATCTCCAATGTGGGTGCAGGGACCCGAACACTTGGACCATCATCCACTGCTTTCCCAGGTGCCTTAGAAAGGAACTGGATCAGAAGTGGAACAACTGGGACTCGAACCAGAGCCCATATAGAAAGCCAGGGTGCAGATTAACCGACTGTGCTACAGTGCTGGCCCTGTGTGAACCAGCACACAGAAGATCTCTTTCTCTATATGTCTCCCTCTCCAGCTCTGTAACTGTGCCTTGAAATAAGTAAGTCTTTAAAAAGGGTGCAAGGAGAGAAGAAGAATGGAATGAGCATGATGCCCATGCTCTTGGGGTGCAGAGTGAAGAGTTTCAACACATGTTTAGGAATAGAAGTAGTTTTTTTTTTTTACTGTTTTTGTTCTGGCCCCAATCTGTTAGCTGAACTGCTTTTTTCTTTCTCCAAGAATATAAATATATTAAGGGCATCTTCAAAATTTATCAGTTTCTAGACATAAGACAAAAGAAGAATTTTACGCTAGCATTCTCCTACTTATTCCTCCTGACATAAAAGGCAGAGACAAGGAAAAACAATGAGTCCACTTAGAAGAGTTCGGCACATGCTCACGCTGACTTGCCCCAAATGGTAGAGTTAGAAATGTGCCAGGGGATTCCAATTCAATCCCATCAAGGTGACATGTACCAATGCCATCTCACTAGTCAAAGTGATCAATTTCAGTTCACCATTGATCATACTAATAGGACTAAGAGTCAAAGGGATCACATAAACAAGACTAGTGTCTGCTAATACTAACTGATAGAATAAAAAAGGGAGATAATGATCCATCATGGGAAGTGGGATACACAGCAGACTCATAGAATGGCAGATGTCCTAAACAGCACTCTGGCCTCAGAATCAGCCCTTAATGCATTTGGATCTGGCTGAAGAGCCCATGAGAGTATTTTAGGCATGGAAAGCCAAGACACTCTGGAAAAAAAAAAACACCTAAATGAAAGATCTCTGCGAGTGAGATCCCAGTAGAAAGAACAGGCCAATGAAGAAGGAGGTACCTTTCTCTGAAGGGGGGAATGAACTTCCACTTTGACTATGACCTTGTCTAAATAAGATCTATGTCCGCAAACTCAAAAGGCTTCCATAGCCTTGGCAACTTATGACAAGAGCCTAGGGAGATTACTGACACCATAAACAGGAGTGTCAGTTTGTTAAGTCAACAACAGGAGTCACTGTGCACCTACTCCTCATGTAGGATCTCTGTCCTTAATGTGTTGTTCAATGTGAATTAATGCTATAACTAATACTCAAATAGTATTTTACACTTTTTGTTTCTGTGTGGGTGCAAACTGTTGAAATCTTTACTTAATATACACTAAATTGATCTTCTGTATATAAAGATAATTGAAAATGAATCTTGATGTGAATGGAATGGGAGAGGGAGCGGGAGATGGGAGGGTTGTGGGTGGGAGGGAAGTTATGGGGGGGGAAAAGCCATTGTAATCCAAAAGCTGTACTTTGGAAATTTATATTTACTAAATAAAAGTAAAAAAAAAAAGAAAGAAAAGAGTATGCCTGACAGGACAGGTGGGCATCCCAGTAGAGCACTGAGAGCCCAGTCTGCTTTAGATTAGGGTTTTTCCCGGTCATTTGCAACAAGATGGAGGAATCTGGAGAAGATTTAGGATATAACATTCCAGGTCTGGGGCTTTTCCATGTCCCTGGGAAGTCTCCAGTTTCCCACCTTGCTGTCCAGCCCCACAGGGCTGCCCTTCAAGACTGATGCCATCTTACCTGGTGCATATGTGTACTGCCTCCAGGGTAACTTCAGAACCCAGAGTGAAGTCAGCCAGCTCCAGACACCTGTATTGGCACCCAAGTCTCTGAGCCCCAAGGGTAATTCAAATGATTTTCCCTCTGGTGAACATCTTTGGAATGAATGGAAGTGGTTAGCTCCTCATTAAGAGTGAGGTTCCTGTTGTTAGGGCAAGGGCAGGTTCAGTGACAAGGTCATAGTGATTGGTGTTAGCTAAGAGCTGCTTGGGTGTTTATGCACCAAGCTTGCTTGTAGGGGACTGGAGGATCCAGTAGCCCAAGAACAAAAATATTAAATATGTGTGTTTTAGATTACATGTTTTTTTTTTGACAGGCAGAGTTAGACAGTGAGAGACAGAGAGAAAGGTCTTCCTTTTTCTGTTGGTTCACCCCCCAAACTGGCTGCTATGGCTGGTGCATTGTGGCCAGTGCACTTCTCCTGGTCTCCCATGCAGGTGCAGGGCTCAAGCACCTGGGCCATCCTCCACTGTACTCCAGGGCCACAGTAGAGAGCTGGACTGGAAGAGGAGCAACTGAGACAGAATCCGGTGCCCCGACTGGACTAGAACCCGGTGTTCCGGTGCTGCAGGCGGAAGATTAGCCTAGTGAGCCATGGCACTGGCAGATTATATGTTTTTTAAAGTATTTTCTAAATTTTTAAAATTTATATAAATGGAACAAATTTTGTGTATTTCATACACACACTTTAAGAACATAATGCCATTTCCCAAAGGAAGCCTTGATGCTTATGACACCATGCTTGCCAGCAGGGTATGGGAAGGCCCAGTAGACAGTGGTTAAGTGTCTCTGTGTTGTGTATATTATTAATTCATTTGTATTTGTACACTTATAAACTTGTGTATTTGGGAGCCATAGGTTTATTTCTGTTTGTATTATTTTTGATATGTCTTTGTATATATAAGTAAATATATTGATATATGTTGTGTGTAAGTAGACATTTCTGCAAATAATGACAGTAACATTTCTTCCCTCTTAGAATGTCGAAGTCTCCCAGATGTGAAATTACAGCTATCTAGGTAAAGGAAATTTATTTATATTTTATAGACATATCTGAGTATTTATGCAGTTAAATATATGTCTAAGGATTCACTCAATATTTTCTTACATTTCCCTGTGTGGATATAGGTAAGTATTTGTCCAAGATTGTAATTTTTGCTATGGACATAATAGAAGCTTTAACCTCCCATTGGTGAACCCCAGCCCTACTGAGGTTGTAGGGACTTTTGGCTGACTGCAGCCTTGGCCTTGTGCATGGGTAGTTTTTGTCCATAGCTTCCTCCAGTGGTTAGGACATATCTCAATCCAACAGTGGGAGAGCTTACAGTAGTCACACCTCATGCATCATTTTGGGAAGGCCCAACCCTTGGCCTCTGACCCAGTGATGTTGTCTGTCATGCCCCCAGAAGGTCTGGAATTCTAGGTGTATGTAAGTGTGTCAGTATCTATGAAACAGTTGTGGAGAAATCTGGGGATTCCCTACAGATCAGGTTGAGGAGAAAAGCAGAAATGTTTTCATACTCAGTTTACAGATCATAAAAGCTACCTTGTATTTTGTAGCTTTTTGGAGATAACTTTTGTACATATGTTGTTAGACCTGTGACTATTTTTGTGTGGTGCAGTAAATGGCATTTGGTAACATTTAAATTTCAGTTGTTCTCTGCAGGTGTAAAGCACATCAGGAGGCACTGGCACACTAACAGTGTCTTTGCTTCTTTGGGTCTCCATCTGCTGTGACGCATGCACAGAATACTCACTGCTCCCCATCTCCTTTGGGAATTGGGAATTCAGGACCTGAAATCTGTGACTACTGATGAGCAGCGATTCCTCTGGCGTCCAGCAGGGGGCAGAAGACAAAAAGTCAACAACTGTGAGCGTCCTTCACAATGGGAAAGCGGCCTGGAGGTGGTGCCCAAAAGCCCCTTGGCTGTGCTGTTCCTGCAGCACGTGGGTCCCTCCTGAAGAGCACACCCTTGGTTCCTTTCCTTGCAACCTGAGGCTCCTGACTGTGGCACTGATGCCTGAGGAGGGAAATAGCAGCAGAGATGCTCTCGTTTTCCAGGATGTTCTCAGGCGGGTGATTCTTCACTATCTCACTTCGTATTTTAGCCAAATTTACTATACAAAAGTATCTATCAATGAAGGGTATAATGGGTGGACATCAGGTCAGGCTACGAAGTTGTTATGGAATCAGGATTGTTTCAGGGAAAAATCCTGACAGACTCCAAGGGCCTTTCATCCTGTGTAGCCTTCAGTGAATGGGGCCTTTCCCTAGCTCTGTAAAGTCTCCAAACACCCACTCTCCACTGGCACCCGGGCTGAGTTGTCCTTTAGCCATCTGAGCTCATGTGTACATGCACTGCTGCCATGGTCACCTCAGAACACAGAATGAGGGAATGTTCTCCAGGGAGGGGCCCAGCTGCAGCCACCCCTGTGGCACCTGAGAACCTGAACACTTGATAGGTTATTGAGAGGATGCATTTTCCTTCCAGTGGACAGTTTTGGGAAGAGTAGCCAGTTCCACACTGAGAGTGACAAACCTGTTGACAGTTGACTCAGTGATGTGGACCTGGTGATTGGTGTCTGCCAGGGTCCCTTGTGTCTGGCAGCAGAGGGACTCTCTGGGTGTTTATGCCTCCATGATCTCTATCAGGTGAGTGGTGGGCCCAGTATTGCCTGACATAAAGATTACTGTGTGTGTGTATGTGTGATGAGTGTGATATTGTGTGTGTTTCTGCTTTTCATGTGTATTTAGTATATGTGTATAGTTTCTTGTTATAAACTCATATATTTAGGAATTGTAAGTTTATTTCTAGCTATATTATTATATAATGTGTATACATATTTTGTGTGTATTCATTTCTAGAAATTATGGTAGTAAAATAAATTCCTTCCTCCTAGGATGTTGAAGCATCCTGGACCCAAGGATATATCCATGCAAGTAAAGTGCCAACTTTCTCTATATCTAGACTCATATGAGTGTTTATGCAGTTATGTGTGTACCTTAGAGGTTCCTTCAAATTTTCTGTCCATTTACACAAATGCACATAACTAAGTATTACCATAAGAGGGTTGTTTTCACTAGGGACAACATACAGGTTTTTTTTTTCAAACAGTTACTTATTTTATTTGCAAGGCAGTGGGAGTGAGAGAGAAAAAAAGACAGAGAAAAATGGAAAGCCAGTGAGAGAAAGTGAGAGAGAGAGACCATCTGCTGGTACACTCCCCACATTGCTCCAGCAGCCAGGCCAAGGCCAGGAGCCAGGAGCTTCATCTGGGTCTCCCATATGGATGCAGGGACCATCTTCTTGGACCATCTTCTACTTTCCCAGGCACATTAGCAGGGAACTGGTTTGGAAGTGGAACAGCTGGGACTCAAATCAGCACCCATGTGATATGCAGGCATTGCAGGCAGCAGCTTAGCCCACTGTATCACAACACTGGCCCCACCATACAGGTTGTGACCTGTTATTGATGATCCAGGAGACATCTGGAAACCTCAGAAAGGACCTGGACTGAACAAGGCTCTGGTTCCTAACCTGTCCTGGCCTTGTACATGGGCAGCACAGTCCCCAACCACCTCCTTTAGCTGCACTAACACTCTTAACTCTCAAGTGCTGGGACCAAATTAGACTCCCTGCTTGTGCATCTACCTGGGTCAGCAGGCCCAACATGCAGCCTCTGTCCAAATCATTTTAATGCTTTGGGATTTAAGAATATTTTTGTTCATGCTAACATTAGGACAGCTGTGAAGAGTATTTTATAGATATGACATCAGTAGAGGGACTAATGTAAAAATGCTTAGTGATTTAGATGTGTTTGTCAGAGAGAAATGGAGCTTGTTATGATTTTCCTCATAGGGATCATCTAAGAAGTAAATAGGCTATGTAGCCTGTTTAAGAGATTTAAGATTGTAGTGACTGATGTTATACCATGGCCTCCTAGTTTTAACAGTATGACTGCAAGGAATATTGACCTGGTAATAGAGGCCTCTACATGGTGAAGACCATATAGGAATATTTTTACTTTCTCCTATCAATGTTATTAGGCATGGATTTCCATTTAAATGCTATTTAGTTTCCTCATTGGGTAATAACTACTTGGGTTGAAATTACTGTTGACTAAAAAGTATATAGAATATAATTACTTCTGTGCCTGTGAATGTCATAATTAAGAATATCTATAGAAAGATTAGTATTTTATCACTTTCATGGAAGTTGTCCTTTAGAAAGGGGATACTCACTCTGATTTTTAAGGGAAACTGTGAGGTGGTATCAGGAAGGATCAGAGAGGAAGGTGGGTGAGAAACAGCTTATTTTATAAGTGGTTAATTTATAATAAATAGGATTATGAAGTAGTCTATAAGCTGTGTGTATTTATGTTCATTCAGAGTATCATGGTATTGAGTACATCGTTATGGGAATAAGTGTAATTGTAAGTTACATAGTTTTTATCTTAGGAGAAGGATTAAGTTTATACATTATCTAGACCATAAGTGTTGGATGCCATTATTAATTGTGTTTAGCCCACAGTGGCTTCATAGGCTACAAATACTAGTAGGCAATGAATATTATACATGATGTGATAAAATGAGCATTTAGGATTATAAGGGTTCTTAAAATGAATGCATATAATATTGTGCCTCATAAATATAAAACCGATGATGTATCAGTATACTGATGATAGTATTTGTAAGGATGCAACATATGCTAAAATAATATTCCTATAGGTTTGAAGGCATATTGGTGATAATAGAATACCTTAACCTAATGTGTTGCAATAATTAATTTTAATGATTACACTCATTCTAGTCTTTTTTGAATTCATTCATAGGCTAGACCTAGGGCTAAAATGGAAACTATAATTAGTTCTATGGTAAGTGCAAGTGTTAGGTTTTTTTGCAGTACCCGTGGCAGAGGACGTAAGATGGTAGTATCTAGGCTGAATAGAAAGACTGTAATGGCTAAAAGAGAATTTTATGGATAATGGTAGTTGGGCAAAGACTATAGGATCAAATCTAAATATTGTATGGACTTTATTTTTTATGTAAATATTTAATTGCTGAGACCAGATTATGGTGGTTCCAAGAAACAGCACTAAAGATATATGGATTGTCAGAGAGCAAATAAGGTTCATTATTTTTTTTCCGGTTAAAACTGAAGCTAATACATTGGAAGCCAGTAGCAGTAGTTAACATTAAAAGAATAACATACATAACATACTTATGATTCTCATAAGGAAAGAGAGATGTGTAAGAATAATCAGACTCTGTCCACAAAGTATATCAGGCATCAGTTTCAAGGCCAAAATGATGGTTTCATATCAAATGAAATTTTAATTGTTATGAGAAAGTAAGATCTAAATTACAAATAGGCCATGGAATCCTGTGGTTGTAAAGAATGTTGAACCATACACAACCTCAGAGATGGTAAAACATATATTGAAATATTCTGGGGCTGGTGCTGCAGTGTAGCAGGTAAAGCTGCCACCTGCAATGATGGCATCTCATATGGGCACCAGTTCGAATTCTGGATGCTCCACTTCTGATCTAGCGCTCTGCTATGGCCTGCAAAATCAGTAGAAGATGGCCCAAGTTCTTGGGCCCCTGTATCCACATGGGAGTCCCAGAAGAAGCTCCTCTCTTCTCCTGGCTTCAGATTGGCACATCTCTGGCCATTGCAGCCAACTGGAGAGTGAACCACTTTTGGAAGGGCTTTCTCTCTCTCTCTGCCTCTCCTTCTCTTTCTCTGTAACTAAATTTTTACCTAATATATACTAAACTGATCTTTTGTATATAAAGAGAATTCAAAATGAATCTTGATGTGAATGGAAGGGGAGAGGGAGAAGGAAAAGGGAGGGTTGCAGGTAGGAGGGAAGTTATGGGAGGGGGGAAGCCATTGTAACCCATAAGATGTACTTTGGAAATTTATATTCATTAAATAAAAGTTTAATAAATGAAAAAAAGAAATATTCCGAAGTTTGTAGATGTAAAATCAGCTCCAAGTTTGATTATAGTTAGTGGAGTTTGTATGTTATTTTTGTTTTCTTCTATGAAACTTTTGTGAGCTTGGGTAATTGGTACTCCTGAGGTTAATAATTCTGATGTATTTAGTAGAGATAGTTCTAGTAGATTAGGGCACAGATGCTTTTTGGTAGGTTGTAGCTTTAGGACTAGGCATAATGGATAGAAGGCTCAGAATAATCCTGTAAGGGTGAAAAACTGCTGATAGAATGAAAAAGATCATATCAACCCTTTTTTGAAAATGGGAGTATGATGGCTCTTAATTTTATTGCTCTCAGACTATATCATTATCCTTGGCATGTTGTTATTATTTTAGTTCCTAGGCTAGGAATGATAGAACAGAAGAATTAAAATGGAAACCTATCATGAAGCTGTATGATAGAAACAGCGCTAACAAGGGGCTGGTTTTGTCATGCAGCAGGCTAAGCCTCTACCTGCAGTGCTGGCATCCCATATGGGTGCCAGTTCATGTCCTGGCTGCTCTGCTTCCAATCCTGCTCTCTGATTCTGAAATGGGAAAGCAATGGAAGGAGGGCCAAATCCTTTTATCTCTACACCCGTGTGGGAGCTCCAGAAGAAGCTCCTGGCTCCTGACTTTGGTTCAGCCCAGCTCTGGCCATTGCCATTTGGGGAGTGAACCAGCAGATGGAAGAACTTTCTCTCTGTCTCTCTCTCTTTCAATCGGTAATTCACCCCTCAAATTAATAAATAAATAAGTAAAATCTTTTAAAAAAGCAACAGACCTGGCAATGCCCTCTTTTGTTGTTGGAGCTGGTGTTATTTGTATGATAGGCATGAGTTCGGTGGGTCATTAACCATGAGAGTGGAAATACAGATGCTTGGGTTGGGGTTTCAGTGAATTCAAGAACATCTAGAATTAGAATAAATGTGATTATAGCTGTTGCAGGACTGATGCATGTCAAGATTAGAGGCCCCACCAATACAATGTATGAGTAAGTGAAGAGCTATGATACCAGCTGTTAATTGGATGGCTAGAGGTATGGGTTAATAAGTAGGCTAGTAGTGTCAATAACTACTATCAAAGGAATAAATGAGACAGGTGCATCTTAAGGGAGGAAGTGGATGAAATGCTTTGGTTTTATGGCAGAGGCCAGCAATTACTGCTTCTGCTCAGAGAATGATAGCTAGTTGTGACAACTGATATTTGGGTTGTGTGGGGCATGTACAAGGTAACTGTCCTAGTTGATTTGTAGAATCACATAATATGATTGAGGTTAGTGTTAGGGACCTGGTTTGTACTTCAGTGCTGTCAGTTGTTATTTAAGAAAGAGTTGCACCCATCACTGTTGAAGGTAGATGAATTGAATGTTGGCTGGGCAGTTGGGAGATGGGAATAAAATGTTAGTGGATATGATGATAATTACAATGTGGAATCTTGTTATTGTAAGGACAACAACAAAGGTGACTGAACTTTCATTCAGTTTCTCATGGAATTTCATCTTTGGTGATCCAGTATATTTTGATGTGGGTTTGAGGGTTAACTGCATTTAGAGAATTTTTGTTGGAGAGCCTGCACCATGGCTCAATAGTCTAATCTTCCACCTGTGGCACTGGCACACTGGGTTCTAGTCCCAGTCAGGGTGCCGGATTCTGTCCTGGTTGCTCCTCTTCCTGTCCAGCTCTCTGCTGTGGCCAGGGAGTGCAGTGGAGGATGGCCCAAGTGCTTGGGCCCTGTGCCTGCATGGGAGACCAGGAGAAGCACCTGGATCTTGGCTTTGGATCCACATGGCACACCGGCCTCAGCGGCCATTGTAGGGTGAACCAAAGGAAAAGGAAGACCTTTCTCTCTGTCTCTCTCTCTCACTGTCCACTCTGCCTGTCAAAATAAATAAATAAGAAATAAAAATTTTAAAAAAGAATTTTAGTTGGAGAAATAAATATTGCTAATTTGATTAAGATCATATTAATTAATTACATTTGT
Organism: Lepus europaeus; assembly: GCF_033115175.1. Taxonomy (NCBI): domain Eukaryota; kingdom Metazoa; phylum Chordata; class Mammalia; order Lagomorpha; family Leporidae; genus Lepus; species Lepus europaeus. The sequence goes on from NC_084844.1 coordinate 69,407,185, forward strand.
GTGTCTAATTGTGGCATTTCATTACTGAAATATTATTGCTTTCAATATTGAAGTGTTGGATTCATAATGATGTAACACAGATTTCTGTCAATTTTCAAAGTGTTTTAGTGGTACTGGTTTGAAGACATGGAGATATGGTTGGACCCACACATGTCAGAGCATTGTCATAATATAGACCAAGTGGGGTAGACGTGAAGGTTGCCTCATGCAAGCATCCTGGGATGGGAATTTTTTTTGAAGATTCATTATTTTTATTTGAAATTCAGAGTTACACACAGAGAGAAGGAGAGACAGAGAGAAAGAGACGTCCTCCATCCACTGGTTCACTCCCCAGTTGATTGCAATGGCCAGAGATATGCCAATCCAAAGCCAGGATCCAGGAGCTTCTTCTGGGTCTTTCCACACTGAAGCAGGAGCCCAAATACTTGGGACATCTTCTATTGCTTTCCCAGGTAATAGCAGAGAGCTGGATTGGAAGTGGAGCAGCTGGAACTCGTAGTGCTGCCTACATGGGATGCTGGCACTGTGGGTGGCAGCTTTCCCTGCCATGCCACAGCCCTGGCCCTGGGATTTGTTTTTAGATCAAATGGTGGATCTGGTTGTGAGTGTAAGACATCTTCAGATAAAAGTAGTATATGGACTGGTATTTCTATAGGTATGAGGACTCTATTATCTACTGTATGCAGTAATAATTCTTCTGGTTTTATATCTTCTATAGGAGTATATAAGAGCCAAAGTTTAAGTCCCAATTTCTGTGCATTCAGAGCTTCGGTATTTTTGGTGTCTTCTATCTTTCATGGTTAAGAGGGGTTGTTAATTTCATCTTTCCTATGTATATAATTTGTAAATATGAATGTGCAAATAAGATTTGAGTAACAATAAATAAATAATAAAAGTCAATAAATAATGTTTCTTGGGGACCTGCAGTTCTTTTTATGGGTTATTTTGGTAGTTAGCATAGGTTAAATAATGTAAAGAATTCAATAACTAGTTAAGAATAAGATTAGGGTGTAGTCATGAAAGTGTAGTAGTTTTTCTATAATGGATGATGTAGCATCTTGGAATGCTAGTTGACACAGATATGCCATAAGGATATGAAAAATGTTAAACTAAATTAACCTTGACAAAGTTATGTAATATTTTTACTTATATTTTTATCAAGGAAGAGTTCTAAGGGGTTCAATTCATTCCTTTTTTAAAAATATTTTTACAAGATTTTATTTATTTGAGAGGCAGAGTTATGGACAGAGAGAGGGAGAGACAGAGAAAAACATCTTCCATCCTCTGATTCACTCCCCAAATGGCCACAACAGCTGGAGCCGCAGCAGACTGAAGCCACTTGTCATGAGCCTCTTCTGGATCTCCAGTGCAGGTGAAAGGGTCCAAGACCTCGGCAACTTCCACTGTCAGCCCAGGCCATAGCAGTGACTTGAATGAGAAGTGGAGCAGCTGGGATTCAAATTGGCACCCATATGGGATGCTGGCACTGCAGGTAGCAGCTTTAGTAGCAGCTTTACTGGCTCACCACAATGCTTGCCTCTCTATTTTTTTTTAATTTTACAGATAGAGTTAGACAGTGAGAGAAGGAGACAGAGAGAAAGGTCTTCCTTCCATTGTTCACCCCCTAAATGGCCACTATGGCTGGAGCTATGCCAATCTGAAGCCAGGAGTCCAGTGCTTCCTCCTGGTCTCCCACATGGTTGCAGGGGCCCAAGCACTTGGGCCATCTTCCACTGCCTTCCCAGGCCACAGCAGAGAGCTGGACTGGAAGAGAAGCACCCAGGACTAGAGTCCGGTGCCCATATGGGATGCCAGCACTGCAGGTGGAGGATTAACCAAGTGAGACACGGCGCCGGCCCCCTCTATTTTTTTTAATATTTATTTTATTTATCTGAAAGGCAGAGTTACAGAGAGAAGTAGTGACTGAGAGGGTGAGAGGTTTTCTATCCTCTCGTTCAATTGACAATTGGCTGAAGTGGCCAGAGCTGAGATGATCCGAATCTAGGACTCAGGAGTTTCTTCTGGGTCTCCCATGAGGGTACAGGAACCCAAGGGCTTGGGCCATCCTCTTCTGCCTTCCCAGGTGCATTAGCAGAAAGCTGGATCAGAAGGGGAGCACCTGGGACTCAAACTGGCTCCCATATGGGATTCCAGTGCTGCAAGTCAGGGCTTTAAGCTGGTGTTCCACAATGCCGGTCCCAGGAGAATTATAACTATAAATAATAATGATAATACAAATGGTGGTGCTGGGTATTTGAATATAGTAAGTGATTTAATATTAACTATTATGATGAAATTAGTGGCTCTAAAATTTGTTGAGATGCCTTCTAGGTGAAGCGCAAAGATAGTAAATTTTTTTTTTTACCCCAACTTGTACTGTATTTTATTTTTTTTAAAAGATTGTATTTATTTATTTGAGAGGCAGAATTACAGATAGAGAGAGGGAGAGACAGAAAGGTCTTCCATCTGCTGGTTCACTTCCCAAATGGCCGTAATAGCAAGAGCTGGGCTGATTTGAAGCCAGGAGCCAGGAGCTTCTTCCGGGTTTCCCATGCAGGTGTAGGGGCCCGAGGACTTGGGCCATCTTCTACTGCTTTCCTAGGCCATAGCAGAGAGCTGGATGGGAAGAGGAGCAGCCAGGACTTGAACTGGCATCCATATGGGATTCTGGTGCTGCAGGTGGATGCTTAACCTACTACACCACAGCACCACCGTCCCCCCAACCTGTATTTTAAAGACTAAAGTAGTTCCCCTTTATCCATGGGGCTATTTTCCAAGACTGTCTGAAGCCGAGGAAAGTACTGGCCCTATATTCCCATTCCTACATCCCTACGATACAATTTAATTTCTCTGTTAGGCACAGTAAGAGATTGACAACAATAATAGAACAATTGTGACAACACATTAGGAAAGAGTGACCTGTGTGTGGTCTCCTGCTCACAGCATGGTATTGTCCTCCTGCCTCTCCCCTGAGAGCAGCCCTCCGTGGTTTCTCTCCTGTGACAGTGGACCTGATAACCCAGACGGCCACTCAGCGGCTAACGGGTGGGTTGTGTATATGGTGAGGATACACTGCTCAGAGAAAGCTCCTATATGTGCTAGATTATTGGCTGCAGGTGGCTAAACTGTCTATCCTGTTCCCATATCAGCTTCTGCTATAGAAAAAAACAAGTAGTAATGGAAATGATGGGAGTAATAATACAAAGCAGATTGTTTACTTGAGGAGATGTTATATCTGGGGCCTTGGTTATTGTAAATTTGGACAGTGTGGGCATATTTGAGTCAAATGTGAAGCCATGACTTAGATGGCATTCAGTGTTTATGTTCTCATGTGCTTTCTAGTGGAATAAGGTGTATTTTGCCACGTGTCCATGTTCTTTGAAAGTGATTTTGGATTATGGTGGACTTATACATCGTATGTGACTTTGGCGATATGCCATCCTCAACACAGGTTTGCGGTTAAGTGAGCAGATTATAGATGGAAATGTGTAGTCATATTTGGTTGGGTGTCTGTTCTTCATTGACCAATGTATCTATCCTGGCAACACTACATGGGTTTAATTGGTTAATAGAAAAGTGTTGACATGGAAGGCACTTAATTCCCATTTTTTGAAATTGTTTCAGTTAGTGTCTTTGCTTGTCCACATGTGATTTTATTTTAAAAAATGTGCATGCCATTTTTAAACCAGGGGAAGTTATGTAACTTGCTTTTTCCATTTACTATTTCAACACCTGTGATTTCCTCATTAAAACACAAATGAACTACAGATCCATAGTATTGTGGGCATGGACATATTGGAATGTATGTAAGGTACCTTCTCTCGCTGAATGCCTGAAATCTCCACTGCTCAGAATTCCTTATTATAATGAATAATGCTAAACTAGAATCCTTTAAACATTCATTTAAAGAAACACAGAAATTGTATGTGTTTCTAGGGCACTGTGTAATGGGCTGGCAGCATCCGTTGCACACACTCATTCACAGAGATGCTCTCATAGCTTTGGCTGTTTTCATGTTGCTTGTGTGTTATGTTTAAATTTCATGTGGTCATGTTCATCCGTCATTTTCTTTTTTGTCATCTGGGCTTTGTTTTATGCCTGAAAGCCCCTCTTCAGTCTGTAATGCCAGGATTTGTTGTTGCTGGGAGTTCTAGGGTTTCAATATGGGTGGCCTAAGACACATGACTTCTAGTTGTTTCTTAGTCAGTGAGCCAGTCCTCCACGTAGCTACATTGGCCTCTCTAAGAAAGGGAGTATTAGGCAGAGCCAGCTTTGTAATAGGGCATAGTGTTCAGGGTCTGGGGCTTTCCCTGGCTTTTGTAAGTCTGGAACATCCTCCTTGAAGTCTCACCCTGGAGGGTTGTCCATCTATTCTGATGCCATGCTATACCATACCTATATGTACTGTCTCCATGGTGAAGTGAGAACACAATGTGAGAGAATGTTCTTAGAGTAGAGGTCCAGCTCCTGCCAGACCCATCAGCACTAGAGATTCTAAGCTCTTTGACTTAACCAAAAGATCATTTTCCTTCTAGAGGACATATTTGGAAAGAATGGTTAGCTCCCTAATGAACGACCTGCTGCCATAGGTAGTTCAGTGACATGTCCCTGTGATTGGTGGGGCCATGGATCCATGGCTGTTGCAATGAAGGCATTTCCTGGGTGTGTATACCCTCAATATTTCCAATACTGGAGGGAAGGGCCAAATGGACAGCAGACAAAGGAAGTAAATGTGTGTGTGTGTGTGTGTGTGACTGTGTGTTTTAATGTGCTGTGTATCTTATTTGTATACGTATACTTTCTTATACATGCAAAATAAGATGTTTTTCTATTTTACTTATTCCTGTGGTGTACATGTTTGTATGTATTTCTGTCTGTATACATTTGTAGAAATGATGGCATTAATGTATTCTTTTCTGCTAAGGAGTTGAAGCATCCTGGATGCAAGAATACAACTCAACAGGCAAGGGAACCATTTTTGCTATGTTTATAGAGTGATACAAGTAGTCACATAGTTAAGCATGCATCTTTAGGAGTTTGTTCAATGTTTATGTACATTTTAAGGTGTATTTTTGCCAGGATTTCTCCAAGAGCACTATTTTAGCTATGAATAACATACAGAGCAGAGCCTTCCAATCATGGGCCAGAAGAAGTGTGGAACCCTGTCTGGAGAGAGAGAGGGAGGGAGGGGGAGAGAGAGATCTTCATCCACTGTTTCAATCCCCAGGTGACCACAACAGCCAGGGTCAGGTAGAAGCCAGGAGCAAGTAGTCTCATTCAGGTCTCCCATGAGGGTGCAGGAACCCAAGCACTTGGGCCATCTTCTGCTGCATTTCCAAGCACATTAACCAGGAGATGCATCAGAAGTGGAGCAGTCACCAATGCTGTGGCAAAGCATTTACAGCTACCATCAGCAGTTACTCCTTCCCACATGTGCTCCCATTCTAGACCTGGCTGCTTCACTTCTGATCCAGATCCCTGCTATGGCCTGAGAAAGCAGTGGGAGATGACCCAAGTCCTTGAGCCCCTGCACCCATGTGGCAGACCCAGAAGAATCTCCTGGCTCCTGGCTTTGGATTGGCACAGCTCCATTGTAGCCATTTGGGAGTGAACCAGCAGATGGAAAAATCAATCAATCTCTCTCTCTCTCTCTCTCTCTCTCTCTCTCTCTGCCCCTCCTTCTCCTTCTGCCTCTCTGTAACCCTGCCTTTCAAATGAATAAATAAATCTTAAAAAGAAAAAAAAACTGGAGCAGTGGGTACTTGATCCAGCATCCATATAGGATGCCGGCACTACAGGTGACAACTTTACCCACCATACCACAGTATAGTCCCTCAACATTATTTTTCAAAGTATAGAGGTATTTAAGGCATTTATAAAGTTATATATATGTGTCTTTAAACATTCATTCAGCATTTTCACACATTTCCTTAAATATATCAAGGGAGGAATGTGTCCCAAGAGGATTACTTTTGCTACATATCCCTTGCAGCACTCAAATTCCCATTGATGAACTGGTAGTCATCCAGAAATCTAGTTGGCGTGAGGCCCAGGGCCTCATGGATGATCTAGATGCTCGATCTGCCTCTCTCTTCTGATCTTAGATTATGCATAGACAGCTAACATCCCTATGACCTCCAACAAGGGAGATAACCCACTCACTCACAGAAGGTCCTTTATTAGACCCATTCTTGTGCTTCTACCTGGTTTTTCATGCTTTATTCTCAGCCTCTGATGTGGGGATTTGTTGTCTCCCAAGTGTCCCATTTGAATAGCCAGTAAACCAGCCACAGGTCCAAATGCCCCTCCAAGAGTATGTGAGGCTTAACATGAGTGGTTTTCAGGTATTTCCAAGGAAGTTACTTCTCTGGCCCTCATGTTCACTGTGTCTAAGGCTGTAGCTCCTGTTCCATCCGCTTTTTAAAATATTTATTTACTTAAAGTCAGAGTTACAGAGATAGAGAAGGAGAGGCATAGAGAGAGGTCTTCCATCTGCTGGTTCACTCTCCAGATGGCTACAACAGCAGAAGCTGTGCTGCTACAAAGCCAGGAGCCAAGAGCTTTTTCTGGGCCTCCCACATGGGTGCAAGGGCCCAAGGACTTGGGCCATATTCTACTGCTCTCCCAGGCCATAGCAGAGAGCTGGATCAGAAGAGGACCAGCTGAGACTAGACCCAGCACTCATATAGGATGCTGGGGTTTCATGCCTGGGCTTTAACCCACTGCACAACAGCACTGGCCCCTCCATCCACTGTTATCATCACTTCTGGACCTACTGCCTCTGAACTATCCACACCATACACAATTGCATCAGGAGGCCAGACCAGAGCCTCCACTGCATGCCATGCACGTGTTTCTGAAGTCACAGGTACGCACCACATTATCCATGAATCCTGCCAATGGGTGCCTGGACTGTTTGGAGACACATCACCTATTCATGCTTGCAGGCTATCAGAGGCTTGTAGAGCTTGTGTGACATGAATCTTGTCTTTTTCTCACAATTGATGCCATGAGTGTGTATGTGTGTGTGTGGGGGAGTTATGATGCAGCTCTAGAGGCCAGCATGGTGGCCCCAGTTTATGACCAGGCTGCTCCACCTCTGATCCAGTACCTTGCCAATGCACATGGGAAAGCAGTGGGAGAAGGCCCAAGTGCCTGGACCCCTGCACCCATTCGGGAGATCTGGATGAAGCTACTGGCTTCAGCCCTTGGCCTGGCTCAGCCCTAGCTGTTGTGACATTTGGAGAGTGAACCACCAGTGGATGGGAGATCTGTGTGTGTGTGTGTGTGTGTATGCGTATAAGTATGTATGCATGTATGTGTCTCCTTCTCTCTCTAACTCTGCCTTTCAAATAACTAACTAAATCTTGAAAAAGAAAGATGCAGCTTGTGGTGGGGGGGACTGGTTCAGCCATTCCACCAATGGGAATCCATGGATAGTGAGCAGCCGAACATCTCAGGATACCAGAAGCCAGAAAGAATTTCATTCATGAACTCCTGGTATGTGAGTATAAGATCATCATTTTATTTTCTAAGCCAACCAGCCTGTAGTGTGTGTGTAATTTTTTAATTGCTCAGGAATGGGATTCATGACATTTCATGGATGAGACTTTTTATCTTCTTTCACATTAAGATTTTTACATCAGCAAAAAATTTCAAAGAATATTTTTGCTTTAACCATATATTTCCAAGATAGTGCATGTAAGGACAACAAGGGTAAATCAGTAAGGATGATCCTTGGCCACTCTGTGTCAAACACAAGAGACCATGGTAAGCCTGATGTATATGCTTGAACTTGGCAAAACTCATTTCCACTGGAGTCATGGACCTAGGTGGACCTGAATTTTTGTACCTCTTTGATAATCTAAGGGATTAAAAATGCATAGCAATCGCTAATTAACTAAAAAACATTTTGGTATCTAAAACCAAATTTTTCTGAAATAAGATTGATGTTAAAGTAAAGTGAAAATTTTAGTTCTAAACTTAAATGACACAAATATAAATAAGAAAAAAACTCCAGATTTTGTGACTCCAAAGAAACCAACATATTTGAAAACTTAATAACCCTATGAATAAAATGGTGACCAATAAAAACAGGCTAATCAGTCACTCAGAGAAAATAATTCTGTAGACATAATAGAAATTAACTCCATAATCTCAAGATTCTGATACCCCCAATATAAAGGAAAATAAATATAGATTTGCAAAATTGGGGGCTATTGTTCTCTTTTATAAGAGGCCTTCCTAAATAGTATTGATAATGAGGTTAAGTTGAAAAAGGGGTTTTCAGAGGGGAAACTCACATGAAATAAGGATAAAATACAGAGCCAAGAAATTAGGTGTCATTTTTTTTCAGCATTGCAAATACAATTGAGACAAATCTTTCTGAATCCTATATTCATTCACAATTCTCAAAGCCAAATTTTCTATTAAAAAGAACAAAACCCAAATCTTGGTGGCATTATGCACAACTACATACAAAAGTACTAAAGGGAGAAATCAGTAATAAAAAAGGAGAAAAGACTCTCTGATACATGAAAATACTTCCATCTTTGTGCAATTTGTGTTCTGAGCAGGGTAGTTTACAGGATGAGGAAAAAATAGTTCAGACAATGATACCAAGCTTGAAAGGACATCAATACTAAGAATCAGGGAACCTCAGAAATGACTGTACAGAACTCAGGAAAGAAGGAAAGCAGGAAAAAATAACATCACTCATGAAATGCAAACCAGAAGAAACACAGAGACAGATGGTGCCTCTCAAGAAACAGAAGGTGAAAGGGGAAATATACAGAATAGGTGCTTGACCAAAGATTTCAGGAGGTGAGAGAGAAATAGCAGAAGTTGAATACCTGCATATGTGTGAATGAGATTCCTGGAAGAGGAATACCAATGCAATGATCTAAAGCTAATAATTTTAATTCAAACTATTTCAGAAAATGACAATATGCTCTCAAAGTCCATCTTCACAGAAAACTGAGTCATACTTAGAGTGATTGAAGTCATTTCTATTCTAGTAAAATCTGGGAATTAAATAAAAAGTACTCAGGCATCTAGAATACACGGATGAGTAACATAGAAGGGAATGAAAAGGATCCAGCGTATCTGGGTTAGGAGGGAAAAGAATATATTTAAGATGCTCAAGAAGAAAAGGTTAAGCCTGGAACTGCGTGCTGTGCAAGCTGACATTAGGTAAAAAATGCAATGGCTTCCAAGTCTTTGAGAGAGATCTTGGGTGAGATGGACCCCATGATCCCTTCCAGAGGAAGGAACAGATGTGAGACAAAATACCTAGAAAGTCATTACTGTAAGGACAGATTGAAGCATCCAACCTGGCAGTGACTTTCTTCAGTGAAGACCAAATGAGATTCCTCTTGAGGGAGAGATGGTGGTGGTACTCACTAGGGTGACTGCTCTCTGATCATTTTAAGTTCTACTACATTTGCTAAAGGTGTTTTCTTTCGATGTATTTTCTTTGACAGAAAAGCATGTGAAAATCAACTAGCACTGGGTGACAAGAATTTAATGTCAAAGCTATCAGAAGACTGATGAGATGCATGTGGCTGAAGTTGTCTCCTCCTGTATGTTTCAAGTTTCCGATGGCTTGGGAAACTCCTGCTCCTCTGTGTCCCAGGACTCCACACTGCAGTCTCCTAAGTTGCTAAAAAATTTCTGCAAAGATGAAACAGGTACAGGGATCAGTGGGGGAGGGCAAGGATGTTGTAGAGGTAGGGACAATGGGATGGGTGTGCAGCACTCAGAGGGCTCCTGTGCCCTGGAGGGTAACCTTAGGTCCTGACCTCCACAGAAATCAGGGCCATGGGTCACTGAGGCCCATTTGTGTGGGGCATGGATGTCCTACAATTGTGAATTCCATTAGGCATTCACTTGGGCAGCCTTCAGAGGACATTTCACATGGCATTGAACCTGATGTACAGGAAAGGGGAGATCTCTTGGCCCCTGGGGTTAAAAATCAAAGGCCTACTCCCCTGGGTCTTGTGAGCAGGAGGTTTGATGACACATAATGGGAGTCCTGACACTGCCTACTCAGTCCTTACCCCACCAATCTGGGTCCTGTGACCTGCATGTTAATTATGGACAACTGGACAGAGCTCTTTGGTTTCCTTTCCTAATCGTATAGAAGTTCTTTCTATCCTCCATGTAGAAGTCATTTCAGGGATTTTATTGGCAAGAATTATTCTGTGACATTAACCCAATCATTACTGCCTTATTATATTTGAGCATGGAAAATGTGATGGAAGACATTTCTTTTGAGAGGGCCATGCAGCCAGTGTGTATTTGTAATTGAAGTATAAAATTAGTGCACAAATGAGAAGAACACTAAGTTCTTGACACCCTGCTCCTGTCACTCTTCAAAGTGAGTTTTGCCTTAATTGCTGATAATTAAGTTTAATAGGCACATAGAAAATTTTATATGCACAAAAATAAACAATCAACATGTAAAAAAGCATCTATCAGCCTTTGAGAATGGATGCTGACAGCCCCAAAAGGCCTGGGTAAATCCCCACAGCTCTTGTGTTCTGTGCTGGCTCTTATGTGATGTCAGGTTGGGATGGGTAGCTACAAGGATACAAAGATGGGTGCAGTGGGCTCTCTTCCTGGTGTGAAAAGACGCCTAAAGGTGCCTCTGTCTCACTGTCTTCCTAACCTTCCTGAGTTGGAGGTGGTCAGGGACAACCCCCAGTGTCTCCCCACACCCGTGAGGCTCCTGTTGACTTCAGGTTGGGTTGGCAGGGACTCACCTTGTAGAGGGAGATATTCAACAGCTATGGTGGCTCTCCCCAGACACAACACAATTAACAGTCCCCTCCAAAGACATTTGCCTGCCAATCTTGCTAGCACCTCCAGCCTTCCTTTCAGATGAAAGCAAAACTCCTCCTAGCAGCTCTAGGAGCTTCCATGGAATGGGGATGTGCTCCATGGGACCACCTAAGGGCACATCCTTCACCTCTGTGGATCCTGAACATCCATTCATCTCCACTCTCAAGGTCAGGCTCATTGGCAGCCTCTCCACTTCTGGGCTCCATTTAGTTGGCATCCCCGAGGTGTCACAAAGAATGTGGAGCAATGGAGTCCATGTGATCTTATTTCTCTGACCCCCATCTACCTGCTGCAAACTCACATTTCCTGTTCTTCTTGGTCAAGATCCTCGATGTCCTGAACACTTTGAGTGTAATTCACATCAAGGGAACATGTGGACAGCTGGAAGGCAACCAGAATGAGTTTCTTGAGGCAGGCATTGCAAGAGAAGACCTGTCTGACCTGTCTTGGTGGACACTAATGACAGATTCAGACTTCCCTGGAGTACTCCCTCCCACCAAGATTGGGACCCAGCTTGCCTGTGCCCTGGCCAGTTCCCTTGTAGGCCAGCCAGATTGCTCAGCACCATTTCATAGTGTATTCCGGGGGTCAGGAGTGAAGGCAAGTTTGATCAACTGAGAAAGGAGGGCTGTAGAGAAATTGCATCAGCATCAATAGTGCAAGTATATCAAGTGCCTAGATCATACCAGGTTCTTCACAATGAGAATCATCAACTCTGGTGGGGAAGGAATGAGGGAGACAAAGGAATAGGAGCTTCTGAGCAAAAAGCCAGAGAATCAGAAAGATATGAAAAAGGAAAACACTTACCCCCAGATTGCCACATCCAATGGAATGTTCAGAGATTACCACATAGCCTTCCATGTGCTCAGGAGCAGGGAGTGATGAGGTTGCCAGAGAAAAGGAAAGGGAAGAGTTAGACTTGAGATGAGGAATTGCACCCCTACTGCTGCTGGTTGGATGATGTAGGCCAACCTTGGGACCCTCTTGGGGCTCTGTCTCTGCACCCCTGTTCCTGGGATTGGATGGCTTCACCTTTGTAATGAGAGGATCTCTGAACTTTGACCTCTTCTTTGAGCCTTCAGTATCCCATAATACTCACTAAGAATGTCACCTTGTTCCTCCTTGTGTAGCCACTGTCCATTTGTCGATGTGTACAACACATTGTTTTTCATCCCTCATGTGTCCCTTCCTCTATTTTGACTCATAAATATTGTCCATTTCCTTTGTCCTTGTCAACTTCCATCAATCATATTATTGTTGGCTATGGGAGCTTTGGAGCCCAAGATAATGATATACTGTCACCTGGGGCTGGCATTGTGGTATAGCAGGTTAAAGTGCCATGTGTGGTGACCACCCCATAGGATCACTGATTGGTGTTCCTGGTTCACCACTTCTGATCCAGTTCCCTGTTAATGTGCCTTGGAAAGCAGTGTAAGGTGGCTCATGCTTGGGCCCCTGCCAGACATTTGAGATACTCAGATGGAGTTTCAGGATCCTGGTTTGGCCTGGCCCAACCTTGTCATTGGGGTTATGTAGGGACTGAAACATTGGATGGAAGATCTCTTTCTTTCTTTTTTTTTTGCTCCAAGTCATAACTCTGCCTTTCAAATAAGTATATAAATCTTTTAAAAATATATTGTCATGCACAGCAATATATCTGGAGATCACTTCTAAATGTGGGGAGCGAATGTCCTGGTCTCCTGTTGGGGCCTGAGAAGGTAACAAGGTAATAAGGACTAAGTCCATATATCTGGGTTAACCTTGTGGAGTTTGGAAATATTTAATCATCATAGCAATCCCAGGTTTCAATCCCATTTGAAAAGATGCCCCAAAAAGGAGAGGAAATTTAATTTGTTCAAATTCTAGTAGTGTGCCAAGGAGGCAACAGGGAGTCCATAGCAGGTTTATTTTTGGCCATATCAATAAATGGGACTTGATAGAGTTTTCAGTGAACAGTAGAAAGACTGGGAAGAAGGACACCTGGCAGGCTTGAGGACAGGGAATCTGCTGGGTATGCCTGGAGGGGGAACAGTTCAGTACTGTGTGTTTGGAGCAGTACATCTTGGGGAACAGTGACACACAGCCTTGCTGCCCAGAGGCACTACACTGAGCCCAGTACATTCCACAGGATGAGGTCAGCAGGACCATGAGGGCCAGTGTGTGCTTCCTGCCCAGAATGCCCTAACACAGATCCTCTGGGAAGCCTGTGCAGCTATGCAGTGTCTCCAGTAGCAACTGGATAACAGCCTGTCACAAAGCCTATTCCAGACTTGGGTGAGATGGGGATGCCAAGAGGAACTCAAAGTAATGCGTGGCCATCACAATTCTAGGATGCTGGGGCCTCCCCTGTCAGCTCGGAGGAAGTATTCTTTAACCCGGCCAAACCTGGGGGTGAGAAGGTTGTGTTGTAAGCTGGGAGTAGACAGTGAAGATAGAGCACAAAAGCATTGGTACATGTACTGGCTGTGCGGAGGGGCAGGGTCTACTACTCACTGTCACCTGGCACTTGCTACAAGGACTGTGTGGGTTCCAGCCAGTGTGTGTGAGAGATGGTGTCCCACTGTATCCCATGCCCTTCTGCCTTCTGCCAAGTGAATCGAGGATGCAACAAAGAGCCCTTCCTCAGACACAATGGCAGCATCTTGGACTTTGACCTGACAACTGTAAGAAGAAAGAAATTTCTGTTCCTTATTAATTACAGAGTCTCAGGTATTATGTTGCAGTGAAAAGTGGACTAAGATAATGGTCAACAGAAAACTCAAACATCTCTTGTCCTGAATATGCAGGCAGTGCTATCCTATCACAATGCAGTGGGTTTGATCTTTGCAATGGCAAAGCCAGGGATGGTCAGCAGTAGAGAAAATGTAAAGTTCTAAACACTACAGCAAGAAATGATCAGTAAAAATTCAGTTTGCTCCAATCCCATGGGCATATAACCTCTTCCTACTCTATAATTAATGTAAAAAAGAACAAAACAGAGGCCTACATGCAATGTATTTTTCCCTCCTGAGTTATGTCCTCTCCAGAGTCCAAAGCAGCAGATAATCCAAGCCTTCCCCTAATTTGACTCTCTGGTCTTTGTGGGTATTGCTCCTACCTAAGGGGCTTCATCCTCACTGTTGGACTTGGAAATGCTCTGCAAGACCCAATCTTAAGAGACACAGACACAGACAATATGTGTTCTCAGAGTCTCGCCTATTCCTCCCCTCAGCCTGATCCCATCTTGGATTGCTCAACATGACCCTGATCCCTCTTATGTGCTCTCAGACCCTTCTTTGGCTCTGTGGACCTGACCTTCAGGAGACATTGACCACAGCTTCAAGCCTTCCAGTGAGAGAGTGGAGCTGAAAACACTACCTCTCAACATCTCACTTTCCCTAAAACAATGAATGAGGATGCCTCCATCCTGCATCTGAAAACCCCAAATCTCAGCTTTGATGTGCATGCTCTTAGATGGATGAGCTGGAGAATGGGCCTGTCCCAGGCTAAGAGAGAACATTCTGTGAGCAGCTGGAACTAAGTGTGCAGGAAGAGCACTTTCTTCAGGAGCTTGTGCTGATTGTGCCTGACTTGGTTCAGATCCTGGGCAGGTAATCGGCCCAGTGTGTGATCCAACAGGGTGTGCACAGTGAGGAGTAGACCTTTCCAGCCCTATGCTAGATCCCAGACCAGGGATATATTCCTCATTTGCCTATGAGACCCTAGGAGGACAGCCAAGAGCCAGGCTGTGGGATGGCAATGTCTGCAGATGACCAACCAGCCCAGGCTAGGCTTCCTGTACACAAGAGTGGGAGAACACAGATGGACTTTGGCCCTGGGAACTCTAAGAATTTCCAGTGCTGCTAAGCCACAGAAGTCTTTGGATCATACAAAGAAGCAGTAAGGGTGCTTGGACCCTATCATTGTGCTGAGTGTGCACTGTGTTGGAGCCCATGCCCCTCCCCACCTCTCCTATTACTGCAGTGTGCGTTAGCTGTGATGGCTCTGAGATGTGATGGCCCCTCTAATTTCCCTCTTTCTGTGTGGACAATAATTGTATGGCAACTTACAAAATCTTGTTCCCTGTTCAGGCCCCAAAATATCAGACCTGCAATCCTCTCTGTATCTGGCCTATACCTGAAATTTATTTCTGCTGAGGCATGTACTGTCCTTCTGTGGCAGAGAAGTGGAGGCCTGCATCCTATTCTCTGAACCTCACCACAGCATCCTTTATTTCCTTTGGTATTTATATAGGCTTCAAACAATGACCTTGAATTGTTTCCTTGGAAATGCCTTCTGAAGAAATCTAGAACCAATTTCAACTGGGAAATTCAGCAGGAATATTGTGGGGTACTCCACCAAGGACTGAGTTGACATTAGAAGCAGAAATAGCTTTCATTTCTTAATGTAATCAGTTTTTAGTATAAGGCCATAGGGTCAAATATGGACATTTTGTAATGATTAAAACAAGGGTTTTCCATAAAGAAGCATAGAGAAGATGGCGGAATAGGGAGAAAGTTTATTGATCTAGTCCAGGAGAAGATAGTAAAAAAAATTGGAGATAGTGTAGTCTCAGGAAAGAGTTGGAGAAAAAATGACAGAGGAAACTCTTCCGAAATTAGATGGACACAGTGGACCTACTTGAAGGGCGTGGTCACCCACAGCTCAAGACGCCAGCAGCTGAGAGCCTATGCACCAGCATTGGAAAGTAGGGTGAGATGAGACTGCAGTAGCTTGAGACATTGACAAAAAAGCAGCAGTAAGAGCCTAGAGGGAACGAGGCTTGAAGCCCCATGGGGGAAAGTACACCAGCCTAACTAGATGAGAGAAAAAAATAAAAGGGACCATAGAGACACATTTCTGTCTGATCACCTTATAAAGGCATGCAAGGCAATAGAGAAGGCTCCATTTTGTATATAGATAACAGCAGTGGCAGCTTGTGTTTGCAATCAGCAATCAGCCGAGCAGAGAAACCTGACTCTGGTGGGGAGTAATAACAGGAGGCTAAGACCTAGTGACTGTGTGGAGCTTCTGAACTGGGATTGTGAAAAAAAACTGAGTGTGTGGGAGAAGTCACGGTGTGGCTGAGACTTCGAGTAGTCTTGGTAGGAGACGGCACAAGCTCAGGCAGACCTGGCTAGATGGTGGGAGACATTGCAGGGGAATCTGAACTTAAACTGAAGACTGCACAGATCCATTGTGTGGTCCTTGTGACAGGGCAGACAAATAACCCACTGGGGCTAGCACTCAGGCACTGATAACCATCAAAGTGAAGAGCTTAGCTGAGTGGAAATACTTCCCTTTTGGTTAAAAAAAAGAAAAAAGAGAGATTTACCACACCAAACCTGGGTGTGTCACCTTAGGCACGTCCTTAAGCCTGAAGAATTGAACAGAGCTCTCTGGCAACACCCACCATAAGCCTCTAGAGATTCACTGAAAGCAGATAGTCCACTTATTTACAGAGTCATAGTACAATGAAAAAAGCTACCACAGCAGAAATAAAAGCAAAAGAAGAAGAAACCAATGAGTATCTCCACAAATGCTGAACAACAAACACAACAATCCAAGAAACAAGAATAAGGAAGACAACATGATGCTCCCAGAAGATTGTGACACTTCAATACAAGATTATGAAGACAATGAAATAGAAGAAATGCAAGAAATGGAACTCAAGGCATTGGTGATAAGAATACTTAGAAGTAATCAAAACCAAGCACACAAAGTACTGAAATCCATGCAGTATATGAAAAAATAATCTCATGAAAACTAAATCTTAAGGAAGAATCAAAATGAAATGAAGAATTCAATAGAACATGAAATTGAGATATTGAAGAAAAACCAAAATTAAATGAAGAATTCAATAGAAAAAATAAAAAATGCAGTTGAAGGCCTTAAAAACAGAATCAGTGAGGCAGGAGAGAGATTATCAGACTTGAGAGAGAACAGGAAAGTATACACTCAAACCAAAGACAAGAAGAGGAAATTAGAAATCTAAAAAATATTATTGGGAATTTACAGGATACTATTAAAAAATAATATTCAGGTTCTGGGAGTTCCTGAAGGCATGGAGAGAGAAAAAGAATTAGAAGGCCTTTTTAGTGAGATACTAGCAGAAAACTTCCAGGGTTTGGAGAAAGACATCCACATACAGGAAGCACACAGAACTCCCAGTAGGCATGACCAGAAAGGATACTAGCCACCACACATTGTAATCAAACTCCTCACAATGAAGCTTCAAGAAAAGATTCTAAAATGTGCAAGAGAGAAATGCCAGATTATTCTCAGAGGATCTCCAATTAGACTCACAGCAGACTTCTCATCAGAAACTCTACAGGTTAGCAGGGAATGGCGAAACATAGTCCAACTACTAAGAGAAAAAAAACTGCCATCCCAGAATATTATATCCTGAAAAGCTCTCATTTGTAAATGAAGGTGAAATGAAGACCTTTCATAGCAAGCAGAAATTGAAAGAATTTGTCACCATTCATCCAGCCCTGCAAAAGATGCTTAAAGATGTGTTATACACAGCAACACCAAAACATGGTCATCAATATGAAAGAAGGTAAAGGAAAAAAAATCTCTCAGTAAAAGAACACAGGGAGTTCAAACTATATATTAGAAATATTTTTGGAAAAATGGCAGGGCACTATATAATGATTATGGGATCGATTCAACAGGAAGATCTACCTATTATAAACATATATGCACCTAATTACAGGCACCAGACTATTTAAAAGATATGTTAAGGGACTTAAAGGAGACTTATGCTCCAATACAGTAGTATTGAGGGACTTCAATAATCACTTTCAGCAATAGACAGATCGACCAGACAGAAAATTGACAAGGAAACAGCAGGTTTAATAGACATTATAGACCAAATGGATCTAACATATCTATAGAACTTTTCATCCTACACTTGAAGAATACACATTCTTCTCAGCAGTGCATGGACCTTTCTCTAGGATTGACCACATACTAGGCAAGTCGCAGCAAATTCAAAAGAATCAAAATCATACCATGCATCTTCTCAGACCCCAGTGAAATGAAGCTGGAAATTAGGAACTCAGGAAACCCTAGAACATATGGAAACACATGGATACTGAACAAGATGCACCTGAATGAACAATGGGTCATACATAAAAGAGAAATAAAAAAAATTCTGTAAGCAACTGAAGATAACATAACATATCAAAACTTATGGGACACAATAACAGCAGTGTTAAGAGGAAAGTTTATAGCAATAGATACCTACATCAAGAAATTGGAAAGGCACCAAACAAATGAGCTATCAATGCATCTCAAATATCTAGGAAAAATACAGAAAACCAATCCCAAAACTAGTAGGAGAAGAGAAATAATTAAAATTGGAGAAGAAATCATCAACAAAATTGAATCCAAAAGAACATTACAAAAGATCAGCAAAACGAAGAGTGTTTTTTTTAAATAAACAAAAATGACACTCCAATTGGCCCAAATAACCAAAAAGTGAGAGAAGACACAAATCAATAAAATTAAAGATGAAAAAAGGAATGTAACAACAGACACCACAGAAATAGTCATCAGAAACTACTAGGGACCGGTGTGCTGGTGTAGCAGGTAAAGCCACCGCCTGCAGTGCCGGCATCCCATATGGACGCCGGTTCAAGACCGGGCTGCTCCACTTCTGAACCAGCTCTCTGCTATGAACTGGGAAAGCAGTAGAAAATGGCCCAAGTCCTTGGGCCCCTGCACCCACATGGGAGACCTAGAGGAAGCTCCTGTCTCTTGGCTTCGGATCAGCACAGCTCTGGCCATTGCAGCCAATTGGGGAGTGAACCAGTGGGTGGAAGACCTCTCTCTCTCTGCCTCTTCTTCACTCTGTGTAACTCTGGCTTTCAAATAAATAAATAAATCTTTTAAAAAAAGAAATTACTACTAAGAGTTGTATGCTAACAAACTGGGAAATCTAACAGAAATGCATAGATTCCTGGACACATACAACCTACCTAAATTGAACCATGAAAACATAAAAACCCTAAACAGACCCATAACCAAGTCAGTAATTGAATCAGTAATAAAGACCCTCCCAAGAAAAAAAAGTCCAGGACCGGATGGATTCACTTCTAAATTCTACCAGACATTTAAAGAACTAACTCCAATTCTTCTCAACCTATTCAAAACAATTGAAAGAGAGGGAATTCTCCCAAATTCTTTCTACAAAGCCAGTGTCACTTTAATTCCTAAACCTGAAATAGATGCAGCAGAGAAAGAAAATTACAGACCAATTTCTCTGATGAACATCGACACAAAAACGCTCAATAAAATTCTGGACAATAGAATTCAACAACACATCAGAAAGATCATCCACCCAGACTAAGTGGTATTTATTCTTGTTATACAGGGATGGTTCAGCTTTCACAAATCAATGTGATACACCATATTAACAAACTGCAGAAGAAAAATCTTATGATTATCTCAATAGATGCAGAGAAAACACTTGGTAACATACAACACCCTTTCATGATGAAAACTCTAAGAAAATTGGGGATAGAAGGAACATTCTTCAACACAATCAAGGCAATTTATAAAAAACCTACAGCCAGCATCATATGGAATGAGGAAAAGTTGGAAGCATCCCCACTGAGAGCTGCTACCAGACAGGGAAGCCCACTCACCATTGAATATTCAATATAGTACTAGAAGTTTTATCCAGAGCCATTAGGCAAGAAAAAGAAATTAAAGGGATACAAATTGGGAAGGAAGAAGTCAAACTATCCCTCCTTGCAGACAATATGATTCTTTATTTAGGGGATCCAAGAACTCCACTAAGAGACTTTGGAACTCATAGAAGAGTTTGGCAAAGTAGCAAGATGTAAAATCAATGCACAAAAATCAACAGCCTTTGTATACACAGAAAATGCCACAGCTGAGACAGAACTTCTAATATCTCATTCACAATAGCCATAAAAAATACTTTGGAATAAACTTAACCAAGAATGTCAAAGATCTCTATGATGAGAATTACAAAACTTTAAAGAAAGAAGAGGATACCAAAAAATGAAAAAAATCTTCCATGCTCATGGATTGGTAGAATCAATATCATCAAAATGTCTATTCTTCCAAATCAATTTACAGATTCAATGTGTTACGAATCAAAATACCAAACACATTCTTTCTCAGATCTTGAAAAAATGATGCTAAAATTCATATGGAACACAGGAGACCTCAAATAGCAAAAGCAATCTTGGACAACAAAAACAGAGCAGAAGGCATCACAATATCAGATTTCAAGACATACTACAGGGCAGTTATAATCAAAACAGCATGGTACTGGTACAGAAACAGATGGGTAGACCAATGGAACAGAATAGAAATACCAGAAATCAATCCAAACATCTACAGCCAACTTATATTTGATCAAGGATATAACACCTGTCAAAGACAAAACTAACAAATGGGATTACAACAAATTGAGAAGTTTCTGTACTGCTAAAGAATGAGTCAGGAAAGTGAAGAGACAACTGACAGAATGGGAGAAAATACTTGCAAATTATACAACTGATAAAGGATTAATAACCAGAATCAACAAAGAGATCAAGGAACTTCACAACAACCAAACAAACAATGTATTTAAGAGATGGGCCAAGAACCTAAAAAGACATTTTTCAAAAGAGGAAATCCAAATGGCCAACAGACACATGATAAAATGTTCAGGATCACTAGCCACCAGGGAAATGCAAATCTAAACCACAATGAGGTTTCACCTCACCCTGGTTAGAATGGCTTACATACAGAAATCAACTGACAACAGATGCTGGCAATGATGTGGCAGAAAAGGCCCACTAATCTACTCTTGGTGAGAATGCAAACTGGTAAAGACACTATGGAGACAGTTTGGGGATTCCTCAGAAACCAGAATATAGCCCTATCACATAACCCAGCCATCCCACTCCTCGGAATTTACCCAATTTGCAAATAAAAGTGCTGTCTGTGCCTCAATGTTTATTGCAGCTCAATTCAGAATAGCTAAGACATGGAATCAACTAAATGCTCATCAACAGAAGACTGGATAAAGATATTATGGGATATGTACTCTATAGATTACTACATAGTGGTAAAAAATAAAATTCAGTCATTTGTATTAAAATGGGGAGTCTGGAAAACATCATGCTGAGTGAAATAAGCCAATCCCAAAGGGACAAATATCATATGTTTTCCCTGATCCATGACAACTAACTGAGCACCTAAAAGGAAACCTGTAGAAGTGAAACTGACACTATGAGAAACAATGACTTGATCAGCCCTTGTCCTGACTGTCGAGAAAGAGCTTACTATTTTATTCTTCTTAGTATTTTTTCTACTTAATACCATTGGTTGAACTCTTTTAATTAACACACAATTATTCTTAGATGTTTCAATTTAACTGAAAATTGATCCCTGTTAAAAATAAGAGTGGGAATAAGAAATGGAGGAGAGGTACAGTTTGGTGCATGCTCACTCAGACTTACTTCTTAATGGTAGAGCTAGAAATGTGTCATGGGACTCCAAATCCCATTAAGTTGGCAGGTACCAATGCCATCTTACTAGTCAAAATGATCAGTTTGAGTTCAAAATTGATCATAAAGATAGCATGTGTCAAAGGGATCACATAAATAAGACCAGTATCTGCTAATAATAATTGATAGAATTAAAAAGTAGAGAATGACCCAACATGGGAAGTGGGATACACAGCAGACTCATAGAATGGCACGTGCCCTAAACAGCACTGTGGGCTCAGAATAAGCCCCTAAGGCATTCATATCTGCTGAAAAGATCATGAGAGTTTCTTAGGCATGGAAAGCAAAGATACTGTGGCAAAAAATGACCTAAATGAGAAATCTCTGTGAGATCCCAGTGGAAAGAATGGGCCATCAATGTATGAGGTACATTTCTCTGAAGGGAAGCAAGAACTTCCACTTTGATTGTGGCTTTGTCTAAATAAGGTCGGAGTTTGTGAACTCAAGAGGCTTCCATAGCTTTGAGTGATTACTGATGTCATAAATAAGAGGTGTCAATTGTTAAATCAACAACAGGATTCACTGTGCATTTACTCCCCATGTATGCTCTGTCCTTAATGTGTTGTACTATGAGAATTAACAGCAAAACTAATCTTCAAACAGTACTTTATACATTGTGTTTCTGTGTGGATGCAAACTGTTGAAATCTTTAGTTAGTATATACTAAGTTGATTTTCTGTATATAAAGATAATTAAAAATGAAACTTAATGAAGAATGGGATGGGAGAGGGAGTAGGAGGTGGGATGGTTTGCAGGTGGGAGGGTGGTTATGGGGGGAAACTGTTAAAATCCAAAAGTTGTACTTTTGAAATTTAATATTTATTAAATAAAAGTTTTCCAAAAAAATGAATTTGCCAACCATTATGCTTTCATTTTTAAGTCAATATTTTAATCTTATTTGTTGATTTAAAAGGTTGTGATCATCTTAAGGCTGATAAATAACCCACACTCACATTGTTCTTATTAAATTACTGATGTGAGCATTTGGAGAATTCACCAAAAGATAAATCTTTCTCTCTCAAAAAAAAAAAGTTAGATGTTACAAGTAGCAGGCAAATTAGTTAATAATCTCCAAATATATTCCAGTATTACAAATCATTTAAAGTTAGATAAAGAATGATAAACTAAATATTTACTATAATGAAAATGTACTTGTGGGCCGACACCATGGCTCACTAGGCTAATCCACTGCCTGCAGCTCCAGTACCTCAGGTCCTAGTCCCTGTTGGGGTGCTGGATTCTGTCCTGGTTGCTCTTCTTTCAGTCCAGCTCTCTGATGTGGCCCGGGAAGGCAGTGGAGGGTGGCCCAAGTCCTTGGGCTCTGAACCTACATGGGTGACCAGGAGGAAGCACCTGGCTCCTGGCTTTGGATTGGCACAGCACGCCAGCTGTGGCGGCCATTTGGGGGGTGAACCAATGGAAAGAAGACCTTTCTCTCTGTCTCTCTCTCTCTCACTGTCTAACTCTGCCTGTCAAAAAATGCCTATTGGTATTCAAAAAACAGAAATAGAAAAGAAATAGCACAATGGGGCATGATATATAGTAGGACTTTAACATATCCACACAAAGCGTTGGAAGCTTAATCCTCAAGGTAACACTCCCTATCCTAAGGAACATCTTCCTACCAATTTTAAAAGACCAAAGGCTCTCAGTTCTACCTCTTATTTTTTCTCATCATTTGATGTCACTCTTGCCACATTATGATTCAGGGAGATGGATCTTTCCAAATAGGGCCTCTTGACTTTAGGCTGCCCACCCTCAGACTCTAAGAAATAAATTTGATTTCTTGAGGCTAGTCTTGTGGCACAGAAGGTTATTCCACCACTGGTGAATCTTTGATCTCACAGCAGAGTCTGATTTGAGTCCTGGTTGCTCAACTTCCAGTTCAGCTTCCTGCTAATGCACCAAGAAGGCAGTCTATGATTGCTCAAGCATTTAGGTCCCTGCCACCCTTGTGGGTGACTCAGATAAAACTCCTGGCTCCTGGCTTTGGCTTTGTCCCACCCTGATTGTTGTATCCATTTGGTGAGTCCATGTATAAACTCAATTTCAATCCCTCCCTCCCTCTTTCTGTTGCTCTTTCAAGCAAGTAATTTTGAAAGCTGTTTTTCTTTCTAAATAACCCATTGTGTACCATTTTTATCAGACATAAAAACAGACTAAAATGGAAAATAAGTCAAAAGATTTTAATTCATAAAAGAGCTTCAGAAGCCCAGGAATGATTTAGAAAGCAATCTAACATTAAAGGATTTGCAGAAAGGAGAAATAAAAAACAAGTTCACTTTGGCTAAAGAAAAATTAAATGCACAAATGTGCTGTTTTCATGTTTATGCATAGTGTTTATAGTATTGATTTTGAATAAACTTCTTCCAGACCACTGGTATGCATGGATTACTAATATTTTTGCATCAAAATAATCTTGTCTGTTATTTCAAAGTCCTTCATAACTGCAACTGGAATTTCAGTAAAAATAGAATGAGTGAAGTATAGAATGTGTCCTAATCAGCACAGATAGAAAACTATTCTAGGCAAATAAGAAATGGAAGGAATCCAAATACAAAGAAAAGATCTTGAATGTAATGAAAAAAAGAATAGCCTATGGCATACTGAGTTATAGCCATTCATGAATGATGGCTGACTTCCCCACAGAAACAATGGAAAGAATCATCAGTGTACTCAAAGAAAATGTTCTCCCAACCCTGATTCTATAAGTAATGTAAACACTGTAAAATATAAGGGGAACATAAACATTTTTGCTCATTGGGATAAGCTGCTTCTTGGTATGCTCATATATCAGTGTATCTACCCCTGCTTCTGATTTAGCTTCATGCTAATGCTCACCCAGGAAGGCAGCAGATAACAGCTCAAGTAGTTGAGTCCCAGATACCCACATGGAAGATCTGGATTGAGTTCCAGGTTCCTGGCTTTGGCCTGGCCCCTGCTCAAACGTTTTCAGGCATTTGGGGAGTGGACTATCAGATAGAAGACCTTTGTGTCTCTTAAGTAAACAAAAAATGAACATTAATCTGTATAGTGGAAAAAAATACATTTTTTTTGACAGGCAGAGTGGATAGTGAGAGAGAGAGAGACAGAGAGAAAGGTCTTCCTTTTTGCCGTTGGTTCACCCTCCAATGGCTGCTGTGGCTGGCGCATTGTGCTGATCCAAAGCCAGGATCCTTGTGCTTCTCCTGGTCTCCCATGCAGGTGCAGGGCCCAAGGACTTGGGCCATCCTCCACTGCCTTCCCGGGCCATAGCCGAGAGCTGGCCTGGAAGAGGGGCAACCGGTATAGAATCCGGTGCCCCAACCGGGACTAGAACCTGGTGTGCTGATGCCACAAGGTGGAGGATTAGCCTGTTAAGCCATGGTGCCAGCCAGGAAAAAATACATTTTTTGAATAACAAAATATGAAGATAACCACCAGCAGACACATGCTATAAAATGCTAAAGAAGTTCTCCATGATCAAGTAAAATGAAATAAGATGAATACTTGCATTAGCAGAAGTTGGGAACCTGTGTCCTACCAAAATCCATTTGGATATTTTAATATTATTTGTAGGCCATACAAAATTATCAACTTAAAAAATAGCCTGATATAGATTTATTGAATTAAGAGTATCACCTGGGGCCAGCGCTGTGGCACAGTGGGTTAAAGCCCTGACCTGAAGCTCTGGCATCCCATATGGGTACTGGTTCTAGTCCCAACTGCTGCTCTTCTGATCCAGCTCTCTGCTATGGCCTGAGATAGCAGTAGAAGATGGCCCAAGTCCTTGGGCCCCTGCACCCACGAGGGAGACCCTGAAGAAGCTCCTGGCACCTGGCTTTGGATCAGCTCAACTCTGGCTGTTGCAGCCTCTTGGGGAATGAACCAGCAGATTGAAGGCCTCTCTCTCTCTCTCTCTCTCTCTCTCTCTGTCGCTGTCTCTGTCTCTCTCTCCACTCTCTCTGTAACTCTTTCAAATAAATAAATAAAATCTTTTTAAAAAAACTAAAATCTTTATAGGTATAATAAAAATATAATACTTCCCTTTTCCTCATCTTTTTAAACACTGCATTCAAATATTTGCTTAAAAAATTAAAAGCAAAACAAACAAACAAACAAACAAACAAACCAGAAGTAGCAGGATTTGACACCAAGGTGAGGCTAGACATGGCAAACATAGAAAAGCATGGAAAAAAGTCCTATCTTGATGATTTGGCCAAAGCCAGCTCATAGTAATGCTGGATAGAAGTAAGTGAGGGAAACAGGAGTGTCAGACCACAGAGGGCCAGATAGATTAATAATTTCAGGATGGGATAAATGGGAAAGCACCTATAATATTTGGATGGATGATGGTGAGAAAACAGTCAAAGAATTCAAGAAGAAAAAGAAACAATCAGTGAGGTCATGACATAAACAGAAAAGAATTTTCAGTAGATAAAATATAATAGTTGAGAAAAAATTTAAAAAAGAGAGACATTTAACCTAGTGTTTATGATGCCAGTCAGGTAACTCCACAACACAACCAATAACCCAGTTAAGAAATGGCTAAGGGGGCACAGTGTGTAAACCACTACCTGCAGGCCAGTATCCCTTTATGGGCACCAGTTCAAGTCATACCTGCTACATTTCTGATCCAGCTCCCTGCTAATGTGCCTGGGAGATTCCTTGGGCCCCTGCAACTACATAGCAGAACTGAAAGAAGCTCCTGGCTTCAGCCTGGCCCAGCCCTGCAATGCAGCCATCTGGGGAGTGGACCAGTAAAGGGAAGATCTCTCTGTCTCCTTTTCACTCTGTTACTTTGCCTTTCAAATAAATAAATATGTCAAAAAATGGGCTAAGGATATGAGCAGGAATTTTTCAAAAGATGAAATATAAATGGCTAATTGGCACAAGAAAGGATGCTCAGGATCACTAGTCATTAGGGAAATGGAAACAAAACAATGCTGTTTCATCTCACCCCAGTTAGAATGATGATCATCCAAAAATCAAAACTGACAAATGCTAGAGAGAATGTGGGGAAAAGGTACCCTAATACACTATGGTAGGAATGTAAAGTAGAACAACCATTATGCTAGACAGTATGGAAATTCTTCAGAAATCTGAAAATGGATCTACAATATGATCCAGCCATCACACTACAGGGAATTTAATTGACAGTATTTAAATCTAGTTATCCTTAGGCTAATGAAAACATCAATATATATGATACTAACACACTTTGAAAAGAATTTGCCTACTGGAGTTTACTTTATTAAATTGTTACATTATGAAGAAATCTGGGACTTCCCTGTTGGAGATTACAAGGTCTAGGCAAAAATCATGACAAACCACCAGACTTGAGAAGGTCGAATACAGGTTAGACTGCTGCTTGGGACAACCATATCCCATATGCGAATTCTTAGATTGTTATTGCTTGCCATTACATACTTAAAATACATCATCCGAGATGATGGATAGGTACTTGGATTCCTGGTACCCTCATATGAGACCCAGATGGATTCCTGCCTCCTGGCTTCAGCCTGGAATATCCCTGGCTGTTAGGGACATTTGGTGAGTGAATTAACCAGCAGAGGGAACAGCTTTCTCTCCCCTTCTCTCATGCTCTGCCTTTCAAATAAATACTTTAAAAATTACAAATAAAATTACAACAAAAAGCCTCTGTTGATTTGTAATATATCAAATGCTGATACACTTTGATGAGTATGGAAAAATTTAATTATATGCCAAATACAATCACATAGATATTTCCAAGGGCATGATTCATGCCGGCTATGTCAGCAAGCATGTCATCAAGACTGCTGCCACTTAAACTGCCTGAACATCATGAGCATTGGTTTCGAATTCCTGTAAAGTAAATGCTTCTACTTAAAATGCCATGGTATCTGACATCTATTAATCATTTGACATTTGTCAACAGACAATGTCCTAAAGCACATTTTGTTTCATCTTTCGTATATGGTACAGAGATCCTGACAATTCCTGAGCCACCAGAAAAAACTATCAGGATACAGGGAGATTCAACATTACCTCCAAATACAAAATTCAGTGAGAGGATAGGTTTCAAACAGTTCAAATCTGGGAATAACAAAGGCAGAATTAAGCAATGGGAGTGTGTAAGGGAGTGATATTTCAGATATGACAAATTAGCCCTTCACTGAAAGTCACATCTCCAAGATCCCTCAAATAAGTATCATTTCCTAGGCCCTTGCCTATCTTTCTCAACTACTCACATCTTCCTTCTCAAAGTTTATATAAAACTTGCACTATCACTCAGGCTTTGGTAGCTTACAGATGGGGTGAGATAGCATCACTCAATCTTGGTCACCCTTGACCACAGGATCAATAATTGCTTGGGCCATGAAAAGTTAGGGCCTTTAGGGAGAGCAGCAAGATGGCAGAATAGGCAGGGAGCACAGTATTAGTCCGGGGGAGAGACAGTTTAATATAAGTGGAGATGCTGCAGGGTCAAGGAAGAGTAGGGGATGAAACAGCAGAGGAAACTCTTCCGGAACTAGTGATTCACAGTGTACCTGCGTGGAGAGCGTGGGAGCCCAAGTTCGGGACACCAGCTGCAGACTCAACACACCAGCACTGGAACGCGAGGTGAGCCGAACCTCAATAGCCTGAGACATCAGCGGGCAAGCGGAAAGAGGAGGCTAGAGGGAACGAGGCTTGAAACTCCGTGGGGAAAAATTCACCAGGCTAACTGGAAGAGAGGAAAAAAATAAAAGAAGTGACCAATACGGACACAAGTTTCTCTCTCTCTGCTCACCTCTCAAAGGCGAGCAAGACAGAGCAGGTGCCATTTTGGACATACATCATAAGCAGGGCAACCTCAGGTCTGCACCGGCCCTGAGCCTAGCAGAAACACCTGACTCTGTGGGGAGAGGTGAAATAACAGGAGATTAGGATCTAACTTGGCAACCCAGTGGGAGACTGCAGGAGAATTGGAGCCCACACTGAGGGCAGCACAGATTCCCTGTGTGGTCCTTGGGAAAGAGCTTCCGATCTCTGGCTCCTGTGGGTATATCATTTGCCTGCTAACTACCTCCAATTACATTCAGCTGTGCAGAATTACATCCCTTTTGAATCAAAAAAAAAGAAAGAGAGATTTACCACACCTAACCTGGGAGTGTCATCTTAGACACACCCTCAACCCTGAGGAACCAAACACAGCTCTCAGTCCACACTCATCTCAAGCCTCTAAGGCTCCACCGAAAGCAGACAGTCCACTTAATATAGAGCCATAGTGTAACAAGAAAAAACACCACAGTGAAGAAACCAAAAATCTCCAACATGCCAAACAACAAACGCAAAAACCAAGCTAACAAGAACAAGGAAGACACTATGACGCCCCTAAATGAGAAAGACACCCCAATTCAAGATTATGAAGATGATGAGATCGAAGAAATGCAAAAAGCGGATCTCAAAAAATTGATAAGAACATTAAGAAGTTCTCAAAAACAAATTCTTGAACTACAGAAATCCTTAATGGACAAGATAGAAAATCTCTCTCGTGAAAATGAAATATTAAGGAGGAATCAAAATGAAATGAAACAACTAGTGGAACAAGAAACTGTGATAGTGACGAGAAATCATAATGAAAAGAAGAATTCAATAGATCAAATGACAAACACATTAGAGAGCCTTAAAAACAGAATGGGCAAAGCAGAAGAGAGAATATCAGACTTAGAAGACAGAGAACAGGAAAGGAAACAGGCAAACCAAAGAAAAGAAGAAGAAATTAGAAATCTAAAAAATATTGTCGGGAATCTACAGGATACTATTAAAAAACCCAACATTCGGGTTCTAGGAGTTCCTGAAGGCATGGAGAGGGAGAAAGGATTAGAAGGCATTTTCAGGGAGATACTAGCAGAAAATTTCCCAGGTTTGGAGAAGGACAGAGGCATCTTAGTACAGGAAGCTTATAGAACCCCTAATAAACATGACCAAAAGAGATCCTCACCACGACATGTTGTAATCAAACTCACCACAGTGAAACATAAAGAAAAGATCCTAAAATGTGCAAGAGAGAAAAGTCAGATTATTCTCAGAGGATCTCCAATTAGACTCACAGCAGACTTCTCATCAGAAACCCTACAAGCTAGAAGGGAATGGCGAGACATAGCCCAGGTACTAAGAGAGAAAAACTGCCAGCCCAGAATACTATATCCTGCAAAGCTCTCATTTGTGAATGAAGGTGAAATTAAGGCTTTTCATAGCAAACAGAAACTGAAAGAATTTGTTGCCACTCATCCAGCCCTGCAAAAGATGCTTAAAGATGTGTTACACACAGAAACACAGAAACATGGTCACCAATATGAAAGAAGGTAAAGGAAGGAAACCTCACAGCAAAAGATCCCAGGAAGCTCAATTTCTCTTTGACATAGAATTAAACTCTGATGCTCTGTTAAATCAATGGGTTAAAGTAATCTATTATGTTCTCTTGATGTCTGTTAAATTCTAATTGTTCAAAAACAGCTGCATTTTTTTAAGAGCTATGGGTTATTTAAATATGTGCTTATTTTCAAAGATTTGAATAATCACCTTCTAACAATGATCAAATTTGGTCTATGTTATGTCATGATTTTAAGGAATCTTATTTCAACCAGATATTTTGGATTTTGAGCCTTCTTGGCATTCTTGACAGGCATTCAAAAAATCAAAGTTTCAAACAATCTGGTCTCTAAAATTTCCAGTAAATCCTGGACTTTGGTTTTTCCAGTTTGGGCCCAACTGAAAAAATCGAAGGACCTATGTCTCTCATCTTATAGGGACACCAACTAATCAGGCTATTTGGATTATATTAGAAGGACTGTCAAGATGTGATGTGGTACCAGACTTTAAGTTTCTATAATGGAAAATGCTATTAATACAAATGTTTGAGAATTAAAAAGTCTAATGATCTTGTGTTACTAGACATGATAGTTATCTTAATGAGAAAGCCCCAGAGGCTTAAAGGGTTAAATACTTGTAAAATCCTACAGGTGCTTTCAAAAATACTGTGAAGTAAGCAAGTGCCTCTTGTTGGTTGATGAGTTTATAATTTTAAACATGGTGACTTAAAGTCTTTTGTCATCCATAGTTATATATGATATGGTGCTCATAAAACTAAAGGGTTGTTGGTTCTGTGTTTAGCTGTCCTCTTATAGGTTCTTATGGACTTTTTCCAGCCACTTTTATTGTATTCAGTACTTTGGGATGGCTCTGTAAACAGATGAAGCCAATAATGTATTAACAGTACCAACTGAGAGAAAGTATGGTTAACTGAGGTTACTAAAAAGAAAAAGCAATTGAAATCAATTGGCAATCGACAAAATGAGTTAAAGATTTTAAAAGCTATTATTAAAATTGCTATATTGGTCTATTATGCTATGTTATATGTGTGTACATATTGTATGTCCACATGGGGAAATTTTATTAAGAGTTTTATTTTAAATGGCGTGTAGATAAGATTGTCCATAAATTTAAGCTGCTAAAATCAATCAAAGATACATTTTAATTTGTGTGACCTGAATCTGTGTATCATATGTTTTAAACGTGTTGGTAGAAAGAAACTAAAAACATTTTAGATGGTTGTGCTTAAGTTTACTGGCTAAACAAACTACACCATGTTAGATATTTAAGAGGTGTTTCCAAATACATGATTCTTAAAATTTATAGAAGGCATTGGACCTTCTGGTAAATGTTTTCTTAAGTTGTTATCTAATGGTTGAAACGGTTTGCTAAGTATTCATGTGATATTGCTATTGTCAGCAAGCGATCTAGGACTTGCTCCCTCATTTCTCTATTCTAAGCCCAACTTGTTCTTTCATTTCTCTATTCTCTTCAAGGTAGGAAACTAATTCTATTATGAAGGAATCTGTAGGATGCACAATTTAATCTTTAGACCTTATAAAAGAGATGGCTAACATTTTTCTGTAATAGCATAGCCAAAATAAGAACTTAAATAATAATCTCATAGCTAGATTCACTTCGCCATCAGCGAAGTATACGGTAAGTAGAAAAACCTCCCTTTCAGACCAAAGGGAAAGAAAGTTTTAAAGTGAGAATATAATTTTCCTCATGGGCATTGTCTACCTTAGAAAAACTACTACAGAACATGCCTGTGACTATAGACTTGTAGTTGAGGCCACAGAAGATTAGAGATGGGACTTAGGCACTCCCTTGACTTGCATCCTCTGGTCTGCTTTAACACAAACCAGGAGGAAAAGAAAGCTAGGCATCAGAAGCAATGGGTGGCAGGCCTATTAATGGCTGATCTGTACAGTGATCTGCCCTCAAGGAGACCCAACAGGCCAGTCCACTGCAGTGGCTTTCAATGTGGTAAGCCTGGGCTTCAGCAGAAGTCAGCTTGTGAAGAGCCCTGGCAGCTCTGCCAAGAGGTGGATCACTGGAAATGGACCTGCCCTGGAATCGAAGGATGCCCAGGTCAGAGCCACAGATCTTATTGGCTCTAAGCTGAAAAGCCCTTCACTCAGCCCAGCTTCCAAAGTGACCACCGCAGCTGAGGGGATGGCCACGTAGTGTCAGCAACATCGCAGGCAGAACTGTAAATTTCTTGTTAGAGATGCCCCCTGCCTTTACCTGGCCAGCTCTCCTCCCAGCCCAGCCAAGTAATGAAAGTCAACAGAGTGCCTTCCCCTAGGAGGTTCACACCTCCCTTAGGATATACCCCATGTGAAGAGATAGATAGGTCTGGGCCTCTGAATTTACAAGGCCTAAAGCCCACCAGATTATTATCAAGCCCCTTCTATCAGGTTCTATTTGCCTCTCAATCAGAAAAATTACTTGTAGCTTAGACAGCACCTTTCTTAGCCCCATCTAATAATGACTCTGTCCTTTGTTCTAGGCCCTGTCTAGTGCACTTGGGCCTCATTCCTTTGTAATCATAACCTCTACTCTACCACCAATGGCTCTACTCCCAACCTGTGTGTACTGATGGTCCTCTTCCCCACTTAATGCTGTATAATTGTTCAAACCTGGTAAATGCCACTCTTAGGATCATTGGTTACTATCCTCACTCTGTCTTTTATGACCTTGTCTAAATACGATCAGAGTCGGCAAACTTGGAAGGCTTCCATAGCCTTGGCAACTCATGACGACAGCCTAGGATGGTTACTGGCGCCATAAACTAGAGTGTCAATTTGTTGGGTCAAAAACAGGAGACACTGTGCACTTGCTCCTCATGTGGGATCTCTGTCCTTAATGTGCTGTACATTTTGATCTTCTGTATATAAAGAGAATTGAAAATGAATCTTGATGCAAATGGAAGGGGAGAGGGAGCGGGAGAGGGGAGGGTTGCGGGTGGGAGGTAAGTTATGGTAGGGGGAAGCCATTGTAATCCATAAGCTGTACACTGGAAATTTATATTCATTAAATAAAAGTTTAAAAAAATAGAAAAAAAATATATAAATGATCGTATAATTCCCTCATTTTTCTACCTGGGTCTGTTTGAGAATGTTGAATGCTCTTCACATTTTAGTGTGTCTCGCTTTTTTTTATTGACTTACTATATTTTCCTGTATGAATGAATTCATATAATAATAATTTGCTTAAGATATCACCTGTTTATAAAACAGATGCTATTTACTTTCATTTTAATTCATATCCTGAGTTTTTTTGCATCATATATACAACACTGGCTTCCTAAATGAAATTGAAATATATTCTCTGTTTAGTTCCAGTTGAAGCTTGTTTGGGAAATTTCAGCTTTTTTTTCTTTCTTAAAAGTTTGGAATATTCCAGCCGGTGCTGCGGCTCACTAGGCTAATCCTCCACCTGCGGCACCAGCATCCCTGGTTTTAGTCCAGGTCGGGGTGCCAGATTCTGTCCCAGTTGCTCCTCTTCCAGTCCAGCTCTCTGCTGTGTCCTGGGGGTGCAGTGGAGGATGGCCCAAGTCTTGGGCCCCTGCACCTGCGTGGGAGACCTGGAGGGGGCTCCTGGCTCCTGGCTTCACATCAGCACAGCTCTGGCCATTGTGGCTATTTGGGGAGTGAACCACCAGACAGACGACCTTTCTGTCTCCTCACTCTCTGTAGCTCTACCTCTCAGATAAATAAATAAAATCTTAAAAAATTCCAATAGAACTTGAAAAAATGAAACACCAATTTATAGTCCAATAAAAATCCAATAAATTTAAAAATACATTATCTGGAAAGGGGGAATCACTACTCT
Source organism: Lepus europaeus (assembly GCF_033115175.1). Lineage (NCBI taxonomy): Eukaryota > Metazoa > Chordata > Mammalia > Lagomorpha > Leporidae > Lepus > Lepus europaeus. Next base: position 69,440,700 of record NC_084844.1, read on the forward strand.
GGCCCAATTTGTGTTTGAAACACTGGGTGTATGAACTTTACCAAGGAAATCCAGGGTTTTTGTGGACCATGTAACCTCACAATGAAAAATCAACCAAGATGCTCACATGTTCCCAGCAGTACAATTGAACTACATCAGGATGTTAAAAGATACACACACACACACACACACGTGATTGATATGAAGACAAAAAGAAAATTATTCTGAGATAATGAAATTCAAAATTTATGGTGATTAAAGGGAAATATATGAATAATTTAGTAGGAATGATATTGCTGCCTATATTTTTACATTATTAACAAAAGAAAAATGATTACCTTTAAAAGATTAAGATTATCAATCAGGGAGCTGGCATTGTGGTGCAGCACCTTAAGCCACCACCTGCAATGCCAGGCCTTTGACACCCACAAGGGAAACCCAGATAGAGTTCCAGGCTCCTGGCCCTGTCCTCACCCAATCCCAGCTGCTGCAGCTATTTGGAAAGTGAACCAGTGGATGGTTCTCTCTCTCTCTCTCTCTCTCTCTCTCTCTCTCTCTATATATATATATATATATATATATATATATATATATATATATATATATATATCTCCCAGTCTCTCCAAGTCTCTCCCTTTCTCTATGTCACCCTGCCTTTCAAATAAATAAATAGTTTTAAAGGTTTGGAAACAAAAGTAAGTCAGGAGCAGACAAATGAGGATTTGGAGATGGATCCCTAAGAATTTTCCTTTGAAATTTGCAAACTTACCCTATTCAACAAATGGACTTAGCCAAGATGTTGACCTGGTGGAGGATATCTGGACAGTTTCCCTTGGAGATTTTTTTGGAAAAGTTTAGATTTATCTAAAACCTCTCATAATGACCAGATACTATTGCTCTTTGGCCCTCAACAATTAAAATGCTTCAAACATCCCAATAAAATCTTGCCATGGTTTTGCCTTTGTCAGTCTTCTCAACCACCTTTTGGTAGTCATTGGTTTGATGGGGTTTTCTTTACAATTGTATTGCTACCACCATGATTCATCCCTAGATACAGTTCTTAGAAGATATGCTTCAGGATATTATAAAGAACAAATAAATTTCTGTTATTATGTTCTTCTGGTTCTATGTTCTTCTTACTTTTACTTATTCAATATGATGGCTAGTGTTGAATTAAGCCTGTGATTATAGAGTGGATAGAAATTATGTCTGCAAAAAGTAAAGAAAAAAGAGAGGAAGGAGAGGGATTGAGGGAGGGAAAGGAGGAGAGAGAAATGTATAGTTATCTTCTTAGAACTGTACCTGTAAAATACATGAAATCTGTTCTCTTTATATTAATAAAAATTTAAGAGGAAAAACATTCCTGCAAAAATGAAGTACCACAGACTGGGTGATTTAAGCAACAAAAATCTATTTTACCACAATTTTGGAGAATAGAACTCCAAGATCAAGGTGTCAGTAAGGTTGATTTGTTGAAAGTCCTCATTCCTGTGCTGTGGGTGGCTGTTTTCTCCCTCTGTCACTTTCCCAGTATTGTTAATCAGTTTCATAAGGGTATCAGTCATAATATAGTAAAATAATCATTTTACCTTAATTATGTTTTTAAGGAACCTATCTCCAAATATACTTACATTGCGGTGTACTAGGGCTTAGAGTTTTACACGCAAATTTGGGAGAACACCATTCAGCCCATAACCCTATGGGAAAAAAAAAAGTTTTAAATTTTTCTATTCCAGTGCCTCTGCCAGCTCTATTTCTTACTTTATAAGCTGTTTTCCTTATTCAACAATAGTCCTTCTTGATGGTTTTGCACTCATAAGTTATGGGGGTTAGTTCAGAGATTAGCAGATGCCCCAGGTGATGAAATACAAAGAAATATAATTTTCATTGGTAACCGAAACCCTATACTCTTAATTGATACCTAAAAATTATCAATATTCCATATCAGAGTGCCAATTTCAATTCTAGCTCTGCTGTACAGATCTAGTTTCCTGCTAATACATCTTGGGCACAACAGGTGATAGCACAGTGACTGTGCCCCTGCCACTCACATGGGAAATGCTAATGGAGATCCTGTCTGCTGGCTTCAGCTTGCCCTAGCCCTTGATGCTGCAGGCATTTAAAGAGTGAACCAGCAGATGTAAGATTTTTTCTCTCCCTGTCTCTCCATCTCCCTTTCAAGTAAATGAAAAATAAATAAATAAACATCTAAAAATATATTTGTGGATTGTCTTCTGATGTTTCAACACATATATCCATTACATAACATTCAAATCAGGGTAAAGACATCAATATCCTCAAACATTTAGCATTTTTAATCATGAAAATATTCAAAATCCTTTCTGTTTTACTTTTAGAAAAGTGCACAGTATATTATCTATTCATTCCATTCTGCAGCAGAACACCAAAATTTTTTATTCTATTTTATTTTGTTACTGCCAGTAACCAAATTTCACTCATGCCTCCCTCTCTCCTACTCTCCTCTGTCTCTGATAACCACTATTTAACCACTATTCTAATTTTATTCTATTTTTCTTTTTTTAAAATATTTATTTACTTATTTGAAAGTGAGAGTTACAGAAAGAGGCAGAGGCAGAGAGAAGGAGAGGTCCATCTGCTAGTTCACTCCTCAGATGGTTGCAATGGCCAGAGCTGTACCATTCCAAAGCCAGGATTGAGGAGCTTCTTATGGGTCTCCCACACAGGTGCAAGGGCCAAGGACTTGGGCCATCTTCCACTGCTTTCCCAGGCCATAGCAGGGAGCTGGATCAGAAGTGGAGTAGCCAGGACTCAAACTGGTACACATATGGGATGCTAGCACTGCAAATGGTGTCTTTACCCACCATTCTACTGTGCCGGTTCCTACTTTCAACTTTTAAATAAACTTTAGATTCCACATATGAATGAGATCATATTGTAGTTGTCTTTCTGTGCCTGACCTATTTCACTTAACATTATGACCTACAGTTCCATCCATGTTGTTACAGATAAAAGTGCTGACTGGCAATCTATTGTATTTGTATGTATAAGCTACATTTTTTTACCCATTCATCACTTCATTGGCATTTAGGTTTTTCCCATTCTGTAGGATGTCTGTTTACTCTGTTGATTGTTTCCTTTGTGGCACTTCAGTTTAAGGAAGTCCTATTTATATGTTTTTGCTTTTGTTTCTTGTGTATTTGCAGCCTGATTTTATAATAACCTTGCTATAATCTGTGTCTAATCATATCCTATGATTTCTTTTAGTAGTTTCATAGTCTCAAGTCTTGCATGTAGGCCTTTATGCATAGTGAAATATAGTCTATTTTCATTCTTCTCCCTTTGGAAATCCAATTCTCCCTGCATCATTTATTCAGAACATGTCCCCTTCTCTAATGCATATTCTGAGCACCTTTGTCAAAGATCGGTTTCCTGTAGATGCCTGCATTTATTTCTAGGTCTTTATTGCATTCCATTGGCCTATTTATTTCTTTTTATTCTAATACCGTTCTACAGCATATCTAATATATTTTTCTTGCTTTGTTCTTTTTTAATATCAAGATTACAAAACTGTGTTCTGCTCCTTTGAATTGTACTTAAAATAATCCACTTTGAGAAGTTTCTCAGGCCTTCCTCTCTTGGCATTCCCTTCCTAACACTGTGGCAGGAGGTTTCTGACTTCAATAAATATACTCTGAAGAGAAATTTACAAAATTGTGACCCATGGGCTACAGAATACAAATTTGGGAATAAGTCAAAGCTAGAGAACATGGCAGACCCAAAAGAATGAAAGAACTGAATTGTGGTGATGCTTTTTATACTCTGAATTAAACTATGTCTGAAGTCAAAATTTTTCCCAATCTGTTTCATCAGTCAATATTAACCTAACCATTTGAGTCTGTCCACCTGCCATTCTCAATAGAAATAATTTGAATTAGGATAAATGTCTTACATAGATGAAAAGGAAAAGTCAAACCAAGGAGTAGGTTGAAATATAAATTAGAAAAGTGTACTTATTTTTAATGTTGCCTCATGCAGAGCTTTTGTGTTAAATTTCTAAAAGTCAAGATTGTATTATTATTTGAACATATGCCTACAAAATGCTGACTATGAACATACATTCTTGACCGAGATGGTACTGCCCAAAGTGGGCAAAAGTGATTTGTCTCAGGATTGAAAAATCTTACTGTTTTTATGTATTAACATAGATATGCATGCAATATATAAAGATATCTAGAACATATTGGTAGTATTAAAATTTAGTGAAGGGAAGGGAACAATTAGGGATGAAATTATACAATAAAGTTTTCAGTAGAGGACAATAATGGAATAAAGTTAAGGAGAAATTCAGAGAAATGCATATGCAAACAAATGTCAGTGCTATAAGCAGAATGAGGAAAATACAAGTTATAATAAGGATCAAAGATAAATTATTTGTAATACTGAAGTCATAGATGATTAAATGAGGAATAAATTTATGTAATAAAGTATACTCTACCTTATTCATAAAGCTAGGTGATCAAAGCGAAAAGCCACATCTAGTCACAGGGGCCTGTGTAAGTCAAAGCATGGAAGCATAATATAGCCTGGCTCAGTATGCCTGCAGTTTAGGCTATGAATAGAGCAAGCAAGCATATCAGAGAGAAACATCTAGTAAATAGTGGATTAAACACAGAAAATATATTTTTGTCTCTTCAGAATTCTGGAGAATTTAGTTCAGTGGCTCAAGGATATCAAGGCTGGCATCTCTGAAATTTCTTTTGACTTTTCCTATGTTCCTCCCACTGCATCTTCATTGATTGTCTGCAATAACTCCAGACAACTATGATTAAGTCCAGAAGATGAAAAATCATACTTATTTTATTCATCTATCAGTACTGATAGTGAAAATAAAACTTCACCCTGAAAACCATTTTCCATACTAGCCATTGTATCTGTTGAATAATCTGGGTATCTCAGGGAGTCCCCATTCTCAAGGAAGACTGGAAATAGAGAAAAAATAATTGTAATTACTTGTTTAAATATTATGACACCTGAAGATAGGCATGTTGCTGCTGCAGATTAACATCAGGTCTGTTAGAAAGAAATCGCAGGAATAGTTAACTCTGGCCTCAGCCTATGTATATATAGATATAGATATATGCTTTTTGGTTAAGAAACAAACTATAAAATATGAAATTATTATTTGGTTTCCTATAGTTAATACTAGTTGACAAAATTCTGAAGTAATTAAGAAAATTATTACAGAGAAGATAAAATTAATTCTTGGTAATTTTTTTTATTTGACAGGTAGAGTTATAGACAGTGAGAGAGAGAGAGAGGCAGAGAGAAAGATCTTCTTTCCACTGATTCACTCCCCCAAATAGCCACTATGGCTGTCACTGCACCGATCTGAAGCCAGGAGCCAGGTGCTTTCTCTTGTTCTCCCATGCAGATGCAGGGGCCCAAGCACTTGAGCCATCCTCCACTGCCCTCCTGCCATAGCAGAGAGCTGGAGTGGGAGAGTTGCAAATTTAATATAGTAAAATGTCTTAGTTATATAATCAATAAAAACATATTATAATGCTTTTGTAAGATAGGCCCCAATAAAATGATTAGCTGAGTAACAGAAGCAGACTGTTTTAGCAACTAAGCTGGTAACTAAATTTCGTGTTTTAAGGTAATTGCACCACCAGATTTCATAGAAAATATGTAACGACATTAGTAAGACATAACAGTAGAGAAATACTAATTACTTTTTCTGAAATCAATTTATATTCATCTTGATCATTGCTCAAGTTTTTGAAATTTTGGTAGTCAGTTGTTGAACATAGCTGTTATTTAAAATTAAACTTTATATAAACTTAAAATTCAATAAAAACTACTGAAAATATTAACTTCTGAGGCCAGCATTATGGTTCAGTTCCAGGTTAAGCCACCACCTGTGATGTTGTCATCCCATATGAATGCTAGTTCAAGTCCTAGCTGCTTCACTTCTGACCCAGCTCCCTACTAATGTACCTGGGAAAGCAGCATAAGATGGCTTAAGTCCTTGGGCCCCTGATACAGGTGGGAGATCCAGATAGATCTCCTGGCCCTTGGCCTCAACCAGACCAAGACCCAGCTTTTGCAACCCTTGGGGCAGTGAAACAGCAGATAAAGAGTCTCTCTCTCTCTCTCTCTCTCTTTTTCTCTCCCCCATTTCTCTCTTTGCCTTTCAGATGAATAAGTCAAATGAGTTCAAAATGCCAGTCATACCATTACTCAGAAGCAATGAGAAGCAAAATCATGGGTAATAGAAATCCATACATGATATGGAAGAAAGATTCTACCATGGGATTGAGATTATGAAAAAAAATCAATGGAAATATTAGAAATGAAGAATTCAATATGTCAAATAAAAATACAGAGGAGAGCTTTAGCAACAGACTTGGTAAGGCAAAAGAAAGTATATCTGAGCTAGAAGACAAATCCTTATAAACTTCTTAGAAGAAAAAAATAAGAAATTTGAAAAATGTTAAAAATTTTTTGAGATTTATAAGATACTATCAAATGACCCAACATATGGGTGTTAGGAATTTCTGAAGATGTTGAAAGAGAGAATGTATTGGAAGACCTAAGCAAACAATAGGAATATTTAAGGAAAAATAGTAGAGTCAAGTCATTACTTATCAAAAGTAACTTTGAATGTAAATGGACTACATTCTCCAATGAAAAGATACAGACAAGCTGAATGGATTATAAAACAAGATCCATTTAATTGCTGCCTACAAAGAACATGCCTCAACAACAAAGATACACACACACTATAAATAAAAGAATGGAAAAAGTGGACCTAATAGCTACAGAACCTTTTAACTCATAGTTGAAGACCACACATTCTTTTCATCAGTGCATGGAACTTTCACTAGGATATGCCATATAATAGCTCATAAAGCAAGTCCCAGCAAACTGAAAAAAAAATGGAAATCATACCATACATATTTTCTGACCACAATGGAACAAAACTGTAAATTAACAACTCAAGAATCTCTAGAACAAAAAGACCAAGCCACAGAAGCATTCTTAGTATAGTATCTAAACCAGACAGAGGAACTCAGAAAACAAAGTGTTATTCTATAGGATAAACAATGTTTGCTGGTTCCTCGGCTCACTAGGCTAATCCTCCACCTGCGGCACTGGCACCCCGGGGTTCTAGTCCCAGTTGGAGTGCCAGTTCTGTCCCAGTTGCTCCTCTTCCAGTCCAGCTCTCTGCTGTGGCCCAGGAGTGCAGTGGAGGATGGCCCAGGTCCTTGGGCCCTGCACCTGCATGGGAGACCTGGAGGAAGCACCTGGCTCCTGACTTCAGATTGGCATAGTTCCAGCCATAGTGGCCATTTGGGGGGTGAACCAGTGGAAAGAAGACCTGTCTCTCTGTCTCTCTCACTAACTCTATCTGTCAAATAAATTAAAAAAGTTCTTTCCTTTCTACTTTTAATAAAACATAATTTTGTTGTATAACAGTGAACATAACACTTTAGCAGGATATCTTGGAGGTACTAAATAATATTGGAAATCCACCAAAAGGACTGTACCTACTCTCCATCCCCCCAAAAAATCGGCGATCTTTACAAATAGACAATGTTTGACCTAAATGAATTCTATAATATTGATAAAATTAAGTCATTATATTACATCTTAAAAAGTAAATGATTTTATCTATATTCTTTCATTAAAAAGGGATTCTATTTATTATCCCTGGTAGGCAATAATTCAGGATGAATGTAGAATTTCTTATGCACATGTTAATACTCTGAATGTACACTACATAGTGTTAAGCACTTTGTCAGTGGCCACTGCAGAAATAAAGCTGCCTACTGTTGACTTTATACCAGCCTATTATTAAAACATGCTCCTAAAATATTTCAGGGTCATGCATTTTGCATTGTAGTTAAAACACCATTTGGATGCCTGTATCTCAGATCTGAGTTCCTTGAGTTCAAGTCCCAGCTTCATTTTTAATACAGTATCCTGCTGACACACACCCTGACTGGCAGCAGATAGTGAATGAACTACTTGAGTTCCTGCCACCAACATGGCAGAACCAGATTGGGCTCTGACTCCTGGCTTTGGCCTCAGCCAGCCCACAGGCATTTCAAGATTGTAGCAGATGAATGATATATCCATCACTGTTTCTCTGTGTATGTCTGTGTGTCTTTCCAATAAATACATAACTAAATAAAAGTCTTTAAAATATATTCTGTTAGGAATTCAAATTTGCTAGATGTACCCAGAAATTAAGTTCTATTTTTAATTAGAAAAGCAAAAATTTGAGATGTATTTTTGAACTACATTTGTGCCATGAAACAACACAAACTAGAAAATCATAATCTTTGTTTCAACTGTGTAAAATATAGCATAATACAAATGGTCCAGATGATAATAGAATTGTTTTTCACCGGTTACAAACTACAGCTGAAGTCTCTGTGTATGTGTGTATGCTAGATGGGGTTCCTAGCTCCTTGCTTTGGAGTGGCCCAGCCCTGCCATTGTGGTCATCTCAGGAGTGAAACAGGTGGATGATTTCTTTCTCTGTCTCTTCCTCTGCCTTTCTCTGTTACTATGCCTTTCAGATAATTAAACAAATCTTTAAAAATAAATCCATGAGCATATTAGTATATTTTCAAATGTGTATCATTAAAAATTTCACTTAATAAATATTTCTCAGGCTAAATGATACAAAATAAAATGGAAATTCTACCTAAAAAAGATTCTGTGGTACTGAGAATGAGCTAAGGTGCAGATTATTTTAAGTGCTGATGATTCTCTACAGTTTTAAATTTTCTTTTTTTAATTTTTTTTAAAATTTAAAAAAATTTTTTTTTGACAGGCAGAGTGGATAGTGAGAGAGAGAGAGACAGAAAGAAAGGTCTTCCTTTTTGCCGTTGGTTCACCCTCCAATGGCCGCTGTGGCCGGCGCATAGCGCTGATCCGAAGCTAGGAGCCAGGTGCTTCTCCTGGTCTCCCTTGCGGGTGCAGGGCCCAAGCACTTGGGCCATCCTCCACTGCCTTCCCGGACCATAGCAGAGAGCTGGCCTGGAAGAGGGGCAACCGGGACAGAATCCGGCACCCCGACCAGGACTAGAACCTGGTGTGCCAGCGCCGCAAGGCGGAGGATTAGCCTGTTAAGCCACGGTGCCGGCTACAGTTTTAAATTTTCATTAGAATATACTGGAGATGTGTTAGCAACATGTGGCTTAACTCCCCTGTAGGAAATAATATAAAAATAATTTGTAATAACAGGCCAACTTTTTGGTAGCTAACAGATAATTGGTATGTACTAGTTAGTAGTTATATCATAGTAAGAATAGAACCTTCGAAAATGAAATCATCAAGCATTCTCAATTCACGTTTTTCCATAGTTTGGGGTCTTAATCAGTTCTCAAGCCCAAATCATTGTCTATAAGTTGACCACTGTGAGCTTCAAAATAATTTAAAAGAAGTTTGTATTTTACATTTCTATTTACCCAAATAGTAAACAAGGATATCACGAATAAAAGTTGTATAATTAAGATATGAAGCAATAATTTAAAAACCAATGTCCATGACTTTAGTATAAAATAAAATGGAACCTATGTATAAGTCATTTAATTTACTGTGTATATAATTAAAGTACTTTGAATAAAATTAAATAATACAAGCACATCAACAGAGAACCTAAAGCTAAAGCTATTATAATAGTCCAAGGAAGTTATTAGAATGATATTTTCAAGGTCAGGATAATTCCTTTTATTATTGCAAGGTAATTACCATATGCCTTCAATCTTCCTTTAAATCTCAATTATCTCCTATACCAACCTGTGTGAATAAGAATTATCCCAAACTTCTACCTGAATTAAAAAAAAATCTTGAAATTTAGAAGATTCTAAGAAGGAAGAGAATATTTCTATTGTTTCATGGATTTCTAATAGTTCCAATATATCAAAAAGATGTGCTAGGGCAGAGAAAAATGCATTGTTACCCTGTCTCTCAAGCTAGACATTTTCTCTTTTACAGGTGAACCATTATGGAATAAAATGTTAAGGGATATCTACAAAATGCAATGCAAGAGCTGACCAGATCAGAAACCTTGTAGTTTAATGTCAATTTTGCTAGATAAGAAAAAAATTCAGTCATTCCAGGTTATCTTACTCCAACTGAAAATACTGTGGAGGAAAGAGACTATGTAGATTTTAAAATTATTTATGATCAAAATCATTTTACATTACCAACTTTTATCTAGGGTACAACTGAATTTTCATAAAACATATTTCAGTAATTGCTCTATAAATAAATTTTATTTAATATTTGTATATAGTGAGGCTGACATTGTGCCATAATGGCTTAAAAGGCCATCTGACACGTTGGTGTACCATATAGCAGCCTGTTTGTGTTCTGCCTGTTCCAGTTCCAATCCAGCTCCCTACTAATGTACCTGGAAATGATGCCTCAAGTGCTTCAGCCCCTGCCACCCATATGGGAGATCCAGGACAAACTCATGGCTCCTTGCTTCAGCCTGTCTAAAACCTGGCCATTGTAGTAATTTGAGGATTGAACCACTGAATGGAATATCTCTCTGTGTCTATCTCTGTCTCTCCTCTCTACAAGTCTGCTTTTCAAATCAATATTTTTTTAAAAAGGTGTATGTAGTGTCACAATATTTTACATCATTTATTCTTGTGTAGGTTCTTTCACAGTCAGATGCCAATAGTTCCATAAGAGAGTCCACAGTAATGACTAACATGGAGCCAGTGCCATGGCTCACTTGGTTGATCCTCTGCCTGCAGCACTGGCATCCCACATGGGCACTGGGTTCTAGTCCTGGTTTCTCCTCTTCCCGTCCAGCTCTCTGCTATGGCCTGGAAGGGCAGTGGAGAATGGCCCAAGTGCTTGGGCCCCTGTGCCCATGTGGGAGACTGGGAGGAGGCTCTTGGCTTTGGATTGGCACAACGCCAGCCATGGTGGCCATTTGGGGAGTGAACCAATGGATGGAAGACCTTTCTTTCTGTCTTTCTCACTGTCTATAACTCTACCTGTCAAATAATTAAAAAAAAAAGAAATGACTAACACAAAATATGCCAACAAACTGGAAAATCTAGAAGAGATGGATAGCTGTCTGGAAACATACCAGCTACCCAAAGACTGAATCAGTAACAAAAATCCTCCCAACAAGAAAAGCCCAGCACCAAATGACTTCACTGTTCAATTCTACTAAACTTCTAAAGAACTAATTCTATTATTTTTTCTTTTTTTAAAACTTTTTTTATTTGACAGATAGAGTTATAGACAGTAAGAGAGAGACAGAGTGAAAGGTCTTCCCTCTACTGGTTCACCCCCCAAATGTCCGCTATGGCTGGTGCTGTGCCAATCTGAAGCCAGGGGCCTGGAGCTTCCTCTTGGTCTCCTACACGGGTGCAAGGCCCAAGCACTTGGGCCATTCTCCACTGCCTTCCCGGGCCACAGCAGAGAGCTGGACTGGAAGAGGAGCAACCGGGACTAGAACCTGGCACCCATATGGGATGCCAGAGCTGCAGGCGGAGGATTACCTAGTGAGCCACAGCGCCAAGAACTCATTCTATTCTTCTCAAACTATTCAAAACAACTGAAAGAGAGGGAGTCCTCCCCAACTCCTTCTATGAGGCTGGAATCATCATAATTTTAAGTAACTCAACAACAAAACAAAGAAACCAGTTAAGAAATGTGCAAAGGACTTTAACAGGCTTTTTGCAAAAGAGGAAATTCAAATGGCCAACAAATACATGAAAAAAATGCTCAGAATCACTAGTCATCATGGAAATGTGAATTGAAAACTGGGATAGAGAATATAGCCTAGTCAAGATGTTAGAAAAATTTTTTGTAAAGCTCAGGAGTAAAAATTGGACCAGAGATAAAAATCAACTACACTTTGGAAATCAAATTCCCACAACACAACATAAATTTCCCAAATCCAATATAACAAATATAAAATAGGAAAACTCCAAATTAAACTAAGCAAGTTAAAACACAATTTGAAGATTACCAACAAATAAAAAGTTACAGATACAAAATTTCAGTTATAGAAATACAAAATATTCTAAACATTTAAGAAAAAAAATAGACACATATATTTCCCAGACATACCATGGTAGAAATAAGCACAGAATATTTTCACAGTTTTTAGAAAGCCAGCATTACATTGATTATGATGCAAATTGATCAGAACTTGAAATATGAATTAAGTATAAGCATGTCTTTTAAAAACACATGCATTTCTCCTAAGTAGTTTTATAATAAATTAAATACAAATGAAAATAAAATTAATAACAAGTGAGATATAAGAAAAAATTCTAGAGGCGGTTAACATTTCGAACAAGCCATGTAGATTGTCCAGGCAGTTGAAAAATTCAACAAAATCATATGATGTTGGATGTTGAAAAGTATTTAAAAAATCAGCATGTAATTAAATAAAACTTGCTAGATTTTTAGTAAAAATAAACTGTGGCTTCCTTACTCTGATCAAGGTGTTTAAAAGGATCCTACAGCAAACAACACAATTAATATGGGATCATTGACAGATTTCTCCCTGAAGAAACCTAGACCGGCTGACTCCACTGTCTCCAACTTCATCTTTTTTTATTCCATCCGCATTTATTCCCAATAGAATTAATATATTCACACTGGAAAGTCAGGCATATGAATTTCACACATGCACTTGTCTTCATTAGCCTAGAGTTAGTGAGCCTAAAATCCTCGCTGTGGTTTCTTCCCTCCCCTCCCCTCCCCTCCCCTGCCCTCCCCTCGCCTCCCCTCCCCTCCTCTCCCCTCCCCTTCCTGTCCTTTTTTGTCTGCAGCTTCTTACTGGAGCAGTAGTCAGAGGAGAGGGCAAAAGAACAAAAGGAAAAAATAAGGTGTAAAGATCAATTTCTAAGCAATAAAATGTCAGTATATTGGAGATCTTTATTTAGAGAGAATCCATAACATCTAAAAACAAAAACTGATAAATGAGTTGAACGAGATTTCAGGAAAGATCGATATTTTTAAAATCCACTAGATTACCAAGCACTGGCAAGAAACAAATAGAAGATATTAAAGGTCAGTAGGCAGAGTGGAAAACATATATTGGCAGGGGGAAAAAAAGGATTCAATTATGTGATGCCTTTAAGCATTCTTCAAATCAATATTAAAACATGATACAAATGGCCCAACAGAAAAATGAGCAGAAATACAAGACCAAGAGAAAGCCCCTAAGCCAAAAAGCAGAATTTTAACTCACCTGAAGCAGGTGACTGCCAGCTGCAGCCCGGATCCGCCAGGGAGAAGCACGGGGGCGACACCAGCGGGTGGCAGGTGCACCGCGGGGAGAGGAGCCCAGGAGCAGGCCAGGGAGCCGCTTCCCACCTCTCCTGATTCACTCGGAGCACAAACCGGTTAGGGAGCCACACCTTGGAGGATGCTGATTTTGGCTGCGTCTTTTGTGACGATGTGTGCGCTCTCGTCCAATCAGGTACGGTGATGTTATCATGCGGGATCTTGACGTCACAATGGTCTTAGAGTTCTTTGGCGGAGCGAGGTCCCAGGAGAAGGCTGCGCTACCCCGAAGCTCCAGAGCCCAGTCGGGGTCTGTGCTCTCCACTTTCGAGCCTTAGGGGTCGCCGGGCTCCTAGGAGCTGAGGACCTCGACAAGGTGAGTCTCGACAGGGGGAAAGCAGAACCTGTGGAAGCTGTTCGGGACCCCTTACCCCTTCCCTGACACCCGGGACCCCCGACGCCTGGCCCCTTCTCTGGCACCTGGGAACCCCCGACGCCCGGCCCCTCCCTGGCATCCAGGACCCCCTTCACCCAGGCACAACCTGGTACCTGGGACCCCAATCGCCGGCCTCCCTCCTGGGTCCTGGCATCCCTGACGCCTAGTCTCCTCCTTGAAACCCATGACTCCCGATGTCCGGCCTCCTCCCTGGCACCCAGGACCCCAGACGTCTGGCCCCGTCCCTGGCATCCGGGACCCCCAACACCTGGCCCCCTCCTGGGCACTCGGGACCCCGATGCCCGGCCTCTTCCCTAGCACCCAGGACCCTTGATCCAGGCCCCTTCCGTGGCACCGGGACCCCTGACCACCTCCCTGGCACCCGTGACACCCGAACGCCCGGCTCCTCCCTGTCACTTAGGACCCCAGACACCAAGCCCCCTCCCTGGTACCAGGGACCCCGGATGCCCGGTCCATTCCCTGGCACCCGGGATCCCAACGTCCGGCCCCCTCCCTGGCACCCAGAACCCCCGAGGCCTGGCCGCCTCCCTGGCACTCTGGAACCCCGACACCTGGGCACCTCTCTGGCACCCCGGACCCCTGACGCCCAGCCCCTTCCCTAGTACCTGGGACCCCCAATGCCTGGCTCCTTGCTGGGCCCCAGGATCCCTGAAGTCTGGCCCCCTCCTTGATACAAGGGACCCCTGCCTCCCAGCCTCCTCCCTGGCACCCAGGACCCAAACGCCTGGCCTCTTCCCTGGCACCTGGGACACAGGACACACAGCTCCTCCCTAGCACTCGTTACCCCTGACACCCTCCCTGGCAGCAGTGACCCCCGACGCCCAGCCCTTCCTGTCACTTGGGGCTCCCGACATCGGGCCCCTCCCTGTCACTCAGGAATCCTGACGCCCAGCCTCCTCCCTGGTACCCAGGACCCCGAGCCCAGCCCTTATCTGTCATTCGGGACCACAGATGCCCGCCCCCCTCACTAGTACCTGGGACCCCTGATGCCCGGCCTCCTCCCTGGCACCCGGAACCCCAGAAGCCTGGCCCCCTCTGACACCCTGGAACCCTGACGCCTGGCTCCCTCCTTGACTCCCAGGACCAATGACTCCCAGCCTCTTCCCTGGCACCCAGGACCCTGGACACCCATCTCCTCCCTGGCACCCGGGACCCCCAACCCCCTCCCTGGAACCTGTGGCCCCGACATCCGGACGTCCCTGTCACTTGGGATTCCCAACTTCCAGCACCATCCCTGGCACCATGGATCCCCAACACCCGGCCCCATCCCAGACGCCCAGATTCTTCCCTGGTACCTGGAACCCCAGACGCCCGGCCCCCTCCCTGGTACCCGGGACCCTGACTCCCAGGCTCCTCCCTGGCACCCAAGACCCCCGAAGCCTTGTCCCCTCCCTGACACCTTGGACCACCTACGTGTGGCTCACTCCTGGGCCCCAGGATCCCTGACCCTGACCCCATCCTGGACTCCAGGGACCAATGACGCCTGGTCTCTTCCCTGACACCCAGGACCCTGGATGCACAGCTCCTCCCTGGCACCCAGGAACCCCGACCCCATTCCTGTCACTCAGGACTCCCGACATCCGGGCCCCTCCAAGGCACCCCAGATCCCCAAAGCCCAGCCCTTTCCCTGGTTCCTGGGACTCCCTCCTGGGCCCCGGGATCCCAGAAACCTGGCCCACTCCTTGATATCCAGGACCCCTGACACCCAGCCTCCTCTTTGGCACCCGGGACCCTCGATCCTGGCCCCTCCCTGGCACCTGGAACCCAATGCCCGACCCCTCCTTGGCACCCGGGACTCCCAAACCTCTCACTGGCACCCTTGACCCCCGATGCTGGGCCCCTCCCTGTCACTTGGGACATCAGATGCCCGACCCCGCCTTTGTAACTGGGACCCCTGACTCCTGGCCCCTTCCCTGGCACCCGGTACCCTGACATATGACCCTTTCCTTGTCACCATGGACCCCCGATGCCTGAGACTGTCTCTGGCACCCCGGACCCCCAACACCCAGCCCCTTCACAGGTACCTGGGACCCCCATTGCCAGGCTCCCTCCTGGGCTCCGGGATCCCTGAAGCCTGGCCCCCTCCTTGACACCCAGGACCCCTGATGCCCGGCCTCCTCCCTGGCACCCGGAACCCCAAAGCCTGGCCTCTTCCCTGGCATCCAGGACCCTGGACACCCAGCTCCTCCCTGGCACCTGGGACCTCTGACCCCCTCCCTGGCACCCGTGACCCCTGACACCTGGCCCTTTCTGTCACTCAGGACTCCTGGCTTCAGCCTCCTCCCTGGCACCCCTGATCCCCTGTGCCCAGCCCATTCCCCGAAGCCCAGCCCCTTCCCTGGCAACCGGGACCCCTGATGCCTCAGCCCCTCCCTGGCACCCCAGATCTCCAACGCCTGGCTCCCTCCTGGGCCCTGGGATCCCCGACGCCTGGTCGCTCCCTGGCATCCCAGACCCCCAACACCTGGGTCCCTCTCTGGCACCCTGTACCCCTGACGCCCAACCCCTTCCATGGTACCTGGGACCCTCATCACCCAGCTCCCTCCTGTACCCCAGGATCCTGGACTCCTGGCCCCCTCCTTGACACATGGTACCCCTGACTTCTGGCCTCCTCCCTGGCACCTGGGACCATCGATCCCAGCCCCTCCTGGCAACCGGACCCCAACACCCGACCCCTCCCTGTCACCTCGGACTCCCAACCCCCTCACTGGCACCTGTGACCCCCAATGCCCTGCCCCTCCCTGTCACTGGGGACACCAGATGCCTGACCCCGTCTCTCATACCTGGAACCCCTGATGCCTGGCCCCTTCCTTGGCACCAGGGACCCTGAAGTCCAGCCCCCTCCCTGGAACCTCAGACCCCTGACTCCTGGGCCCCTCTCTGACATCCTGGACACCTGATGCCCGGCCCCTCTCTGGCACCCCAGACCCCCAATGCCCAGTCCCTTCCTGGTACCTGGGACTCCCATCCTAGGCCCTAGGATCCCTGAAGCCTGGCCCCCTCCTTGACACCCATGACCCCTGACACCTGGCCTCCTCCCTGGCACCTGGACCCTGATGCCCAGCTCCTCCCTGTCACCGGAGACCTCCAACCCCCTCCCTGGCTCCATTGATCCCCTATGCCTGGCCCTTTCCCAGATGCCCAGCCCCTTTTCTGGCACCCGGGACCCCTGATGCCTGGCCCCCTCACTGACACCCAGGACCCCCGATGCCTGGCCCCCTCCCTGGTACCCCGGATGCCTGATGCCTGGCTTCTTCCTTGGCCCTGGGATCCCCAACACCTGGCCCCTTCCTTGACACCTGGAACCCTGACTCCAGGCCTCCTCCCTGGCACCCTGTTCCCCTGACACCCAGCCCCTACCATGGTACCCAGAACCTCCATTGCCCGGCTACCTCCTGGGCCCTGAGATCCCAGATGCCTGGAACCCTCCTTGATACCAGTGACCCCTGAAGCCTGACTCCCTCCCTGGCACACCAGAACCCAAAGCCTGGCTCCCTCCTGAGCCCCAGGATCCCAGACTCATGGCCCCCTCCTTGACACCCAGGAACCCTGACACCTGGTCTGTTCTCTGGCACCCAGGACCCTGGTGCCCTGCCTCCTCCCCAGCACCTGGGACCCCCAACCCCCTCCCTGGCACCCGTGACCCCTGACACCCAGCCCTCTCTGTCACTGGGACTGCTGAAGCCTGGCCCCCTCCCTGGCACCCCAGACCACTGAGGCCCAGCTCCCTCCTGGGCCTTGGGATCCCCAACACCTGGCTCCCTCCTTAACACCTTGGACCCCTGAACCCCGGCCTCCTCCATGGCACCCTGCTCCCCAGACTCCCAGCACCTACCCTGTACCTGGAACCCCCATCGCCCGCCTCCCTCCTGGGCCCTGGGATCCCTAACGACTGACAGACCCCTCCCTGGCACCCCGGACCCCGAGGCGTGGCTCTTTCCTGGGCCCTGGGATCCCGATGCTTGTGCCCTCCTTGACACCATGACCCTGGATGTCCGGCCTCCTCCCTTGCACCCAAGACTCCTGCTATTCAGCCCCTTCCCAGGCACCCAGGACCCCTGATGCCCAGCCCCTACCCTCGTACTTGGGACCTCCATCGCCCGGATCCCTACTTTGCCCCAGGATCCCCAACGCCTGAACCACCCTGAACCACCAATGCCTAGCCCCTTCCCTGATGCCCAGCCCCCACCGGTGCACCCGGGACCCCCAACGCCGGGCCCTCTCTGTCACTCAGGACCCCAGATGCCCACCCCTTCCTGGTACCCAGGACCGTGACGCCCAGCCTCTTCCCTGGCACACAGAACCCATGATCCCGGCCCCTCCCTGGCACCTGAGACCCCCTCCCCCCTCCCTCGCAACAGTGACCCCCAACGCCCAGACCCCCAGCACTCAGGATTCCCAACATCCGGCCCCCTCCCTGGCACCCCAGAACCCTGACACCTGGGTCCCTCTGTGGCACCCCAGACCCCTAATGCCCAGCCGCTTCCCTGGTACCTGGGACCCCCAACGCCTGGCTCCCTCCTGGGCCCCGGGATCCCTGAAGCCTGGCCCCCTCCTTGAAACATGGTACCCCTGATGCCAGGCCTCCTCCCTGGCACCCAGGACCCCGCCGCTTGGCCTCTTCCCTGGTACCCGGGACCCTCAATCCCAGCCCCTCGCTGCACCCAGACCCCAACACCTGACCCCTCCCTGGCACCTGGGACCCTGACCCCCTCCCTGGCAACCATGACCCCAATGCCCAGCCACTCTCTGTCACTTGGGACCCCAGATGCCTGGCCCTCTCCCTGGCACTGGGACCCCTGATGCCTGGCCCCTTTCCTGGCACCTGGGATTCTGAAATCCAGCCCCTTCCCTAACACCCAGGACCCCTGATGCCCAGGCCCCTCTCTGGCACCCCAGATCCCCAACGCCCGGGCCCCTCTGTGGCAACCCGGACCCCCAACACCAAGCCCCTTTCCTGGTACTTGGGACCCCCATCACCCAGGTCCCTCCTTGGCCCCAGGATCCCTGATGCCTATCCCCCTCCCTGGCACCCTGGACCACCTACACCCAGCCCTTTCCCTGATGTCCAGCCCCCTCCTGCTCACCAAAAGACCCCAGATGCCTGGCCCTTCTCTGTCACCTGGGACTAGAGATGCCCACCCCTCCCTGGTACCTGGGACCCTGACGCCCAGCCTCTTCCCTGGCACCCAGGACCCTCGATCCCGGGCCCTCCCTGACACCCAGGCCCCAATGCCTGACCCCCTCCTTGGTACCCAGGACCCCCGACCACTTCCCTGGCACCTGTGACACCCAACGCCCAGCCCCTCCCTGTCACTCGGGACCCCAGACACCTGGCCCCCATTGATGGTATTTAGGACCTCTGACACCTTGCCCCTTCCCTGGCACCCAGGATCCCAACATCCAGCCCTCTCCTTGGCGCCCAGGACCCCCAGCTCCTGTCCCCATCCCTGGCACCCTGGATCCCCAACCCCCAGGCCCATCTCTGGCACCCCAGACCCCTGATGCCCAGCCCCTTCCCTGGTACCTGGGACCCCCATTGCCCGGCTCCCACCTGGGCCCCAGGATCCCTGACGCTTATCTCCCTCCCTGGCACCCTCGACCACCTGCGCCCAGCCCCTTCCCTGACACCCAGCCCCCTCCCACACACTAAATGACCCCAGATGCCTGGCCCTTCTCTGTCACTCGGGACTGGAGATGCCCACCCCTCCCTGGTACCTAGGACCCCAATGTTCAGCCTCTTCCCTGGCACCCAGGACCCTCGATCCTAGGCCCTCCCTGACACCTGGACCCCAACACCCGACCCCTCCTTGGCACCCGGGACCCCCAACCACCTTCCTGGCACCTATGACACACGATGCCCAGCCCCTCCCTGTCACTCAGGACCCCAGACACCTGGCCCCCATCGATGGTTCCTGGGACCTCTGATGCCCAGCCCCTTCCCTGGCACCTGGGATCCTGATATCCAGCCCCCTCCTTGGCACCCGGGACCCCTCCCTAGAACCCTGGAGCCCCGACCCCCGGGCCCATCCCTGGCACCTTGGAACCCCGAAGCCCAGCCCCTTCCCTGGTACCTGGGACCCCCATTGCCCAGCTCCATCCAGTGCCCAGGCATCACAGACTCCTGGCCCCCTCCTTGACACCAGGAACCCCTGATGCCTGGACTCCTCCCTGGCACCCGGGACCCTGGACGCCTGACCCCTCCCTGGCACCTGGGAACCCCGACCCCCTTCCTGGCACCCGTGACCCCCAACACCTGGCCCTCCCTGTCACTTGGAGCTCCCAATGTCCGGCCCCCTCCCTGGCACCCCAAATCCTTGACACCTGGCCCCTTCCCAGATGCCCAGCCCCTTCCCTGGTACCTAGGACCCCCAAAGTCCAGCCTCTCCCTGTCACTTGGGACCCCAGATGTCCAGCCCCCTCCCTGGTACCTGGAACCCCTGACACCTGGCTCCCTCCCTGGCACCCCGGATCCCTGACACTCAGGCTCCTCTCTGGCACCCCGGATCCCCAACACTGAGTCCCTTCCCTGGTACCTGGGAACCCCATCACCTGGCTCCCTGCTGGGCCCCGGGAACCCTGAAGTCTGGCCCCCTCCTTGACACTGGGGACCCATGACGTCTGGCCTCCTCCCTGCCACTTGGGATTCCCAAAGTCTGGCTCCCTCCCTGGCACCCCGGATCACTAACACCCGGCCACTTCTCCAATACCCAGCCCCTTCCCTGGTACCCAGGACCCCCAACTTCCTGCCCCTCCCTGTCACTCGGGACCCCTCATGCATGGCCTCCTCCCTGGTACCCTGGACCCCTGACACTCAGCCCCCTCTGTCACTCGGGACCCCAGCCGCCTGGCCCCCTCTCTAGTACACTGCACCCTGATGCCCGGCTCCCTCCCTGGCACCCAGAACCCCCGACACCTGGCCCTTTCCCTGGCACCCAGGACCCCCAACGTCCTACCCCCTCCCTGGCACCCAGGACCCCTGACACCTAGCCCCCTCCCTGGGAACCCAGACCCCTGACATCCAGCCCCTTCCTTTACGTCCAGCCCCTCCCTGTCACTTGGGACCCCAAACACCCAGCCCCTCCCTGTCACTCGGGACCCCAAACACCCAGCCCCCTCCCTGGCACTCGGACCCCAACACCCGATCCCTCCCTGGCACCTGGGACCTCGACCCCCTCCCTGGCCCCTGGACCCCAATGCCTGACCCCTCCCTGGCACTCATGACCCCTGACACCCAGCCCCCTCCCTGGTGTCTGAGGCCCCTGACACCTGGCCCCTTTCCTGGCACCCAGGATCCCAACGTCCGGCCCCCTCCCTGGCACTCTGAAACCTCGACGTCCAGCCCCTCCCCT
Source organism: Lepus europaeus (assembly GCF_033115175.1). NCBI lineage: Eukaryota > Metazoa > Chordata > Mammalia > Lagomorpha > Leporidae > Lepus > Lepus europaeus. The sequence goes on from NC_084844.1 coordinate 69,461,751, forward strand.
GGTAACTGGGACCCCCATTGACCAGCTCCCTCCTGGGCCCCAGGATCCTTGAAGCCTGGCCCCTTCCTTTACACCTGGAACCCCGAGCTGGGCCTCCTCCCTGGCACCCAGGACACTGATGCCCGGCCTCTTCTCTGGCAGCCGAGACCCTCGATGCCCAGTTCCTCCCTGGCACCCGGGACCCCTGGCCCTCTCTCTGGCACCCGTGAGCCTTGATGCCTGGCTGTGTGGCCTCAGCCCTGTGTCATCCTTCCTTGTTTCCTCCACACTTGGACCTGGTTCCCTGGAGGTTCTAAATATGTGGGCAGCTGTGTCTCCTCCAGGATGCTGACCTCTCAGCACAGATGTTTCTGGAAGGTCTCGCTCTGTTTTCTGTTTCCAGTAACATAGTGACATAGATTGGGTGAGGCAAAAGCAAAACTGTTATCTGACTCTGGGTTTTTGTTCAGGGTTTAGACAGGCAGGAGGACCCTGTACTTTGGCACTTGGGTATCGCCTTAACCCTTATTATTCCCTCAATAGGCTGCCATCGGTCATTGCACTTTCAAAATAGAAATTTTGGGTATTCAAATTTATGAGTGTTTTAAAAATTATTTATGTTCCATGAAAGCCTTCCCAATCCCAAAGATATATCTACTTTACTAAGTTATTTTGAAATTATATTTTAATATAGGAGCTTGTTTACTTTTGCCTGTTTTAAAATGTTCAAAGATTGTTGGAGTATGGTTGACAAAATTTGTGCATATTCAAGGTATGCAACCTGATGTTTTGATATGTGGGGGCCTTTTGAAAAGTTATGGAAAATTCACATTATATTTTAATGCCTTTTTGTACTGGAACAAATCCAGGCTTTTTTTTAAATGTGTATTTATTTTTTGAAGGTCAGAATTACAAGAGAAGAGGCAGAGAGGGAGAGAGGGAGAGAGGGGGGAGGGAGGAAGGGAGGGAGAGAGAGGTTTTCCATCCACTGGTTCACTCCCCAGTTGACTGCAATGGCTGAGGCTGCACCAAACAGAAGCCAGGAGCCAGGAGTTTCTTCCAGGTCTCCCACATGGGTTCAAGGTTCCAGGGACTTGGGCCATCTTCTACTGCTTTTCCAGGCCATAGCAGAGAGCTGGATCAGAAGTGGAGCAGCTGGGACTCGATCCGGTGCCCATATGGGATGCTGGCCCTGCAGGCGATGGTTTAACCTGCTACACCACAGTGCCAGCTCCTTAATCCCATTTTTTTCATAACCTTTTGGGAGTCCTCTTTTACATGTACATTATGAAATGATTAGGATAATCTAACATATGCATCTCCTTTCATCGCTAAGTTTTTAAAAGAATACATAAGATATTACCAAGTTGTGAATATGTAATAGCATATTCATATAGTAACTTGAGTATTAAGATATTGAGTGGTTAATTTATCTCCTAACTGCAAATGTGTGCTCAGCTAACATTTTCCCATTTCCTTCACTCTCAGCCCTGACAGCCGCCACCCTGTTCTGTGATTAAGTGTGATTTTCTTAAATTCCACATGAGTGAGATTGTGTGGCATTTATCTTTCTGTGCCTTTTTTCAAATAGCCTCATGTCCACATTCATGTTTTTTGATCTATGTTTTGACAGCATGCAGAATTTCCTATTTTATTAGATTATTTGCTTTTATCAACACACAATAATTGTACATATTTATGGGGTGAAAAGTAATATTTGATACATGCACAAATTTTAATGATCAAATTAGGATAATTGGAATCCATCACTTCATATATTCAAGATTTATTTGCAGTGTGAACATTCAAAAGTCTTTCTTCTAGCTATTTAGAAATATACAATATATTACAGTTGACAATTATTACCCTACTGTGTAATAGAACACAGGAAAAGGGGCTGGTGCTATGGCGCAGTGGGTTAAAGCTCCAGCCTGCAGTGCCAGCATCCCATATAGAAGCCAGTTTGAGTCCCAGCTGCTCCATTTCTGATCCAGCTCTAGGCTATGGCCTGGGAAAGCAGTGGAGGATGGCCCAAGTCCTTGGGACCCTGCACCCACATGGGAGTCCCAGAAGAAGCTCCTGCCTCCTGGCTTCAGATCAACACAGATCCAGACATTGCAGCCATTTGGGGTTTACCTCTCTCTCTGTAACTCTTTCAAATAAATAAAGTAAATCTTTTTTTTAAGAACACAAGAAGGATTATTTTTACAATAAGGCAAAATACTTTTTCAATAAAAGTAAACCTCTCTGAGCTTTAATTAATTCAATTTTAATTTTTTTTATTTTTAAGCATTTGTTGAGAGACCTAATTACCTTGAAGAATCCAAGAACGATGCATCTGTTATGAGCACTTACACATAAATATAGCCTATGAAGGATAAAAATATCCTCCTTTTAATACACTAAAACCAAGTGAATCTTTGAGAACAAGTTTTACTATTAACTCTCATAATCCAACTCTTTGAGGACAGGGGTCCTGCATGGGAAATTAGTGCACAGCAACTCCTGTTGTTAATTTAACAATTAATGCTCTTATGTATGTGGTCAGTGATCACCTGATGCGCTTGACATGTGCTGCCTATGCTGTGAAAGCCTTTTTTAAAAAAAGATTAGAGTTACAGAAAGTTAAAGAAAGACAGAGTTACACAGAGAGGTAGAGACAGAGAGGTCTTCCATCTGGTTGTTTACTCCCAAGATGGCCACAATGGCGAGAGCTGTGCCGATCGATCTGAAGGCAGGAGCCAGGAGCTTCTTCTGGGACTCCCTCATGGGTACAGGGGCCCAAGGACTTGGGCCATCCTCCACTGCTATCCCAGGCCATAGCAGAGAGCTGGATCAGAAGAGGAGCAGCTGGGACTAGAACTGGTGCCCATATGGGATGCTGGTGTTTCAGGCCAGGGCTTTAACCCACTGTGCCATGGCACTAGCCCAAAGTGGAAGCCTTTTGAGTCCACTGACTCCTTCTGTATTTAGACAAGGCCATGAGCAAAGTGGAAGTTCTCCCCTCCTTTCAGAGTAAAGTACCTCCTTCTTTGATGACCACTCCTTCCACTGGAGTCTCACCCAGGTAGGTCCTTCATGTAGGACACTTTTTGCCACAGTGTCTTGGCATTCTATGTCTGAAATGCTCTCATGGGATTTTCAGCCAGACCAGAATGTGTTAAGGACTGATTTTGACACCACAGTGCTACTTAAAGTGACTGTCATTCTATGAGTCTGAGGTGTGGACTGCTTCCCATGTTGGAGCATTCACTCCTTTTTAATTCTATTATTATTACCAAACACTTAATCCTATTTATATAATCATTTTAACACTTAATCCTCTCGATATGATCACTTTAACACTTAATCCTATTTATATGTTCACTTTAACATTAAAGTGCTGTTTTTTCCACCTAGCTCAAGGGGATTTGGGGTCTGATGGCAAGATTTTAAACTGTACCCTTAAAAGTAAGTCTGTAATAATGTATGGAGAACTATACAGCTTTACAGTTATAAACTTCATAATTTCACAATTACAACCTTAGGAACCTGGTGATTTTTCCCACTGTGCCTGTCCTCCCATCCACACTCCCACCCCCTTCCTCTTCCCTCTCTTTTTCCCACTCTTTTTACTAACATTTATTTTCAATTAACTTCCTACACATATGATTATTTCTATATTAAGTAAAAAGTTCAACAAATAGCATGGAAAAATCTGTTCCTCTATAGTCGAGACAAGGGCTGTACAAAGTCATTGCTTCTCAAAGTGTCAATTGAACATCTATAGCTTGCCTATTAGGTGCTCTATTAGTTACCACAGGTCAGGGAGAACTTATGGTATTTCTCACTGTGGGACTGAATTATTTCACTAAGTATGATGTTTTCCAGTGTCATCCATTTTGTTGCAAATGATTGGATTTTTTTTACCACTGTGTAGTATCCATGGTGTACATATCACATAATTTCTTTATCCAGTCTTCAGTTGATGGGCATTTTTATTGATACAGTGTCTTAGCTATTATAATTGAATTGCAATAAACATAGGAATGCAAATAACTTTTTCATATGCTGATTTCCTTTCCTTTGGGTAAATTCCAAGAAGTGGGATGGCTGTGTCATATGGTGGGTCTATATTCAGATTTCTGAGGTATCTCTATACTGTCTCCCATAGTGGCTTTGCCAGCTTATACTCCCACCAACAGTGGATTAGGATGCTTTTTCTCCCACATCCTCACCAACATTTGCTGTTTGTTGATTTCTGTATGAAAGCCATTCTGAAGGGGGTGAGGTGAAACCTCATTGTGGTTTTGATTTGCATTTCCCTGATGGCTAGTGATCCTGTACCTTTTTTCATGTGTCTGTTGGCCATTTGGATTTCCATTTTGAAAAATGTCTGTTTAAACCTTCACACATCCTTTAATTGTGTAGTTTGTTTTGTTGTTGTTGAGCTTCTTGATCTCCATATAGTCTGGTTATTAATCCTTTATCAGTTGTAGGGTATGCAAATTGTTTCTCCCATTCTGTTGGTTGCCTCTTCACTATGCTGAGTATTTCTTTTGCAGTACAGAAACTTCTCAATTTGATGTAATCGCATTTGTGAATTTTGGCTTTGGTTGCCTGTGCCTCTGGGGTCTTTTCCAAGAACTCTTTTCCTATGCCAATGTCTTGCAGGGTTTCCCCAATGTTCTCTAAGAATTTGATGATATTAAGTCATAGATGTAGATCTTTAGTAGAATTTTTAATGGATTTTTGTGTAAGATGTAAGGTAGAAGTCCTGCTTCATACTTCTGCATTTTGAAATCCAGATTTTCCCCGTATCATTTGTTGAAGAGACTGTCCTTGCTCCATGGATTGATTTTAGCTCTGTTGTCAAAGATAAATTGGTTGTAGATGTTTGGATTGATTTCTGGTGTTTCTATGCTGTTTCATTTTACTATCCATCTCTCTTTATATCAGTACCAGGCTACTTTGATTATTACTTCACTATAGTATGTCTTAAAATCTGGTATTGTGATGCCTCCCACTTTGTTTTTGTTGTATAAAATTTCTTTACCTATTCAGGGTATCCTATGTTTCTATAGGCATTTCAGTATCACTGTTTCTATATCTGAGAAGAATGTCCTTGATGTTTTGAGTGGTATTGCAATGATTCTGTAAATTGCTTTCAGTAGTATGGGCATTTTCATATTGATTATTCCAATCCATAAACAAGGAAGATTTTTTTTTTCAATTTTTTGTACCCTCTTCTATTTCTTTGATGTTTTATTATTCTCATTGTAGAGATCTTTGACATCTTGGTTAAATTTATTCCAAGCTATCTGATTTTTTGTGGCTATTGTGAATGGGATTGATCTTAGAAGTTCTTTCTTAGCCATGACATTGTGTATACAAAGACTGTTGATTTTTGTGTATTGATTTCATCTCCTGCTACTTTACCAAATGCTTCTACGAGTTCCAATAGTCTCTTAGTGGAGTCTTTTGGATCTACTATATACAGAAGCATGTCATCTGAAAAGAGGGATTTTTTGACTGTCTTCTTCCCAATGTATCCCTTTGATTTATTTTTCCTGCCTAATGGCTCTGGCTAGAACATCCTGGACTATATTGAGAGTGGGACTGCTCGTCTGGTTCTGGATAATGGTGGGGATACTTTCAACTTTTCTCCATTCAATATGATGCTGGCCATGGGTTTGTTATAAATTGCCATGGTTGTTGAGAGGAGTTCCTTTTACACCCAATTTGCTTAGAGTTTTCTTCATGAAAGGGTGTTGTATTTTATCAAATGCTTTCTCTGAATCTGTTGATTTAATTATATGGATTTTATTCTTCAACTTGTTAATGTGATGTATCACATTGATTAATTTGTGAATGTTGAGTCATAACTGCATATCAGAAATAAATCCTACTTTGTCCAGGAGAATGATCTTTCTGATATGTTGCTGGATTTCATTGTCTAGTATTTTGTTGAGGATTTTTGCATCTATGTTCAGCAGGGAAATTGATCTGTAGTTCTCTTTCTCTGTTGTATCTTTTTCAGGTTTAGGAAGTAAGGTGATGGTGGCATTTTCTTTGGAGCATCTTTATTACTAATTCAATTTCTGTCTTGGTAATTGATCTGTTTAGGTTTTCTATGTCTTCATGGCTCAATTTAGGTAGGTTGTATGTGTGGAGGAATCTGTCCATTTCTTTTGTGTTCCCGTTTTTTTGACATACAGCTCTTTTTAGTAATTTCTGACTTTGTTTTATTTCTGTGGTGTCTGTTGTTACATTTCCTTTTCACCTCTAATTTTATTGATATGAGTCTTCTCTCTTCTTCTTGGTTAGTTTGGACCAGTGATGTGCCAATTATGCTTGTTTTTTTTTTCTTTCAAAAAACAGCTCTTCATTTTGCTGATCCTTTTTATACTTTTTCAATTTTGTTTATTTCTTCTCTAATTTTAATGATTTCTTTACTTCTGCTAGATTTGGGTTTGGTTTGCTTTTGTTTTTCTAGGTCTTTGAGATGCATTAATAGCTATTTTATTTGGTGCCTTTATAATTTCTTAATGTATGCTTCAATTGCTCTAAACTTTCCTTTCAGTACTGCTTTTGCTGTATCCCATAATTTTGATATGTTATATCATCATCTTCATTGATTTCCGAAGATTTTATCTTTCTATCTCTCTTTTGATTTCTTCAGTGACCTACTGTTCATGCAGGAGTATTTTGTTCAGTCTCTGTGTGTTTCCATATGTTGTAGACATTCCTGAGTTGCTGATTTCCAACTTCATTCTATTGTGTTCAGAGAGGAGGCATGGTATGATTTTGATTTTCTTTATTTTGCTGGGACTTGCTTTATGGCCTAGCATGTGGTCAGTCCTAGAGAAATTTCATGCACTGGTGGGAAAAATGTGTATTCTGCAACTGTTCTGTAGATATCTGTTAGATCCATTTGGTCTACAGTGTTGATTAAATCTGCTATTTCCTTGTTGATTTTCTATCTCATTGATCTGTCCTTTGCTGAAAGGGGTATTGAAGTCCTCCATTACTATTGTATTGGAGTCTATGTATCCTTGTAGGTCTTTCCACATTTCTTTAAATAGCCAGGTGCCCTGTAATTAGGTGCAGATACATTTATAATAATCATGTCTACCTGTTGAATTGATCCTTGATCATTGCATAGTGCCCTTCTGTGTCTCTTTTAATAGTTTTTTGTGTTAAAGTCTATTTTATCTGATATTAGGATGGCTACACTAGCTATTTTTGGTTTCTGCTAGAATGCAGTATTTTTTCCAGCCTTTCACTTTCAGTCTAAGTGTATCTTTATTGGTGAGATGTGTTTCTTGTCAGCCATAAATAGATGGATTTTGCTTTTTAAACCATCCATCTATTCTGTGTCTTTTAACTGGAGAGTTGAGTCCGTTTACATGCAAGGTGACTATAAGAAATGATTTGGGGTTGCACATGGCCTTGGTGCACAGCCCTGGTGGGCATCCCTCCACGGGCAGATGAGGAAGCTCTGAGAGGAATTGAGGAAGAGGATAAAGACAAGGAGGAGATAGTGGGAGGCAGCAAAAGCTGGGGACCCGCTCCATGCCTCAGCTTCTCACCCCTCCCCCAGCCTTTCTCTTGCCAGCTTCTCACATTATGGTCAGTGCCCTGGCTTTGTGCAAGGTGATAGTGTAGCCCCCAGCCCTCTGAAGGAGGAGCTGGACACTTGTTTCATGGCTTGTAGCTGCTTCCCCCACCCCTGGAGCAGAAACCCCCTTGGTCCTTGGCTCCTGTATCTCCGACTGCTGAGGAAGCCTTGGCACCACTGGCACCATGAGTTAACAGCACATCTGTCAAGCAAGTGCTGCTGTGATGGTTTATGATGATTCCAATAAGAACTGTGTGCCAGCTGGTGGCTCTACTGGGTTTAGCAGAGTTCACGTCTATCACCATGCAGACAACAGCACATTCAGAATGGTGGGCAGGAAGATTCAGGATCATCAAGTTGTGATGAATTGTGCCATTCCTAAAGGGTTGAAATACAGTCAAGCTACACAGACCTTCCACCAGTAGTGAGATGCTAGACAGGTGTATGATCTCAACTTTGGCAGCAAAAAGGATGCCAGTGGCTTTGCAAGTGCCATGATGTGTGCCTTAGAAGTATTAAATTCAAAAGATACATGGCCAACATTGCCTAGACAAAATTCGCAACTACCTGCCCAAGTTCAGAATGGCCCATCCCAAGAAGAAATGGAAATTCAAAGAAGGTTACTGCAGGAACAGCAAAGACAAAAGGAGCTGGAGTGGGAAAGGCTGGAGAGAGAAAGAATGGAATGGGGAAGGTTGGAGAGAGAGAGGTTAGAAAGAGAACGATGGAAAGGGAGTGACTAGAACAAGAACAGCTGGAGAGAGAAAGAGAGAGAGAGAGAGGAATGTGAGCAGCAGGAGTTGGAGTGGCTTGAGTGAGAGCAGCAGGACCAGTTAGAAAAGGAGCAGCTGTAGTGGGAGTGCAAGCGCAGTCTCCAGTGCCACCACCTCCGTCTGTTGAGACACCTCTAGACTCTATGCTGGGAGACTCCCCTGCTTCTGAGCCAGGCTTGCAGGCAGCCTTTCAGCTGGTTGAGACTCTAGTCCAACAGGGCATTGTCTAGGGAACACTTGCATCTTGCCCTCCTGCCCTTCTCCAGCTAGGTCCTGCCCAGGCAGCACTCCCTTCCCCCACCCTGGGCCCCCTCCACTTCCTCCACTACCTTCCTCCGTGCCTCCACCACCACTTCCACCTCCCCCTCTTCCTAATCAAGCACCACCTCCACCACCACCTCCTGCCCTTTGCCTCCCTGCATCTGGATTTTTTTCCCAGATTTGTGTCAGAAGGAAATCACCCTTTAACTGAACTTGCAGCTGCAATTGCTGAAGCAAAACTTAGGAAAGTGTCACGGGTCAAGGATGCCTCCTTCCCCAGTGGAGGGAATACTATTGGTGTGATCTCAGTGTCATCTGAAACAGATATGGGTCATGGACGTGGACCCCTAACTTTGGGGGATAGTGGCTTAATGGAAGCAATGAGTGTCCTGCTGTCCAGGAGAAGAATTGCTGAAAAAGGATCAACAATAGAAACAGAACAGAAAGAAGACACACGTGAAAATTCTGAGCCTGTACCTTCTAAGGCCTCATCAACAAGCATACCCGGAAAGAACAAATATCATGAATGGCAGCAAGTCACCTGCCATTTCCGGACCAACATTCACACATTCATCACAGCCCAATGCCAATGGAGTTGAGACAAAAGGACATTAATATAACAGACTGAAGCAGGATATTTTAGAAGAAATGAGAAAAGAATTAGAAAATCTAAAAGAAGAACTTATTGATACAATCAGGCAGGAACTGAGCAAGGCAAATACTACATAGAGAAGCAACCTATGGAGAGATAGGACTTTAGTCAGGAACAAAACTATTCCTACAGGCCGGTGCCATGGCTTAACAGACTAATCCTCCACCTTGTGGCACTGGCACACCAGGTTCTAGTCCCGGTTGGGGCACTGAATTCTATCCCAGTTGTCCCTCTTCCAGGCCAGCTCTCTGCTATGGCCAGGGAAGGCAGTGGAGGATGGCCCAAGTGCTTGGGCCCTGCATCGCATGGGAGACCAGGAGAAGCACCTGGCTCCTGGCTTCGGATCAGCGAGATGCACTGGCCACAGTGGCCATTGGAGGGTGAACCAACGGCAAAAAGGAAGACCTTTCTCTCTGTCTCTCTCTCTCACTATCCACTCTGCCTGTCAAAAACAAAACAAAACAAAACAAAAACTATTCCTACAAACAACTGTTAACAACACACCAGCCTACACATTGTGAGCTGAAAGAATAAAGCAGAGACAGAAGGAGGGAAAAACCAACATATTCTGAAAGCCTTCAGACATTATAACTGGTAACAAGCTAGTTCCCTCCTGGTTTGCTGCTTATTTTTTTTTCACCTTTACAACAGGATGGAAAAGAGTTTGATAAGAGTTCCACCAGGCAAGATCATTGTGAATTGAAATATTTTCATGTGAAGATAAAATCACACATTTTCCACAATCCATTGGTAAATAAAGAGAAGAAAGACTTAAGAAGGTTTTTTTTAAAGAGAATAATGTTGGGGCAGTGCTGTGGAACAGCAGGTTAATGCCCTGGCCTGAAGCGCTGGCATCCCATGTGGGCTCAGCTCCAGACCCAGCTACTCCACTTCTGATCCAGCTCTCTGATGTGTCCTGGGAAAGCAGTAGAAGATTGCCCAAGTCCTTGGGCCCCTGCATCCATGTGGGAGACCTGGAAGAAGCTTCTGGCTCCTGGTTTCAGATCAGCACAGCCCCAGCCATTGTGGCCAATTGAGTAGTGAATCATCGGATGGAAGACCTCTCTCTCTCTCTCTCTCTCACTCACTCTCTCTCTCTCTCAATCTGCCTCTCCTCTCTGTGTAACTCTGACTTTCAAATAAATAAATATTTTTTAAAAATCGAATACTGTTACTGATGAATTTAGCAAATTATGCTATTGTATTGTAAATGTTTCTTTCAGGTTTGTCTTCCTATCATGTTTGATATTCCATGAATAATTATGATCAGCCCTATGTAGGTTAACATCATAAAACGCAGAGCAAGCAATTGGATGTACTATTGAAGGGTGATATTCATAATGAACTATATTAAAAGTGATTTGTCCAGCTTGAGGAATTTTAGAATGATAGGAGGTCTCTGAAATAAGCCTTCATGCAATTTTGTAGATTAAAACATGAATTTCATCCAGAATTTAAAGATTTAGGTGATTCCTAAATTGTTTCAATGCTTTACCAAATCTATGACTTCTACATAACACAAAACACTGGTCAAGTGTAGATTTACAGTAGCTTTCAACCTTTTTTAGACTTATTCGTGTTTACATCTTTATAATGTAATTACAATCACCACAAATTGAGCTTTTTAAATTGCAGGCAATAATGGATGTCATACTAATATGTAGTAGACTTTTCAAGGCCTAGTCCCAGGGAAGACATTTTATAGAGTACAAGAGAGTGGGAGGAAGGGAAGGAATAATTTTTAATTTAATTTCTGCACTATCTTTCTCAATTACCTGAATGAATAATAATGAGGAATGTTTTGTGACTTGAATTGGTAAACATGTTAATGAAACCAAGTACTTAATCTTTTACATCATATCTTCACCTCTCTATATTTTAACTGCTAATTTCAATGCTCTGAAAAATGATGCTGAATGTCACATGAGCCATTGCTTGTCATGGAACTAAGAAGTTTGATCACTAATTTGGCAGCTACTCTTACCTAGGTGCCCCTGCAGTTACACAGGTATTCACCTTTTCTGACTATGAAGTTGCTTTTGAATTTCATTATGTTAAAATGCAAAAAATAAAAAATAATAATGATGGCAACAATTAAGGTTACAGAAATCTTTAGAAAAAGGGAAACCACTGAAGATATCTGCAGGTTTCTTTTAGTGGATTAAAGGAAGGCTTAGGTGATGGGAAGAAGGAATTAGATACTTTACTTACCATCCTATGTGTGCATGTGTGTGCAGGTGCTGGGTGTATGGATTTCACTCCTTCTTCTTGTCGTTGGAAACAGTAAGATTAAAATAGAGGAGAAAGCCCTGTATGTTGTAATGATCACTTTCTGGAAAATCTAGGAAATGAGAAATTCTCCAGGGTCCCCATCTTGATTTATGCTTGACTTGTTATGTGCCATATTTGCTTAGAAATCTTTGATTATCTGAAGTTTTACTAAAATGCTGAAGATTTATTGTAGTCACGTCTTACTGTTGAATTGATCTTTATTCATTTCTTTGTGCCCTTCTTTGTTTCTTTTAATAATTTTTGTGTTAAGGTCTATTTTGTCAGATATTAGGATAGCTATACCTGCTCTTTTTTTCATTATTTTAATTGGAATATATTTTTCCATCCTTTCACTTTCAGTTGGTGTGTACATTTGTTGGTGAGGTGTGTTTCCAATAGGCAGCAAATAGACAAGCCTTTTTTAAATCCATTCAATCAGTTAATATGTTTTAATTTGAGAATTTAGGCCACTTACATTTAAGGTTCCTAATGCTAAATAATAACTTGGCCCTGCTATTTTTCCATAGATATTCTTGTTGTTTACTGTATATTTCCGTTGTACTTTTACTGGGGGAATTTCTGCCTTCATATTCTTTCATAATGATGACTATCTTTCTGTGTTTCTATGTGTAGCACACCCTTAAGCATGTTTTTTAAAGCTGGATGAGTGGTGACAAATTCAATTTCTTTTTCTTATAGAAGGTATTTTATTCACTTTCATTCATCCATGAAAGCTTTGCAGTGTACAGTATTCTGGTATTTTTTTCCTAAGTATTTCTTTTCTTATTACTTGTACTATGTTCTCCCATATCCTGTGGAGTCTGATGAAAATTCAGTTGATTCTAGTTGGATATTCTCTGAAAGTAATCTGATGTTTCTCTCATTCACATTTTTTAATCTTTCGTTTATGTTTTACTGTGGAAAGTTTGAAATGTGTGGTTCTGAATATCTTTTCTTGTCATGTCTATTAGGTGTTCTATGTGCTTTCTGTATTTGGACATCCCTTTCTTTATCCAAAATATGAAATTTTCTTTAATTATTTCAGGAAATAGTCTTTCTAACTTTTCTCTCTACTCACCTTCAGGAACTCCTAAGACCTGTATGTTGGGTCATTTGATAGCATTCCATAAATCTCCAACACTGTTTATAATTTTTTAAACATCCTCTTTCTTTTTTTTTCTAGTGTTACTGAACAATTTCAAAAGGTTTTTATTCTAAATGGGATATTCTTCAGCCTCACCAACTCTGTTAATTCTTTCCATTGTACTTTTTATTTGATATATATTTTATTCTTAATCTCAATTTCATGGTTAAACTTTTTATTCCTGTCATGTATATATTTCTTTTTTTTCCTTCTTTTTTTAAATTTAACTTTTATTTAATGAATATAAATTTCCAAAGTACAGCTTATGGGATACAATGGCTTCCCCCTCCCAAAATTTCCCTACCACCCACAACCCTCCCCTTTCCCGCTCCCTCTCCCCTTCCAATCACATCATGATTCATTTTCAATTCTCTTTATATACAGAAGATCAGTTTAGTATATATTAGGTAATGATTTCAACAGTTTGCCTCATATAGTAACACAAAGTGAAAAAAAATACTGTTGGAGTTTTAGTTATAGCATGAAATAAGAGTGTACAGTACATTAAAGACAGAGATCTTACATAATATATATATTTTTTTAAATTAATTAATTTTCTATGCCATTTCCAATTTAACACCAGGTTTTTCCTTTTTTCATTTCCAATTATCTTTATATACAGAAGATCAATTCAGTAAAGATCTCATCAGTTTGTACCCACGCAGAAACACAAAGTGTAGAAATACTGTTTCAGTACTAGTTATAGCATCACTGCACATTAGACAACACATTAAGGACAGATCCCACATGGGATGTAAGTACACAGTGACTCCTGCTGCTGACTTAACAATTTGACACTCCTGTTCATGGCGTCAGTAATCTCCCTAGGCTCTAGTCATGAGTTGCCAGGGCTATGGAAGCCTTTAGAGTCCGCTGACTTTGATCTTATTCTGATAGGGTCACAGTCAAAGTGGAAGTTCTCTCCTCCCTTCAGAGAAAGGTACCTCCTTCTTTGATGGCCCTGTTCTTTCCACTGGGATCTCCTTAACAGAGATCTTTCATTTAGGTCTTCTTCTTTTTTTCTTTTTCATGGTATCTTGGATTTCCATGCCTACAATACTCTCATGGGCTCTTCAGCCAGATCCAAATGCCTTAAGGGCTGATTCTGAGGCCAGAGTGTTGTTTAGGATGTCTGCCATTCTATGAGTCTGCTGAGTATCCCGCTTCCCATGTTGGATCTTTCTCTCCCTTTTCGATTCTATCAGTTATTATTGGCAGACACTTGTCTTGTTTGTGTGATCACTTTGACTCTTAGACCTATCAGAGCCATCGAATGTGAACTGAAATGGATCACTTGGACTAGTGAGATGGCATTGGTACATGCCACCTTGATGGGATTGTATTGGAAACCCCTGGCACATTTCTAACTCCACCATTTGCAGCAAGTCTGATTGTGCATGTCCCAAATTGTCCATCTCCTAGCTTGTAGGGTTTCTGAAGAGAAGTCAGCTGTGAGTCTAATTGGAGATCCTCTGAGAGTAATCTGGCATTTCTCTCTTGCACATTTTAGGATCTTTTCTTTATGTTTCACTGTGGTGAGTTTGATTATGACGTGTAGTGGTGAGGATCTCTTTTGATCATGTTTATTAGGGGTTCTATGAGCTTCCTGTACTAGGATGTCTCTGTCCTTCTCCAAACCTGGGAAATTTTCTGCTAAATTTTCTGCTAAAAATTTTCACTAAAAAGTCCTTCTAATCCTTTCTCCCTCTCCATGCCTTCAGGAACTCCTAGAACCCAAATGTTGGGTTTTTTAATAGTATTCTGTAGATTCCTACAGTATTTTTTAGATTTCTGATTTCTTCTTTTCTTTGATTTGATTGTTTCCTTTCCTGTTCTCTGTCTTCTAAGTCTGATATTCTCTCTTCTGCTTCACCCATTCTGTTTTTAAGGCTTTCTAATGTGTTTGTCATTTGATCTATTGAGTTCTTCATTTCATTATGGTTTCTCATCACTATCACAGTTTCATGTTCTACTAGTTGTTTCATTTCATTTTGATTCCTCCTTAATATTTCATTTTCATGAGAGAGATTTTCTATCTTGTCCATTAAGAATTTCTGTAGTTCAAGAATTTGTTTTTGAGAACTTCTTAATGTTCTTATCAGTTTGTTGAGATCTGCTTCTTGCATTTCCTCTATCTCTTCATCTTCATAATCTTGCATTGGGGTGTCTTTTTCATTTGGGGGCATCATAGTGTCTTCCTTGCTCTTGTTACCTCGGCTTCTACGTTTGTTGTTTGGCATGTTGGAGATAATTTATGGTTTTTTTTTTTTTGCTGTGGTGATTTTTTCTCGTTATACTATGCCTCTAAGTGGGCTGTCTGCTTTGATGGATCCTTAGAGGCTGTGATGGGTGTGGCCAGAGAGCTCTGCTTGATTCTTCAGGTTTAAGGCTGTGCAAAAAGTGACTCACCTTGCTCCTTGCTGGATCTCTCTCTCTCTCTCCCTCTCTCTCTCTCTCTCTCTTTTTTTGACTCAGTTGGGAAGTAATTCCGAATGGCTGAGTGGAATTGAGGGTAGTTGAAATCTGGCCTCTGTGAGTATTCTTTTGAACTACCCCTGGGACCACACACAGAGTTTATGCAGCCCTCAATGAGTTCTCAAGTTTCACCTTAGACCCAAAGTTGCTGTGTTTGTGTACTCATGCTGCTTTACATATGTAAAATGGTGCCTGCTCTTTGTTTTGCTCAAGTGCAGGGAGGGGCCTCTGCCTTTCCCCACTAATGTCTCGTATTTCTGAGGCTTTTGTCTTACCTCTGGTTCGTTCCCGCGCTGGGGAGATTCTGTGGCTCGGGTCCCGCGGTTGGATTTCCATGCGGTGGGCTCCTTGTAGGTCCTCTGCATCACATCCACTAGATCTGGCAGCGTTTCCTCTGCAGTTTGTGAATTTGCTTCTTAATGCTTCAGAGTATTCCTGTGATTAATCTTTTATATTCTGTTTCTGGCATTTAATCAATCTCTTCATCTTCATATTCTAATATTGAAGTATTGCAATCCTCTGGGGAGCCATGTTGTTTTCCTTATTCTTTTTTTAAATGATTTTATTTATTTGAGAGATACAACTACAGAAAGAAAGAGGGCAAGACAGAAAGGTCTTTCATCTGTGGGTTCACTACGTGAATGGCTACAATGGTAAATACTGAGCCAATCCAAAGCCAGGAACCAGGAGCTTCTTCCAGGTCTCCTATACAGGTGCATGGGTCCAAACTCTTGGGCCATCTCACACTGTTTTTGTAGGCTACAAGCAGCAACCTGGATCAGAAGAGTAGCTGGGGCATGAACTGGTACCCACATGGGCCACTGGCGAAGGATTAGACTACTATGCTACTATGCCAACTTCCTTATTCTTGTTTCTTTAATTTCTGCACTTATTTTAGGCATTTTGTGGAGATAATTGTTGGTTTTTACCTCTGATTATTTTTGGCTTTGAACTATGCTTCTGTGGTTTAGTGGGGTTTCCGCTGTTGCAGTGAGTACCCAGGGCATGTGTACTGGGTCTGTTAAAGGGTGGGTAGAGTATCCAGGGTGACTATCAATTTGGGCATTGTAGATCTCCTCTTGTTAGCAGAAAGGGGGGTACTCTTATCTGTAATCACACCCTCATTTCCTCTCTTCCAACATGACCAATGCCCAGGTGTTATCCCTCAGTGGGTACAGTGCTTATCTGCACTTTCACATGAACTGCAAAAACAAACTGTGTAGGTTCAATATGCGCACATATACTACTGCAGTGACCCACCTCAGGCAGGCAGGGAGCTCTGAGCATGTGAAACTGCACAACACGATTGCCCTGAGAACCAGTTACCCCCTGCACCCTCTCAGCACACAAGACTCCCACAGTCATGAGGTATGAGCACAAGAGCCACCACAGCTGCTACCTACTTTTGTCCAAAAGCATGCCCTCCCTTTTTCATCTGGTTGCCAGGCACCATGGTGGGGAATGGGGGAGAAGTGTCCCTTTTCTTCAATTGAGTGAGCAGGCTTCCTATTCCCCTCAGGGCTCTAGAATGAACTCAATGATAGTATAGCCCTCTAGGCTGTCCCTCATTGTAAACCACCAGCATCACAGTCCGCTGCAGTCTGATCTCACCTTGCTCTCCAAGCTGGCACTTTCTCTGACACTTTTCTTTGCTGCTGGGGTCATTGTGTTTTGTCCATGCTCATTGCTGCATATCTCCATCTTCCACAGAGGTTCAAAAAGTCTCCTCTGTAGAATCTTCAATGCAGTTTATCCTCCAACTTTCCCCTGGGAATACACTTTCTCTACCTTTACTATTTTCTTTTCTTTTTTGCTTATTTGACAGGTAGAGTTATAGACAGTGAGAGAGAGACAGAGAGAAAGGTCTTCACTCTGTTGGTTCACTCCCCAAATGGCCACTATGGCCAGAGTTGTGCTGATCAGAAGCCAGGAGCCAGATGCTTCTTCCCAGCCTCCCACATGGGTGCAGGCACCCAAGCACTTGGGCCATCCTCCACTGGCCTCCTGGACCATAGCAGAGAGCTGGACTGGAAGAGGAGTAACCAAGACTAGAACCTGGTGCCCATATGGGATGCTGGAGCCACAGGCGGAGGATTAACCAAGTAATCCAGAGTGCCAGCCCCTATTGTTACTATTTGCTCCTAGCCTAGAGTAGCTTGTCCTTCCCCTATTCTACCCTCTTGGAATCCAGAATTTCTTAAAACGCTGATCAGGTACTGGTGAATTTTTTGAGTTTTGCATATCTGGGAGATCCCTTATTTCTTATTTACTTCTTCAGGATAGCTTTGCTGGTTATATTCTCAGCTGGAAAGTTTTTTTCAGACATTGAATACATCCTCCCAGTAATTCTGACCTGTAGGGTTTTGGCTAAGAAGTTTTATGTTAGTCTGACTGGTTTTTCTTTATACATAATTTGACACTTTACTATCTTTAGGATCCTCTACTTGTTTTATCTTTTTACAATTTGACTACAATATTCCTCGGAGAAGATCATTTTGGTTTAGTCTTCTTAGGGACTTTTCTTCTTCCTGTATCCTGATATCCTTGTCTATTTCAAGACCTGGGAAATTTGCAACTATTATTCCATGTTATAGTTTCTCAATGTCTTTTACTCCTCATACAGGAATCATTATCATATGAATATCTGGCCATTTAAACCATTAAACCTGTGTATCACAAAAACATTTTTTATTAGTTTAAATTATTCTCTCTCTATTTTTGTGTGTCTGGGCTTCTTCCAAAATCTTGACCAGATAAGAAATCCTTTCCTCATTGATGTTTTCTGCTTTTGAAACTCTCAATCATATTTTTATTTCTCTGAAGTTTTCATTTCCAGTATGTTCAAGATCACTAGCAATCAGTGAAATGCAAATCAAAACCACAATGAGGTTTCACCTCACCCCGGTTAGAATGGCTCACATTCAGAAATCTACCAACAACAGATGCTGGCAAGGATGTGGGGAAAAAGGGACACTAACCCACTGTTGGTGGAAATGCAAACTGGTTAAGCCACTATGGAAGTCAGTCTGGAGATTCCTCAGAAACCTGAACATAACCCTACCATGCAACCCAGCCATCCCACTCCTTGGAATTTACTCAAAGGAAATTAAATTGGTTAACAAAAAGCTCAATTCACAATAGCTACGACCTGGAATCAACCCAAATGCCCATCAACAGTAGACTGGATAAAGAAATTATGGGACATGTACTCTATAGAATACTATACAGCAGTAAAAAAAAAATGAAATCCGGTCATTTGCAACAAAATGGAGGAATCGGGAAAACATCATGCTGAGTGAATTAAGCCAGTCCCAATGGGACAAATATGACATGTGCTCCCTGATCAGTGACAACTAACTGAGCACCAAAAAGGAAGCCTGTTGAAGTGAAAGGAACACTATGAGAAAAAGTGACTTGATCAGCCCTTGTCCTGACTGTTGATACACAATTTAATACTTTATCCCTTTTAGTATTTTTTCTTGTTCTAGTTAATACTATTGATTGAACTCTGTAATTAACACACATTTATTCTTAGGTGTTGAAATTTAACTGAAAAGTGATCCCTGTTAAACGTAAGAGTTAGAATAAGAGAGGGAGGAGATGTACAATTTGGGACATGTGTAAGCTGGCTTGCCCCAAACGGCAGAGTTAGAAACATACCAGGGGATTCCAATTCAATCCCATCAAGGTGGCATGTACCAATGCCATCTCACTAGTCCAAGTGATCAATTTCAGTTCACAATTGATCACACTGATAGGTCTAAGAGTCAAAGGGATCATACAAACAAGACTAGTGTCTGCTAATACTAGCTGATAGAATAAAAAAGGGAAAGAACAATCCAACCTGGGAAGTGGGATACTCAGCAGACTCCTAGAATGACAGATGTCCTAAACAGCACTCTGGCCTCAGAATCAGCCCTTAAGGCATTCGGATCTGGCTGAAGAACCCATGAGGGTATTTTAGGCATGGAAAGCCAAGGCGCTCTGGCAAAAAAGAAGAAGACCTAAATGAAAGATCTCTGTTAGTGAGATCCCAGTGGAAAGAATGGGGCCATCAAAGAAGGAGCTATCATTCTCTGAAGGGAGGCAAGAACTTCTACTTTGACTATGACCTGTTCTAAATATGATCAGAGTCAGTGAACTCAAAAGGCTTCCATAGCCTTGGCAACTCATGACTAGAGCCTAGTGAGATTTCTGACACCAGAAGCAAGAGTGTCAAATTGTTAAGTCAACAACAGGAGTCACTGTGTACTTACGCCTCATATGGGATCTTGGTCCTTAATGTGTTGTACAATGTGAAGTAATGCTATAACTAGTACCCAAACAGTATTTTTTTAAATATTTTATTTTATTTTTTTATATTTTTCCTGGTCCCAACCTCTTCAAGGCTTCATTTTGTAGTTTTCCTCTTCCTTGTATTTTTTTTTTTATTTTTTGACAGGCAGAGTGGACAGTGAGAGAGAGGGACAGAGAGAAAGTTCTTCCTTTGCCATTGGTTCACCCTTCAATGACTGCCGCAGCTGGTGTGCTGAGGCCAGCACACCGCGCTGATCCAATGGCAGGAGCCAGGTGCTTCTCCTGGTCTCCCATGAGGTGCAGGGCCCAAGCACTTGGGCCATCTTCCACTGCACTCCAGGGCCATAGCAGAGAGCTGGCCTGGAAGAGGGGCAACCAGGACAGAATCTGGTGCCCCGACCGGGACTAGAACCCGGTGTGCCAGTGCCACAAGGAGGAGGATTTGCCTAGTGAGCCACGGCGCCAGCCCCCAAACAGTATTTTACACTTTATGTTCTGTGTGGGTGCAAACTTATGAAATCTTTACTTAATATATATTAAATTGATCTTCTGTATATAAAGATAATTGAAAATGAATCTTGATGTGAATGGAATGGGAGAAGGAGCAGGAGATGGGAGGGCTGCAGGTGGGAGGTATGTTATGGGGGAAAAGCCAATGTAATCCATAAACTGTACTTTGGAAATTATATTTACTAAATAAAAGTTTAAAAAAACAAAAAAAATTAAAATTAAAAAAAGAAAATAGCATTAATTGGATCAAGGCAGATGAAAATCCTGCAGGAAATACATTAAGTTCCAAACTTTTTTCTGTTATTCTGTGCACTTGGTTGGGGGCTGGGTTCTCAAAGCTTGGGTAGCCTCACCCGTAATTACAGCTTCAGGTTTTGCTGTTCATACTTCATTGTCACAGATGTGAGTCTCCTCTATACAGCTGCACTAGGAACTACACTAGTGGAATCTCCTTGTAATGACTATGGCCCTGGAACTGGGCACCCTGATTATCCAATCCATCCTTTGAAATCTAAGTGGAAGCCTCTGTATATTCATGGATTTGTTGGACTTCACTAAATGGGAGCACTCCAAGGCTGCAAGTTGATGTCATTGTCTGGATTACCCTGATGCACTGCTTGTAGATTTTCTCAAAATATATCTCACATTGCTGACACCTCTACTGTTTTTTGACTTCCTCTGCAACTCAGTTATTATGGATTCACTGTGCATTGCTCCATAGAGGGGCTCCTGCCAGGAAGCACAGTTCTACCTGGCCTTGCAGGCTCCCCTTTGAAGTCTCAGTGGAAATTTCTGTGACCCCCTATCTCTTCAGTTCTGTGTGAATCCAAAACCAGCACTACATGGGCAATGCCAAGATCTGACACCAACAGATGACACACCTGCAACTCCTTCACAAAATTACTCTGTCTTGGAAGATTTTTGAAACAAATCTGCACTTCCGTGACTTTCATGTGGCAGTGATGGAAAAAGTGTCCTCAAATATCTCTGGAGTGCTTTCTGGGTCTTTCTCCATTGTCTTGCTTATTAATGCATTATTTCCTTTTGTCTGAACTCACATCTTTAGCAAGAATTTTCTCATTTGCCTTTTCCTGTCTCAAACAGATGAGTGCTTACTCTTTCCTTCTTTGGGCAACCTAGAAATTTTCCAAATATTTCTGCGCTGTTCCCTTCGGTTACTGATTCTTACAGTAAAATATACAAAGAATGGCCATTAACACCCATGCCACTTTTTGAACACTTTACTGCTTTGAAGTCTTCTCTGCCAAAAAAAAGATCAGCCCACAGTTTTTAAGTCAGCCTCACACAATCTCAGGACACCCAGTACAGTGAAGTTCTTTGCCACCATGTAACATGGGTAGTCTTCAGTTCAGTTCCCTATTGGAATCTCATTTCCATCTAAAATCTCATCAGTATGGCCTTTACTTTCCACATTTCTGCCTGCATTCTGGGATTCTGAGGCCCTATCAGACATCTGTTCTTTCTCTATCCTTTATCTTGCCTTTTCCAATCTCTTCCACCCTTTCCCATCAAAGCAATTTCAGAGGTTCCTCTACATCTTCATGTACAATTAATTATAATAACCCAACTTCTTGGCACCAATTTTCTGAATTACTCCACTATTTGTAACTTTAACTAAAATAACCTAGAGAAGTTTCTTTATGAAAAAAGTTTATTTCATCAATATGAAGTGGCCTCATAGTTATATGAGAATAGATATCTTAACTGTTAACCCAGGCTTTTGCCTGCCCACAGAGTTTACTCTAAATAGGGGCATGATGTGGTGGACAGTGAGAACAGTATTTATAGCATAAACCAACCATTGCTTTGACATACTCAATTGTGATGTCATAAACCACCACTGTGATGTCTTAAACAGTGTGATGCCATAATGAATCATGATATGCTAAAAACAATTGTGTTCATAATTAATAGGTCATAAAACCATTGTGATGCCATAGATAATTAGGAGGTCACACACTGACAATTGTGATGCCTTAAATCAACCATTTTTGTCATAATCTACTATGATGTCATAAGCCATCATTGTGATGTCTGAAATAATTGTGATCTCCTAAAATCTATTGTGATGTCATAATCAATTATGTTTTTCCAACAACCATTGTGATGCCTTAAATATTGTGATGTAATAAGGTAAGGTTGTGATGATCATTTTGTCATAATCAATTATGATGTGATAAATCACCATTGTGATATCATAAAAATACAGTGTGCCATCATAATCAATTGTGAAGTCGTAAGAATCATTGTTATGGGGCTGGCGCTGTTGCATAGTGGGCCTAGCTTCCACGTGCAGTGCCAGCGTCCTATATGGGTGCCATTTTGTATCCCAACTGCTCCTCTACTGAATCCAGTTCTCTACCTATGGCCTAGGAAAGTAGTGGAAGAAGGTCCAAGTGCTTGGGCCCCTGCACCCACTTAGGAGACCTGGAAGAAGCTCCTGGCTCCTGGCTTTGGATTGGCTCAACTCCACCCATTGCAGCCTTTTGGGGAGTGAACAAGCAAATGGAAGACCTCTCTCTTTGTCTCTCCCTCTCTTGTAACTCAACTTTTCAAATGAATAAATAAAATCTTTTTAAAATTTTAAAAAAATCATTGTTAAGTCACAAATTTACCATTGTTTGTCATATGTTGAGGTTATGAAAATAATTATGATATAAAATGATTGTTTTTTCACAATCTATTGTGATGTCCTAAGCTGCAATTGTAATGTCATAAACCTCAAATTCTGATGTCATAAAACCTACATGTGGTGTCATAGAAAACATGATGTCATAATCAATTGGAATTGATAATTCCACAACTGTGACATCACAACCAGTGATGTGAAAAACCAACATTTTTGTATCATCTATTGTGATGTCATTCAAACCATTGTGATGCCATTAATTAGTAGCATGATGCCATAAACCTACCATTATGATATCTTAAAACAACCATTGTGTTGTCACAATCCAGTGTGACTTTATAAAAACCAACATAACATCATAAGCCATATTGTAAACAATTGTGGTGTCATAAACTACTACCATTATGATGCCATAATCAAGTGTGGTATCATAAACCACCATTATTATATTATGATTGTGATATCATTAAAGCCATGTGATGCCATACACCAATACTACCATGCCTTATATCAAACATTGTGGAGTCATAGTGAGAAGTTATAAAATAACACATCATAAACCTACTATTGCAAATCATAATAAATCACGATGTCATAAACCACCATTATGATATCATTTAATTTTGATGTCATAAATATTGCTATGCCATAAAACTATCTTTGTGATGTCATAGACAGACCATTACTTTTTTATAATCATTTGTGAGGTCAAAAATCTGTTGGGGCCTGTGCTGTGCCATAGTAGATAAAGCTGCTGCCTGCTGTGCAGGCCTCATATGGGTGCCAGTTCAAGTCCTGGCTACCCCACTCCCAGTCCAGATCTCTGCTATTGCCTGGGAAAACAGTGGAAGATGGCCCAAATGCTTGAGCTCCTACACCTGCATGGGTGTCCTAGAAGAAGCTCCAGGCTTCTGGCTTTGGATTGGCCCAGCTCTGGCCATTGTGGCCATCTGGGAAATGAACCAGTGGATATAAGACCTATCTCTGTCTCTCTTGCTCTGTCTTTCTGTTACTCTGCCTTTCAAATAAATAGTTTTTGAAAATATACTGTTGTTGGTCTAGCATTATGTCATAGAGGGTTAGATAATTGCTTGTGACACCAATATCCCATGTGGGTGCCAGTCCAAGTATCAGTTGCTTCTCTTCTGTTCTAGCTCATTGCTAATGAACCTGGGAGAGCAGAAAATGGCCCAAGTAATTAGGCCCCTGTGCTCATGTGGAAGACTCACTTGAAGCTCTTGGCTCCTCAGTATTTGGACTGGCCCAGCAATGGCTGTTGCAGCAGTTTGGGGACTGCACCAGCAGATGGAAGCTCTGTCTCTCTGCTTCCCCCTTATCTTTGTAACTGTCTTTCAAGTAAATTAATAAATATTTAATAAGGCTACCATGTGATGTTATAATCACCTGTGATATCATAACTGCCATGTAATAAATTATTGTTTTCCATAATCAATTGTGAGGTCAGAACTGTGATGTCATAATAAATTGTGATATAAACCATTGTTTTATTAAAACCATTATGATGCTACAATCAATTGGTTCACGATAAACCCACCATTGTGAAATTATCAACCAACAACGATGATGTCAAAATCAATTATTTCATTAACCTGTCATTGTTCCAAGATGACCAATTGTGACATCACCTGTGATGCCAAATCAGTTGTCATAACCACCATTGTTATGCTATAAATCTACCATTGTGATGTTGTAAATCAACTATGTTGTCATAATCGTGTTATCATAGATCATGTTTGTGATGTGATAAGCCAAAATTGTGATGTCATAATAAATTGTGAGGTCCTAGAAATCATTGTGATGTCCTAATTGTGACATAATAAAAACTAACATTATGCCAAAAACAGCATTGTGATGTTATTATCATTATGATATTGTGATGCCAACATCAATTATAATGTCATTAAAAACCACTGTGATACTATAAATCTGTATTGTGACATCATAATCAATTAAGAAGTCATAAAAACAATTGTGATATCTTAACCCTACCATTATGACCTTATAAGCAATTGTGATATCATAAACCAGCATTATCAGGTCATAAAGGTGTTGTCTTGAAAACAGTTGCTATCAGAAACCAGTATTGTCGTGCCATAAACCAACTATTGTGATGTTTTAAAACATTGTGTTTACATAATCAATTATGGTGTCATAAAACATCACTGTGATATTGTAAATATACCATTGTGTAATAAATTATGATGTCATAAAACAGTCAGCTGGAGGCATGCCATGCATTTGTGAATAGAAGCATTGCTATGCTATTATTGTTCTTAACATAGAGTTTGGAACTTGGGGAGTTTTCCTATTTTCTTTTTCCGAGGATACCCTTTGGTGCACTTACAGGGTTAGCACTGAGTTTAGAGGCAGCAAAAAGCCAGCAGGGAGGAACCTGATGACCCATGCTTTACATGCTAGAAAAACTTGATTTCTGTAGAAATTTGCGACATAATAGGGACAATTAAGAAGAATGACGTCTTGGGAAGATTCCAAGATGACATAATAAGGAATGACATACTGCACTAGACTATGGAAAAATCTCAAGAAAAAAAAGCATAGGAAGTGCACTCTCAGGGAAGAATTAGAAAAACCACACTAGGAATTCTACAAAGGAAGTATAATGCCATGGACCTGTCTGGAAGGTGTGGACACAGCACAAACATGGACACAACATAGGATGGCAGCAGCTGAGAGCAAGAGCAGGTGGAAGCTTGGAGGCAGAGGTGAAACCAGACTGCAGAAACCCTTGTTGGTCTAGCCAGTGGGAGAGCTTGGCATGAGTTGGGACTGCAGCCCTAGAGGCAAGCAGTTACTAGTGGCTACTGACAGACTCAGTGGAAGTAAAGAGGGCACATTTATTTCACCCCATATTCCCCATAACAGCGCCTGCAGCCCAGCTGAGAAAGAAAATTTCAAAACATTAAAGAAAGAGAAGACATTAAAAATGAGAAATCTCCCATGATCATGGATTGGAAGGATCAATATCATTGAAATATACATACTACTAAAAGAAATTTATAGATTCAATGCTATCCCAATAAAAATGCCAATGATATTTTTCTCAGATCCAAAAAAATTGCTAAAATTCATATGGAAATACAAGAGATCTGAAATAGCTAAAGCAATCTTAAATAGCAAAAACAAAACCAGGACAACACAATACAAGATTTCAAGACATACTACAGAACAATTATAATCAAAACAGCCTGGTACTGGTACAAAAATAGATGGATAGACCAGCGGAACAGAATAGAAACTCAAGAAATCAATCCAAAATCTACAACTATCTTATCTTTGACAAAGAAGCTACAATCAATCCCTGAAACAAGGACAGTCTGTCCAATAAATGGTGTTGGGAAAACTGGATCTCTGTTTTCAGAAGCATGAAATTAGACCTCTATCTTACACTTTACACAAAAATCCACTCAAAATTGATCATATACCTAAATCTATGAGCTGATAACACCAAATTACTGCAGAACATTTGGGAATTCTATGAGACGTTGTAATAGGCAAAAACTTCTTGGAAAAGACAAGAAGCACAGGCAATCAAATCCAAAATTATAAAATGGGATTACATTCAGCTAAGGAGTTTCTTCACTGCCAAAGAAATACTCAGCAAAGTGAACAGGCAACTGACAGAGTGGGAGAAAATATTTGCAAACTATGCAACTGATAAAGGGTTAATATCCAGAATATATACAGAATTTAAAAAAAATTCAACAATAGCAAAGCAAACAATCCAGTTAAGAAATCTACAAAGGATTTGAACAGCCATTTTTCAAGAGAAGAAATTCAGATGGCAACAGACACTTGAAAAAAATGGTCAGATCACTGGTAATCAGAAAAATCTAAAACAAAAACATAAGTGAGGTCTACTTCACTCCAGTGAGAATTGGTCTCATACAGAAGTGAACGAACAACAAATGATGGTGAGAATATGGGGAAAAAGGTACCTTTGTTCCACTGTTAATGCGAATGTGCAGCCACTGTGGAAGACAATGTGGAGATACTTCAGAAATCTGAATATAAACCTACCAGATGTTCCAGCCATCCCACTCAGGAATTTACCCAACTGAAAAGAAATCAGCATACAAGTTATCTGTACCTCATGTTTGTTGCAGCACAATTCACAATGGCTAAGATATGGAATCAACCCAGGTGTCCATCAATGGATGCCTGAATAAATAAATTATAGATACACTTTTGTGTACTACTCAGCTCTAAAAAAGAGAAATCCATAAAATAGCAAAATCTTTTGCAACAAAATGGAAACCATTATATTTACAGAAATAAGCAAGTCCCAAAAAGAGAGATACCAAAGGTTTTCCCTGAACTGAGGTAACTAATATAGTACCTAAAATGAAATGTGTTGGAGTGAAATGGACATTTTGAGTTTCAGTGATTGTTTACAGTCCTTGTCTCTTCTGTTGAGGAACAGTGACTTTTTTCTTCATAGTATTTATTGATCTCTTATAGTGTAGTGTTACCTTCATGATCATTAAGTAAACTGAAAATCAGTCTTTGTCATAATTAAGAGCAGGAATGGGAGAAGCAGGTGGAAGAAGGTTTTCAGAATGGGCAAGAGGGAGGCTTGAATGGAAAGTATCACTATGTTCCTACACTGTATATAATATGAAATACATGAAACTTGTATAATTGTAATAAATTTTTTAAAAAACTAGAAAAGAATAAGAAGACTAAGAAGATGAATAGGGGGAGAAGGAAGAAGAAGGGAAGGGGAAGGAGAGGGCATCGACATCTAGGAGTACTACAGGGCACTAGCTGACCACACAGCTCCCAGGAAATGCAGAGAGGAAGATTGCGTGATGGAAGAACAGCAGCAGGGCTGTCTGCTGTAGGCAAGGGGAAAATAGTATTTTAAAAGTGGAGAAAGGCATTCTCAGGGGAGAGTTGGAAAACCACAATGGAGA
Organism: Lepus europaeus; assembly: GCF_033115175.1. Lineage (NCBI taxonomy): Eukaryota > Metazoa > Chordata > Mammalia > Lagomorpha > Leporidae > Lepus > Lepus europaeus. Next base: position 69,489,317 of record NC_084844.1, read on the forward strand.
TTCTGTTAAAGGAGGAGAGGTGTTGTAGATCTGTGTGGAAGGTGCAGAGGCACATCAGACAGCACAGACACAAAAATGACCCCAGAAGCCCTGAGCTGGAGAAAGTGTCAGCTTTACAGAATCATGTGAAATCAGACCGAAGTGGCCTATGACACTGGTGATATAGCCCAAACAAGAGCTTAGAGGACGGCACTGTCTGAGTCCAGACTAGAGCCCTGAAGGGAACAGGGTGCCTGCTCACTGAGACAAAAAAGAAAAAGGGCCTCTCTCTCACCATACCTCCCCACCCAACAATGGCATTTGGCTACCGATGAGAGAGTTTGGGCACCATTTTGATGTAAGTATGTAGTATTTGCTGTAGGTTTTGTGTGTGCACCTAGGACAGTCACCATCTTGTCAACAGAGGCAACTGCAGTGTCTCAGGTGCAACTGGTGGGGAACGTTGCCATCTTGTCAGTAGAGGCAAACACAACAGCTTCTGTGCATGAACCCAGAAATGGGTGTGGAGGAGCCATTCTGACATTAATACTGGCTGCAAACACTTGTATGTGACCAGCAAGATGGCGAAATGAGTATAGCTGCAGATAGCAGATATTGTGCACACATATGATGCAGGGATTTTACTAGTGAGAAAAACCCACGTTCCCCACAGAAGTTGATTCTGACTGAGGGGATTAAAAAGGCACTGGGCAACCACATACAGCTGTGAGGTGCCCCCAACCTCTCAATATAACACAGGTTCTGGGCCTCAGGGGCTCAAACTGCCTAGGTGGCAGCAGGCTTTGGGAAAATCTCAGCCTCCCTGTGGACATGACAGGCTAGGGGGCGGAGTGTTTCCTTGGCACTCTATGACTGTGGGAGTCCTGACTGCTGAGACTGTGAGAATTCTGACTGCATGAGAAGGCTCAGGGTGTAGCTGGGTTTCTGAGCAATCACATTGTGCAGATCCACATGCTCAGAGTTCCCTGACTGCCTGGGGTATGCCATTGCAGCAGGATCCATGTTCACAGTGAAGACTACACAGATCTCTTGTGCAGGTAATGCAAAAGTATAGATGAGTGCTGCATCCACCAAGGGTTAACACTCAGGCACTGCTCACCTTGTAAGGGAAAAACTGAGGATTATGTCAACAGTGACCATACCTCCCTTATGTTAACAAGAGATCAAACACACCCAACTTGTGTATCACCTAGGATACTCATCCCACCATGGAGCACTGACCAGAGCGTTCTGGCCACACACAGAACAAACTTCTCATTAACATTGCAAGAGCAGATATTCCACTAAGCCACAGAGGCATTGTTCAGAGAAAAGCAATCAGAGGGAAAAAAATACCTCCACAAATACCTAAAAATAAATGCAAAAATTCAAGAGACAAGATTTAGAAAGACAACATGGCACCCTCTAAGGAGCCCATAAACATCTCAATATTAGATATTGAAGACGAAGAGACTCAAACGGAATTCACAGGATTAATAGGATTACTCATAAACAATGGGAAGAAAATCCATGATTTAAGAAACCCATACCAGAAGAATGAAATTTTTCTCATGAAATAAGGATTTTAAAGAGAAATGAAAATGAATTATTAGAAATAAAGAACTCAATTGTGAAATAAGAAAATTGGGAAACAGAATTGATAAGGCAAAAGAAAGAATGTCTGAGCTAGAAGACAAATCTTAGGTAATTTTTCAATCAGACCAAAAACAAAAGAAGAAATTAGAAAAATTAAAAACAGTATTGGAGATTTATGGGATCCTAACTGGAGACACTGTGATTAATTCCAGGTCTTTGGTAAGATTTATCTCCTCTGAGTCATTCTGATAAATTACAGCTGTGTATATTATATTCAGATTTATTATATCTGTTTTGGGGATCTCTAAATATTGGTGGGTTTCAACAGCTTTTGGAATGTATCTGTTACTGACTACATTATTGAAATGCAATATATTATAACTCAGAATTTTTTTGATATAGTTATTATGGGTTAGAGAGCACCTACAATAAGCTCTCTTGTGAATATGAAGAGGTGGATGCTATGTTTCATAACGCTGATGAGAGGTAAATTTTAAATAGAATTTCTGATGTATGAAGGCATAGCAGCATCAATAGGAAAATGACAATTTGCATTATTTTCCCTGGCATCTTGAAACTCAAGATTTGAATTATTTTGCATAACCTTAAAAATATGATGAGATATTTTTTTCATACGCCAGCAGCTTGAACACAAAGAACCATGAAGGTTCAACTTGTTAAGCAGTTTCAAGGATTTGCTTGTGTGCACAAGCATACAAGTACTTGTGTACTTCCAATTGTGTATGTACTTCCTGCTTTCCTCTTGGTACCAGGGTCTGCTCTTTAACCAATGTTACTGCTTTATTTCTGAAACCAATGCTTCCTCCATCCCTGCTAAGTGCTTACCTTGCAAAAATCATCCATACTTGCTCCTATTAACTGAAATATTTCATGAAAATCAGTATCTTAAGTTTACTGCCTTGCATATAGTTCCTCACCCATCTTCTACTGTCCCTAAAATATGACCATGAGAAGCCTTGCTCTGTGTAGCATCAGCTGTTCTCCCATGTTGCTCTGCATTTCTTTGCATCTTATCATCAGAATAAAAGATTTATTTTTCTTGATAATAGAACATGTCACTGTAGTCTCTCACAGAGAACTACATCCCAAAGCAATGACCCCACCTCTTGGCTGCTTGTATTGTTTCTAAATCAAAGTTGCCACCTAGGGTGATTACTGATGCCATAAACAAGAGTGTCAATTTGTTAAGTCAACAACAGGAGTCACTGTGCACTTACTTCATGTAGGATCTCTGTCCTTAATGTGTTTTCCAATGTGAATTAATGCTATAACTAGTCCTGAAACAGTATTTTACACTTTGCATTTCTGTGTGGGTGCAAGCTGTTGAAATCTTTACTTAATATATATTAAATTGATCTTCTGTATATAAAGATAATTGAAAATGAATCTTGATGTGAATGGAATGGGAGAGGGAGCAGGAGATGGGAGGGGTGCAGGTATAAAGGAAGTTATGGGGGGGAAAGCCACTATAATCCATAAGCTGTACTTTGGAAATTTATATTTGTTAAATAAAAGTTTAAAAAATAAAATAAAATAGATGCCATTATATTTTCATTTGTCTTCTATCCTTAAATATGGTTATAACACTGGGAAAATAAAATATGTTCTGGGATTCATTTCCACCTTCCTCAATAAATTCAGCATCTGGATCCCATCATTCCTCACCATGCTCTTTGTGTCTACAACTGCTCCTAAATTTGTCTGTGGGACCATGAATCTATATTTGTGTGAGAAATAATACCAGCTACAAAGAATAGAATGCATCAGTGCCAGAACCAAACAGACCAGAACATCAGTGATATTTCCTATTGACAGCTTAAATCATTAACAACAGTGCTGAAGTCTTAATAGTTTGGAATCATTTGGATAGAAATAACTTGATATTTGTTTAATGCTTTTGTATTTCAGGTAATAAGTAATAGGCTTTAGATAGCAGTGTTAAATGTTTGGACCTTATTAAGACTGCCTAAGCTCTGCCATTTACTTCTTGTACAGACTCAATAAAGCACCTAAATTTCAATTTTCATTTGTTATAAAAGACAACAGTACAATTTACCTGAAAATCATATTATGAGTATGAAATAAGGTAACACCCATGAATCACTACATGTATTGTCTGGGTCATAGCAGATGAGGACTAACTACTGTTATTTTTTTCATTATTTGCTCTAAAAACCCAGGAAAAGGAAAACAATGCTCAGTAAAGTAATGGACCTTGCGGAAAGAGCCAGCTACAACTATTAACCCAGAGACCAAGATCGTTAATTTGTCATCTGTTTTCAAAGACTGTTCTCTTCACTATAAACTATCTAACAAAAACATCACCTGTGCAATGACTCTTGCAAAATACAAGAGGTTTTTTTTTTTGACAGGCAGAGTGGACAGTGAGAGAGAGACAGAGAGAAAGGTCTTCCTTTGCCGTTGGTTCACCCTCCAATGTGTATGATCCCACAGCTAGATACTTGCCATCTGAGAAGTACACATAGGAACACAGCAGATGTATTACATGCATAAATAGAATGAGGCTCACCAGAAATCAGTATTTCCAGAACACTCAATATTTTCTGATACTCATTTGGGGTTTTTAAAAAATATTTATTTATTTCAAATTCAGAGTTACACAGAGAGGGAGGATGTAACGAGAGAGGTTTTGGGGCTGGCAATGTGGCTCACTTGGTTGATCCTCCATCTGTAGCACCAGCATCCATGTGGGTGCCAGTTCTAGTCCCAGTTGCTCCTCTTCCAGTCCAGCCCTCAAGGCAGTGGAGGATGGCTCAGGTGCTTTGGCCCCTGCACCCACATGGGAGATGAGAAGGAGGCACCTGGCTCCTGGCTTCGAATCGGCACAGCACACTGGCTGTGACAGCCATTTGGGGGTGAACCAATGGAAGGAAGACCTTTCTCTCTGTCTCTCTCTCTCACTGTCTAACTCTGCCTGTCAAATTAAAAAAAAACTTGAAAAAAAGAGAGAGAGGTCTTCCAATTGCTGGTTCACTCCTCAGATAGCTGCAACAGCCGCAGCTGGGCCAGTCCAAAGGCAGGAGCCAGGAGCTTCTTCCAGGTCTCCCATGTGTTTAGAAGGGGCCCAAACACTTGGGCCATTTTCTGCTGCTTTTCCCTCACCGTTAGCAGGGAGTTGGATTAGAAGTGGAGCAGACAGGATACAAACTGGTGCCCATAGGGGATGCAAATATTGCAGGTGGCAGCTTTGCCAGTAGCCCCTCAGATACCCATTTCTATTGTTGTGTAATTAAAAACATTCCTCTCACAAAAGCATTAAAAAATGTTTACTAAAACTCTAACTGTATTGACTAAAATTTCTGTACTAGATTTTCATGTAAAGAACACATTCTGAACATTTCCAGAGGACACTGAATTTTTTTAAACACCTGATCTAAAAGACCATGCTTCCATTGAAACGATAAAGAGATATTTCATATTCCCTTTAAGAGTCTATATATTTTGATGTTCTTTTTTAACAAATGTTCTACATACTCTATATCTGTTACAGGGAGCTGAGTACATTAAAGGAGAACAAAGGCCAATGGCTTCAGTCTCAAATAATAGATGTCCGATAGACAGACATCAGTATTGTAGACTAAGTTGAAATAGCCAGAGGCATGAATAAGCAAATGATAAAAGGACAAACATTTGAATTGTTCTCAGATTTATATACACTGATTCAAAAACCTCCATTTCAAAATATTTAAATCATCTGTGGATCCTAGCAGGTATAACCACCAATGGGCCACTGGCTCCTTATGTTGGATCTTCAGCTACAGCTCAGTCACCTAACCCTTGAGTTCATAAGAGTGCAAATATTACTCTTTCCTCTAGAATCCCACTCCTGAAGTAGGCAAGTTCTATTTATATGAACTAAATCAATTTTCCAACAAAATCATATTTCTTCTCTGATTTTTCCTTAATAAATTAATCAAAATAGATATGCAGATGAGATTTAAAAAAAAATCTGGTCCCACAAATGTATGTTCCCATAAGAATTTATCTATATCTCATGGAAACTATCCTTTCTTCATCCCTTTATTTATATATATGATTTATAGTTAATACTTAGTTCTTGAGAATTTCATCATACTTCATATGATTAAATTGGAATGTCCATAATATTTTGATTATATGTGCATATATAATATTCAAAACATTTATTGCTATACAGATTTTTGTAATTACTTTACAGACATTAACTAGTCTATAAGTGATATGAAAAAAGCAGGTAACATTAATTTGTTCAGCAGTAGAGAACAAGCTAAGTGCAGAAGAGTATAGTCCAGTAAGGCAGTTGCCAAATTAATGACTCAGAAAGCATCACAGGGGTTCAAAGAAGAAATCAGCACTCTACTAGGTTTCAAGGGGGTGGGTGGGACTGAAATCTCAAAGAGATGAAACGTAAGGGAAGAGTAGCTTTAGCAACTTGTGTAAGCACAGGAGAAGTTCAGATTGTTTAGTACAGTTCGCTTTGGCCAAGAGTATCCGTATAATATTTGAGACTGCTATGGTGGAAATATCCATAGAGTACTTTGAACAACAGTGAATTTACTTTCTTACTGACAGGGAACATTTCTAAGCAAACCTTTGAAGTCATTATAGAATGTTTCCCATTATTATATTTACAGTGGACATGAGGTTGACTGACTATTGGCAGTCAGGATAAGGAAGTGGAAAGAAATGTGGTCTACACATCAGAGTCAGAAGACGACATAAAACGTGATGATGAACTAGGTGAACTCTGCTGTCTGACTTTGCTCACATTTTGATTTGTTAATACTTTTAAAATGTAGAGAAACCATCTCTTTCATGTCAGTTTTTAAAAGCCAACTTCAGGTCCTGTCATCATCAAGGTTTTTTTTTTTCTCCTTGCATTTAACATAGAATGGCCCATATGGATATTCTTCCTCTATATTCCTACGGAGTTCATTACAATTACATCGAATGTTAATCATCTATTTTATTGATTTGTAAATGTTTGATAAATGTCATTTTCTCATATGGATTTTAGGTTTGTGGGTAGGTGTTTGCACCTACTAAAGCAGAGACTACAACATTAAATGTTTAAACATGCAACAGATTCTATCTCTCTGATGAATGCATTGAAGATGGTCACTTAAGGTTTATGAGAAGTACTTGCAAAAAGGACTCGGTGTCAAAGTTAGTATATTCACCTTGACTTTTTCTTTAAAAAATATTCGTTTATTTATTTGACAAATTAGAGTTAAATAGAGAGAGGGAGACATGGATAGGATCTTTCACCTGATGGTTCATTCCACAGATGGCTGTAATAGCCAGGGCTGGACAAGGATGAAGCCAGGAGCTTTTTCTGAGTCTCCCATGTGGATACAGGGGCTCAAACACTGGCTTTTCCCCAGGCCATCAGCAAGGAGCTGGATCATAAATGAAGAAGCCAGAACAAGAACCTGCACCCTTATGGGATGCTGGCATCACAGACAGTGCTTCACTTGCTACACCACAATGCCAGTCTCTCACCTTGTTTTTCAGGAGGATGAGCAATTAATATATGATTAAAATGCCTTATGTATAATTAGTATATTTAAAATATGTAACTTTGGCCAGCGCCGTGGCTCACTAGGCTAATCCTCTGCCTTGTGGCACCGGCACACCGGGTTCTAGTCCCGGTCGGGGCACCGCATTCTGTCCCAGTTGCCCTTCTTCCAGGCCAGCTCTCTGCTGTGGCCCGGGAGTGCAGTGGAGGATGGCCCAAGTGCTTGGGCCCTGCACCGCATGGGAGACCAGGAGAAGCACCTGGCTCCTGCCATCGGATCAGCGCGGTGCGCCGGCCGCAGTGCGCCAGTCGTGGCGGCCATTGGAGGGTGAACCAACGGCAAAAGGAAGACCTTTCTCTCTGTCTCTCTCTCACTGTCCACTCTGCCTGTCAAAAAAATTAAACAAAATAAAATACATAACTTTAAAATGTCTGAGCTTTTTAGTAAAAAATGCTATATTTAGAAACAATACAAAAATGTTATCAAACTGAAAACTTGTTTAGTAGGAAACTGTTAAATCTAAAGCATGTTCTACTCTTACAAGATCTTATAGAGATGACATGTAAAATCACAGACATACTGATAACAAGTCAAAAATCTATTCCTTACATGGATGAATCAATGTTAAACAAAACTTTCAGACAACCTTTCTCTTCTGAAGTTACTTACAGATACACAGCCTATGAAAGGTAAAGGTATTTTTAAATTATTAACTCAATAAAATGAGTAAAGAGGGTTACTACAGTCACTTGAAAAAAATCTAATTCTCTCCATGTCTCCAGAATCTAATTGCATTATTTTATATAAACAATAAAAATGGCCAACTGAGATTCACCAAAACATTTGCAGAAACAGTCTGTATTTATGAATTCAATATTTTGATGTTTTGAAATCAAATAACGATGTATGTGCAGTGTTTCAGAAATTGATTCCAGAAAGTGTAGCAATGACTTAATTTTCTTAAGTGTCACTTTTCATAATTTAAGGATACTCAATGTCCCCTAATCCTATTTGATTAATAAAGGGTACTATTAAAAACATATATCACAGGTACAGTTTTGAGTTTTATAGCATTTTAAAGCTGACTTTAACATTTGTCATAGATAAAAATGAAATATTTCATCAGTTGTCAGTAAAAATGGTGTTTTCATGTATATTAAAATATGAATTATTCCCTACTGTGAAAGTTTTACAATTCTACAGTAACATTAGCAGGAGTTTATGATCATATATAACGTGTTGATGTAAATATCACCTAGATCTGTCCTTTCCTGCTTCCCTGGCTTATCAAATTCCCTTTCCCATTTGAGTACTAAATGGGAAGTGCTGGACTTTTAGTTCACACTTGAGGAAAATATGGGCTATTTTTTAAAATCTTAAATCAAAAAGCATCTTTCCAAAGGGCAATCTTTCTTAATCTTCACCCAGACTACTGAAGAGGACAAAAGGCTTCCTTCACAGAAAAGGAAAGAAAAGGAGGAAGAGAAAAGCAAAAGGCTGGGCAAACAGGGTGCCAAGGATAGAGGTTTAGGGAGCAATAATTGGGGATTCTAAACTTGTTCTTGACAACTCCCCACAATATATAGGAATAACCTGAAGTAAAAGAGACTGGTACCACGATCCCTACATGGAATCCTCCAACCAACAGAATCTCCAGACACATTCTAATGTCTTATAACTGTTAGAAAATACCAGAGAGAGGGTAACACAGATTGGCCTAGCAAGGGGCGGACATAGAGGATGCCTTATGGAACTGAGACTGCCTAGGAAGGAATTCCTTCTCTGAGCTTCTCAGAGACCCAGAAGCCATGGAAAGATGGTAGGGCTTTCACTAGCTTGCCTCTCCATGCTGTCACTCCAGTAAGTTCTCCAGAAGAGGAAAAATCCTGGTCAAGTTTGGAGATGATCATGTATTGAAGATCTAGGGGAAAGTAGTCATTTCTCTGTAGAATTCCTGACTTCATGAGACTGTGGAGTTGATGACCAGTGTGACTTGGAACGAGCCATACAGCAGAGCATGAATAATTCTGTTTATTGTTTCAAAAACCCAGCTTCTCATTTTATTGTTCTTTGGTGATTCTTTTAGCTTCAATTTATTTCTGCTCTGAGCCTTCTTATTTCTCACTTCCTGCTAATTTGGAGTTTGGCTTGTTCTTCTAAATTTTTGAAATGCATCATTAGATCATTTATTTGAGACACTTCTCTTTCACATAAGCATTTAATGCTATAAGTTTACCTCTTAATATCTGGCTGTATCCCACAGGTTTTGATATGATCCAGCAATCACACTACTAAGTGTACAGCAACAGACATGAACACATCATAGCAAAGAGATTTCTGCACCACCATGTTTATAGGCCTACTCTTCACAATACTCGAAATACTGAATCAACCAAGGTGTCCGTCGTAAGATGAATGAATAAAGAAATCTGATACACACACACACACACGGGGATATTATTCAGCTATAAAACATAATGAAATTCTACAATTTATGTCAAAATGGATACAGTCAAAGGTCATCATGTTGAATGAAATAAGCTGCAAACAAAAAGACAAACACTGCATGTTCTCTTTTATAATGGGACCTAAAATTAAAAGAAAGTATAAAAAAAAAGATAAATGCCAGCCTGTATTGTATTGCTGCAGATATATACTGTCAAATTATTTTATATCTTTGTCAAACCAATGGTAAAGAATGAAGTATTAATGATATTTGTTTATATAAAAATTACTGTATATGAATGGAATGGATATCTTTTCATTTGATTATTGTTTATAGCCCTTGCCTACATTCCTGCTGAACTATGGTCCTTTCACTTCTAACTTGTTGGTCTGTGAATTCAGTGGATTATTAAGCAGTAGACTACAGTACTCTTAGGAAGGAAGATGGAAGAATGGAGGGAAGGAGGAGATGATGGAAGGAGGGAGGAGAAAGCAAGTATCTTTATATTTTTAGAATTGTATTCAAGAACTTCACTGAAACTGTTCTCTTCATATTAATATCACATTAACATAAGAACTAAAAGATCATGAACAAGATGCTATCTGATCTGAGAATGGCATGCCTTTGAAAATGAGTAGCAGGATACAACCAGATTCAGATTACAGATAGGGTGAAGATCCTGGTAGCCACAGCCAGTAGATAATTGGCTGCAAATAAAGACAGCCTCCATTTTGTTCATTTTCATTTTTCGTAGTCTTAAACAGTGATTCTACTCAATCCCAGCCCTCCTAATTACACTCCTTTAGGAGACCTTGAAAATTTTTTGGAAGTTTAGAGTCAGCAACCATCAGAAGGAGGAACAAAAACAGTTGAAATGTTCTAATCTCAGTTCTACATGAGCCTGTTTCAAACTGAAGCAATTGGAAACATTACCAGGGTGAACTTAATGTAGTGGATTGGGACAGAATCACTTGCAGATAACTTGCTACATGGGAAGAATGAAGCTTCAGACCCAGGAGTATTTCATGTAACTCATGTTTCACATTTATTTATATGACAGAAAATATTCAGTTATATTTGCTATTCAAATAAGTCATACTGTTTATATCAGCTGCTATTCCCTATTTCCAATGGAGGAAAAAATTTCTGGATCAGAAAATACTTTAATTCAGTTGGGGGATGAAAGATAATGGTTTCCTACATATAGGTTCTAAAAATTGCAATAGAAAGAGAAAACTTATCTCAAACACTAAATACTATTTCTTTATTCTAGTCATTAGTTGAAGAGAAGTTCTCATGTATAAAAGGATTACTAACAGAACAGAGCATATAATCATTTTTCAAGTATATTAGTTTCATATACATGACTATTTCAACTCTATATACTTGTGACTATTTGTCCATTTATGAAAGTTTGAATAGTTTTCCTGATGAACATCTTTAGTTTTACAGTTTTCAAATAGATGTCCCTTTATATTGGCAATTTATGCTTCTCCAACACAGAAAAAACAATTTATGCTATGTAAATTCCTGGAAACAATCATGCCATGTCTGCCATACCAGTAGTGAAATTCTGAAGAGAAAGGACCATCCATCAGCACTCAAAGTGCAACTGGAACAAGCCTTTTCTTCATCCTTCATGCTTCCTAAGTATATTAATAAGCAGGGTGTACATATTTACACTCTGAGATGAAATATATAAAATTTATATATATATACATATATATATATATAAATATATAAACCTTTCTTATGGGATAATTTGTTTCCTGTTTAGGACCTTGCCTATTGAAGCTTACTGGCTTCTCCTAAACCCATGATTTTTGACTAGTGGTTATACTAAAAAAAATACTGCTTGAATGAATGTAGGTTAAAGGAAAGACTCACGTAAGAGATGTACTTGGTACTTTACTGTGATCTTTTGTTCACAATACCTCTATGCAATCAGAAACCTTTAATACCTTTTGGCTACAATCAAGCTTAATACCTTCTGTGTTTCAAATTCCTTTATCTTCCTATGCTAATGGTGGAGACAGTCAAAGTGTTGGAAAACAACCTATTGGGTAGGCTACTTGAACTCATGCTATCCTAATGTTTTTTGGTACAGGATAGCATTTCCAAACTTAGAATTTTGTGATGTTTGCAATTTTTACCAAATTCCTACAATAGCTCTGAAAAATTAATAAAGGACTCTAACATAATTTATTAACAACCTCCTTGACTTATCCTACAAAGGCCTTAATTTGGGTTGCAACTCCTGGGCCCTGGACAAACACTTCACCACAGAGTCCCTACAGAGTTTCTAGGACTTTATGATCATTGCTTCTCAATCTTACTCCTGGGAATTTACCCAACCAAAATGTAATCAGCATACGAGTTATGTGTACCCTCATGTTTAGTTCAGCTCAATTCACAATAGCTAAGATATGGAATCAACCCAAATGTCCATCAACTGAAGAATGAATAAAGAAAATGTGGTATATATACACTATGGACTACTACTCAGCTGTACAAAATAATGAAATCCTGTCTTTTGCAAAAAAATGGATACAACTGGAAACCATTATACTTAGTGAAATAAGCCAGTCCTCAAAAGACAAATAGCATGTATTTCCCCCTGATTTGTGTCAGTTAATATTCAGAGCACAAAAAATATAATATACATGAGCAAAATTGACATTTTGATATTTGATTATTGTTTACACCCTTTTCTATACTTTTGAGGAATAGTGGTTTTTCTACTTACTACTTGTTGGATTCTTTATTTGGGGCAGAGTTAAGCTCATGATGATAAAATACACTGAAAGCATGTCATCGTAAAAATAAGAAAAACTAGAAAGGAAGGAGGAGGGATGGTGGGACCATGGGCAGGAGGGAGGATAGGGTTGGAAGTATTACAAACAAATTTGTATATATGAAATACATGAAATTTGGCAATCTTATGTAAATAATTTTTAAAAGTATATCTGAAGGGAGATATTGTTAAAATGCAAATTATAAGTTATTCCATGGAGGTAAGAGTCTAAAGATTCTGCATTTCTACTACGTTCTCAAGTGATAATGATGTGTTGGTCTGGAACTCACATTTTGAGCAGCAGGGTCTAAAGGGTTAAAGACATGTCTGATGGATACAGTGTAACCAAGTTCAATATCTATTGATTTTATTTATAGAGTCCGCTTATTTCCTGTCACTAAGAGTATAGTATCTATTTGGAAAGGAAAGGAAGAGTTCACTGAAGCTTTATCATTACAGAAATAGAGATTCAGAGCATCACAGACACAGTTTTTGTGTTACTGGCTATTCTTTAGGGCAAAAGTTTGAAGAAAAACAATGATAATTTATGTATACATTAACTATTTTATGGTTTATCATGTTTGATTCCTATATTATGCTTAATTTTGCTCTTCTATTGACTGGTTTTTACTATTGAAATAATTATGTTTATCAATGCTTTAAAATAATACTTGCTTAAAAGAGATTTGAATTTTAACTATTTCATAGTGAATATTCCTATTTTTAAAAAAATATTTATGTATTTATTTTATTTGAAGGACTCCATCTCTTGGCTATCTAAATGCCTGCAATGATCAGGAACTAGGCCAGGTCAAAGCCAGGAGCCTGGAACTCAGATAGGTCTCATTGAGGGTAGCATGGATCTAAGGACTTGAGTCATCAGCTGTAGCCTCTCTGGGTGCACATTAACAAGAGGTTGGACTGGAAGCAGAGATAGGACTCAAAGCCTTCCATTTCAATATGAGATTCAGGTATCCCAAGTGGTGGCTTAACCAGTGTACCCAACACCCACTCCCTCAATCTACCAATTCTAAAACATTGAGTCATATGTGTACAAGCATTGGTACTGAATAAACTATTTAAATGACCCACAATTGATGGAAACAGTAATGGAAATATCATCTATGTCCTCTTAAAAACCAACTTTGAAGTAAAGATCCCCACACCAAAGTCTTTCTAAGTGAGATGAAAGCACACTTTCTACATTTTTGGGCTATTTAAATGCTTACTAGACTGTACTGATCTAAAGGAGTACCATGAACATCAATGTGGCAAGCCATTGTTAACCACCTACAGCTTTGTGCTGTGCAAGATTGATGCTACCTATTGAGTTGTAACTAAAGCACTTCTTTCCACAGTTGTATTCCAACCTAAGAGCTCATACTGATAGAACAGGCCAGGGTGAACCTAATACCCAACTATATCCCATTATATTGTTGGTAGATTCTAAGAGTTAACCTTTACCTTCTCCTAAAGTGCATTGACTTTCTTATCAGTATATAGGTGAAGAACTACAAGCTGTGAACTGAGTTTACATAAAGGTCTAAACACAAAGAAACTGACCAATGCTGCTTTCCTAGCTCAAGCTTTGTCCATTTATCAGCAATATCACTTAGACAGGTAGAGTTAAAGCCTCACTTGTCTGGATTAGCTTTTCATACTACTGCACTTTATGAAAAAAGCTACCAACCAAAGCACTCCATTCAGAAAAGCTATTCCCAGTAAAAGGCTTGGAGCAAATAAAATAAACACTACATTCCACAGTGCTCCAAGAGTAGACAAGGCTAAGCCACATAAATTTGGGATTCAAATGCTTCTTCACAATAAATAAAACTGTCTGCTGAATCAGTGAAAAGTATGCTGTGAGCATGGATATACTATGAATGAACAATAGAGACTATTCTATAGACACTAAAATCAGGTTTGTGTAATTATAATCATTAGATATTTTATAGGAAACTGTGGCTAAATGCACCAACAATTATAGAGTGGTATTCCTATCATTCTGTAATCTGTACATAAAACAAAGGACACACTTCCCCCTGGGAACCCCTGGTAAAGACATATACTAAGTCAACTGGCACAAGCCAGTGATTGATCTCATCTTGGCATTATGTTGTGAATTGGATGGAAATCCTGGATAACACTCAAAAATAGCTATGGCCACAAATCCAAATCATGGGGATCTGGCAGCAGGAATACATTCTGTTCAGACCCTCTGTAAACATAGAAAAATGAGATTGAAAAACAATAATCCAGGAAAAGCTGTTAGATGGTGGGGTTGTATTGGGAAGAACACAAAAAACTAAAAAAAATTAGATATTAATTTTGTGTTGTCAATTTATGAAATTATTATCCATTATTAAATTTTGATATGTAGCTAATTAGTTATTGCAACCTTTGAAAAACAACTCTTTCTTAGAAGATAGTGGAGATAAGAGAAAGAAACAACATTTTGCTGTATCCTGCATTTGTGATCCTATGATGCCATATACTTTAAATAAAGGCTCTTTAAAGTTGGAGTTGCATTGATACAGAACCCAGTGTGTAGATCACTTAAAGAGTGAGTAACAACTCTTTAAGTCCCTTTCATTTTAGTGATAAGAATTTACATTCAATTTTGATTTTTATATGCCTAGTTGACCTATAACAGAGTTGTTTTTATTATCCTTTGAGAATTCTAGCAATCAAGTGGATATTATAAGGTTTAAACCTTTATGCTTATAATCCATAAATGCCTACAATATGCATGTGGGTGTCAGGGTTCTAATGGAGGAGAAAATGCTCTCCACTGGAATAGGAGAACTAGACTCAGAAGGTAGAGAGGCATCAGACTTTACAGTTATAAGAGGCAGTAATGTTGGAAAAGTTATTTAAGAATTCTTTAAAAAAATGTGTTGAAACCACATTGTTGTTATATGCTATGAGGTGTCATTCCTGTCATACTTCTCTTTCTTTGTATCTTGCACATCACACATGAAAACCCTCAGAAAATGTTGCCACAACACAATATTGTAATCAGAATAAAAGCTACAGCCTTTACAGTTACTGGAGTCTGACTTGGTCACAGTCCTCCTGCTATCTCATATTGCACTTTAACAGGTCAATCCAAATGATCGAGAATCTGTGGAGAAGACAGAGACCTTACATAACAGCAAAGCCACAGGCCAGTAGGTCAAAGGATCCCAGGCCCCTAGTACCATTGTCTTCCATAAAGCACCACCACTGGGTACTGGTGCTGTGGCATGGTAGGCTAAGCCTCCACTTACAGTGCTGGCATCCCAGATGGGCACCAGTTCAGGTCCCAGCTGCTTCTCTTCCAACACAGTTCTCTAGTATGGCCTAGGAAGGCAGTGGAAGATGGCTCCAAGTGCTTGGGCTCCTGAACCAACATGAAAGACCAGGAGGAAGCTCCTGGTTCCTGGCTTCAGATTGGCCCAGCTATGACCTTGAGGTCATCTGGAAAGTGGGAGTGAGCCAGTGGATAAAAGAGCTTTCTCTGTCTCTCCTTCTCTCTCTCTCTCTCTCTCTCTCTCTCTAATTCTTATCTCTCAATTAAATACATTAAAATACCAACAACCACAAACATTGATGGTGTGGTGACCTGAGTGAAAGATAAACTTGACAAAGTAAGGTCATGGAGATTTTGTCATTGTTTCAATAGTGAGCCTTTTCTGAATAATGCACCAATATATAGCAAGCTAAAATAAATTTTTTGAGAAATGATCTGTGCCAAATGAATTGTGGGGCTGCAAATGCAAAGCTTTGAAAGAAAGGAGTATTACACCAGGTTGGAGGATCAAAGAGAAACTTTACCTGAATCAAAGCTAGGGTTAGCAGGATAAATAAGGATTAAAGGGCTGGCATGGTTACATAGCAGATTAAGCTGCTGTTTGTGATGCCAGCATCCCATATTGGAGTACTGCTTCAAGCCCCAGTTACTCTGCTTCCAATTCAACTCCCTGCTCATGTTACTGGAAAGACAGCAGAAGACAACCCAAGGGTTAGGACCCCTGCTATCCACCTGGGAAACCCAGATGAATCTCCTGGATGTGGCCTGGCCCAGCCTTGGCTGTTGTGGCCATTTGTGGAGTGAACCAGAGGATGAAAGATTTCTCTGTCTCTCTTACTCTCTCTGTAACTCTGGTTTTCAAATAAATCTTTTTTTAAAAAAGGAGGAGTTTTGATCTAGCAGTTAAGATGCTAATTAGGGTGCCCATATTCCACATCAGAATGCCTGAGTTTTGCTCCCAGCTTCAATTCTTTGGTTTTAGATTCCTGCTATTGCAGATTCTGGAAGGCAAAAGTGATAGCTCAAGAAATTGATTTCAGGTCACCCATGTGGGAAACATGGACTGCATTACTGGTTCTGGTCAGTCCTTCCCATTGTGATATGTGGGGAGCAAACCAATGGATGGCAGCTCTCTCATGCCTGCATATGATTGGGTACCTCCCTTGTTTTTCTTTCAAATAAAAATTTTAAAAAAACCTTTCAATAGTGTGTTCTTCCCAATCACCAAAATGGCTGTTATTAATTAATCATTTCAAACTTCTCCAACTGTCTATGTGTCTTTTTCTGGAATTTGACTCTGCCCTTCACTAATAGCCTCTACTCACAATTACATGTAATTATATACTCCACATTTGTAAATCTACATGAATCTATTTACATTGTTTTTAAATGTAAGGGAACCCCTTGTTCTGCACCACTCCTCTGCCTTGTTGTGGCATGATTATTTAATTGAATATTACACAACTGAAATTAATTAATTTACAGTAAAACATTTATAATTTTTGGCCGGCGCCACAGCTCACTAGGCTAATCCTCCGCCTTGCGGTGCCGGCACACCGGGTTCTAGTCCCGGTCGGGGCACCGATCCTGTCCCGGTTGCCCCTCTTCCAGGCCAGCTCTCTGCTGTGGCCAGGGAGTGCAGTGAAGGATGGCCCAAATCCTTGGGCCCCGCACCCCATGGGAGACCAGGAGAAGCACCTGGCTCCTGCCAATGGATCGGTGCGGTGCGCCGGCCACAGCGCGCCAGCCACGGTGGCCATTGGAGGGTGAACCAACGGCAAAAAGGAAAACCTTTCTCTCTGTCTCTCCCTCACTGTCCACTCTGCCTGTCAAAAAAAAACATTTATAATTTTTAAAATACAGTTATAAGTAAAAGAAGCCAGAATAGATTGATATAAAGTTCAAAATTAAGCTAAATGAAACAAATTTCAAGGTGCATATATATGTAATGAAAGCAGAAAAAGTATTAATTATACAAGAGAGTAGAGTGGCTACTAAAATATGATCTTATTATTCTACTGAAAATTTCTAACAACCAAAAATATGGTTTACTTGTTATTAACTTTATCATTCCAACTTTAGTGTATATGCTGCCGAAGCCAGCATTGATACCAACTTTACATTCCCCTTCAGTTATCCTAATGTCCCTTATACTTTTCCCCTTCTCATTCCCTTCTTTTTCTTTTCTTCTCTCCCTCCCTTTCAGTGCCCTTTGACCGACAATTTCTAACTTCACCCTGTTCTGCTATCTTGGCAATTCTAGTCTGGCTTCCCATCTTATCAAGCTCAGATGTGCAAGTTTCCAAGTCTGCAGTATCTGTCATCAAAGCAGTTGATACAGTGATTTCCCTCTTCATTTTAAGTCACGTTCTTCTCTTGTTTCCTCTGATTTATATTAATCTTGCTTTCTTTCTACTTTACTATTTCTTCCTACATTGAAATCTGCCTATGGATCCTACAACTTTTTAAGACCTGTCTTCTGGTTTGAGTGGGACTTTTAAATTTTCTCACTATTGACCTCTTTCTTGTTATCTCATCCAGTTCTACAGCATTACAGCCAAACATATCTTGAAGACATTCAACTTTATAAGTATTTCTAGCCTTGACTTCCATGATACTCCAGGCATACATCCAACCACTTAGTGAACTTCTGCAAAGTGACAGCATTTGCAGTGTTCTAAAGAGAACCCATACGGTGTCTTTCATGTGTCATACTCCCCTGTCTTTATAACTGTAGTAAACAGCTCACTGCATGATCAGCTGCTCAAAAAACAACTTTGCAGTTGTCATTGTTTTCTTTTTCTCCTTACTCCTGTTCTTTTATAGGACTTAAAATGGATTTGTCTGCTTTTCTCCATCACCACTGGTGATTTCAACTATGATTTACATTATTCAAGTACATTAAACAATTCTTCAAGGTGAAAACACTGGTATTCAAAATTTTCAGCGAGGTTTTGGCTCTCACCATAATTTCCTTATACTTCCTTTCCTCTGTCTTCTTTTTATTATTATCTTAAATCAACTATTCTCTTAACTTCTAATTCTTACCATATCCATATAGCTTATCACCTCATCGCTCTTCCTCACACTCCCCAGGAAAGTTGCAGCTAAATCATGCATAAAGGATATTCTGAAATAAGCAGATGTCTGCCGGAGGGGATGAGGGGTAGATCATGAGCCAGGGTTTCCTCACCAGCGTTATCAGGGGATCAAATTTGAGAACTGTGAGGTGTTTCTCAAGGGAGAAGACCAACCAAAATTTTCTTGAGACATCTAAACAGGGTAGGAAGACCTGAGCTAACCTGGAGAAGTCATGTGAAAGGGAGCAGTTAAGAGTGTTCCCCAAGCATCACAATCTAAAGCCAAGTAAAGTACAGAACCATTAGTGGCTCACAACAAACATTATAATACTAATTGATTCTTTGCACTTATAGTTTTATTGATTTTTGCATGAGTGGGCATTTGGAATTGTGGTTAACATGCCCAGCTCTCATATCAAAGTACCTATGTTTAACTCCAGGCTCTGGCTCCTGACTCCAACTTCCTGCTAATACAGATGGTAGGCCAAATAATTTGGTTCTTCCAACCCATGTGAGAAAGCTGGATTAGATGTCCCAGGATATTGAAGGCATTTTGGGAATGAACCAGCAAAAGGAAGATTGATCTGTCTGTCTCGCTCCTCTCCTCCTCCTCCTTCTTGCCCTCTCTGGCTTTCCCTGTCTCCCTGCCTCACAAGTAAGTTCTTAACACAATTTATACTTTAAGTGATTTTTCCAATATGCTTATATCTTTGTTTAAAATATGGTAAATGTTCATTTTCATAGGTGTTTTGGAAAATGAATTGTGACTATTATTCTCTTGTGTGATGGTATTTTACAGACTAAATACTAGCGTGGTCAATATAATTGGTAGTAGCTTGCTTTAATAAGCATCTTGAATCATTCTCCTCTTAGCTTGCTTCACTCTTTGCATTTCCACCTCCTTTTGTTTCTTCCTCTGAACTTTTTCCTTTGCCAGATTTTACATTTTTTCCCACTATTTGGGATGTCTCTGGTTGACTCTTTGCACAAGGCTTTTGTGCTTGACACATATATACAACACAAAATTAGTATTAGGCCTAAATATTCTTTCCTAGATTTATATTGAATAACATTTATATAACAGATATTTCTATTATGTCAGGTACTGTGTTCTGTATTAAGAAATGGTATCCTGTCTTAACTTCAGCATTTATTAATTATTACTATTTTCATTTTAGAGTTGATAAATTCAAATTTGTCTTATTGACTTCCACAAAACCATACAGCTAATGAAGAGTAAAGCTAAGATCTTAACCCAGGGTTTTAAATTCCAGATCTTCTTTTTATTATTTTCTAACATAGTTCATACCTTCCTCACTTCTAGATCCAGAAATCTTTTCTCCTTTACTTTCATTGTCATTATGACAGTGCTTGAAAATATACTCCTTTTCACTGTCACTGTTATTCTTTCTTTCACATATAAAACCATTGCAATTCTTTAATTCTTTTCCATTTCTTTTGTGCCTGCTTCATCCACTGGATTCTCCCTTCCACTTGAATACAGGCTTGTTTGTCTCAACTCATAGAACTAACCTAAATGATCCACCCTTTTCCATACTTCAAATTCGTCTTTCAGGGACTGCCTAGACCTCCACTACCTATATGAATTTCTTTTTACTCATTCTTCCGAAAAAGCTCATTTGTACCTTTTTTAACTTTTATTTAATGAATATAAATTTCCAAAGTACAGCTTATGGATTACAATGGCTCCCCCCACCCATAACTTCCCTCCCACCCGCAATCCTCCCCTTCCCTACTCCCTCTCCCCTTCCATTCACATCAAGATTCATTTTCAATTCTCTTTATATAAAGAAGATCAGTTTAGTATATATTAAGTAAAGATTTCAACAGTTTGCCCCCACATAGCAACACAAAGTGAAAAAATACTGTTTGAGTACTAGTTATAGCATTAAATAACAGTGTACAGCACATTAAAGACAGAGATCCTACATATTATCTTTTAAAATTGATTAATTTTGTATGCAATTTCCAATTTAACACCAGGTTTTTTTTTCATTTTCAATTATCTTTATATACAGAAGATCGATTCAGTATATGCTAAGTAAAGATTTCATCAGTTTGCACCCACACAGACACACAAAGTGTAAAAATACTGTTTTAGTACTAGTTATAGCTTCACTTCACATTGGACAACACATTAAGGACAGATCCGACATGAGACATAAGTACACAGTGACTCCTGTTGTTGACTTGGTGGGGAACATCCAGCCCACAGGCCGTGTAAGACCTGCAATATCATTTGGTCTGGACCTGCTCCGGCAACCATAGGCAAGGCTCAAAATGTGATGAATCTACAGTATGCTAATTTTAAGTGGATAATTTTGTAGGGCCCATGAATTATTTTATAAAAATCCAATGGCCCTTCGCAGAAAAAAGGGGTTCCCCACCCCTTGCTTGGTGTGATGTTATCATTGCATTTTATCATTGAATTTTCCAAATATTTATGGGAAGAGGAATTTGTGACTCCAACTATCTTGTGAGAAGTTCATTACAGACAATTTATTCCCAAGATCACCTCAGACTCATTTTTTATTACAACTTTTCTTCAAGTGAAAATGACTGGTTTCATATGCTAAATATGTATATACTTTATTTCAGATCCTTCTCCTTAAGCACATTTTTAGTTTTGTTGCTTTAGAATGTTTAATACATGAATATTTAATGTTCAAGTAGAACAAACCAAACTTTAAGTTGAAATTAATCAAAGGACTTAAACATGTATATCTAACACTTCAAAACTATTGATCTTCCCACATATTATTGATGACAATTTCTCTTATATTGCAACATTCAGGTGCAATACAACTATGCCTCATTTATTCCCATCTTGTTATTCTGGCAGGCAGTGCTTATAAAGCATTTACATCTACTAAAATGATACTGAGCTGCCCCTTCAAAGTCATGCCCTTAAATTAGACCTGTGTTTATGTTAACAGTTTGTTCTATAGCTGCTTTAGTTTCAGCACCATTCTTCACATTCCATCAACAACATTTTCTAGCCCTCAATCCTGGTCCCAAGCAGCATACTACCTATCAATAACAAACAATAATACTTTTGCTATTTTAATTTCTGGAAAAAAATGTTAAGTATACTTTAGGGAAAATTTAATTATTTCATGTAATTAATTACTGTTCCACAACAACAACTGTGACAATTACTCATCCTAAGGAACTCTAATCACATTAGAGAAACTTGTTCCAACTACTTGGTTCCCAATACAGGCAGGAGTATTGCCACCAGCTGGGTCTATGTGAAGACCCTCTGCATTTATCTTAATACATTTTTTTACCACCCTGGATTTCCCTAATTTCTGAAGAAAATACAGGTCTGTCACTTGCTCAGTATAAGTCCTCCAATATTGGTAAATTCCCTTTTACTTTAAAATTTTAAATGAAGTAACTTGAGGACCCATCCCTCAAAGGGTAGAAATGTCATGTTCTCCTACTCTCACCACTTGTTCTTACAGAACTCATTTTGGGGTTCATGTCTCTTTATTATTCCTTTCTCCAAACTTCTAGTTTTCCTGAATTTCCAATTTTCCCCATTTTCTTTTTCTTTCGTAATCTCAAAGAGATACAAATATGAAACAT
Organism: Lepus europaeus; assembly: GCF_033115175.1. Lineage (NCBI taxonomy): Eukaryota > Metazoa > Chordata > Mammalia > Lagomorpha > Leporidae > Lepus > Lepus europaeus. The sequence goes on from NC_084844.1 coordinate 69,511,656, forward strand.
ATTTCCTTTTGTTTCTTCAAAATAGAATTTACATAAAATGAGTATGTATGATAGTCTTTAGTTATAAATTTTTAAGCTGATGGTGGTTAAGTTATAGGAGACTTGGTTCTTTCTCATTGCCCAAGGACACTTCTCAGGTTCTCCCTTCTTGTTAAATTACTACTTTCTGCCTTTTTTGGCTCTAAGTCAACTCCATAAAAATAAAAATGGCCTCATTTTTTTATACAGGATCATTCAAGTTCTAAAGTTTCTCAGTATATTTGGGTCAAACTTTATGATCAGTCTTTTAAAAATCAAAATTACCCATTCAACATGTTTTGCTAACAAATAGTATTGGGGTTGGCGATGTGGTGTAGAAGGTAAAGCCATTGCCTGTGATGCCAACATCCTATGTGTGTTCATGTCTCCTCTCCTCTACTTTTTTTTTAATATTTGTTTAAGAAGCAAAGTTACAAAGAGAGGAAGAGACAGAAAAGTCTTCCATCCATTGGCTTTGTCCTCAAATGGCAGCAAGGGTCCAAGCCTCCTTCTACTGCTTTCCCAGGCCATATCAGAGAGCTGGATCAGAAGAGAAGCAGATGGGAATCGAACCAGTGCCCATATGGGATGCTGGCACTGCAGACAGAGGCTTTATCTACCATGCCACAATGCGTGCCCTTGCTGCTCCACTGTTTTTTTTTAAGATTTATTTTATTTGGAAGTCAGAGTTAGAGAAGGCGAGGCAGAGAGAGAGAGGGAGAGAGAGGGAGGGAGGGAGAGGTCTTCCATCTGCTGGTTCACTCCCAGATGGCCGCAAAGGCTGGAGCTTTGCTGATCTGAAGCCAGGCGCCTCCTCTGGGTCTCCCACGTGGGTGCAGGGGCCCAAGGGCTTCGGCCATCTTCTACTGCTTTCCCTGGCCATAGCAGAGAGCTGGATCAGAAGTGGAGCAGCAGAGACTCAAACTGGCACCCATATTGGATGCTGGCACTACAGGCAGAGGCTTTATCCACTATGCCACAGCACCAGCCTTGCTGCTCCACTTTCAATCAAGTCCCTGCTAATGGCTTGGGCAAAGTAACGGAGGACAGCCCAAGTGTTTGGGCCCCTGTGACATAAGTGGGAGATCTGGAAGAAGCTCCTAGCTTTGGCCTGGCCCAGCCCTGGGCATTGCAGCCATCTGGGAAATGAACCAAAGGGTGGGAATGCTGTTAACCTCTCCCTCGGTAACTCTGAGTTTCTCATAAATAAGTCTTAAAAAGAAAACAAAAAGCATTTATTTTAACAGACAGTTATATTAGCAGCTTATAAACTGAACTGTTAAAACTTTAATTCACTTTTCCCTTAACAAAAATCATTATACTACCCACAAATAACCTCCAGCCTCAGAACATACCCCTACTCCTACACAAACATATCAACGTCTCTGACTAGTGTTTCTAAAGTGATTAAGCATGCCACTTAATGAAAGTATGCATATGATTTACCACCTTATTTCCAAGACACAGAATAGATCCTCATTGGTGTCAAACAACAATAGATTACTGGTCATGCTTCCAGGCATCCTGTAGCTGAATCTGGTTGCCCTTTTCCAGGTCACTAGCTCCCCACACCAGGTATCAGCCAGTGAATGACTGAATCCATTATGGTAGCAAGTTTCTTTCAGTTAGTCCCTTCGTTAGATCCTCAGTACACACACTTTCTTCCAAAAATGTCTATCTGCCCATATTATTAGCAAATTTATGTGAGTCTACTGCACCTGTAAAGTACAGAGTAAGTCCTTTCAATAGCAGCTTCCCTCACTAGAGTAAGAGGCAACTCGAAAGTATCATTCATACTATGAAAGCTCCCAATTACAGAAGCACTGTTTCTTAATAGCCAGTGTAGTCTATTTGTGATATTATTTACTCTTAAATACTTGGTATAGAATTCATAAATTAAACTTGAATTAAATTAAACTTGAATCGGCACTGTGGCTCACTAGGCTAATCCTCCGCCTCCGGCACTGGCACCCCTGGTTCTAGTCCTGGTTGGGGCACCGGATTCTGTCCCGGTTCCTTCTCTTCCAGTCCAGCTCTCTGCTGTGGCCCAAGTGATTGGGCCCTGCACCCGCATGGGAGACCAGGAGGAAGCACCTTGCTCCTGGCTTCAGATCAGCGCAGTGCGCCGGCCACAATGCGCCGGCTGTAGCGACCACTTGGGGGTTGAACCAATGGAAAAAGGAAGACCTTTCTCTCTGTCTGTCTCTCTCTCTCACTGTCAAACTCTGCCTGTCTTTTAAAAAAATTAAACTTGAATTCTTAATGAGGGTTAAAAGTTGGTTAATGAGATTCTTAGCAATTACTGTACTAGTAATGATCCTCTGCCTTGGTGCTTATCATTCTTAAACACAGTAACAAGTTTATCACTTTCCAGTGCCCTGAGTGTGACAGTTATCTTTTATTTTGGTGTCTTTGTCTAAATCATATGACATTTTGAATAGATTTCCTGGATCAGTGGTTCTTGCTCTCAACTTGAATGTCAGCACACGGATAATCACCACGTGTATTTTGTGAAGGTGTGATAATGTAGAGACATCTACAATGTAAAGGAGATTCAAATATGATACAGGAGACAGTCCCTGAACTTCAGTAGCTTATGGCAGAGAGGCAACATTAATGATAAAAATAACTGACACTTAGCACTTACTAAGTCCCAGCATTGTACTAATTGCTTCATAAAGATTATCTTGCTAAATCTATGTAAGATGATGAGGAAACAGGGGCATATCAGGCTAGAGAACATGGTATGAAGCAAAATATCAAGGTTGAAATATACTTGGTTTACTTAAAAAGAAAATGAGTAAACTGCTCTCATTGGATCAGTTTTTATTTAGAGAAAGAGTAAAATGTATGCTGAGAGGTTAGCAGGGTCCTACAGTCATTATGTTAACAACTTTAAAATTTATCATCTCATCTACAGTTAGTGCTAATGTTTACATCTGTCTGAGCTAAGGCTTGATAGTTCTGTAACTAACACTGGGATTAAGAGGCTTAATCAGCATATTTCAAGATGTGTTAAAAGAACATAAGACTAAGCCAGTGCTGTGGCTCACTAGGTTAATCCTCTGCCTGTGGCGCCTGCACCCCAGGTTCTAGTCCCAGTTAGGGCACCGGTTCTGTCCCAGTTGCTCCTTTTCCAGTCCAGCTCTCTGCTGTGAGGGGGATGAACCAACATAAGGAAGACCTTTCTCTGTCTCTCTCTCTCTCACTATCTGTAACGCTACCTGTCAAATAAAAAAAAGAAGCCAGTAGAAGAGTGGCATTATGTTATACAGTTTTTATAAAGCAAAATTTGGCTTAATAGAAGAAATCTGGATTCCCAAACTTCTGCATTCTGTCAGTTCCAACACTGTTTTGATTTGGGTACTGAACCAACCCTGTATCACACAAGTAAGTAGTCAGAAAGAATGCTTTAATAATCTCTTCAAATAATTATGGAGTTCCTCTTTAGTACAACATCCAGAATCAACAAGTGATGGTTTTATTTAAAGGGTGATGGTAATAAGTAATATGAAATCACATCAGTGATGCTTTTATACTATTAAATTAAAATCCTTGTATTATGATTGGCTCTATATATGATTTTGTAATTCACTTAGTCACTTGGAATATATCAGTTTATTGAATTGTGCCCATTTTATTATATAATCTGTAAAAAAAATCACAATTGATGTTACTAGAAAACCTCTTAAGTACTGAGAAGTAGTCCATCTCCTGGAGGTGGGTACAAGTTTTCCAAAAATTAATCTGGCAGGAAAGTTTCAGACCTTCTCATCAATCTACATAAACACAATCATTTATTCCCTGATGTGAGCGGCCTATTTACTTCATTTGTAAAAAAAATCTATCAAATATACAATTCTGATGAACAATTCATCTTTAAGTTATAGTGGTGTTTCATGAAAAAATGGCTTTTGAGTTTGTCTCATAATGCCAACAGCCACATCATCTCAAACAAAATTACAATGTTTTCCCCCAAGGCAACCATTGTACTTTTGTGCACAGAAGTGTTTCCTGCATACATATATTGTCACAAAATTAAAAGGTGCACACTTTTTAATGAAATTCACATCTTTATGGTTTCTTCAAGAATGATTAGTGAGACCACATTTTAAATTTGATTTAATAGTGCCTGCAACATGATGGCCATGCCTTCAATACTTTTCTCACCATTGCTTTTTTCCATCAGTGGAGGTCAAAAACATTTTTAGTATGATGAAAATAGTGTGGAAACCATGGCCTTTTCAAGTGTATCCAAGATTCTGAAGATTGTGTCCCACATAATGAGAAGCGGTGTACTAGGAATTCAATAGTAATCAAAGCCAATGTGTTTGAAGATAGTAGCTAGGAGGAAATCTATGCTATTATTTTTCCAATAGAAGAACACTGGGAAACTTTGAACTGTAAATGCATGAGATGGTAACATTCCAAACAGTCTTTCTGCTCAAAAGGAACAATGAAACGGAAAAGTTTAAATGTTCAATTCTAATATTAATAGTTGTGAATGGAACTATTAGTCTGAGGAAACAGGATAGAATCACATCTTTCTGATAGTTCCTTGATACTAATAATCCTCTGACATATTTCATTAATTTCATTGTTGTGTCTATGGCTCACAATGAATAAACAGCAAACACATCGGGAAGAGGACATTTAGCTGAGTAGTTAGGATGCTCTTGCCCATATTGGATTGCCTGAGTTCAACTCTTGGCTCCTGCCTCCAGGTTTCTGCTAATGAAGCCCCTGCAGGCAGCAATGATGGCTAACATAACTGGGTTGCTGCCACCTGCACAGGAAGAACCAGGAGTGAGCTCCCAGATCCTGGCTTCAGCGCAGTACTGAATATTAGGGACAGCTGAGGATATGAGTTCATTCGTGTTCTCTCTGCCTCTCTCCTTTATTGCTGCTACATAAATAAAAAGAAGTAATGAGAGGCCCATGCTGTGGCATAGCGGGTAAAGCCATTGCCTACAGTACTGGCATCCTATGTGTGCATTGGTTTGAGTCCCGGCTGCTCCACTTTTGATCCAGCTCTCCGTTATGGCCTGGGAAAGCAGTAGAAGATGGCCCAAGTGCTTGGGGCCCTGCATCTATGTGAGAGACCTGGAAGAGGCTCCTGGCTCTGGACTGGCTCAGGTCTAGCTGTTGCAGCCATCTGGAGAGTGAACCAGTAGATGGAAAACCTTTCTCTCTCTGTGTCTCTGCTTTTCTTTAATTCTGCCTTTCAAATAAATAAACAAATCTTTAAAAAAAAGAAAAAAGTATTGAAATATAGTGGAAAATTTTGGGAATTAATTCCCAGATACAAAACTAGCTAAGAATGCAGGGTAATCTTTAAAGATTTTGGAAGCAATGTTTGTGATAATTATGTGATTCCCCATAGCCTTCTTCAAACATTTGTTTCTATCTTTTGTCTCTAAAAATAAATTTCATGCAATGTTTCTCAATGGAAAACATAACTACCACTCATGTTTTTCAATTATATGAGAACCTTAACATTCTATAATAATTATTATATTAACAAGTTACAGAAAAGTACCTACTAGAAACATAAAGGTCATAACTTTTGGGTGTTAATCTAATAGAAAACATCTATTTTTTCTAGATCCCATGCTTTCTTCAAACATTAAGATTACTAATTTGTAAATCCCTAAGTCATACATTCTCTATTTTGCTAAATGTGATGAGTCCATTCAGAATATGTTTATAGAATGAGTCTTTTGGGAAAGAAAGGAGAAATGGGCAAGAATCTGTGATAAGACAATGGACACAAGCAAAGCTAGAGATCTTTGCAAATGGTTGTACCTGTCAGCTTCAGTGCATTTTTCTTCCCTCCCCTCCCCAACCTATTCAAATACTCTTTCTTCTTCTGAATTTTTCTGTGAATTATTTGGTAAGTGTGCCAGGAATGGCTTAAGAAAGATTTCTAGTGAAGCTACAAGGAACATAAGGAATTCCTATACCACAGAGACCTGCAGGCATTTTCTACTCCTTAGTCAATATGTGATCATTCAGTCCAGAAGTCTGTGCTGTGGTTTTGCAGTTTGTGTGCCTTCAAATTTCATATGCTGAAATCCTAACCTGTAAGGTGATACTATTAAGAAGCAAGGTCTCTGTAGAACTGATTAGATCAGGAGAGTGGGCGGAGCCAAGATGGCGGATAGTGAGGACGTGCGCCTTAGTTTGGGAAAATAAAGTTTCATAAAAGTGGAATTACTGTAGCCTCAGGAAAAGACTCAAGGAAAAAAAACTGCAGATGAAACGCTTCCGGACCCAGTGGATGTGACACAGAGGACCTACAGGGTACACCGCATGGAGAACCAACCGCGGGAGACGAGCCGAGTGGCAGGAGAGGAGCCGAGCGGCAGGAGACGAGCCACAGAATCTCGCCAGCGCGGGAACCAACGAGGAGGGTAAGACGTCAGAAACCCAAGACATTGGGGGGGGGGGGAACAGAGGCCTCTCCCTTCACTCACCAAGCAAAACAAAGAGCACCGCGATTTTACATGTCTAAAGTGCAGCCAAACTCAGTAACTTTAGCAAAACTCGAGAACACATTGAGGGCTGCATAAACTCTTTGTGTGGTCCCAGGGGTAGATCAAACGAATACTCACAGAGGCCAGATTTCAACTACCCTGAACTCCACTCCCAACTGAGTCAAAAAAAAAAAAACACCATAAATTATCTCCAACATAACAAACAACAAACATAGAAGCCGAGGTTACAAGAGCAAGGAAGGCATTATGACGCCCCCAAGTGAACAAGACACGCCAATGCAAGATTATGAAGATGAAGAGATAGAGGAAATACAAGAAGCAGATCTCAAAAAATTGATAAGAACATTAAGAAATTCTCAAAAACAAATTCTTGAACTACAGAAATCCTTAATGGACAAGATAGAAAATCTCTCCCGTGAAAATGAAATATTAAGGAGGAATCAAAATGAAATGAAACAACTAGTAGAACAGGAAACTGAGATAGTGACAAAAAACCTCAATGAAATGAAGAACTCAATAGATCAAATGGCAAACACATTAGAGAGCCTTAAAAACAGAATGGATGAAGCAGAAGAGAGAATATCGGAATTAGAAGACAGAGAACAGGAAAGGAAACAGTCAAATCAAAGAAAAGAAGAAGAAATCAGAAATCTAAAAAATATTGTCAGGAATCTACAGGATACTATTAAAAAACCCAACATTCGGGTTCTAGGAGTTCCTGAAGGCATGGAGAGGGAGAAAGGATTAGAAGGCATTTTCAGTGACATATTAGCAGAAAATTTCCCAGGTTTGGAGAAGGACAGAGGCATCTTAGTACAGGAAGCTCATAGAACCCCTAATAAACATGATCAAAAGAGATCCTCACCACGACACGTTGTAATCAAATTCACCACAGTGAAACACAAAGAAAAGATCCTAAAATGTGCAAGAGAGAAATGCCAGATTACTCTCAGAGGATCTCCAATTAGACTTACAGCTGACTTCTCATCAGAAACCCTACAAGCCAGGAGAGAATGGCGAGATATAGCCCAGGTACTAAGAGAGAAAAACTGCCAGCCCAGATTATTATATCCTGCAAAGCTCTCATTTGTGAATGAAGGTGAAATAAAGACCTTTCACAGCAAACAGAAACTGAAAGAATTTGTCACCACTCATCCAGCCCTTCAAAAGATGCTTAAAGATGTGTTACATACAGAAACACAGAAACACGGTACCCAATATGAAGGAAGGTAAAGGAAGGAAACCTCACAGCAAAAGATCACAGGAATCTCAAACCAGATATTAGAAAATATCTTTGGCAAATGTCAGGGCAAAGTTACTCCTTCTCAATAGTCACATTGAATGTTAATGGCTTGAACTGTCCAGTTAAAAGACACCGATTGGCTGATTGGGTTAAGGAACAAAACCCATCCTTTTGCTGCTTACAAGAAACTCATCTTTCCAACAATGATCCATACAGGCTGAAAGTGAAAGGCTGGAAAAAGATATACCATGCCAACAGAAATGAAAAGAGAGCGGGCGTAGCCATCTTAATATTGGACAACATAAACTTTACCACAAAAACTGTCAGGAGAGACAAAGAGGGGCACTATTTAATGATTAAGGGATCCATTCAACAGGAAGATATAACGATTATCAATGTATATGCACCTAATCACAGGGCACCAGCTTATTTAAAAGACTTGTTAAGGGACTTAAAGGGAGACTTAGACCCCAATACAATAGTACTAGGGGACTTCAATACTCCACTCTCAGAGATAGACAGATCAACAGGACAGACGATCAACAAGGAGATAGCAGATTTAAATGACACTATAGCCCAAATGGATCTAACAGATATCTACAGAACATTTCATCCTACATCTAAGGACTTTACATTCTTCTCAGCAGTACATGGAACCTTCTCTAGGATTGACCACATACTAGGCCATAAAGCAAGTCTCAGCAAATTCAAAAGAATTAGAATCATACCATGCAGCTTCTCAGACCACAAAGGAATGAAATTGGAAATTGGCAACTCAGGAATCCCTAGAGCACGTGCAAACACATGGAGATTGGACAACATGCTCCTGAATGAACAATGGGTCATAGAAGAAATTAAAAGAGAAATCAAAAATTTTCTGGAAGTAAATGAGGATAACAGCACAACATACCAAAACCTATGGGATACAACAAAAGCAGTGTTAAGAGGAAAGTTTATATCAATAGGAGCCTACATCAAGAAATTGGAGAGGCACCAAATAGATGAGCTCTCAAGTCATCTCAAGGATCTAGAAAATCTGCAGCAAACCAAACCCAAACCCAGTAGAAGAAGGGAAATAATTAAAATCAAAGAAGAAATTAACAGGATTGAATCCAAAATCCAATCAACGTAATACACTACATTAACAGGCTGCAGAAGAAAAACCATATGATTCTCTCAATAGACGCAGAGAAAGTATTTGATAAAATACAACACCCTTTCATGATGAAAATTCTAAGCAAACTGGGTATGGAAGGAACATTCCTCAATACAATCAAAGCAATATATGAAAAGCCCACGGCCAACATCCTATTGAATGGGGAAAAGTTGGAAGCATTTCCGCTGAGATCTGGTACCAGACAGGGATGCCCACTCTCACCACTGCTATTCAATATAGTTCTGGAAGTTTTGGCCAGAGCTATTAGGCAAGAAAAAGAAATTAAAGGGATACAAATTGGGAAGGAAGAACTCAAACTATCCCTCTTTGCAGATGATATGATTCTTTATTTAGGGGGCCCAAATAACTCTACTAAGAGACTACTGGAACTCATCGAAGAGTTTGGCAAAGTAGCAGGATATAAAATCAATGCACAAAAATCAACAGCCTTTGTATACACAGGCAATGCCACGGCTGAGGAAGAACTTCTAAAATCAATCCCATTCACAATAGCTACAAAAACAATCAAATACTTTGGAATAAACTTAACCAAGGATGTTAAAGATCTCTATGATGAAAACTACCAAACCTTAAAGAAAGAAATAGAAGTTGATACCAAAAAGTGGAGAAATCTTCCATGCTCATGGATAGGAAGAATCAATATCATCAAAATGTCTATTCTCCCAAAAGCAATTTATACATTCAATGCAATACCAATCAAGATTCCGAAAACATTCTTCTCAGATCTGGAAAAAATGATGCTGAAATTCATATGGAGACACAGAAGACCTCGAATAGCCAAAGCAATCTTGTACAACAAAAACAAAGCCGGAGGCATCACAATACCAGATTTCAGGGCATACTACAGGGCAGTTGTTATCAAAACAGCATGGTACTGGTACAGAAACAGATGGATAGACCAATGGAACAGAATAGAAACACCAGAAATCAATCCAAACATCTACAGCCAACTTATACTTGATCAAAGATCCAAAACTAATCCCTGGAATAAGGACAGTCTATTCAATAAATGGTGTTGGGAAAATTGGATTTCCATGTGCTGAAGCTTGAAGCAAGACCCATACCTTTCACCTTACACAAAAATTCACTCAACGTGGATTAAAGACTTAAATCTACGACCCAAAACCATCAAATTATTAGAGAGCATTGGAGAAACCCTGCAAGATATAGGTACAGGCAAAGACTTCTTGGAAAAGACCCCAGGAGCACTAGCAGTCAAAACCAAAATTAACATTTGGGATTGCATCAAATTGAGAAGTTTCTGTACTTCAAAAGAAACAGTCAGGAAAGTGAAGAGGCAACCGACAGAATGGGAAAAAATATTTGCAAACTATACTACAGATAAAGGGTTGATAACCAGAATCTACAAAGAAATCAAGAAAATCCACAACAACAGAACAAACAACCCACTGAAGAGATGGGCCAAGGACCTCAATAGACATTTTTCGAAAGAGGAAATCCAAATGGCCAACAGACACATGAAAAAATGTTCTTTTTTTAAATTTTTATTTATTTATTTATTTATTTTTTAACTTTTATTTAATGAATATAAATTTCCAGTGTACAGCTTATGGATTATAGTGGCTTCCCCCCCATAACTTCCCTCCCACCCGCAACCCTCCCCTCTCCTGCTCCCTCTCCCTTTCCATTTGCATCAAGATTCATTTTCAATTCTCTTTATATACAGAAGAACAATTTAGTATAAAGATTTCAACAGTTTGCACCCAGATAGAAACACAAAGTGAAACATACTGATTGAGTACTAGTTATAGCATTAAATCAAAATGTACAGCACATTAAGGACAGAGATCCCACATGAGGAGCAAGTGCACAGTGGCTCCTGTTGTTGACCCAACAAATTGACACTCTAGTTTATGGTGCCAATAACCACCCTAGGCTGTCGTCATGAGTTGCCAAGGCTATGGAAGCCTTCCAAGTTTGCCGACTCTGATCATATTTAGACAAGGTCATAAAAGACAGAGTGAGGATAGTAACCAATGATCCTAAGAGTGGCATTTACCAGGTTTGAACAATTATACAGCATTAAGTGGGGAAGAGGACTATCAGTACACACAGGTTGGGAGTAGAGCCATTGGTGGTAGAGTAGAGGTTATGTTCAAGATCACTAGCAATCAGAGAAATGCAAATCAAAACCACAGTGAGGTTTCACCTCACCCCTGTGAAAATGGCTCACATTCAGAAATCTACCAACAATAGATGCTGGAGAGGATGTGGGGAAAAAGGGACACTAACCCACTGTTGGTGGGAATGCAAACTGGTTAAGCCACTATGGAAATCAGTCTGGAGATTCCTCAGAAACCTGAACATACAACCCAGCCATCCCACTCCTTGGAATTTACCCAAGGAAATTAACTTGGCTAATAAAAAAGCCATCTGCACATTAATGTTTATTGCAGCTCAATTCACAATAGCTAAGACCTGGAGCCAACCCAAATGCCCATCAACAGTAGACTGGATAAAGAAATTATGGGGCATGTACTCCATAGAATACTATACAGCAGTAAGGAACAATGAAACCCAGTCATTTGAAACAAGATGGAGGGATCTGGAAAACATCATGCTGAGTGAATTAAGCCAGTCCCAAAGAGACAAATATCATTTGTTTTCCCTGATCGGCGACAACTGAGCACCAAAAGGGAAACCTGTTGAAGTGAAATGGACACTATAAGAAACAATGAACTGATCAGCTCTTGTCCTGACTCTAGATGTACAATGTAATACTTTATCCTTTTTAGTATTTGGTGTTGTTGTTGTTGTTCTAGTACTAGTGGTTGAACTCTGTAAATAACACGCAATTATTCTTAGGTGTTTAAATTTTAACTGAAAAGTGATCCCTGTTAAATTTCAGAGTGGAAAAAGAGAGGGAGGAGATGCACAATTTGGGACATGCACAATCAGTCTTGCCCCAAATGATGGAGTTAGAAATGTGCCAGGGGATTCCAATACAATCCCATCAAGGTGGCATGTACCAATACCATCTCGCTAGTCCAAGTGATCAATTTCAGTTCACATTCGATGGCTTAGATAGGTCTAAAAATCAAAGGGATCACACAAACAAGACAAGTGTCTGCTAATACTAACTGATAGAATCAAAAAGGGAGAGAAAGATCCAACATGGGAAGCGGGATACACAGCAGACTCATAGAATGGCAGATGTCCTAAACAACACTCCGGCCTCAGAATCAGCCCTTAAGGCATTCGGATCTGGCTGAAGAGCCCATGAGAGTATTGTAGGCATGGAAAGCCAAGATACCATGGAAAAGAAAAAATAAGAAGACCTAAATGAAAGATCTCTGTGAGTGAGATCCCAGTGGAAAGAACGGGGCCATCAAAGAAGGAGGTACCTTTCTCTGAAGGGAGGAGAGAACTTCCACTTTGACTGTGACCCTATCGGAACAAGATCAAAGTCAGCGAACGCTAAAGGCTTCCATAGCCCTGGCAACTCATGACTAGAGCCTAGGGAGATTACTGATGCCATGAACAGGAGTGTCAAATTGTTAAGTCAGCAACAGAAGTCACTGTGTACTTACATCCCATGTGGGATCTGTCCTTAATGTGTTGTCTAATGTGAAGTGATGCTATAACTAGTACTGAAACAGTATTTTTACACTTTGTGTTTCTGCGTGGGTACAAACTGATGAGATCTTTACTAATTACATACTGAATCGATCTTCTGTATATAAAGATAATTGGAAATGAAAAAAAAACCTGGTGTTAAATTGGAAATGGCATAGAAAATTAATTAATTTAAAAAAAATATATTATGTTGGATCTCTGTCTTTAATGTGCTGTACACTCTTATTTAATGCTATAACTAGTACTCCAACAGTATTTTTTTTTCTTTCACTTTGTGTTGCTATATGGGGGCAAACTGTTGAAATCGTTACCTAATATATACTAAACTGATCTTTTGTATATAAAGAGAATTGAAAATGAATCATGATGTGATAGGAAGGGGAGAGGGAGCGGGAGGGGGGAGGGTTGTGGGTGGGAGGAAAGTTTTGGGAGGGGGGAAGCCATTGTAACCCATAAGCTGTACTTTGGAAATTTATATTCATTAAATAAAAGTTTAATTAAAAAAAAAAAGATCAGGAGAGTGAAGAACTAAAGGGTAGTGCTCTTAACAAAAAGAAGCCAGAGAACAACCTGTCCATTCCACCATGTGAGCACAGAGGTGAATGGGGCCATCCATGTGAAGGCAGGTCTTTACTAGACACCAGATCTCAAGATGACTTGCTCTTGGACTTCCCAAGTTTCAGAACTTTGAGAACTACATTGTTGCTTATGAGTCACCCAGTTTGTGGTCTTTAATATCATGGCAACTGAAAAGAACTAAGATTATCCACAGCCTCCATGAATGAGAATATAGGATGACTTCTTTATCTGGTTTATGCACAGCATCTGAGAGATTACCCCAGAAAAACATGCAACATATTTTACAGAAAAAATACTATAAATCAAAGAATAAAAAGATTTCCATGTCAAAAAGAAAAATCCATGCCTATTAATACATTTATAATAAGGTCTGATTTTTTTTTTCATTTCTTCAATTCTCAGTTTAAACATCCAGCAGATATCCCTTAGCCTGCACTGGATGGCATTCTCAATGAGTCCACAACTTCCTATCACCTTTAAGGAATTAGAGTAAGACATGATTTGACAATTAGGGTTCATTTTTAGAATACAGACATCCTTCAGTATCCAAGAGAAATCAATGCCAGAACGCCCTGCAGTTTCTAAAGTTTCTTACATAAGATGGTGTAATAGTTGCATATAATCTATGCCTATCTTCCTGTGCATGGCTAAATCTCTAGATTACTTATAATACCCAATACAATGTAATCATTACATAAATCATTGTTATACTCTTGTTTAGTGAATGCCAAGAAAAATCTATCTGTACATATTTAATACGGATACTTTTCTTTCTGAATATTTTCAATATGTCTTTGGTTAAAACTATGGGCCCAGAACCCAAGGGAATGGAGGACTGACTGAACTAATATATCTCTCACTGTTTCAATAACAAATATTTATGTCTTAGGGACCAGTTTAGCTAGTGGCTAACACACTCATGAAGATGCCCACATCCTTTCTTAGAGTACCTGAGTACCAGCTCCACACCTGTTTCTGGCTTCCTAATAATGCTGAATATGGGAGGCAATAGGGATGGATCAACTAGTGGGATTCCTGCCAGTCTTGTCAGAGACATGAGAGATTTGGTATTTGGGATGTAAACCATCACAAGATAGAATGCTATGTGTGTCTCTAATTAACCAAAAAACAAAAACAACTTAATCTCTTTTCCTCCTTCTTCCTTCTCACCCCAGATCAAACTTTCCTTTTTGCTAGCATATCTGTAGTAGAGCAAAACTGATTGTATTTTTAGCCTTTTTTATCTTTATCTCTCTCCTTTCCTGAATAATCTGTTTTTTGTTGGAAAGATAAGGGCTCCAACACAGCTGACTGGCACAGTCATGATGTGGTACCAGGGCTGTCTGTAGGAGTTCACAAGACTCAGTTTCCTCAGTGGGTTGTACCTGCCAGTTCTCTGGAGGCCCTCTGCTCTTCCACACTGCCTTACTCCTGGTCATGGCAGCCTGTTCTGACTGCTGTCTTGCTGATGTCTTCCTCTCAGTTCCTGCCCCTGCAGTTTGACATTTACTCCATCTAGACTCCATCAAGACGGCTTCAACTTCACTATCCCTGTGACATCAGTCTGTCCCATAGAGAGTTCTGCACCTTTACCCTTGCCAAGTGAACAGCATTTTCCCCCACTACCTCTTTTTCTCACTGTGCTGCAACAGTAGTTCCTACCAACTTGATGACTTCAGGCACCCATTCTCAAAGTCTTCAGAAGACTTATCAGGCTGTTTGCTTATCACATTAGGGTTGTTGTTCTTTAGTGGCCTTTTAGTGACACAATAAAGGTGTCTCCCTTCTCCCCATACACGCTCCCATCACAAGGTCTGGATCTGTAGCTTCCTCTTTTGTCGGAGGGAAATTCTCCATGCTCTTTATCCTCAGGGAGAGTGTCGGACCCTCACCAGCGAGCGTCCAACGTAGTCACGACACGGTCACTGACAAAATCTCTAAAGAGAGCCAATTCACCAGTACTAGCTACTTAGAATGATCTTGGTTTTAGGCAAATTAATTCTACCTCTTGCCTTTCCATATCTTCTAATGGTCCCATTTCAATCATTTTCTTAATTTGTTTTATTTGAAATGTAGTGTTACAGATGGAGACACACACATACAGGAAAACAGATACTGATCTTCCATCCTCTCGTTCACTTCTCAAAAGTGATGTGAAATGGAGCAACCAGGACTCAAACCAGTGCCCATACAAGACAATGGCAAGTAGACAATTAACGTGCTGTGCCACAATGCTGGCCCCTATTTCAATCTTTTGGAGTAAGTCTACACTGTATTCATGACAAATTTTTAGCTATTTATAGCATTTGTGTGTAGCATTAGCCTCTGGAGTTTCTGTCTTTTAAGCTAAGATTCCTGGCTATTGGCTACATGACAATCTTTGGTAACTATGGGAAACTAGAAGCTCTAAATCTCACTCAGAGAGTGGGATACAGAATATCACCATGCTTTATTAGGCAAAAAGGTTATTTTCTTCACAGTCGTCATATACTGCCATGTACCATTGCAGTTGCTTGTTATTAGAGGCTATACAAAGGCCAACTCTTGATATTTCAAATAAAGGCAGTTTGGAATAGAAAGTCATTCTGAATATAAAAGAAAGTGGTCAAACTACTCTATGGGTTTAACGACAGGTGTTATACCTAGAGTTCAACTAAAATAAGCCATTTTGCCTTCCTTGTAAGAAATTCTATCTTATAGTCTTCAATATTTTACTCATTGACATATAAAGAGCAAAAATCAATTCAGTGAAGGTTGTGTAAAGAAGTAGGAAATGTTCCAGATTGTTGGTCAAAAATGTCTCCAAATATCAGCTGAATCTTTAAATTAGTTTTCATTTCAGTCACCTCTATTATGGCATGATTTTAAGATTTTCTATCATTTTGTTTACTCCTTCTGAATACATTTGTGATTTTCTGTTTCCATGATATAAATGAACCCAGAACTGAACATAAGAAAAGTAACATTGTTAGCATGTAAACACAATGCAAATCTAACCTTTCTGTTATTTCGGACAATGTTATTAAAGCTTGAGATCTTGTTACTTTTTTGATAGGCATTTGCTAGTAATGACTCATAATGATGTCAGTAAATAGCTCTGGCATACTCATATCTAAACTGATTAGTTTTGACTATCCCAAAACACTACAATTGCAATGTTTTCTTTTTTCCTTTCTTGCCTAAGCTTTATGGTCTATATTCCATAGAGCTGCAAGGATGAACTTATAATGTGTTTTCAAATTGCCTTTTAGCAAATTATGACCCATCCATTGCCATTCTCTTGATTTCTTCACCTATCTCTTTCTGCATATACTTCCTTCATTCTTTTCTATTTCAGTCCTTCTTGATATCATTAAGTCTGTTCCTTACTGAAGGTTTTGACACTTGCCTTCTCCTGCCTGCTTAAGCACTTCTCTTTATTCTGGCCCTCTAGATATTTGTGTGGTTTGCTTTTCTACATTAATAAGGTTTTTCCTTAAAATATCTTGATATAGTGACCTCTTTATCATTGTATATAAAATATCACTTTACCATCCTGGTGACAACCACATCACTATCCTTTTATTGTAGTTAATTTTATGATAATTATCTCAATTATGTCTTATAGTATCTCTTTCTTTTAACTGTCTGTTTTCTCTATTGGAATATGAGTTCTATATGGAAAAGGATTTTGTCTCATTCACTGCTACATTCTTAGTATCTAGAAAAATGTCTAGAAGCTAGTAAATATTCAAATAGAGACCAATAAACTATACTGAAAGATTCTTAAATTTATTATGTCACTGGGAATAGGAATGACAATAGTCTTAAACTTTTTTTCTCTAATCTCATCCTTAACACACAGTATTTTAGACAAATTATATAATTCACTTGAATTTTTTTATCTGTAGCTATGATGTCTTTTAGAGGACAAACTGAACCATAAATGAAACAAGTGTTGCATGTTGAGCTTCACAGAATCCCAATTTTTTCAAGTCAATTTCTTCAAGGTTATTTCAGGAACAAATAAGGATGCTTGGCCCAGGCTGAAATAGTTCTTTCTGAATTTAGGCATTAAACAAAAATAACTTCAGGCCAGGAAATGCACTGTCAGCCACTGCATCTGAAATGCTACAGAGGAGCAAACAGAGAGGCACACAAGCCAAAGGCCTATTTAGAGACCTTAGGAGCTCTTGAGGCAAATTCTACCAGGTCTTGGGCTGACTGAAAAATGCGTGAAATTAGGCATGATTGAAAGGAGTATTCAAAGATTCTTACTGTCTTTATTTTTCTTTTGTGTGACATTGTTTTCTTTAAAAATTTTTTTATTAAACTTTTATTTAATGAATATAAATTTCCAAAGTATAGCTTATGGGTTACAATGGCTTCCCCCCTCCCATAACTTCCCTCCCGCCCGCAACCCTCCCCCCTCCCGCTCCCTTTCCCCTTCCATTCATGTAAAGATTCATTTTCAATTCTCTTTGTATACAGAAGATCAATTTAGTATATATTAGGTAAAGATTTCAACATTTTGCCCATATAGCAACATCAAGTGAAAAAACTACCATTGGATTACTAATTATAGCATTAAATAGCAATGTACAGCACATTAAAGACAGAGATCCTACATAATTTTTTTTTCAAAATAATTAATTTTCTATGCCATTTCCATTTTAACACCAGGTTGTTGTTTTTTTTTTCATTTCCAATTCTCTTTATATACAGAAGATCACTTCAGTATATAATTAGCAAAGACCTCATCAGTCTGCACCCACACAGAAATGCAAAGTATAAAAATACTGTTTCAGTACCAGTCATAGCATCACTTGGCTTTAGACGACACATTAGGGACAGATCCCGCATGGGGTGTAAGTACACAGTGACTCCTGTTGCTGACTTAACAATTTGACACTCCTGTTCATGGCGTCAGTAATCTCCCTAGGCTCTAGTCATGAGTTGCCAGGGCTATGGAAGCCTTTAGAGTTCGCTGACTTTGGTCTTATTCCGATAGGGTCATAGTCAAAGTGGAGGTTCTCTCCTCCCTTCGGAGAAGGGTACCTCCTTCTTTGATGGCCCCGTTCTTTCCACTGGGATCTCACTCACAGAGATCATTCATTTAGGTCTTTTTTTTTTTCCATGATATCTTGGCTTTCCATGCCTGCTATACTCTCATGGGCTCTTCAGCCAGATCTGAATGTCTTGAGGGCTGATTCTGAGGCCGGAGTGTTGTTTAGGACATCTGCCATCCTATGAGTCTGCTGTGTATCCCACTTCCCATGTTGGATCTTTCTCTCCCTTTTTGATTCTATCAGTTAGTATTAGCAGATACTTGTCTTGTTTGTGTGATCTCTTTGACTCTTAGACCTATCAGAGCTCTCAATTGTGAGCTGAAATTGATCACTTGGACTAGTGCGATGGCATTGGTACATGCCATATTGATGGAATTGTGTTGGAATCCCCTGCACATTTCTAACTCCACCATTTGCGGCCAGTCCGATTGGGCATGTTCCAAATTGTTCATCTCCTCCCTCTCTTTTTCCACTCTTAGATTTAACAGGGATCACTTTTCAGTTAAAATTTAAACACCTGAGAATAATTGTGTGTTAATTACTGAGTGCAACCAATAGTACTAGAACAACAACAACAACAACAAATACTAAAAAGGATAAAGTATTACATTGTACATCTAAAGTCAGGACAGGAGCTGATCAGTTCATTGTTGCTTATAGTGTCCATTTCACTTAACAGGTTTCCTCTTTGGCGCTCAGTTGTCATCGATCAGGGAAAACAAATGATATTTTTCTCTTTGGGACTGGCTTAATTCACTCAGCATGATGTTTTCCAGATCCCTCCATCTTGTTGCAAATGACTGGGTTTCATTGTTTCTTACTGCTGTATAGTATTCTATGGAGTACATGTCCCATAATTTCTTTATCCAGTCTACTGTTGATGGGCATTTGGGTTGGTTCCAGGTCTTAGCTATTGTGAATTGAGCTGCAATAAACATTAATGTGCAGATGGCTTTTTTATTTGTCAAATTAAATTCCTTTGGGTAAATTCCAAGGAGTGGGATGGCTGGGTTGCATGGTAGGGTTATGTTCAGGTTTCTGAGGAATCTCCAGACAGACTTCCATAGTGGCTTAACCAGTTTGCATTCCCACCAACAGTGGGTTAGTGTCCCTTTTTCCCCACATCCTCTCCAGCATCTGTTGTTGGAAGATTTCTGAATGTGAGCTATTCTCACCGGGGTGAGATGGAACCTCATTGTGGTTTTGATTTGCATTTCTCTGATTGCTAGTGATCTTGAACATTTTTTCATGTGTCTGCTGGCCATTTGGGTTTCCTCTTTCGAAAAATGTCTATTGAGGTCCTTGGCCCATCTCTTCAGTGGGTTGTTTGTTTTGTTGTTGTGGATTTTCTTGATTTCTTTTTAGATTCTGGTTATCAATCCTTTATCTGTAGTATAGTTTGCGAATATTTTTTCCCATTCTGTTGGTTGCCTCTTCACTTTCCTGACTGTTTCTTTTGAAGTACAGAAACTTCTCAATTTGATGCAATCCCAAATGTTAATTTTGGTTTTGACTGCCTGTGCTGTTGGAGTATTTTCCAGGAAGTCTTTGCCGGTGCCTATATCTTGCAGGGTTTCTCCAATGCTCTCTAATAATTTGATGGTTTCGGGTCGTAGATTTAAGTCTTTAATCCATGTTGAGTGAATTTTTGTGTAAGGTGATAGGTATGGGTCTTGCGTCAAGCTTCTGCATGTGGAAATCCAATTTTTCCAGCACCATTTATTGAATAGACTGTCCTTATTCCAGGGATTAGATTTGGATCTTTGGTCAAATATAAGTTGGCTGTAGATGTTTGGATTGATTTCTGGTGTTTCTATTCTGTTCCATTGGTCTATCCATCTGTTTCTGTACCAGTACCATGCTGTTTTGATAACAACTGCCCTGTAGTATGTCCTAAAATCAGGTATTGTGATTCCTCCGGCTTTGTTTTTGTTGTACAGGATTGCTTTGGCTATTCGAGGTCTTCTGTGTCTCCATATGAATTTCAGCATCATTTTTTCTAGATCTGAGAAGAAGGTCTTCGGGATCTTGATTGTTATTGCATTGAATGTATAAATTGCTTTTGGGAGAATAGACATTTTGATGATATTGATTCTTCCAATCCATGAGCATGGAAGATTTCTCCATTTTTTGGTATCCTCTTCTATTTCTTTCTGTAAGGTTTTGTAGTTTTCATCATAGAGATCTTTAACGTCTTTGGTTAAGTTTATTCCAAGGTATTTGATTGTTTTTGTAGCTATTGTGAATGGGATTGATTTTAGAAGTTCTTCCTCAGCCGTGGCATTGCCTGTGTATACAAAGGCTGTTGATTTTTGTGCATTGATTTTATATCCTGCTACTTTGCCAAACTCTTCGATGAGTTCC